>NC_081407.1:823217971-824653804 GCF_030272615.1 Cryptomeria japonica
TCCAAATGGGCAATTCTTGACTCATGTTCAGTTTTCATAACCCTAATATCTTCCATCAATTTTTGAGTCATCCTCAGAAGCTTGTCAGTTTTATTTGGCACAAAATTATCCATGAAGGTATTGATAATATCATTAATACCCTGTTTTAAGAAATCAATTTCACTGTTCATCCAACGAAAACACTTCTCCTGGTTACTAGAAGAGTTAGCAAGGAGCACTTCAAAGTCATTTTCATCCTTTTTATATTCTCCTGGATCCACATTAAGGGAGATATCCAATTTAATTTATTCATCCCCTTTACCCTTTATCTCCACCCCTTTCCCTATTTTAAACTTTTTTAAACTTTGAGGGCCTAGAACAGGGGGTTTAGAGTGTAGGGTTATGAACTTTTTAGCTACTTGTCTAGGAAGGAATTTTCTTTTCCTGCTATTGTTTGTATCGGGGGTGTCTATTTACGGGGGACCCTCATTCTCTGACGAATGATAATTAGAATCATCAAACACATGGACGTCATTCCAGTCCATGGCTTATCATGTTATTGCATCAACACATGTAGGATTTATCCTAAGAGCATTGCATGATTAATTGAAGGTATATCATTTCAATTAAGAATTTCATTCTAGATTTTATATCTTTATCATCACTATCGTTGGGTTAATTTCAACCTAAAGTTTGACTAAGGCGAGCCCCTATATAACACAACATAATTTTTACCTCATTTTCTGTAAATATGGGCTTGAAAATAGGTTCCAGGTTAAAATAGAGTACATTGGAGAACAATGTAAATATAAATAGAGGCAACTAGAGAAAAAATAGTAGAAAAGAAGACGACTAAGGTGACTAGCACCATAGTCCATCTAGACTGGGGCGGCTAGCACCATAGTCCATCTAGACTGGGGCGCCTAGCACCATAGTCCATCTGGACTAAAGCGCCTAGTGCCATAGTCCATGGGCTTTGACCTAAAAATAGACCAAGAGGAAGACTAGAAACTCCTGAGTTCACTTGGTTTCCTGTTTTGCACGTGGACAACTGTCAAGCATATGGCACCTAGCCCCATAGTCCACCCATTTTGAGCTCAAGTTTATAAGAAAGGTTCCTCTCTACACCCTCTTTGTAAATATGGGTGTCTTCTTTTGACACCCTTTTGGTCCCCCATCTTGGTGCATGCCCATATTATATGTTATATAATATATAATATATTATTAATATATTATATATTAACAAACATTGAAGAGACATGCCAAATCATTCATAGTTGACCAGTTTACAACCAAACACAATGTCGTTAAACCAAACCTTCGCTAATAGGAGTTGTGTTTCACATCTTGCCATTATTGCGAGTAATTTTATTTCTTCACGCAAGTATTTGTGCATTAATGTATATTAATTAGTCCACGTCTACCTACCAAAAGCAACTGCGCATCGATCATTCAGAGAGTATATTCATTAATGTGATGGTGGTTTTAATCACTTTCAACATTTTGAAAAACCACATATTATAATGTTATATAATATAATATATTAATAAATATATAATATATTAATAATATATTATATATTAATAATAAATTATATATTAATATCATATTATATATTATAATTTATATTTATAGAAAAAATAATAAAAATCAGATATCTATTACCTTTGACAAAAATCTACAGCCTTGGTATTTACCTCGAGATTGCTTTGGTATTTGGCTAGGACATGTCAAACCTGGAAAGTCAACTCAAAAATATGTTTACGAGGTTTCCTTGCTTTTCCAGACTTCGCTCTAGTGGTTGATGACTTTTTTTTACCTGCAATTGATGAAATGAAAAGGGGTTTTTAATCTCAGCTTTCCAACAATATAAATTTTGCCTTATTTTGACTTTAATAAATAATTATTATTCCTTTTCTAATTGAATTCCAACTAAAGTCCTGATTAATAGGCTGATTGAAAAACATCTATAACTTTCAAATGATATCACATTTATAGAATTTAAAACATGTGTCACATTCTATGCTTCGCACACTATAGGATTAAAAATATGAATTTCATCAAGTTTTGACCAAGTTATGGTGGTCAAACATACGAGTTTTTATATTTCTAAAAGGTTGTCTTAAAAAATTTATAATTAATTATTTAATTAAAAAAATTACAATAAAATATGTGTCACATCCGGACATGAGTCTTCTACTTATATCTAAAATCTTATAATAATAAAATATTATGATTTGAAATTGTGGTTAGGATGGTCAGACAGACACCTTCTTCTTATCTTTTTCCTAAAATTTGAGTACTATAGCATTGAAATTTCAAATTTTCTCCAAATAGATTTTTTTTTCCAGAAAACAACTAGTAGCTTAGAAACTACATTCAATTTTCTATAGATTCTATTCTTACATATTTTTGAAATAATGATAACTTATTCAAATTTTTGCGTCAAGTTGCCTAACTCTGTTTTTCTGAATTTTCATTGCCACTTAAGGTCTTGTTTGTCCCACCAACTCCTTCAACTTATACAACCTTCAGATGCTCATCACTAGACTAATTATATTCACATCTCTTATGATGCTAGTGTTGTATCTTCAAATTTTGGTTGTCGTTGAAAGTGGTTCTTGTTAGGTCCTGGAGACAACTGAGAAGGGGGGGGGGGGGGGGTGAATCAGTTGTCAAATAAATTCAAACCAAAAACAACTTAACCAACTTAATGCTTAATACTGGTAAACTAGTTCAATATGTTGGTTGATAGTTTTAACAGTCAATTGCTATACCGGTAAGGATTAGTGCATGAAACATAAACACAAAGTCATCCACAACACATAACACCAATATTTGTACGTGGAAACCCTGTAAGGGGAAAAACCATGGTGGGAAACCTTACCCACAATCAGATGATACTACTGTAGATAGTAAGTGTACATAAATGGGGTTTGCACATGCAGAAAGGCCAACCACCTAGAGCTCACTGCTCAATCACAAAATGGGAGTCACACTGACTACAATTGGATGGTTAAATCCAATAAGAATGTACTGCACAAAATAGCATCTTCATATGCTGGATTCAGTACTGGTGTAGTTCTGATTGTCTTCACAAAAACCCTTCTTCAATCTTCAAATGATGTCTACGTGTATAGCTCTTCTTATTCTCGCATATACCTTCACACAATCCTTTTCCGCATTACACATTTGATCTTACAAATAAGATCTTACATTTATACCATAACCTAAGACCAATTTAAGTAGGTCGGCTCTACAAGATATTACAATAAAAACATTTTACAAACAATACAATATCTGATGCAATAACCAATTGAACATGTCAGCTTAATGCATTTACAAAAATAATTAATCATCTCCATAGCGTGCCATGCTGATCTGGAAAAGGTAAACCTGCCGGTGTAACCCTGGACCTATTTGCTGGTAATAGCAAATATGCAAATATGAATATACCTATAAACAAAACTCTAGGACAAGATGTCCAAACAATGTCTTCAACATAACCATGTGTTTTCCATATCATTCCAAGTGTCGGTGATCATTATATCTTGTCGATGTACCAGATAATGGTGACTGTGCATGAGTCACTTGCTTGCCAGTGAATGTTGTTGATTCTCCAAAGTGCCAGAGTTGATAAGAGTTTAGTAGGTGTTGACATCAATGACAAAACCATACCAAAATACCAACAATCTCCCCCTTTGGCATTGATGGCAACACAAGATGGAAAAAACCATCAAAGTGCCAAAACAGAAATGCCAAATACCAAAAGCCAACAATCTCCAAAAAGATCATAACCAGAAATCAAAATACAAATACAGAGAGTAATAATCTCTCCTAAACAACAATCTCTCCCTCTAGGAGCAATATGTTTTTTTCAAAGTTTTTTTTCATACCAATCTCTCCCCCTTTGACATCAAATGCCAAAGTTACAAAAAAAAACAAGTTCATATACAAAATACCAACTACTCCCCCTGAGAAGTAGCTTCCCATCAAAGACCGGAATAAAGATTTCTCTGTTAATTCTGTCGGTTGATGACAATCATCAGCTGTCTAAGTCTCTACTAGTGGTGGTATGACTCCAAGCTTATCTCTGAGATATTCAAAAGTCTCCTTGGGCAAAGGTTTAGTGAAAATATCTGCAATCTGTTCTTTGGTATTCAAATAAACCAGTTTTATCTCCTTTGCTTCAACATTTTCTCTTAGAAAATTTAGTTTGATAGAAACATGTTTGGTTTTAGAATGTAATACCGGATTCTTAGATATATCAATTATTGTAGTGTTATCACAATAGATAGTAATAGGTTCCTTGCATTTTACCTTTATGTCTTTCAACATTTGCTTAATCCATAGCACCTATGTACAGTTAGTTGCTGCTGCAACATATTCTGATTCTGTTGTTGATAAAGATGTACAACTTTGTTTCTTACTTAACCAAGAAACTAGTCTGTTTCCAAGAAAGAATGCTCCACCTGTGGTGCTTTTTCTATCATCCACATCTCCTGCCCAATTTGCATCTGTGTATGCACATAATTCAAACTTTTCATCTCTGGGGTACCATAATCCAAGATTTATAGTGCCTTGTAAGTACCAAAAAATCCTTTTTACTACTGATTCATGATTTTCTCTAGGATTACTTTGAAATCTTGAAACAATACATACTACTTTCATAATATCAAGTCTGGTTTGTGTTAAATACAACAAACCTCCTATCGTAGATTTGTATCTAGTTGGATTAATAGGTGTAGATTCATCCCTTTGTGATAATTTGTCATTTGTTGTCATAGGTGTGCTTACCAGTTTAGAGTTCTCCATCCCAAATTTCTTTAGTAATTCTTTTAAGTATTTGGATTGACTCAAGAATATACCTTTATCAATCTGTGAGATCTACAATCCTAAAAAGAATTTTATTTCTCCAATCATAGACATTTCAAATTCTTGCTACATTTTAATAGAAAATTCTTTACATAATCTATCTTCTCCTACAAAGATTATATCATCAACAAATACTTCTATAATCAAGATATCATCATTAGTTACTTTATAATATAAATTAATGTCCGCATTTCCTTTAGTAAAACCAATCTTTAAAAGATACTTATCCAGTCTTGCATACCAAGCTCTTGGAGCTTGTTTTAATCCATACAAAGCTTTTCTTAACCTGCAAACCATATCACTGTCATATGTCAAAGAGAATCCATCAAGTTGTTCAATGTATACTTCCTCTTCAAGATCTCCATTCAAATATGCACATTTAATATCCATTTGATAAACTTTGTAGTTCTTGTGTGCTGCAAAAGCCAAAAATAATCTGACTACCTCAATTCTAGCTACCGGTGCAAAGGTTTCATTGTAATCAACTCCTTCCTTCTGAGAATATCCCTTACACACTAGTCTTGCTTTATTTCTGACAACCTTACCATCTTCATTAAGTTTGTTTCTAAATACCCATTTGGTTCCAATTACATTTTTATCTTTAGGCTGGGGAACTAATGTCCAAGTGTTGTTTTTCCCAATTTGGTCTAATTCTTCTTCCATAACTTTAATCCAAAATTTATCTTCACATGCCTCATTAATAGATGATGGTTCAATTTGAGAAATAAGACATACTTCTTCATTTCCCAATCTTCCTCTTGTCATAAATCCTTTAAACTTATTTCCAATTATCTGATATTTAGAATGATTCAGTCTTACATATCGAGGTGTCTTTGTTTGTTGTTGTTCCTCAATTACTGTGGAATCCTTGGATGATACCAGGGTAACTGGATCTTCATTTTGTACCGGTGGATTTAGTGTAGGTTTATTTGTCAAAATTTTTGTTGCCGGCTCAGAGTCTATATACCTTGAAGTTCCTCTGAATTGTTTATCAATCTTTACATTTGTACTTTCAACAATTTTCTGCAATCTTTTGTTAAAACATCTATATGCCTTGCTCTTAGATGAATAACCAAGAAATATTCCTTCATCACTTCTAGAATCAAATTTGCCAATATACTCATCTCTCCTGATATAACATTTACTTCCAAAAATTCTGAAATACTTAAGAGTAGGAGTATTACCAAACCATAGTTCATGAGGGGTCTTACTGGTTTCATCTTTGATGTGAACTTTGTTGAATGTATAGACTGTTGTACTGTCTACTTCTCTCCAATAAACATGTGGTAGGTTTACTTCTGATAACATACTTCTTGTTGCATCCAAAATAGTTTTGTTTTTCCTTTCAACAACTCCATTCTATTGTGGTGTCCGAGGTGCTGATAGCTATCTTCTGATTCCATTCACTTCATAGAATGTATTAAATTCCTTAGATGTAAATTCTCCTCCATGATCTGATCTTAAACATTTGATTTTCTTACCGGTTTCATTTTCTACCATTGCTTTGAATAGTTTGAACTTTCCAAGTGCTTCTGATTTTTCTCTGAGAAAAGTAACCCAACACATTCTATAATAGTCATCAATGATTAGCATGAAATATCTATCACCATGTAAGCTTTTAGTTCTAGTTGGACCACATAAATCAGTGTGAATCAAATCAAGAGCATTATTTGATTTTTCTAGAATACTTTTGAAACTAGCTCTAACTTGTTTTCCAAATTGTCATTCCTTACATACTGTATTCTAAGGTTTGATAATTTTAGGTAAATCTCTAACTACCTTAGTAGTACTGATCTTCACCATGCAATCAAAGTTTATATGACATAGTCTCTTATGCCATAACCAACTTTCATCTATATGTGCAATTAAGCATGTCTTTTCATTGTTATTCAAATGAAAGATATTACCTCTAGTCTGATTACCAATTACAATTTCCAAACCAGTTCTATTCATGATTTTGCATTTTCCATTTTCGAATTGTAACTGAAATCCTTTCTCAACTAACTGACCAACACTCAAAGATTATGCTTTAATCCTTCAACATAGTAAACATTGTCAGTGTTATGCTTACCATCAAGAGATATTGTACCCTTACCTTTGATTGAACAAGCTTTATCATCTCCAAATCTCACTAATCCTCCATTGTATTCTTGAAAGTTCAAGAATTTACCTTTGTCTCCTGTCATATGATGTGAGCATCCTGAATCAATGATCCATTCATCCTTTACTTCAACTTTAGCTACCAAGGCCTATACTACCGATTGAGCAGTAGGTGTCGGTTGACCTTCTGTTATAGCAACAGAAACCCATCCATTGTCTATTGGATCCTCATTAGAATCATCAGTCACACCTTCATCAGCAATGTAACAAGATTTGTCTTTATTCTTCTTAAATCTGTATCTCTGATATTCAGGGTTAGGCTTGTATGTTCTTCTAGCTTCTTCTCTTAGTCTAGCATATCTATCAGGGCATCTTGAAGCCATATGACCAATCTTATTGTAGTTAAAACATTTAAAGGGCGTTTTACCTTCATACTTACTTCCAACTGGACCTTTAGACATTTTCCTTACAAATAGTGCTTCAAGTTATTCAAGTTCTTCATTTTCTTTCCCGCTTTCTTCAAGTTCTCTTGCATTATGGCTTTCCAATCAGATTTGTCAAATAATGGAGCAAATGATGTTGATGCTTTAAAGGCCAAATCTGTCTTTATAATAGCAACAAGACCAAATTCTTCAATTTCAAAAGCTGAAAGTTTCCCAATTAATGTATCCCTAGTAACTAATGTATTAGGCATTGCTCTTAACTCATTTATAGAAGTGACTTTCATTTTATATGCCAGTGACAATCCTCTCAAAACTTTTGAAACAATTTCATCCTCACTTAAGGTTCCTCCACAATATTTAATACCCAAAACAATTTCATTTACTCTTTCCATAAAAGCAAAAATCCTTTCATCTTCTTCCATTTTCAGATGTTCATACCTGACCCGAAAGCTTTCAAGTTTTGGAATTTTGACTGTGGAATCTCCTTCATTCAGTGTTTCCAAATGATCCCAAATAGCTTTAGCAGTAGACCTATCTGATAGTCCCATGATTTGTTGATCTGATAATGCGCTCAAAAGTGCTTCTCTTGCTTTGCAATCATTTTCCTCATCTTTAGTCAAGTTAGCTGGACTAGGTTGACCTTGTACAGCAACAATATAACCATTTTTTGTAACATCCCAGATGTCTTTTCCAATGCAATTTAGATGTGTCTCCATTCTGATCTTCCATATGCCATAGTTGGTTCCATCAAGTTTAGGACTGTCCTTCCTAAAATAATTAGTAGACATTGGATCTCCTCAAGCTGTTAAACTTCTGCAAAATAGGACTAAGCTCTGATACCAATTGTTAGGTCTCGGAGACAACTGAGAGGGGGGGGGGGGGGGCGAATCAGTTGTCAAATAAATTCAAACCAAAAACAACTTAACCAGCTTAATGCTTAATATTGATAAACCAGTTCAATATGTTGGTTGACACTTTTAATAGTTAATTGCTATACCGGTAAGGATTAGTGCATGAAACATAAACACACAGTCATCCACAACACATAACACCCATATTTGTACGTGGAAACCCTGTAAGGGGAAAAACCATGGTGGGAAACCTTACTCACAATCAGATGATACTACTGCAAATAGTAAGTGTACATAAATGGGGTCTGCACATGCAGAAAGGCCAACCACCTAGAGCTCACTGCTCAATCACAAAATGGGAGTCACACTGACTACAGTTGGATGGTTAAATCCAATAAGAATGTACTGCACAAAATAGCATCTTCATATGCTGGATTCAGTACCGGTGTAGTTCTGATTGTCTTCACAAAAACCCTTCTTCAATCTTCAAATGATGTCTATGCGTATAGCTCTGCTTATTCTCGCATATACCTTACACAATCCTTTTCTGCATTACACATCTGATCTTACAAATAAGATCTTACATTTATACCATAAGCTAAGACCAATTTAAGTAGGTCGGCTCTACAAGATATTACAATAAAAACATTTTACAAACAATACAATATCTGATGCAATAACCAATTGAACATGTTGGCTTAATGCATTTACAACAATAATTAATCATCTCCATAGCGTGCCATGCGGATCTGGAAAAGATAAACTTGCCGGTGTAACCCTGGACCTATTTGCCGGTAACAGTAAATATACAAATATGAATATACCTATAAAAAAAAATCCAAGACAAGATGTCCAAATGATGTCTTTGACATAACTATGTGTTTTCCATATCATTCCAAGTGTAGGTGATCATTATATCTTGTCGGTGTACCAGATAACGGTGACTGTGCATGAGTCGCTTGCCGGTGAATGTTGCTGATTCTCCAAAGTGCCAGAGTTGATAGGAGTTTAGTAGGTGTTGACATCAATGACAAAACCATACCAAAATACCAATAGTTCTTTTACAAGAAATTTGTGTGTATCATTTCCAACTCTAGTATCTCGCCTCATTTTTTTGAGATTTAATGGTTAATCATGAAAATTTACTCCTCCAAGTTCACAATGTAGATGAAAAAAAGAGTCATGGATGAGAGAATAAAAACTCTACACGTCCTCATGAGTTTCTTATGATATCGAAGAGAGTCATCATAATTTTTGTTTAGAGGTTCACAATAATCACTCTCTAGTGAATCAAATCCATTCTCAACTTCATTAAAAACTTACTAACTTAAAACATTCACAATAGAAATTTAAGTATTAAGCATCAAGAAGATCATCACCATGAATCATAAATATTTTTACTCATCTATGCTCACTTGTTTCTTTGTTTTCATTCGCCTCTTTATTGGGCCTAAGGCCTCTAGTTTTTGTACATTTTTTGACTTTATAATTTTTTGATAGTTATCTAAATTCCTAATGGAGAAATATATTGTTGAAGGTGCTAGTAATTTATTTTCAAATATGTTAGAAAATAGAGCCATATTGAAATGAATGGCTTTGAATGTATAAACTAATTGTACCTCACTCTAGTTTAGATCTATGCCTACATAACTAATCATTATGCTTTTGGACTAATCTTTACATATATAAAGTCAATCAAATATTTGAAATTGAACCTAGACCCACATAATAAAAATGATAAAGAATTAGTAAATGCAACAAATTATATACCTCAACTTGTTGTACATTGGTTTGAAGTAGGGTGGTGTCTATAGATACCATTTGGGAACTTGTTAGGCAAGGATTTATTCTACTTTTGTTAACCCTATAGGAAAATCAATTCAACAACTTTGGAGTAACAAACAAATACAATAGACAAGCATGCAATATGCTTACAATGATGATACAATATAACAATGCAATTAGAATCTCCAACAATGATATTATAACGACATACAGATGGATTAGGGCATCCAACATGATTTGAAAATGGTTTAAGAATATCCTTAGATATAACAAGATATCACACAAACACGCTAAGTCAACTCACAATAGTTAGTAGGAAGAAGTCAACAAGGCTCAATTTGGAATTTATAATTTAAAAGTTTACAATTTACAACCACGACTACAAATATGATCTGTGGTAATTCTAGAAGTACATATTTTTAATCTAAGGTGATGTATAAAAGAATATGAGAACTAGAACCAATTCACAAGGACACGTTAGAAATAAGTCCACAAAATAAATGTTTGATTCATACAAAATACAATAATATAATGAAATAAATTTCATACAAAATATGTAATTTATAAAAAATTTATTACATAAAGAATATTTTAATTGAAATCACCCAAAATATCACATATATTTACCAAAATTTTAATAACATTACATTAATAATAATATAATTAAGCTCGACTTATTTTTATAGTCAATGTGTGACTTAAATTTGAGTGCATGTATGTGCTAATCTTGGTAAATGACAAAACCATCACATAAATTCTCTTGTGGAAGCAAGTTTTGACAAAATTCTAAGCAACTTTCTAGGGGAAATGTCTGCAATCTATAGAATTGCCAAAATGGCTCAAATACCTTCATGTAGGGGACGGTGTAGGGGAGAGGGACCAGTAGTCATTAGGGATAACTTCGTCAACATGTAACCGTCACATGGAATATCGTAAGACCTCAGTTTTTTTTAGAAATGTAAAATAGACACTTAACTATCTACAACTAAGGTTTGAAGACGTGATTCATCATGCAACTTGTCAAAATAACGCTTCTAGTGCAAAGTGTGAAAAAAATGACTTTTTAAAGATTCGACCAAAACTTAATCTAAAAATCCCTAGTAGTTGAATAAAAAAATATCATTTGTAATTAGTACAGTATTGTATTTTTATGTAAAATATAACTTATATGCAACTTAAATGTACCAAATGCCTATTAGTAATCGTAAGTGTGTGTTATCTCTAACTTTTATATCCAACACCAAAAGACCAATAGTTGAACACAAAAAATCATTTGTTGTTATAAAAACAACATATTATTATATAAAATACTTATATTGAACACAAAAGGACCAATTGTTGAACACTAAAATCTTTAGAAAATCCCTCACATTTCGTGGGAATAAACAAGGTATTTATTGCGTTCACCTTTTATACTTGTGATAAGATAAATTATTAATATGAAATACTCCAATGCATATACATTGCTACCCCAATAGTTGTACACATAAGAAGAATATTTTTTCACTATGATAAGAGTACTTGTTTTAGTAAGCATCTTATTTTATAAATGTCACACTTATAGTGGATAGCTATGATATTTTATTTGAAACAAAAAAAACTTTATTTCACTTGTTAATGAATGTATTTATGCCATTTCATATAACATTTATAGGTTTTCTTGTGTTCAAGTATTAGTTCATTTTGATTAACATTTGGTAATTTTTTTTATTTACATGTGGATTATTTAATTACAATATATAGTATAAATATGTGGCAAGACTATATATTATAAGCACAATTGCTATAACGACTATTGGAACCTGTAAAAATATAAAGACTACTGGACATTCCAAGTTGTCGGAACGAATCTATACCTTAGATAGGGGAAAGGACCCAGTAGTTGTGCACCCTAACTTTGCACTTCTCAAAATCCTACTTGGAAATTTCAAATCACTTTGATTTTTTTACAACAGCTTACTTGGCAAGTCCCCTGCTTATAACTAAGGTTTTAAGGCCACATCATCAAATATGATGCCACATCAGCATGCTTTTTGTCAAGGTGTCCAAAACAACCCCCAAAAAAAGTGAGACCAATAGGCGTGCAAAACAGACCCCAATAGTTGTGCAGCTGACATGCCATCTTCTGATTGGTTACTTTTTACAACATTAGTACATTTCTTAACAACTATTGGTACATTTCCTAACAACTGGTGGTACATTTCCTAACAAAAATTGATATTTTTTGTTTCAAACAATAGGTTTTATTTGTTCAATTTTTAGAACAAATGGTATCAACAACCCTCACAACAATTGATACATGCTCAACTACTGAGTCCTTTCCCCTAATTCCTTTGCTCTCCTTTAGTGAAGGGCGAAATGCATATGAATTCTTATCCAGTTTCTTTTTGACTATTTTGTACGCGGACACTGAAGACAGTGGGCAGGAGTCAAAGCTCTCTCTTATTTCCCACCTCTAGACAGCGCATGCCAACTATGAATTATGAATTACGCCATTGCATGTTCATAGCTAACCAACCCTACATGTGGACCATGAATGCATGAAATTAATTGAGTCCGACTCAGGCTCACATCTCTTAAGAAACTAAATCTGTTGGACAGTTGCCAGTCATCAATGAAGGTCAACCTCCATTAATTATTTCTCTAGACAGACAGAGAGGTTGGAAACCGGGACTGCATTTACTAAATTGGCTTACTATCAATCAGATAATATATATAGCAATCTAAGAATACACTTTCCTGCAAAGAATTCCTAAGGTCGTAAAGATGGTGGCGCTCGCAACAATGTCTACCTTTTTTCATATCCTGAACAAGTGGGCTACCGATGTGAGGATAGCAATCACTATCTTCTGGGTTGTTTCCTGTGGGCTATTAGTTTACCGTTTGTTAAAGCCTCGAAGAATTTTCATGGTGGGATTTTCCTGCTTCAAGCCTGCAGATGACATGAAATGCAACTACGAACTCTTACAGTATTTGGCAATGAGGACTGAAAAGTTCAGTGACAAGAGCGTAGAGTTTATGAAGAATATTTACCTGAAATCAGGCATTGGCGAGGAAACATACTTTCCACCCTTCTTCTTCAAAGAGGATCCAGTGGAAACTCTGGAAGCAGCTCGAGAGGAAGCAGAAATAGTCATTTTTGGGGCAGTGGATGAGGTGTTTGAGAACACCGGCTTAAGGGGCAAAGATATCGACGTAGTGGTGGTCGCATGTAGCATGTACAGCGCATCCCCATCTCTCGCTGCCCTGCTCGTTTACCGCTACGGTATGAAAGAGGACGTCAAAATCCTGAATTTTGCCGGCATGGGGTGCAGCTCTGGTGTCATAGCAATTCAAACAGCCAGTGACTTGCTTAGAACATGTTCTAGAAGTGGGTATGCTCTGGTTGTCATAACGGAGAATATTACTCTCAATACTTATTATGGTGAGAACAGATCCATGCTTGTCACCAACTCTATTTTTAGAGTGGGTTGCTCTGCTGTAGTATTGTCTAGCAGGGCAGGGGATAGAAGCCGGTCTAAGCTGGAGCTTCTTCAGACTCTGCGAACCCACAGAGGGGCAGATGATAAGTCTTACCGGGCAGCATTCCAGGAGGAGGATGAAGATGGCCATGTGGGTATATCGCTTACCAAGGATCTTATCAGAGTGGCCGGTGAAGGCCTCCATGATCATATCAGATCTTTGGCTCCGATGGTTCTGCCATATTCAGAGCAGCTGAAATATGTGTTGTCTCTTGTGGGTATTTATTTTCTGAGCATGGAGATTAAGCCTTACGTTCCAGATTTTCGTCAGGCTTTTGACCATTTCTGTATTCACACCGGTGGAAAGGCCGTGATAAACAAGATCAGTGGAAGCCTACGGCTGAGTGAGTATTTGGTCGAGCCTGCGCGCATGGTTCTGCATAGGTTTGGCAATACCTCGAGCAGCTTGGTGATGTATCAGTTGGCTTATTTTGAAGCCAAGAAGCGGATCAAGAAAGGAGATAAAGTGTGGATGATTGCATTTGGTACTGGATTCAAATGTAATTCCATTGTTTGGAAGGCTCTTTGTGATTTGGGTCCTTCTCAGAGTGGGAATCCCTGGGTTGATGTTGTTCACCGATACCCAGTTTGTTGATTTTGTTGGATTCCTGTGATCTTCCGTGGATACCCAGTTTGTTGTTCGTTTGATATGTCTTGATTTAATCCGTAATTGAAGCCAATAATTTTGCTGTCTGTGTATTTGTCCAGCCTTAAATCTCGTTGTCATAATGATGTTTTGTATAACGAGATCATCAAAGCGACTGTATTGGACTGGGCAGCGTTGTGAATCCCAACAAAGCTCTTTAATAAAATATTAAGAAAAAGATTCTTTCCTGATTCAATTAATATGTTGATGGCATAAATTCGTTACCTTTTTTTACTTTAAAATAAAAATTTAACAAGCTGTTTTTAGGTGACGCCAGATTCAATATGAGTAAGTTGATTCCATGCTTAAAGAGCCATGAAGATCATTCCATTCAATATTCTTGGCATAGTTTGGAAGCTCAATTCATTCTTATAATTGTTTTTAATATATAAAAAAAACTTAAAGCTCAATTATTCATTATAAATGGACAATGAATACATGAAAATAGTGTAAGTGGTAAGAAAATTGTATTTAAATTTATTGGAAAGATGAAAGCTAAGCTTGACTCTGTTCACTGATATCCAGTTTGTTTATTTTGCTGGACTTTCCTGATCTTCGGCGAATAAATTTGTTCGTTTGAATGTTTCGATTCAATCTGTATTAAAGATAATGATATCACGCTTTCATAATCATCAAAACGAATGTATTAGATGGGCAGCATCGTGAATCCCAACAAAGTTCTTTAATGAAGTTTTATCAAAACTAGATACTATCTTCTGATTCAATTAATAATTTTGATGGCATAATTTCGTCACCTTTTCTTTTTTAAAATAAAAAATTAATAAGCTGTTTTTAGATGACGACAGATTGACTCTGAGTAAGTTGATTCTGTGAAGGTCATTCCATTCAATATTCTTCAAATAACTTAAAGGCTCAATTATCCATCATGAATCAACAACCTCTTTTAACAATTGAGAATAGATGACAAAATGTGTAAGTTATAAGAAAAATGTATTTAGTGTATTGAGAAGATAAAAATTAAGTTTGATTTTCTTTGTAAAAAAAATTGTAACGTCATATTATTTGAAATGGAATATATATTAAAGAAGTTAAAATAAGTTTTGCATGGGAAAAAAGTAAAGACAAAAGGAAGAGTGTGGAAGTGTAGCCAATAACAAACTGCAATAGCACATAAAAACATTGTCAAAAGAAAAGCCCATAGACAAAGGTCACTAGATAAGTGGTAGAAAAAATCAGAGACACATAAAGAAATGAGGGTAGGAAAAAAAGTCTCGAAGTAAAATCATCAAGAAGGAACTAAAATCCAAAATTTACTAACAAAAAACCCAACAGAAAGGTGTAATGTGTAAATTATATTTGATTTATAATAGACAGGATAATAGGGAATCCATGTCCTTGCCTATCTGGTGCTACTAAGCCTACTATCACTGCACTAATAATACTCAACAATCTCGAACATTGAGCCACCATCATTTCTATTGATATGTGGTGACTGATTAGGAAAGTACTCTAAACTCATCATTTTTGGCATTTTTTTGTTGAAAAAAATGACGTAAGAAAACCCTAAAAATAATCGACTTTGAGTGTTGCCCTAAAAATTGCTTATTATAAGCTGTTGGAATGTAAAGGCATTGTGATGCAAGAGCATCCCTGATCTATGAGCAATCTAGCATCGACCAAAAATATTTCCTTTCGGTTTAGTTCTTGTTCAGTTCAATGTGCAGTTTTCTGTGTTCCTACTGGTAGGTGTCGATCGTTGCTTGCTTTTCATTGCAAATCCTATTTTTCGGTCTCCTGGCTGGTTCATGTGCTTAATTCCATATTTTTCAATCCATTTGGATTCTTTTCCAGCTAGTTATCGCTCCCAGTTTAACTGTTTCTGGGTTCTGGGACAGTTCTTGTGCTTACTAGTTGGTTTTCCTTCATTTCTAGAGCGGTTTCTTGTTTGATGTTCTTTGGCGTGTGGCCGACATTCCTGCTGATCCACACTTCTTAGTTGTTATTTTTTGGAGGAATTTCTTTCATTCTTAGGGCCAACCTAGTTACACGTTTCATTTTCCTGCATTGGTAAATGTATTTTTTTGTGGCCGACCCGAATATGTTCTGAAGGGTATATATAGGGTATTATGTAATCATTTGTAGGGAGAAGAGGTAGAAATCAGAATAAAGATTTAGATTGGTGATTAGTGATCCGGTTGGCTCTGAGAGTTCCGGATGAATGGTATCTGTCTTGTAGCCTTCATGTAACCGGTTAACTATCGGATGTTCTATGATGATTGTATGATGATAACTGGTTAGTTGTCAGAGGTTCTAAGACAATAATATGATCTATTTCTATAATCTTGCTATATTTTCTTGTTGCTTTCGTTGTGTTACTCTTGTTGCATCAATGGGTCAGTTCTCTTTTGAGGGTTTAGCGGTTATGGCTGCATCAATTAGTATCAGAGTTGGTTATGAACCGGTAGGTGGAAGAGTAGTTTGTGAACCTTGAGGCATTCCTTTGGGTTGACAAATCGCCGATTGGAGGCAGGTTGCGTGTGTGTTCAATAGATTACCAAGTGAGAGGCAATTGAAATCGGTATTCAGATCATCAAGTTGAGGTAGTTCACTACAGCAAAGAGGAGATGCGCCTAGATGGATGAACCCCCAGAGGGTAGAGTAGATGATGGAGGATTTAAAAAATGAGGTGAGGAACAAGATCCGAAACGCATTGGCTGGTTTGTAGAGGAACCTGAAGTTTGAGGATGAATATGAAGAAGCCGGTGAAGAGCTTGAAGCGTAAGAGGCCGAAGGACTAGAAGATGGAAGAGAGGAAAGATTCTTGAGAGAAGTGACCCAAGTGAGTAAAGATCATAGAGTGGAAGTTTCAAACTTTTTTGGAACAACGAACTCGAAGGATTTGATTGATTAGATTAGAGAGTTGGAGGATTACTTTGAGTATGAGGATGTCAACGAACTGTAAAGAGTCTTATTAGCGTAGACTAAGTTGAAAGGGCATGTTGCCTTATGGTGGAAAGAATTGCAGAAAGACAGAGTGGAGAATGGAGAAATGAAGATCACCTAGTGGAGATAGATGGTTGCAAGATTAATGGCCAAGTTCATACCGAGAGACTATGAGTTGGAATTGTTCAAGAAGTTGCAGAACCTGAAACAAAGAAACATGACTGTGAAAGAGTATACCGAGGAATTCTACAAGGTGATGATTAGATCTGGACATAGAGAGATGGATAGAGAAAAGGTGTTGAGGTACATAAATGGACTTGCATTTAACATTCAGGATGAGATGATTATGTTGAGGGTTTCCACAGTTGAAGAAGCTTACCAATATGATTTGAAGGCTGAGGAAAAGGTGAGAAGAAGACAACCGAATAACCCTAGAGGGAAGGAGAGATTCAAGGGGCAGATGAGTACAAAGAAGTAGAATATGGAAGAAGAATCAAAACCTAAGTGGAGTAAAGAACCGGCACATAAAACAAAGAGAAAGCGCAATGCAGTACCAGTAGAGAATTTCTCGGTAAATGTTTCAAGTGTGGAGAAACCAGACATAGATTTTATGAATGTAAGCAAGGAATGGTAATAAGTTGTGTGGCAAATGAGGAACTAGAAGGCGAACCTATTAGAACTGATTGTGCATCGGAGCAAGGAGAATCCCTTATGTTCAAAAGAGTCATGATTGAGTAGAGCACTGAAGATACCGGCTCTACTTAGAGAAAAAGTCTTTTCTAGACCGTGTCTAAATAAGATGGTAAGTGTTGCAAGATTATTGTGGATACTGGGAGTACTAATAGTTTGGTATCTGAGCAGATGGTAGTGAATTTTGGATTGAAGAGGCTTGAGCATCCTTGTCCTTACAAGGTAAGTTGGTTACAAGATGATCAAAAGTTAGAAGTAAAGGAGCAGTGTTTGGTGAATTTTAATATTGGGCCTTTTAGGGATGAGGTCTTGTGTGATGTTGTACCTATGAGTGCTTGTCATGTCTTGTTGGGAAGACCTTGGCAGTTTTATAGAGGATCTATTTGTGACTGTACAAGAAACCTAATCACTATTGAGAAAGATGGGCAAAAGTTCACATTGAATTCTTTGAAGGAGAAAGAGAAGGAGGTGAAGAACCTGAATCTTGAGAAAAGTTGCAGTACTGAGAAACCAATTGCAGAGGTTATACCGGAAGGTGGCATGAGTCTATAAAAGGATCTGATAGATAATCCTGATGCATAGATAAAACCGGATGACAGAAAGCTTATGGTGACAAACTGGATGAAGTCTTGTGGCAGAAACAAATTAGAGTTGAAGAAGAAAGAGAGCAATAAGTAGAGAAAATGTATAGATTCAAAGCAAAGAAAGAGAAATAAGGGATTCAGGGGTTAGAGAATTCGGTTGAGGTCTTAGAAGAACTAAAGAAGAGGTTCATGGATAAGGAAGATGTTTGAATTAGAAATGAGCATGGGGTCTTTATCCCGAATCCTTTTCGATGTTCATGAGTTGCCTCTCATGGAACTATTGGAATCCAAGAACATTGAGGGGGGGGTGAATCAATGTTCTACCAGTAATGTTAGTTTTGAACTCATTACTTATCAACCGGTTAACAGTAAATAAAATTAAAGTGCATATACCAAATAACACATAAAAGGGCAACACCATAACACCAATATTTATACGTAGAAAACCCTGCAAAGGGAAAAACCACTGTGGGGCTGATACCCACAATATCTATATACTTTATCAAGGCATATAAATATTACATGAGAGGGTTTGCACATGCAGAAAGGCCAACTGTGTAGAGATCATTGCTCAAACACAAAATAAAAAGTCTCACTAACTTACAAAATATTACAAAGTGTTTTACAACTGAAAATGAACTTATAAATTGCATCTGACCATGATGGCTAAGTTTCGGTGAATGCTCTGATAAACATCTTTGTATACCGGTTTGTTGATACTCTGTTCTGCTCTGTTCTACTACTGGTTATGATGTACACATGAAACTGCACACGGACGCTTCTATTCGTTGACCAAAATACTCACTGCAAATATTTGCAACCAATAATTCGCATTTCATCACACATATGATCTATCTCTGAAAAGAACTTCTTAAATATCCTTCTAACTTTACCATGTCGGCTTCAATGATGCGATAAGCCCACCGTCGCTTGTAATAGTAGTTGTCCATCGACTTGTTTGCTGTTATGTGTGGGGTCCATCGTAATATAAACATGTCGGTTGCTGGAACATAATGAAATCCAAACATAATCCTAATGACCATGTCGGCCATCACACGTTACCACAAAATCCATAAAAGAAATAATTGGGACCAAAATATTTCCTAACTGGGTCCTATCCATTACCAGGTTTCATATAAACATTATCGAGATCAGAACATAGTACCGGGATCAGGACTTAGCCAGGTTTGAATTGAATGCTAGTGTCGATGTAAAGTAATGTGAATACCAATACCGGTTAACCAATCAATGAAACCATTGACCCTGAGATAGTGAGTTGCCATCAATGACAACCCAAAATTCCATTAACTCTTACCAAATGAGTGTCAATTGCCAATAGGAACATCTCTTTCTACCTGGGGTGTCTGATATAGGAGCATCCCCATTCTATGAGCAATCTTGCATCAACAAAAAATATTTCCTTTCAGTTTAGTTCTTGTTTAGTTTAGTGTGCAGTTTTCTGTGTTGCTACCTATAGGTGCCGGTCGTTGCTTGATTTTCATTGCACATCCTATTTTCAGTCTCTTGGCTGGTTCATGTGCTTAATTCTAAAATTTTAGTCCGTTTGGATTCTTTTCCAGCTAGTTATTGCTCCCAGTTTGACTGTTTCTAGGTGCTAGGACATTTCTCATGCTTACCGATTGGTTTTCCTTCATTTCTGAAGCGGTTCGTTGGCGTGTGGATCTATTTTGGGTCTTGTTCGATGTTCTTTGGTGTGTGGCCATCCTTCCTGCTGATTTGCACTGCTTGGTTGCTATTTTCTGAAGGAATTTCTTTCATTCTTAGGGCCGACCTAGTTACACATTTCATTTTCCTGCATTGGTAAATGTAATTTTTTAAGGCTGACCCAGATATATTCTGGAGGGTATATATAGGCTATTATGTAATCATTTGTAGGGAGACGAGCTAGAAATCAGAATAAAGATTTAGATTGGTGATTAGTGATCCAATTGGCTCTGAGAGTTCCACATGAATGGTATCTGGCTTGTAGCCTGCATGTAACCGGTTAACTATCGGATGTTCTATGATGACTGTATGATGATAACCTATTGGTTGTCGGAGGTTCAAAGACAATAATATGATATGTTCCTGTAATCTTGCTATGTTTTCTTGTTGCTTTCATTGTGTTACTTTTGTTGCATAAGCAAATTAGTTCTCTTTTGAGGGTTTACCAGTTATGGCTGCATCACATTGTAATGATGTTGTACTGATTCACTAGATAATAAGAAAAGATTGGATGACTATGTTTGGTTGATGTAGCCCATCTTGGGTGAACCACGTTAAATCTCTTTGTTACTTATGTTATGCATTTTCTTCATCTTTTATATTTGTATTTGCTCCGGATCTGCCTAAACCCTAATAATTGGTATCAGAACCGTGTATTTCTGTAATTGGTAGGGACTTTCAGTTTTGAGTGGGAACAATGGATGAAACTAAACTCAAGGTTGAGAAGTTCAACAGCCAAAATTATTAGTTATGGAAAATGCAGATGGAGGATTACCTCTATCAAAAGGATCTATGGCAGCCACTGGAACGAAAATCAAAGAAACCAACTGCAATGTCAGATGAAGATTGGGATATTGTGGACAGAAAGGCACTGGGAACCATTCAGTTGTGTCTTGCATTGTTTGTAGTATTTGATATATCAAAAGAAACAACGATTTCAAATCTAATGCTAGCACTGGCTAAACTGTATGAGAAACCCTCAACTTCGAATAAGGTATTTCTTATGAAGCGTTTTTTTAATATGAAAATAAGTGAGGGAGGATCTGTAGCAGATCATTTAAATGAATTTAATATAGTTACCAACCAATTGACTTTTATAAATGTTAAATTTGATGAAGAGGTCAAGGCTCTCCTAATTTTATGTTCTTTGCCAGAAAGTTGGAATAGCTTGGTAATGGTTGTGAGTAACTCTGTTTCTAGTTCAAATACTAAGAAATTTAATGATGTTGTTGGTGTTATCCTAAGTGAGGAAATGCGACAAAAAAACATTGGTTAGACTTCAACATCATCAAGAACTGTTTTGAATGTTGAGAACAGGGGAAGATCAAAGGAAAAAGGAAAAGGTCGTGGGCGTGAAAAGTCACGAGGGAAGTCAAAGAAAATCAAGAGGAAGAAAAGATTGCTGGTACTGTGAAAAGAAAAGGTATTTAAAGAAAGATTGTTGGTCTTAGAAAAAAAAAAAAAGGAGATAGAAATGAAGATGACAGTAAGGAAGCTAATATTGCAAGTAATACTTTACAAGATGCCTTGATCCCGTGTTTAGATAACGTTAATGATTCTTGGGTAATAGATTTAGGGGCTTTATTTCATGCTACACCCCATAGAAAATATTTTCTAGATTATGTTCAAGGTGATTTTGGATAGGCATATTTGGGTGATGATGAGCCTTGTCAGATTGTTGGAAAAGGCAAGATAAAAATCAAGTTCTGCAATGGAAATGACTAGTTGTTGCAGGAGGTAAGGCATGTTCCTAATTTAAGAAGAAATTTAATTTCTGCAGGACAACTGGGTAGTGAAGGCTACATAGTTACCTTTACAAACAATTTTTGGAAGGTCACTAAAGGTGCATTAGTAGTAGCTAAAGGTGCAAAGGTAGGAAAATTGTATTTATGTACTAGTAATACTTATTCTACCTTAGCCGCTACAGAAAAGTTGTTGCAGGGATAGCTACAATAGATGCTGCAACGACAAATTCAAAACTGTGGCACCATAGACTCAGGCACATGAGTGAGAAATGGATGAAAATCCTTCACTCTAAAAATTTGTTGCCAAGATTTTAGCAAATTGATTTAAAATTCTGTGAAAATTATGTTTATGGTAAACATAAAAGAGTCAGATTTCTCAAGGTTGGAAAAGAGAAGAAGAGTGAGCAATTATAGCTTGTGCATTTAGATGTATGGGGACCAGCTCGGGTATCATCTCTTTGTGGCTCTTGTTATTATGTTATTTTTATATATGATGCAACCAGAAAAACATGGTATATTTCCTAAAATAGAAATCAGATTTTTTTGAAATGTTTAGGAAGTGGAAAGATTTGGTTGAGAATGAAATAGGCAAAAGGTTGAAGTGTCTCAAATTTGATAATGAAGGCGCGTATTGCATCAAAGCATTTGGTGATTATTGTTCTTTCAATGGAATCTAAAGGAAAAACACAGTTCTAGGAACCCCACAAGAAAATGGTGTGTCTAGAGAATGAATAGCACAATCATGGAGCTTGCTAGGAGCATGAGATTGCATGTTGGATTGCCCCTACATTTTTGGGCAGATGTTGTACATACTGATATTAATTTGATAAATAGAGGACCTTCAAACCCTTTGGATGGTGGCATTCTAGAGGAGGCATGGACTCATAAAAATCTAAATTATTCTTTTCTAAAAACCTTTGGTTGTGAAGATTTGGTCCATGTTGATAAAGAAAACAAAACCAAGCTTGATGCTAAACCTAAAAAATGTACCTTCATTGGATATGGTATGGATGACTTTGGTTATCGGTTATGGGATTTTAAAAATCAAAAAATAATTAGAAATAGAGTTGTTGTATTCAATGAGAAGGTCATGTATAAAGAACAGATGTAGGAAAAGAAGCATGAACGGGTCAAAAAGGAATATTTGGTGCTGGACGAGGTTCTAGAAAATAAAATGCCATTGGTACCTGATGCTCAGCAACAACAAAATATCCCACAAACTCCTGCAAGTGTTAGACATTCTACGAGGTTAAGTAGACCTCATGAAAGATTTTCTCCTTCCTTATATTCTATTTTATTAATTGATTCTTATGAACCAAAAGGATATGAAGAAGCAATGTAGGTAAAATGCCAAACAATAGTGGGAGCTAGGCATGAAAGAGGAAATGGATTCCTTGATGAAGAATCAGACCTAGGACTTAGTTCCATTACCTGCAGGAAAAAGAGCCTTGCCAAATAAATTGGTTTGTAGGCTAAAGGAGGAGGATGGAGGACAAAAAAAATATAAGGCCAGATTCGTGTTTAAAGGTTTTGCACAAAAAAAGAGTATAGATTTTGATGAAATATTTTCTCTAGTTGTAAATATGACTTCTATTAGAACTGTTCTAAGTCTTGTGGTTGCAGAAGACTTTGTTGGTGTAAATAATTATTCATCTTGGATATTATTACACCTTACTTAAGTTTACATAGGAAATGCATTTCATAGTAGTAGTTTGGGTATGAGACACTTGGGTGTTTGTGCCACATTGGGATAGTGTGTGTAGGAGAACTTCCACCTTTTGTGGACTTATCTTGTTGTTCCACTCCACATTCAGTGGGTGAAACACCTCATGTGAAATATTATATTGTTTCTCCTACCTACCCACACCTATTTCCTACCTACCCTTGTTTCTTATTGAGCCACATGTCATGTTTATGTGCTCACATATCCATATAGCCTTGCCTATATAAGCAGGCTCATATTCATTGATGATCTAGTTTATCAGTATTTTCATCTTGATAGAATATAGTTTATTCCTATCATCTATTTTGCCTCTCTATTGTATTTTTCATTGAGCCCTTGATCTTGGAAAAATCTCACATGGTATTAGAGCCTATAGTGCTTCATTGATTAGACTTTTGGAGACATTTTGGAGGCTTTATTTTTTGGTTTTGGGGATCTTTATTTGTTTGGGGCGTCGTATAGCAATTTGGACATCACGGTTGCGTCTGGGAGGTCGTTTCCATAAATTTTGACTATAAAGTCGACTATATTTGGTTTTGTCGACTGTACTCCCTTGCCGGACCCCTCCGCTGTGGTCCTTGCCGCTTCCATTCGTGTCGTACCTATAGCTCGTGTCCACTGGCAACCCTTTCTCGGTGCATCTCGTGATCACCGACAACCCTTCCTCAGTGCAACCCATGACCGTCAGCAATCCTTCCTCGGACCCTCGGCTTCTCCACCGCCGACGAACCCGCTTGTCGAGCCCTGCTGCTGCTTCGACCCGACCCTCCACCACCGGCAAACCAACCTGTTGGCCTTCTGTTGCTGCTCTGGTTCGGGTTCCATGTGAGCTTCTGACTGGGCCCCCTACCACATCATCACACAATGCAGAGATCTCTGCCACATCCGCAAACATGTGTCACACCTGCACAGTCAATGTACCATTTTTTGCCATGTGTATAGTCTGTATGGTACGGACAGCCATGCAGGGGGAGGTGAATTTTTTTGACAAGAAGACGGGCATAAAATTTAAGCCTGTCATTTGCTAATGTCAACACCACGTCAGCTATATTTTGAACTTTTTTTAACCCCCTCTCATTGAGCTTTTTTATTTTGTATTCCAACTTCAAATGGCCATATCTTGCTCATTTTTGCTCTTTTTTTGGTGCAATTTTTTTTTGAAATGGGCTAGAATCTCATGCTCTTCGCAGTGGTGGAATAAATTTCTAATTTTGATGGATGTATTTTTCAGAAATTGTAGATCTTCATGACTATACCTGTCTAATCCCTGATATTGCAACTTCAGAGGTTTCGTTTGGGGTCATACGACCTCCTTTTCAAGTGCCATTTTTTTTGAAAGTGCATAATTTTTCATCTACTTTCATAATATGCCATTTGGTTGTAGTTATTTTGAGTAAAAAATTTACTTTCAGTATTTGGTCATTTTTGGCCTAGTTGATACTTGTATTTCGCTTGGATCTCAGTTTAGATCACTAGCAGTATTTGTTGAAGTCTCTTATATCTCATTTTGAGAATTTTTAAATTGAAATCATAAGTCCACTTTGCCTTCATTTGCAAGTGGCCCATTGTATACGCACTAAATATAAAGTGCCAAATCACCATTTTGGGGGGGTTTCTTGATTGAGTATTTTGAGGGGGTGTCTTGTGTGATTGTGCCTCTCTCTATCTTGTGTTTTTTTAATTTTGGTCCTATGGGTTCTCCTAAATTTCCACTTTTAACTCCTCATAATTATGCATCATGGAAGATTAAGGCATGGAGTAAACTAATGGAAAAAGGACTCATTCATTATGTAAATGGAACTATTACAGCACCACCTGATCCTAAAGTTGATCCTAATGCTAAAGTTGAATGGCTTACTAAGAATGCTATGACACTTGGAACTCTGAGAAAGTATGTATCAGATGACCTCATTTTTCACATTGAGAAGTGTACCACAATTAAAAAGGTCTGGGATATTTTTCAGAAATTGTATGGTCAAGTTGATGAGATTAAGGGCTACAAGCTTGATAGTGAACTCATAACTTTGGATCCCAAGTATTTTGATACAATCCAAGATTATGTCACAAAAGCAATTGAGCTAAGAGAAAAGCTAAAGGATTGTGGAATTCACAAAAAGGATGCTCAATCGGTTTATAACTTGTTGGAAAAACTTCTATCAAAGTATGCAACCTTTGTATCTAGTATTCACACCCATAGGTTAGCTCAAGGTTTCTCATACACTTCTCCCTCATTTGATTCATTCATGGAGATGTTGATACTTGAGAAATCTAAGTTGACCAAGATGGGGATTCTCAAATCTTCAAAGTCACAAGCTTTGGTGGCTAACAAAGGCAAGAATCAAAAGCAACCTAAGTCAAAACCACATCAAGATGGAGCACAATATTCCTCTCCACAACAAGGCGATTCACCATTCTCACCTAAGAGGAAATAATATAAGGACAATCTTTTTTGTGGATATTGCAAGAAGTCAGGACATGATGGACACCATTGTTATAAGAAGGATATTAATGAGTTGAAGAATCTTCTTGAGAAGAACAAAATCAACCTACCTTCTAGAATGTCTACATCGGCTTCTTCCAAGGATAAGGATAAAGGAAAGTATCACTCTTTTGGGACAGATAAAGGAAAGGGACAAGCTCTTTGTGGTACTACAAGTCATGATTCAGGGAGATGGCTTCTAGAGTCAGGGGCTTCTCATCATATGGCATCTTCGTAGTCTATGTTTTCTACATTTGAGCCTTTCCACATGCCGTAGATTTTGATGGGAAATCATACATACATGGATGTGATTGGGAAAGGATCTATTGCCATTGGGATAACTCCTTCAATGATGTGTTGTGTGTACCCCACTTGACAAACAAACTTCTTTCCATCTATCAAATCACACATGGGGCAACTAGGAAAACTGTGGAGTTCACACTTGATTTAGTTATCATTAGAGACTTGGAGAGTGGAGCTATCATTGTGACTGGGGTGGTTGATCATGCATCTCGGTTGTACACTTTTTCACATTTTGGTCCTATTGATGAGGTTGATTCTTTCGATGTTGATGATTCATATTTTGAGGAGAACTTTGGTCATTTGAACTTGGGGATTCTCACTTGTGACCCAATTCTTGAGCCTTGCATTTCATCTCCTTCTCTTGATATCACACCACCTATTGCACCTAATGATGCAGGTAGTGTGACATTTTTGCCTTCTTGTGATTCAATGCAACAGGATATTTCATGTCTTCTAGCTTCGGTTGATTGGGATGCCTACTTGACAGACATTGTAGGTTTGTTTGTGGAGTCCTAAATTGTATATTTGGGAGACATCATTGATGACATTCATCTTCTCTTTGATGAAGATGATCCTTCTTTGATTGTTGCAAGGGATCACTCTGACCCTCTTGTGCATTCTCTACATGATCAATCTTCAGAGGTTGACATGATTGTGGATACTTTTGTCCAGTAGTTGGAGGAGGTCTCTTTATCTTTTGAGGAGACATGTGAGTCTTTGGATATTGTTCTACATTTTTCTCCACTAGATCTAATCATTGTGTTTATTTTAAGAGATTGGATAATGGCAGTTATATTATCCTGTTACTTTATGTTGATGACATGCTTGTTGTTGGGTCTAACATGGAACATATAAGTTGTTGGCATTATTGGCATTAAGTTATCATTGATGTCAACTGGTTTGGCAAAGTCACCAGTGACTAAGAAGTGGTGACCGGTAGGGGAGAAGTAAGAGATGATGATGTCAATCCATATGTGTGTAAGTAGATAGAAGGTGGGGTACCTGTACACATGAAATGCATCATCTACAGGTAAAGCAGGACCACTGGCAAGGCAAAGCAAGCAAGCAAAAGAAGAGCTGAAGGATGTAAACCGGTACACTTAGAGAAGTTTAATGTTGTCGGTAAATGGACTGAATAGTGGGACCAACATGTTTGATGGAAGGCCAACATGATCCACCGACAGAGAAGAGGTAAACAAGTATGAAGGACAACTGGTGAAGTTAGGTTTTACCGGTAAGGTGAGTTGAATCAGTAGTCAATCTTGGGCGGTGAAGAATGCCAAATTGACATAGCAAACCAAGCATAGATGGATTTTGACAAGGATGATAGTTGGAAGCCAACTGGTGATCATGCAAAGGTCGATGAAGTGTTCGTCGATGTAACAGTTAGCAAGAAGGCCAGCTTTTATGAAGAACCCGCAAATCATGGAAGGATGGCAGAAGGTTGCAGCTTGAGGAAGACAAGGTGACAAGTGATTCAATTGATCCTCCAAGAAGATCTAATCTTCGTAACCATTTATTGAAGGAAATAGCCAAGCCATTAATGGTGTGCAACAGAGAAACGCAAAAAAGCATAGTGCAAACATCTAAATATAGAAAATGCACATTGGAATGCGAGATGTTGGCAGTGTTGATCGATGACATAAAGATCATCACTCTAGAAAAGCATATTGGATCAAATCTAATATGGATCGAGTTGGTGAAGGGAAAACCTAACACAAAATTGTTTGAATGTTGTTTTGGCGGGAACCCTAAAAGATAAATATGTCAGCTCAAGAATGGAATCAATTGATGCTTGATGTGAAGTGTGAGAGATAAGAGAGCCTCAATAAGGAGAAAGATTGTCTTCCTTATAGTTTATTCTGAGAAATTTGCATTGTGAGTTAGCAGGTGAATTTGTGAGAGGGTCTAACTGGTAGAGACAAAGTAACCAGTAAACTATTGTAGTTCTAATAGCCAAGCTAACCGGTGAGGTGTGATTGGTCAAGAAGGCATCCAAGAGTGACATAGTGTGGTGTGAGGCTAAGGGAGAAAGAAGAGAGGTTGGGAGTAACTGGTGAGTGATTAGAGAGACTAATCTGATAACCGATAGTGTGAGAACCAATGAAGAAGGGGAAGTTTTTAACCAACATAATTTCATTGATCAAGTGTTGCAGAACTCATTTACAATCAAGTGCTATAATTGTATCAAATTTTTATTTTATTATACAACACTGAGTTGGAGCTTGGTGCAAGGGTTGGTGCTCCTTGTGTTGGTGCCCTAAATCAACAGGGTTTGATGCTCCTTGAGTTGGTGCCCTAAATCATTGTAATCTGTTGTTTCATTGTGAAGCTGGATTGGAGCAGTCGACTCTAGCAACATTTCTCACCGAGGTTTTTCCTATATTGGGTTTTCCTCATACATCTAGTGTTGTGAGTTATGCATTTGTGTGTTTACCTCTTTTGATATCCATATTTATCTTACCGGTTTGATTATTTAGCAATTAGGGTGATAAGAGTTATTCTGAGGTTGGTTAAAAAGAATGGATTTCAAGAACCAGTGATTCATCCCCCTCTTAGTGGTACATTGTGTTCAATAATTGGTATCAGAGCCTAGGTTCTTGGTTCATTAAAGATTTCTCTAGCTTGGGTAGATTCTTGACAAAGAACACAATGGAAAGAAATGAGTCCACCTCCTTAAACGCTTCCGTGTTTGATGGATCTAACTATGTCTTCTGGAGAAGAAGAATGGAGATCTATATTTTCTCACTTGGTTTTGATGTGGGGATGTCTATCGAGAATGGGTATATTGTCCCTAGTGTTCCTACCACTGATCTGAATGCTAAGAAGGAGAATGAGAATAATGCAAAGGCTAAACATGCTATCTTAAGCAAGTTGTCTGATAATGAGTTTGTCAAAATCATGCACTATGCATCCACCAAGGAGACTTGGGATAAAATGCAGAGATTATTTGAAGGAGATGCCAAAGTCAAAGAGGCCATGCTGCAATCACTAAGAGGTTATCTTGAAGGCATCAAGATGAAAGATGAAGAAAAGATTGCAGACTATATTCACATAATAGATGAAACTGTGAACAACATCAAAGGACTTGGAGAAAAAATTGTTGATGATATTATTGTCAAGAAGGTACTTAGATCTCTCACATATAAGTAGGATACTAAGGTTTCTTCTATAGAGTAAGCCAAGGATCTGAAGACCTTCACAATGGATGATCTATTTGGCTCTCTAATAGCCTATGAAATGAGAACAACCGGTGAAACATCCTCAAGGAAAGAGGCAGTGTTCAACTCCACCAAAAAGAGCAAGGAAGAGGTTGCTCATAAAGGATTTAGTGAAGACTCAGATGCAGAAGTAGAAAACTTTGTCAGAAAGCTCAAGAGAGGATTCGACAAGTATAAAGGAAAGTTGCCACTCAAATCCTTCAATTGTGGTAAAGTTGGACACTTTGCTACAAAATGACCTTATAATGAAATCGGTGGAGATGAGAAAAGAATGTTTGGCAGATCTGTCAGTAAAGACAAAGAAAGGAATGTTTATCAGAAAGGAAGAAGAGGCTACTGGAAGCAGAACAACCTATATTCTATTGAGGATGATACCACAGATGGATAAAGTGCTTCAAAAGATAACTACCATACTAGTGGCTTAGGATTTGAAGAAGGATAAAGTGCTTCAAAAGATAACTACAAGATGTTGAGAAAACAGAAGTAATCAAAAGATACTAGTGGCTTAGGATTTGAAGAAGGAAAAAGTTCAAACAACAAAGACACATGCGGTAAGGAGATACAGTTCACTTCTTCAAGTGAAGGTGAAGAGAAGATGACATTCACGGTAAGCAAAGATATCGATAAGAAGTCTTATGCAAATGCTGTTAGAAACCTCCACACAAACCGATATACATAATCAATGAACCAAAGGCCACACTCAATGTACCGACATGCAGATCCTAGGAGAAATGCAAGAGTTGATCATGAAGGATTTACTAGAGTTTGCAGCATGAAAGGAAGACCTCCAGTGAGGCAGACGTTTGCAGGACCAAGGCAACCTAACCAGTATGTTCCAAACTTTCATGGTTATTGTTATCGGTGTAACAAATTTGGACATAGGTTAGCTGACTATAGATTAACCAATAAATACACTATAAGTTATGAAAGTAGAAATCCATTTAATACACTCTGAGATATGAATGTTGTCTGTTATCAGTACAATGTATTTGGCCATAGGATTTTTGAATGTAGGAAGAGTAAACTAGTGTCCTACAATAGTTTCAAAGATTCATCATTCAATGAAAATGTGAAATTCTATAACTATCAAGAGTTTGGACATATAGAAAAGTTTTGTAAGAACAAGAAAATGAAGTAGAAGAGGATAGACCCTGATCAGGAACTGACAGCCAAGCTGAAGCACAAAATTGCAGCTGAAAGAAGGACACTAAACCGGTATGGGTTGAGAAAGAAAAGGACAAGGAAGAATCAAGTCTGATAAGTGCAAACTGCCCTACATGCTGAAAGAAGAAATCTATGGGTTGTAGAAAGTGGTTGTTCCAACCACATGACCTATGATAAAAATAAATTTATCAAGCTTGAAGACTGGAATGGTGGCTCAGTAAGGTTTGGAGACAACTCATCGATCAAGATAAAGGGAAAAGGTACTCTAAAAATTGATGGCAAACTGAAAGCACATGATGTGTATTATGTGGAAGGCACGAAGCATAACTTGTTGAGTGTGAGTCAAATGTGTGACAAAGGTTATAAATTCACCTTTGATTCTACCGGCTAGCAGATAAAGAAGGAGAGTATCGGTCAGACCATAGCCGAAGGCAAGAAGACAGATGGTAATGTATATAATTTGAGAGAATGTTTTGAATCCCAATGCATGTTGGGACAAGTGGATGAAACATGGTTGTGACACAGTAGATTAGGCCACATAAATTGTGATAATCTAGTTGTTGTAGACACCTAAAATTAATATTCAATTAATTTAAGTCTATGAACATAATTAATTGACTTAATTGTGTTATCCGTATTCTTCTCAATGTTAATTAAATCTAATTTAATTAATTCTATCACTATTGTCCAATAATTAATTTATCAAATAAATTAATTATTCCTCTATTCTTCTAAAGTCCCTCCAATAATTATTTCCTCTAAACCCACTCAGTTAATTAATTCTAATTAATTAACCTAGTCATGTGATTCCTACAAATCACTTTTCCTAATCCCACTCAACCTAATTAATCCTTCTAGAATCTCTCATAATGATGATTATCATTATCCCTCAATTTTTAATTCCCACTCATGTCACATCAACGTTGAGTCTCTCAAAGAAATTCAAATTTCTTTGAATCCCTCTATGCATCCTTATTTTGGAATTTTTAATTCCTCATATTTGAATTTCAAATTTATCCCCCCTTTTTTTCCCAAGGAATTTTATATTCCTGTTTATTTTCCTAAGGCACCCTTAATCCATGCCTTCTATCTAAAATCAATCTCAACCCTTCATGACCAAATCAATCTTGGCCCTCCATTGGCCTTCTTCAATCTATAAATTGGAGCCTATTCTCCTCACAAATCATCCACCTCTCATGCATTGTCATGCTACCTATTTCTTCTCTCATCCTCTTCTAATCCAAATCTTCATCTATCTATCACAATCCAATCCAAATATTGATCCAACCTATCTTGTTGAGCACAAGGAGAGCAACCCACATTCACTCCATCTCTCTCCAACTCTCCATTAGTCAAACTTTGGACCTAGCAAAGTTTGTGGAGGTGAGGAGGACAAAAGAGTTACTTACAATGGGAGCTTCATGAGTATATTCCATTTATGTTGTCTTGTTTTCATGACGTTCTTGTTTAATCTTTCTTGATAACTCATTTAAATGGTTTTTGGTTTTATTGAATATTAATCATGTACTAACCATTTTATTGTGAGAAATTCTGGCACACCTGGTGGGACCCACATCCCTATTTTTAACATTTTTATGAGTTTTTTTGTGATTTAAGATCACAGATTATCGTTTTAGCGCATCCATCTGCACTTCAACGCATTTGCCTCACTAGTTTAGCATGTCCGCAAGTCAAATAGTGCGAATGATTTAAAATTTGAATTTTATAGCGCCTTTTCTGCAATTTTTGGTCAATCAATGCGTTCGCTCGCGAATCAACGCGTCTGATTGCGAATCAACGTGTGTGTTTGGTAAAAAAATTGATTTTTCCATTAAAACTGTCAAATAGCATGTGTGAAGGAAAAACAACGCCTACGCTCGTGCCAAAATGTGTGCACATAGTAAAAAAATCATAAAAATCTGCAAAACAGCGCCTGTGCATGCACTTCAGCACGAGCACCTCTGAATTAGTGCGAGCGACTACAAAACAACGCGAGCCCCATGGGTTCAACGCGTTCGTTTTTTCTTAAAAAATGGTTTTTGTAAAACAAGCATACCTTTTCACTCGGGTGTCAAATTTTGAAAATTCAAAATGCATTAGAAAGGGGATTTAGAGATCTAAAATGGGTTGTCTTTAGATTTTTCATATAGTTTTTCAAAAATTATTTTATCACGTGCAAAGTTAACCCTCATTTTTGGACTTTAGATTTTCATAATTTTAGCATATAAAATTAGTTTTTATCAAACTTTTTTTTGAAATTACTTAGAAAATCATAAGAAAACTCATTTTGAAATATTTTTTGGGGTTATTCATCTTGTTTTTGCAGCTTCTTTTCTTTTGAGTGCCCAAGATCAAGTATCAAAAACTACTAATCCGAATTGTTTTGTAGGTTGCCTAGGAGTTCCAACCAAATATTGTGTATTTTCTTAACCAGGCACCTAGATCTAATTAGAGGATAAATGAGCCATTGTCTTTTGTGTTTTGTGAAAATTTTAAAGGTAGGAGAGTATGCTCTCGTCTAGCTAGACGATCAGAAATCCAGACCCTTCAAGTTTTTCATGTTTGTTGCATGCTTACCCTTAGCAGGCCTGCCCTCCCAACTTTCTCTTTGAGAAGGTAAGAGGGTAATGACCCAAGTGAGTACACCCAGACCTAGGGTTACCAACTCACTATAATTAATAGGCCATTGATGATGAAAGGGTCAATGGTTGGGGTTATATGAGAGTACACTCTCACATTGGGTGCTTAGTAGGATCCTAGAGATCTCAATCACGCTTGCACGACTACTACGTTCTTGGTGCTTCATTGGGATATAGGCCTCAATTGCGCTTGTGCAACTACGAAGGGTAGCTCCTAACGGGAAGCCATACTAAACACCTTGTGCATAGTGGCCAAAAAAACCTTATAGTCATTGGTGCAAGAGGTTGAACCTCCGAAGCTGCCCATATTTTTATGGCCCTTAGTAGAGACACAAAGTTTTCCATGAGGATTTTTCATGGGAATTGATGCTTGGCTGCCCCAGAGAAGTGAGTGTCATGGAGGGGAGCGAGTGGGGTCAAGCATCTAAGTGTTTCCTCTAGGTAAGCATAGTTGGGAAACCAATTTGGATCCATTGATTATTGTCCTTACTCGCCATAGGATATGTTGTGAAGGAGAATGATTGTCTTTTGAGTCTAAATTCTTTTGACCATTGTGTTTTCTTTACTTGACATCTCTTGCCAAGTTCATCCCCCACAACCAATCAATCCCCCCTCTTTCCAAATTCCATCTTGCCATCATCAATTCTTTAATCCATTTCTATCTATCCAAGAAATTCTCCAATCCCCAATCCACTTTCATCCATTCAAACAATCATCCTTCCTCAACTAATATTCATTCTTCCTCTAATCCAATCAAATCTCCAAAATTCCAATCAATCAAATACATCCATCTTCCTAATCTGGTTATCCAATCAAGTCCTAATCCAAGGACCAATCCAAATCAAATCCAATCCAATCAAACCAAATCCTAATCTAATCCAATCAAATCAAATCAAATCAAATCCAACCTAATCCAATCTAATTCAATCCAATCTAATCCAATTCAATCCAATCCATTCAATCAATCAACCAATCCAATCAAATCAAGTCCTAATCGAAGGACCAATCCAATTAAGTCCTGATCCAAGAACCAATCCAAATCAAATCCAATCCAATAAAACCAAGTCCTAATCCAAGGACTAATCCAATCCAATCCAATCAAATCAAATCAAATCCAACCTAATCCAATCCAATTCAATCCAATCCATTCAATCAATAAACCAATCCAATCAAATCAAGTCCTAATCCAAGGACCAATCCAATCAAGCCAAGTCCTAATCCAAGGACCAATCCAATCCAATCCAATAAAATAAAATCTAATCCAATCCAAATCTAATCAAATTTGATCCATCATCATTCCAAGCCAATTCCTAATCCTCATCTTCATTTAATTAACATCATCTTCATAATCTTTCCCGTCCAAAACATATTTCATCCAATTCCAATCAATCCTTCACTCTCAACATGACTACCCAAAATTTCAAATCTTGGTATGAGAAGATTCTCATGGAAGTTCACAAATCTTCCTACCAGGTTAATCCCATAATCTCCCACTCTCCTATCATACCTTCATCCATCCCATCTCAACACATTACACCCAATCTATACCATATCTCTTATCCTTCCTCTACCTTCAACAAGGGAAATCCATCTTATTCCCCATCCATATCTCCATCTTATTCCCCATTGATATCTCCATATTATCCCTCATCCACATACTCCTCTAATCCAATATGTATAGCTCCATCTCTCCCCCATCTGCATCCCAATCCTCATCCTTCTACAATGCATTCATTACCTCTACTCCCCATCCAAATCCTTTACTCCATATTCCTCCAAACATTAATCCCAATTCCCCAATCCATTATCCTAATCCTAATCCTCCATCTAATCCCAATTCTCCATCTAATCATAACCCTCCAAAATCCATATTGTCCACGTCCTCCAAATCCATTATCCATAATCGTATCCAAGACATGCTATAAAAATCCTCACCTCAAAGCAAAGAGGCCAATTCTCCTCAAGTCCTCCATCCACCCCAATCACCTCCACCTCAAAACAAATTGCAATCCTTCACACTTCATGATACCCCCACTTCCCCATCTACTTGCATCAAAGCTTATGTATCTTCCTCCATCACACAATTCCCACAACTCCAAACATGCCAAAATATTGTTCCAAAGCATGCTAGGATATAATACTCTCCATCTCATGATGCATATCCCTCTACTCCATCTAATGATGGCATTCCCTCCACTTCCTCTCATGATCATATGATTCCTCTATCCAACCCTCTCCCTCCATCACATGATCCTCTTCCATCTCATGATCCAATCACCCCTCCCACACCATCTCATGATCCAATCACACCTCCCACTCCATCTCACGATACTCTCCCTAGTCAAGAGTAAAGTATCCCTTCATCTCCATGTCATGATCTCAATCCATCTAAAGATCCTAATCTTCCTTCCACATCTCATCACCCTCAAAATAGACTCGCATCTTGTTTCTGAAACAATAAGGGTCCTCAAGATAATGCTCAAGATGTTTGTACATCCTCTATTCCTCCTAAATCCAAATTTCCTTAATACAAATCAAAATCCCGTTGTCCCTCATCTTCTGCATCCATTTTCAGACCCTATGTTCCAAATTTAAATCCTTCATTCCTTCCATCCATTTTGTGCCCCTATGTTCCGATGTTCAATCCTCCATCCCTTCCATCCATATTGGGTCCTTACATCCCTCCATCCACCACTCCATCACCTCAAATAATCCCTAAGAAAGATCAACAAAGGCACACATCCTTGGATGCCTCCCAATACTCTCTCTCCACCATCCCATCCATAAAATCCATCAATCCTTCATCTTCATGCACCCATCTCATTGCTATTGGAAGCAATTTGGATGCCCAATCTAAAAATCATAAAGCTCAAAATCCATAAAAATCAAAGGATCAACATGTCCCCTCAAAACGACATGCTCAAAACAAAAATGTGATCTGAATGAAAGAAAAATAAAAAAGGCCACAAAGGCCCCAAAAGAAAAAATCAAAAACTATGTGGATTCCCAAAGAAGAAATGCATCCCAAAGTAAAATCAAAATTGGCATCCAAACTTGCTAATCCAAAAGCTCCATCCATTCATAAAAACTCCAATCCTCCATCTAACACTCCTTCATCTTCAAAATCCATTTTGGGTCCTTATGTCCCAAATTCCACCATCCCAACCCTTTCTATTTTTGGTCGTCATTTCCCAAAATCCACACTTTATCCCCCATCCAATTTAAAACACTCTCACCCACTACTCCACCACCCTTCAAGGTGTGTGCCAATGTTGATCTTCCACAAATTTTTCAAAACCCCATCCATTATCCACCATCCATTTTTCACAATCCCATTTCATTAGTCCAACCCTTTCCAAATCCTTATCTTCCATCCCCTATCCATTTCATCTCCCCAATTATTGTTACCAACATCTATGAGCATACCTCTAGTGCAAAGAAATACTAAGGGATACCATCTATGGAACTATATGCTTGAGTCCTCCCTTCCTTCTTCATGCATCCACTATCTTCCATATCCACTCATCCTTATCCTTCTCCATCCAAACTATTCCAAATAAAATAAAAATAAATAAAAAACAATAAAAAAAAAAGCCAGAAAAAAGTAAAGAAAAATAATTTCATCCAATGGTGAAAACCACTTCTTGTGGCACCTTGGGTAAGTACCATGATGAAAACTTGGTAAAAAAGCATCATGTGTAATCCCCTCATCCCCTTGTACTCTACACTTGGGGGCAAGCTTCATCGACACAATCCTCCCATCCATCTGCATCATATCTAAGTCCATTCTCCTTTCCTATCTTTGATCTTGACTATCCTATCCATATCCTCCATCTCATATCCCTCATCCTATTAAAATGTATCCTCCATTATTATCTTTCATCATGATCATTTAAGAGGCAAAACAATGTATATGCATGCAGGCTTTGGATCACACAAGCCTTAAATTCACTACCATCCATATCCATTACATATTATCCTTCAACCTCATACATCTTTATCCACCATCCTTATATCCTTAATTCCACTACCTCTAGTGTGATGCATTGCACTCCTTTGTAGCATAGTCCTTGGGTCTAAAATCACCCTACCCTGCAGTCCTCCATATCCTATACATATCCATCATCTCCATCCACCTATCTCCTATCCAAACAATAACTCCCTCCTTCCATTCATCCATCCTCTTACCAATCCTTGGTTCTCCCTTGTCATTGGTTCCATTCAATCAAATCCTATCCCCTAATCCACCCCATCCTATCCAATTTCTAATCCAATCCTATCTTATCCAATTATATTCTCCATCTCTTCCAATTAAATCATTAATCCCATCCTCAATCCAATCCTACTCAATCATCCATCCCCCTTCTCATCCTATATAATGATTTATCCTTCTTCCAATGTTATCCAATCCATCAAACTAAGCTTTTCCCATCTACCTGAGCTCATGCTGACTTGTGCCTAATCCAAGCACCCATCCATACTTTGCTAATCAAATCCAAGTAACAATCCTCTCATCTGGAGATCTTGCACACTTAACTTGTATTTTATCATTCATCAAAATCCATCACCTGCCCATCGGGATGCATCCTTCCCTAGTCTGACAGTTTATCCAAATCCATGTCCTACTCTTCGCAAGAGAGGTCAGTTGGTCATGTACATGTTGTTTGCATGACTGAGCTTTTCACTTTGTTTTCATCTTGTGTCCTAGGACTATACTTGTTTAGGGAATGCCTTGATCATCCTATATCTTGGTATGTCTTGGCTGGTGTATAATGGGACATAGTTTTCATGGCATGGTGTGTTTGAAGGTCTTCCTTGTATAAACCGGAAACCCTGCATTAGTGTTTATCAACACTTGCATGATTGTGTGCAAGGCATTCCTATTTGACTGAGCATCAGTCCACACCTCAGATCTTCATATCATCCTGGTTCTTATAATCAGTGGTGTAGACTATCTAGGGCAGTATCAAATCTAGGTTTGCTCTCTATACTTGCTCAATAAGAAATTCAATCCATTTATCATTTCTTTGTCTCATTTCATTCACAACACTCCAACCCATCCTACTTCCCTCTTTCATTATCTTCATCCTTTCATCACTCATTCCTCTAATTCCTTTCGAGAGAACACCCATGTTCTTCAAACTCGCATGTCCTCTCCAGGGGGCATACCACTGCTTCCTCGTCATCGTTCCTCCTTATCATTCTTCCTTATCCCACGACTGGGGCATCATGCTACTAGTCCTTATCCTTTTCTTCCACTATGTTTTATTCTTCTTTGATATAACATCATTTCACGATGATATAACAAAGAGGGACAAAATGTACACAACTAAAAATAATATTCAATTAATTTAAGCCTGTCGACATAATTAATTGACTTAATTGTGTTATCCTTATTCTTCTCAATGTTAATTAAATCTAATTTAATTAATTCTATCACTATTGTCCAATAATTAATTTATCAAATAAATTAATTATTCCTCTATTCTTCTAAAGTCCCTCCAATAATTATTTCCTCTAAACCCACTCAGTTAATTAATTCTAATTAATTAACCTAGTCATGTGATTCCTACAAATCACTTTTCCTAGTCCCACTCAACCTAATTAATCCTTCTAGAATCTCTCATAATCATGATTATCATTATCCCTCAATTTTTAATTCCCACTCATGTCACATCAACATTGAGTCTCTCAAAGAAATTCAAATTTCTTTGGATCCCTTAATGCATCCTTATTTTAGAATTTTTAATTCCTGATATTTGAAATTCAAATTTCTCCCCCCTTTTTTCCCAAGGAATTTTATATTCTTGTTTATTTTCCCAAGGCACCCTTGATCCATGCCTTCTATCTAAAATCAATCTCAACCCTTCATGACCAAATCAATCTTGGTCCTCCATTAGCCTTCTCTAATCTATAAATTGGAGCCTATTCTCCTCACAAATGATCCACTTCTCATGCATTGTCATGCTGCTCTTTTCTCCTCTCTCTTCATAATCCTCTATCAAATCCATCCATCCTTGATCCATAAATCAAGTCTAATCCAATCATCCAATTACCTTGTTGAGCACAAAGGAGATCAATCCACATCCAAATCAAGCAAGCAAGACATCAAGTGGAGCATCAAGGGCGCATTCTCATCATCCACTTCATCAAGCTCAATCTGAGGGAGAGGTAAAAATAGAAAGGTATAAATGGTTATTCCTTTGTGTTTTATGTGTTTGAATGCTTCATTTGAATACTAACCATCTGATCTTCCCTTGCTACATTTTCCCCTCTTCAGTTGCAGTAAGCAAAAAAGGGATGTATAAGAAATATTCCACCCATCATCAAACTAGTAAGCACATTTTGTGATGAATGTATGAAAGGAAAGAAGACTAAGGTGAGCCTCAAGGCCACTTGAAATTGTACATACAAATCTATGTGATCCAACTAGGACAAGAGCTCTTGCTGGTGAAAGATATTTTATTCTCTTCATTGATGACTATTCAAGAATGACATCGATCACTTTCCTACAAGATAAATCACAAGAATTTGACAGATTCAAGATCTTTAGGAAAATGGTAGAGAAGGAAAGTGGGTGCAAACTAAAATGCCTAAGATCAGACTAGGGTGGAGAGTTCACATCAAATGAGTTTAGAGAGTATTGTAAAAGACATGGAATCAGAAGGCAATACTCAACCCCCACGACACAACAACAAAATGGTGTGGTAGAAAGGAGAATAGGACAATCAAGGATATGTCCAGTACCATGTTAAATGAGGCAAGTTTACCAGACATGTATTGGAAGGAAGCAGTTCATACTACTGCATATACCTTGAATCAGGTTCAACTAAGAACAAACAATAGAATGACACCTTATGAGTTGTGGTATGATAGGAAACTATCAATCAAGTAATTCAAGTTATTTGGAAGCAAGTGTTTTATCAAGAGATATGGATAGTTTAGGTACTTTTGATTCCAAGAGTGATGAAGTAACTTTTCTTGGTTACTCATCTAACAAAAATGCCTATAAATGCTACAACAAAAGACTAAGAAGAGTCATTGAAAGTGTTCATGTAAGAGTTGATGAGGATATGCATAAATAAAGACAAGCACAAGTGAACTGGTATGATGATTCTAGTGATGAAGGTGAAGAAGCTCAATCAAACATTGAGCCGGAAGAAGCATCCAAAAAGGTTCCTAACCGATATGTGTAGATGAGCCACCCAAAAGAGAAGATTTTAGGTAATAAGAGTGATGGTGTGCAGACTAGGAGAAGACTTGCCCGAAATGATGAACAAGTCAACTTCTACCTCATGACTGAAGTAGAACCTAAAACATTCAATGAGGCCAACAAAAGTAAAAAATGGATGGATACCATGGAAGAAGAGTTATAGTAGATTAAGAAGAACAAGACTTGGGAATTAGTCCCTAGACCAGAAGACAAGAACATCATTGGCACCAAATGGGTCTATTAGAATAAGATGAATGAAGAAGGAAAAATAGTTAGTCATAAAGCTAGACTTGTGTACAAGGGCTACTCTCAAGTAGAGGGCATTGATTTTGAAGAAATATTTGCACCGATAGCTAGATTAGAAGAAATTAGAATGTTTCTAGCTTTTTCTACCTACAAGGGTTATAAGGTATATCAAATGGATGTAAGATCTTCCTTCCTTTATGGAAATTTGGAAGAAGTGTACATGGAGAAACCGGAAGAGTTTTTGTTACATGATGATGAAACCTTTGTGTGTCATTTGAAGAAAGCCCTGTATGGTTTAAATCAGGCTCCTAGAGCATGGTATTCAAGGCTAGATCAGTACCTGAAGGAGAAGGGATTCAAAAAGGGGAGTGCTAATAGCAATTTATACATCAAGAAAGATTGAAACCACATGATCATTGTGGTTGTGTATGTAGATGACATTATTTTTGGAGGCAACAAGGACACCATTTGCAAAGAATTTGTTGATCAGATGCAATCAAAATTTGAGATGTCAATGCTCAAAGAATTGACATACTTCCTTCGTTTGCAGATATCACAACAAGATAAGGGAATATTTATCTCACAAACCAAGTATGAAAAGGATATGCTAAAGAAATTCAAATGGAGGATTGCAAACAGGTGAGTACCCCCATGGTGATCGGAAGAAAATTAAGAAAGAATGATGAATCACCGATGGTGGATCAGTCATTGTGTAGATCCATGATAGGAAGATTATTGCATCTTACTGCTTCTAGACCAGATATAGTACAAGTTGTGCGCATGGTGGCTATATTTCAAGCAACACCTAAGCACTCACATATGAATGTCATAATAAGAATTTTTAGGTACCTGCAAGGAACACTTAGTTATGGATTGTGGTACCTCAAACAAAGGGAATTCATCTTGGAAGCATATACTAATGTTGATTGGGTAGGTTGCATTAATGACTGGAAGAGAACAAGTGGTGGTGCATTCTTTCTAGGTGACCGGTTGGTCTCATGGCATAGCAAGAAGTAGGATTCAGTCTCTCTATCAACAACTGAAGCAGAATAAATTGTTGTTGCTACATGTGCTCTCAGGTGCTTTGGATGAAGCAAACTCTCAAGGACATATTGGTGGACATTTCTGATCCTATTCCTATCTGGTGTGATAATTCAAGTGCCATCAACATATCAAAGAATCTGGTGATGCATTCAAGGACAAAGCATATAGCCATCAAGTGTCATTTTCTCAAAGAGAAGGTTGAAGGACAAGAAGTAAAGATGGAATATGTCCCCATAGGTGAATAACTGGCAGACATCTTCATCAAACTGTTGTCGGTAAGCATATTTGAGTACTTAAGACACAAATTGGGAGTTGTGTCACCTTCCTCATGCACTTAAGTTTGTAAGGAGTTATATGGTTCAAGGGGAGTTCATAGCAGCATCTATATCTCTTGAACCACATGATGACCCTAAGGAAAGTTCAGGTTCTATGTCTCAGTACTGGCTATGATCACTAAGAAAAGATTTGACTAAAGGGGAGATAAGTATAAATCAAAGGGGGAAGAATGAAGTACCCTCACCCTTTTTCATTGTGTCAAAGGGGGAGAAATATACTAGTATGAAGTCTTGCAATAAGTTGACATCAATGCCAAAGGGGGACATTGTTTGCATTATTGGCATTAAGTTGTCACTGATGTCAACTAGTTTGGCATGGTCACCGGTGAGTAAGAAGTGGTGACCGGTATGGGAGAAGTAAGATATGATGATGTCAATCCATATGTGTGTAAGTAGATAGAAGGTAGGTTACCGGTACACATGAAATGCATCATCTACTAGTAAAGCAGGACCACCGATAAGGCAAAGAAAGCAAGAAAAAGAAGAATTGAAGGATGTAAATCGGTACACTCAGAGAGGTTTAAGGATACTGATAAATGGACTAAATAGTAGGACCAACATGTTTGATGGAAGGCCAAGTTGATCCACCAATAGAGTAGAGGTCAGCAAGTATGAAAGACAACTGGTGAAGTTAAGATCTACCGCTAAGGTGAGTTAAACTGGTAGTCAATCTTGGTCGGTGAAGAATGTCAAATTGACATAGCAAACCAAGCATAGATGGATGTCGACAAGTATGATAGGTGGAAGCCATGTGGTGATCATGCAGAGGTCAGTGAAGTGTTCATCGATGTAACAGTCATTGAGCAGGTCAACTTTTATGAAGAACCCACAAATCATTGAAGGATGACAGAAGGTTGTGGATCAAGGAAGACAAGGTGGCAAGTGATTGAGCTGATCCTGCAAGAAGATCTGATCTTCGTACCCATTTGCTGAAGGAAACAGTCGAGCTATTAATGATGTGTGACAAAGAAATGCATTAAAACATACTACAAACATCGAAATATAGAAAATGCACATTGGAATACGAGGTGTGGTGCTGATCGATCACATACACATCATCACTCCAGAAAAGAAGATCGGATCAAATATAAGACGGGTCGTGTTGGTGAAGGAAAAAACTAACATGACATTGTTTGAATATTATTTTGGTGGGAACCCTAAAATATAAATATGTGAGCTCAAGACTGGAATCGGTTGATGCTTGATGAGGAGTGTGAGAGAGAAGAGAGCTTGAGAAAAGAGAAAGATTGTCTACCTTAGAGTTTATTCTGAGAAAGTTTGTCTACCTTAGATTTTATTATGTGAAAGTTGTAGTGTGAGTTAACAAGTGAACTGATGAGAGGGTCTAACTAGTAGAGACTGAGTAATTGGTAAATTGTTGCAATTCTAACAATCAAGATAATTGGTGAGGTGTGATTGGTCAAGAAGGCATCCAAGAGTGACACAATGTGGTGTGAGGCTGAGGGAGAAAGAAGAGAGGTTGGGAGTAAACATTGAGTGATTAGAGAGTAATCTGAAAATTGGTAGTGTGAGAACCAGTGAAGAAGGGGAAGTTGTTAACCGACATAATTTCATTGATCAAGTGTTGCAAATTTCATTTGCAATCAGGTGTTATAATTGTATCAAAATTACATTTCATTATACAACACTGAGTTGGAGCTTGGTGCAGGGCTTGGTGCTCCTTGGGTTGGTGCCCTAAATCAGCAAGGGTTGATGCTCCTTGGGTTGGTGCCCTAAATCATTGTAATATGTTGTTTCATTGTGAGGCTGGATTGGAGCAGTCGACTCCAACAACATTTCTCACCGAGGTTTTTCCCATATTGGGTTTTCCTTCATACATCTAGTGTTGTGGGTTATGCATTTGTGTGTTTACCTCTTTTGATATCCATATTTGTCTTACCAGTTTGATTGTTTAGTTCTTGGGGTGATAACCAGTATTCTGAGGCTAGTTAAAAAGAAAATATTTCAATAACCACTGATTCACCCCACTCTCAATGGTACATTGTGTTCAACATAAATGAACTTAAAAAAAATAGTAAAGTCATTTTCTATGAAGGATTTGGGTGCAGGTAAGAAAATCCTTGGTATGAGGATTTCACAGGACAGGAAAAATAGAATGTTAACTTTGTCCCAAAGTGAGTATATAAAGAAGGTGTTGACCAGATTTAACATGTAGAATGAAAAAGAAATTAGTACACCTTTGGCTAGTCATTTTAAATTGACTAAGGAGATGTGTCTGAAGACACAGGAAGAGTTAAATAAAATTTCTAACATATCGTATTCATCAGTTGTTGGTAGTTTGATGTATGTGATGGTATGCACAAGGCCAAATATTACACATGCAGTGGGAGTTGTGAGCAAATATATGAGCAATCCAGGAATGTAACATAGGAATGTTGTCAAATGGATTCTCAGGTGTTTGAGAGTTACTACTAGCGAGGCATTATGTTTCCAAGGATCAAATGTTTCTCTACATGGATATGTTGACTCTGATATGGTAGGTGATATTGATACAAGGATGAGTACTACAGGGTATGTTTTTACTGTAGGGGGAACTGTAGTTAGTTGGCTTTCTAGGCTGCAAAAGGTTGTTGCACTTTCAACCACTGAAGTTGAGTATGCAACTGCTACTGAAGCTAGCAAGCGGATGATTTGGTTACAACATTTTCTGGAGTTGGGCTAGATACAGGAGGCTATCCCTTTGTATACTTATATCCAAAGTTCCATTCATCTTGCAAAGAATTGTGCTCTTCATTCTAGGACAAAACACATTTAGCTCAGGTACCACTTCATACGGTCTATTTTGGAGGATGGCCAGTTATGGCTTGAGAAGATTCATATAAGTGATAATCCTTCAGATATGTTCATGAAGGTAGTCCCATGAGAGAAGTTGATTTCCTCAGTTTCTCTTAGCCTTCTTCACTAAAAAATTGTGGAATTAAGGAACAACCAAGTCAGGAGTTTTATCCAATGGGAGCTGCAAATTTAGCAATATCATCTAGGATCAATCTCCCAAGTGGGAGATTGTTTGGTACAGAGCCTGATCAGTCTCCAACTGGGAGATTGTTGATATGTGACAACTGATCATGAAAGTATTGTACACTCATCATGGATCCTTGTCAGCCCCGAAGGAAAAAAAAATTGGTGTTTTTTTGTTGACAAAATGGACATTGTAAGAAAACCCTAAAAATAACCAACTTTGAGTGTTACCCTAAAAATCACATATTATAAGCCGCTGGAATGTAAAGGCATTGTAATTATGTTGTACTGATTTACTGGATAATAAGAAAATATTTGATGGTTGTGTTTGGTGGATGTAGCCCATTTTGGGTGAACCACGTTAAATCTCCATGTTATGTGTGTTATGCATTTTTTTCATCTTTTGTGTTTATATCTGCATATAATTTTTAATTTGTATTTGCTCCATATCTTCCTAAACCCTAACAATTTCCCATCTGATTTGATAGTCCACAATGCATAGCTAATTTGCATCAACCTCAAACATCCAACTAAGAGCCTCCCTCCTTATCGAAGGCTCGTATATAGCTAGCTCACCGTGATTCCTCAATATCCACCACACATCCTCTAGTGTGATCGACACCTCTCCCATTGATAGGTAGAATGATTTTTTCTCTTAATGCCACCATTTAGCTAATATGGTGATCAATCCTCTATTAGCCCTTATCTCAGGCATATATGTAGTATGATGAAATTCTAAGTGATAGAGGAAATCCCTTTCCCATCCCCTCAACTGATGGTGTAGGAATGTACATGCAAGATGACTCTCTTGATTTTTCAATGCAGAAAGTTGAAACTAGAATATAGTGGGAAAAAATTGTGTCAACCATAAGAATATCAATCATATCCTATGAGCCACGCATATATGTGCATGCAAAATCCTACCTGAGCAACTCAATAAGGCACCTAAGAATCTACCCTAGGTTATTTTCAATCCAATCCAAGCCAATTCAAACCTTAGTTCAAAACCATAGTTAAATGTGTAGTTTAACCTCCCAGCTATGCAGTTTCAGCCTTCAACTGTTTACTTCTGAGTCTCCACTGTGCAGCTCTTACCCTCCCCCTGACATGCATAAACGAGAAAAATTAACCTAAAAAAGGGTAAGTGCACCAAGATGGTGTGAAAAAAAATGGACACCATCCAAAAAAAATGTCAAAATACTAATAATGCAAACAAGCTATTTAAAATTTTAAATAACCCGTTCGCATTTAGCCTAAAACGCATACGATGTCTATATTCAAAGAAATGTGTGTGGGTTTTAGTTTCTAAAAATGTATGCTAGTTTTAGTTTCTAAAAATGCATTCACATTACTCTGACAATCAAATTTTTTTACTATGACCGACTAGGTCATTTTCACTTGCGATCGTACAAGAATAGCTCAAGGAGGGTTTTCTAGCTGCAAATATGCGAACGGGGTTTGAGGAATATAAGCCATCAACAATGCCAAGGCAACCAACAGGTATGAAACTCAATTTTTTTAATCCATTTTATATATTTGATTAATTCTATTTGAAATTTGAATGTAATTTCATTGTTTTTTATTTTTATTTTTTATTTTTTGTTATAAATTTATGTCAGATTCTCAAAACACTACCCACCAGAAAGAAATGCCTCCTGAAAACTTAGGGAAAAACCCACAAAAGAACCCATAGCCAAACCCTCAAGATACAAACCCTCCATCTCCTCCAATACACCATTCACAAACGACACAAGAGGATTTGATTAAATAATTAACACAAAACACTACCAAAATTTAACTAGATTGGTGAATAGATTGAAGGCATCTGAGCATGAGCATCATGCATCCCTTGCCACAACTATAGAATCAATGGCTAGTAGTGCTAATGAAGTTTCCAAACAAGTTACAAAATTGGGAAGCTATAGGGATCAATGTCGTTCTTTTTATGCTAGTGGGTTTTCCTATAATGAAGTGAAAAATAAATATACGTAAAGAAAAAATATGTGCTCTTTTTTATGACCCCAAAACCAATAAGACCTTACCTCTTAACTCAAAGAGGTTTCATATACATTGGTGTAACTATTTGAAAATAAAAAATGATTTTTGGAATAGTTGGTGGATGGTCTTTGACCAACCACCTTGTAATAATTTTGAGGTTCCATTATATTTTTTGAGGAAACTATATTGTGAGTTTATCCTCAATCAAAGGCCAAACTACTATTATATGAGAGACTTCCAGGGTAGAGGTGTGTTGGCAACAACAATGAAGGAAAATTGAGAGGTGGGGGGGGGGGGGGGGTGGGAGGGGGGGCTGAATCAATTTTCACTGGATCTAACAATTTAAGCTCAACTTCATATCTGATCAATTGCGACAAGAAAAAAGATAAGCACAATAACAGTAACACACATAACACCAAGATTTTGAGGTGGAAAACCTGGTTAAGGGAAAAACCACAGTGGGAACCTACCCACAATAAGATGATACTTTCCAGTAGTATGTGAAAATATTACAATGAGTAATGAACATGCATTCAGGCACACTGCCTAGAGCTCATTGCTCAAAATATAATAACTCAGAAGGCTACAACCCTCAGGGAAGGTTCACTACCTTATAAGAACATTTGGATTGTTGGAATCAATGAACATTAAGAGTGTGGGGTGAATCAGTGTTTTACAATTTACAAACTTATTAAGTTGATTCTTAAACCACTGGATACATAAAAATGAAAGTAAATTGAAGAAACATAAATCAATCAACCACACAACCATAACATCAACATTTTTACGTGGAAACCCAGAAAGGGAAAAACCATGGTGGGATTTGAACCCATAATATTATTATACGATGGCTAGAAGTATGATAATATTAAATAAGGGGAATGCACTTACATTCAGGCACATTGCCTAAAGCTCACTACTCAGTTACATAAGAGGGAAACAACCCCAGAGGACTCACTATCCTACAAATGAGATACATGAGTAATTAAAATGTCTAAACTAGAATGTAGCATCTACATATGCCAAAGATCAATTTCGGTTAAGCACAATATGATTGTCAAATGTTGCCCTACCTTTCTACCCTGTTCTGCTACACAGTCATCTACCGGAGCACCAATTCTGCATTTTGATGCTCATTCACATATCTCATACATAAAATGATCATCTAGATCAACATTATATATCCACATAACCTAATAAGATCTCAAACATGTCTGTTTCACAAAAAATGCATAACACGCAACATGAAATGTGTAGCCTTAGGTTGGCTTAATCTGCCCACAAATCCATATGCTGACCCAAAAAAAATGATAACAAGCTTCATACAAGTCGGGCCAAACTCCTTGAACACAAAACCAATCACAGAAATCAACCCAACCATTCCGCAACACATGTTACACAAGAATAGCTCTATTCTAACTGAATTACCAGATACCAAACCTTTAATCTTTCTCATTACTTTGCACCAGATATCAGGATCAAAAGATTATCTCCCTCAAACATCAAATCATATGCCTTAATAATCGCAACCAGAATTACATCAACAAGATCAAGATGTACACAATGATCTCATGTTCTACCAATTACTGTATTTCACCTTCCAGACTTATGTCTTATGAACAATATGACTTCCAAAAAGTCAAATCTATGTACACTAGATGTGATTTTCAAACTGGTTTGCCATCAATGATAACTCCTAAGCATCTCTCATGCATCGATCTTCACCAGAACAATGTCTCTTGCCAACAATCTCCCCCTTCGGTATTGATGGCAACACCATGAAAAAAAAATTGTACACTCAAGACTGCAAAACTCTTTAAACTCACACCAAGAAACTACAAGCTCCCCCTAAGAATTTGCACCATTTTGCACTCTTCTCTCTCCTCCTTTGACAACAATGCCAAAGATAGGAATCCGCTAAAACTTATATACAATAATATATACAGTGACACAAAAATTTGAAAATATTTGAAAAAAATTATCTTGAGGGATAAAAAGTGATTATCCCATGCCTTCTTCTGACTCTCCAAAATGCTGATCATCCCATTGAATAGATAAGTGTGCATCTCTTCTCCCTGTCAATTTTTCAGAATACTCTTATCCAGAGCATCATTAGCATCTTGCATGCTACTCATCAAAAAATCTATGTGGGGAGTGATAAGACTCCTTACTTCACCTACTCTACCCAAAATTTTGTCATTCTCCTGATTTCGACTCTTAGTCTAACTCAAAATACCCAAAACCTGTGGTTCAAAACTGCTAGCCAGGACTGACTAGGGTTCATATGACTGAGATATGCTAGCAAGATTCCCTTCACATTCTCTTATTTTCTTGTCAGTGTCTATAGTAAACTTAGGCTAAATTAGACATGACTTGTATATATGACCACCTTCATCTAATGCATCTTGAATACCCTTCAGTGCAGTTACTAAACCTACTCTATCATCCTCAATCATTTAAAAAAAAAATTCAATCACATGACATTAAATTGATTCAAAACTCTAATATTTGTTTCCTTCTCCAAGGATTCAAAATGAGATTCTACAACATTCAACATACTCTTAAGCTTACCAGATGGATTATCAGTTGTGTCTAGTTTGAAAGATGGCAAAATTTTCTTTAATACATCTCCTGCCAATGTTATTAATTCTTTGTCTATCATATGGTACTTAAGAAAGTCCTCATTGGCTTTTTCTTGTGTGAGAGTTTCCAAGTTTAGTGCTTGAATCAGAGATAAGGAAATCAGATCAATAGGCCCTTGACCAAAATCATCTAAATCAATAGCAATCTGTTTACCTTTGACTACAACAGTGTCTCTTGCCACTATCACTGGAGCTTGATCTTCCCTCTCCTCTCCTTTCTCCTTTCCTTCTTCCTCCACACTTGTATCCTTTTCACCTTCCTCACCTCCTTTTCTACATCAACTTCCTCCTTAGCTACCTTTCCTGAAACAACTTCAATCACCAAAGGATCCTATTTAGCTTCACCGGAGATATCATTAGTAGCATCAACATTATCAACTAGGGTTTGTACCCTGGGTTGCTCTTCTAGAATAGCTTTCTTAGATGATTGATCTTTTTTCTTATCAGGAATAGCTTCATGCACTTCTAGAATAGATGTGTCATGTGATGGCTCTCCCAGTTGAGTGTCATCATGTGTCGGATTCACATCAATTTTGTGATGTATCAAATATTTTCTTAGTCTCTTTGGTTACCTCATGTATTTTCCCGAGAATAAGTTTATTGACCCTTTTCTTGCTTTGGAATCTCTCCTTTGCAAGCTTTAGCAATCTAACTAATTCCTCTTTAGAAATGACAGAGGATAAGTTTACTAGTACATACTCATTTATTCTTTCATCCTCTAAACTTTTTGTATGCCTCCTTGCATCCAAAATGTCATATAGGCTTTTGGGTATCATGGATGACAATTCTATTAATAATTTTTTATAAACACCCATGTATTGAACAACTGCTTCTTCTGTAACCCTCTGATCTTTATCATCAAAATTTTCATAGTATATAGGCACATTCTTCAAATTGCCATCTTTAAGCACTACATCAATTATTTGTTTTAGTCAATGGGGGAACAACTTCATATGTACCTTCTATTTTGCCATATTTGAGATCTTCATCCAATTATTGCTTCTTCTTGCTCGCTTGGGCTCTTCCGAATGGCTCAGTTTCAGCTCTTGGCTTCTTTGACGACTGGGCTCCATTGGATTCTGGTTATTTCACTACTCTAGCATAGGTAATTGTCTTCTTTACTTCTCTGACCTTTTATCAAATTAGGTTTCTTCCTCTGCAACTACATATTTTCTTGTTGGCTTCTCTTTCTTTCTCTTCTTTGCTTAATCGATTGATGTTTCTTGTGGCTTGGGTGGAGGAACAAGCTTTTGAGCACTAGAGGTAGATGTAGACTAGGATTACCTTGGCTTTGATTTCTTTGGAGGAGTGGAGACTAGTTTTGATTTCTTAGGCTTTGCCATGTCTTCCTCCTTCAATATGTTTTTCTCTCTATCCCTTTGCACAACCTCCTTTGATAATCCCATTTTCTTTGCAAGCTCTTCAACTTCCTTTATTACTTTCCTCTTCCTTTCCGGTTTAGTAAATTTATTGTGCAAGTCAAGACCCTTCTCTTTGTATGTCTATAACCTTTCTTCTTTCTCATCTACCCTCTGACTCAACAAGTGTTGTGCATATGCATCAAGTGTATTTGCATCCACGTCATACCCCATGGGCATGATCCAAATAGTCCTAAGCTCAACTACCTCCATATGAAATTGATCCTTGTCAACTATAAAGAAAAATGTTTTCCCATATTCCTTGATTTGGACTGCCACTGGTTTATCATAAGCCCATTGAACCTTTCCAATACCAAGGATTTCATTCAATAGGTAAAGTGCTAAATAGACAATCAGAGAACCAAATTTGAAAACATGTTTCTTATCTTTCTTTATCTTCTTCAGGTTTCTCATTAGCTCACTAAGAAGTACTCCATAGAGATCATACCTTTTATCCTCCTTAAGCATTTGATAAGCTGCAAATATGGCAATGTCAAATACCGAGTTCTACTTGCTAGATTGGTATAACTTGTATCCTATCACCATGGAGGCAAATCTTACATCATGCTCTATGATATCGCCGATTCTCATTGACCAGTTGTTATATTGGGATCCAGTAACAACCATCATTGTTGTGTTCTGAACTTTCCTCAGACCGTGGATCTCACTGGTTGCATTAAAATAGGTTACTACTTGAATGTCTTGCTTCATGATCTTATGAGGTCAGTCCAGACATACAAACTCATCATGGATTTGAATCAAGATGTATCTGACCCATAATGGTTCATCGAACACCAAAAAATGACCAAACTAGATAAAACCCTTATCCTAGAATGACTTGAATTCAAGCTTCAAATTTTCGAACCGATCCATCATATTCTTGGTATACAGTGATAGAATGTCTATATTTCTAGGTTCTTCAATTCTACAATGACTGTATTCCCTAATATCTTCATTATGTAGTACAACATATGGGACAAAGGAAAAAACACCTTCTGGATCATCTTCAACGGATTTGAATTGATGTCGCTTGAATACGAGCCTTGCTCTCTCAATAATCTCAAATATCAAGGGAGTCACAAGACCAGATACAGATGCTATTTTGAAATTGGTGTATGAACAGATAGCTGGTAAATGGATAAATACATTTTCAATCTCAATCGAATGCTAGGAATCCCTGACTAATTGCTTCAAGCTCAGTTACCACCACTCAATCCCGTTCACCTTGCTCTTCTACTCTTTCTCTCCATTTGCAATGTGAAGAATGAACAATTGAAATACCTTTTTATCCATCAAAAACAAAACTTTAAGTTGTAATAAATGTACAACCCTAAAATCTTTCTGGATACCCTATTTTTCTTGAATTCAATCACTGGAATTTCAAACCACCATGAAATATTTTGCATATCAACTACACAATTGATCTAGATCTTCTACAACATTCCACAACCGGGTACAGATCTTCGACAAGGGGGTTTTAAGGATCTACATTATAAACTTTCACCCTAAGGTATTAGACCTTAGTTATTAGATGAGGTTCCAACACTAGAATCAGGTGTGGAGCCATTCTAAACATTTGAATCTTCCTTTTTAGCCCACATCTTTTTATGTTGATCTCTTATCTCTTCCACTTTAGCTTTTCCCTTTTCATCTAATTTATTCTTGTTTACCGGATCATTGTTGCTCATGTTCTTGCTTCTTCAATATTTTGCAATGTGACTAGATTTGTTGCATGCATAGAAAACAACATTTCTCTGCATAGGCCTGAAATTCATTTGATTTGATCTCATCCTACATTGGTTAGAAATGTGTCCAAACATTCCACAGGAATAACATCTCTTATTCTAGAAATTATTCATCATTTTTCTACACATGTTTGACTTATGACCAAAGTTACTGCATATGAAATATTGACTGGTAAAGGTTGGACCATTATTCATCACATTATTCATCTTATTTCTATATTGACTTGCCATATGACCAAATTTACCACAAACAAAACATTTACCATTGAATTTATAGGCATTTGGTTGTCTTACTGGAGATTTCTTATTGTTTTGATGATTTCTTTATTTAGAACCAGAGGATTCTCCCTTCTCATATCCAAGTCCTCGCATGTCTTTCCCATGTCTTTGACTTTCCAAGATCTCACCTAACCAGGCTAAGCTAGCGAATCTTTATACTCATTAGCAGTAGAAAGCTCATCTATCAGAATTATGATTTGCCTTTCAAGTTCTTGTCCATCATTCTTTGTTTGCACCAATTCAAGCTTCAATTGATAATTGTCATAGTTCAATCTGCAGCATTAATTAGATCTCTCCTTCAGTGATTGAGTCGGGGTTTCTTCATTCTTCTTCTGGTCTTCAATCTCCTTTGTTAGCTTCATTACAATGGATTGCATCTCATTCTTCAACACTGCATTGTCTCTAGACAACTTCTCACATTCATTTGTTTTGTCTTGATTCTTGATGATTTTCTCTTCTCTCTCCTTGAGTTTGTCCATAAGCTCATTTCTCTTTTCTCTAGAAGTGCTCACGTGTTCTTTCAATGTCTCAATGAAGTCATCAACTACACTCAAGTTTCTTTTCATGGTACTTACTTCTTTTCTTGTTGCATCAATATCTTCCAGTGCCACACTAAGTTGTCTTTGCAAACCAAAGTCCATTGATTCAATCTTCTGGATCTTCCACAAGTTGTTAGGATTCTTCTAAGGACCTAAGCTCTAATACCAATTGTTGGAATCAATGAACACTGAGAGGGGGAGTGAATCGGTGTTTTACAATTTACAAACTTATTATATTGATTCTTAAACCATCGAATGCATAAGAATGAAAGAAAAGTGGAACAATGAACAAGAACTTCAAAGATAGATTATAATGATGAGGGATGATTTGGTTATTGGAAATGAGTAAAAGGACAAGTTCAAGGTTAGATCTTCTACGCTTGTCGAACCGCTGAAGAATCAAAGAGATGCTAATGACAAAAGAAGTCTTGGTTATGAAGATGAAGAAAGCTTCAGTACTGCACAACAAGATCAATCATCTTGATAGAAGCACAATCATGTCAATTGGAGCCAGAAATCACTAGTAAGAAGCAGAATCAACTCACAAATTCAATGGTACATGCTTTATTTGCAATAAATATGGTCATATGGCTAGTCAGTGCAGAAATAGGATTAGTCAACTATAGATACTTCAATCTTTATTGATTCCATGTTTCTTTGTAGTGTTCTGATTGGGTTGTGGATTATGGTATGAAGATTGTTCTTTACTACTCGGTTTCCAGTGTTCTGGTGATTAATTTGTGTTAGGATATCTGGTGAACAACTAAGAGGGGGGGTGAATCAGTTGTTAACAGATTATAACTTTTAATCCATAGTACAACCTTAAACAAATCAAGTACTGGTAAAGCACATACAGATGCCGATAGGAACAAATACCGATAAACAATACAACTTAACAATTAACTAGATAATCAATGCAAAGCAACCATACCACATAACACCATGATTTGTACGTGGAAAACTCAGAAAGGGAAAAACCATAGTTGGAAGCCTACACATAGTTAGATGATACTTATGCAGAAAGTATGTGATAGAATAAGGGGCCTGCACATGTAGGAAGGCACACCCCCTAGAGCCTACTGCTCATTAAAAAATAGTCTCACTGATTGCAGAGAGGCTACAACCATCTCAAGATAAATGGACAACAATCCAAGAGAGTGAACTGCCAAAAATAGCATCTACCATGCCTGATAACAGTCTCGGTTAAGCTCAGTGTCAGAGGACTAAATACTCTTTTGAATAAAATCCAATCACCAATGATCGACCAACTCCTCTCCCTGAATAATATTTCAATATTATCACATTACATTCCTTGACCATGACCTTTTCATAACCATGATACATTACAAAGAGTTTCTACCTCTTATTTATACAAACCGTAAGGCCTAAACCAATTAGGTCGGCCACCTAAAAGATATTACAATAAGATCATTACATAATTCCTTATTAAAATGATATGCCATGTCAGCTTAAGACCAAAGAAACAATAACAAATCCATAAATCATCTTGAAACATCCCGGTAACATGTAGAGTACACGTTAGCATGATACTGGTCCATAACCTAGATATGTACCAGACCTATTCTGGGTCCACCACACCAAAGCAATGTCTTCAAGCAGTTGAAGTACAATCAAAGAACATCTTTAGAATCCTAAAATCCATGAAGAAATTGTACCAACACCAATTATGCATGTTGTCATGATTCCTCAATGAAAGCTCTGTCGATAAAGCCTTAAACCAGTGTCGGTAAGGGTTTACCAGAGTGTATGATAGCATCCGATTACCAAGTCAATATCAACTGACCAAAATATGATGATGGAGAATATAACACATGAAATCAAACATGCTTCATTGATCCAAACATGTTGGAAGTGTCCAACAGATAGTCTCTTCTGTCGATAACACTAGATCGTCTACTGGTAACCAAAACCCGTATGTTGGTAATCAACTATAATAGCTAGTGTTGACATCAATGGCAAAACATCAATGCAACACATAATCAATTAACCCATAATGCCAACAATCTCCCCATTTGGCATTGATGGCAACACTATATGTGAAAAACATCTAAGTACCAAGAAGTGTCAAACAAGTCTCCCCCTATGGAAGAACCAACAATCTCCTAAGTATCAATAGCTCTCCCCCTATGAATGATATCTCTATAAGGTTCTAAATGTTTTTCACATTACTATCAGTCCCCCTTTGACATCAATGCCACAAATCTAACAAAAATATCAAAGCAATAATTCAAGCCTCTGAATCTCAAAGCTAACTACTCCCCCTAAGTAGTAGCACTACTCATCAATACCGGAATGAACAATGTCTCTGATATTGCATGCCAGACTGATGACAAACTTCATCAATCAAGTCTCTATCGAAGGGGCAGAAACCCCTAACCTGTCTCTCGAATACTCAAATGATTCCTTAGACAGTGGTTTAGTGAATATATCTGCAATCTATTCTTTAGTGTTCACATAAACCAATTTGACTTCATTTTCTTCTACCTTGTCCTTCAGAAAGTTATTCTTTATTGAAATATCCTTTGTCTTAGAGTGAAATTATGGATTCTTAGACATTTCAATAGTTGCAGACTTCTCATAGTAGATAACTACCGGTTCACTGCAATTTACCCTAATACCCTTCAACATTTTCTTCATCCACAAGACTTGAGTGTAATTTGTTGTTGCAACATACTCAGCTTCTGCAGTAGATAAAGAAATGCATGACTTTTTTTTGTTGATCCATGAAACTAGTTTCTTTCCAAGAAAGAAATCTCCACCAGAAGTGCTCTTCCTATCATCGGTATCTCCTACCCAATCTGAGTCAGTATATGCATATATAGTGAAATCATCATTTTTAGAATACCATAAACCATATTTTGTTGTTCCTTGCAAATACCGTAATATCCTCTTTACTGCACATTCATGATTTTCTTTAGGATTACTTTAATATCTTGGAACAATACTTACTGCATTCATAATATCAGGTCTAGTCTGAGTTAGATATAACATACCACCAATCATAGACTTATACCTTGTCGGATTTACTAGTGTAGAAGTATCTTTGATAGATAGTTTCTCACTTGTCGCCATAAGAGTACTTACCGGTTTGAAATTTTCATACCAAACTTCTTCAACAATTCCCTCAGATACTTAGTTTGATAGATAAAAATACCTGTTAGTTTGAGTAATCTCCAAACTTAGGAAAAATTTCATCTCACCAATCATGGACATTTCAAATTCATTCTTCATGTTAGCAAATTCCATGCACAATTTATCTTTTCCTCCAAAAATGATATCATCAACAAATAGTTCAATAATCAGAATATCATTGTCAGTGATCTTATAATATAAATTACTATCAGCACCACCTTTAGTAAAACCAAGCTTCAAAAGATATTTATCCACCCTTGCATACCAAGCTCTAGGAGCCTATTTCAACCCATATAAAGCTTTCTTCAATCTGCAAACCATATATTTATCATCTATCATTGAAAATCCATCAGGTTGCTCAATGTAAACTTCTTCCTCAAGCTCACCATTCAAAAATGCACATTTAACATCCATTTGATAAACCTTATAGTTCTTATAAGCTGCTTAGGTAAGAAATAGTCTAACGGTTTCAATTCTAGCTACATGTGCAAATGTCTCACCATAATCAATTCCTTCCATTTGAGAATATCCTTTGCAAACCAATCTACCCTTATTTCTTACAACTTGACCATCCTCATTCAGTTTATTCCTAAAAACCCATTTAGTTCCAATAACATTCTTATTTTTAGGCTGGGGAACTAAAGACCAAGTCTCATTTTTCTCTATCTGATCTAATTCATCTTTCATAGCCTTTAACCAATGTTTATCCTTACAAGCTTCAATAATAGTTGCTAGTTCAACTTGAGAAATAAAACATACCTCTTCATTTACCAGTTTTCTTCTTGTCATAACTCCCTTATTCCTATCTCCAATAATTTAATCTTTAGAATTATTTGATCTTACATACTTTGGTGTCTTTTGAACTTCAAGTTCACTGCTTTGATCATTAGTCACAGTTGAATTTTCTGATTGTGTCGGTGTAACTGTCTCAACTTCCTATACCGGTTGAGGCATTGTCGATTCAATTATGAACATTTCCACTGTCGGTTCCCTGTCATATGATATAGAATGATTTATGTATTGTTCATTCACTTTCACATTAGCACTCTCCACAATTTTTTGCAATATTTTGTTATAACATCTATATGTTTTTCTCTGAATTTAATAACCAAGAAATATCCCTTTATCACATCTAGGATCAAACTTTCCAATTGAATCATCTCTTTTGATATAGAATTTACTTCCAAAAATTCAAAAATATTTAACAGTAGGTGTATGTCCAAACCAAAGTTCATAAGGGGTCTTATCGATTTCACCTTTGATGTGAACTCTATTGAATGTGTAGATTGTTGTACTCACTGCTTCTCTCCAGTAGATATGAGGCAATTTGTCTTCCATCATCATAGATCTAGCTACATCCAAAATGGTTATGTTCTTTCTTTCAACTACTCCATTTTGCTGAGGAGTCCTAGGTGCAGATAGTTGTCTCTCGATTCCATTTGTCTCAAAATAACTATTAAATTCATGAGAAGTGAACTCACCTCCATGATCCGATCTTAGACATTTGATTTTCAATCCAGTTTCAACCTTTGCTTTAAAGATCTTGAATTTCTCAAAAGCTTCAGACTTCTCCCTTAGAAAAGTCACCCACATCATTCTAGAATAGTCATCAATAATCAAGATGAAATACCTATCACCTTGAAAGCTTCTAGTCCTTGTTGGACCACATAAGTCAGTGTGAATCAAATCAAGTACATCATTAGATTTATCATTTATGCTTTTAAAAGAACTTCTAACTTTCTTACCCAATTGACATTCCTTACATACCGGATTATGAGGCTTCATAATATTAGGTATATCTCTGACTGCCTTAGTTGAATTGATCTTAACAATACAATCAAAATTAACATGACATGACACAACCTCTCATGCCATATCCAACTCTCATCAATCTAAGCAATTAAGCATGTCTTATTACCAGTGTTCAAGTGGAAAATATTACTTCCTATCTGAATACCAGTTGCAATCTCCAAACCAATGTTGTTAATGATTTTGCACTTTCTATCTTTAAACTAAAGTTGAAAAACCTTATCAACCAATTGACCAACACTCAAAAGATTATGTTTTAAACCTTCTACATAATAGACATTATCACTATTATGCTTGCTATCCAAAGAAATAATACCTCTACCTTTGATCATGCATGTCTTGTCATCTCCAAATCTGACTTGACCACCATTGTATTCTTACATGGACAAAAATTTCCCTTTATCTCCAGTCATATGATGTGAGCATCCACTATCAATTACCCATTCATCCTTATCTTCAACTTTTGCTGTCAGGGCCTTTTCTTCATTTTTGATAGCCGGTTCTGGTTCATCTTCCTTCAAAGCATAGGACACCCATTCTTTTCCATTGCCAGATCCACTAGCAGAGTCTTCTGTCGGTTCATCTCCAGAGTCATCAGTTACTCCTTCCTTATCTTCTATGTAGCATTGTTTACTTTTCTTGAATCTATATCTATTCTAATTAGGCTTAAAACATTTGTTGACTCTTTCCTCAACCCTTGCATTCCTTTCAAGACATCTAGATGCAAAATGACCAATCTTATCACATGCAAAACATTTAAAAGGTGCTTTTCCTTCATAATTACTTCCAGTTGGTTCTTTAGGTACTCTTCTAGAAAATAAGGCTTCAAGCTACTCAAGTTCCTCATCTTCTTTCCTCATGTCTTCCAATTCTTTTTCATAATGGGCTTTCCAATTACTTTTTCTGGTATATGTTGATGATGATGCATGAAAAGCAAGTTCAGACTTTACAGCTCCAGAAGATCCAAATTCTTCAAGCTCAAAAGAAAATAATTTCCCAATCAGAATGGCTCTATTAACTGAAGTGTTTTCCATTGTTCTTAACTCATTAATTGCAGTTGCCTTCATCTTGTAAGTCAGTGGAAGGGCTCCCAAGACTTTGGAAACTATTTCATCTTCACTTAGAAATCCTCCACAACATTCAATTCCCATAACAATCTCATTTACTCTTTCCATAAATACAACAATTATTTGATTATCTTCCATTTTCAAGTTTTCATATCTTATGTGGTAACCATCAAGTTTAGCAATTTTGATAGTAGGGTCACCTTCATTCAAATTTTGCAATTTGTCCCACATAACCTTAGCCGACAATTTATCATTCAATCCCATGATTTGTTGATCAATAAGTGCACACAAGAGAGTTTCTCTAGCTCTACAATCATTTTCAATAGTCTTATCCAAGTCTGTAGGAGTAGCATTCCCAAATGCCAGATCATAAGGTGTGTATCCATTCTCAGTGATCTCCCAAATATCCTTGCCAATACATCTAAGATGAGTCTTCATTCGAATTTTCCATATCCCATAATTTTTTCCATCAAGCTTAGGGATTTCTCTTCTGAAAATAGTTGCCGGTGGATTAGAAGTGTTAGTTGCCATAGGATCTACCTCAAGTAGTTAAGCTTCTACAAGAGAGGACCAAAGCTCTGGTACCAATTTTTATGATAACCGGTGAACAATTGAGAGTGGGGGGTGAATCAGTTGTTAACAGATTATAACTTTTAATCCACAATACAACCTTAAACAAATCAAGTACCAGTAAAGCACATACAGATGCTAGTAGGAACAGTTACCGGTAAACAATACAACTTAACAATTAACCAGATAATCAATGCAAAGCAACCATACCATATAACACCATGATTTGTATGTGGAAAACCTAGAAAGGGAAAAACCATAGTGGGAAGCCTACCCACAGTCAAATGATACTTCTACAAAAGTATGTCATACAATGAGGGGCCTGCACATGCAGGAAGGCACATTGCCTAGAGCGTATTGCTCATTATAAAAGAGTTTCACTGACTACAAAGAGGCTACAACCATCTCAAGATAAATGGACAACAATCCAAGAGAGTGAACTGCCAGAAATAGCATCTACCATGCTTGATTACGGTCCAGGTTAAGCTCAGTGTCGAAGGACTAAATCCTCTGTTGAATCCAATCTGACAACCAATGACTGACCAACTCCTCTGCCTGAATGATATTACAATATTCACACATTAAATTCCTTGAACATGACCTTTTCATAACCATGATACATTACAAAGAGTTTCTACCTCTTATTTATGCAAACCCTAAGGCCTAAACCAATTAGGTCGGCCACCTAAAAGATATTACAATAAGAGAATTACATAATTCCTTATTCCAATAATATGTCATGTCAACTTAAAACCAAAGCAACAATAACAAATCCATAAATCATCTTGAAACATCCTGGTAACATGTAGAGTATACATTAGCATGATACCGATCCATAACCTAGATAGGTACTGGACCTATTCTGGGTCCACCACGCCAAAGCAATGTCTTCAAGAAGTTCAAGTACGATCAAAGAACATCTTTAGCATCATGAAATCCATGAAGAAACTGCACCAACACCAATTATGAATGTTGTCATGATTCCTCAATGAAAGCTCTACCGATAAAGCCTTAAACCAGTGTCAGTAAGGGTTTACCAGAGTGTATGATAGCATTCGATTACCAAGCCAATATCAACTGACCAAAAAATGCTCAGGGAGCATATAACACATGAAATCAAACATGCTTCATTGATCCAAACATGTTGGAAGTGTCCAATAGATAGTCTCTTCTGTCGGTAACACTAGATCGTCTACCGATAACCAAAACCTGTTTGTTAGTAATCAACCATAATAGCTAGTGTTGACATCAATGACAAAACATCAATGCAACACATAATCAATTCATCCATAATGCCAACAATTTGTTTTCCTTCGGTATGATCATATCTTTGGTTGCGGATTTGGGAGTATTGTTATGCCTAGCATATCTATTTCCCCATTAGTCTCCTTGAGTCAAAATGCAGGCCCCCTTTTTCTTTTTTCCTTTTTGGATTTTACCTCGAAACTCTGAGGTCCCGAGGTCTTTTTTGGTTTTTACCTCGAAACTTCGAAGTCCCGGAGTCCCGAGGTCCTTTTGTCTTTTTTTTACCTCAGAACTCCAGATTCCTGTAGTCCCAAGGTCCCTTTTATTGTTAACCTTGGAACCTCAGAGTCCCAATGTCCTGATGTCATCTTTGTTGCCTACTTTGGAACCCTGGACCCCCATAGTTCCGGGCTGGGGTGTTCTTTTTCTTTTGTCGAGCTCGGAAGCCCAGGACCCCGGGGTCCCAAGGTTGTGTTTAATGCCTTCGTACGGATGGGTTCGGGGAGCTATAAATAGAGATGATGGACTTTTGAAAGTTTATTTTTGCATCCACAGTTCCTCCTCCCGAGCTCCAAATCATGAACTTCCAGACCTCCGAGCTTCCTTTGGCATTTTTCGGGCATTTCGATTCACCAGGTTGGTAAATTTTCTCACCCTTGTTGTGTTTTCTAGGTTATTTTTCATTTCCTTTCCTGTTTGTTTGCTTTTCTTTCATTTTCGCATTTCATTTGCATGCCCTAGTTTTGACTTCGGATCCCCAGAGTTCTGGGCGGTTTCATTTCCACACCCCAGAACCCTGGATCCCTAGAGCTTCAGGGAATTTCACTTCCACACCCCGAAACCCCAGATCCCCAGAGTTCTAGGTGGTTTCATTTCCACACCCCGGAGTTCCAGGTGGTTTATGTATAGACCTAACCTCGAAACCCTAGAGTTCTGAGCCTTTTCCCCTTGTGCCTAACCCAAGACCCTGAAGTCTCAAAGCAAATTAAAGTTTATGCCTCATTTTGGAGGCTATATATTTGCATTTTGCTTGCAGGTTCGAGTGGTTAGATGGACTCATCCGCCAGAAAAAGAGGTAAAGAAATCGATAGACTCCCAGCCACCATGAAGTACTATTACCAGGGACAGGTCCATGTCTCAAAGCTTGAGGATCAAATTAGATGGGTTACACTAAAATCGGCCACATAGAAATAGAAGATATCAGAACTCAATTGAATAAACCTAGCCTGGAGGCCCTCGACTGAAGAATCAAGAGATCCGTCCTAGTAGAGGCCACTGTATTCCCACAATTGTTGTAGGGACCACAATTAATAATGGCCATTGCCCCATTTTTCAATCTAGAGACTAAACAGTGCACAAACGCACAAGGAAAAACATTTATAGACTTATCCCCAGATATGTTTGGATTCATCTTTGGTATCCCCACCAGTGAAGAAGTGTTTCTGCTAACCGAAGAAGAGGCCTTAAAGGCATGGAATGATAAAATATCAGCCAATAAGAGGCACATGAATGCCAATTGGCTAGAAGTGGAAAGAAAGATAGGGCTTAAGGCAACAAAGATCCTAAGGGAAGATTTCAAAGAACCCCAAAAGGACTTGATCATTATGCTCAGTAGGTCCTTTGGCAAGCCAGACTCCAAGCACTTCCATCCTTGGATGTTCCAGTTCATGAGCACTATCTTAATAGGGAAATAATACTTTGATTGGCCACAGATCCTCTCTGATAATATCTGTAAGCAGATGAAAGAGGTGCAGCATACACAAAAATTCTTCTTCACATCATATGTCATCTGGGTAACTGCCAGAGCTGGAAAATTCCCAGGCCTACAGGTGGAAGGACAATTGGGAGAGAAGGAAGGACAAAAGAAGATATGGGAGTATTATTCCCAACTCACTCTAGCCAATGCAAAGCTGCATTTCAAGAGAGTTAATGATGCCTTTGCTTTCCCAATAATCATCAAATTGACAGGGGATGCAGGATATCGGATTAGCCTAGAGGCTATGGCTATTATCCGAGAGTGAGCATGTTGGTTCATCCAAAACCCATGCTCCACTTACATTAGGATTAGTGGATTTACAGGGAACCCAATGTTGCTGCCTCGTTATTGCAATGATAGGGTGATTTTGCAAGAATATGTAAGGCAACATGTAGGCCTTCAGTCATTGCTATCATCGAAACATAAAATAGGAATTGATTTCTTGGTGTCTATTGGATACTTTGCCTATTCCAAGATACAAGTGGCAAAACTGGTGGAACAAGAGCTTCAAGATTTAAACTTGAAAGAATATGGTCATTCTAGGGAATTTTATGATCCCTACGGGAAACTCAAACAAACTATGTGTAAGGCATATGAGGGGCATAGGCCCAGCCTAGAAGACTTTTGGGCCAACTTACAAGATAGTTTTGAGGTTAGGGAAAATAACTATAATAGGTTATCTTTCCCACAGGTAAGAGATTTTGGTATTGAGACTAACCTCCCTAAAGACCTGAGGGATGATGGAGAGTTACTTGATCCAGTCTATAGAGAATTAGGTATAGATAAGAGGCCCCTCTCCCCAATAAAGTAGTATGCAAATGATGATACAAATATGGAGAAGGTCTCCTAGGCGACCATCAATAGAACTAAACAATGGTTAAGCCAGAGGGTAAGGCCCAGTGTACCAAAAACAAAACAAAATGAATCCACCTCAGGGGTACCTCAGTCAAGAGGCCATAAGGAGTACATTGTCAGCCTCAAGGCAGAATACCTCCACTGACCCAGGTGAGGAAGACAAGCCTCAAGAAAGCACTGAGGACGTATTAAAGAAACTCCAAGAAAAGATGAGGGAGTCTGAAATGTTGAAGAAGGTTGCAAACCTAGGAGTGAACGATGGGCTGGGTGTGGTGCCACTTGCCAAAGTTCTCCCACCAAGGATGGCTATAGGCCACACCGAAGGAGAGGGTACCCAGGAATAAGAAGAGAATGTAGAAGCTACTAAGTAGATACCCGCTCAGCAACCTTCAACACAAAAAACAAGTGCTCCAAGCACCACTACTCCTACACCACCATTAGTCAATATATCTGTAGGGCAGCCCGAAGTGCAAGGCTTCACATCCACTACTGAAGGGGTGAAAGTTACAAATGTTGAGTTTGACTCCGATCAAGAAGAAGAGGATCTTGAGCAACAATGACTGCTAGAAGATGAGGGGGTGAGGAAAAAGGCATATTGAATGAAAGGTTGATCCTAACTCCCCAAGATCAAGAGGACCTTCTTAAGGATATAGCAGTCAGGCAAGCAGAGAGGGAGCCAGGTGATGAAGAAATGGCATTCAATGAGAAGGTCAGTGGCAAGCTAGGAGAATTACACTAACAACAAGCTCTCCAAGCTAACCTAGCCCGCCAGATTTCCTCATCCCAAGATCCTAGGCAAACGGGAGCCGAAGTAAGAGATGAAGTAGAGGAGCAAGCAGAGGTTCATGTCATAACTGCGGATATTGTATCACATCAAGGTGATAAAGATGAAGATATACCACAATGGTTGGAGTTTACCTTTGGGAAGAAAAAGAGAAAAGTAGAACTCCCAAAGGTCACTATACAACAAATAATCACTAAGGAACCTCCAAAGGTTAAAAAGCTAAAAACCATCCATCATTTGTCAAAAACAAATTCCGATGAGGTGATTGCAGATGTGGCAGTACCACATGAAGTTGAAGGACATGTTTCTCCCAAGTATCAAATATCTGAGGTAAATTTGGGTAAGAAAACCAAGTGGAGAGAGCTAGATACCTTGGAGCTAGCAACAAGTGTTGTCAGAGGGCACATTGAAAAGGAGCACACCTCAAATATGGAGCTTAAGGCACAACTTGGGCAATTTAAACAACTGTTGATACAAATGAATAAACTTCTAGAGTCTTGTATAATAGATGACCTACCTTCAACCTCATCACTACCAAAGGGAGATGTAAAGGCACTAGTGGAGGTGAGACGAGTGCCTACTACTGCCAAATCTTGGACCCAGGTATATGCAGCCAAGATTAGGTTGTTCTTGCATAATATAGTAGAAATATACCGCAAGGCTGTACAAGCAGGTGGAGCTTTGGCAACCTACTCCTCATAATGGGAGTGGAAGGAGAGCACCTTTAATAAAGAGCTCTGAGTTTTGAAAAGGCTACTATGACTAGGAGAAGAGGTGGTAGTAAAAGAAGACCTCTTGGGAGGTGATAGCTATAAAAACTTACAATCCTATGTATACATTTTGGAGCTGAAGATTGAAATGTATCAGCAGTATATCAAGGATATGGCTGATATTCGGGACCCTCTCCTTAGGGAAATTTTGTCATATGAGAATTTTGTGATGAATATACTGGGAACTTTTGGCCTCAGAATAGTTGATACCGAAATAATGGACCATCAGCAAGTTTTGAATTAGTGGGATGTATATGGGGCACAACACCTAGTACCCGTTGCCTAGTTCAATGCCACCCTTCTGGATAGATACACACAACTAATTACTTAGTGTCAAGAGGTGGCGGATACGGTGAAGGAGTTAGAGGAACAAGGAGCACATGCAAATGAGGTTTTGAAGAAATATAAATTTAGAATTAAGCATGTAGCTAATCCTCCAGTCTAGGCAGTTGCATGTATAATTGAAAATTATAAGGCTTTTACCAAGAATTAAAAAGATAAGAACACAATTGCTAAAGATAGAAAATCTTTTTCTTGTATTTTAAAAACTGCTGCTCCTACTCAAGTTCCAATTTTGAGAGAAATTTTGCATGGTTATGAAAACATGGCTCACCAAGCAAGGTCTTCGTAGTGCTCATGCAATCCCAATTTTGTAGTTGTTAATGTTGGTATATGTGCAGAGTATGTTGTCATTGATGTCAATATGATGAAATGTGAACCGGTATATGTGAAAGTGAATCGTTATATTGAAGTAAGCACTTGCAAGAGAATTGGTATATGTGAAAAAGTGAAGCAGTATGTTTGTCCAAGTGAACCGGTATGTTGAAATGTGAACCAGTATATGTGAAAATGTGAACCGGTATATGTGAACAAGTGAAGCGGTATGTTTGTCCAAGAGAATTGGTATGTTGGAATGTGAACTAGTATATGGAATGTTTTGTATCAAGGTTTCATATGGTATGACTACCGGTTGGTAGTCTTAGCTTCAGGGTTTTTGGTTGAAGTGTTCTATGCCTATGTGATTCAACCGATGACATTGTGTGTTGTGCTAACATTGTAATGAAGAATAGATTATGTTGCCACGTCAGTTCTATGCACGTGAAGGATCTTGCATGAAGGAGATTGATCATATCTATCTCAGGAATGTACGAAGTCTCTGCAAATGTTGGAGAACGCGTGATGGGTTATTGCCTCCAAGATGCGGTTTTTTGATGTTGTTTTTCATGTTGAGATTGTTGGCAAATGTTGTGTGTTTATCTAAGTGCAAAGATATGTGATTCTTGCCAGACCAGATATGAGAATAGATACTTGTAGAGTGTGAGTGTAGAAGGAAGGAACTGAAATGGATCTGCATTGGCATTGAGTGTTGTTACTAGATCATTGCAATACCTATTGACCTCTAACCACTTCAACAATTGGAAAATCCCCTAACAGGGTAGCTTTAACCAGCTTGTTGTAAATCCTTTAACAGGGTGACTCAAAATCGTTGAGTTCTAAAAATCCTCTAACAAGGTAACCTTTAACTGGGTTTAACCCTTAACCAAGTATGTTACCCATCCCTTAATCGAGTGATCCCTAGTAGGATCGGTTCCTAACAGAACCTATTGTAAAGTCTTTAACCGGACTAGGCTCCTAACAGAGCAGACTTCAAAAGGGTTCAAAGAAAAGCTTGTGGGTATTCCTCCCCACCGTGGTTTTTCCCACTTGGGTTTCCACATGAAAAAATATGTGTGTTATGTGTGATGCTTTTCATATGATGCTTTTTTGTTCTCTGTTAAGCGATAAAGCATGTTGAACCAGTAAGTCTTTACATTCCTATTAAAGTATTACTAGTGTATGCATATGGGTGAACTGGAAATAAGATGTTAGATTGTGTGGAAAGCTGAGTTACTGGTTTATGTCTTTCTCTATGCTTAACCAGTAGTAAACTAGTTTAGACCGGTGTTATTTCTTTCTAGTCAAAGGGCAGGGTTCTCAGTCTAACCGGTTCAAGAGAAACTATTTTTATCAGTACTAATTTACCCCCCCCCTATCAATACCGGTTTGGTACTAACTAGTCATCATTGATTTATTAACTGGTATCAGAGCTTCCTCCAGGTCCTCTGTGTTGTAAGCTTAACCGCTTGAGGTGAAGATCCTACTCTAATGAGAAAGAGGGAAGGTCCATAGTTCAATAGAGACAACTTTAAAAAAAGGAAGGATAGAATGAAGATATACATCAGAAGCATGGGTGCTCAACATTGGAGCTATGTTGAGAATGCTTATGTTATCCCTACTGGTACTCTCACCGATGACCAAAAGAGAGAGATTCAGGAGAATGGGTAAGTCATGGAAGCCATAATTAGTAGTTTATCTGACATTGAGTTTATTGATGTTTAGGACAAAGACAATCCCAAAGAAGTATGGGATGCCCTTGAGAATATCTATGGCGGTGATGAGCATGTGAAACAAGCTAAGGAAGAAAGCCTTGGAGGAAAGTTTCAAGACATGTGGATGATTGAAGGAGAGACCATTCAACAATATGGAATAAGAATCAAAACTGTTGTTGGAGATATCAAGAGTGCAGGTGGTAAAATGGAAGATTCCACTGTTGTTAGCAAAGTTTTGAGATCCTTATTACCGGTCTATACAATAAGGGTTGTTGCTATTCAGGAGTTGAGGTCTATAGACAAGACAAAGGTATCCATGGATTTCATCATTGAAAAGTTAACAACTTATGAGATAAATAATTATGATGATAGTATTCAGAAGATTGAATCAACCTTCAGAGCATCTACTGTACCATCCAGAAAAGACAAAGAAGCTAGTACCAGTGGTGAACCAAGACAAAGTAGAGAAATGGATGATGAGGAGATCCTGATGGAATTTGAAGCTCTTCTTGCCAAGAGACTTCCCAAGGGAACCGGTAAATTTAGAGGTAAGCTTCCTTTGAAATGATTTTCTTGTAACCGGATAGGACATATTGTTGTAAATTTCCCTAATGGTGACAACAAGGATAAACTGGAGAGGTTCAAGAAGTTCAAAGGAGGAAACTGGAGAAATTGTTTTGTAGCAGTTGATGAAGGTGTCACTGATGAGGAATTGGAAGATGAAGAAAATGAGGATATTGTGTTTGTAGTAGTCAAGGAAGATGTGTCAGACAAGAAGGCTCATGTCTCCTGCTTTGATAATTCCAATGAGTGGATTATTGATAGTGGTTGTTCTCACCATATGACTGGTGACCGGAGTAAGTTTTTATCTCTGGAAGAGTATGATGGTGGTGTGGTTCATTTTAGTAATGATGCACCATGTATGGTAAAAGGAAGAGGGTCCATCTCTCTGAATGGAAGAAGCAATGCTGACAATGTGTATTGGGTAAAAGGTCCAAGGCACAACCTTTTGAGTGTTGCTCAACTAAATGATAATGGACTCACTCTATAATTCAAAAATGGAGTGTGTAAAAACAAAGGAAAGAGTGGTGAACTGATGGCTACTAGTATGCAGACCAAAGGTAACCTATTTCAGCTAAATGCTAATGTCAGTACATGTTTTATGGCTAAGTTTGAGGATAGCTGGTTATGGCATAGGAGACTCTGCCATGTAAACTTTGACAATATTGTGAAGGCCAGTAAGATCAAGGCAGTTAGAGGATTGCCTATTTTGAGAAAACTGGAAAATCCTTTGTGCAGAGAGTGTCAACTGGGAAAAATGTCTTCCTCAACCTTAAAAGGTAAACCTTTCACTGCAGACAATTTACTTGATCTTGTGCATACTAATTTGTGTGGTCCTATAAAAACTAGGAGTGTGCAGGGAGATAGGTATTTTATGATTCTTACTAATGATTGCTCAAGAATGATGTGGGTCACATTCTTGGAGGACAAATCTGAAGCTTTTGTAAAGTTCAAAGCCTTCAGTGCACTTGTAGAAAAAGAAAGCGGTAAGAGGATTAAGTGCTTAAGAACCGATCAAGGAGGAGAATTCACTTCCAGTGAATTCAACCAGTTTGTGAAGAGAATGGCATCAAGAGGCAACTGTCTACCCCCCAGACTCCACAATAGAATGGCTTGGCAAAAAGAAACAACCAGACTGTGGTTGAAGTAGCTAGAACTATGTTGATCCAAGGAAAGGTTGCTCACACTTTTTGGAGAGAAGTGGTGAGCACTGCAGTCTACATAATGAACCATGTACTCATCAAAAAGGGTAAGGACAAAACACCTTATGAGTATTGGACTGGTAAGACACCAGTGGTAAGCTACTTCAAAGTGTTTGGTAGTAGATGCTATATCAAGAGGAGTGAACATCAGAGCAAGTTTGATGCTAAATGTGATGAGGGAATATTTCTAACGTATTCCACAAAGAGAAAAGCTCTCAAATGTTTCAACAATAGTACTCAGATGAATTGTTGAAAGCATCAATGTTAGAATTGATGAAACCTCTGAGAAATCTAAGGAAACTGGCAGTGAGCAAGTAGGAGATGAATCGATGGTAACCTTCTGCGAACCGATTGCAAAATAGCCAAGCACCAGTAACAATGCTCCTACACCGATGGATGCTGATGCTGATGAAGATGAGGATGAAGATGAAAATCAAGAGGAAGCAACTAAGATCATCCCTAGGTATGTAAATTTGAATCATGATCCAAAGCAGATCATAGGAGACAAGGATGCAGGAATTCTTACAAGAAGAAAGATCAGAGAAAACTCTTGCATGATCTCTGAATTTGAGCCTAAAACATTCAGAGAGGCACATAAATATGAAGACTGGATCAAGGCAATGGAAGAGGAACTTGACTAGATAGAAAAGAATGGTACATGGTCATTGGTACCCAGACCAGAGCATAAAAATATCATTGGCACCAAATGGGTTTTCAGAAATAAGTTGAATGAAGATGGCTCAGTGGTTAGAAATAAAGCCAGATTGGTGTGTAAAGGATATGCCCAAGAAGAAGGAGAAGACTATGGAGAAACCTTTTCTCTAGTGGCCAGATTGGAAGGAGTTTGTATGCTTCTTGCATATGCAACATTCAAGGGATTTAAGGTATATCAAATGGATGTAAAGTCTACATTTCTGAATGGAATACTAGAAGAGGAGGTGTATATAGAGCAACCAGATGGGTTTGCCCTATTAGAAGATAGTGACATGGTGTGTAGGCTACATAAGGCCTTGTATAGACTAAAGCAGGCACCTAGAGCAAGGTATGAACGCTTGCACTCCCATCTTGTGAAGATTGGATTTGAGAGAACAACTGAGGATAGTAATATCTACCTAAAGTTAGAAGGAGATCAGATTATGATCTATGAGGTATTTGTTAATGGCCTAATCTTTGGAGGAGATGACAAGATGAGTCATGATTTTGCAGATGAGATGAAAAAGGAGTTTGAGATGTCACTTATAGGGGAGACTAAGTTCTTCATTGCACTACAGATTCAACAAATGAAAGATGGAATATTTATCACTCTGTCCAAATATGTCAAAGAGATGTTGAAGACCTTTGGCATGGAAGACAGCAAACTAGTTGGTACACCGATGGTGACCGGTTGTAAATTATCCAAAGAGGATGACTCAGGGTTAGTAAATGAGAAGGAATACTAATTAATGATTGGAAAATTGCACTATGTATTACATAGAAGACTGAACATTGCACATGCAGTGGGCATTACTGCATGGTTCCAAAAAAGCCCAAGAGAATCCCACTTGGTAGCAATCAAGCAGATTCTAAGATATCTGAAGGGAACTATTGACTATGGATTATGGTATCCATACAATAATGATTTCAACCTGAAAGTGTTTACAGATGCTGACTGGGCTGGTAATGTGGATGACCGGAAGAGCATAACCGGTGGTGCATTCTTTCTTGGTGGAAGACTAGTCTCATGGATGAGTAAGAAACAGAGTTGTATCTCTCAGTCTATAGTAGAAGCAGAGTATGTTGCAGCATTTATGAACTGCACCCAGACAATTTGGATGAAGCATGTATTAAATGGCTTCAAAGTTCCTGTATCTGAACTGGTAAGTATATTTTGTGACAACACAAGTGTGATTAACATCTCCAAGAATCTGGTTTTACATTCTAGAACCAAGCACTTTGAGCTTAAGTATCATTTCTTAAGGGAAAAGGTTCAGAACAAAGAAGTTGTACTGGAACATGTTTCCAGTAAGGAGCAGTTAGTAGAGATATTCACCAAGCCTCTACCAAAGGCTACTTTTACCTATTTGAGATGTGAATTAGGGGTGCTGCCCCTTCAAGAGGTGAACTAAAGGTGTGTGCTCCACATTTGTCAGGACTTACATTGATATATTTTTCTCAGGATTGGTGTGTTAAAGGATGCTACTCCTTAGGGGGAGCAACATAGTAGATCATAGATGTTTATGCCTTCACTTTGGCATTGTTGTCAAAGGGGGAGAAGATGTGAAGTGGAGAAGATATCTGCAGTAATGGGGGAGAAGATGTAAAGCTCTGAGATATCTTTGTATATTGCCATCAATGCCAAAGGGGGAGATTGTTGGCATATGTGCAGAGTATGTTGTCATTAATGTCAATATGATGAAATATGAACTGGTATATGTGAAAGTGAACCAGTATATTGAAGTAAGCACTTGCAAGAGAACCGGTATATGTGAAAAAGTGAAGTGGTATGTTTGTCCAAGTGAACCGATATGTTGAAATGTGAACCGATATATCTGAAAATGTGAACCGGTATATGTGAACAAGTGAAGTGGTATATTTGTCCAAGAGAACCAGTATGTTGGAATGTGAACCGGTATATGGAATGTTTTGTATCAAGGTTTCATATGGTATGACTACCGGTTGGTAGTCTTAGCTTTAGGGTTTTCGGTTGAAGTGTTCTACACCTATGTGATTCAACTGATGACATTGTGTGTTGTGCTAGTATTGTAATGAAGAATAGATTGTGTTGCCACGTCAGCTCTATGCGCGTGAAGCATCTTGCATGAAGGAGATTGATCCTATCTACCTCGAGAATATGTGAAGTCTTTGCAAACGGTGGAGAACGTGTGATGGGTTATTGCCTCCAAGATGCAGTGAAGAATGAATGATGGAGAACGTCTTGAGATCTGTTCAAGACCATTGTATCCAAAGCAAAGTGTTCAATGGTCAGGATTGAACTAACTGAATTGCTTAACCTAAATATTTAGGGTTTAGGGTTTATGCTATTGACCTATCTATTTCCTATAAGGTCAATGTTGTTTCTCATGTTGAGATTGTTGGCAAATGTTGTGTGTGTATCTAAGTGCAAAGATATGTGATTCTTGCTAGACCAGATATGAGAATAGATACTTGCAGAGTGTGAGTGCAGAAGGAAGAAACTGAAATGGATCTGCATTTGCATTGAGTGTTGTTACCAGATCATTGTAACACTTGTTGACCTCTAACCACTTCAATAGTTGGAAAATCCCTTAACAGGGTAGCTTTAACCGGCTTGCTGTAAATCCTTTAACAGGGTGACTCAAAATTATTTAGTTCTAAAAATCCTCTAACAAGGTAACCTTTAATCGGGTTTAACCCTTAACCGAGTATGTTAGCCATCCCTTAACTAGGTGATCCCTAGCAGGATCGGTTTCTAACATAACCTATTATAAAGTCTTTAACTAGACTAGGCTCCTAACAAAGCAGTCTTCAAAAGGGTTCAAAGAACAACTTGTGGGTATTCATCCCCACCGTGGTTTTTCCTAGTTGGGTTTCCACATGAAAAAATACGTGTGTTATGTGTGATGCTTTTCATATGATTCTTTGTTGTTCTTTGTTAAGCGGTAAAGCATGTTGAACCAATAAGTCTTTACATTCCTGTTAAAGTATTTCTAGTGTATGCATATGGGTGAACTGGAAATAAGATGTTAGATTGTGTGGAAACTTGAGTTACCGGTTTATGTCTTTCTCTATGCTTAACCAATAGTAATTTAGTTTAGACCGGTGTTATTGCTTGTCAGTCAAAGGGCAGGGTTCTCAGTCCAACTGGTTCAAGAGAAACTATTTTTATCAGTACTGATTCACCCCCCCCCTCTTAGTACCAGTTTGGTACTAACTGGTCATCATTGATTTATCAGTTAAGTGGAGTATCAAGGCAGAAACTTGCAAGTTAATTGTGACTCTTAGGATCAGTTCTTAATTTAGAATAGAGTTATTTCCTAGATAGTAGGGTGGAAAACTTCTATAAATTGAGAAGTTGGATTCATTTGTACGGGTCCCAAATTGATGATTTGTGGCCTACTTAGAGATTTTGGAGTATTTTGCAGATTGTTAAGAATTTTGAGTTATTTTTGTTATACATTCATGGAGATTAATATGAAAAGCAGCTTGTAGATTGCCTGATCTACATTTATATTCTACCAAATTGTTCTATGTAATCTGGTAACGTCTATTGTTTTGAGTTAGCAAGTGGTTTAATCTTTTTGTCTATCATTCTATGAATCATATTGTGCATGTCAGTGGTGTATGAGAACTACTATGATAGGCCATATTGTTGATGATTTTATTTCCATAGATTTGTGAAATTGATGATTTTGTAGGTTTTCTGGAGGTCCGTTGTTGAATGCTAACTTGGATAATATTTGATAATTACTTGGATAGAAGGGAACTGATTGAGTAGTTCATTAAGTTTCCATTATATTGATCTTTATTGTTATTTTCTTATTTCCCTTTACGCTTTGCATTTTATTTCCCCAGAGAATCTTAAATCAAAAATACAAAAAAAGAGGAAGTGCAATTATCCATAACCAGCGAGATTTAGTTCTAACCAGCAGGCCCCTTTACAAGTATAACCACATCAACCATCGGACTATCCATCACCATCGAGATCCGACTACAAAGACCTTGGAGTAGTGAGTTCTTCCAAACTCATTACTTTTCAGGAGAGGTGGTGAGTGTTTGCATAAACCACTTGACTGTTGGTGAGTGTGTCAAAACACCCGTCAATAGAAACTGGCACTAGAAGGAGGGTCAAGAATAATCCCCTCATTGGTGAACCGCATATGGTACTTCCAAGAGATGGATTGATGCCCTTTACCCAACCTAACCTCAATAACGAGAAAGGCAATATTCTTACTCAACTATACGACTTTGCTTGGGACAATACTAGAAATTACCACCATTGGTTACAAGTACGACAAGTCTTAGACAATGACAGACAAAAGGCTATATGCATAGAAGCAGAGGCACAAAGACAACTTAATCCTCAGGTGAACCCACAAGAAAATCCGCAACCACCTCCTCAACCAAAAAATTGAGGTACTAAGTTGGATCGTATATCATCTTTCTCTCCCAAGAGATTCCACCGAGTCCTTAGGAGTGGTTCTTCACCATCTAACTTAGTTGAATTAGGGCCTAGCACTAGGAGGAAGAAGAACAAAGCTAAGAAACAACCCTCAACATCCTCACCAGTACAGTCATCCATACCCAACGCAAGAGATCAACTAATCTCTAGTCCTCAGCCTATCATTGCACCTTTTGTGACTCAACGTCCACTGTCACTACCTTCGATGGCCTACTTCAACCAAGACACCACACCACTAGGAACCATACCAGGGGGTATACATGACCTACCTAGAAACCCAGACAAATTTTGTAGCAAATTTTACTATTTAGAGGGTCGAATGGCTGATGAACATATTGAAGCATTCAAAGATGCGGTCGTTCGTAATCATATTGAACACCAAGATGTAGTATGTAGACTCTTCCCATATTCACTTTGGGAGAATGAATACAATTGGTACTTAACCTTACCTACAAACTCCATCATAGGTTGGGACCTCTTGGAGAAGGCCTTCATTGATCAATTCTGAGTGTACGTAGACCCCGTGACAATATTCCATCAGTTTGCTTCTCTTAAGAAATTGCCAAATGAGCCATTAACGACTTTTAATACCAACTTTCAAAGGGCATTCAAGAGGCTACAAGCCCCTTACCAGGTAGCACCTAATGTAGCCATTGACTCATATCTAAGAGCTATTGACCCTTGGACTGATATGTTTATTAAGAAGAGTGTTCCTCAAGATCAAAGGGACACCTTGGCAAAAGTCTTCACATTAGAAATTAGTATGAATCATGAGCTGAATCAAACCCCATGAGGGATCAAATATAATTTACCCATAGGGGTGAATCAAGGAAATTACAATCAACTCCCAGGTGTACCCTTATCTCTACCTATAGGTTCCCAACAATGAATCCCATGCCAATCTATGCACCCCAACCTCAGGCAAATCAGTAGTTCCCTGCTCAAGCGTCGACTTGGCAAAATGGTACCAATACCACCCCCACTCAAACATAATATGCTGGTCAACCACAAGTCAGAAATCAACAATTTGACAATATGAATTTAGTGAAACAACTTCCAACTATGACACCTGAGAATCAAGGATCCCATATATCTGCTGAAGTAGAGGCCTTGAAGAAAATTATCTCACATGTTACTTCAGATTTGAGCCAGCTAAAGATGAATCCTTCAGGAGGGTATAATAAATCCCAACCATATAATAATCAATGAAACTATAATAACCAGAACCAAAATCAAAGGTACAATAATAAACCTTACAATAGGCAGTGGAATACGGGTCTGAATAATGGTGGGGTGAACCACGACCACCCGGATGTATTAGATAACCCGAACCACACACAAAGTGTTAACCTTGCTGATATGAATCTACTAACAAATTCGTGCAGGTTGCATGACATAGCTGCCCATTCTGAGGTTAATTGTGCTCAATTCAAGAAAATCATAAGAATTGCTCAAGCTGACTCTCAGCCCAAAGATTGTTCCAATGATGAACTTGATAAAGTTAATACTGCCATGCTGGTTGATACTTTCCTATGTAAAGAATTTCAGGCTGAAGTTGACAGTGAACCATGTGTATACGATGCTCAGGCCTTTCAAACCAGGAACAATTACAATCTTAGGAGTCAAGGCAAGGCTCCATTAATAGAGCCACCTCCCTTGACAGGCGGGTTTTTACCTCTAGACACTAATGCAAGCAACAGTCCCCGTCCTCCTCAAGCTTTCCAAGGAACATGCCCTAGACAAGCTCAGGGGCAAGAATATGTTCTGAAAGGATCATTCAATGTTACTAAGGAGATGGAAAGGACTGCCACTACTATGTCCTTAATGGAAGTATTGAGATATTGCCCCCAACAGAAGAGGGCTCTCCTTAGAAAGTTGGAAATACTAGAATCACAGAGTAATGAGGTTAAGATGGCAAACTTTAATGAAGTCAATGCTAATGTCAGTAGTGATGCAATAGAAAACTCACCATTTTTACTGAGTTTGAAGATATGTGGGAAGAATTTACATAGCTGTTTGGTAGACTCAGGAGCTTCAAGAAACGTAATGCCCTACTCTATATGCCAGCAACTTGGACTTCAACCAATACATGCAAATAGTAAGTTAGTGCAATTAGACAAAACAAAGGTTAACGTCATTGGAGAATTGAAAGATGTATACATCTAGTTAGGCACTAATCCTCAAATATCTCGCTATATTGACATTCAAGTGGTGGATATTCCAAAAGTATATGGGATGCTCCTCAGTAGGGATTGGTCCAAGACATTGGGAGGATATTTCTCAACTTGTTTTACGTACTTATGGCTTCCATGAAAGGGGGTGAGCAAACAGATCCAAATTGATAGTGAGCCTAAATTGAAGAAATTAGTCATGGATTATGGTGCTCTCAATGAAGTGGTGTTTGTTGAGGTAAGCCCAGGGGTTTACAGGGTCAATGAGATTCTTACTTTCTCTACACTAGACCCTCTTCAACTATTTCAAGCCAACAAGACTGCATATAGAAGGTGGGTCAAAGAGTTCACTACAGCAGTACAACAAGGAATGTGCTTATTGGGAAACACTATGAAGATACAAGAGTTGTTTCTTCTGAAGTGGTGTCAGATACACCATGAGGAGCACTCAGAAGTTTCATGTAGCCCATGTTAGAATGAGATTACAAAGTTGATGAGTCTTGTTCCATACAAAGAAGATGATCATACTACCAATATGGAGGAAGTTCAAGGTTTAACTTGTGAAAAATTAGAACCCAAGATAGTTGACCCTGTGGACAAGACTACCTTACCAAGAGAATACAACTAGGAGATTCTTGTGGTCAAGATTGTTAAAAATGAAGAGGAAGACGTTCCTCTGGAGACTAAGAAGGAAGAAACACAATCCAAAATTCAACCTCAATCAGAACAGGTTTTTATGAATACTACTAAAGTATTTATACAACTAGAAATTGAACAACCTCAATTGTCACAAGGTCTCAAGCTTGAGAAATAGCAATCCTCTCTGAGCACTAACCTCATCATTGACCCAAAGGTGAAGAATATGAAGAGACCAAAAGATGAAATATGGTTCTTAAAATTTGATGGGTCGAGATCCAAGCAAGGAAGTGGGGCAAGCGTAGAGTTAACCAACCCAAAAGGGAAAACACTTGTAGCTTCTTACTGACTTCATTTCCCTTGTACTAATAACATGACAGAGTATGAAGCCTTAATTAGAGGATTACCTTTTGCCCATAAGAAAGGGGAAAAGTGTTTGAAGGTGCAAGGAGATTCTAAGTTAGTGGTTAACCAAGTACGAAGCCAATATGCATGTCATGACAAAAGGTTAGCAGTGTATCGAAATAGAGTGTGGGATCTGATTGAAGATTTTGAGGCTTTCAATATTCAACTGGTACCTAGGAAAGTAAACGGAATACCTGACGCACTGGCCGTAGCTACCAGTACACTAGAACCAATAAGCCAATCTCCTTTAAAGAAGTTCTCACTGGAATTAATCTCTACACCTATTTTACCTGAAAAACATCAAACATTTCCAAGTCTTCTGGGATGATGCCCACATCTTAGCCTTTCTCGCCAATTCAGGGGCTTTTGAAGATCAAATTATTGATGAAGAAGACAAATCGAATGATCCTAACAATGAAGGTAATGTGGATATTTGGATTTACCGACCAATGTTATTCCTAAAGGGATGGTCACCCTGGAGAGACTTTTTGATTTAGACCATAGAGTAAAAGAGAGATTAACAACATATTCAGATGCCGGAAAATACGAGCCCCATAATATTGGTCTGGAAGGACAAGAGAGAATTGTCTATATTGGGAAGATTTGCACTCAAAATGAAAGAGAAAAACTGATACAGCTCTTGAAAGAGTTCATTGATGTAATAACATGGGGCTATGAAGATCTAAAGACATTCGATAGAATGATTATCACCCATGTGATTCCCCTAAAACCTAACATAAAGTTGTTTTGGCAAAATCAATGTCCGGTCAATGCACTAATAGAACCCTTGATCTTCAAAGAAGTGCAAAAGTTACTTTCCGCTAAGATAATTTTTCCAGTATGACATTCTACTTGGGTTGCTAATTTTTTACCAGTGCGGAAAAAGAATGGAGAAATACAACTTTTCATGGACTTTCGCAATCTCAACAAAGCCTCCGAGAAAGATAATTACCTGCTCCTTTCTTTGGATGAAGTACTACAAATAGTGAATGGTTCGTAAATGATGTCATTTTTAGATGGTTATTCAGGATATAACCAGGTATTGGTAAATTATGAAGATCATATGAAGACAACATTTACAACAAAGTGGGGAACGTATGCATATAAAAGAATGCCATTTGGATTGATTAATGTTGGGGCAACCTTCCAGCGAGTGATGGATACAGCCTTCAAGGAACTGATTGGAAAATGCATTATCGTTTATATGGATGATTTGATGATATTTTCCAAGGTCAGAGAAGACCACCTAGACCACCTCACAAAGGTATTGGCGAGATGTCGAAGATATGGGATATCCCTTAACCCCAAGAAATGTGTGTTTGGAGTGGCTGAAGGAAAACTACTTAGCCATGTAATCTCTGAGAGGGGGATATCTATAGACCCATATCAAGTAGAAGCATTATTAAAGTTACAAATGCCCGGCAGTAAAAAAGAGATGAGATCTTTCTTTGGGAAGATCAATTTTGTTAGAAAGTTCATTACTAGGTTTACAAAAATAGTCAAGCCCTTGAATGAAATGATGAAGAAGGATGCTAAGGTTGAATGGACAACTGAAGCAAAAGAGGCTTTTGCCCAGATCAAGAAATCCATCACCGAAGCTCCTGTAATAACTAGCCCTGATTACACACTATCATTTTACATATATTCTTTTGCTTTGCTACACTTAGGAGCAGTTGTTTTGACATAGAGGCAAGTAGGAGACGAGAAGCCTATTGCATTTATGAGCTCTCCTTTCAAAAGTGTTGAGGTTAAATATTCTACTCTTGAAAAACAAGCCTTTGCATTAGTAAGAGCAGTCAATAAGTTTAGACATTACATCATGAGGAGTAAAATTTATGCGATCATTCCTGACCAAGCAGTGAAGTCACTACTCATGCAGTCCAAACTGGGAGAATGACGAAGGAAATGGGTGGAAATATTGCAAGAATTCAACTTAGAGATGCATCCAATGAAGTTAGTTCAAGGCCAAGGATTATCTCAGGCCATGGTGACCGACATCCCTCAAATCCAGTGCCAATAGTATATATTGAAGTCATTCACTCAGGACCCTTGGTACATGGATTTAGTATTTTTATTGTTGAATAATAGATGTCCTGAGGGATTGACAACCATGCAAAGATGAGCATTAAGGCTCAAAAGTGCCAATTACATGATCAAGGATTTGGCACTCTATAGAAAAAACTATGAGGGTATCTACCTTCGGTGCCTTGATCATCAAGAAGCCCATAATATGATTGAGGAATTTCATGGGAAATATGGTACTAGTCATGGGTCAGCAGATGCCACTACACAAAATCTTGAAGGCTAGATATTATTGGCCTAGCATATTTAAGGATACGCATGAGCATGTTCAACATTGTCATACGTGCCAAACTATAGCCTCTAGAGAAAGAAATCTCGTTATGCCTCTCCAACCAGTATTTGAGGTAAGACCTTTTGCTTAATGGAAACTGGATTTCATAGGTGTTACTAACCCTAACTCTTCTATAGAACATAAGTTTATTCTTACAGCAACATATTATTGTACCCGGTGGACAAAATCCATTGCATGTCGAAATGCTACTACTGAGGTAGTCCTGAAATTTATTGAAGAGCATATCGTCACCAGGTTTGGTATGTCGTTCGCTCTGGTATGTGATAATGCTCCTACTTTTACTTCTGCACAGTTGATGCAATGGTCATACCAATATAAAGTGATATTAAAATTTTCATCCAACTATTACCCACAAGGTAATGGGGTAGCTGAATCCATGAACAAGAACATCCTAGATGTCATCAAGAAGTTACTTGAGAAAAACCCTAGGGATTGGCATAATCAATTGAGATACGCCTTATGGGCTGATCAAACCAGAGTAAAATCCACCTTGGGAACTTCTCCATACTACCTTGTCTATGGCGAGACCCATGTTTTCCCAATCAACTTGCAAATACCGGTCCTCCAATTAATGAAAGAACTTGACATTGAGGATCAAGTAGAGGTTCGCCTCTTAAACTTATTAAGACTTGATGAAAAAAGGATTAATACACTACAACACTTTGCCAAGATTCAAGCCATTGTTAAGCGATGGTTTGATAAAAGGGCCAAGGTGAAAGCTTTTCGGATCTCTGACCTAGTCCTGTTATGGGACAAGGCCAAGGAAAAGAAAGGTGATCATCACAAGTTTGAAAGATTGTGGTTAGGTCCTTACCAAATAGCTGAAATTTTAGGCGAGAACACTTTTAGGTTAAGCTCTCTGATTGGAGAACCGGTGCCATTGCTCATCAATGGTCAGTTCCTCAAGAACTATTTCGATTAAATCCTCAAGAAAGCTTGACTTGTTGTATATAGTAGTTAGTTGTTTTCTTTTTTGTTGTGCTTTGTGTTTTTGGGCCTTGTTGTGTGTTTTCCCTTTTGTTTATGTTTTTCTTTACTTGTTTGTTATTTTGTTTGTTGAGTCGAGGTATACATGTTTTGTTCTTAAAGATTCTAAAAGGAAGTAGGTATCCTTTGTATAACACCTTGCCAAATTATGAGAGATTTTGACTCTCTGCTATTTATGATTTCATTGTCATTTGGTTAAGTTTGAAACCTTTGTCTATACTAGTTCAAAGTGGTATATAATCATTTAAATGTGATATGAGTTTTAACTTTAAATTTGGAAAAGGCTAGCTTGATAAAATCAGCACTAACGTCACATTAAGATACATCAAAAAGGTTTTGTGAGATAATAGCTAAACTGGTTGTCAAGTGAAAAATTTGAAGTTGTTTCATGTTATCCATCGTGGCTCCCAACCCAGTTATCGAACTTCAATGTTTGAAAGTTGCTTAAATGGTTATTGAAGAAAGAAGTCATTCTCTATATACTATAATGTTTTCAAAAAATAGAAAGAGAGAGGGAAAAAAAAAAGAGAAACAATCCTCTTAAGCAACTCAAATGGGTGTTTCAAGTAACCTCCATCGGGGCTATGGACGCCTAGCTAGCAGTGGAGCATTGTTTGACCAAAGCTAGAGGTATCTCTGTCTGGGCTATAGACGCCTAACTAGTAGCAGAGCTATGCCCAAGATAACCTTGCATGAAATACAGTTAATGACTTCACCTATGTAGCTTGCGCCTAGCTTCCTCTTACTATCTACATTATTGAAATGATGGAGTAACAAATCATACGCACACACTTAAGAGTTAATCATGTCTATTTCTCATCTTGGTTGTTTGTTCACACTTCACTCATATTTTACTCTTATACATCCTTTTGAATGATAATAGCCTTAAGTGTTGGGTTAACCAGAGATTCTGAAATTCTAAATTGCCTATAGTCATTTTTCCCGGACAGTTGCCATTTGTTATGCCTAGCATATCTATTTCCCCATTAGTCTCCTTGAGTCGAAATGTGGGCCCCCTTTTTCTTTTTTCCTTTTTGGTTTTTACCTCAGAACTCTAAAGTCCCCGAGTCCCAAGATCCTTTTTGGTTTTTACCTCAGAACTCCAGATTCCCAGAGTCCTGAGGTCTTTTTTGGTTCTTACCTCGGAACTCTAGAGTCCCGGAGTCTCAAGGTCCTTTTGTCTTTTTTTACCTTGGAACTCTGGATTCCTAAAGTCCCGAGGTCCCTTTTGTTGTTGACCTCGGAACCCTAGAGTCCCCGAAGTCCTGGGGTTCTTGAGGTCATCTTTGTTGCCTGCTTCGGAACCCCGGACCCTCGGAGTTTGGGGGTGGGGTGTTCTTTTTCTTTTGTCAAGCTTGGAAGCTCGAGACCCCAAGGTCCAAAGGTTGTGTTTAATGCCTTCGTATGGATGGGTTCAGGGAGCTATAAATAGAGATGATGGACTTTTGAAAGTTCATTTGTGAATCCACAGTTCCTCCTCCTGAGCTCCAAGTCATGAACTTCAAGACCTCCGAGCTTCCTTTGGCGTTTTTAGGCATTTTGATTCACCAGGTTGGTGAATTTCCTCACCCTTGTTGTGGTTTCTAGGTTAGTTTTCATTTCCTTTCCTGTTTGTTTGCTTTTCTTTAATTTTTGCATTTCATTTGCATGCCCTAGTTTTGACCTCGGATCCCCGTAGTTCCGGGCAGTTTCATTTCCACACCCCAGAACCCCGAAGTTCCAAGCGGTTTCATTTCCACACCTCGGATCCTCGGAGTTCCGGGCGGTTTCATTTCCACACCCCAGAACCCTAAAGTTTCGGGTGGTTTCATTTTCACTAACCTCAAAACCCCGGAACCCTGGAGTTCCAGGTGGTTTTTGTATAGACCTAACCTCGGAACCCCGGAGCCCTGGAGTTCCGAGCCTTTTCCCCTTATGCCTAACCCGAGACCTCGATGTCTCGAAGAAAATTAAAGTTTATACCTCATTTTGGAGACTGAAGATTTGTGTTTTTCTTGCAAGTTCGAGTGGTTAGATGGACTCATCCGCCAGCAAAAGAGGCAAAGAAATTGATAGACTCCTAGCCACCATGAAGTACCATTACCAGGGATAGGTCCATGTCTCAAAAGCTTGAGGATGAAATCAGATGGGTTACAGACACTGAAATTGGCCACATAGAAATAGAAGATATCAAAACTCAATTGAATAAACCTAGCCTGGAGGCCCTCCACCGAAGAATCAAGAGATCCATCCTAGTAGAGGCCATTGTATTCCCACAATCGTTGCATGCACCAGAATTAATAATGTTCATTGCCCCATTTTTCAATCCAGAGACTAGAAATTACATAGACGCACAGGGAAAAATAGTTATAGACTTACCAGATATGTTTGGATTCATCTTTGGTATCCCCACCAGGGAAGAACTATTTTTGCTAACCGAAGAAGAGGCCTTAAAGGCATGGAATGACAAAATATTAGCCAATAAGAGGCACATGAATGCCAACTACCTAGAAGAAGAAAGAAAGATAGGGCTTAAGGCAATAGAGATCCTGAGGGAAGATTTCAAAGAACCCCAAAAGGACCTGATCATTATGCTCAGCAGGGCCTTTGGCAAGCCAGACTGCAAGCACTTCCATCCCTGGATATTCCAGTTCATGAGCAATATCTTAATAGGGAAACAATACTTTGACTGGCTACAGATCCTCTCCAATAATATCTGTAAGTAGATGGAAGAGGTGCAGCATACACAAAAATTCTTCTTCACATCATATGTCATCTAGGTAGCTGCCAGAGCTGGAAAATTCCCAGGCCTACAGGTGGAAGGACAATTGGGAGAGAAGGAAGGACAGAAGAAGATATGGGAGTATTATTCCCAACTCACTCTAGCCAATGCTAAGCTGCATTTCAAGAGAGTGAGCCCAGAGGCTATGGCTATTATCCGAGAGTGAGTATGTTGGTTCATCCAAAACCCATGCTCCACTTACATCAAGGTTAGTGGATTCAAAGGGAACCCAATGTTGCTGCCTCATTATTGCAATGATAGGGTGATTCTGCTAGGATATGTAAGGCAACTTTTAGGCCTTCAGTCATTGCTATCATCAAAACATGAAATAGGAATTGATTTCTCAATGTCTATCGGATACTTTGCCTATTCCAAGATACAAGTGGCAAAACTGGTGGAACAAGAGCTTCAAGATTTAAACTTGAAAGAATATGATCATGCTAGGGAATTTTATGATCCCTATGGGAAACTCAATAACTTATGCCTAAGGCATATGAGGGGCACAGGCCCAGCCTGGAAGACTTTTGGGCCAACTTACAAGATAGTTTTGAGGTCAGGGAAAAGAACTATAATAGGTTATCTATCCCACAGGTAAGAGGTTTTGGTATTGAGACCAACCTCCCTAAAGACCTGAGGAATGATGGAGAGTTACTTGATCCAGTCTATAGAGAATCAGGTATAGATAAGAGACCCATCTCCCTAGTAAAGTGGTCTGCAATTGAAGATACAAATATGGAGAAGGTCTCGCATGTGGTCATCACTAGAACTAAACAACGGTTAAGCCAAAGGGTAAGGCCCAATGTATCAAAAAAAAAAAAAAATGAATCCACCTCAGGGGTACCTCAGTCAAGAGGCCATAAGGAGTACACTCGAAAGACAAGGTTAGCCTCAAGGCAGAATACCTCCACCGACCTAGGTAAGGAAGACAAGCCTCAAGAAAGAACTGAGGACTTATTAAAGAAACTCCAAGAAAAGATGAGGGAGTCTGAAATGTTGAAGAAGCATGCAGACCTAGGAGTAACCGATGGGTTGGGCATGGTGCCACTCACCAAAGTTCTCCCACCAAGGATGGCTATAGGCCACACCAAAGGAGAGGGTACCCAGGAACGAGAAGAGAATGTAAAAACTACTGAGGAGATACCCACTCAACAACCTTCAACAGATACAATAAGTGCTCCAGGCACCACTGCTCCTACACCACCATTAGTCAATATATCTGTAGGGCAGCCCGGAGTGCAAGGCTTCACATCCACTAATGAAGGGGTGAAAGTTAGAAATGTTGAGTCTGACTCCGATCAAGAAGAAGAGGATCTTGAGCAATAATAGCCGCTAGAAGGCAAAGGGGGTGAGGCAGAAGACATATTGAATGAAATGTTGATCCTAACTCCCCAAGATCAAGAGGACCTTCTTAAGGATATATAAGTCGGGCAAGCAGAGATGGAGCTAGGTGATGAAGAAAAGGAATTCAATGAGGAGGTTAGTGGCAAGCTAGGATAATGTCACAAACAACAAGCTCCCCAAGCTATCCTAGCCCGCCAGATTTCCTCATCCCAAAATCCTGGGAAAACGGGAACCGAAGTAAGAGATGAAGCAGAGGACCAGGCAGAGGTTCATGTCATAACTGCAGATATTGTATCACATTAAGGTGATAAAGATGAAGATATATCACAATGGATGGATTTTACCTTCAGGAAGAAAAAGAGAAAAGAAGAACTCCCAGAGGTCACTCTACAACAAGTAATCACTGAGGAACCTCCAAAGGTTAAAAATATGAAAACCATCCATCATTTGTCAAAAACAGATTCTGGTGAGGTGATTGCAGACGTGGCAGTACCACATGAAGTTGAAGGATAGGTTTCTCCCAAGTATCAAATATCCCAGGTAAATTTGGGTAAGCAAACCAGGGGGGGGAGCTAGATACCTTGGAGCTAGCTAGAAGTGTTGTCAGAGGATGCATTGAAAAGGAGCACACCTCAAATATGTAGCTTAAGGCACAACTTGGGAAATATAAATAGCTCCTGATAGTAATGAGTAAACCTCTAAACTCTTGTAGAATGGATGACCTACCTTCAACCTCATCACTACCAAAGGGAGAAGTAAAGGCAGTAGTGGAGGTGAGACGAGTGGCTATTGTTGCCAAATCTTGGACCCAGGTAAATGTAGCCAAGATTAGGTTGTTCTTGCAGAAAATAGTAGAAATATACTGTAAGGTGGTACAGGCAGGTGGAGCTTTGGCAACCTGCTCCATACAATGGGAGTGGAAGGAGAGCACGTATAATAAACGGCTCTGAGTTTTGAAAAGGATACTATGACTAGGAGAAGAGGTGGTAGTAAAAGAAGACCTCTTGGGAGGCGATAGCTATAAAAACTTACAGTCCTATGTATACATTTTGGACTTGAAGATTGAGATGTATCAGTAGTATATCAAGGATATGGCTGACATTCGGGACCCTCTCCTTGAGGAAATTTTGTCATATGAGAATTTTGTGATAAATATACTGAGACATTTTGGCCTCAGAATAGCTGATACCGAAATAATGGACCAGAAGCAAGTTTTGAATCAGTGGGATGCATATGAGGCACAATACCTAGGACCTGTTGCCTAGTTCGATGTCGCCCTTATGGATAGATACACAAAGTTGATTACTCAGTGTCAAGAGGTGGCAGATATGGTGAAGGAGTTAGAGGAACAAGGAGCACATGCGAATGATTTTTTGAAGAAATATAAATTTATAATTAAGCATGTATCTAATCCTCCAGTCCAGGCAGTTGCATGTATAATTGAAAATTATAAGGATTTTACCAAGAAATAAAAACATAAACACACAATTGCTAAAGATAGCAAATCTTTTTCTTGTATTTTAAAAACTACTGCTCCTACTCAAGTTCCAATTTTGAGAGAAATTTTGCATGATTACGAAAATGTGGCTCACCGAGCAGGGTCTTCGTAGTGCTCATGCAATCCCCATTTTGTAGTTGTTAAGTGGAGTATCAAGACAAAAACTTGCAAGTTAATCGTGACTCTTCGGATCAGTTCTTAATTTACAATAGAGTTATTTCCTAAATAGTAGGGTGGAAAACTTCTATAAATTGAAAAGTTAGATTCATTTGTAAGGGTCCCAAATTGAGTATTTGTGGCCTACCTAGAGATTTTTGATTATTTTGCAGATTGTTAAGAAGTTTGAGTAATTTTTGTTATACATTCATGGAGATTAATATGAAAAGCAGCTTGTAGATTTTCTGATCTACGTTTACATTCTACCAAATTGTTATATGTAATCTGGTAATGTCTATTGTTTTGAGTTAGCAAGTGGTTTAATCATTTTGTCTATCATTCTATGAATCATATTGCGCACATCAGTGGTGTATGAGAACTACTGTGATAGGCCATATTGCTGATGATTCTATTTCCATAGATTTGTGAAATTGATGATTTTGTAGGTTTTCTGGAGGTCCGTTGTTGAGTGCTAACTTGGATAATATTTGATAATTGCTTGGATTGCAGGGAACTGATTGAGTAGTTCATTAAGTTGCCATTATATTGATATTTATTGTTATTTTCTTGTTTCCCTTTACGCTTCATATTTTATTTCCCCAGAGAATCTTAAATCAAAAATACAAAAAAAGAGGAAGTGCAATTATCCATAACCAGCGAGATTTAGTTCTAACCAGCAGGACCCTTTACAGGTATAACCAAATCAACCATTGGGCTATCCATCACCATCGAGACCCAACTACAGAGACCTTGGAGTAGTGAGTTCTTCCAAACTTGTTACTTTTTAGGAGAGGTGGTGAGTGTTTGCATAAACTACCTGACTATTGGTGAGTGTGTTTACCAGAGTGTATGATAGCATCCAATTACCAAGCCAATATCAACTGACCAAAACATGATCATGGAGCATATTAAACATGAAATCAAACATGCTTCATTGATCCAAACATGTTGGAAGTGTCCAACAAATAGTCTCTTCTATTGGTAAAACTAGATCGTCTATCGGTAACCAAAACCTGTCTACCAGTAATCAACCATAACAATTAGTGTTGACATCAATGACAAAACATCAATGCAACACATAACCAATTCATCCATAATGCCAACAATTTGGTTTCCTCCTGTATGATCATATCTTTGGTTGCAGATTTGGGAGTATGTTTTGGATGTTCATGTGTATCTTCATTTCACATGGTTCGTGATCTTTCTAGTCTGAATTGTTCTTGTTAAGTGTTCGTGAGTGTTAGTGTATTGATCGATGAAGATTTGATTAAGTGGTGATTGTGGATGGTTCTAATGTTCTTGTTGGTGTTTCTTGATCATGTCCTATTTGTTTTTATAGTCTACATTTATCATTGTGAAATTTATTGAAGATCTTTTGGGTTTGGTGATATTCTTCGTGTTATGTGGTATTTTTGGTGGTATAGCATGTTGCGGTTGATATTGGCAATATTTATGGTGGTGTTGCACGTTCAAGAATTTGATTTAGGTCCATGTTATGTCATCTATAGCATTGTATTGGTCTAGTGGTTTGTTTGTGTATCATATGATGTAATTTTGTAATTAGGTATTGAGGGTTTGAGTCGACCTTGTAGCCAAGGTTGATGAATTATATAAATAGGTGTTAATTTCATGTAGTTTAGGTATGGTGGTTGTGTTTGCATTATCAGAGAGTGGTGTATGTGTGCATAAGAAAATTTATCCTTCAGTGTGATGTATTGAGCAAAGATTGTTGTAGAGCAAACAAATGTGCTTAATTGAAATTGTTCTGATTAATAAGAAAAATAGGTTTGAAGGATCCAAAACCTTTAACAAAGGAGCATATAATAGTTCATCAAAAAGCATCTAGATCTGCTAGGAACAACTTACAAAATGACTGGCAAAAAATCCAGTCAACCAAAAGGACAACAAAAGAAAGGAACAACAAAGCAAAAAAACCAGAGAAAACACAACACAACTAAAAAGACTTAAGGAGATCCTCTGCCTTATTCACCAACTGGTCATAGTTTTCCACAACAACTTTGAATTCTTCCATGTCCTTTTTTGGCTATTTCTCCTTCTTTTTACCTCTTGTCCTTGTTCTAGGTCATTGCACTTCTCTCGTGCCTTCATTGTCAGGTTCAATCTCCAGGGAGTCCTTCTCCTCCTCCAGTTTACTAATGAGGATTTTTGTATTTCCAGCAGAGGCCTTCAGAATATTTAAGCTTTGTTCTACAATGCTTTTAAGGATTTCTTCAATTTTATTGACTTTTTTATCAGTTTCCTCCATTCTCTGATCCATACCAATATCATTATTTTTCCTCTCAGTCAAGTCTTTCTCAATTTGCTCGAACCTGGGGTTAAAGGAATATCTAATCTCTTCGGCTCTGGCAATAGTTTTAGTCAAATCCTCAACCTGTTTTTCCATAGATTTGCCTCTGCCAAAACTAATAATCTCTAGGATTTGGACTCTATGGTTGAGCTACTTATTATCCTGCATAGCTTTCTTGTAACTGGTAATTATCCAATCAATGGTGTCCACAAATCCTTTCAAACCCTCAGGAGGAGGATTTGAGGAGGGTGATTTCTCACCATATTTGTCCTTTTCTTTGTTGGAGATGTCTCCCATAGTGATTTTACCAACTTTTCCATTGATTCTCTGTTCAAAACCTTCCCCAGTGGTCTCCTCCAAATTCTGGTCAAAATCCGGATTCTTTCTCTGCACTTATTCCTTCAGCTCCATAACATTGACTTCATGTTTCTTCTATTTGTTCCTTGTCTAGATTGAAATTTTGGTTTTCTTATTCTGAGGAGACTGGGGTTCCTCCTTCTCAGAATCATCAGAGACCTCTTCCTCCGAGGAGGAACTAATTTGGAGAACTTTATCTTTAGACTTTTTCTTACCCTTTGAGGAGGAAGACTTGGTTCTCACATGTTTTCTTTTCTTACCAGTTTCAGTTTCAGAGTCATCCAGACTCTCTTCAGACTCACTCATCGAATCACTATCTAACTCCTCACCCATAGAAAAAATAGAATCTGACTCTTCCTCCTCAGACTTAGAGATAGAAGGCTGAGGGCAGGCAATTTGGTTGGCTTTTAGGTGGCCATAAATTAATACCATGAGACCTTGATGCATGGTTGTATCACTCTTAGGGTTCTCTTTATGGGCCTTAATGATAGCATTAATAGAGCACAACAGAAAATATGGAATATTAACTTTTTCATCATACCTAAAATGGTTTAGCAAAACAAAATGGTAGTCATACACTTTTGTGAATCTACCATCCAAAGTTACATAGCGCATTATAGAAAATAAGACCTCCCTCCATGGTTTAACAAATGCCCTAGGTGGATAGTAAGTTTTACTTAGCTTAACCAAGTGCTTTTTCTCTTTGCCATTTCAGGATATCTTTTGATGGCCTCCTTGCTCAATTTTCTATCTCTGTAGTAATTGCTTCCTTCCCTGCAGAGACCCATTACCTGAGCAATGAGGTCTTCATCTATGGAGATTGATTGATCTCCCATCTTCAGAGTGCCCTTTCTCCAGTTTTTATAGAAGAAATTAGTAATAGTGGCATCTGTAGGTCCTAGGGACAACTGAGGGGGGGGGGGGGGGGGGGTGAATCAGTTGTCAAATAAATTCAAACAAAAATATTGTTAACCAACTTGTTGCTTAATACTGGTAAGATAGTTAATTGTGTCGGTGAACAGTATTAATAGGAAATGTTGTACCGGTAGGAATTAATACATGAAACATAAACATAAAGTCATCCACAACACATGACACAAATATTTGTACGTGGAAACCCTGTAAGGGGAAAAACCACGGGGGGAAACCTTACCCACAATCAGATGATACTGCTGCAGATAGTAAGTGTACAAAGAAGGGTCTGCACATGCAAAAAGGCCAACAGCCTAGAGCTCACTGCTCAAACACAAATGGGAGTCACACTGACTATAGTTGGATGGTTAAATCCAATGAGAATGTACTACACAAAATAGCATCTTCATATGCTGGATTCAGTACCGGTGTAATGTTGATATGTTTCTACAAAAACCTAACTTCACCTTCAAATGATGTCTTTGTGTTTATCTCTGCTTGATCTCGCATATACCCTTCCTTAAATCTTTTTCACATTCCCCTACTAATCTTACAAATAAGATCTTACATTTATACCATACCCTAAGACCAATTTTAGTAGGTCGGCTCTACAAGATATTACAATAAAAACATTTTACAAATAGTACAATATCCGATGCAATAACTAATTAAACATGTTGGCTTAATGCATTTACAACAATAATAAATCATCTCCATAGTGTGCCATGCTGATCTAAAAAAGAAAAAACCTGCCGGTGTAACCCTAGATAACCTGGACCTATTTGTCGGTAAAAGCAAATATGCAAATAACAATATACCAATGATATTACTTCAAGGAAAAGTGTCCACATGATGTCTTCAACATTACCAAGTGTCTTCCATGTCATTGCAGGTACCGGTGAACATTATATCCTACCGGTTAACCATATACCGGTGATTGTTTGAACATTTTAATAATTACCGGTGAATGTTGTTGGATCTCCAAAGTAGGTGTATTTAGCAGTTGTTGACATCAATGACAAAACCATACCAAAATACCAACAATCTCCCCCTTTGACATTGATGGCAACACAAGATGGAAAAACCATCAAAGTGCCAAAATAGAAATGCCAAATACAAAAACCAATTCTGCCCCTGGGAGTAATATGTGTTTATACAACAGAATCAGAATATGTTGCAGAAGCAACAAACTGTACACAGGTACTTTGGCTTAAGCAAATGTTGAAAGACATAAAGGTAAAGTGAAAGAAACCTATTACTATATATTGTGATAACACTACAACAATTGATATATCTAAGAATCCAGTATTACATTCTAAAACAAAACATGTTTCTATCAAACTGAATTTTCTAAGGGAAAAAGTTGAAGAAAAAGAAATAAAACTGGTTTATGTGAATACTAAAGAACAACTTGCAGATATTTTTACAAAACCTTTGCCTAAGGAAACTTTTGAGTATCTCAGAGATCAGCTCGGAGTCTTACCTCCACCGGTAGAGACTTAGACAGTTGATAATTATCATCAACCAACAGAATTAAATGGAAAAATCTTTTTCCAAGAAAGAATGCTCCTCCAGTGGTGCTTTTTCTATCATCCATATCTCCTGCCCAATTTGCATCTGTGTATGCATATAGATCAAAATTTTCATCTTTAGGATACCATAATCCAAGATTTGTTGTGCCTTGTAAGTACCGGAAAATCCTTTTTACTACTGATTCATGATTTTCTTTGGGATTACTCTGAAATATAGAAACTATACATACTGCATTCATAATATCAGGTCTGGTTTGTGTCAAATACAGTAAACCTCCTATCATAGATTTGTATCTAGTTGGATTAACAGGTGTAGATTCATCCCTTTGAGATAATTTGTCATTTGTAGTCATAGGTGTGCTTACCGGTTTAGAGTTCTCCATCCCAAATTTCTTGAGTAGTTCTTTCAAGTACTTAGATTGACTCAAAAATATGCCTTTATCAGTCTATAAAATATGCAATCCTAAAAAGAATTTTATTTCTCCAATCATAGACATTTCAAATTCATGCTACATTTTAAGAGAAAATTCTTTGCATAATCCATCTTCTCCTCCAAAGATTATATCATCAACAAATACTTCCATAATCAAAATGTCATCATTAGTTACTTTGTAATATAAATTTCTATCTGCATTTCCTTTAGTAAAACCAATTTTTAAAAGATACTTATCCAATCTTGCATACCAGGCTCTTTGAGCTTGTTTTAGTCAATACAGAGCTTTTATTAATTTGCAAACCATATTATTGTTATCTGTCAAAGAAAATCCATCAGGTTGTTCAATATAGACTTCCTCCTCAAGATCTCCATTCAAGAATGCACATTTAATATCCATTTGATAAACTTTGTAATCCTTGTGAGCTACAAAGGCCAAGAATAATCTAACTGCCTCAATTCTGGCTACCTGTGCAAAGGTTTCATTGTAATCAACTCCTTCTTTCTGAGAATATCCCTTACACACTAGTCTTGCTTTATTCTTGACAACCTTACCATCTTCATTGAGTTTGTTTCTAAATACCCATTTGGTTCCAATTACATTTTTATTTTCAGGCAGGGGAACTAATGTCCAAGTATTATTTTTCTCAATCTGTCCTAATTCTTCTTCCATAGCTTTAATCCAAAATTTATCTTCACATGCCTCATTGATAGATAATGGTTCAATTTGAGAAATAAGACATACCTCTTCATTTGGCAATCTTCCTCTTGTCATGACACCTTTAAATTTGCTTCCAATTATCTGGTCTTCAGAATGATTCAGTCTTACATACCAGGGTGTCTTAGTCTGTTGTTGTTCTTCAATTACTATGGTATCCTCTGATGATACCGGAGTAACTGGATCATTATTCTGTACCGGTGGATTTACTGTTGGTTCATTTGTCATAATTTTTGTTATCGGTTCAGAGTCTATATACTTTGAAGTTCCTCTGAATTGTTCATCAATCTTTACATTTGTACTCTCAACAATTTTCTGTAATCTTTTATTAAAGCATCTATAAGCTTTACTCTTAGATGAATAACCAAGAAATATTCCTTCATCACTTCTAGGATCAAACTTACCGATATACTCATCTCTTATAATATAACATTTACTTCCAAAAATTCTGAAATACTTAAGAGTAGGAGTATTACAAAACCATAGTTCATGAGGGGTCTTACTGGTTTCACCTTTGATGTGAACTTTGTTGAATGTATAGACAGCAGTGCTTACTGCCTCTCTCCAGTACACATGTGGTAGATTTTCTTTTGATAACATACTTCTTGCTACATCCAAAATAGTTCTATTTTTCCTTTCAACAACTCCATTCTGTTGAGGTGTCTGAGGTGCTGATAACTGTCTTTTGATTCCATTAACTTCATAGAATGTATTAAAATCTCTAGATGTGAATTCTCCTCCTTGATCTGATCTTAAGCATTTGATTTTCTTACCAGTTTCATTTTCAACCATTGCTTTTAATAGTTTGAACTTCCCAAGTGCTTCTGATTTTTCTCTGAGAAAAGTAACCCAACACATTCTAGAATAATCATCAATAATTAGCATGAAATATCTATCACCTTGCAAACTTTTAGTTCTTGTTGGACCACATAAATCAGTGTGAATTAAATCAAGAGCATTATTGGATTTTTCTGGAATACTTTTGAAACTAGCTCTAACCTGTTTTCCAAATTGACATTCCTTGCAAATTGTATTATGAGGTTTCACAATTTTAGGTAGATCTCTAACTGCCTTAGAAGTACTCATTTTTACCATGCAATCAAAATTTACATGAAATAGTCTTTTATGCCATAGCCAACTTTCATCTATATGAGCAATTAAGCATGCCTTTTCACTGTTATTCAAATGAAAGATATTACCTCTAGTCTGATTACCAGTTGCAATTTCCAAACCAGTTCTATTCATGATTTTGCATTTTCCATTTTTAAATTGTAACTGAAAACCTTTCTCAACTAATTCACCAACACTTAAAAGATTATGTTTCAATCCTTCAACATAGTAAACATTGTCAGTGTTATGTTTACCATCAAGAGATATTGAACCCTTACCTTTGATTGAACAAGCTTTGTCGTCTCTGAATCTTACTAAACCTCCATTGTATTCTTGAAAGCTCAAGAATTTGCCTTTGTCTCCAATCATGTGATGTGAGCATCCTGAATCAATAATCCATTCATCCTTTGATTCAACTTTAGCTGCTAGGGCTTGTTCTACCGATGGAGCAATAGGTATCGGTTGATCTTCTGTTATAGCAACAAAGATCCATCCATTGTCTGTTGGATCCTCATCAGAATCATCAGTCACACCTTCATCAGCAACGTAACAAGATTTATCTTTGTTTTTCTTAAATCTGTATCTCTGATATTCAGGATTAGGTTTATATGTCCTTCTAGCTTCTTCTCTTAGTCTAGCATGTGTATCAGGGCATCTTGAAGCCATATGACCAATCTTATTGCAGTTGAAACATTTAAAGGGTGCTTTACCTTCATACTTACTTCCAATTGGACCTTTTGGCATTTTTCTTGCAAATAGTGCTTCAAGTTCTTCAAGTTCTTCATTCTCCTTCCTGGTTTCTTCAAGTTCTCTTGCATAAAAGGCTCTCCAATCTGATTTGTCAAAAGATGGAGCAAATGATGTTGATGCTTTAAAGGCCATATCAGTTTTTACAGCAATAGGACCAAATTCCTCAATTTCAAAGGCTGAAAGTTTTCCAATCAATGTATCCCTAGTTACTGATGTATTAGGCATTGTTCTCAATTCATTAATAGCAGTAACCTTCATTTTATATGCCGGTGGCAAACCTCTTAAGATTTTTGAAACAATCTCATCTTCACTCAAGGTTCCTCCACAACATTTGATACCTAAAACAATTTCATTTACTCTTTCCATAAAAGAAGAAATTCTTTCATCTTCTTCCATTTTTAGATGTTCATACCTGGCTCGGAAGCTTTCAAGTTTTGCAATTTTGACTATGGAATCCCCTTCATTCAGTGTTTCCAAATGATCCCAAATAGCTTTTGCAGTAGATCTATCTGATAATCCCATGATTTGTTGATCTGATAATGCGCTCAAAAGTGCTTCTCTTGCTTTGCAATCATTTTCTTCATCTTTAGCTAAAGTAACAAGAGCAGGCTGACTAGCTATAGCAGCAGTATAACCATTCTTAGTAACTTCCCAGATGTCTTTACCAATGCAATTCAGATGTGTCTCCATTCTGATTTTCCATATTCCATAGTTGGTTCCATCAAGTTTAGGACTATCCTTTCTGAAATAATTAGTAGACATTGGATCTCCTCAAGTTGTTAAACTTCTACAAAAAGAGGACTAGGCTCTGATACCAATTGTAGGTTCTGGGGACAACTGAGAGGGGGGGGTGAATTAGTTGTCAAATAATTTCAAACCAAAATATTGTTAACCAACTTGTTGCTTAATACCGGTAAGATAGTTAATTGTGCCGGTGAACAGTATTAACAGGAAATGCTGTACCGGTAGGAATTAATACATGAAACATAAACATAAAGTCATCCACAACACATGACACAAATATTTGTACATGGAAACCCTATAAGGGGAAAAACCACGGTGGGAAACCTTACCCACAATCAGATGATACTACTGCAGATAGTAAGTGTACAAAGAGGGGTCTGCACATGCAGAAAGGCCAACAACCTAGAGCTCACTGCTCAAACATAAATGGGAGTCACACTGACTACAATTGGATGGTTAAATCCAATGAGAATGTACTGCACAAAATAGCATCTGCTGATATGTTTCTACAAAAACCTAACTTCACCTTCAAATGATGTCTTCGTGTTTATCTCTGCTTGATCTCGCATATACCCTTCCTTAAATCTTTTTCGCATTCCCCTACTGATCTTACAAATAAGATCTTAAATTTATACCATACCCTAAGACCAATTTTAGTAGGTCGGCTCTACAAGATATTACAATAAAAACATTTTACAAATAATACAATATCCAATGCAATAACTGATTAAACATGTCGGCTTAATGCATTTACAACAATAATAAATCATCTCCATAGTGTGCCATGTTGATCTGAAAAAGATAAACTCTTCGGTGTAACCCTAGATAACCTAGACCTATTTGCCGATAAAAGCAAATATGCAAATAACAATATACCAATGATATTACTTCAAGGAAAAGTGTCCACATGATGTCTTCAACATTACCAAGTGTCTTCCATGTCATTGCAGGTACTGGTGAACATTATATCCTACCGGTTAACCATATACCAGTGATTGTTTGAACATTTTACTGATTACCAGTGAATGTTGTTGGATCTCCAAAGTAGGTGTATTTAGCAGTTGTTGACATCAATGACAAAACCATACCAAAATACCAACAGCATCACACCCATGGAGCCTCTCCATAAACTTTGAAAACCCACCCTTCTACAAAATGTTCCAGGCAACCTCCTTTCGCTGGGTTCATAGCGGCGTTAATTTCTTCCCATTTTTCACTTTTCAGAGCAAAAGGTCGAGAGTTGCAGAGAGCTTTAGGCAAGAAATATCTCGGAACTACCAAATATACCCAGAAAGCATGGGAAGAGATAGCATAAGTCTTGCAATAAATGGTACTGACATTATTATAATTACTCATAGCACTCCTATCAATCCCTTTCATCATTACTTTATCCATTTATGATCTTTGGGGTACTATTGTATCGATCCTTAAAAATGATTGATCTGACATCATCGAGGAGGTTCTCTTCACCCTTCCATGTGATCATTTTATCTTGAATGACCTCCACATTGGTTGCCTAGTGAGCTGAACCATTAGCTTCATGATAGATATGAGATATGAAGCATTTCTCAAAAGTGTTGATGAGATCTCTAGCCGCCTTTATTATGTTATTAGTAGTCCAAGAAGGCTTAGAGGTTCCCTTTAGGCATTTGATGATGTTATTAGAATCCCCTTCAATCCATAGATAGGGACAGTTCCATCTTTTGGCTAGGAGAATACCTCAGAGTGTAGCCATTGCTTCTCCCTTTGGTTAGTTTGGCTCCCTATAGGAACAACAATCATTTCCCTACAATTACCGTTTTCATCTCTGAGGATTGCACCACATCCCGTAGGGCCAGGATTGCCTTTTGCAGCACCGTCGAAGTTGACTTTGAGCCAACCATGTGGGGGAGTATGCCATCTAGCTTCTAGTCTTTTGTTTAGATTGGGATCAGGACTACCAACATTCTTCAGATTCCAGGAACTTAAAATGTGAGTTTCCATGGGGTTGGCAGAAATGCAAGGATTCCCAATGATTCCAATGTTCTCCATAATAGCCCATTGAATTTTCTGGAAAACAACATCCTAGGTGAGAGAAGTGTCCTTGAAAAATACAGTTGTTCCTTTCTTTCCATATACCCACAGAATGTGAGGGAGAGATAGCTGCCACAAAGATCTCAAGCTTAACCGAAACTGTTATCAGGCATTAGGAGATGCTATTCTTTCAATTGATATTTACCGTATTGTAGTTCAAATATTATTTTAAGGTAGTGAACCTTCCCTGAGGGTTGGATCCTTTTGGGTCATTATATTTTGAGCAGTGAGCTCTAGGTAGTGTGCCTGAATGTATTTGCATTTCCCATTGTAATATTTACACATACTATTGCAAAGTATCATCTTATTGTGGGTAGGTTCCCACCGTGTTTTTTCCCTTAACCAGGTTTTCCATGTCAAAATAATGGTGTTATGTGTGTTGTTGTTATTGTGTTCATCTTTATTCTTGTTGTAGTTGATATGATTTGAGATTGTGCTAAATTTGTTTAATCTGGTGAAAACTGATTCACCCCCCCCCCCCCCCCCCCCCCGCCTCTCAGTTTTCCTTCATTTTTGTTGCCAACACTTACCACTCCAAATGAGATTCAAGCTTATGAAGAGAATAAAAAAGAAAGGTATGCTATCTTTAGTGCTTTATCAAAGACTGGATTGATAAAGGTTATTTCATTGAATACTGCATATGAGGTTTGGGAAAAGTTGAGAGATATCTATGAAGGGAATGATAAAGTTAAATTATCAAAGAAGCTAAAAGCTAAGCGCAAATATGAGAACTTGAAAATGGAAGAAGGAGAAAATATAACAAGCTATTTTCAAAAGGTTGACAGTCTAGTAAATGAAATCAGAGAACTTGGTGGAACCTTGACAGATGAAGACATAATTGATAATATTTTGGTGTCCCTACCGAAAATCTATAGTGACAAGATCTCTATTGTTGAAGAAACTTATAATCTGAAGAAGTTTACTAGGGAAAAACTATATGGCACCTTATCTGCATTTGAGATAAGGAAGTTTGGAAAAGACAAAGCTAAATCTAAGTTTGCCTTTAAAGCCTCTAAGGAGGATCTTGAAGATGAAATCTCAAATGAGATGGAAGTGAACTTTGTAAAGAAATTGAAGAAAGGCACCGACAAATACAAAGGTATGTTACCCCTTAAATGCTTTAGATGTGGAAATATTGGTCATATAGCTACTAGATGTCCAAAAAAAGGATCAAGACAAAAGTTTAGAGAAGGTAAAGGGAAGTTTAATAAGATAGCCTACTATGTTAAGGATGATGTTGGTATTTCAGATGATGAATCAGACTATGAAGATGGTGATTGTTTGTTTTTTGGTAGAAAAGGATGTACCTAAGATCGATATTCCTAAGACTATTTATACTGACTTACATACTAGGAGAGATAGAAATGAATGGTTGATTGATAGTTGATGTTCAAATCATATGACTGGTGATCAAAGTAAGTTTGTAAAACTTGAAAAGTATGATGGAGGTTCTATTAGGTTCAGAGATGATCAAACAACACAAATTGTGGGAATTGGTTCTATTTCTTTTGATGGAAAACATAATAATGACAATGTTTACTATGTGAAGGGTTTGCATCAAAATCTCTTGAGTGTTGGGCAAATGTGAAAAAATGGTTACAATGTTGTTTTTCAAGATGATGATTGTGAGATCTGAGAGGGATCTGAAATTGTTATTGTAGCAGGAAAAAGGATTGATGGAAACATGTATTTGCTAGAACGAGCTACAAAACATTGTTTGTTATATCATATCAATGACAGTTGGCTCTGGCATTAGAGGATGCATCATATAAACTTTGATAATTTGGTAAAGATCAGTTTGTCAAGTACAGTGATAGACTTACCGAGGTTGACCAAACCGGATAACATTATTTACAAAGAATGACAAGTTGGAAAGAAGATGAAAGGAACATATAGAGGGAAGGAGCAGTCATCCACTAGATTTTTTGACTTAGTGCACATAGACTTATACAGTCTAACCAGAACAAGGAGTATACAAGGTGAGAATTATTTCATGTTGTTGATTGATGATTATTCTAGAATGTCATGGGTTGCATTTTTTAGAGAGAAGTCAAAAACATTAAAAAAATTCAAGATATACAAGGCTAGAGTTGAGAATGAAGTTGATAGAAATATTAAATGTTTGAGGTCTAAAAAAGGAGGAGAATTTACTTTTGATGAGTTTAACAATTTTTGTGAGAAACATGGTATTAGAAGGCAATTGTCTGCCCCTACGATACCATAATAGAATGGTGTAGTGGAAAGGATTAATTGAACTATACAAGAGGCACCTAGAACAATGATCAAAGGAGCAGAATTACTGGAAGTCTATTCGAGAGAAGCATTTCACACAATAGTCTGCACATCATATGAACTATGGCATGGTATAAAAATGACATCAAAATATTTTAAGGTATTTGGAAGCAAGTGTTATATCCGGAGAGATGAAGATAATCTTGGAAAATTTGACAATAGAGCAAATGAAGGCATATTCCTAGGATATTCTACAAGGAGCAAGACATACCGGTGTTACAACAAAAGACTAAACAAGATTGTTGAAAGGAAAATGTGAAGGTTGATGAAGATATTTCTATTGGCAATTTGGAGGAATTGATTATGTGTTGCATTGATGTCAACACTAGCTTCTTTGGTTGTCTATCGGGTTCCGGTAGAGTGGTTGGAATTTGATGATAATCAAGAGATCTGTCTCCAGTATGTTATGATTGATGCAATTGGTTTGGTTCAGTTATTCATGTCATTCAGATGTGTGTCACATTCATTTGGTTTGGGATTTGGTGATCCAAAAGCTATCATAAGTTCTAGTAAGCCTTTTGGTTACCAGTAAGTGTTCTACTTGCAGTGCTTTATTGAAGATCTTTTGATGGATTCTCTAAGTGGTTTTGGTACGTCTTCTAGAAGGTTTCCAAGATGTTGAAGGTTATCATGTTCATGTTCCATTTGATTGGTGGTATTTGTAATGCCCCGCTAAGAAACCCCAAAGGGTTTAAGTTAAAAACACTCAAATGGAGTGTAAATATTATTTTTTTTAATAATAATTAAGAGTGTTAATAATAAGTCACAACATTAAGATAATTTGGAGTTTTCTAAAGCTTAGATAACACAGCGGAAGACTAAATGAACCTAAGGAGTTTCCCAACGCGATTACATAACCTTACACCAAACTCAACTCGTGATAATTGATCCAATTAAGTTGGATATCTTAATTACGAGTTAATGCTTAAGACATGGATATGTTATGTTCGATGAATTGATATTTTAGAATTTAGGAAGCGTTCATCTATTATGATTGGAGATGAGGCTAACTTGAGGATATTTACTCAATGAATTTTAAATGTAGGCAACTTAAGAATTCTCCCATTAAGGTTTAAATATGGTTAACTTGACGAGTCCATCCATTTAGATACAATGTAACTAATATATCGAGGTTCATTTATTTAGGTTTAAAAATAACCAACCAAATGAGATCATCCTTTATAGTTAAAATATGGCTAATAAGATGAAATTCATTCATTAGGGATTAAGATGTAAACAAACAAAATGAATTTCATTCATTAGGGTTTAAACATAACCAACTATTAAATCGTAGTTCATTTATAGAGGATAAAATGTAAATAGCCAAATGAAGATCATCCATTAGGGTTAAGATATAGGTAACTTAATGAGTTCACTCGTTTTAGTTAAAATAAAGTTAATATGAAGAAATACATTTGCTAAGATTAAGATATAAACAACTAAATGAGTTCTCCCATTTTAGCTCAATTATAGCTATTATGATGAAGTTCATTTATAGAGGTTAAAATGTGGGTAACCAATTGAGTTCATCCAATTATAAAACTAATTTCGTGAGGATTATTTGTTTAGAATAAAACGTATACAACTAAATAAAGTCATCCAATTTAGTGAAATATAGCTAACATGACGATGTTCATTTATTAAGATAATATGGTAAGCAGCTAAATGAGGTTCATCCATTAGATTTCAATTTAGATATTATGACAATCAATCCAATATTTGTTACCCATTCAATACATTCAAATTACAAGCTTTATGACAAGTTAATCCATTAATTGCAACCTAGTGAGTTTCCTCCCATGCTTACTTCTTTTCATTAACATTAACAAAATACTTTTCATATTCATATCTACAATCTTTTATGATCATAATTACCATGTTTAACAAGGGGACTATATACCTACATTCTAAATTTAACTTCATCTAATCCCCATTACACACTTACAAAATACATCCATACATACTAGCACTAAGAATGAAACAAGAGAGACAAAAGCATCACATAACACAGAAATGATCTCGGAGTTCACCCCTAGAGGGCTACATCTCTGGGTCTGCTCAACTGCAAGACCCCTCTAGCAATTAATATAGTTAAGGTTACATAACTTTCATGTCATTTACATCTTGCCTTATAGGCGAACACAAACACTATACAATGACCACTTCAGTCAATAAATACGTAAATGATTCCTTCATAGAAGTTGATCCAACTGAACACATCTAAAGCAATTACAAAGGTCTCTTGTCTAACTGTTCCCTAACTAGGGACTTGACCGACTATGACCAATCCCAAGCAACCAGACGGACGACAGAGTCTAAACAAACATAACAGGGTCTTGCCATCACTTTAAACTAAGCGAATACTAAATAATTTTACTTGCCATATTTCCATTTGTCTATTTTCCAATGCCGAGGATGAGTAAAACTAACCCATTTATTTTATCAAATGAGATATCATTAACTTACTAATTTTTCCAACGGTACATTATTAAATTTATGTTATTTTTAATAGCATCTCATTTTAGTTTTCAAAAGTAAGATCCAATGATAAAACATTTCATTTTCCAATTACTCCTAAACTTTAGTACTCCACTTCTAAATTTCCCAGATGACCTATAACATTAAAATCCAAAAATAATATATCCTTGGATAATATATTATTTTTAAACATCACCAAATAATAATTATATTTTAATTCAAAAATCCCCCATAAAAATATAATTCCCTTGCATATACTAAACAAATACACAATCTAAAGATATGAATTTAGCATATACTTCTCTATGTATATATGTACCTAAATTAATAAAGCAATGACTAAACAATAATTATTATGCATTGAAAGTATACTCCAAATTAGGAATCAACAATTAATATATATTATTATAAAAATTATCACAATTAACATATATTTAAATCTATCCATTAATTAATAATTAATATATAATATATAACTAATATAATATATTAATTAAAATTTAATAACATTAAAACATTTTATTTTATTTTTTATTTTTTAAAATCAAAATTTAAATTTAATAAAAAAAAAAAAATTGTTTTAACAGCCACACGGTTTCTATCATTTCTCAAAAATCCAGAACTTTATTTTTACAAAATTTATACAGAAGTTATAATGCAAAGTCATAAAGAAACACAAAAAAATTAGTAGAAACCCAGTTTGTAAATTTGGAGATATTGTTGATATTCTAAAACAGCATTTTCTGTCATTTCTCAAAAACCCAAATCTCATTCATTCACAGTCACAGATTTTTTATTTTTTTTCTAGAATGTTCAAAACATTAAAATGGGAAAATTTTCCCAGCAAGTTCATGATTTTCTCAAAAAACCAATAGCTTTTAGATAACAAGATTTGCTCAAACACGAAACCATTTAAACATTCTTGAACCCAAAAACAAACAATATTCACAACTAATACTCAAATTTCAAGAACATTCCTGGATATTTTTTTAAACCAGCATTTCATGAAGATCCACCAAATACCATTTTTATTTTGATTTAGCAAAGAAACAAAAGGGAAAACCCGGGATCCTACCTCTTTAACATTCCCGGTAAGATTCGAAGAAGAGCCCCCAATCTACAGCTGTAGAAATCCATCCTTGCCAAAATCCCTCAAATCTCCATCCCTGTATTTTTCTTTTCCAAAAATTCAACAACCCCCCAAAATATTTTTCAACCTAGGTTAAATGAATCACATTTTGACCTAATTTCTAATTTCGAAATTTAAGCACTTTTTAAATAAAAAGGAAATAATAATTCTTTTCAACTATTTGAATAATTTAACTTGATTTTCTAATTAAAATTAAAATACTTCTCTCTTATTAATTTTTTTAATTAATTAAGCCAACATTTATATTTCGCAATATTGACAAGAGTAAATATCTAATTAAATTAATTTCCAAAATCAATCTTTTACACTATATCAAACTTTACAAATTAAAAATGATTTTCTTTAAATAATAAAAATTACCCTTTCTTTTCCAAAAAGTAAAAGTGGTTAAATTTATTATATTTCAAATAACCTTAAATATTTCCTTTTTTTAAAACGCATAAACTAATTAAATTCATTATTTAAAATTAACCATTAATTAAATTCACTACAACATAAATAAAGCGATCCTTTTAATTAATGATTAATTACCTAAAAGAAACCTATTTATTTTGATTTCTCAACTACTAATGCGTAAATGAATACATTAATTCAAATTACATACTTAAGCTTTCTACAAATATAAATACAGTGATCTCTTAAATTAACGATTAATCATATAAAAGAAACCTATCTATTTTAAATTTCTCAATTACTAATGCATACATCCACACATTAATTGGAATTAAATACTTAGGATAAAATACTCCATTTACCACATGCAAGGCACGCAAACCAAGAAAGTCCACCAATCACACGACACGCAACCCAAACGACAAAGGAACCCTACGGACCACACACGACGCTCACCTGATCATGGCTAAGGCAAGAAGAGATTTTTATGACCACCTAATCCAAATTCTAAGGATAAAGGAGATATACTCCACCTTGTAAATCTCGATGGAGATGAACCTCGCACCTAGGCGGTATAGTACCCGCAATCTCCTGCAACCATGAGTCACGCAAGCATACATATATATACATATTCAAAGAAGGCGTTAGCTCGAGATTTATAACAAGAATTAGGGAAATAATTACATCTACACAAGAATCGATGCAAAAGCACAATAATAGGTATGCACAATTATTTATATTATCTAATCTACAACATTACATCACAGTTAATCAACCATTCAAGAATGCCACATAGGAAGTCAACCAAGGTCAAACGGATTTTCCAAGGCCGACTAGGGTAGGGGCATTACAATATTTCATTTGTTTTATGGTGACCTATTTTAGGTCCGGTCTTATTCTACTAGGTTATGGATCGGTTTATGTAACGTGTTGGTGGATGCTCCCGATGTGTTACTGATTGGATTTATTATTTGGTTAATGTTGTTTTAGTCTTAGGCTGACTTGGATTATCGTTAGTTTGTGGGTTTTTGTAATGGATTTATTATATTGTCTTTTAGGTGGCCGACCTAATTGTTTAGGTCTCGGGTTGATATAAATATGATGTAAGATCTCTTTGTAGATTGTGGCATCGATCGTGGTTATGGGATTATCTGTGTGCAAATAAAGTTGTAATCATATACAGAGGTTTGGGTCAATCACAGGTGATTGAATTGGATTTGTGTAAGAGGTTTAAGACCTCTGGCATTGAGCTTAACCGGAACTGTACTCAAGCATAGGAGATGTTATTCTTGTTGTTCATTCTTATTTTCGGATTGTAGTCTGGATATCTTTTGCAGTTAGTGAGGCTCCTTTGTGATGAGCAGTGCACTCTAGGTTGTTGGCCTTCCTACATGTACAGGCCCCTTATTGTAATCACATACTTACTGCAAAAGTATCATCTGACTATGGGTACGCTTCCCATCATGGTTTTTCCCTTTACCAGGTTTTCCACATACAAATCTTGGTGTTATGTGTTATGGATGCATCGCAATTGGTTTATGATTTATGTTTGTGTTTAATTGATATATCTTTCATTCCGGTATTTGGTTTATGCATTCTGGTAAAAGGTTTTTTGTTCTTAAAGTTTCATCTTCTGTTAACAACTAATTCACCCCCCCACCCCCCTCTCAGTTGTTCACCGGTTATCCTAGCAATTTTTAAAGATTCTGACAAATTGGCAGGTTATCAATTTGATGAATCAATTGATAGAAAAAGGGAAGAGAAAACCGGAGAAGAAGAAAAACAAAAGGAAACTCAGGATGCTCTAGAATCTACATCTAAACCCCAAGGTATGTACAAAAGAATCATTAAGTAGATCAGATTATTGGAGATAAAAACACAGGAATTATCACAAGAAGCGAAGCAACTCAAATACAAGTTATGTTATATTTACTATCTGAAATTGAACCAAAATCAGTAGAAGAAGCTTGTAATGATTAGAATTGTATAAAGGCAATGAGAGAAGAGCTGGATTAGATTGAAAAGAATCAGACATGGGAACTAGTTCACAAACAGACATACAAGAATATAATGTAGAACATGAGATATCACTAAGAGGGGGGGTGAATCAGCATTTATAAAAAAATTTAAAGAATGTGTGCAATCGATAGGATAATGAAAGCACTAACAAGCAATCACACACAAGAGCACATCACATAATACCGGATATACAAAGAAAGCCCAATGTGGGAAAAACCTCAGTGAGAAATGCTGGTGGAGATCTACTGCTCCAATCCACTCTCATAGTGAAATAACAGTTTTACAATGTTTAGGGCACCAACCTTTAGCAATTTATGGGCATCTACCCAAAGGAGCACCAACACCTGCACCGAAGACCCACTCAATGAAATACAATGAGATATAAATCAATACAATAATAAACACCAGGTTACAAATGAGTTTTGTAACACCTAGAAACTATTCACTCTATCGGTTAAACTTCTTTTTTGTTTCACTGCTTCAGTCTTCTATTCTTACTTTTTGAATCCTCTGTAGCTTAGTTTCAGCCTGGCCGGATCTTCTCTGAAGCTCACCTTTCTCTCCTTCACTCTTTTTTTCTCTCTTATCAGTTCAGACACTATCAGTTTAATAGACTATTATAATCTGTAACAATTTATCGGTTACCTTAACCCTTGTCGGTTAAACCTTCCTTGCTGGTTCTTCTCCAACACTTAGTCGCTTTAATATTTTCTATCTCACTCAAAGTGATCAACTCTTGCCTCATAGAGATTCACTATATCATAAATCTCTCATCAAGCATCACCTCTCTCAGCATTACTTAATTTTTTGATCTGCATATTTATATATATATATATGTATTCTCGCCAAAATAAAAACTCAAACTTCACACACTTAGGGTTTTCTTCACCGACCTTGATCCATATAAAATTGGATCTCATCTTTCTTGAATCGACAACCTACAATAGTAAAACAAAAATTTGTGTCCTCTTTTATTCTTCCTATGAACGTTTACTATATTTAGCAAACCGGACTCTATTCATCAGTCTTGATTTTGTCGATGAATAAATGATCTAGTAGTTTCCTTCTCCAAATCAGAAAGACGATCAAATATCCTACTTTGATAATAATGTCAAAGAATAAAATCTCTACCCTTCAATCTTCTTTGAGCCGCAATCCTTTGCAATTGAATCGTGATTTACGCAGTCGATATTTAATATGGACTTAGTCGGTAACTACCTCACTGACGCACCATTCACCTACCACTGCACGTTCGCCACCTAGAGTCCATGTGGCATCTCTGTCAACATCTAGCTCACTTGGTTGTGTCAGTTCAATTTTGGTCACCAACCGAACATGTTACCAGTATACACTAATCAGTTAACCTTCATATCGTGCACTTCACTATTCTATCGGTTAAGTCATGTTAAATTAGAGTGCACTTACTGGGTTTGCTTGCTTACTGGTGGACAAACTTACCGGTTGCCATCAACATGCCAACAATCTCCAATGTCGATAACAATATCTTGCATACCGATTGACATACTTATCGGTTGACATCAATGACAATATAATGCCAACAATCTCCCCCTTTGGCATTGATGTCAACACCCATATTGTCGGGTTAACCTCCACAACAATATGCACTATCTCCAGCTGCGGACTTTCTCCCCCTTTGACAACAATGACAAAGGGCTAGGAAAACTTTCAGAGGTCTCCCGGTAGGCCAAACTACTTTTCCTTTTCACCCTGCGGTCCAATTTGTGATTTTTATTAAGTACAAATTGAATAGACACTGAAAACAACCACAAACATGGACTAATGAGCACATTCTCCCCAGTGAAGTTACTCTCCCTATCAAGTTGATTGTGACTTTGGTAGATAGACAAATTGAATAGACAACTTGCCAAAGTCCCAAACCTGTCAGTATTGCAATATAAAAACCTGATGTCCTTTTAATACTAAAAATTATGCCAGTCTTGTGAATTGAAGAGACACCTGACACAACTATGAAAATCAAAAACAAGTTGGGGATGTGTATTCTCCCCCTAAGTACAGCATATGGTCCAAGAGTAAAAAATGTATGGCTACGAACTCCCCCTGAACCACAGATCTCCATACACATTTAAGTGCATCAAGTTGATTAGAAAACACCTAACTTGTGTCTTAGATATTCAAATGTGTTTATCGGTAGAGGTTTTATGAAGATATCAACAACTTTTTCACTTGTAGGAGCATATTCTACCTTCGCTTCTTACTTTGCAACCTTCTCTCTAAGAAAGTGGTGTTTGATAGCAACGTGTTTTATCCTTGAGTACATAACCGGATTCTTTGAAATATTGATTGCACTTGATTTATCACACCGGATTGAAATAGGGTCAGATATTTGTATCTAAATGTCCTTGAGGGTTTTCTTCATCCATAATACCTGAGAACAACATGTAGCAGCAGCAATTTATTATGCCTCGAAAGTAGATAAGGAGACTGAATCATGTTTCTTGTTGTGCCATGAAACTAACCGGTCACCTAAAAAGAATGCACCACTTCTTGTGTTTTTCTTCTCATCAATACAACCTGCCCAATCAGCATCAGTGTAGGCTTGTGGTGCAGAGGCACCTAAGCACACAAGCATACCAAGAGGTAGTCATAATATGAGCAATTTCATTGTATTTGAGTCATTCATAATGTATTAAGGTTATTTGAGTCCATTGAATCATAATATGTAAGGATAAATGAGTCATTTTGTCCAAATATATCATATTTGGTCCATCTTGAAGTGTTAAAAGTGTCCATGTAAGGGTTAGAGTCATTTATGCCAAAAATGCAAAAATTGTAAAAATTGTAAAGTTGCAACATTGCCAAAAAGTGAAACAAAAGTGTAAGAATGAAATCCATTGGTCATGAGGTGGTTAGAGTAGTGTGGAGGGGATTTGACAAAGATTATACATCAAACCCTCAAACTATCATAAGGTTTTAAGGAATTTGTGGATGTCATAGATCCATGGAGGATCACATTCGGTGTAATTTTTACATGTAGATGTTTTTTAATGATATATTAATTAAATATATTTTAGATTAATCCTTTCTTATTCATTTTTGTCGAGTATTTGGCAAGATATGTTTGTTTTTACAAAAATTATCAAAACCCTGCCAAGGGTTACCCGTTTTAGAAAAATCCTCATAACTTTTGATTTAACCATTGGATCTAGGTATAAATTTTAGAGAAGTGTTCCAAATTAGTTATATAAAGTCTGACCAAAGGGATTTCCTTTATAATCAATATGTAAAAAGTTATCAATGATTGTTTTCTACAGTTCATGGTGAAAAGCATATTGGTGAAGGCAACAACAATTCGGTTGCAGTGTTTGGTATGGTCACATGAGGAATCATAATAAAGAAATGCTATATGTTTTGGAAAGGTCTCTAAATCTCTTTCCATTTCTTTTTGTCTGCCTTAATTTGGTTAAGAGTTGAATAATTTGTGATTATTTTGGTGAAAATAGTTTTTAAAGGATGAAACCCTGAACTAGGGTATTCCATGGCAATAAAGAATTTGTTCTCTCATGTTATGGTGAATTTTATGATCTAAATATTGAATGAAGGTCTGTAGGGATGGAATATAACCTTTTAAAGTGGTTTGGAGTTTAGAAGAGTGGTTGATCTTTTTATATGCCTCTTGAGTCAAGTTTAAGGTCTTCTATTAGTTTTGGGTCAGTAATACCCTTGAATGAAAGTTTTATGGTTTGTGATAGATGCTCTGCATCAGCCTATAAAGTTAAATCTCCTTGATTTGGATACCATAAGCCATAATTAAGTGTTCCTGGTATGTACCTGAAGATTCTTTTAACTACATTTTCATGTGACTGTTTAGGTGCAGCTTGAAATCTTGCCACCATACATATTGCCTACACTGTATCTGGTCTTAACGCAGTAAAGTATAACAGACTACCAATCATGGATCTATACAGGGTCTGATCCACTTCTAGTGACTCATCAACCTTGCTTAACTTGTATCCGATCACCATGGGCGTACTTTCCAATTTGTTGTCTTCCATCTCAAACTTCTTCAACATATCTCTGACATACTTGGTTTGAGAGATAAATATTCCTTTATCTTGTGAAATTTGCAAACCAAGAAAGTATGGAAGCTCTCCAAGCATTGACATCTCTATGATAACCCTATCCAGATGTGTAAATTATATACAATATTTGAATATGTTCAGTTAATTGCATTTGATCAGCAAACTCTTTACACAAGATATCCTTGTTGTCTCCAAGTATTATATCATCCACATATACAACAACAATAATCAAGTGATTTCCATCTGCTTTTATGTACATATTACTATCTACACTTCCCTTTCTGAAAACTTTCTCCTTAAGATACGTATCCAACCTTGAATACCATGCTCTTGGAGCCTGCTTTAAACCATACAATGCTTTCTTCAATCGGCATATAAAAGTTTCATCATCATGCAGCGAAAAACCTTCTAGTTGTTCTATGTAGACTTCTTCTTCCAAATTAACTTTGAAGAAAGCAAACTTAACATCCATTTGATATACCTTGTATCCTTTGAAGGCAGAGAATGCTAAGAACATTCTAATAGCCTCAAGTCTTGCAACCAATGCAAATGTTTATTCAAAATCAATTCCTTCTACTTGAGAAAACCCTTTGCACACTAACCTTGCTTTATATTTGACAATCTTACCTTCTTCATTCATCTTGTTCTGGTAGACCCATTTAGTACGTATGAAATTCTTATCTACTAGTCTAGGAACTTATTACCAAGTCTTGTTCTTTTCAATCTGTTGTAGCTCTTCTTCCATAGCATCCATGCATTTGTCACTTTTGCTGGCCTTATTGAATGTTTTGGGTTCCATTTCAGTCATGAGGCAGAAATTCACTTGTTCATTGTTTCAAGCAAGTCTTCTTCTTGTTTGTACACCATCACTTTTATTTCCTATAATCTTCTCTTCTGGGTGATTTTTCTGCACATATCTATTAGGGGTCTTGTTGGATGCTTCTCCCTATTCATTTTCTGACTGAACTTCATCCTCATCACATTAATCATCACATCGGTTTACATTTGCTTGTTTGCCTTTATGCAGATCTTCATCAACTCTTACATGCACACTTTCAATGACTTTTCTCAGTCTTTTATTGTAGCATTTGTAGGCTTTGTTGTGAGTAGAGTAACCCAAGAAGATGCCTTCATCACTCCTAGAATCAAAACCACCTAAACTATCTTCATCTCTCTTGATGGAGCATTTACTTCCAAACACTTTGAAATATTTAACTGATGGCTTCCAGTCATACCACGGTTCATAAGGTGTCATTCTTCTATTTGTTCTCTATTGAACTAGGTTCAATGTATATGCAATAGTATGTGTTGCTTCCTTCTAGTACATATCCAGTATGTTTGTCTCAGTCAACATAGTTCTAGCCATTTCCTTGACAGTCTGGTTTTTCCTTTCTACAACACCATTTCGTTGTGGTGTTCTTGGGGCTGAATATTGTCTTCTAATTCCATGCCTTTCACAGTAGTTTACAAATTTATTTGATGTGAACTCACCACCCCAATCTAATCTTAGACACTTTATCTTGCATCCACTTTCCTTCTCAACCATCTTCTATAATATCTTGAACCCCGCATATGCTTGTGATTTGTCATTTAGGAAAGTGACCCATGTCATTCTTGAGAAATCATCAATGAACAACATGAAGTATCTCTCATCGACTAAAGCTCTTGTATTCGTTGGACCACACATATCTGTATGCACAAGTTCTAAGGGCCTTGAGGTATTATGTTCTTTGATCTTGAAGGTTACCTTAGTCTGCTTGCCTCTTAGACATTCATCGGAAAAAGTACTTGTTAGTTTGATAATCGGTGGTATAAGTCTCACATAATCTTTCTTGCTTACTTTGACTAAATTATCAAAATTTATATGGACTAATCCTTAGTGCCACAGCCAGCTCTCATCTACTTGTCCCATCATGCATTGGGACTCAAAGCATTCCTTCAGATTGTACACATTTCCATATGTTCTTTTACCTTTTGTAATAATTTGTCTGGTACTATCCATCCTTATCTGACAATTGGTAGAGTTAAATGTGAATTTGTATCCTTTATCACACATTTGACTTACACTTAGAAAATTATGCTTTTGTCCTTCCACATAGTATACATCATGTGCCTTTAATTTGCCATCTATGTTCAGGGTTCCTTTTCCTTTTATCTTGATTGAAGAGTTGTCTCCAAATCTCACCGAACCTCCATTCAAATCATCAAACTTGATGAACTTCATTTTGTCTCTGGTCATGTGATTGGAACATCCACTATCTACAACCCATAAATTTCTTCTTTCTGCATGCAAGGCAATCTGCACAATCAGATTTTGCTTTATTTTTATCCTTCTCAACCCAAACCGAGTTGGCCTCCTTCTTCTTGCCAGTTGCAATTTTCTGCTCTGTTTTTGCTTCTGGTTTCTAATCTGGTACTATCTTCTTTTGCTTAGAAGTCTTGCGTTTGCAATTCTTTGCAATGTGGCTAACATTTTGACAATGATAGCATTTCACATTGACATTGAATGATGAATGTGAAGAACTATTATAGGATACTAGCTGACTTCTCCTACATTCATAACTCTTATGACCAAAACCATTACATTGATAACAAGTGACATTCATCTCCCATAGTACAACAAACAAATTTCTACTTTCAAAGCTATTAGGGGGCTTATGCAACAAACCACAATCAGCAATTCTATGACCGAACTTATTACACCAGTAACAGTAACCATGGATTTTGGGTACATGCCAATCTTGTTGCATTGGACCGGCAAACGTTTGTCTCACTAGATGCTTTCCTCTCATGCTATTAACTTTAGTGAATCCCTCTTCATCAATCTTGAACTTGCCTTTATGGTTTACATTCCGGTACAAAGAGTGAGCTTTCTGGTTCTTAGGCAGATTTATTGTAGCTTCAACATAGGTCTTCTTCTCGGTAGCTTTGTTGACAGTAAAGGTTTGTTTTTCTTTACTCTCACTTGAAGAAGTAAATTGTATCTCCTCGTCAGATGTGTCTTTGTTGTTTGAACTCTGTCCTTCTTCAAAATCTAAACCTCCGGTATCTTTTGAGTGCTTCTGATTACTCAACATTTTGTCCAAGGCTTCAGTGCTTCCCTCATACTTTCTCCTCATCTTCAACTCATCCTTTCTCTTTTCCAGCTCCTTTCTGAGCCTTAAAATTTCTTCTTCTAAATTATGATACTCCTTCTCTTTCTTTATCAAATTAGAGGATGTAACTTCACATATCCTCTTTGCCTCTTCCATCTGGAGTTTCAAATTAGAAATTATTTTATTGGACTCCTCCAGGGATTTGCCTCAAACGATCTTGTTCTTCAGCAACAACACACTTAACCTTCTTGAGACATCTTCTTGTTTTACTCAACTCCTCAAGAGAACTTATGAGCTCACCTTCCAGGTCCACTTCAACTTCAATGTATTCATCTTCATTATCTTCATCAACTTGTTCATCTAGTGCCATAAAGAGATTAGTTTTTCTTTCATCCTCACAGCAATCATTTTCTGAGGCACTTTCTTCATCTGTGGCATCATCTTCAAAAGTATGTAGGTTGTTCTTCTTCTAGTAGATTCTTCTATCTTGTAGGTAAGCATTCTTCTTCTTATCCTTACCCAAACTTCTGTTGGTGCTTTGTTGCTCCTCTCCAGCATTCTCACTATAGGGATATTTTGAAGCAAAGTGTCCTATTTTACCATAGTGAAAACATTTGAGAGGTAATTTTCCTTTGTACTTACCGAATCCTCTTTTAAGCTTCCTTACAAATTTTGCTACCATTGTGTGTGAGTCTTCACTAGATTCTCCATGAGCAATTTCTTCCTTACCCTTTTTGATGGAGTTGAAAGCAGCCTCTTTCTTTGAAGTTCCTTCACCACTTGTTCTCATCTCATAAGCAGTTAGGGACCCAAATAACTCATCCATTGAAAAGGTTTTCAGATCCTTGTCTTCTTATATTGCAAAGACCTTTGTGTCATACTTAGCTGTGAGTGATCTAAGTACCTTTTTGACAATCACTTCATCAGTTATATCTTCTCGAAGTCTTCTAATAATGCTCACCATTTCATCAATTATGTGAAGATAATCAACAATTTTCTCTTCATCTTTCATCTTCAAGCCTTAAACCTAACCTCTTAGTGTTTGCAGTTTAGCCTCCTTGACCTTGACATCTCCTTCAAACAATATTTTCAACTTATCCCAAGTTTCCTTGGCGGATGAGCAATGCATGACCTCAACAAACTCATTATCAAATAGCCCACTCAAAATAGCATGCTTGGCCTTGGCATTGTTTTCATACTCCTTCTTAGCATCTGGATATGTAGGAACATTATTAGGGACAGCATACCCATTGTTCACGGACATCCAAACATCAAAACCTAGGGAGGACAGATAGGTTTCCATTCTTCTACTCCAGAAGGCATAGTTGGTACCATCAAACATGGGAGCTTTGAGGGAGGACGACTCATTCCTTGTCATTGTGTTCTTAAACCAGGATCTACCCAAGCTAGAGAAAGCTTTGACAAATAGGGAACCTGAGGCTCTAATACCAATTGTAGAACACAAGATATCATTAAGAGGGGGGGTGAACCGGTGATTATAAACAATTTCAAACATGTGTGCAACCGGTAGGATAATGAAATCATTAACAAGCAATCACACATAAGAGCACATCACATAACACCAGATATACGAGGAAAAATCAATGTGGGAAAAACCTCTCTAAGAAATACTGCTGGAGATCTACTGCTCCAATCCAGCCTCACAGTGAAATAACAACTTTACAATGTTTAGGGCACCAACCCAAGGATCACCAACACCTAGCAATTTATGGGCACCTACCCTAAGGAGCACCAACCCAAGGAGCACTAACCTACCCTAAGGAGCACCAACCCAAGGAGCACTAACACCTAGCAATTTATGGGCACCTATCCAAAAGAGAACCAACCCCTATTATATTTTGAGCACCAGCTCAAGGAGCACCAACCCCTACACCCAGCACCCACTCAATGAAATACAATGAGATATAAATCAATACAATGATAAATACCTAGTTACAAATGAGTTTTATAACACCTGGAAACTATTCACTCTATTGGTTTAACAGACTATTATACTCTGTAATAGTTTATCAGTTACCTTAACCCTTTCCGGTTAAACCTTCCCTATCGATTCTTCTCCTCCAACACTCAATCTCTTCAATATTTTTGTCTCACTCAGACTGATCAACTCTTGCCTCGTAGAGATTTACTATATCATAAATCTCTCATCAAGCATCACCTCTCTCAGCATTACTTAAGTTTTTGATCTGCATATTATATATATGTTTTCCTGCCAAAATAAAAACTCAAACTTCACACGCTTAGGGATTTCTTCACCGACCTTGATCCATATCAAATCAGATCTCATCTTTCTTGAATCAACAACCTGTAATAGTACAAAAAAAAGGATTTGTCCTCTTTTATTTTTCCTATGAACGTTTACTATATTTACCAAACTAGACTTTGTTCATCAGTATTGATTTTGTTGATCAATAAATGATCTACCAGTTTCCTTCTCCAGATTAGCAAGATGATCAAATATCCTACTTTGATAATAATGTCAAAGAATAAAATCTCTTCCCTTTAATCTTCTTTGAGCCACAATCCTCTGCAATTGAACCGTGATTTACGCACTCGGCATTTAATACGGACTTAGTCGGCAACTGCCTCACTGATGCACCATTCACCTACCACTACACGTTCGCCACCTGGAGTCCACGTGACATCTCTATCAACATCTAGCTCACTTGATTATGTTAATTCAACTTTGGTCACCGACAGAACATGCTACCGGTATACACTAACCAATTAACCTTCATATCATGCACTTCACTATTATGTCAGTTAGTTCACATTAAATCATACTGCACTTACTGGGTTTGCTTGCTTAAGGGTTGACAAACTTACCAGTTGACATCCCATACCAGTTGACATCAACATGCCAACAATCTCCAATGTCAGTGACAATATCTTGAAAATCGGTTGACATCAATGACAATACAATGCCAACATATAATTTGAGCAAAATGGGTATTCTGGAACAAGTTGGATGAGGATGGAAATATTGTGAGAAATAAAGCAAGGTTGGTTTACTAAGGTTACACATAGGTTGAAGGTGTTGACTTTGAGGAGACATATGCACATGTTTCTTGGATGGAGACAATCAGGATGTTTCTCAAGCTTTTGCAACTTTTAAGTATTTCAAGGTTTATTAGATAGATGTAAAGTTGGCATTTTTGAATGGAGAACTGAAAGAAGTCTACATTGAACAACCAGAAGGATTTAAGTTGAAAGATGATCTAAATATTGTTTGAAGATTGAAGAAGGCCCTATATGGATTGAAGCAAACTCCTAGAGCTTGGTATGGAAGACTAGATAAGTATTTGATTGACTAAGGTTTTCAGAAGGCATCTATTGACAACAATTTATATTTCAAGACTAATTCAGGTAAAACCTTACTGGTTGTAGTTTATGTTGATGACATAATATTTCAAGGAAATTAAGGCATGTGGATAAAGTTTTCTAATGAGATGTACAAGGAATTTCAGATGTCCATGATCGGTGAGCTAAATTTCATTCTTGGTTTGCAAGTAAATTAGAATGACAAAGGAATTTTCATTTCTCATTCTAAATACATCAAGGAATTATTGAAGAAGTTTGGGTTGGAGAATTGTAAACCAGTGTGTACCCCTATGACCATTGGATGCAAGTTAACTAAAGAAGATAAATCTCCTAAAGCTGATGCAAGTCAGTACAGATCAATGATTGGAGGACTATTATATTTGACTGCTACCAGACCGAATATCATGTATGTAGTTTGTTTGGTGGCTAGATTTCAGCAAGAACCAAAAGATTCACATGTTGTGGAAATAAATAAAAAATTCAAATATCTAAAAGGAACATAAGATTTTGGTTTGTGGTATCCTAAAAAATCAGATTTTACTTTGACAGCTTAAACAGATGCAAATTGGGCCAACGGTGTTGATGATAAGAAAAGTACAAGTGCTAGAGCACTCTTTATGGGCTCCCAGTCGCTTGCTTAGTCAAGTAGGAAGTAGGGTTTTGTCTCTTTATCTACAACAAAATCAAAATACACTGCAACATCTTCATATTGAACACATATTTTATGGATGAAGCAGAAATTGAAGGATATTGGTGTAATGTTCATTGAACCCATCTCAATTATGTGTGATAACACTAGTGCAATAAACATTTCTAATAATATGGTACAACATTCCAAAACAAAGCATATATCTATTCAGTATCATTTCTTCAGGGAAAAGATGTTGGATAGTGAATTAAAGCTTGAGTTTGTACCTACAAAAGAGAAGGTTGTAGATATCTTCACGAAGGTGTTGTGTAAAGATACTTTTGAGTATCTCTGGCAAAAGTTAGTGTTAGGAATTACATGCAGAAAATATCAATTAAATGCTAATAAATATTAAACAGAGGAATGAAAAACACAGCAATAATAATAGTGAAGAGACAATTTTAAATGTGGTTCATGTTGGAATCAAGGAACACTGAGAGGGGGGTGAATTAGTGTTCTACCGATTAACAAATTTTCTTATTTAACTTTAAACCACTAGAAGCAAATGCATGAAACTAAAATGCAAAAATTCAAAACAACCAACCATAAAATCATAACACCAAGATTTTTATGTGGAAACCCAAATGGGAAAACCCACTGTGGGATTTGAACCCACAATATTATTCCACTATGGCCAATAGCAAAACAATATTACATGAGGGGGAATGCACATGCACTCAAGCACACTACCTAGAGCTCATTGCTCAATTACAATAAGGGCTTCAACCTTGGAAGGCTCATAACCTTATAGATCATCTACAGTGATGAAATACAGTGAAAGAACTCCAAAATAGAATCTAGCAATGCCTGGATGAGTTTCAGTTAAGTGCCAAAACTCTAACTGTATCTACTCTGCAACTCTATGTTGTTTCCTATCTCAGTCAGCTACCATATCAAGAATGCACATGTGAAACTGCACTATAAAGGATTATCAATCACCATTCACTTGCATATCAATCATACCACACATCAAAAGATCTTCTGCATCAGTCTTATATATCCACAATCACAAAATAGATAATTCACCAAGTCAGCCTACTAATGTAACGTGTAGTCATATGTCTGCTTGACCAGATCACCAAAGACAAATGTGGATCACCAAATTGATGATAAAATAATGTCTCTATGTTGTCCCAATCATCCCATGCATGATTCATAACACCACAATCACCAGAAAGCTTCTGAACCAAAACTACTCTGCTCAACCTAAAATACCAGTTAACAGGCTACCAGTTCACATCCACTTCCGAATATCAAGATCCGTAATTACCAGATAGGATTATCAAGAATAATTTCCATCAATGACAACCCTAAACTACTAATCAAGCATTGATAGCCACCACATGACTATCAATTGCCAATAATCTCACCCTTTGGCATTGATGGCAACACTCGTGAAAAATGACTAAGTGTTAAAACTAGAAACCTATACACCAGATCAAAATTACTAAGACTCCCCTTTAGACAAAGAATTTTGAAACCTGTAACATGCTTTGTACATTATATTACAATCTTTTACTGTACATTTTTCACCTTTACTCTCCCCCTTTTACAATAATACCAAAGATGGGGTGTTGTCGAAAACTTATATACAGAGATACATACCAGAGACTTTACAAGAATTTGAAGATATCAGCAAAAATGGTCTTAATAAATCCTAAGTGGGTGTCCCACCCATTCTTCAAGTTATCCAAAATGTTAATGAATGCACTGAATACATAGGCATGAATCTCTACATCCTTAATTTCAGATGGAACTGGTTGTCCCATAGCCTTTAGACAATCAACCTTATTTCTCAACATGGTGTCCAACTGAGGGGTAATCAAATTCCATAGTTCACCAACTCTCCCCAAAATTATATCCTTATTTGCATTAAGGCTCAAGATTCGATCATTGAGAGCCATTATCTGCCCCTCTACATTGCTGGCTAGGGATACATTAGGATCAAAATATTGTGAAATACCAGCAAGTTTACCCTGGAAAACACTTATTTGCTTGCCTATTTCTACTGTGAACTTTTGCAAAATTAGACAAGACTTATATATTTTACCGCCTTCTACCAATGCATCTTAAATAGTCTACAGACCTTTATTCAATCTCACTTTATCATCTTCTATCATTTTTCAGAATGTCTGCATTCTTACCTCCTTAAATCTATCCAAAACTCACTTAGTAGTAGACTTCTCCAAAGAATCAAAATTGGTATTTACATTGTTAATCAATTGTAATAATTTACTGGAGGGGCTAGAATTGGGATCTAGTTGCACTCTTGAAACCACCATTTGTAACACATCAAAATAATCTTTTTATCTTCGGATTCTGATTTGGATAAATCCTGACTAGCCTGAGCTTGTACAACTGGTGCAGGAGCACATAGGACTTAGGCTTATAGTCTTTTCACAATTTTGGCTTGTATTGACCTTAGCCAAGTCAATTTCCTAATAAGGACTCTAGGAGGGTCCAAAGAGTGAGTGTGATTTTTGTTTTGAGTCAAGTGTAGGCCTAGTTGAGTTAGTTTTCTTCCTAGGTTTGCATTCAGTGCATAGGTAGTAGTTTGAGTAGGAAATTGACCTTCTTGATGGTCAAAAGTGGCATAAATTGGTATAAAAATTATAGAGGTTTAGAATGGTCTTAAGAATGCTTACAAATTCATGAGAAATGAATTGAAATAGGTTTCATAGGTTGACAAAGCAAAAAATGAAAAGTTGTAAAAGTTGTCATGACAACTTTTGTCCTAAAAGTGATTAGCGATGGAGTTAGGGATAGCACAATGGCCTATAATTCCTCCACACATGGATAAGACTATAAAAATATCATCTTTCATGGTTACCAAGGTTGGAAGTTTGTTTTTGTATGATCAACAATCTGAAACTACTCATTTTCGGACTGTTATCACTGTTTTTGGCTCATTTTGCTTACAATGTGAATACAAATGGATTGAATCCATTGATCCAGTAATGGATTGAGTTTATTTGGTGTGTTTCAGAGTCATTTTTTTCATTTCAATCTTTGTAGTTAGTGTGTGTCGGTGTTTTCATAGTTTTATTGTCAATCAGCCAGTTTTGGCTTATATATAGCAATTTCTTGTAAAATGGTTGCCCCATAAAATCCCTCCGTGCTACCATCACGGCCTATTGGGATATGGAAGGAAACCACTTGTATAGTTTACATATGTAGGAAGAAGTTCTAGAAGTGGTGTTTGATATGGATACCACCTTGTTCTAGGCGAGTCCAGGAGCAACCCAGCTAGAGAAGACAGGGTGAAATTTGAGTGCTTAGTGTAGAGGTGAACACAAAACCACAACCAAATCATTTGGAGAGGTCTATGAAGTTCATATAGAGTTTCAATTTCAATTATAAGTCTTAAAAATACTTTTAGATGCCCATTTCACTAATTTGATCAATCACTGTCAATTAGGAGGCCTAGAAACCCTTCAAAACCCTCATTTTTGGGTTAGGGCATTGTAGAGCAAGTTGGGAAACCAAAACCACCAAAATAACTTGGGGATAGGTGAATGAGTGAAGAAAATCAAACCTTGGTGTAGGGTCTTTTAGACCATTTTCTTCTAAACCCTTCAAAACCGGATTTTGGAGACCTAATAGGGGCTCAATCCTTGTAGCCCTTTTCTAGGCAAAATGATGAAATCAGTAGGAAGAATAATGGATGAAAACCACAAATGGACCCAAATGGAATTTATTTCATGTTAAAATCCACCTCCACACCTTTGCAACAACTCACAATAGCAGGAGGTGAAATTAACAAGTTGAAGACAAGACAACAAGAATGAGCATATAGGAAACACTTTGAATTGGTAGGGTTCCTAGTTAAACACTTGTTGCAAACACCTTGAGATTGGCAAGAAGAAAGCCCTAGAAGAGATTGAGATTGACTTGGAGATCCTGGAGTATAGCTAGACCTAGAGAGGTTGGTAGAATTGAGCAACACCAACTAGGTGAAGTGTGAGCAAGCTAGGTGAAACCCCATCAACAATAGCTACAAGCGTCAACTTCTCAGCAAGAGACTATTGACCAAGATCTCAAGGACCATAAATATTGATAGAGATTTGGGGTACCTGGTCTTGTGACATCAGATGCATTACATGTAGCAGACCTATTTTTCAAGGAAGTGGTGAGATTGCATGGATTACTTAAGAGCATAGTTCAAGATAGAGACACTAAGTTTGTTGGCTATTTTTGGAGAACACTTTAGAAGAAGATGAAGATAGATTTGAAGTTCAATTCTACTTTTCATCCACAGACTGTTGGACAGATAGAAGTAGTTAACCACAGTTTGGGAAACTTGTTGAGGTGTTTAGTGGGAGATAAAACTAGAAGTTAGGATTTGATCCTTGCACAAGAAGAGTTTGCCTATAATTATTCAGTGAATAGAAATACCAGAAAAACAAGTTTTGAGATTGTTACTGGAGTGCATCTTAGAGGAATATTAGAATTGAGAGACATTAGCAGTGAAGACCTAAAGAGTTCAGAAGGAGAAGATTTTGCAGATCACATGGTAGCATTGTATATTCAGGTTAGACAACATTTGGAAGACATGAACAACAAATATAAGAAGAAGGCAAATGAGAAGAGGAGACATAAGGAATTTGAAGTTGACGATGAAGTGAGGTATATCTAAGAAAATAGAGATTCCTGGTTGGAACTTATAATAAGTTGCAGATGAAGAAGTTTGGACCCTATAAGATTTTGAGGAAGTTCAGTTTTGGAAATGCATATGGAGTGGAGCTAACGAATAGTCTAACTATTTCACCTATATTCAACATTGAAGATCTTCATGAGTACCATGAACTAGAATTTAGTGAGGACATTGTTGTGGACCTTGATAAACAATTGCCCCGAAAGGAACCAGATCAGATTGAAGAGATTTTGGATAGTAGGATTGGGCATAGAACCCGAAACAGTTAGTACAAAGAATATCTTGTGAAGTGGAAGAGCAGACCAGTTGAAGATTCATCTTGGATTTCTCAAGTAGAGGTAGACCATCTTGGTTTCCCTCTGGCCCAGAAAAGTGAGAGGCTCACTTTTTCATTAACCTCAGATGTCTTATGCAGGAGCATCCCTAGTTCACAGCAATCTTGCATCAACCAAAAACATTTTCTTTTCCATTTGCAGTTTCAGTTTTCCTTTCTATGTGTCCTAGTTTTGGCTCACCGAGTCCTATGGAGTTAGATTATACTTGAAGACTTGATCATCTTTCTTTCTTCCAAATCGCATCTCATTTGGATCACTTACCGAAAAGATATCACTACCGGTTTCCATGATAGTTTCTTGTTACTGGGTGTTCATTTATTATCAATTGCCTGAGACCTATTCTGGTGATCTACTGGAACCCACTCTGAAGCTTGTGGATCCTTGGATGTTGATTTCTATGTTCCTTAGCATGTGACCAACCTTTTCTCATGATCTATGTTTCATCCTTTGGATTTTCTGGAGGAATCTTTTGGAGGAGGCCGACCTTATTCATTTTGCATGTTAGGTCTTGTTCTTTGGGTTTTGATCCCTTTTGGGCCGATTGGATCCTTTGGATCAATATATATATTTTTAATCATGCTTTAGAATGCAATCAATTAGAATCAATCAAAGTATGAGATAGATAGACTATTCCTAGAAGAGAGATCTTTCGATTCAAGGTCCTAGTTGTGACCTATTCTACTAGGCATGTGTGCTGGTATGTTGTAACCTAGTTGTTACCGGTTGGATGTAATCAAATTTCATACAATAAAACTATCTGTTATGCATTGCTTCCATCATATCTATGGTTTTTCATTGTGTTTACTCTTTCTGACCGATCTGGACTGATCTCCTTGAGGTCCCTCCTCACCGGTGACTACTTCACTATCATCGATAGTTCTTCTCTCTAGATTGTAGTCCAAATATCTTGAGGTGGTTGACATCTCTGTAGTTAGTGAGACTCCATTGTGATGAGCAGTGCACTCTAGGTAGTGTGCCTTCCTGAATGTGTAGGTCCCTATTGTAATCATATACTTGTTGCAAAAGTATCATCTGACTATGGGTAGGGTTTCCCATCGTGGTTTATTCCTTCATTGGGTTTTCCACGTACAAATCATGGTGTTATGTGTTATGGTTGCATGGTGTTGATTATGTTTTTATTTATACTTTAATGCTTAATTGGTTATTCATGTATAAGGTTTTAAGTGCTTTAATTCACATAATATGTTAACAATTGATTCACCCCCACTCTCAGTTGTTCTTTGGTTATCCTAACAATTGGTATCAAAACCTGGTCCTCTTTTTGTAGAAGCTTAACCTCTTGAGGAAGATCCTATGGCAACTAATAGTTCAACTCATGTTTTTTGGAAGGACGACTCTAGGCTTGATGGAACAAACTATGGAGTATGGAAGATTCAGGTGGAGACTCATCTAAGATGCATTGGAAAGGAAATTTGGGAAATAACTCAGAATGGTTATACTCCTCATAATCCAGCATCTAGAATTCCTGCACTAGCAGACTTGGATAATAACATTGAGAATCACTGCAGAGCTAGAGAAGCCCCCTTAAGCACCTTATCAGATTAGCAAATCATGGGACTATCAGACAAATCATCGACAAAAGCTATATGGGACAAGTTGGAGACTCTGAATGAAGATGATCCTACTGTTAAAATTGCAAAACTTGAATGTTACTGGGTAAGATATGAAATCTTGAAGATGGAGGAAGATGAAATAATTTATGCATTCATGGAAAGGGTAAATGAAAATGTATTAGGAATTTAGTGATGTGGAGGATCTCTGAGAGAGGAAGAGATTATTTAAAAAGTATTAAGGGTTTTTCCACTGGCATATAAGGTGAAGGTAACTGCAATTAATGAGCTAAGAACCATGCCTAAGTCTTTTGTCAATAGAGATACTCTTGTTGGGAAGATATCTACTTTTGAACTTGAGGAATTTGGTCCTCCTAAAGCAACAAAGATTCATACTACTTTTAAGGCATCTACATCATCAACCGGCAAGCAAGATTGGAAAGTTTTGTATGCAAAGGAATTGGAAGAGATTAGGAAAGAAGATGAAGATCTTGAGCAACTTGAAGCCCTATTTTCTAGAAGGATACCTAAAGGTCTGTCAATAAGTAAGTATGAAGGAAAATCTCATTTCAAATGTTTTGCATGTAATAAGATGGGTCATTTTGCATCTAGATGTCCTAAAAGGAATTCAAAATTGGAAGAAAGAGCAAGAAGATCTTTTAAGCCTAACCTTAAATATTAGATCAAGCATAAGTACAGGAAAAATAAAAATAAATCATGCTATTATGTTGATGAGGAAGGAATAACTAATGACTCAAAAGAAGAACCGGCAGGCGATTCAGCTAGTGGATCTGACAATGGAAAAGACTAGGTATTTTATGCTATGAAGGAAGATGATCTGGAACCAGTTATAAAAAATTAGGAAAAGGCCCTTGCAGCAAAATTTGAAAACACAGATGAATGGGTAATAGACAGTGGATGTTATCATCATATGATAGGTGACAAAGGGAAGTTTCCAACCCTGTAAGAATTTGGTGGCAGTCAAGTCAAATTTGGTAATAACAAGGCATGCATGATCAAAGGAAGAGGAACCATTTCATTGGATGGTAAGCATAACACTAATAATGTTTATTATGTTGAAGGTATGAAGCATAATCTTTTGAGTGTAGGATAGTTTGTAGACAGATTATTTCAATTACAATTCAAGGATGGAAAGTGCAAAATCATTAGCAAATCAAGATTGGAGATTGCAATCGGTACACAGACAAAAGGTAACATCTTTCATTTGAACTCCAGTGAAAAGACATGTTTGATTGCACATATTGATGAAAGTTGGGTATGGAATTAGAGGTTGTGTCATGTAAATTTTGATTGCATTGTAAAGATTAGTTCAACTAAGGCAGTTAGAGACTTACCTAAGATTGTGAAGCCTCATAATCCAGTATGTAAAGAATGCCAAATGGGTAAGCAAATCAAAACTTCTTTTAAGAGCATACCTGATAAATCTAATGATGTTCTTGATTTTATTCATACTGACCTATGTGGTCTTGCTAATACAAGAAGCTTTCAAGGAGATAGATATTTCATGTTAATCATTGATGACTATTCTAGAATGATGTGGGTTACTTTTCTAAGGGAGAAATATGAAGCCTTTGAGAAATTTAGGATCTTTAACTATGGTTGAGACAGAGATGGGAATGAAAATCAAGTGTTTGAGATCAGATCAAGGTGGAGAATTCACATCTGGTAAATTTAATAGCTATTGTGAGAAAAATGGTATTAGGAGATAGTTATTTGCACGCCACACACCTTAGCAGAATGGCATAGTGGAAAGAAAGAACATAACTATTTTGGATGCAGCCAAAAGCATAATGATGGAAGCTAATTTGACTCATATCTACTAGAGAGAAGCAGCAAGTACAATAGTTTATACATTTAATAGAGTTCATATCAAACAAGATATCGGTAAGACACCTAATGAATTATGGTTTGGTCATTCTCCTACTCTTAAGTATTTTAGAATCTTTCAAAGTAAGTGTTATATAAAAAGAGATGATTCCATTGGAAATTTTGACCCTAGATGTGATGAAGGAATATTTACTAGTTATTCAACTAAAAGAAAAGCATATAGATGTTATAACAAAAGATTGCAGAGAATTGTGGAGAGCACTAATGTGAAAGTGGATGAGCAGTACAAAAATCAAGCTAAATCTTATGACAATGATCTGGCAGTGGAAATGATCATAAATGAACTGGTAGCGTCTGTACCAGAACATAATACTGAACCAGTTACCCCAGCATCATAAGAAAACTCAACTGTAACTGAAGAGCAGCACAGAGAACCTGAAAATTAGAAAACACCAAGGTATGTAAGGCTAAATCATTCTTAAAATCAGATCATTGGAGACAAAAACATGGGAGTTATGACAAGGACAAGATTGGCAAATCAAGAGGTATGTTTCATTTCTCATATTGAACTAGCATTAGTAATTGAAGCTTGTAAAGATGAGTGTTGGATGAAAGCTATGGAAGATGAATTAGATCAAATAGAAAAGAACAATACTTGGACTTTAGTTCCCCGACCTAAAAATAAGAATGTTATTGGAGCTAAATGCATTTTTAGAAACAAATTGAATGAGAATGGACAAGTTGTAAGAAACCAGGCTAGATTGGTCTACAAAGGATATTCTTAAAAGGAAGGAATTTATTATGGTGAAACTTTTGCACCGGTAGCTAGAATTAGAGCTGTTAGACTATTTCTTGCTTATGCAGCTTATAAGAACTACAAGGTCTATCATATGGATGTTAAGTGTGCATTATTTAATGGAGAACTTGAAGAGGAAGTATTTATTGAGCAACCTGATGGAATTTTACTAACAGGTGACAAAAATATGGTTTGCAGATTAAGGAAATCCCTATATGGACTAAAACAGGCTCCTAGAGCTTGGTATGCAAGGTTGGATAAGTATCTTTTGAAGCTTGATTTTATAAAAGGTAATGCTAGCAATAACCTATATTATAAGATCACTAATGATGATATTATGATTACTGAAGTATTTGTCGATGATATCATTTTTGGAGGTGAAAAAAAATTGTGTATGAAATTTTTTGATAATATGCAAAGTGAATTTGAAATGTCTATGACTGGAGAAATAAGAATTTTTCTAGGTTTGCAGATTACTCAGACTGACAAAGGCATCTTAATCTGTCAAATTAAGTATCTAAGGGAATTTTTGAAGAAATTTGGTATGGAAAATTATAAACTGGTTAGTACTCCTATGGTTACAAGTGAAAAATTGTCAATCAAGGATGTATCCCCTTCAGTAAATTCTACAAGATATAAATCCATGATTGATGGTTTGCTATATTTAACTCATACTAGACCGGATATAATGAATGCAGTCAGTATTGTATCAAGATTTCAAAGTAATCCAAGAGAAAATCATCAAAGTACAATAAAAAGGATATTCCGATATTTGCAAGGAACAACTGAATATGGTGTATGGTACCCTAAAGATAATGACTTTACTTTATGTGCATATACAGATGCAGATTGAGCAGGTGATGTTGATGATCGAAAGAGCATATCTGGTGGAGAATTCTTCCTTGGGAAGAAGTTGGTTTCTTGGATCAACAAGAAGCAGTTATGCATTTCTTTATCTACTGTTGAAGCTGAATATGTTACAACCGCAACCAATTGTACTCAAGTTATATGGATGAAGCAGATGTTGAAGGATATACAAGTGAGTTGTAATGATCCAGTTGTTATCCATTGTGATAACTCTACAGCTATTGATATATCAAAGAATCTGGTATTTCACTCCATGACTAAGCACATATCAATCAAGTATAACTTTTTGAAGGAAAAGGTGGAAGAAAAAGAAGTCATATTGGTTTATGTGGACACTAAAGAGCAGATAGAAAACATCTTCACTAAACCTTTCTCTCGGGAATCATTTGAGTATTTGAGAGACAGATTGGGGGTTTCTACCCCTCCGATAGAGACTTAAATGATGCAGATGTGCATCAGTTCAGTATGCATTATCAGAGCTATGTTTTACTCTGGATTGATGAAACGATGCTACTACTCAGGGGGAGTAGTTAGCCGTGAGATTTGGAGTTTTCATATTAGGTTTGATTTTTTGGCATTGTTGTCAAAGGGGGAGGAATATATGTGAAAAATCATTGCTATTTATTGATTTCACTCCTTAGGAGGAGTTTGGTGGTATTTGGTCTTTTGTTTTAGATTTGGTTAAGAGCTTCATTTCTATATCATTTCATGGGAGATTGTTGGCAATCTTCCATTAGGGGAGACTTGTTTGGCATTTTCTTAGCACTTGGATGTTTTTCACATTTAGTGTTATCATCAATGCCAAATGGATAGATTGTTGGCCATATGATGGAATTGATTATGTGTTGCATTGATGTTTTGTCATTGATGTCAACACTTGTTGTTATGGTTGTTTACCGGCTTCCGATAGAAGGATTGGTTTGGGAAGATAATCAGTTGATTGTCACCGGTATGATCTGGTTGATGGAATAAGTTTGTATGGATGGTTCATATGCTTCTATAGTATTTCTTAGTCAATTGGTATTGACTTAATGATTGGATGCTATCTTATGTTCTAGTAAGCTTGCTTTATTAGTCTGGTAAGGGTTTCACCGGCAGAGCTTTATTGAAGATCTTTGATGTAATGCATAAGTGGTGTTGGTGTAGCTTCTAGAAGGGATTCAAGATGTTGATGGTGATTGTGTTAATGCCTTGACTGATTGGTGTCATTTCTTCGGCATGTGTGGATCTAATTTAGGTCTAGTGCTATCCAAGTTATGGACTGGTTTGCATGAAACGTGTTCGTGGATCCTCTGGTGCGCTTCTGGGATGTTTTATTGATTGGATGATGTTTGTTTGGCCTTAGGCCGACATGTTTTATGATTTTATTTCAGGATTATGTAATAGATCTATTAAATTATCATTTGTGTGGCCGACCTAATTGGTTAGGTTCCGGGTAGGTATTGTATATGGTGAAAATGGATAACAATAATAATGATATTGAAAGGCTAAATGAATTCAACCACTAAACCCTAGCCTAACAACAACAAAGATCCACCATAACATATGAAGATTACCTAAGACAATGCAAATCAAACGAAATCACAAAGATTATACCATCACATGTCCAATAGGGTTTGGATCTCCATTCTTCCTATCTCCATTGATCTTGCTAGATATATTTGCTCTTAGATTTTATGTGCATAAGAGCTCAACAAAGAACGGAATGTGGTTGCAAGTAGGATCACCTATGTTCAAAAGCGTAGTGTAGTCAAGTAGTCAACGGGGGGGTTTGAATGCATAGATTGATTAGAATGATTGATTAGGGTCTGATAATGAAGGAAGCATCTCCTTATATAGAACACACTATATGAAATGGAGGGATAAGATTGAGAGGTGTAAAAGAGGTTAGCTATGATTAGAGGGTAGGTAAAAGAAATAATAAAATAATGAAAGGGGTGGGTAGTGTATGAATTAAGAGATGAATGACATGTTGCATGGGTAGAAAAGGCTAATGAATTAATTAAATAAATAAAGATTTATTTAATTAATAGAAGAAATGGGATCAATTAAATAAATAAGATATTTATTTAATTTAAGAAAAGGATAATTTAAATAAATAAATGTATTTATTTAAATGAGAAATAAGGCTAGAAAAGGATAAATGAATTAATTAAATAAATAAAGATTTATTTAATTAATAGAAGAATTAGGCTAAAGTAATTAAATAAATAAACATATTTATTTAATTAGACATGACAATTTTAGGTGTCTACAGGTACAAATATATGTAAGATCTCATTGTAGATCATATGGGAATGGCAAGGAGCGAATAATGTAATAATCATTTGTGCAGAGGATTTGGTCAATCATAGGTGATTGAGTTGGGTTTATGTAAGAGGTTTTAGACCTTCAGTATTGATCTTAACCGGAACTATAATCTAACATGTTTGATTCTATCTGATGCAGGAGCATCCTCAGTTCACAGCAATCTTGCATCAACCAAAAACGTTTTCTTTTTTGTTTTGTTTTCTATTTGCAATTTCAGTTTTCCTTTCTGTGTGTCCTGATTTGGCTCACCAAATCCTATGGAGTTGGATTCTACTTGAAGACTTGATCATGTTTCTTGTTTCCGGACTGTATCTCATTTGGATCACTTACCGGCAAGATATCGCTATCGATTTCCATGACAATTTCTTGTTACCAGTTGTTCCTTTGTTACCGGTTACCTGAGACCTATTCTAGTGATCTATCAGAACCCATTCTGAAGCTTGTGGAGACTTGGATGTTGATTTCTATGTTCCTTAGTGTGTGGCTAACCTTTTCCCATGATCTTCATTTCATCCTTTGGATTTTTTGAAGGAATCTCATGGCAGAGGCTGACCTTGTTCATTTCGCATGTTAGGTCTTGTTCTTCGGGTTTTGATCCCTTTTGGGCCAACTGGAACCTTTAGATCGATATATATATTTGTAATCATGCTTTAGAATTCAATCAATTAGAATAAATAAGAGTATCAGATAGATAGACTATGCCTAGAAGATAGATCTTTTGATTCAAGGTCCCAATTGTGACCTATTCTACTAGGCCTATGTGTTGGTATGTTGTAATTTGGTTGTTATCGGTTGAATGTAATTAAATTTCATGGAATAAAACTATCTGTTCTGCATTTCCTTCATCACAACTATGTGTTTTCGTTGTGTTTACTCTTGTTGACTGGTCTGGATTGATCTCCTTGAGGTCCCTCATCACCAGTGACTGCTTCAAGTGGTATCAAAGTGAAGTTTCATTCTGGAGGTTGCGTGTCCTGAAATTTTGTTCAAGGGTGGCGGATTATAGATCCGGCCTACAATTGTAGAGGACTAGCATGAACTAATGGCGTAAAGAGGAACTAGGAATGGCAGAGTGCATGGGAATGTAGACCCTACTGTGATGGAGATGTTGCGAGGAATAGCAGCCCTATTAGAAGTCATGGAGACAACCCAGAGAAGAGGCCGACATATTGAAGATGTAAGTGAAGATGAAGGAGAAGAAGCCCCGATAGAAAAAGTGAACCTACCGGTAGTTGATCCAAATGAAGAAAGGTTTTTAAGGGTTTTGAGTAGGGTGAAAACTAAACCTCATTTTACCCCACTGAAATATGATGGGAAGTTAGATTCAGATGAATTGATGGATTGGATCTCAGAGATGGAGAAGTATTTTAATTTTGAAAACACTACAGAAGAGAGGAAGGTGAAATATGCATGTACCTAGTTGAAAGGTTATTCATCTCTTTGGTAGGAGCATTTGTGAGTTGATAGAAAAAGAAGAGGTAAAGAAAAGATTAAGACATGGAATCGGATGATTGCTAAGTTAAAATCAAAGTTTTTCCTGGCAAATTATCAAGTGGATTTGTTCCGGAAATTGTAGAACCTGAAATAGAAGGAATCTAGTGTGGAGGAGAACATTGAAGCATTTTACAAATTGAACATCAGATCTAGACATGTTGAGGATGAAGTTGAATAGATTGCAAGATATTTGAACAAATTGTGGATGTCTATACAAGATGAACTCAGTATGATCAAATTAGAGAGTGTTGAAGAGGCTTACCAGTATGAATTAAAGGTTGAAGAGAAATTGAATAAAAGACATGAGCAGAGACAGAGAGGTAGAGGTGGAAGGTTTACCGGAAGAAGATTTCAAGGAGGAAGAGGATATACCAGAGGAAGAGGAATAAGTACAAATCAAAACAAGGACACGGAAGTGAGAAAAGAAGGTAATTCATACTGGATGGATCATAGAAATTTCTAGCAGAGGAGAGAACCAGATGGTTACCGGAATGAGAACTTTGGAAGACAAGACAAGATGACATTTAGATGAACTTGTTTTAAGTGTGGAGGAGAAGGACACCATGCATTTTAATGCAAGAAGATAGAGGGTACTAGAAGAGCAGCAGTGGTGGAAGAAAACCCCACTGGATTAGACAATAAACTAGAGGATGGAGAACTGTTGATGATGAGGAGAGCTTTGTGTCATACCGAAGGAGATGAAGAACCCTTGTAGAGGAAGAATCTGTTCAAGACCAGATGTAAGGTATCTGGTAAGTGTTGTAAAGTTTTTATTGATAGTGGTAGTTCAGATAATCTTGTTTCAGAAGAGATGGTGAATAATTTTAAATTGGAGAGATTGAAACACCGTAAGCCTTATCAGATAGCATGGAATCAGAATGAAAATAAGTTGTTAGTAAGTGAATAGTGTTTGGTAAAATTGAAAATTGAGAATTATCATGATGAAGTTTTGTGTGATATTATGCCTATGGATATTTATCATCTTTTGTTGGGGAGACCTTGGTAGTTTGATAGACAGGCAATATATGATGGGAGGAAGAATACATACACTATTGTGGCCAATGGGATGAAGCAAACCTTGTTACCTTTGGAGGAACCTTTGAAGGGTGAATTTTGTACAAATGCCAGAATATGTTTATTAGATGGAATTAAATTCATGGATGGACTGAGACATGAGAATGTGTGTTTTACCTTAGTTCCTAAGAAGATAGAGAGACCAAAACTGGAAGAAGAACACCTTGTTGGCAATTGGCACTCAATTGGTTGGTTTTACTATGTTGTCCTTGATGGAAACATGGTATTATGTTCCAGCTTCATGTTTTGGTTCAGTTGTGTACCAGTAGGAACTTCACAAATACTACATCGGCACCGACACCAGAAGGACAAAAGGATTTCTTTGGTTATCAGTAATGCAAACCGACATGGTTTCGTAAAAGTTTATCAGTATTGGAGGTCGACATCTCTTGGATCCGGCATCGACAATTGATTTTAATATTTATGTATTTATGTTATCTGGTCGACATGTAATTTGATATTGTATATATCTTTGTAAGCAGACATAAGGCATGAAAATTGTATAGGGTATTGTAGACGTCTAAAAATGGTCAATGCTTGCGGAGTCATACTTTAACATTTGCGCATTGCCTTATTTTAGGGTTCTTGCATCGCATTAACATTTCTTCTATGTTGCGCACTTGGTCTTTATCATTTGCGAGCATTGAATCCTTCTTCTACATTCCTCATTTTTCTCTCTTTCGAATTTGGTCTTATTGATAGCAATCTCTAGTCATGATTTTGGTCGATCCTCCTCCTCTTGTCAATCTTGTCATCTTGTGATCGATTCATCATCGATCCTCATCCTTGTCAATATTGTCATTTTACGATCGATTCATCATCGATCCTTGTCCTAGTCAATCTTGTCATTTTGCAATCGATTTGTCATCGATCGTTGTCCTTTTCAAACATGTCAATTTGGATCAATTAGTCATTGTTCCTCATCAATTGGTGCCTATCAATTTGATCTCTTTATCAATCTTGGTCAATTTGTCAACCAATCTCAATCGTTTATCAGCATTGGTCCTTTGTCAATCAAAATCATGATCGAATTGACATTAATTTCTTGTTGTCTTGACCTAATTCCTTGTCCTCTTATTTCTAGGTTTTTATGATTTGATCATTTAATCCTTTTCTTATTCTTAGTGGGTTAAATAAATCTATTTATTTAGTCCTAGGTCTCTTTCATGAATTAATTAATGGATAAAAACCTATTAATTAATTCACCTAATTTCTATTTCTTCTTTTTCCTCAATTTTCCAATTTACTAATTTCTCCTATTTTCTTCAATTTTTCTAATATTTCCCCTAATTTCATGGGAATGGCATTTCAATTTTGTCATAATTTGTCAATCAATCAATCTTGCATGTCAAATTTGTCATAATTTTGTCAATCAATCAATCTTGCATTGAAAATGTCAATCTTGTCATAATTTGTCATATTTGTCATCCTTGATTTGAAATTTCCTTTCAAATCTCTTCATGCTAATCTTGTCATCTCTCCAATTTGTCTATAAATTGGATGATTTTCTTCAATCAAAAAAAAATCAATCACACTTCTAGTATCCTTACACTGCCATTTCATCTTGTCAATCTTGCTTTCATACTATGATTTTGCACTTGTAGGTGAGATCCACAAACAAAGTAATTTGAAGGAGAAAGAAGGACAATGGACAATTATGGAGGAGATATTCATGTTTGTAATGGTTTTCATTTGGTTTGGTTATCTTATCTTCATATCTCTATTGAATGTTTTTAGGATTTCTTGTCATTTCAATTTAGCTTTTGTGGTTGAGCTAGTTTAATATCTATTGCTTTGATGATTTCCATTTTTCCTATCTACATTTTCTGGTGAACCTGACATGAACTAACCCCTTAACCATGTTTTGAGTGCTCTTGAGCTGATTTACAGGTGAAAAACTCAAGAAACAGGGTGACTTAGAGCTTTCTGGACACTTTTGCACCTGTGTGGATGGGTTTTGCACCTATGTTGAGGCATTTTGCGCCTGTATAAGGTACACAGGTGCATCTTGATGGGTTTTGCGCCTGTGTTGAGGCATTCTGCGCCTATATAGAAAAAAAAAATGTTTTTACTTGCAAATTAGTTTCTTTTCATTCTGGTTTTTCTTTGGTACTGATTCCCTGTGCAACATCTTGGCATTACGTGTGACAAAGACTAAAAATACAACTACTAACAAATCTTATGCAAGATGCGGTCAAAGACTTTCACTAAAACATCATGCTTGCGTTTTTTAAAGTAGTTGCACATTTAATTTCTTAAAGGTTAATGAACACCAAGCATGCTTTGTTTGTTTTTAGCTTGATTGCATGTTTTAACCCTAAGAATTGGGCCTACCTCCTGATTTGCCTGGCTCTTCGCATAGGCATTGGTGAGAGGGAACGACCCAAAGTGGTGACAGGCTAAAGACAAGCTCTTCCGAACCACTCTAAATAACTGTGGATGCAACAAAATTTGTAGACAACGGGTGCTGGAATGGTATTGTGATGATTTATTCACCAGATCAATACCCACCCGAACGGATGCCCTTACTAGAATCTCTTGCTTAAATGCCAAAATCCTTCTATTTGTTGGCTCAGGCATTGTGATACGCGCATGCCGAAGACACCTCTCATGTACTCCTCAGTTAGAGATAGCAAGTTCTTGGGAAGTGATGCCCCTTGAACTCGAAGCTTGGTATGCCCGAGAAGTGAGTGCACTGTAAGGGGGAGCCAGTGCTACCAAGCGTCTAGCTATCTGGCTGAGTGTTGTATTTTATGGTTAGAGGATTCAACAGATATTGCCCTTGCCAGCCATAGGATTTGTTGTGAATGAGCATGATTGTCTTGGGTCTAAGTCCAAACATCTTGTCTTTTGTGATTGTCAAAAGTTGAATTATACAATTGTCACAAAACATCATTTGTCAAACAAGTCCAAACATTGTCCAAACAAGGTTTTAAAAAGAGAACATTCATCCAACAAAGTTCAAAACATTTTCAAAACATGGCTTTCAAACACATTGAAAAACTTTGTCTCAACATTCATGTCACCTTAGGCTAGGTTTTGCATAGTCCAACTTAGGTCCTAGGACATTTTGTCATCTCCCTTTATTTTAGTCCTTTTCATTGCAAGCATCTTCATTTTGCACTTAGGTTCAAAATAATTTCCCTAAGTTTGCATTTCATTGTCATATCCAAGCTAGAATTCCATTTAGGTGACATTTGTGCATTATCCTTGTCATGCTAAAATTAGGTCTTGCCTAGGTTGCATTTTCCATATTCTAAGTCATTGGTCTTCGCATATCCTTATCATTGTATTGTCATCTTGTCTTGGCTTCATCTTGTCATATCATATCCTTAGATCATTTTCATGTCATATCCTAACTCATTGTAATAATAATTGCCTTCTTGCATTAAGTCTCAAAAATTTGGTTTGTCAAACTTGAAAAATCAAAACTTTGGATGATACCCTAAGTTGTTGTTAAGAAGTCTTGGCCTTGTCTAAAATTTGTCCTTTCATTAATATCATTTTTGTCAAACCTAGCTTAGTATCCAAGCATATAGGTGAGACATTGTCAATTTGTCCTATTGTCATTTGGTCCTTTGTCCTTTAAGGTCTTGGCTTCATTTCAACTTCCCAAGGTTGGGTCTTTAGGTTTGTATTCCAAAAAAGTTTGTCCAAATTTTGAAAAACAACAAAACATAGGTTGCATTCTTGCCATAGATTGCATTTTCATTTATTTAGGTTTCACTTAGTTGCATAACATTATCAAACCATAGAAACTCAAAGGTCCAAAGCAAGGTCACATTTTCATTGCATTTAGTTGCATCTAGTTGTCATTCTAAAAATTCAAAAAGTCCAAAAACATTAAGTTGCATTATCATCCTTTTAGGTTGCATTTGTCAATCCCATTAGTTGCATTGCATAGTGACATGTTTGTTGAAATGAGGTCTCAACCTTCTTACGAAGCCATGTCATCACAATTGAGAAATCAATCATGTCAATCCAATCTCTACATGTCTTAGAACTTTGATCAAACTTATCATGATGATGTAAATGTCCAAATACAAAAACTAGAGGAGAAACTAGCTCAAGAAAAGGAGATTTTGGAACAAAAAGTGAAAAACATTGAGAAGAATAGATCCCAAATGTCCAAAACATTTAAAAAATTTCAAGGTAAAAACCCAAAATTTGAGCCAATTGATGTAAAAGCTCTTATCGAACGATCAGACATACCAGCTCTCATCTCACAAATAGAGATGATGAAACAATTTAAAGAAAAGAGACAATAGCATTATGTGCCTTCACAACAAGAACAAGAAGGTGTTTACTATCAATCACATTTTCAACCATCACAACCAATTGTTCAACAGTTCCAACATTTCCAACAGACACAACCAATGGTCCAATTTCAACAATATGTCCAACCAACTATACAATGCCCACAAATAGTTGAACCAATGGTGGAATATCAACAAGTTCAATCAACATATCAATGTCAACAACTACAATCACAAATTCAAAAACAAAACTTGCAACATGCACCAAGCCAAATTTTGAACATGTCAAACCAATTTGATCAACATCTAGTTCGAAATCAAAACATGACATCAGACCAGAACCAACTCCTTTCCAAACAAGTTCCAATTCTAGATACAACCATGTCAAAACCTCAAAAGAAAGGTGGCCTTATTGCAAGGATCTTAAGAAAATTACCAAGTGATTTCTTTGAGGAAGATCAAGATAATACACTTATGTCTAGCAATGCCTCATCCCCCTGCAAACAAATTGACTCTCCAGTGGCATCTATCCCTACACCTTTAGAAGTTTCACAAGAACCTTCCATATTTTCCTCATCAAAAAATACACCCAAGGATGAAATTATCCAAGGGCTATCCATAATTGATTGCCAAGATAATCCAATTCATGATGCACATCCTTGTCATGTTTCAGAAATACAAGACCCAATGCCACCATGCACATTATTGCCATTACCTATTTTAGAGGACCCCATTCGAAGTCCCTCTTCCTCATGTTCAAGCATTGATTCCTTGCCAGAATCCATCACAAATATTCAAAGTACATTTCCTTCATGCCAAAACATTGATTCCTTTTCAGAATCCCCCATGCATATCCAAAGTCCAACCCCATGTCAAGAGGATAATTTAGAGCATGAAGAAACGTGTCTTAAAAAAAATCAAGATCAAGATCCTGAAACCTTATCATCCCATCCAATTGTTGACCAAGACCCCATGTTCCCAGACACTCATGATGATTCCCCTATTCTTGACCATCCTATCCAAAGTCCTATTGACACTCCATTCCCCGAGCAAGATCAAGATATCCCAGTCCATCCAATCCCAAACGATCCCCTTCCATTTCAAGAACACAATGTCCTTTCAAATCCCATTGACATTCCACTTCCTAAGAAAGATCAAGATATCCCTTCCATCCTTTCCGATGATCCCATTAAAAGTCAAGAGCAAAGCAACTTTAAAGAGGATTCCAATGATCTTCCTCCTTGTCAAGATCAAATTATTCCTTTAAATCCTCCGCAAGATCCTTTTGTTCCTCCATCTCCTTGTCTTAATGCTCCATATACACTCCAAGATCACATTTCTTTTGATGATCCCATTATTTCTCCCATTCCATCTCTTGAAGAGCCTATCATTGATCCTAGTCCCCCTCACAATCCTAATCCCCCTCATGATTCTAACATGTCAGTGCAAAATGGTCATGAACCCTCGACATGCACAATGGGTTCTTCCTCTTTGCTCCAATCTGATCCACTTCAAGATCTCATTATTTCTCTCATATCCTATCCACCTCATAATGGACTCATGTCTTCTTCCCAAAGAAAAGAGTATCCTACAAGTCAAGATATTCATAAAGGCAAAGGAGTAGACCTTCATGAGAAAGAACCCCTCCATATCAAAGAATATCTTAAGGGTCATGTCTACACAACTCACTCTCAAGACGTTGGTATCCCTCCATCAAAATTAAAACATACACCTTCTCCATCATACCTTCCATCCATCTTAGGTCCTTATATCCCTTCATCCTCTATGCAAGGTCATCAAAGACACAAATCCTTGAGTAAACTTCATCCATGCAAAAGACCTCCACTTCATTCCTATCCATCCATGCATTCCTTTCCCTCTCCAAGCAATTTGAATGCCAAGTATAAAAGTCATAAGTCTAGAAATCCACATGTATTCTAGGATCAACATGTCCAATCTAATCAACATGTCAAAGCAAAGAAAAATTTGATCTATAAAGCAAAGGAAAAATCAAAAAGGTCACAAAGGCCCACTGAGAAAAATCAAGCAAAGTCAAAATCTATATGGGTTCCTAAATCCCTTGTGTTGGCAATGCACTCCAAGGAACCACAAAAGCATGAAAAATCAAAAACCATGTGGATCCCTAAGCAACTCCTTGAAGCACAAAAGCCTAAAGAAACATCCAACTTGGCATCCAAAATTGCTATTCCTCCATCCAAACCTCTCAAATTTGTTCCTCCACCACCTTCTTCATCCATTTTGGGCCCTTATGTCCCAAAATCCATAGCTTTTCCTTCGTCACAATCTCAATATCCAAAATACATCTTTCCTCTATCAGTCGATCACCTGTCAAGGTGTGTGTCAATGTTGATCTTGCCTACATTTCCGTCCACTGGAGCCCAATTCTTCCAATACCCTATCCATTATCCAATGCATATTTTCCATCCTTCCATCTCTCTAGTCCAATCCTTTGCATAAATCCTCACCTTAGTTTCATCTCTTTTTCCATGTCCTTATCCTACCAACGTCTTTGAGCATACTTTTAAAGGTCATGGTACATTTTTTTCAAGGCTACTATCCAAACAAAAAATGTTTGAGTCCTTCTTCCATCCCCTATCATGTGTCCAACTTCTATTGAAAAACTCAAAAGGCCAAAAAAAAAAAAGTGAAAAAAAAAAGAGAAAAAGAAAAGAAAGAAAAAAAATTAAAGCAAAAATAATTCGTCCACTGGTGAAAACCTGGCAAACAGGCGCCTTGGGCAAGTACCATGATGAAAACCTGGCAAACAGGAGTCATGCATAATCTATGAACTTCTTGCACACCACACTTGGGGGCAGGTTTTATCCTATCATATCCTTTTGTCCTTCATTGTTCCATTATCCTATCGAACCCCTATCATTACCCTTCATATCCTATTGTCCCTCATGTCCAATTTCCCTTTCCACCTTTGATCTTGACAAGGTTGAGGATCTTCATGACCATCATGCATCTTGTTTGCAGCTTTGAGTCCATCATAGCTTTTGGTATTTATCCATTTTCTTATTACAACCTTTCATCCATAATCCCTATCTTATTGCAACTTTCTGCCACTATCCCTTAGCCTATCCTGACCTTCATTCCATGTCTCTTATCCATTCTTGGTCTTGCTTATCCTATCCATATCTTATCACTATCCATACACTCTTTTTCATTCCTTGATCTTGATCTGACATAAGGACGCAAAATTTAAACATGGTTTCAAAAACCTCTTGACATGTCCCTCATGCCATGCCCCTGCTTTACATTGCCATATCCAGTCTCTTGTCCCATCACACAATAGCCCTTGAAAATTGCATCCGTATCATCTCCATGATAAAAGGCCTTTGTCTTCCCTCTATCCATCAACATTTCAGAAAGCCTATTTATTCACCTATCATATTCCTTGCCTTGCTAGACATTGGGGGCAAAATCCAAAACAATCAATAATGTCCTGACAAAATCCCTAAAAAATCAAATAATGTCCTGAAAAAATCCCTAAAAAATCAAATAATGTCCTGAAAAAATCCCTAAAAATTGAAACATGTAATGAAAATATCCCTAAAAATTGAATAATGTCCTGAAAAAATCTCTAAAAATTAAATAAAGTCCTGAAAAATGAACAAAAAAAAATTCCAAAACATCAAAATCCAAAAACAATTCCTTTGGCATTTTGCATTTTGTCAATAAATGGTACCCTCTATGCATAGACAGATCACTGAGCATACATCCAATGACAAATCGATCAAACATTTGTGTAGACAACAAATAGATGACATGTTACGACATTGTGCTTTAATGAAATCACGCATTAACAGATGAACTTTTCAATCATACCAGACATTCAAACTGATCAAAATTGTCATATCAATCAATCAACATCAATATCATTTGTCCTTGTCACTATTATCATGGGTCTTATACAGGGTGTGGTATACTTGAAACCAGACTGTGTCCTATCTTAGACGGGGTACCACATTCCCTGAAACCAGACAGCATGATCATTCTTGTTTTCCACCTTTGACAATGGCGATTAGACTGTTTGTTTGACTTGGTCAAATTTGTGTGTCTTATCTTTTTACTGATTTATCTTTGGTTTTGATCATGTTCCTATGTTGCTCGAGGATGTCACTGAGTGATTAGAGTGACCGGGATGGTTCATGGTCCCTTTCCTTTTTTTGTTGTGTTTGTTGTTTGTGGAATGTTTGTCACAAACTGGGGCAACTATATCATTGGGTGTCTGTGATAAGTAAGTTCGCTTTGTGAACGCTGTACATACCTCAACCCTTGATGTATGCACCCTAGGATGCTTCACTCATTCCTTGTGTGCGATGTGTCTATCTTTTGCAAAAGGGGTTGTGTTTCAGCTCTAGCCTTCAATGCCATGATGCTCTGCATCTGCTTTGCTACATTAAATAAAGGTTCTCACCTACTTATGTGCATTTGTGAAAGCAAGTTTTCCTTCATCTCTAACTGTCCTCTATCTAATTTCTTCTTACTAACATTTCTTCTATCAGTCTTGGCGATCCATTCGAACCTATCATTTTCTGTCATTCTTATCGATCAATTGGCCTCTTTTCTAGATTTTTCCAGCCAATTCCTCGAGGGGGCATGCATATGTCATTGTTATTGTCTGGGGCATTTTCATTATTGTTCTTTGAAACAACGCTTAGAATCACATTGTCTCAAAGAGGGGCAAAATGTAGACGTCTAAAAATGGTCAACGCTTGCGGAGTCATACTTTAACATTTGCACATTGCCTTATTTTAGGGTTCTTGCGTCGCATTAACATTTCTTCTCTGTTGCGCACTTAGTCTTTATCATTTGCGAGCATCGAGTCCTTCTACATTCCTCATTTTTCTCGCTTTCAAATTTGGTCTTGTCGATAGCAATCTCCAGTCATGATTTTGGTCGATCCTCCTCCTCTTGTCAATCTTGTCATCTTCTGATCGATTCGTCATCAATCCTCGTCCTTGTCAATATTGTCATTTTGCGATCAATTCGTCATCGATCCTTATCCTGGTCAATCTTGTCATTTTGCAATCAATTTGTCATCGATCGTTGTCCTTTTCAATCATGTCAATTTGGATCAATTAGTCATTGTTCCTCGTCAATTGGCGCCTATCAATTTGATCTCTTTATCAATCTTGGTCAATTTGTCAACCAATCTCAATCGTTTATTAGCATTGGTCCTTTGTCAATCAAAATCATGATTGAATCGACATTAATTTCTTGTTGTCTTGACCTAATTCCTTGTCCTCTTATTTCTAGGTTTTTATGATTTGATCATTTAATCCTTTTCTTATTCTTAGTGGGTTAAATAAATCTATTTATTTAGTCCTAGGTCTCTTTCATGAATTAATTAATGGATAAAAACCTATTAATTAATTCACCTAATTTCTATTTCTTCTTTTTCCTCAATTTTCCAATTTACTAATTTCTCCTATTTTCTTCAATTTTTCTAATATTTCCCCTAATTTCATGGGAATGGCATTTCAATTTTGTCATAATTTGTCATAATTTGTCAATCAATCAATCTTGCATGTCAAATTTGTCATAATTTTGTCAATCAATCAATCTTGCATTGAAAATGTCAATCTTGTCATAATTTGTCATATTTGTCATCCTTGATTTGAAATTTCCTTTCAAATCTCTTCATCCTAATCTTGTCATCTCTCCAATTTGTCTATAAATTGGATGATTTTTTTCAATCAAAAAAAAATCAATCACACTTCTAGTATCCTTACGCTGCCATTTCATCTTGTCAATCTTGCTTTCATACTATGCTTTTGCACTTGTAGGTGAGATCCACAAAGAAAGTAATTTGAAGGAGAAAGAAGGACAATGGAGAATTATGGAGGAGATATTCGCGTTTGTAATGGTTTGCATTTGGTCTGGTTATCTTATCTTCATATCTCTATTGAATGTTTTTAGGATTTCTTGTCATTGCAATTTAGCTTTTGTAGTTGAGCTAGTTTAATATCTATTGCTTTGATGATTTCCAAATTCCTATCTACAGGTATATAGGTCAATTGGATTAGATCATTTTGATATGAACATGAAATAGGAGATTATGGATATGCGAATATAATATGATGCAAAATATATCAGATTGATTATGTATGTGAGGAAATTCATGTAAGGGTTATTCTGGTAAAGGGTTTAGGGTTTCAGACCGAAAAAGATAGAGCTTAAACTAGACCTGTATTCTGGCATAGAAGATGCTATCTTAGCAGTTCAACACTTCTCTACATTGTAGTCAAGACTTTTATGTAGTCAGTGAGGCTCCTTTTGTGACTGAGTAGTGAGTTCTAGGCTATAAGTCTTCCTGCATGTGGAGGCCCCTTATATTTTGTAATATCTCTTCATATGGCTAGTGGATTGATATTGTGGGTCACAAATCCCACCATGGTTTTTTCTCTTTGAGTTTTTCCACGTATAATTTTGTGTGTTATTATTCTCATTTATGTGATTGGCTTATTGGTTGTTTTACTTCTTTCAATTCTGTATGTACTGGTATACCGGTTGGTGTATGCATGTTTTAATAAGGATAAAATTGATCATTCTAGTATAACATTGATTCACCCCCCCCCCCCCCTCTCAGTGTTATTGAATTCCAACAATTAGTATCAGAGCCTTGTGCCTCGGAGGAAGTTTAACAGCTTGAGGACGATCCTGAATCTGGAATCCATGGATATAGCCTTGCAGAAGCAACTTGAGATGGCACTTGAACATTATGATGCTGAAAGGTTGAAGAAATTAAAGCAACAAGATGAATTGAATTCTACTAAGGAATTCATTCTTGTCCTACAAGAGAGGCTATCATTTATTTAGGCTAGGAGAAAGGAACTTTTGCAAAGTCGGGATGATGAAGAGAAATATGCACTTAAGGAACAATGTCAGAAATTGAGTTAGGAGAACACGGTTATGAAAAATGATGTAATTTATAACTATGAGGATATCTAACGAGATTGAGGACCGAAAGAAAGAGGAAGAAAATCTTGTTGTATCCCTGAAGAACAAATTTGAAGAATGTGGTAGGTTAGTTCATGAGAATGATATATAGAAAACTGATTTAGTACAATCCTAAATTAATGAACAAGAGCTTGAGAGACAAATGATAATTTTGAGAGAAGATATAACTACTGCAAGTGAGTATAAAGAAAAATTCAAGATTATCTCAGCATATCTAGATGGGTTATCGAAAAGACAAAGGCAGATTGGAGATTCCAATGGACTTGGATTTGAGCAAGGACAGAGTTTCGGTATTGCTATTGAAGATCAAAACCATAAGGCACCAGTAAGGCAATTTAATGCTTATAAATTCAATGGTAGATGTTTTGTTTGCAATAGATTTGGTCACATGGCTAGACAATGTAGAAATAGAGAAAATCAGAATCTTGATTCTGCTCCTGGTAAATGTTCTAAATGCAATAAGTATGGTTATAAGATAGAAGATTGCAAAATGAATGTTAAATGTTGTGCATGTGGAAAGTTTAGACATATGGCTAATCAGTGCAGGTCAAGCAATTTCATCAGTTTTAGCAAAGCAATTCAAAGGAACAATGTTACATGTTATGAATGTAATGAGGTTGGACATATTGCTAAATTTTGTAGAAGCAAAATCCACCAGTTGGTAATGGAGGATCAAATGAGAAAGGGAAAGAGAAGGTTAGTGAAATCCAGTAAGATCATACTTAGAGATGGGTTAGGAAGACTGAAGAACAATCATCAGATAGAAATGCACCAATTACTTATCTGGCGGAAGAGGTTGCTCCTACATCGGTAGGTAACTCATCCGGTAACCGAGGAAAATGCCTTAGGGGTAGGCAAAATTCATGAAGATGTTGCATGTACCCCGGGAAGAGGTTCTAGAAGATGTTCTAGATATTGGAGATGCTTATCTGACATGGATATGTTTTGTGCAAGATCCGGTGTCTTCTACCGATAGTCATTTATGTCAATGGAAGATTAGGGTTTTTCATGGAGGTTAAAAGGTTGAATTCACTTCATTATTGATCACCTTGCATTTAGAGAGACTTTAGACCAATTAAGAGTGACTAAGAGTGATCAAGGCATTTCAGAGCAATTAGATTTCTTCTTGAGCGATTTCACTAGTGTTTGGAAGAATTTGTTGAAGGTTTTCACCGAGAGCGATCAAAAGGTATTTATCTTTAAACATGGAAACGGGATCTTCATCTATTCCTATCTTTTCTGCAAACTCGATTGTAGTAGAGGTCAAGGACCGCCCCCGACCAATTTTCAAGTGGTATCCACATGTGGCTACCCTAGAAGATTTGATTGGAGCATTTTTTCGTGTTCCGGAGAGAGTTGTCTATGTAGAATATGTTAGGACATATATTCACTATCACATTGAGGACTTGGGAACATCATAAATTAAGGGTATGTATATGAGCGAGCTGATGGGAGAATCTAGAAAGACCAAATCGGCATACAAACACATTGAAGACTTAGGGTTTACTGGCATTCTGGACATTCCATAATTCAAAGATGAGATAATCAAATATGTTTTGAGCATAGTACATGGGGAATTTATATGGTTAGACAGACCTTACAAAATCACCAAGGAAATCATATGGGCAATCACTAGTTTACCATTGGTTGGGAAACATCTAGATAAGAAGGTTTCAAATGATTTCGTGAACAAAATCACAAGTACAACATCTGACAGAAGATTTATGAGAGTGAGCACTATTACCAACACAAACATCAAATTTGGTAACATGATCATTGGGTATAAGGTAAATCAGTCAAACCGACTGAATTCTATTTCTAGTTCCTACATTTTGGTTGCATACAAAATGATGAGAGAAAATGTGAAATTGGATCTATGCGGTTGGATGTTAGATGAGTTGTTAATAAACCTAGGGAAGATTAAGGGAGAAAAGAAGGGTACCTTTCGTTATGGCAACTTGATAGTCTGCTTGATGTTATGTTTCATGAATGATGCACCCAATTTTGGTAAAAGACAATGGGCATTTGACATCCTGGTAGAGAGACAATTGAAATGGTCAATTGATGCTTTAGGAAGTCAAAGAAATGATAAGGTATGGGGATATTTCAAAGCATTCCATAAATCTATGAGGTCTAGGGTAAGGGTGCTTGAGCATATTGTAGAAAATATTTAACCAACATATGCTTCATGGTGAAGAATGCCTATGCTAAAATGTTGGTTGATGCACCTATTGATGAGGCAAAGAAGCCTTGTGATACTGCACAACAAAAAATACATGAGGTTGAAACATAGTTCAACTGAAAGAAGAGAGAGAAACAAGAAGAAAAAGCAAGCATATTTGTTGAGAAGGCCTCACAAAACATTAAGGCATTAATTAATGTTGTCCTAGAGAATGTTAAGAAGAGGAAGAATACAGAAGTACACATTGAGCCTGTTACAGCAGAGTCTGAATCTAAGGATGACACACCATTGGCATTAAAGAGGGTTGTAAGGAAGAAAATAGAGGAAGCAAAGGTTGAAGCTAAAAAGAAATCAATTAGAAAGGTTACATTCAAAATACCGGCACAGAAGCAACCACCAAAGACAACACCTTCAGCTACATTAGGTACTGCAAAGAGGAAGAAGAAGAATGACACTGATACAACTATTCAATCTAGTAATGTGAATATCATTCCACCTAAAACTTGTGCAGAATTAGTAGATGAAATCACTAAGGATGGCATGTTAAAGAATGTGCAGTTCTACTATGATCATTTAGAAGAGGATGAACAAAGAGAGGTAGAGGAAGCAGCCTTATTATACTTGGATATTTATAAGAAATACTTAATAGAAAATGAAAATTTAAATACCGGTTAAGTTGTATAATATGTTAGATGTTGGAAGATTGTCAACTATGCAAGAGGATAAGCATATTAAAATTCAAGAGCTATTATCTGTTTGTGTTTCTATTCCTCCAGATGAAATGGAAAAGGCACTTGAAGTGGCATATCAAAAAGTCTTTAATAGAAAACATAGAATAACTAGTCTGATGCTAGGAAGGGTAAATGAAATAATAAAGGAAACTCAAAAAACATGGGATTCTTTACTTCACCAGAATCTAGGACAAACACAGTAGATACCTCGATTGAAGGAAAAGGAAAGGGGATTATGGGTACTTCACCCTCAGTTTTGAAAAACATTAAGATAGTGGAAATCAAGCCCCCAGTTGATACAAATGTATAGACAAATATTGAGATACCGGTTAATATAGAGAGTGAAAAAGTTAGTGTTGTACAGGATACTAATATTGAAGATAACAGTCCTCTGGATACATATGTATAGGTTGAGGTTAAAGTTCCTACATAGGAACTGACAGTTACACAGACTGCACCAAGTGGCGAAGCCACCAATGCAAGTGAGGAAGTCATAAAGGATAAATCTTCAGAGGAGAAGAAAGGGGAATCCGACAAAGAAATGGTAGTTGGTCCATCATTATTGTCAGTTGATACCTAATAGGTTGAGAAGAAAAACATAATCATGATGATGGCAACACAAAAACTAATGAAGGAGGGATCTACATATAAAGGGATTATTGATCAATCAATCACTGTTTTACACAGACTAGTCCCAGAGTGCAAGATTGACAATGAAGCGACCCCATCTAGCAATCTTAAGACAATTACTGAGCATATTTCAAAGGATTTTCAATCCTTACAGTAGATTTCAAACCAACAAGCATTAGAGAGGTTCACTCGGGCTGAGAGAGTTGCATTTGATCGGGTGATTGAATCTGAGAAGAAAAAGATTGATGAGAAGATGAAACTAATAGAAAACTCTCTAAAGAAATGTATAAATATTTATAGGGTATGTTGTAACACTGATATATACCTACAACTAATGTGGATAAGAAAATAGAACTTCAGGAGAAAATTGCAAATATAGCTAATTCTTTTGATGGATTAACTTCATTGACTACATCCATTGATGGTCAAATTTTGATTTTGGAAAACCAAATTTATGTTCTTGAGAAGGAAAGAGACAAAATTATAAGAAGAGATAGAAGTCTGAGAGGCTTGGTGAGTCCCCGGTTGGATTCACTCAGTGTACATAAGAAAGAGTATATGGATATGGTGGGAAAGGCCACACCGACAATGGTAAATGAGAAAGAGTCATTTGCACATATATTAAGTGGATTTTTATCTATTTCCGACACTTTCAAAATAGGTTGGGATACCTATCTTGAGCTATTGGAGAAGGATTATCCAGAAATTTTGAAATTTGTTAAGCTCCAATAAGATATTTTTGGGATATTCATTGTACAGTTTTTTTTGGATCTTTGACATTCTTTTTAGAGTTTTGGATGGTATTGATGTCAAAGGGGGAGTGGTATAGATGTGAAAAATAGAAGGAGATGTACACATTAGGGGGAGTTATGGAGATATGGAGATATGGATATGTGGAGTATTTTTCATTAATGAATATTTAGCTCAAGGGGAGTAGACAAGGTGAAACCGGCAGATGAAACCTTGACCATTTTTCACATGAGTGTTGCCATCAATGCCAAAGGGGGAGATTGTTCGCAATTGGTAATCAATTGGTTAGTTTCACTTTAATATCACTGATGGCAACATGGTATTGTGTTCTACCTTCATGTTTTGGTTCAGTTATGTACCAACAAGCACTTTACAAACACTACACCGGCACCGGCGGGACAGAAAGATTCCTTTGGTTACCGGCAATGCAAACCGACATAGTTTAGTAAAAGTTTATCGGTATTGGAGGTCGACATCTCTTGGATCTTGCATCGGCAATTGATTTTAATATTTATGCATTTATGTTATCTGGCAGACATGTAATTTAATATTGTATATATCTCTGTAAGCCGACATAAGGCATAAAAATTGTATAGGGTATATAGGTCAATTGGATTAGATCATTTTGATATGAACATGAAACAAGAGATTATGGATATGTGAATGTAATATTATGCAAAATATATCAGAGAGATTGTGTATGTGAGGAAATTCATGTAAGGGTTATTCCGGTAAATGGTTTAGGGTTTCAGACCGGAATAGATAGAGCATAAACCAAAATTGTATTATGGCATAGAAGATGGTATCTTAGCAGTTCAACACTTCTCCAGATTTTATTCTAGACTTTTATGTAGTCAGTAACGCTCCTTTTGTGATTGAGCAGTGCGCTCTAGATTGTAAGCCTTTCTGCATTTGCAGGCCCCTTATATTTTGTAATATCTCTTCATATGGCAAGTGGATTGATATTGTGGGTCACAAATCCCGCCGTGGTTTTTCCTCTTTGAGGTTTTCCATGTATAATTTTGTGTTATGATTCTCATTTATGTGATTGTCTTATTGGTTGCTTTACTTCTTTCAATTTTGTATGTACTAGTATACTGGTTGGTTTATGCATGTTTAATAAGCATAAAATTGATCATTCTGGTATAACACTGATTCACCCCCCCCCCCTTAGTGTTATTGAATTCCAACACACCCGAAAGAGATAAGAGATTTTTTGACAAAATATGAGGACATCATTTCAGATAATGTACCTGATGGATTAACACCTATTAGAAGTATTAGTCATTGCATGGACTTGGTTCCTAGAGCTAGTTTTCCTAACAAAGCTACACACCGGTTGACACCGGCAAAGAATGAAGAACTAAATAGACAAGTGCAGGAGTTGTTGAAGAAAGGTTTGATTAGGGAGAGTCTGAGCCCTTGTGCAGTACCAGCAATATTAGCACCTAAGAATAATGGATAATTGAGGATGTGTACTGATTCAAGAGAGATAAACAAGATCGCAGTGAAATACTGGTTTCCTTTGCCTAGGATGGATGACATAATGGACTATTTGAGAGGAGCAAAATACTTTACAAAGATAGATTTGAAGAGTGGATATCATTAGATTAGGATCAGCGAAGGTGATGAGTGGAAGACAGCATTTAAGACAAATAAAGGACTATATGAATGGTTGGTGATGCCTTTTGGATTGACTAATGCATCGAGCACTTTCATGAGGCTGATGAATGAGGTATTGAAGAAATTCTTGGGTAAGTTTGTTATTTTGTATTTGGATGACATTCTGATTTTCAGTAAAACAAAAGAGGAGTATTTGTTGTAGTTAAGACAAGTTTTACAGAGGTTGAGAGAAGAAAAGTTGTTGATCAATATCAAGAAGTGTAATTTCATGAAGGTTGAGTTAGTCTATTTAGGATTTGTGATATCTTAGAATGGTTTGAAGATGGACCCTAAGAAAGTGAAGATCCTGCACTAGATTCGGGTGTAGATTCATTGTCTACCTTAGATTCATCTTTTCTCACCCACATATTCTCATGCTTGTCTTTGATCTCTTCTAACTTTGTCATGCCCTTCTCATATGATTTTTTCTTGTCTACCAAAGCACTATTCTTGCTTCTGCAATATTTTGGAATGTGACCAATTTTATTGCATGCACGACAAACAACATTCTACATAGGTTTGAAGTTCATCTAATTTCGTCTTATCCTACACTGATTAGAGATATGTCCAAACATCCCACACGCATAGCATCTCTTATTTTCAAAATTATACATTACTGCTCTACATGTGTTTGACTTGCGACCAAAATTATTGCATATGAAACACTGACCGGTAAAGGCAGGACCATTGTTTACATTATTCATTCCATTATTCACCCTACTTCTACATTGATTCGCCATATGACCAAATTTATTGCAAGTAAAGAATCTACCATTAAATTTATGAGCATTAGATTGTCTTATCGGAGAATTCTTGTTTTTAGGCTTTGCATTACTTTGTCCAGATCCAGAGGATTCTCCTTTCTCAAATCCAGGTCCTTGCATGTCCTTTTCATGTTTCTGACTTTCCAGTATCTCATTAAGCCTTGTTGAGCTATCATTGAATTTGTCTTTGTATTCATTTGTAGTAGCAAGTTCATCTCTTAGGGCAACAATTTGTCTTTCAAGTTCTTGACAATTATTCCTTGATTCTGTCAACTCAATCTTTGAAAGCTCATTCTCATAAGTAAGCTTGAATCATTCATATGCTCTTTCCTTCAATGATTGAGTCAAATTCTCTTCATTCTTCTTTCAGACATCAATCTCCTTAGTTAGCCTCATCATAATGTATTGCATCTCATTTTTCAACGCATAATTCTCTCTCAAGCTTGTCAACTTTGTCTTGATTTTCCATGCATTGATCTTCTTTCTCCTTCAGCTTGTCCATCAGTTCTTTCCTCTTGTCTGTTGAAGTGTTCACTTGAACCTTCAAGTCATTAATGAAGTATCCAGTTGCATTTAGGTTTCTCTTTAAGGAACGGATCTCATTTCTTGGTGTATCAATATCCTCAAGTTCAACACTAAGTTGTCTCTAAAAACCAAAATCCATTGCTTCAATCTTCTGGACCTTCCTCTAGCCGTTAGGCTTTTTCAGAGGAACTAAGCTCTGATACCAATTGTTGGAATCAAGGAATACTAAAAGGGGGAGGTGAATCAGTGTTCTATCGATTAACAATTTTTTTTATTTAGGTTTAAATCACCAGAAGAAAATGCATGAAACTAAAATGCAGAAACTCAAAACAACCAACCACAAAATCATAACACCAAGATTTTTATGTAGAAACCCAAATGGGAAAAACCATGGTGGGATTTGAACCCACAATAATATTCCACTATGGCCAGTAGCAAAATAATATTACATGAGGAGTAATGCACATGCATTCAGGCACATTGCCTAGAGCTCACTACTCAATTACAATAAGGGATTCAACCCCAGAAGTCTCACTGCCTTATAAATCATCTACAATGATGAAATACAATGAAAGAGCTCCAAAATAGCATCTAGCAATGTGTGGATGAGTTTTTGTTAAGCGCCAAATCTCTGACTATATCTACTATGTAACTATGCTTTATTTCATGTCTCAGTTAGCTACCAAATCAAGAATGACCACGTGAAACTGTGCTACAAAGGATTCACAATCACCATTCACTCGCATATAAATCATACCACACATCAAAAAGATCTTCTGCACTGGTCTTATATATCCACAATCACAAAATATATCATTCACAAAGTCGGCCTGCTAATATAATGTGTATTCATATGTCGGCTTGACCGGATCACAAAATTGATGATAAAATGGTGTCTCTATGTCGACCCAATCATCCCATGCATGATTCATAACACTAAAATCACCAGAAAGCTTCTAGACCAAAACTGCTCTGCTCAACCTGAAATACCGGTTAGCAGGCTACTAGTTTACATCCACTTCCGGATATCAAGATCCATAATTATCGGATAGGATTCTCAAGAAGAGTTGCCATCATTGAAAAACCCTAAACCACTAATCAAGCATCGATAGCCAATGGGTGAGTGTCAATTGCCAATAGTTCACAAAAACTTGGGCTACACCCACCAAACATAGATTTCAATATTATTATCTAGCAATCCCTTGTAACTCAATACTGTTGTAAAATGCTACAAAAAATCTCAACGAAAGCCCTAACCCTTAGTGGTTTTATCAAGACTTGTGTCAGTTACAAAAACAGGGTTATAATATGTCAACCAATAGAAAATTAACTCCTGACGCCTTTATAAAATAATAAAATTCATTTGAGCTTTCCTTGGATCCCGCAAGGGGCGTTTACCCTTGACCCTATCTTGGGAGTGCTGCCCCCAAACCCTTGTTGAATAATTTGGGGGGGAACTACACTAATAAAAGAGGAAAATTTAACCTTCAAGTCTAATTAGGCTCCATATAACAACAGTTAGGGGTACTACTGTTGGCAATTGGCACTCATCCGGTAAGGGTTAATGACTTTTAGAGTTGTCATTGATGGCAACTCTTCTTCAGGTGATTGGAACTCATCTTTAGGTGTACATATTCCTTGTTTGGGTTAACCGATATTCATTTCACTTTACTGTCTAAGTCCTCATCTTGGTAACTGATCTCAGTAATGTGCATTTGGAACCCGGTAATGGATAGGACCCAATTAGGAGACTTTAAGGTCCCGATAATTTATTTCATGGATTTTATGGTATCGTGTGAAAGTCGACATGATCATTGGTATTATGTTTGAGATTCACTGTGATTCACCGGGCAATAGGTTTATACTTTTCATTGAAGCTGACATGGTGGAAGACAGAATGATATTGAAGGAGATCCTTTCAGCGGTAGATCGATGAAGTTGTGGAATGTGAATTTTTGGTTGCGAATTATTCAGTGATTATCAGTATGTATTTTTGTCAATAATTAGAAGCATCTGTGTGCAGTTTCACGTAAACAACATAACCGATAGCATAACAAGGTAGAACAGAGCATCAGCAAACCAGTACACAGTGATGGCTATCAAAGCATGAACCAAAACTTACGCAACATGGTCAGATGCATCTTATAAGTTCATTCTACTTTATGATTACTTTGTAATGTTTTGTAAGTCAGTAAGACTTCCCATTATGTGTTTGAGCATTGAGCTCTAGGTGGCTGGACTGACTGCATGTGCAATACCCTACATGTAATATTTATATACCTTGATCAAGTATATAGATATTGTGGGTATAAGCCACACCATAGTTTTTCCCTTTGCAGGGTTTTCCACATATAAATATTGGTGTTATGGTGTTGCCTCTTTATGTTTTATTTGGTGTATGCACTTTAATTTTATTTACTGTTAACCGGGTAATAATCAATAAGTTCAAAATTGTCATTACCAGTAGATCATAGATTCCTCCCCCCCCCCCCTCAGTGTTCTTGGATTCCAACAATTGGTATCAGAGCTTGGTTCCTCGGAAGAATTTTAACCACTTGAGGAAGATCCAGAATTTGGAATCAATGGAAACCGGTCTGCAGCAGCAACTTCAACTTGCTCTTGAGGATCTTAATAATGAGCGGATGGAGAACGGTAAACTAGAAAATGAACTAAAGAAAGCCAGAGAACACATCATTTCATTGCAAGGAAATCTTTTAGTTTTTAAGGCTAAGAGAAGGGAACTTTGTGATCAATTGCAAAATCAGAACAATGATGAGGAAGATGCTATGAAGGATCAATGTCAAAAACTCATTCACGAGAATACTATATTAAAGAATGAGATGCAAGCCTAGTGCAGAGCACATTTTATTTCACAACTAATTTTCAAGCACATGGTTTTCTCTATAGGTTCATTTATGTTGTAACTATGGGTTGGATCAATGATCAACCTTGATGTAACTGAATGCCTATTTTGTATGGTCAATAATCTCTTAGGTGAGCATATAAACCTAGAGGTCTATTAGGCCATGAAGGCTTGGAATTTGGATTTTGTCAAAGTTAGTATGTCTAGGATGTTGTCTTAGGTGTTGGAGTAAATAATGACCTTGCTTGTCTTTCCATAAGGTCTAGGTAGTTAATAATCATTGTTGTTCTAAAATTGCAAAATTGCAAAATGTTGCTTTGGTTGTCAAGAAACTTTTCAAAGTTGTCGGTAGGATGACAACAACTTCTCCAACGGTCCTAACTATTCAAAAGTTGGTTATGAACATTGGAAGAGGTTTCAATAATCTCTTAGGTGAGCATATAAACCTAGAGGTCTATTAGGCCATGAAGGCTTGGAATTTGGATTTTGTCAAAGTTAGTATGTCTAGGATGTTGTCTTAGGTGTTGGAGTAAATAATGACCTTGCTTGTCTTTCCATAAGGTCTAGGTAGTTAATAATCATTGTTGTTCTAAAATTGCAAAATTGCAAAATGTTGCTTTTGTTGTCAAGCAACTTTTCAAAGTTGTCGGTAGGATGACAACAACTTCTCCAACGGTCCTAACTATTCAAAAGTTGGTTATGAACATTGGAAGAGGTTTATATATATGTGGACAACCAAAGGAAGGCATGTCGAGGGTTTTGTAAAGTTTGGTGGAGAAAGTGAATAAAACAAATTTGATTTTGCCATACAAAGATTTTCCGTACAATTTGTACAGAGTGAGAGAATTTCTGATGAAGTTTTGATTTGGTTAGGAGTAACTCTAAAATGCCTTTCTAATGCACCAAGTCTGACCTCTCAAAGTGGAGTTTAGTAGAAGTTACAAACATTTAATTTCTGCAAGTTGAAACCCTCCATTTTCAAGGGTTATAATGCAAGTAAGGCCCTAACTTGCAGTCTGCTCATTGGGATCCGATGGCCATGGGTAGAATACTAGTTAGGGATGTGTATTTTGAGATTCTAGAGGGGAAAGGTCAGAGGAGTTGGTTGGTACAATGCCACCAAGCCCTAGTCTAAACCGGTTGAGGGTTTAGATTAGATTAGATGAGTTTCTTTGAATAGACAATGAACAATGATGAGAAGATGAGTTGAAGTGTTGAAACTGGGTATTTGAATATAGGAGAAACTTCCTAAAAAGTTGGAACCTTCCTATGACCCCATTCTCCATTCCTCTTTTGTGTGCCCGGTCTAACCTGATCAATTAGGCCTGTAACCAAGTAGGTGTTGAAGAGTGTGGGAATAGGGTGGAAAATCCAATCTTTTTGAATCTAATAGTGATCCCAAAAGGGTGTCTGAAACCTAAATTTGGGTAAGTGTTGTTTGGTGTTATTTGGAGAAAAGTCCCAAAAGACAATGAAATTGGGCTACTAACCGGTGAACCTGTACCGGTAAGTCTATGAAACCAGCATCAGTAAAACTGTGAAACTTATACCGGTAGACCTATACCTATGGGCTTGTCTAGTCCTCAAAAACCAATACTTGTCTTGTGTTTCAAATGAGCATTGTAGAAGATCTTGATAAATCTTAGGAAGTGGATAAGAGTGTGTGTCAACCTGGTGAGTGGTGAGAAGTTGATTTCACCGTTGAGGTGTGAAACATAACTAGAAAGAGAAGACCAGAGGTGTGTGGGTGGGTTTATCACCATACTATTATTGACCTCTACATCAAAGCCCTAACCATGAGAATGTGCAAGGAGATTAAGGATAGAAAGAAAAATGAAGAAAACCTAGCTCAATCATTGAAGTATAGATCTAGTGAATGCAATAGACCGACACATGAGAATGATATGTTGAAATTGAGTTGACCCAGTCCCAGAACAATGAACAAGAACGTGAGAGATAGATTATAATCATGAGAGATGACCTAGTTATTGCAAATGAGTATAAGGACAAGTTCAAGGATACCTCTGCTAAACTTGATGAATTATTGAAGAATTAGAGAGATGCTAATGATAGGAAAGGTATTGGTTATGAAGAAGGAGAAAACTCTGGCACTGCACAACAAGATCAATCATCCAGACAGAAGTAGAATCATACCAACAACCAGAACCAGAAATCACTGGTAAGACAACCTAATGCTCATAAATTCAATGGTACATGCTTTATTTGCAATAAATATGGTCATATGGCTAGTCAGTGTAGAAATAGGAATAATTAGAACAATACATCATTCACCGGTCTTGGAAATGTAAGATGTCATGCATGTAGCAATTTGGACACATGGATAACCAATGCAGATCAAATGGAAATCAAGGAAATCCAGGGTTTAACAAAGCAATTTAGAAGAACAATATTGTATGTTGTGCATGCAATAAGGCTGGACATATTGCTAAATATTGCATAAGTAAGAACCCACTGGCAACTAATGGAAATGCAGATGAGAAGGGAAAGGAAAAAGTGGAAGACATCATACAACAACATGAGAAAAGATGGGTAAGAAGATTGGATACACAACTAGCAGATCACCCGGTAGAGTCATTAGGTACTACATCGGTAGCAAATACAACCAGTAACTAAGGCACTTTACCTTAAGGGAAGGGAAAACATTGAAGATCATGTGAATACCCTAGATTGGATCTGTAGTAAGAGAATTCTAATTGTGGATAGGTCCTCTAGGAATTTTAGGAGTTTACTAAAACTTACTTGCAAACTATGTGAACCAGTAATGCTTCCCGGTAGCATTTATGTGATGGTATGATGAAAGAATAAGTATCTAGTAGAATACTGAGAGGGGGGTGAATCAGTATATTGAAAAATTGATACAAATTTCCCAAACTCAAACTCAGTCAAACAAAGGAAACATATCTCAGTCAAGATCAATATTCATAAGAATACTTGACATCAACTGGTTTAACTGTTATGACAACTTTAATAGTAAACAACGTCAATCTTGTAAACATCAACAATGCTTAATCATAACTCAACATATTCAAATCTCAATGCTTCTGCATAGCATGCCTTATCAAAAATTAACCACATCAACAAATAATATCACAACCGCAAAAGCATGCACCACTTGACACAAATGTTTATATGTGGAAAACCCAAATAGGTAAAAACCACGGTGAGATGGGACTCACAAGGATAGCTATCTGAACTATTCTAAAGTTTGCCCTGTTAGGAGCCAAGCCTGTTAAAGCTTTACAATAAGTCATGTTAAGAACTAATTCTGGTTAGAAATCACTCGGTTAAGGGATTTACAAATATGCCCTAATGAAAAGCACAATACCCTGTTAGGAGCAACCTCGCTAGAGGATTTAATAATCCAAGCTAATGGACCACCTTGTTAGAGGATTTAATGAGTAACCAAGCTTGTTAGAGCTTACCCGGTTAAGGGATTTCACTTCTACTGTAATTGTTAGAAAACAACAGGTTTTCTTGATCTGTCTGAGTAGCACTACATTTGCTTGATCAGATCCTTCTAAGCTTCAATCTTCCTTCACTCAAAGTGCAGACCCATTCATTGGTTAGGCAACTACACACTCAACAAGTTTTCTACCAATCTTGCCAATACTTTTTACAAACAACTTCATCAACCTTAAATACAAATCAATTATGTTGATAACACAACAAAAACCTAATTCTCATCATCGAGATTACAAACAATTTAGTACAATCTTGATTGTTAGAAATCATGACAATCTCTTCACATTCTTCAAGAAATTTCCAACCGCTCCATGATCACCACTTCATCAGACTTTGTAACTCATCACGCACTATGCATTAGATGCAATCCACTTTAACTCTTCCCTAGACAATAAGCAAACACACCAAAACAATTTGAACATACCCTCATACAGTGATCACACATTTCTACATCATTACCTCTTATCAGATAATAAACCATCAAACTTGATCGATTAGGGTTTAACAGCTGATAGGGTTTATTGGTTACAATACATAGAAAGGTATAATCCTTTACACCAGTTCATCGGTTCAACTCACAAACTTTACATACTGGTTTACAACATCTTCTGCAAAGCTCTTCTTACCGGTTACTAGCCAATATCAAAAACTACAATATCAAGAATAACATGAATACTATTACCGGTTCAATTGACATCAATGACAAAATATTATTAATGAAATCTCCATGAAAAATGCCAATAATCTCAAAATGCTAACATTATGATAGTGAAAATTAGGGTTAACGACAATAAAAGGGAAAAGTAAAGTTTTTTTTGTCACACAGTGATCGAGCATTCAGACGAGCGATTTCCAGAGCGATTCAGAGTTCAAGGCAATTTGTGCAAGCACTTTATTTTCAAAATAAATTTCATCTCCCCACAGTGTCTTGAGGTTACAAGGTTTATCAATCTAACTTGCTGAACTCTATCTTTGGAAACAAAATTTTTGTTGCTCATCAAATGGTCAAGGAGGATGCACACTATGATCTTTGCAACATAATGCTGAAAGAACTCATGACAAACCTCCAGAAAATCAAGCAAGACAAAAAGAATACTTTCCGCTATTGATCTTGTGTTATCTGTTTAGTATTTTAGTTTTGGGGTACAATTCTCAATTTTGGAAAAATTAAATGGGCTTTTGACCACCCGGTAGCATCTCAAATAGGTCAAATTTAGGATAGGCAAGGGGATAAGCTTAGCAAGGCAAATCTATGGGCATTTTTCAAGACTTTTCAAGAAGAAATGAAGAACAGATGTAGGATCCCTAAATCTATAGTAGAAAAATATAAGGATACTATATGTTTTATGGTTAACAAAGATGAATTCATGATGGAAGGTGTATAACCAAGAATAATCTGGATCATGCCAATGGGATATGAGGTGGATGAGGCCACACTGGATGCCTATGTTGTTGGCAATTGACACTCGATTGGTTGGTTTCACTATGTTGTCATTGATGGCAACATGATTTTGTGTTCTGCCTTCATGTTTTGATTCTATGGTATACCGGCAGTCACTTCACAGATTCTACACTGGCACCAGCACCGGTAGGACAAAAGGATTTCTTTGGTCACTGGCAATGCAGGCTGACATAGTATAGTAGAGGTCATCAGTATTAGAGGCCAACATATCTTAGATCTAGCATTGGCAATTTGTTTTAATGTTTATTCATTTATGATATCTGGACGACATGTAATCTAATATTGTATATATCTTTGTAAGCCAACATAAGGCATAAATTTGTATAGGGTATATAGGGTTGTTTGATTAGATCATTTTGATATAGGGAGATAGACATGAAATAGGAGATTATGGATATGTGAATGTAATATGATGCGAAATATATCAAAGAGATTATGTATGTGAGGTATTTATTGTAAAGGTTATTCCGGTAAAGGGGTTTAGGGTTTCAACCGGAATAGATAGAGCTTAAACCAGAACTATTTTCTAACATAGAAGATGATATCTTAGCAATTCACACTTCTTCGGATTATTGTCTGGAATTTTATGTAGTCAGTGAGGCTCTTATTGTGATTGAGCAGTGTGCTCTAGGCTGTAAGCCTTCCTGCAAGTGTAGGCCCATCATATATTATAATATCTCTTCATATGGCCAACGGATTAATATTGTGGGTCAAAAATACCACCATAGTTTTTCCTCATCGAGTTTTTCCACATATAAATCTGTGTGTTATGATTCCCATTTATGTGTTTGGCTTATTGGTTGCTTTACTTCTTTCAATTTTGTATGTACCCATATACCAGTTGGTGTATGAATGTTTTGTTAAGGCTAAAATCTACTATTTCGGTATAACATTGATTCACCCCCCCCCCCCCCACCTCCTCTCAATGTTATTGGTTTCCAACAATTGGTATCAGACCCTTGTGCCTCAGAGGAAGTTTAATAGCTTGGGGAAGATCGTGAAACCGGAATCCATGAATATGGCTTTGGAGAAGCAACTTGAGATGGCACTTGAAGATTATGACGTTGAAAGGTTGAAGAACTTAAAGCTACAAGATGCATTGAATTCTGCTAAAGAATTCATTCTTGTCCTACAAGAGAGGCTATCATCTATTCAAGATAGAAGGAAGGAACTTTTGCAAAATCGTGATGATGAAGAGAAAAATGCACTTAAGGAGAAATGCCAAAAATTGAGTTAGGAGAACATGGTTATGAAGAATGAAATGAAAGTTATAACTATGAGGATGTCTAAGGAGATTGAGGACATAAAGAAAAAGGAAGAAAATATTGTTGTATCCCTAAAGAACAAGTTTGAAGAATGTGGTAGGTTGGTTCATGAGAATGATATGTTGAGAACTGATTTGGTACAATCCCAGAGCAATGAGAAAGAGCTTGAGAGAAAAATGATAATACTAAGAGAAAATTTAACTACTACAAGTGAGTACAAAGAAAAATTGAAGATCATCTTAGCACAACTTGATGAGTTACTGAAGAGACAGAGGCAGATTGGAGATTCCAGTGGACTTGGATTTGAGCAAGGATAGAGTTTTGGTACTACTAATGAAGATCAAAACCATAAGGCACCGGTAAGATAATTCAATGGTAGATGTTTTGTTTGTAATAGATTTGGTCACATGTCTAGGCAATGTAGAAAAAGAGCAAATTAGAACCCTGATTCTCCTCCCGGTAAATCAGAACCTTGATTTTGCTCCTGGTAAATGTTCCAAATGCAATAAGTTTGGTCATAAGACAAAAGATTGCAAAATGAATGTAAAATGATATGCTTGTGGAAAATTTGGACATATGGCTAATCAATGCAGGTCAAGCAATTTCACCGGTTTTAGAAAAGCGATTCAAAAGAACAATGTTACATGTTATGCATGCAATGAAGTTGGACATATTGCTAAGTTTTGTAGAAGTAGAAATCCACTGATTAGTAATGGAGGATCAAATGAAAAAGGAAAAGAGAAGGTTAGTGAAATCTAGCAAGATCATACTTAGAGATGGATTAGGAATATTGAAGAACAATCATCAGATGGGAATGTCTCAGTTACTTATCTAGCAGAAGAGGTTGCTTGTGCACCAACAGTGAGCTCATCCGGTAACTAAGGCAGATGCCTTAGGGGTAGGCAAAATTCATGAAGATGTTGCATATGCCCCGGGAAGAGGTTCTCGAAGATGTTCTAGATATTGGAGAGGATTATTCGGCATGGATATGTTCTGAGTGAGATCCGATATCTCTCACCGGTAGTCATTTATGTCAATGGAATATTAGGGTTTTTCTCGAAGGATAAAAGGTTGAATACACTTCATTGTTAATCACCCCACATTTAGAGTGATTTTAGAGTGATTCAGAGCGACTAAGTGCAATCATAGGCTATTCAAAGGCAATTAGATTTCTTCTTGAGTGATTTCATCAGCGTTTGGAAGAATTTGTTGAAGGTTTTCATCGAGAGCAATAAAAAGGTATTTATCTTGAAACTTGGAAGCGAGATCTTCTTCTATTCCTATTTTTATTGCAAACCCAACTATCGTAGAGGTCAAGGACCACCCCAGACCAATTTTCAAGTGGTATCCACATGTGGCTACCCAAGAAGACTCGGTTGGAGCATTTTCTCACGTTCTAGAGGGAGTTGTGTATGTAGAGGATGTTACAGAATACATTCACTATCATATCGAGGACTTGGGAACTTCAAAGATCAAGGGAATGCATATGAGTGAGCTAATGGGAGAATCTGGAAAGATCAAACCAACATATAAACATATTGAAGAACTATGGTTTACAAATATTCTGGATATTCTGGAGTTTGAGGATGAGATAATCAAATATGTCCTAAGCAAAGTACATGGGGAATTCATATGGCTGGATAGACCTTACAAAATCCCCAAGGAAGTCATCTAGGCAATTACTAGTTTGTCATCGATAGGGCAACATCCAGACAAGAAAGTTTCAAATGACTTCATAAGGAAGATCATCGGCACTACATCTGACAAGAGATCCATGAAAGTGAGAACTATCATCGACAATGACATCAAATTTGGTAGCATGATTATCGAATATAAGGTAACTCATTCAAACTGACTGAATTTTGTTTCCAGTTCATGCATTTTGGCTCCATACAAAATGATGAGAGACAATGTAAAGTTAGATCTATGTGGTTGGATGCTTGATGAGTTGTTGATAAACTTAGGAAAGATTAAGGGTGAGAAAAATGGCACTTTTTGGTATGGGAACTTGTTAGTCTTCTTGATGCTACATTTTCTGAATGATTCACCCTGTTCTGGTAAGAGGCAATGGGCTTTTGACATTCCACTAGGAAGAAAATCAAAGCAGTGAATTGTTGCATTAGGAAGTCAAAGAGATGATAAGATATGGGGTTATTTTAAGGCATTTCAAAAATATATGAGGTCTAGGATAAGGGTACCTGAGCATATTGTAGAAAAATACTCTACCGACATTTGCTTCATGGTAAAGAAGGATGAGACTCTCATGGAAGCAGTTAAGCCCTGGAAGATTTGTGTTGAAGAAATGGGCTATGAGGTAGATGCACAGATTCTTGATGTCTCATAGCAAAAATGCTAATTCAGGCACCAATAGATGAGGTAGAGAAGCCCTATGGTACTGCACAATAGAAAACTCAAGAGGTTGAAAAAGATTTCAATCGGAAGAAAAGGGAGAAATAAGAAGGAAAAGCAAGTAAACTTGTACAAAAGGTCTCAAAGGACATCAAGGCATTAATTGATGTTGTCCCAGAGAAAGGCAGAAAGAGGAAGTATCTGGAAGTTCATATTGAACCTGTTATTGCAGAATCTGAATTAGAGGATGAAACGTCGTTAGCATTCAAGAGGGTTGTTAGGAAGAAACCAGAGGAAACAAAGGTGGAAGCAAAGAAGCAACCGGTTAGGAAGGTCACAATCAAGCTACCAACACAGAAGCAAACACCTAAATCTACACCTACAGCTACATCCGACACTGCCAAGAGGAAGAAAAAGAGTGACATTGACTTAGCACTTGAAACTGGTAATGTAACTATCATACTACCTAAAACTTGTGCAGAAATTGTAGATGAAATTATAAAAGATGGCATGTTGAAGAATGTTAAATTTTATTATGAAAACTTAGAGGATGATGAATAGAGAGAGGTAGAAGAAGCAATCCTATTATACTTAGATATCTATAAGAAAGCCTTAATAGAGATAGAAAACCAAATACCGACTGAGTTATATAACATGTTAGATGCTAGAATATTATCAGCTATGCAAGAGGATAAACACATTAAAATTCAAGAACTATTAGCTATATGTGTTACTATTATCATACACTCTATTGGTTGGTTTCACTATGTTGTCATTGATGGCAACATGATTTTGTGTTCCGGCTTCATGTTTTAATTCTATGATATACCGACAGGCACTTCACAGATTCTACACCAGCACCAGCAAGACAGAAGAATTTCTTTGGTCACCGGCAATGCAGGCCGACATAGTATAGTAAAGGTCATTGGTATTGGACGCCAACATATCTTAGATCCAGCATCGGTAATTTATTTTAATGTTTATACATTTATGATATCTAGCCGACATGTAATCCGATATTGTATATATCTTTGTAAGCCGACATAAGGCATAAATTTGTATATGGTATATAGGGCAGTTTGACTAGATCATTTTGATATAGGGAGATAGACATGAAATAGGAGATTATGGATATGCGAATCTAATATGATGCAGAATATATTAGAGAGATTATGTACGTGAGGTATTTATTGTAAGGGTTATTCTGGTAAAGGGGTTTAGGGTTTCAACCGGAACAGACAGAGCTTAAACCGGAACTGTTTTTTGGCATAAAAGATGCTATCTTAGCAGTTCACACTTCTCTAGATTGTTGTCTAGAATTTTATGTAGTAGTGAGGCTCTTATTGTGATTAAGCAGTGTGCTCTAGGCTGTAAGTCTTTCTGTAAGTGCAGGTCCATCATTTATTGTAATATCTCTTCATATGGCCAGTGGATTGATATTGTGGGTCACAAATCCCACCATGGTTTTTCCTCATTGATGTTTTCCACGTATAAATTTGTGTTATGATTCTCATTTATGTGTTTGGCTTATTGGTTGCTTTACTTCTTTCAATTATGTATGTACTGGTATACCTGTTGGTGTATGAATGTTTTTTTAAGGCTAAAATATACTATTCTGGTATAACACTGATTCACCCCCCCCCCCCTCTCAGTGTTATTGGTTTCCAACATATGCACAACACCTATTGTAGGCACCAGTAGATGAAAAGGAAGAAAATTTTGGCACAACCCAAGAAAAAGGACTTAAGGTTCACCAAGAACAAGTTGCACCAACAATAAGAAAGAAAATGACTAAGGTTGCAGCGAAATCTCTTATTGGTGAAGGTCACGATAGGGAAGAAGTTGAACAAAAAGTTAAAATTCTTGAAGCCCGCAGGAAAAAAGAGATGAAGCAGAAGAGGAAAGAGGAAAGGGAAACCCAGAAAGGAGCTCAGGCCACTCCTAATACGGTCCTGGTAAAAACAAACTTCCAAGAAACCAGAAGCACCATCCAGAGCCTGCTACTTCTAAACCGGATAAGCAGAAGGCCACCCGGCAATACATGGCTGTTTATTCTGAAGAAACAAAATTAAATGAGGGTGTAAAGGAAATTCTAAAGAAGAAAGATGTAGAGAGGGAGGAGGAGAAAAAGAAAGAACCTGTCAAGGAGACTCCCTAGAAGCCCAAGATAACAATTGTACATAAGAGAAAACCCAAGTCAAATGAGCAGTCTCAACCGAATGCAAAGAGGAGAACTGGTAAGAAGAAGTTGGAAGCTCAAGATTTAATTGATCAGATTATTAATGATGGGACTTTAGATAATATTTCTTTATTCTTTGATGGATTTGAGGAGAAGGATAAGAAGCAAATTGAGGAAGCAATTCTTTTAGTAGGGCATTAATTGAACTTGAGAAAATTTTGCCTGAAGAATTGTATGATAAGTTAGAGGCCAGAAAATTACATGCTTGGACTATGGACTGGCAGATAACAGAGATAGAATTAGTCAATCTATGTCCCACAATATCTCCTCTAGAGATGGAAGATTTAATTAATAAAACCAGCTCATCCAAATTTAATCCCAAGCATAGAATAAACGGCCTAATGTTGGAAAGATTTGAGGAGATTTAGAAGGAAACTGTAGATATTTGAGTGAGAATTCTTTTGAGTTTGGTTTATGATCTTAGTCCAGTTTTGTGCAATCTCAGAATATTTAGTTGCCCAAAGGTCAACAACCGGCAAGACAACAAAGTGTACATATTGAGAAACTGGATACCATTGTACCAGTTAGTGAGTCACATTTTACATCAGAGAATTTACCAGTAGATAATGTACAAATTACAGAGGACATAGAGGCATATATAAATAAGGATATAGTTAATAAGGGTGCAAAGGATGTTTAGGATCCGCATAGGGCACCAAGTGAAAAATCCATCAATGCACAAGAGATAAAATATTCTAAGGTTATCTCACCAACAAACAAGGGTAAGGAAGTTGTGACAGAACTCTCTTCTATCTTGGCAATTGACACTACAGCCTTAGCCAAAGGGAATTTGTCACAAATTTTTATCAATTTTGATAAACCCTATCACAAAATGTCACTGGCAGAGAAAATTTTTTGTGGCAGCAGCTCTTCAGGCTCAAGCTACCCAGGAATTGGCTCAGGAAGAGTCAAAAGACAAAACATTAATTTAACATGGTTTTGAAATTCTGAATCAGTTAGTACCAAAATTTCAAGCACAAGAAAGTGCAAGCTCATCTAGTAAACTAGAAGAAATTATTAATTTTATTCCTAAGCACTATGATTCCTTATTGAAATTTTCATTAACGAAGGCTAACAAAAAATTCGGTGCGCCCTGGAAGTTAATATTTTTGCAAATGATTGAGATTGATAAAGATAAACTCCAAACTTTCTTGCAATCCATTGATGCAGCTTTGGCAGAAGGAGGTAGTGTATATAAGACTTGTCTAGATTTTGGTAAACTCACAATATCCATAGACAATCAACTATCGGATTGTAGGAACAATTTAATTTAGATTTCCAATTCTTACAACCCAGCAACAAATCTTACAAGTTCTTTAGATAACCTTGTAACCTATAATCATCACAAAAAGTTTCACATCAATATCCCTTACATCATCAACTCTCATAGATCATCCATCAAAAGTAGCATTGGTGAGTTTGTTGAGTTCAATGTTAGAAAGATTGCACCTAGGGTTGGGTACACCTTCAAATCTTGTCTCAGCCTCAAACTTGTCTACTACACAATTAGCCAACTTATCTTAAAAATATTCCCTAATCTCATAAGATAACAAGATGTTGCTAATAAGAGCCAAACTAACTAGAGGAAACTCTTCCATTATTCCTATGCATCCATATAAATGTAGTGATAAAACCTTAATGACACGTCTATTATAGCTAGTAACCTTTATAGTGACTATTGTGGATGCATATCCCTAAAGCACATTGATTTGTCCTAAATTACAATCTTGAGGATCCTCCACACATCCTTTAGCATGACCATCATCTTCCTAGATAACAAGTAAATGATGTTTGTCTCAAATTTTCATTTCTTTTCGAAATTCTTATGTATTGCTTGGTGGGCTAAGATCATGGTATTTTAACAATACGGCACATGTCCACCACCTCAAGTGTAGCCCCAATCATGCTCTTTTCTTCCCTTTACAAACTCCAATATTATTGGACACCTCTCCTAGGTCATCAAATATGGCAAATTACCTCAATATAGATCAATGTATGTCAATCCTTAAAGCTTACCTTAAGCTAATATAAACATCGAGCCCTTTGTTATAGATGTGCCACCTAACTAGTGTATGTGCATGCACTTCAAGATATGACTCATGCACTTGTCCTTAAACACATTTTATTTACTAATATATACATGTTTATTGCTAATTCATGCACCACAATCTTGTTAGGAAACTTACAGATACTGAGAGGGGGGGGTGAGTTAGTATCTAACCGGTAATTAGAATTTCTCAACTTAAAACATGTAGAACATATTGTAACAGTGTACCGGTATGCAAGAAATAATGCAATAAACAGAAATGAAAGAAACCACATGAAAATCACACCATAACACAATGATTTAACGAGGAAACCCGGTGTGGGAAAAACCTCGGTGGGATTTGTGACCCACAATATTCACTTCCTGGCCAATAAGAGAATGTTACTTACAATAGGGGCCTGCACATGCAGGAAGGGCAACTGCCTAGAGCTCACTGCTCAAATGGGAAGTCTCACTGATTTACAATGTGGATTATACAAATCCAATAACTTGTACCTGTTTTACAATAGCATCTTCAATGCCAGATTCAGTACCGGTTCCTACTCTGTTCTTTACATATACCCCTTAACCTATATTTCACATAATAGGTCTGCTTAATCTTTTCTCCTTACTTTTTTGCTTACATCACTTACTTACAAAATGTCTACAATGATCTCTTTTATATATAAGAGTCATTTTACAATGATATCAAGTCAGCTTACAAAGTTTTTCAAATAATAAACAAAATATGATATATCAAAAATCCTAACGGCCTCTGTGTCGGTATGCTTCCTTTCTTTGTGTCGGTGTCGGTGTTCTAAGTGCTGGTGTAGAGTGTGTTCTACTAATGCCGGTGTAATTCCATGCCAGTGCCATAGGATTGTAAGGTTGCCATCAATGACAAAACCTTCAATCACATACAATGTCTCATTGGAGTGTGCATATGCCAACAATCTCCCCCTTTGGCATTGATGGCAACACTCATGAGAAATTTCAAAAGTGTATCCCAAAATGTGAAGTCCAAAAATGTTACCAAAAATGTGTGCTCCCCCTGAGCATATGATTCCTGTGATATTTGAATTTTCTCATACCACTACTCCCCCTTTGGCATCAATGACAAAGGTTGTCAAGATGTCAGTAGAGTTTGTAGTTTCAACCTTGTAACTAGGTAGTTACAATTTGAAATAGATCCACCAAAATCAAGTTTATACTCTCCATAAATGTTTTACTATCTCTTATTGTTGTCTTTGTCCTTTTAGCTATACCTGTGAGATGCTACAAATGATCTACCAGTGTTTTCTGTCCCTGTATTAGTGCCTCAAATATTTCCTTCCGCAATGATGCTAGATAGTCCAATCTTGGACTTAGTTTTAATCTCAGATGCTTTGCCTTATTCACTATCCTCTCCTTTTCTCTTTCTAATTTAAGTAATTCTTCCTCAAAATTTGTTATCTTCCCCTTAAAAACTGATAATGTATCAGGTGAGTTAACAAAATTATCAGCAAGTTTATTGATTTCATCCTGTACCTGGCCTATTTTCTTATCTATGTCTATAGTCAAAAAGTTTGTCTTACGGGTGCCTTTGTATAGAGTTTTGTACTCTTTCAATAAGTTACACAGTTCTGGTAGAAGTGTGTCAAAATATTTGGTACACTTCTTTATCTGCTCATCAAAGAATCTTTGTTTTTCAATTTCCAATTTATCCTTCAATGCCTCTTCCTTTATTTTCTCAATGTTTTCTGTGATATATTTACACAAGGTATCAAGTTGTCCTAAAGAATATTTATTGTCTATATTATAGTTAGGAGAAATTACCTTCAAAATTGGTATGGTGTCATCTATTGCCTTATAAGCTTGTGAGCTGCAATCTGTTATCCTTTTAATTGAATCTAAGAGTACTTCAGCTTCATTAGTTGACTTGTAGCCTGATGATGAGGAACCTACATTCAGAGTACTGCCGATGGAAGTAACCAAGATTGTTGTGACCTCTGGTAGGTTTGTTTGTGTTTGCATTTCTTTAAGCAATGGTTTGTGTGCTTCTCCAGTTGTCGGTGGCACTGTTTCCTTATGAACTTGTTCCTATTATTGTTCCTATTCTGGAGCCTTTTGCTCTATATGTTTCTCTATTTGTTGCATTGACTCAGTTTGAGTCTGAGTTTCTACCTATTGCTCTTTATCATCTGTCGATTTCTCTTGTGTGTTTTCAATTTGCTCATCTACCGGAGGCTCACTAGCCATGTCAGTCTTATCAGTTGTATCTTTATCTACCATAATGTTGATATTTTGAGTATCAACATCCACTGTATATAAGACTTTAGGATTAGGATTAACATCCTCTACATCCATACTTTCAATTGTCAGTTGATCTTTTGTAGCTGTTGTTGTTACCGGTGAAGTAATCAAAGGAGGTGGGGGCAAGTTGTCTTTAACCTTGATACTAGGTGGTCCACCAACTTTACCTTTACCCTTGTCTCTTTCCTTCTGATAAACTTGTATAGATTTGTGGCTCATGTATTCTTCTTGTTTTTCTTTTTCCACTAAGAAAATGTCCCATGCATTTTCCATCTCCTCAGTCACCTCATTAACTCTTCCAACCATTAAAGCAATGTGCCGGTGTGTAGTAGAAAATACTGACTGGGCTTCAACACTTAAGTCATCAGTTTCTTTGGGTGAATTCACCAGGTATACAACAAGTAGCTTTTCTATCTTTATTTTCTTGTCAAGTTATATTACTGCTTGTCTCCTTGCTTCTAGTCTCTTAAATAGTTAATCTAGTACTTCATCTACTACTTCCATCAAAAGTTTCTTATACATATCCATATGTAATATAACATTGTTTTCTACTTGTTCTTTTTCATTAGTTGTCAGAGTGTCATATAGTTTCTCTATATTCTTCAATTTCCCTTCCTCTGTAATTTCTTTCAACAGTATGTCAAGAGGAGCCAAGTCCTTATTTGTCCTCTTCTTCTTCTTGGGTGTTAGTTTCTTCTTCATTGGTGTAGCCTTTCTTACCGTAGATCTCACTACTTGTTGTTTTTGTCTTGTCCTCCTAGGTGAGGGTGTGATTGCCGGTGAGGGATCTCTTTTCCTTACAACTCTCTTGAAAGTTGCAGGCATTTCATTCTCTAAAGATGTGCCTACCGGTGATAGGTGAGTTTCAGGTTGTGGGGCTGCTAACTCATCCTCTGTTATACCAGTTTGTTTCATTACTTTATCCTTGATTTCCTTTGCTTGCCTAGAACCTCTTCTCACAACTGCCTCAACCTTTTTCATTCTTTTATGGGATTGTATTTGGCTTTCAATAGTTTCTACACTACCAAATACTTCTTCCTTAGGTTCTTTAGGGGCTTCCAGAAATGCTTTAGCATATGTTTCAATTATATGATCATCTATTTTGTAGCCCATTTCTGTTACCCAGATTGTCCTAGGGATGACTGCTTCCATCCAGATCTCATCATTTTTTATTACAAAACATATTTCATCCTTATATTTGTCAACAATCTTTTGTGATAATCTAATTATTTTCTTCATTTTGGCCTTAAGTGCTTGAAATAAATCATGGATATTGTTTTCCTTCTCTTCTCCCATATTATTGAATAGTTCTGTTAGCTATTTACCTACCGGTATATCATATCCAAGTTCTTTGTAGCCTATACCGGGAATCTATTTGGTTATATGTAGCATCAGACATACTAGCATATTTCCAAACCTAAAAGTTCCTTTCTTGTCCTTCTTAATCTTGCCTAATTTTTCAATTAATTCGTCCTTCAACCACTCACATACATCAATCTTTGCATTATCTGTGACCATGTCATAAGCACTCTTAATGCACAGACTTGACACTCAATTGAGTATGTTTGCATGAGTTGCCTTATATCCTAATATCATGTTGATAAATCTTGCATTAGTATCTTTTACATCATTTACTCTTAAGGACCTTTTATCAGATGTGGCACCAGTTAGGTCCATAACTAGGTCATTGGAAACCTTCTTGGTTAGGTCTGGCCTTTTACCGGTGGTCGGTAACCCTGTGATAGCTTTCACAGCTTCCTTGGTGATTTTGTGAATTGCATCTAATGAGAAAAATTCACCATGTACCCTACTTAGGACTATCCTGATCACATCCTTGGGGAATTCAGGAATGCTAAGGATCTCTGTAAATCCTAGGGTTTCAATGATCTTATGTTCATCTTTTACATTGCCCAATTCATCACATATGACAAATTTAAACATGGTTTTAATCTCTTCATCTCCTAGTTCCTCAATGTTGTAGTGAATGTAAATTCTGGGGTCTTTAGCATAAACAACTCCTTTAGAAATTTGAGAAAAAGCACCTAAAGTATCATCTTTCTTTGCTACCTTGGGAACTAATTGAAATATGGGCCTAGGTCTTTTTACAACTTCAACAATAGTAGGGTTCGCTATATATTCAAGTGCAGAGGTGGATGCCATGATAAAATACCTTTTACTGCCTTTAGGATGGATGATTGCTTGAAGTGTTCTTGCCTCTTGCTTGAAATGCCTTAGCTTGGAATCTTCACGCTCTTCGTAGGTTTGAAATCTTAGTGAAATGAAATGGAGCCAAAACCTCAAATTTATAGTGTCTTTTTGCCATCTACCACATTAAATACATGCTGGTTAAGTATTCACTTAACATTGTCTATTAGTAATAAAGTAATTTCCAACTTCTCATCTCTAGCCGAGGGAATAATAGCACATGTGTCATTAGATCACCAAACCCTCAAGGAAAATTTCTTCAATTCGAAGAAGAACTTCCTGTCAGTGGAGCATCACTCTGTCCTGCCAGTGAAGCATCACTTTGTCCTGTCGGTGAAGTATTGACTAGTTCTACCGATGGAGGAGTATTCCCAATATTTAGATCAGCTTTTCTAATCCATTGTTTTAAGAATTCTTGCTTAACCTCTTCAACTTTTTCTTTACCTTTCAAGCTAGAACTTTTGTTGTCTATTGGTGATCCTTTACTTCTACAGAATTTTGCAATATGCCCAATCTTGTTACGTGCATAACAAGTTACATTATTCTTCTGAATATCTTTCCCATAACCTATGCTGGTTTGTGTTCTGCATTGATGAGATAAATGTCCAAATCTTTCACAAACATAACATCTCACATTCATTCTGCAATTCTCAGAATTGTGACCAACTTTGTTGCATTTAGAACATTGACCGGTGGGTGTGTTGATATTCTGATAATTTCTAGATCTACATTCATTTGCTCTATGACCATACTTATTACAGTTAAAGCATTTTCCATTGAATTTATAAGCATTAGGCTGCCTTACCGGTTTGCTATGATCCTTTGTGTTAGCAGTACTGGAGCTTTCACCAACTTCAAATCCGATTCCAGAAGTGACACCTTTAGGTTTTTGATTCTTTAGCAAGGTGCCAAGTTCCTCTGAGCTTTTCTTGAATTTTTCTTTATGTTGATTTGCAGTTTCTAGTTCTCTTTCTAAGACTTCTTTCTGTCTCATCAGTTCATTGGAGTCATTCTGAGTGTGCATCAAATCTATCTTTAATAGATCATTTTCATAACTAAGTCTTGTGTTTTCATTTGCTGCATCACTTAGTCTTCTGGTCAATTCTTCTTCATTCTTCTTCCTATCTTCAATCTCTTTACAAAATCTCATAGTCATATCCTGTATCTCATTCGTTGTAGTTATGTTCTCCAATTTCAGCTTACTTAACATATCATTAAGTGATTCCTTCTCATCATTCTCATTTTGCATCTTTTCACAAAGTTCTCTTCTCTTATTTCTTTCAATAGTAATATTATCTTGAAGTGCCTGAATGATATCTTGATTTGCTTTTAGATCATCTTCTAGTTTGATATTTTTCAATTTTTCTACATCATAGTCTGAGAGAGCTGCTTCAAGTTGCTTCATCAAATTTTCCATCTTTACCAGTGTCAAGATCTTCCTCAAGATGTTAGGCTTATGAAAATAGAGGACCAGAATCTGATACCAATTGTTGGGAAACTACAGATACTGAGAGGGGGGGATGAATCAGTATCTAACCGGTAATTAGAATTTCTCAACTTAAAACATGCAGAACATATTGTAACAGTGTACCGATATGCAAGAAATAATGCAATAAATAGAAATGAAAGAAACCACATGAAAATCACACCATAACACAATTATTTAACGAGGAAACCCGGTGTGGGAAAAACCTCAATGGGATTTGTGACCCACAATATTCACTTACTGGCCAATAAGAGAATATTACTTACAATAGGGGCCTGCACATGCAAGAAGGCCAACTGCCTAGAGCTCACTGCTCAAATGGGATGTCTCACTGACTTACAATGTGGATTATAAAAATCCAATAACTTGTACTATTTTACAATAGCATCTTCAATGCTAGATTCAGTACCAGTTCCCGCTCTATTCTTTACATATACCCCTTAACCTATATTTCGCATAATAGGTCTACTTAATCTTTTCTCCTTACTTTTTTGCCTACATCACTTACTTACAAAATGTCTACAATGATCTCTTTTATATAGAAGAGTCATTTTACAATGATATCAAGTCGGCTTACAAAGTTTTTCAAATAATAAACAAAATATAATATATCAAAAATCCTGTCGGCCTCTGTGCCGGTATGCTTCCTTTCTCTGTGTTGATGCCGGTGTTCTGAGTGTCGGTGTAGAGTGTGTTTTGTTGATGCTGGTGTAATTCCTTGCCAGTGCCATAGGATTGTAAGGTTGCCATTAATGACAAAACCTTCAATCACATACAATGTCTCATTGGAGTGTGCATATGCCAACAAATCTTCTACACATTCTCTTTCAAAGCATGCATGTTCTCAAATAGAACATACACTTTAGGCCTAAATACATGTGCCATTGGAAGTTATGCATGTGCTTTAGTATGCATTTTATCCAATAATGTGTACATTACTGATGTAGGACCATCCCTGGTTCTTGGAAATCTTGCATCAACAAAAAACAAATATTTTTTTTCAGTTTGTTTTCTGTTTTGTAGTTTCAGCATTTCTTTCTACATTTTCTTGCATTTTATCACTAGATCTTGTGAAGCTGTATTTTTCTTGTGAACATGGTTACCTTCCTTATTCCAAAACCGTGGGACATTTGGATCTTTTTTCATCAAGTTTTCACTTTCGGATTCTGAGACAGTTTTTGGCTTAGAATACCAGAATCACCTAGACATATTTTACTATTGGTGAATCTTGCGGATCCTTTATGTAGTTTGCAGAACCCCAATTCGTTGATTCCAATGTTCCTTGGAATGTGGTCGACCTTCTCTTTGATCTGCACTTCATCCTTTGGATTTTCCAGAGGATTCTCTTTGGCAGAGGCCGACCTGATGGTTTTACACGTTTCATCATGTCCATCATTGTTTGATTCTTCTTGGGTCGACCGGATCCCTCTAGACCATATAAATCAATGTAATTTAACATCATAAATCATTAGAGAGAATATAAAAGATTTATCTTAAGATTTAGAGGTCTGAAGTTATCAATTCTATAATTGAGCATATATGTAGCAGGCTAGTGAGTCAGATCTTGTAACCCGGATGTTATCGGTTATTTGTTACCAGTTTTCATGATCTAATTCATTTAGTTCTACATTGCCTTCATCATCTTGTCTTGCTTTCGTTGTTCTTACTATTGTTGCACGGTCTGAATATATCTCTTTAAGGTCCCTCCTAACTAGTGACTACACCAAGTGGTATCAAAGCAAGATTTCATTCTGGAAATTGCAGTCCTGAAGATCTTGTTGTGGGGTGGTGGATTGTGGGTCTGACCTGTAGCTGCAAAGGACTTGTGTGAAGATGGCACAAAGAGGAAATAGGAATGGTGGAGCGCATGGGAATGCAGAACCTGTTGTTATGGAAACATTGAGAGGAATTGCAGCTTGGTTAGAAGTCATTGAGACTGCCCGAGAAGAGGCTCACCTCTTAAAGATGTTAGTGAAGATGAAGAGGAAGAAGCACCGATGGAACAAGTAGCAAGCCCACTGGCGATTGATCCAGAGGAAGAGAGGTTATTGAGGGTTTTGAGTAGGGTAAACACTAAACCACATTTTACCCCACCGGAGTATGATAGAAAGTTGGATTCAGATGAATTAATTAATTGGATCTTGGAGATGGAGAAGTATTTTGATTTTGAGAACATTGCAGAAGAGAGAAAGGTGAAATATGCATGTACTCAGTTGAAGGGTCAAGCATCTCTTTGGTAGGAACATTTGCAAGTTGATAGATAGAGAAGAGGTAAAGAGAAAATTAAATCATGGGAGTGGATGGTTGTCAAGTTAAAATCAAAGTTTATGCCAGCTGAATACCAAGTAAATCTGTTTCGGAAGTTGCAAAACTTGAAGTAGAAGGAATCTAGTGTGCAGGAGTATACCGAAGCATTCTAAAAGTTGAATATCAGATCCGCACATGTCGATGATGAGATTGAACAAGTTGCAAGATATTTGAATGGATAGTTGATGCCTATACAGGATGAACTCATTTGAATCAAGTTGCAAAGTGTTGAAGAAGCTTACCAATATTCTTTCAAAGCCAAAGAGAAGTTGAACAAAATACATGAGCAGAGATAGAGAGGTAGAGGTGGAAGGTTTTCTAGAGGAATATTTCAAGGAGGAAGATGATATTCTAGAGGAAGAGGATATTCCAGAGGAAGAGGAACCTGTACAAATTAGAACAAGGATAAGGAAGTAAGCAAAGAAGGTAACTCATATTGAAAGGATGACATAAATTTCTACCGAAGAAGAGAACATGATGGTTACCGGAATGAAGGTTTTGGAAAGGATGATAGAAGACAAGATAAGAAAGTGTTTAGAGGAACTTGCTTTAAGTGTGGAGGAGAAGGAAATCATGATTTTGAATGTAAAAAGACAGAGAACACTAGGAGAACAACATTGGTAGAAGAAAGCCTCACCAAATCAGCTAACAAACTAGAAGATGGAGAACTATTGATGATGAGGAGAGCTTTGTGTCATACCGAAGAAGATGAAGGGCCCTTATAGAGGATAAATTTGTTCAAGACTAGGTGTAAGGTATCTGGTAAGTGTTGTAAAGTAGTTATTGATAGTGGCAGTTTGAATAATCTTGTTTCAAAAGAAATGGTGAATAAATTGAAGTTGGAAAGACTGAAACACCCTAAGCCTTATCAAATAGCATGGATTCTGGATGATTATAAGTTGTTAGTAAGTGAGCAATACTTGGTGAAATTGAAAATTGGAAATTATCATGATGAAGCTTTGTGTGATATTATTCTTATGGATATTTGTCACCTTTTGTTGGGTAGACCTTGGCAGTTTGATAGATAGGCAATACATGATGGAAGAAAGAACATATACACTATTAGCAAATGGGATGAAACAAACCTTATTACCCTTGGAGGAGCCCCTGAAGATTGAAGTCTGTACAAATGCTAGAATCTATTTGGTGGATGGAAGGAAATTCTTGGAGGGAATGAGACATGAGAATGTGTGTTTTTCCTTAGTTCCTAAGAAGACTGAGGACTTGAAGCGTGAAGAAGAACAACCAAAAGAGATAAAGGAGTTGCTGACAAAGTATGAGAACATCATTTCAGATAATGTGCCTAATGGATTGCCACCTGTGAGGAGTATAAGTCATTGCATGGACCTGATTCCCAGAGCTAGTTTACCTAACAAAGTTGCACACCAAATGACATCGATAGAGAATGAAGAGTTGAATAGACAAGTGTAGGAATTGTTGAAGAAAGGTTTTATTAGAGAAAATTTGTCCTTATGCAGTACCGACAATGTTAGCACCTAACAAGAATGGAGAATGGAGGATGAGTACCCATTCCAGAGCAATAAACAAGATCACAGTGAAATACCGGTTTCCTTTACCTAGGATGGATGATATAATGTATTGCCTAATTGGAGCCAAATACTACACAAAGATAGACTTGAAGAGTGGATATCATCATATCAGAATTAGACAAGGAGATGAGTGAAAGACAACACTCAAGACAAATGAAGGATTGTATGGATGGTTGGTGATGCCTTTTGGGTTCACTAATGCACCAAGTACTTTCGTGAGGTTGACGAATGAGGTATTGAAGAAATTATTGGGTAAGTTTGTTATTGTATATTTAGATGACATTCTGATTTACAGTAAGACAAAAGAGGAGCACCTATTGCATCTAAGACAAGTTTTGCAAAGGTTGAGAGAAGAGAAGTTGTTGATAAATCTTAAGAAGTGGACTTTCATGAAGGAAGAGTTAGTCTATTTGGGATTTGTGATATCTATGGATGGATTGAAGATGGACCCTGGGAAGATAAAAGCAATTGTTCAATGGCCTACACCGGAAAGTATTGGAGAGGTTAGATCATTTCATGTATTAGCTAGTTTCTACTGGAAGTTTATTAGGAATTTTAGTTTAGTTTGTAGCCCTATGACTGAGACAATGAGAGGAGATAGGAAAGAATTCAAGTGGACAACCGAAGCAAATAAATGTTTTGAATTGCTAATGCAGAAAGTGACTGAGTAGCCTATGTTAGCTTTATCAAATTTCAACAAAGTATTTAAAGTGAACTATAATGCAAGTGGAAATGCAATTGGAGTAGTGTTAAGTCAGGAGGGGAGAGTAGTAGCTTATTTCAGTGAAAAGTTGAATGATGCAAGGAGATATTTAGTGTATGATCAGGAATTTTATGTCATAGTTCAAGCCTTGAAGAAGTGGAGACATTACTTGTTGCCTCAAGAATTTGTGTTGTATACTAATCATCAATCTTTAAAGTATTTGAACTGTCAGAGTAAAATGAATCAGAGACATGTGAGATGGGTAAAATTCTTGTAGAGTTACACCTTTGTGTTGAAACATAGGAGTGGGAAGTCAAACAAAGTTACAGATGCATTGAGTAGAAGGAGAAATTTGTTGACAGAGATAAGAGTGATAGTATTAGGATTTGAGGAGTTGAAGACCTTGTATGAAGATGACCCAGATTTTGCAGAACCTTGAAAAGCTTGTAGAGAACTGGTTATTGTAGATAGAAGTAAGTGCTTAGATAATTTCATTTAGGATGGGATGTTATTCAGAGGAGTTTAGTTGTGTATACCTAAAATTTCTATGAGGGAGAATTTGATAAAGGAGAAGCATAGTGGAGGATTAGCCGGACACTTTGGTGTTGACAAAATAGTAGCATTGGTGAGTGAATATTACTTTTGGCCTCAGATTCATAAGGATGTTAGGAAATTTGTGCAGAGCTATAGAATTTGTCAAGTTGCAAAAGGTAGTAGTCAAAATGTGGGATTGTATAAACCTTTGACAGTACTGGAGAGACCTTAGGAGGATGTAAGCATGGATTTCATACTTTAATTGCCTAAAATATGGAGAGGAAATGATTCTATATTTGTGGTGGTGGATAGATTCTTAAAGATGGCTTATTTCATACCTTGTAAAAAGACATTAGATGTAGTGCATGTAGCTGACTTATTTTTCAAGGAGGTAGTGAGATTACATGGATTACCTAAGAGTATAGTTTCAAACAGAGACACTAAGTTTGTTGGTTATTTTTGGAGAACACTTTGGAAAAAGATGAAGACAGATTTGGAGTTCAGTTTTACTTTTCACCCACAGACTGATGGATAGATAGAGGTAGTAAAAAGGAGTTTGGAAAATTTGTTGAAATGCTTATTTGGAGAGAAGACCAAAAATTGGGATTTGATTCTTGCACAAGTAGAATTTGCCTACAATAGTCCAGTGAATAGGAGTATCGAAAAAATACCTTTTGAGATTGTTATCAAAGCATACACTAGAGGTATATCAAAATTGAGGGATATTAGTAATGAAGACAAAAGGAGTGCAGAGGTAGAAGAATTTGCAGATCATATGAAGGCCTTATATATCCAGTTTAAGAAACATTTGGAGGATATGAACAACAAATTATATAAGGAGAAGGCAGATGAGAAGAGAAGACATAAGGAATTTGAAGTTGGTGATGAAGTGATGGAGTATCAGAGAAAAGAAAGATTTCCAGTTGGAACATATAACAAGTTGCAAATGAGGAATTTTGGACCTTGCAAGATATTGAAGAAATTCAGTTCCGAAAATGCATATGAAGTGGAGCTACCGGATAGTTTGAGTATTTCACCTATATTCAACATTACAGATCTACATCAGATTTATGAATCAAAATTCAGTGAAGATAGTATTGTAGACTTGGAGAAGCAGTTACCTTGGAAGGAATTAGATCAGATTGAAGATATTTTGGACAGTAGGATTGGGCATAGTACCCAGAGCAATTAGTACAGAGTATCTTTTGAAATGAAAGGACAAACTAGTTGAAGATTCATCTTGGAATTATCAGGAGGAGGTGGACCACCTTGGTTTTCCTTTAACCCCAAAAAAGTGAGGGACTCACTTTTTCAACAAACCCAGTTGTCCGATGCAGGAGCATCCTAGGTTCTTGGCAATCTTGCATCAACCAAAAAAATCTATTTTTTTCAGTTTGTTTTCAGTTTTGCAATTTCAACATTTCTTTCTACATTTTCTCTCTGGAACTTGCGGAGCTCGATTTGGCTTGTGAACGTGGTTACCTTCCTTATTCCAAACCGTGGGATGTTTGGATCTTTTTTTGGCAAGTTATTACTTCTGGATTCCAAGATAATTTCTGGCTTAGAACACCAAAGCCGCCTGGACCTATTTTCTTATTGGTGAATCTTGCGGATCCTTTTTGAAACTTGTGGAGCCCCAATTTGTTGATTCCAATGTTCCTCGGTGTGTGGAAAACCTTCTCTTTGATCCGCACTTCATCCTTTGGATTTTCTAGAGGATTCTCTTTGGTGGAGATCGACCTGATGGTTTTACATGTTTCATCATGTTCATCATTGTTTGATTCTTCTTGGGCCAACCAGATCCCTCTAGACCATATAAATCAATGTAATTTGGTATCATAAATCATTAGAGAGAATATAGAAGATTTATCTTAAGATTTAGAGGTCCGAAGTTGACCGATTCTATAATTGAGCATGTATGTAGCAAGCTAGTGAGCCAAATCTTGTAACTCGGATGTTATCGGCTATTTGTAACCAGTTTGCATGATCTAATTCATTCAGTTTTGCATTGCCTTCAGCATCTTGTCTTGCTTTCATTGTACTTACTCTTGCTGCATGGTCTGAATAGATCTCTTTGAGGTCCCTCCTAATTGGTGACTACACCAATTACAATGTGCACCTATCTTATTTCTAAGATTTTTTTTTGACTCTCAGGTATCCCTGCAACCCAACTCAGCACCCCACTTGCCTTGCCTTGGACTTACATACTACCAAGTTGGGGCCAAGAAAGGGGTGACATGAGCCGAGAATAATCCCCTGAGGATGCACACAATCACCCACAAACCACATGCATCAAGCAAACCCAAGCCTCAAAGTCAAACATAAGACCAATGGGGAGCAAACCCATGGCCCAAGATAACTTTGCTACTCGTGCGGGTTATCTTATTTCTAAGAATATTAAATGCACTCATAAATGAAAAAAATAATATTTATTGGTTATCCCTTCCACTTGCATGGAAATCCTCTTGTGCTCAATATAGTACTTGTAGAATAGTATATGCTCCACTATTCTCTTTAAGGTGCTTTATTCTCACTAAAATTTAGTATTAGAAAGTGAAAATAAAATGTTTTGCCCCATCAATCCCTTCACTCCTTTTATTCACCCCTTCATCCCATCATTCACCTCTCTTAACCCAATTTTCATTATTTTGTACCCCTATCCCTCTCTTTTCACCAATTTTTATTTATCATCTCTTCTTACTATGCATCAACTATCCTCTTACTAAACCATCTTTTTTCAACAAATTAGGGTATCCTGTCATTGAGCATCAAGCACATGTATTTTACTTTCTTTGAAACATTTCTCTTAATTGTGACACTACCTTCATGAGGGGCAACATGTAGATGCTTACAATTCATCCTTACATTTTAACCAATTCCTATCACCAATTTCATACTACCTAGGTTTCCTTTCTCCTACCAACTAAATAAATAAATTTTACACTAATTCTAGTTAATTAAATAAAGCATTTTATTTATTGTACTAAGATAATGTTCATCATCTCCCTCTTCATATTAAATAAATATTTATTTTTAAATTCAAATTCCACATTATCTATAATTCAAGTGAAAAATAAAATCCAATCTACTTCAATCTTAGCATCTCAATCATCAAATCAATCTTAACCATCCAATTCCAACTACAAACCAACTAAAAAATAATTCAAATCAACAATCCTAAGTTAAATCAATCCTAAATTCTAACCATGAATTCAATCAAGTAAATCCTATCCATTCACTCCCACTTACCTTCTATCCAAATCAAAATATCAACTTTTAATTCTAATAATTCACTTAAACAATTTATCTCAACCCTCCATCCACTAACTACTTGTAGCGTTGAAAATTGCATACCCCTTTACAATTCCACCTACACTTTTGTATCCATTTTAGTTTCCATTCCCCTAGCATCTGAGTGGGCTCATTGCAACCATTGCATTAGCCTTTTCCATTTTGATATGCTCGAGACACCTTTTCCAACACCTATCTTTTAGCTTCAATTTCATGTTAATTGTGTGTTTCTCCTGCCACTCGTCATTTTTTAGCATGACTCATTTGGACACTAGTGCGTTGCGCAGACATTTGTACACCATGCATTCATCTTGTGGCATATCAATGTTCAAATGTTATTTCTGAGGGCTTTGACACTTGTCACTTGCCTAGGTCGATGGAAACTCTTTAGAATCTTCGAAACAGCTCACCGGCCTTTTCTTTCCCTCCTATTCTCTCTTTTAAATCTATCTTCTATACATGCAATCTCTTAAGCTCTCTGGACCTCTCTTTGTTCTTTCAACAATTGCTTGTTCTCTCTCAACTCTCACAACTCTCTCTCTCTCTCTCTCTCTCTCTCTCTCTCTCTCTCTCTCTCTCTCTCTCTCTCTCTCTCTCTCTCTCTCTCTCTCTCTCTCACTTGCTACAACTATCTCTAACTTGTCATAATACTCTTTATATCTCTCTTGGCTTTCTCAAGCCTTGCTGGTAATATATTTCTATCTCTTGTGTCTTTGAGCATCTTAGGATTTATCGCATCCCTTATCTATTTGATTATTTATCATTCTATCTATTTATCTTTTGATCTATATATCTATCTGGTTGTCCATGGAGGTGGAAACATAGGGGTTTGACTAAGGCAAACCCCTATAGAACCCCAACATTTTTCCTCTTCTTCATGTGTGTAGGTTTCATGAAAGCATTTAACCATATGGAGGTTTGTGTTAGGATTCCCAAAGATACTGAGAGGGGGGGTGAATCAGTATCTAACTGGTTTACAGATTTTCTGACCATATTAAATATTTTGCATTCCAAAACAATGTACCGGTAAATAATAATTAATGCAGTAAATATGAACAATAAAGACAACATAGAAAGCACACCATAACACAAGATGTTTAACAAGGAAACCCGGTGTGGGAAAAACCTCGGTGGGATTTGTGACCCACAATATTCACTAACTGGCCAATGAATGGATATTACTTACAAGAGGTGCATGCACATGCAGGAAGGCCAATTGCCTAGAGCTCACTACTCAATTACAAAAGGAAGTCTCATTGACTTACAAAATGGATTATGAGAATCCAATATGATGTACTACTACAAAAATCATCTGCTATGCTAGGTTCAGTACCAGTTGAAGCTCATACAATAACCATAAACCCTTCTACAAAGTTTGCCTTAATATTCGCTCTACATATCCATCATAGCTATTCTCTATGTTGTGTTGCACAAAATGATCTACAAGATCTCATACTTATATATGAGTCTTATTACAACATGCCATGTCGCCTTAAAAAAAGATATTACAATTAAATACAAAACACAATAATCAAAATCCTGTCAGCTAGGATGTTGGTAAACATTATTGTCTTTATCGGTGACTATCTTCCGGTGTAGAATCTATCGGTGTCGGTGCTTGCCAGTGCCATAAGATTGCAAGGTTGCCATCAATGACAACACCTTCGATCACCTTTAACTACCATTGAGTGTGCAATGCCAATAATCTCCCCTTTTGGCATTGATGGCAACACTCATGAGTAAAATTCAAAAGGTGTCCCCAAAATTGAAGTCCAAAAATCTTACCAAAACTGTGTGCTCCCCCTGAGCAGATGATCTCTAAGTTATTGGATATTTCTCTTCTCTACTACTCCCCCTTTGACATCAATGATAAAGGTTTTCAAAATGTCAAGTGAGTGTAGTTTTAGCTCGAACCTTGTAACCGGTTGGTTACAATCTAAAATAGGTCTGCTAATACCAAATTCAGGCTCTAAGTGTATCTGTCACTATCCTTTAGTGCTACTTCTACTCTTTGAATTATACCAATGAGGTGATGCATTTTCTCTTCTAGTGTTTTATGTCCCTGAATAAGTGCCTATGAGATCTCTTGCTTTAAAGAGATGAGGTTATCCAATTTAGGACTGAGTATGCATTTAAGATCTTTTGCCTTTCATTTTATTCTTTCCTTTTCTTTCTCCAATTTCTCAAGTTTCTCCTCAAATCCAGCTATCTCCTGTTCTATAACTGATATTGGTTCAGATGAACTAATGATATTGTCAGCTATATCATTTATTTCTTTTTATACTTTGTTGATCTCCTTATCAATATCCATTGTCAAAAGATTAGCCTTATAGGTGTCTCTATACAATTCTTTGAACTCTGTAGTTGTGTTGTTCAGTGCTGGTAAGAGGGTATCAATATGTTCAGTGCACTTCTCTATTGTCTCTCCAAAGAATTTTTGTTTTTCCTTGTCCATTTTCTCCTTAAATGTCTCTTCATTTATTTGACCAACAGTCAATATATTGCCGGTGATATATTGATTGGGAGAAAATATATTGAGATGTATCTTCTTTGTATCACTGATGTTGAGTCTCCCTCTTAGGTAGAGCTTCATTCTCCACAGCTACAAGCTTATCTTGAAAGTATGCAAAATTCACTCGAGGAAGAGGCTTGGTGAGAACATTTGTTGTTTGCTCATCAGTGCTGATGCATTTCAGCTGAACAACATTCCTTTGCACCATATCCATGATATAGTGATACTGGATTTCCACATGCTTTGTTCTGTCATGAAATAATGGATTGGCAGAAAGCTTCACACAACTCTAGTTATCACTATGGATAACTATAAGCACCCAAGGTTGTCCAAACAATCCTACAAGGAGTTTTTGAGGCCACACTGCTTCTCTAGCTACCACACATGTTGCAATGCATTCAACTTCTATAGTACTCAATGCCACTGAAGATTATTTCTTGATACACCAAGAAATCATAGCATATCCCAAGCTGAAGCAAACTCCAAAAGTGCTCTTCAATTCAGTGACACTTCCTGCCCAATTAGAATCAGAATAACCTTCCAAGTTCAGTACTGTGTTGGAAGAGTACTTCAATCCATATCCAACTGTGCCATGCAAGTATCTCAAGATATTCTTGGTTGCAACTAGATGAATCTGTCCAGGTTCACATATAAACTGACTAAGAGCACTCACTGCATAGCAAATATCAAGTCTAGTGTTAACTAGATACATCAAAGATCCAATCAACTATTGATACTCAATAGGATCCACAAGATCTGAACTAGTTGTAGATTTACTCAACTTCTTCAAGTTAGATTCCATAGGAATAGACATAGATTTACAATCTAACATTCCAAACCTCTTCAAAATATCAATGGTATATTTTCCTTGAGTTAGAATAATCTCATTAGGTCTTTGCCATACTTCTAACCCTAGAAAGAAATGCATGAGACCTAGATCTTTCATTTCAAATTCTGAAGTCGGATATTTCTTACATCTAATAATGAGATGACCTTCTCCAGTCATAAATAAATCATCAACATATAAAACCAGAATTAACATATCTCACCATTGAATACCTTATGTAGATACCTAAAATTGTCCTGTCTAATTAAATAAATATTTTATTTATTTAATTAAATAAATATTTTATTTATTTAATTATTTTATCCTAATTCTTCTATTAATTAAATAAATCTTTATTTATTTAATTAATTCATTTATCCTTTTCTAGCCTTTCCTCATTTAAATAAATACATTTATTTATTTAAATTGTCCTTCCCCTAAATTAAATAAATACTTTTATTTATTTAATTGATCCCACTTCTTCTATTAATTAAATAAATATTTATTTATTTAATTAATTCATTAGCCTTTTCTACCCATGACACATGGCATTCATCTCTTAATTCCTACACTACCTACCCTCTTATTATTTTCTTATTTCTTTTACCTACCCTCTAATCTTAGTCAGCCATCTATCTAATACACCTCTTAATTTTATCCCTCCATTTCTTATAGTGTCTACTATATAAGAGGATGCTTCTTTCATTATCAACCCTCCTAAGCATTCTATTCAGCTAATCAATCTTATGCAATCAAGCCTTTTTGCGATCAAGCTATCAACCACATTTCCATTCTTTGTTGAGCTCTAGTGCACACATAAAATCTAAGAGCAAATATATCAAGCAAGATCAATGGAGATAGGAAGAATGAAGATTCAAACCTTAGTGGACATGTGATGGTTTAATATTTTTAATTTTGTTGAATTGCATTGTCTTAGGTAATCTTCATATGTTATGGTGGATCTTTGTTGTTGTTAGGCTAGGGTTTTGTGGTTGAACTCATTTAGTCTTTCAATATTGTTGTTCTGTTATCCACTTTTCACCATACACATTTTGGCATGCTTGGTGGGACTCTTGTCCTTGTCAGGTCCCAGGAAGGATAACTGAGAAATCCAAATCCAAATTATTCCAACTTAAACTTAATGTCGGTAAACCAAACTTAAGTGTCAATAAAATAGATTAATAGATATAGCAATACCAGTTTAACTTAATGCATAAAACAAAAAGAGAAACAACATCCACAACACATGACACAAAGATTTTGAAGTGGAAACCCAGTAAGGGAAAAACCACGGTGGGAAACCTTACCCACAATCAGATGATACTACTACAGATAGTATGTGTATACAAATGGGGTATGCACATGTAGAAAGGCCAACTACCTAGAGCTCACTGCTCAATCATAAAATAGGAGTCACACTGACTACACAATTGGATGGTTAAATCCAATGATAATGTACTGCTCAAAATAGTATCTCCAATGTTGGATTCAGTACCAGTTTAAGCTCTGAATATGAGTGTCAAACACCTTCATACCCTTCCTTCAACCTTCGAATAATGTCTGTGTGATTCGCACAAGGATCTACTTATTTTCGCTCTTCAATATTCGAACACACTCATCATGATCCTATATCTCGATCTTCAATAAGATCTTACAATCATTTATACAAAACCTAAGACCAAAATTAGGTCAGCTTACTAAGGAGATTACAATTAAATCAATTACAAATAAGTCTTGATGTGATACATCATATCAGCTCAATACATTTACCACATTAACCAATCAATAAAACAATCTCCATAACGTGTTGTGCTGATCTGAAGTAGATAATATGTACCAGTCCATAACCTAGACCTATTTGTCGGTAAAGGCAAATCTGTCAACCCGATTAGACCAATAAGAAAAACACCAAATCCAAATTTCCAATCCATGTCTTTGACATAACCAAATGATCTCCAAGTTATCACTATTGCTAGTGAACACATACCGATGACTGTGCATAAGCCACTAACCATATCGGTGATCCATATTGTTAGTTCAACAGTAAACCAATATAGCCATAGTACCAAAACAACAATGTATTCCTCCAAGAAGATAAGTGTTGACATCAATGAAAAAATCAATGCAACACATGACGAAGTCATCCATAATACCAACAGTCCTTTTGCATTTAACATTTTGGTTGCAGATTTTGTATTTTTAAAGTTGCAGATTTGACATTTTCTGGTGACATTTTGACTTTTTGCGTCTGCACCTTCTGGAACCGCGTTTTTGTTTTTCTGTCGCGTCTGTGCACCCCTGAATCGTGTTTGTGTTTTCAATAGTATTTTAATTTTCCAGATTGCAGGCTTTCATTACAGGGGTTTATGTGGGAAACATAATCACGTCTATGATCATTTTAACCACGTCTGTATTCTACAGGATTTTATGTTTTGCTTTTTTGCAGAAACGTGTCTATGATGTGTTAAAATGCATCTGTGTTTGGTTTGCATTTTTCAATTTTTGTTTCTTCATTTAGGGTTTCATTTCACCATTTTGTCTTGCATTTAGTGTTTTAGATCTGGTTTATTTGAGCTAATATCTTGTGATCCAACTAATGAAGTGGTGCATCTTTTCTTTGAAAGTGAATCGTGTGTCAAAGGCCCCTAATTTTCACAAAATGTTTTGGGATTTTGTTAAAATAAACCTAACTTGTTTGCTTGCAGGAAGGGGTAATCATTTGAAACAACCCAAACTACTAACAAATCTTTGTTGTGGGATCTTGGCAAGGGTTTTCTTTTGATTTTCATTGTGTGCCTTGTTTTCATAGATTAACAAACACTTCAATTGGTGCGCTAAAATTAAACCAGTGTCTTTTTTTGTCTTCAGCAATAGGTTCTTTTGTTTTTATCTTTAGAGGGTCTACCTCCCCGTGTGGTCACTAGGACTACTAGTGAGGAGGGAACAACCCAAGTGGTAGTGAGGCAAAACCCCCCTCTTCCAAACTACTATAAATAAATGTATGCATGGTGAAAGCCATGAGTAACGTCTATGTCCATACTCACACTATGTCTCCCCATAAACCCGTTTGATCAATAGCAGGGCGTAACCCCTATCGGTTGGGAGCCTTGTGTATTTACAAAGTTGAAGGTGTCTCATGTATGGCCACATGAGCGGATGCCCTTACTAGCACATTTTTATTTTAGAAAGTCAAAATCCTTCTAGTTGTTGGGGCAGGAGGTCGGACCTTTGGAGCGGCCCACACACATACAGTTCTTAGTAGAGGTACAAATATTGCCACAAGGAGTTTTCATGGGGACTGGTGCTTGGATGACCTAGAGAAGTGAGTGTCGAGGGTGGAGCCAGTGGGCTCAAGCACCTAAGTATCCTCTTTGAATAGCGTAGCCTCGGGGGAAACCCCATGTGAGATCAACAACTATTGTCCTGGCCAACCATAGGAATTGTGCTTGTCTTCTTTTAAACATTCAAACATTCAAGATCAAACATCAAAACATTGTTTCTTTTGTGTCTTCAAGTGTACGCAAAACATTTTTACATCAAATAACACACTTTCTTTTGAAGTCATTTTGAGTCTAAACACCTACAAATATAGAGTCCTCATCAACATTGTGTCCTCTTGTCACGAAAAAAAAGGGTCACAAATTCAGATTTGGTCACAACAACAACTTCACAAATTGGGAAAATTGCACTCAGGTTTTATAAACGCGTCTGTGTCTAACAGCAACACATTTGTGTACTATAAACACGTCTATGTAGGACAAAAACTTGTTTGTGTCATCATGTCAAACTGTATTAATAAGATCCTCATAAACGCGTCTATGCAGTATCTAGTCAAGTTTGTGTTGGGTAACCGCATCTGTGAAGTATACAGGCACGTCTTTGTTCTGTATTGGTAAAATTTACAGTCCAACAAACAAGATCAATCAGTTTCAAAATTCTTGAGCTTCCTAGGTGATTTCTCCAGGTTTTCATCCAGCATTCAACCTATTTTTGGGTCTCACAGAGTTCATCATTGCTTTACACCTTGCATTACATTCACATTTATCTAGACTTGAGTCAAAAGGTCAATTGCTTGTCCTCATCTTGCTTTGTCAACACAATACATACAACAACATTTTGCTAAGTGGTCCCTCATCAAGGTATATCACCTTTGGGTCTCATTTGGTCTTACTGAGAGTCAAGGTCAACTTACCTCATCAAGAGATCTATCATCTCTTTGGAAGTCACACCTACTCTACTACATACATACTTGGTCTTACACTTGGGACATTGCAAGTACACCTCAAATTCATTTACATTCCATCCAACTCTTGGTCTTCCATACTCTTTTCATTTTCATCTAGTCTCACACATCTTGGTCAAGCCCTAGTTCATGGTTGAAACTTGTTCCCAAAAATATAGGAGGGAAGCTAAAGAGGCTCAAGAGTCTACAAACATGAGTGGCTATGTGTACAAAAATGATACTTTTTCAATTCTAATCATACCACATTACCTAACATGGACATCTATAGAAACATTTAGAATGTTGAGAACCTGGATGATACAAACAACAATGATGCACAAAATGACAATGTTGACAACATTTTAGTACATTCAGCAGAGGTGGAGGAAACTATCATGGATCCCCATTTTAATAGATTGATTGAAGAGATCATGAGAAGAGATAGACAATATTTCCTACAAGTGATGACACAAAGTGGAGCTAAGATACCTCATGATTTTGACATGTCCCAAATAGTGGAAAATTGACCTACTCAAGAAAGCCAACTCAACATGGATCAAAGGAGACCTAATAGTGGAGGTAATAGAGGACCACGTTTCATGCTCGAGTCACCACCATCCTTGTTTCAAAAACCTGAGATCCCAAATACACATGGCCAAGCTTATGATACTCATGAAAGAACATCTCATGAACAAATCCGTCTATGCAGACCTTTATAGAAATCTTATAAATACACTCAATCGCATACCAATACTAAGGACCCAACTCAAAAGAAATTGGATATCCAGAGGCATGCTCAAAATTTGGACACAAGAAAGCCCCATGTCAAATTTTGGGGCAATACACAAGAGCAAACTCATGATATGCCTTATGACCCTATATCAAGTGGTCCCTACATGCATTATCATTATAGACCTCCTCCATATGAGCATGTTTACGATCAATACCATCCATATATGCAGTATCCTCCTCCACCCGGTGGCTTAGGTATGGGATATGGTCCAAGAAGTCGGTCTCCGCCCAAAAATAATTTGGAACAATAGATAAAGGACTTACAAAAGATGGAGGACATCAATACACCAAAACCAACTTGCACAATGAGAGATATATGTCCCTATCCATTTGATAAAAGTATTCCAATGCCTCCATTTCCTATACACTTTGTAACACCAAATTTTGATAAATACAGAGTTAAAGGGGACCCTAAGGCACATATAAGACAACTTTTCACAGCTTGCATTGAGGTAGCAGCAGAAGAAACATACTTGATGAGATTGTTCCCACAAAGCTTAGGTGAACAAGCTATGGAATGGTTCTCCCAAGTTCCACCTGGAATTAAGTCAAGGGGTGATCTAGCAAGGGATTTTATCCAACATTTATCATATAACATAGAGACATATATATCAATTTCCACTTTGTGCAATACCAAACAAAAAGATGGGGAGTAATTTTCATCATTCTTACAAAGATGGAGGAATTTAGCCAGAAAATACTCTTACGAAATTCCACAGAAATAAATGGTAGAGATGTTTACACAGAATGTCAACAGAGAAATTGGTTATGACTTGAGGAAAGCTTGTTTTTCCACTTTCAAGGACATCATTGAGAAAGGCTTAGCAACAAAGAAGGTCTTAATTGAGCAAGGAATCATCAAGATACTCAAAGAAAATAAAGAGGATTTTAAAGGAAAGGACAAGCCATGATTTTGGAACAAGAACAAGAACACAGTAAATGATGGCGTTGTTGATGCTAACACAGTGAGACCAAAAATCATTCTTTCAAGATCAAGTTCTTCTACAAGAAACCAAGTAAATACTCAAGCAACTTCAAAACCACAAAAGAAATGCACCCCATTGGGAGAACCACTTGAGTTAGCTTTTAGGAAGCTAGTGGCAAACAAGACAATAACAATTCTAGACAATCCTCCATATGAGCCAAAAGACAAACCCAATTGGTGGAATGACGATGAGTATTGCGAATATCACAAGAGTAAGGGACATAAAACAAGAAATTGCCATCGCTTGAAGAACATTATACATGATCTTATCGATAGAGGTGACATTGAGATCGAGGGACATACATCCAATCAAGAACATGATATGTTTAAGGAACCATTCCCTAAACATGACAAGGGAAAAGACAAAGCCACAGATGATCAAGCTAATTATACCAAAGTGTCCTATGACTATTGTAGTCACATAAATCTGTCCAGTTTAATTATATGAATATTTGCTATTTATTTAATTAAAAATCCACTAGTCATCGGTTAATTAAATTAATATTTAATTAATTCATCTCCAAACATTCTCCTATTAATTAAATAAATTATTCAATTTATTTTAATTAATTCATTAAACCAAATTCAAAATCAATTAAATGAGTAAATCATATTTATTTCATTTAAATCCCCTATTCCTCTTTTAAATAAATTAAATCAAACATTTATTTAAATCATTTATCCCCCCCACTTGCATTTTCCTACAAATGCAACTTGCACACATTTATTGAAATAAATGAATTTTTATTTTAATAAAATCCTATTTTCCCTCACCCACCAAACCCACTTGCAAATCTAATCCTCTTCTAGATTCTTCTAACCCCTTCCTAATTAACCCAATCCATCCCCTCATTATTGTCACATTCCTAAGCAACATGGAGTCACTTCTCAAAGACTTCAAAGTCTTTGAAAAGCATTTAATGCTTTGCGTGTTCAACAATTTAACCTCCAAAGTCTTCCAAAACCACTAATGGCTCTTACATGACCATTAATGGCTCTTACATAACCATTTATGGTTATTTCAACTTGCACTCATGTGTCTCCTCAAGCATTTATTGCTTTGACCATGTTTATCCCTTTTACCTTTGCACAAGAGTTTATCCATTGGATAAATGATTTATTCTTTGAATAAAGAATTTATCCATTCAACTAACCTTGACCTTAACTCCCAAGGTCATGTCAAGCATTTAATGCTTATTCCCTCTCCTCTCAACCTATCTCACATTGACACTTTTCATCCTGGGATTGGGTTGAAAATCCTTCACATGGATTGAATATCATTCAATCCTGACCCTTGTTGAGATTACTCAATCTCAACCATCCATTGCTCCATTTTACCTATAAATAGAGCCCATTTCTTCATAATCTAGATCCTGAAAACTTGCATGCAATTAAGCTATAGTGAATTCTAGAGAGCATTTAGCATAAACTACTAATATCTTGTCATTTTGGTTAAAATAAATCATTTTAGTATCAATAGCATAGTATTAGCTTTTTATTCACATTTAGAGCAAATACTTCAATCTCAAACCTCCATAAGCATCCATAGTGCAAAAAACTACTGAGAGCTACACTAGTTTGGAACTTGGAGAGGAAAGGAACAAAGGAGAAGGAGCCAAGAGTATGGTAGAAGGCATTTGGAGATGTCTTCTTGCATTTACATTCGTAGTTAAATGTTTTACTTTGTTCTTGGTGTCTCTTTTGATATGCCTGCTTAGGTTGATCTTTGGTTGAATAACACTAACCTTAATACTTGTTTCTTGTTGTTTGTGTGTTATACTACCACAGGTTTTGATCTAACACTTTCCCTTTTTGCAGAGCATCATTTGGTGAACCCTACGTGAATCCAAACACACAAAGTTTTTTAATAAAAACCAACTAACATGTTTTGAATGTTGAAATTGACACACAGGTCGCGCTTTAGCGTTGTTGATCGTGTTGTAGCGCTATTGCAATGTGTTATTCTAGCGCTATTGTTCTTACAATAGCACTATTGTACCAAGTTTGGCGCTATTGACATTGTTTCAACGCTTTTGAACTTGTTTTCGTGCTTTTGAAATTGTTTTGGCACTTTTGCAGTTGCTATCAATTCTTTCCTTTTAGCACTTTTGTATTTATATTAGCGTGTTTGTGTTAAATAGCACTTTTGTTTAAATACAGAGTAGCGCTATTGTAACAGAACATTGTAAAAAAGACCCTGTAATCAAAAAAGTGAAAATTATTACGCTTGTAAAAGCCCACCATAGGTTCGGTTTTTACTAAATGTTCGTTTCTTGTGCAGTTCTAAAGCCAACTTCCTTAAAAATCAAAAAAAAAAAAACTTATTTTTTGGTGTTTTAAAATTGAACAAAACAAAATTTGTTTTCTTGCAAGCTTAGTATCAAATTTTGTATTTAGTGCTCTAAAATTGAACAAAACAACTTTGTTTATTGCAAGTTTAGGCTTAATTTTTCATTTGGTGCTTAAAATCAACAAGAAAATTTTATTTCTACCATCAAACTTAAGCAAAAATTTACAATCCACACTTCAATTTTGGTGCAAATAAAATTCACAATTAACTTGTCTCAATTTTTGCAAAGCGGTTTTCCTTCATGTATATGTGCTTCAAATTAAGTTGACCAGGATTTTCAAAAGTTCTAGTTTACTCAAAACTTTGCATTTGAAGTTAAAAAGAACACCATGATTGTTGGAGCAACATCTCCAAATAGTTAAAACACATTGCGATGGCAAGTTAAAAAGAACAAGTGCATTTCATGTTTGGCACACTCGTGCAAAAGAGTTGGTTGAGTGGTCCTACTTCTAACACACACTATCCTCTCCCTTGGCTTTCATGGTCCTAGGTGCAAGAGAAAAGTGTTAGTAACACTCAAAGTTTATATTTTTACGAGAGGCCTGCCAAGAGACACATTACTCTTGGGAATGACCTCGCACGGTAAATCCTTCGAACTGCTATAGAAATCAGGTGAGAGCGAAAGTTGTAGCCTTGGGTATAGTTGTTCCTACAGTGTAACTTGCCGAAACGATAAATGGGCCCCACCACAAGTTACAAGGCTCTTAAGTGAGTCAATGCAGAATGAAATTATGTCCAAAAACATCGAACATGACTAAACACCTTTAAGTAGCAGCCCACCTATTCTATTGATTGAGAATATTTGAGATACAATTCAGTGCAAGAGCATAGATGGTTTTGATCCCAAGATACTCACCATACAAATTTCCTTGAGTAGAAACATAGCTTTTTGAAAAGTCACATGTGGCTTGATAAAAGTGGTGACTCCCCCATCATAGGGATCATCTATTTGTTATACTCATGCAAGACTTAGTATATCACATCCTTACCTACCACGACGGGATTCATAAGGTATGTAGTACCAAAGTCGAAGAAATATCAAGATGTGGGCTGAATTTATCACAACTGGCCATTTGACCTTAGGGATACAAAGTGTTTGAAGTGTTTTCATTTTAGTCAAGACCAAATACAAATTGAGCTGACTTCAAGCTTTAGAAAGAGAACACCTAAAATACGCTTAAAGGAAAGGGTCATAAAAATTCCAAGGATTGGGTTGATCTAGACCCATAATCATTTGTGCCTTTTGAGGCAACATTCTTGTGTTTGTGTGCTTGCTTTGTTTTCTTGTCAAAGAAGAATCAAAAATCAAAATCAAAACAAGTATTCATCCAACCAAACATCTTTCAAAAACAACCAAAAGATCAAAAACGAAGAGAAAAGTATCAAACTTTATGACCATTCTTCACATCTTGAGAAAGAAGAATCTTCATCAAAACATCAACTTGAAAAGAAGACCATTGATTTCAAAGGCTTTGATCAAAAGGAGGAAATTCTTCTATCTAAATAGACATATCTTTGTCTCTCATAGAGTTTTTCTACGTCACATACGTCTCTACCTTCAAGGCAAATCAAACGAATTTGATTCAGAATCATTAAACCGCAGAGCTTTTATGCAATATAGAGCTTTGAGTTATCACAAAAACCAAGGAGGCAAGATTAATCCCAACTTCTTCCCAAACGTTTGTATCACATACAACATAGCTCGAGAAATGCCACCAACACCCAAAAGGGAAGAGGTAGAATTTGTTCCATTTGTGACACAAAGCTTTTGTTGAAGTTAAAACATTTCATCCATTATCTCATTCATACATCATCACTTCATCATCAATCCGTTCCAACTCTCAAAACATTAAGAGGTTCTTGTCCTAAGTTCTCTTTTGGATATTGCTTGAATCAAACACATCCCATCACTTTTTAGATTGTTTCTACATCTAGGATAAGCTCATCCTATGAGACATATCTACGCAGGTTAAAACTAGTTTATGAGTGAATCCTCTCATTACTAGGTAGTTAAGTCTGTAACACATCTCAGATTTCTCTAAACCTTATCACAACAAACCTTATAAAAAACAAACAAGCAATTCAAAGAAAGAATTTCGGTCACATCTACCTTTAAAGTGCTAGAGATCCACATGCAACACAATTCATCAACCATCAATCTTTCATTTCATCAACAACTTATCATCATTTTCACCCAACTTCAACAAAAACTCATAAGCAAAATGGCTCAAACCCAATTACAGTCAAGACAACGAGAAATGGAAATTGAAGAAGAAGAGGAGGAAAATATCAATGAATTTCAAGAAGCACTTGGAGGAAATGTGAATGATGAAAACCCAAGTACTCCTACTCCTGTAACAATAGAAAGGGCCCAGCATAACCCTCTCTTTAATAGAATTTTTGACGAAATACTCAGGAGCAATGCGGATGCTCACTTTTTAAAGCTCGCTCAAGAAGGAGCCAAGCTCCCCTCTAACTTTGATCTTGCCCAATTAAGACAAGCATCAGAATGACAAAGTCGCCATGAAGAAGAAAGAGGTAGAGATCCCATTAGATACAACATTCCTCGAGGTAACCCACCACCTCCTCCTCCAAATGAAATAGAGATGTTGCGGCAACAAGTTGAAAATCTTGCCCAACAACTTCATAGTGGTGTGAAAACTAATCAATTCTCACTCAATGACATCTATCCCTATCCCTTTGATAGGAATATTTATATGCCACCTTTTCCATGAGGATTCGAAACACCCAAATTCAAAAAATATAGAGGAAAGGGAGATCCTCATGATCATGTCAGAGAATTTCATTCAGCTTGCCTCGAAGTGGCATATGAGGACACATACCTAATGCGACTTTTTCCCCAAAGCTTGGGAGGAACAACCACATCATGGTTTTCCCGACTACCAGGTGGCATTAGGACCTTTGAAGAGCTAGTTCAGAAGTTCTTGGCACATTACTCTCATAACATTGAATGTGATATCACCATGGTTGATCTATGTAACACTAAAAAAAAACCAAGTGAACTATTCTTAGTATTCTTGCAACGATGGTGTCAAATGTCTAGCAGATGTTCTCTTCAGTTACCTGAACAAGAACTAGTGGAAATATTTATTTCCAACTTAAACGAAGAAATGGAGTTTCACCTGGATGTCAAAGACACAGACTCTTTTAATGACATGAAAACCAAGGGCTTAAAATGTGAGCGATCTCTCATCAAGAAAGGACTTATCAAAATCTATAATGAACCAAAGGATGGTCCTCACCCACGCTTCAATAGTGACAAACCAAGCTTCTGGAACAAAAACAAAAATATCATCAACGATGGGGTTGTGGATGCAAAAACTATCAAAAGTGCACAACCTATAGTTCGATTTGCAGGACAAAATTCCCCACCTCAGACTAACACAGTTGTTCCTTCAAATCAAGGCCGCATCACATCTCATGATGAACCCAGACCTCGTCAACAAAAACAAATGTGAACATACACTCCCTTAGGGGAACCCATCGAAACAGTGTTATGACAACTGGTTTCTCAAAATTTGGTAACTCTACCTAAAACATCAAACTATGAACCTCAAGTCAAACCTACATGGTGGAGGGATACTAAACATTGTGATTTCCATCAAGGGAGAGGACACAAGACAAGTAATTGTCACAAATTGAAAGATCTTATTCAGGATATTATTGACCAAGGTGAAATTGAAATCGAAGGGCATGACCCAAAGATGACAAACAATGATCATCTAATGTTCAAAAATCCACTTCCATCACAAGATCAAAGGGGTCCTTCTACTTCCAGGAGAGGCACTGATACCACTGATTATACGCAGCCTGCGTATAATTATACTATAAATCACCTGTGTGATGCCAGTAAATACATTGCAACTATAACCATAAAAAATCCTAGCTCCAATTGCAATGTTATTACACGTCGCGGCAAGGTTACCATAAAGGCAGCTCCACAAGGCACCACCTCCATACCAAAGCAGTACAATCTTGTGGAACAATTAGATAAAACGCCTGCACTTATATCCATTTTAGAGCTATTGCACCTATCTCCATCTCATAAAACAATCTTGGATCAAGCTCTCCAAGAGGCGCCAGTCCCTGCAAACCTAAATATAGATCAATTGGAAGTCTAAAGTCATCACCTTGTCTCACTTTTTTCGAAAGTGACAACTCTTCCTTCCAGCAACCTCATAACGCTTCACTACACATTGAAGGCTTTATCAACCAACATAGGATCAAGCAAGTCTTGATTGACAATGGAGCAGGCTTAAATATTTGTACACTACAACTGGTCACCACTTTGGGATATGCAATAGAATCAGTGGATCCTCGTAAGAAGATCACAATCAAATCCTATGACGATGCAGAGCGTTCATCCAAAGGAGCTGTGGTACTACCAATCCGAGTGGGCCCTGTGGTGAAACACATCATCTGTCAGGTTTTGGACCTTCCTTTGCCATACAATCCATTGTTAGGAAGACCTTGGATGCATGCCATGCAAGCCGTTCCATCTACCTACCATCAATGTATCAAGTTCCCACATAACGGTGTAGAGATCACAATCCTGGGCGATGCAAATCCCTTTGCATATTGTCATAATATCAGTCATCAACCAGATATTACCGTTCCTAACAATAGAGAAGCCATTCCCTCCACATCATATATAAGTCCAGCCTCTCTTGCCAGTTCAAACACCACTATACCCAAGCAAGAAAAGCTTAAGATGAAAATAGTAGATAAGGTCCTAAGGAATACAACTTAAGTCAACTCTTTTGTGTGGGAAAAATGCCCACTTCTCCTAGAACACATGGCAAACCACAACAGTTGCTTCAGCAACCACTAATCATGCCAGCATGTGCTTTCATGCCTTTCATCCTTGGGAAGAGTCAAGAAGAAGAAACCAAAGATGAGGACTTAGCGGAATGGATCTATAAAGATCCCATCACCACTGATATGCCACAAGCTACACTTCCCACAGATCGGTATGGCAAAGGCCTCCTCATTATCCAAAGAATGGGTTATGATGGTCAGAGTGCTTTGGGACCTTGCAAACAAGGAAGACATGAACCACTACTGCCGGAATTAAAGCCCAAAGATAATACAGGCCTAGGCTTTGAAAAGGAGATCTTTCCTAAACTCATATTCAAAGGAAAACCCAGCAAACCACTATATCAGCCTATTGCAAAGAGGACACCTTTCATTATCAAAGTAGCCTCAAACACCATCGCAACTACCCCATCGAGGCTTAAAATCCCAACACAACCATCTACAATGCCAATCATCCCACCAATCAAACTAGTAATCCCATCAACAACAATAAAAACATCAATAGCACCATTAGCAGCAGCAACTGTATCAAAACCCATAGCAATATCTACAACACCAGCAGTTCTGGCAGAAGCAGCTGAGTCAACATTACCGATACTCCTTGTATCGGATTCATTGATCCCCATCATCCTTCCTACAGCACCGATCATTTCATCTACAAAGGTACATCAATCGATCACACCTGCAGTATTTAACACAAAGGACATCCCAATATGGTATAGTAATCGGATGTTGGAAAGTGATTCAGAGACCGACTCACATAAATGGGAATTTGATTCCATACAGCTTAACACTTCAGATGAGGAAGACACATCACTACCTCCACCCCACAAAGACATCCCTATTTACAGAGAAGCACAAATAAAGACCTCTTGGGTTCTTGAGCTGGAAACTTCTTCCACAGATCCTACGTCACATCCTACTTGTGATTCTAATAGGGAGAGTACCATCAATGACCTTCACCATAATGTCTTAACCCTCATTGATACATCTAATGAACTTAACCTAATCGATGAAGTAATGCCCATTAATCATCCTGAACTCATCGAATGGAACCAACCTAATCCCCCATGTCTTGACCTTTTCCAAAACGATGAGGTGATCATTGACTTTTTGGAATTAAGGGATAACATACCAAGCGAGGATCACAAATCTGGATTCACCATTGAACTTAATAGTGCAACATACTTCAAGGCGGATGCCAAACCTTTCAGCTGCAAAAATATAACAATAAAACATGGATCTTCCAGTGAAAACCACACCGTGGCACTGTTTGACTCAACAAAAGTCAAAAGAAAGAGCGTATCCAATGGTGAAAACCTCTCTTAGGTGCCTGGGAATGAAAGGTTTGACATCCTTCCCTGCAGCACACAACGGGAACGATCAACGATTCTCATCGAGGAAACCAAAGAATACAATGTGGGGACTCCTAAAACTCCTCACCTCATACATCTGGCATCTCTTTTAACTCCAGAGGAACAACCTAAATTCATAGAATTCTTCCAGAAATGCTAGATCAATTTCGCATGGTCATATGCGGACATGCCTGGTCTTGATCCAGATTTAGTCATGCATCACCTCACAATAGCAGAAGTAGCCAAACCTATCAAGCAAAAGCTTCGTAAGATGCATCCTCATATTGCAGTACTAGTCAAAGCAGAACTCAAGAAACTTCTGGATGTTGGTTTCATTAGACCAATTGATTATGCAAATTGGATATCCAATATTGTGCCAGTCGACAAACCAAAAGGGGGCATCCACATTTGTACTGACTTCAGAGATCTAAATAAGGCATGTCCTAAGGATGACTTCCCCCTACCAAACATCGACATCATAGTGGACCTAACAGCAGGACATGCCATGCTTTCACTCATGGATGGCTTTTCCGGATATAATCAGATAAAGATCGCACCAGAGGATCAACATAAGATAGCCTTCACATGTCCATGGGGCACATAATGTTGGAATGTAATGCCTTTCGGTCTAAAGAATGCAAGAGTGACCTATCAACGAGCAATGACCACCATCTTCCATGACATGATGCATACTATGATGGAAGATTATGTTGATGACTTGCTAGAAAACTCACTCACCAGAGAAGGACATCTCAACATATTAGATAAAATCTTTGATAGACTGGAACAATACCATGTTCGACTCAACCCAAAGAAATGTGTCTTTGGAGTAACCTCTGGGAAGCTTCTAGGATACATTGTCTCAAGCAAAGGTATTGAGGTCGACCCAACAAAGTTAAAAGCAATCATGGACATGCCACCTCCAAAGAACATCAGTCAGCTAAGGACATTACAAGGATGGCTACAATCCATCCGCAGATTCATTGCACAACTGGCAGATAAGTGTCACCCCTTTACACATCTGCTACACAAAAACATCCGCTTTCAATGGGATGCAAGATGCCAACAAGCATTCCAAATGCTTAAAGACTATCTCATGAATACACCATTGTTGATCCCACCAAATCCAAGTAGACCATTACTACTCTATATATCAGCAACAAGTACAACATTGGGTGTACTATTGGCACAACATAATGCAAAAGGGAAAGAGTGCACTGTTTACTACATCTCTTGTACACTAGTGGGCTATGAACTCAATTACACACCTATTGAGCGAGCTTGCCTAGCAGTAATCCTAACAGCCACTAAATTGAGGCACTATCTATTAACACACAAGGTACAACTCATTGCAAAGATTGATCCACTCAAGTATTTACTCAGCAAAGCAGCATTAATAGGCCACTTGGCCAAATGGGTGATGATTCTAAGTGAATTTGACATCGAGTATGTGGACCGTAAGACTATCAAAGGACAATTTATTGCAAATCAGTTGGCCGAGGCACCACTCATAGGCGATCATCCTCTCATTTCCAATTTTCCAGATGAAGAGATATTCTTACTCACAACAACACAACCATGGAAACTTAACTTTGATGGTTCGTATACTAGGCATGGCTCGAGGGCAAGCATTCTGTTTATCGCACCTCAAGGTGACAGCATCCCAAAGTCTTATAGGCTCACATTTCCATGCACCAACAACATAGCAGAGTATGAGGCCTTGATCACAGGACTCAGGCTGGTTGTACAATGGAAGTTACAAGAACTACAAGTATATGGCGACTTCCAACTGGTCATTCGACAAGCAACTGATGAATATCAGACCAAGGATGATAAACTCATGCCATACAAACAAATGGTGGACAAATTAAAGGCATCATTTACTACTATCACCTTTGAGTAGATACCAAGGGATCAGAATCAAGGTGCTGACACTATGGCTACCATCGCATCTCTCTTAGATCTTCCACAGAATTCAACACGCTACGAGTTCTTGGTAGAATAGCTTTGGATTCCCGCTTATGATATCCCCAAATCCAAGATGATATGTCACCTAATTGATTCCAAATCCCCATGGTACGGTGAGTTCTTCACCTATCTCCATGATCACACCCTTCCTCCTAACCAATTGAATAACCAACGTAAAACCTTCATTCGCCAAACTGCTCGATATACCATTATCACTGAAACCCTATACCGATGCAGTCTTGATGGTACTCTCCTTTGATGTCTAGAACAGGATGAGATAACAAAGGCCTTGGAAGAGGTACATGAAGGAATTTGTGGAACTGAGGCAAGCAGTCCGTCACTAGCCAAGAAACTCCTACGCATTGGATACTATTGGCCATCCATGGAAAAAGACTCCCACTACTTTGTCAAGAAGTACAAGAAATGCCAAGTTCATGGAAACCTGATACATGCACCAACATTGGAACTGCAACCAATCACAACACCATGGCCTTTTTGTCAATGGGGTCTTGACCTTATGGGTAAAATCCATCCATCTTCATCCAATGGTCACAAATTCATTATTATCGCCACCGAATACTTCACAAAGTGGATCGAAGTTGTTCCACTTACCCAAGTCACCGGCAAGCAGATCACCTCATTCATCCTTAATTACATCATCTACCGGTATGGTGTACCCATGTCTAATGGTCTTCCTTTCAAAAATCAGGATATCCGTGAACTCTGTGAGAAATTTCACATCCAACACCATTTTTCCACTCCCTATTACCCATAAGGCAATGGTCAAGCTGAAGCATCGAATAAAAACATATTGAGGATCCTAAAGAAGACAATCAATGATGTCGGTCGTGATTGGCATGTTCAATTGAATCTAGTACTATGGGCATATCGAACTAGCATTCGAACCCCTACAGGCACAACTCCATACTCATTGGTTTTTGGTACAGAAGCTATTTTACCTATTGAAGTTGAGATACCATCACTATGGGTTTCCTTGCACAATCTCATCGATGATGAAGCATACAAAGTATCTTGTCTTCAGGACTTAGAGCTACTTGATGAGAAGTGACAAGCTGCATACAATCACCTCAAAGCCTATCAACAACGCATGAGCAGAAGCTATAATCATTGAGTTAGACCTCGTACATTCGAGGTAGGTGATCTTTTTCTTCGAGAAAATCCTCGTAACCAACCCAACCGAGAACATCAAGGGAAGTTTGAATCGAATTGACTGGGTCCATATGTTGTCACTACTGTATTTGGGTCCAGAGCATATCAGTTGGCAACGTCAGAAGGAGAACCACTAGCAGATCCGATCAGCAGCATGCACCTCAAACGGTTTTATACATAAGTTGCATGAAGCATCAGGCTCCCATATATACTGGCAAAAATACCAAAAACATCCAGATAAATGACCTGAAGAAAATACAAAAACATCAAAAGAGTAAAGAAAAATCATGCATCCAAATGGTGAACAACCACTCTGATGGCACCTTGGGTAAGTGCGATGGTGAAAACCTGGCAAACAGGCGCCACTCATAAAGGTTATCGCTCCATTGTCTTTCAGACTTGTTGTGGTCACATTCACTGCATCCATATCCATCCGTCCAAACCATGGCTTGTTATTGGTCTACAATTGAGGATAAGTACTTCCTACAACTTGCATCCCGTTTATTCATAAGTCATGTCCTAAACTGGGGGCAATGCTCTTAACCTTTTTTATGGAATTGGATTCTACATTATCTTGTGATTCGTTGGGTTCTTCTTCAAAACTATCTCACAAAATAAACAAAAACATTCAAAACAATCCAAAATCCAAAAACATTAGAAAACATCAAAAATCAAACAAAAACATGGCAACACATTGTACATACTCATCCAAGCAGATACCAAGCAAACATTGAAAAATTCTCGCACAATAATCACTTCTCTAAATTAACCAAACAATCAACATCAACACTCAAAAACTGTCTTCAACAAGGATGCATCCCTCCTTACCAAAACAAAGACAAAATGATGTTTTCTTTGATAAGAAAATTGTGTTAAGCTATCAAAATACTTGGTTAATTTATGAGTATAGTCATTCATTTATCTGTATCAGGTTCCTATAGCATTGTTTGTGTATCGTCTGCACATTATTCCGATGAAGTTCTGGGGCATGTACTAATGGTGTCTACGTGGGAAGTTCACTAAGCTACATGATCTTATGCAAAATGCAGTCATAGATCACTACGGCTTGTTGACTACAGCGTATACCTCGACCATATGATCATGAACCATTACCAAGGATCCATATTCTTTATTCTTTATGTACATACTATTTTCTTACCGAACAATGCTCCTTCTTTGGTTCCTCCTCATCCAATTTGGATAAAGGTTTTTGTCTCTTATTAAGGTATGAACTTGTCTCAGGATATGATCAACCCAAGATCAAGGAGGATGATCCAAGTCATGCATAAATGGAGATGATCCTTGTCTGTTCTGCAAGCAATACTATGGTCAACTTGACCCATTATATCAAGTCATTTGTATTAACTTGCTATATCAAAATCCATGTAAGAACTACTCTGGTCATCTTGAATCATTATGTCAAGATGCTTGTATTTTTTTACAATATTTTAAAGCTCAATGATGAAAATAGAGCACTATGGATCATCATTTCATCCCATCTGTATATATATTGCATTTCGTTCCATATCACCCATTCATTCACTCATTCATATGTATGATTTTTGTATGCCAATATGAACAAGGTTAATATGAACAATTATGTAAGAATTGAGCTAGTCTTGGATACAATCGTGATCGAGTACTCTGATACATCATCAATGCATCATGCAAAGTCTCAAAAACCTTGCATTCATCATGGTCATATCATCATTACATTTAGTTGCATTTTGCATCAAGTACATTCATGTCATTTTAATTAAATTGCATATAGTTCATTTAATTTATTGACATTAGTCTTCTTATATCATTTGCATCATTGCATAATCATGATGATTAGATTCATTCATATGATCAAATTGTCCTTGATTGTATTAACCATTTACTATGCATTCATCTAGTGTCAGTTATCAATTATCATTTTATCATCCTTTATCATCCTTTCTCATTTATCGTTGCACCCATTCATTTATCTATTCATTAGTTGAAAGGTGCATTCATTCATCCATCATTAAGTGTCTTATTATGCTCATTTTAGGATTCATTTACATTGCATTCATTATTTTATTTTTTTAAATACATTAAGGTGCAATTATTAAACCATAAGTTGCATTATCATCACATTATCATTTTTACTTAATCATATTTAGGCATTTAAAATCATAAAACCATTTGTCTCCAAACATTGGTTCATACCATTTTATGTATCTATTATACATATGCATTCATTTAGACATCATCATATAAACATTTGTACTTTACATTTTGTTTATCCATATTACATTCATCTAAAAACATCTAGATGCATATCCATCCATAAACCATTCATTCTTTGCATTAACATCATTACATATCATTATCTAACCATTCATTCAAAATATTGCATGCATCATTTTGAATATATCAAACAAGAAACACCAAAATCCTGTTCATAAATCATCATGAGCATACATCATCATCATGGCATTACATACATAAAGCATTACATCAAACACAACATGCACACATGTATAAACCTGCATTCATATGTCAATATCCAACATCATAAATCATCATAAAAACATGGATATAGGAATCATCTCATAAATGCATACATATACATGTATCCATCTAAGCAATAAACTCATAAAAACACCATCCTGCATAGCATCCATACATCACAATATGCATATAATCAAAATATGGGATCTCCTCATATATATCATCTCATGTATCAGAGTACAATGAATTCTATAAAATCGGCTACCAAGAGCCATCCAAGACATAGTCCAAAATAACAATACAAATATATATATGCACAATGCTCTCTTAGATGCCACTCTGACCAAATGTTGCACCACCATCGCCACCTGCTCCCCCACTAGTCCCCACACCATCCGATCTATCTCTCCGTGGAGGCCCCATCAAACCCCTACTAGCTCCTGCACCCCCTGACCTATCTCTCCATAGAGGACCCATCACACCCCCACTGCTCTGCATCCTCTGGGATCGCTTTGATCTGGCCTGTCGCATCTGTGAATAGCTCAGTGCTCACTAACTAAATGGTACTGCTTGCTCATATTGGCCCTGTCAATAATCAACATCTCCACCTTCTCTTCGTACCTCCCTCGCCAATGCCTCTACAGATGGCCCCTATCCCTGTACTCCCTCCAAAACCCTCACTCTCTCCTGCAACTGGACCACCCTGTCAACAGTCTGATCTCTCTCCCATAGCACTACAATCAGCTCTGACTCTCATGCAAATAGCTACACATCTCTCCCTGCAACCTATGCCTTCAGATCCTCCACCCGTGTCTCAGCTATTGTTAGTCGAGTATGCAAATGTGCTAGCATATGCTCTCAAGAATCACCACCCCTTGTCGCTCCCTCCCCTGTCTCCATAGGTGCCTCTCCAGTAGCTCCCTCCCCTCTATCCATCGGGATCTACCTCTCCATACCTCGACCACCTAATCTGACTCCTCCCGACACCAACGACCCCTGTGACATCCGCAGTGGCAATCCGCCTCTCCCTCTTCGCTGGACCCAACCACCTAAGCCACCTAAACCACCACCTCCACCATCTCCTCCTCCTCCTCCACCACCTCCACCGTCTCCTTCTCCACCCGCACCATCTCCTCTCCCTCCTCCACCTGCTATCGGTCCTCGACCTCCTCCCCTCCTCCATCTCCGTCCCCTCTCATCCTCAAAAGCAGGAACTAGCTCTGCTAGATCAGATATCCATAGAATAGGATGAGCTGCCATAAACTATGTATACTCATCTGACACTCCAACATCCACCACCCTCAGCTGTATATCCCATGGCCTTGCCTGAAGTGTCCAGAACTCCACCAATGCCTGATCATATGGAAGTACTGGCCCCCATGCATACCTCTCTCGAACCACTCTCTCATACTCTCCTGATCCTCTCAACAATCCCTGTTGCCGTCCAAACTGCCTCAGAACCCTACCCGACACTTGTCTCTCTACATGATAAGATGTCCTCCCAATGAGAAATCGGGTCATAAAAACATACAGTAGTGCCTTCGCATCATCCTCCCACGGCTCACACTCTAGATACGGTCTCTAGATCACGGCATCCAGATCATCCAATGTCCGCTGTCACCACTCTAACTTCCCCAGGTGGGGCTAACTCATCATACCATTGTACATAAACATATAGGGCTGGTCGACAGCCCGAAACCTCAAACTAACTGGTCGGGTCACTAGTAAGTGCTCACACGCCCAAATGTGCAGCAGCATCACTCTCACTGCTAATGAGCCCCTCCCGCGGTATACCACCTCATGCAGCTCCTAATATAAGTGCACCAACATGCACGGTCCCTAGGCAAATTGGGTCCCCTCTGTAATCATCATCTCGATCACCTGTCCCCAACCAACAACCAGACCATGTGATCACCTATCTGGGCACAGTAGTCCTCCCATAATGCCTGACAAAACTACGGGCAATGGCTCATACAATATCGCGATGTCCTCCCAAGCTATGGAGCCATCATCAATAAACACGTCATCATCAAAGACTCGTTGAACTGCTACAGTCCCCCATGATCTGTCATAGGTGACTAGCTCACCCCGAATGGGAATATGAAGGATACGCCACACATCCTCCAAAGTCACTATCATCTCCCCCTGTGCAAGGTGAAATGTGCACATCTCACTGTGTCAGCGCTCTGCTAAAGCTGTAATCAACCTGTGATTTATTTGAATCACGGGTATATGCATCACATCGTACAGCCCAGTCACTGCAATATAATCAATCTCGACCTCTCTTAGCCGATCCCGCAACCCTTATGTCGTTGGATGTCTCTCGCGTAACTGTAACACGCGTAGATCCTCTTGCATACGGGCATCAATCAATCATCACCAGTTGTTTTGTTTTTAAAACTTTCTTAAGTTTAGACCTAGACTATCAACAGATACTTTGATCAAGTATCTTCGGGTCTTCATAGGTAAGCAATCATGGCACACCTAGACTTCAATAGGCATTTATCCTAATGACCTAAGTCTCATCGGGTTGCTATGGTTCAAAACAACTCCCACTTCACATCGCCATCCATCCATCATTAACATCGGGAAATTTTTGTTCACACAAACTGGGGCATCTATTATCTTGCAAACAAAAGTGTTATTTTGCAAACAAAAACGCTACTTCTTGACAATAGTGCTAAACCCTTGACAAAAGTGCTTAATTAGCTATACAAAAGCGCTAAAACTACAAACGCGCTACAACAACTATGCAATAGCACTGCTTAAAGACAAAAGCGCTCAATTGACCCCTCAATAGCGCTCAAAAAATAAAAGCGCCTAAACATGCCTACAATAGCGTTAGTATTTTCAATAGCACCCAAACAACAACACAATAGCGCCATTGCGACACAAAAGCGCTAGTTAATTGGACAAAAGCGCCAAAACATAGTTTCAGCGCTATTGTCCTGACTCAACTTAAATTTGCATACCGTTGGTCTGTAGTCGTCTGGCCGCTGGAATCGACGGACTCACTCGAAATAGTGCTCTGCAATAGGTACCGGCATCTTGACTGCTGCTCGCTCCACTCAAACGTCACTATTAGAGCTCTGGTTTCACACTGGTCGCGGTAACAAATGATCCTGTTTTCACCCCTTTCTCCCCATTTAAACCCTTCGTAGTCACCGTAACTTTCCCCCGCTCACTGCGGTGGTCCCCGTACACTTCTCGAGCCTCCCATTTCTCTAGTTTACCTCTGATTTCTTCTATTTTTCACCCATGTTACTAACTTCTTCTCTTCTACCACCCTGCCAATTTTCATTCTTTTTCGAGAGATCGCCCGATTTTTCAAAAAAATTCAGCCCATCTCTTGAGGGGGCATACCACCCACTAAATTAATATTTATGGGGCATTCCTTCACACCTATTTTTCTTTCTTTGAAATGACACGATAAACCGCAACATCTCAAAGAGGGGTAAATGTAGTCACATAAATCTGTCCAGTTTAATTAAATGAATATTTGCTATTTATTTGATTAAAAATCCACTAGCCATCAGTTAATTAAATTAATATTTAATTAATTCATCTCCGAACATTCTCCTATTAATTAAATAAATTATTCAATTTATTTTAATTCATTCATTAAACCAAATTCAAAATCAATTAAATGAATAAATCATATTTATTTCATTTAAATCCCCTATTCCTCTTTTAAATAAATTAAATCAAACATTTATTTAAATCATTTATCCCCCCACTTGCATTTTCCTACAAATGCAACTTGCACACATTTATTGAAATAAATGAATTTTTATTTTAATAAAATCCTATTTTCCCTCACCCACAAAACTCACTTGCAAATCTAATCCCCTTCTAGATTCTTCTAACCCCTTCCTAAGTAACCTAATCCATCCCCTAATTATTGTCACATTCCTAAGCAACATGGAGTCACTTCTCAAAGACTTCAAAGTCTTTGAAAAGCATTTAATGCTTTCTATGTTCAACAATTTAACCTCCAAAGTCTTCCAAAACCACTAATGGCTCTTACATGACCATTAATGGCTCTTACATAACCATTTATGATTATTTCAATTTGCACTCATGTGTCTCCTCAAGCATTTATTGCTTTGACCATGTTTATCTCTTTTGCCTTTGCACAAGAGTTTATCCATTGGATAAATGATTTATTCTTTGAATAAAGAATTTATCCATTCAACTAACCTTGACCTTAACTCTCAAGGTCATGTCAAGCATTTAATGTTTATTCCCTCTCCTCTCAACCTATCCCACATTGACACTTGTCATCCTGAGATTGGGTTAAAAATCCTTCACATGGATTGAATATCATTCAATCCTAACCCTTGTTGAGATTACTCAATCTCAACCATCCATTGCTCCATTTTACCTATAAATAGAGCCCATTTCTTCATAATCTAGATCCTGAAAAACTTGCATGCATTTAAGCTATAGTGAATTCTAGAGAGCATTTAGCATAAACTACTAATATCTTGTCATTTTGGTTAAAATAAATCATTTTAGTATCAATAGCATAGTATTAGCTTTTTATTCACATTTAGAGAAAATACTCCAATCTCAAACCTCCATAAGCATCCATAGTGCAAAAAGCTGCTGAGAGCTACACTAGTTTGGAACTTGGAAAGGAGAGGAACAAAGGAGAAGGAGCCAAAAGTATGGTAGAAGGCATTTGGAGATGTCTTCTTGCATTTACATTCGTAGTTAAATGTTTTACTTTGTTCTTGGTGTCTCTTTTGATATGCCTGCTTAGGTTGATCTTTGGTTGAATAACACTAACTTTAATACTTGTTTCTTGTTGTTTGTGTGTTATACTACCACAGGTTTTTATCTAACACTTTCCCTTTTTGTTGCGCATCAACTATGATTCAACCGTTAACCACATTTCGATGGACAACTATGTTTCTACTATTATCATAAAGGGAAAAATGCCTAAAAGTCCTACCCAAAGGAGTAAAGTTGTTTTGAAAGGCATTGGACCATCTTCTAAAAAATAAAACCTTTGAATGTAATGTCACAACCCGTCGAATCAAAGTCACCTTGCAAGTCATTCCATCCAAGCCCACAACCTCTTCATCCACAAAGAATGAGTATGACCTTGTAGATCAACTAGGGAAGACACCCACCCTCATTTCCATCCTTGAGCGTTTACTCATATCCCCCGCACATAAGGCCATCCTTGATAAGACCTTGAGAGAGATTTATGTACCCACTGATCTAAACGTGGACCAGTTTCAAGCCATGGTGGGATACCTTTCCGTTTCGCGTACCCTCACATTTACAGAAGTCGATGACGCATCCGTAACCCAGCCTCATAATGCACCTCTACATATTGAAGCCTTTATTTATAAAAACCGCATCAAACGAGTCATGATAGATTGAGGAGCAAGTCTGAACATTTGTACATTAAACACTATTAAACAATTGGGATATTTTGAAAAGGCTATGAATTCTACACATGCTATCACCATCAAGGCATATGATGACGAAGAGCATTCATCCAAGGGCACAGTCACCTTACCTCTTAGAGTAGGGCCAGTTACAAAGGATGTGGTATGTCAAGTCCTTGATCTAGATCTCACATACAACATACTTTTGGGACATCCATGGATTCATGAAATGAGAGTTGTCCCTTCAACATATCATCAATTTATCAATTTTGCACACAATAGAGTTGAAGTGACCATCAAAGGAGATCTGAATTCGTTCATATATTGCAATAATCTATAGTCAAAATCAGAAATAATAGTCCCAGTCAATAGAGAAGCGATCCATCATCAACATATGTGGATCTAGAATCCTTGAAAGCTTCTACATCAAAATAAGTAGAGACCAAAGAAAAGTTCAAGGTTAAAGACATGGGATGTGGCGAGTATATCTTTCATGTTGATCAACTCCCACTATCTCCTAAGACATTTAGTCGACAAGAACAATCTATAAACAATTTACAAGGAATTGGGTGTGAACCACCTCGTGTTGTGGCTACTAAGTCTGAATGCAAATCTCCTCTAGTGGTGCAAGCAGGTCTTGATATCAATAGTCCTAAGAGTGGTTCCAGCAAAGAATCTATTGAGCGTATCACTAGCCCTCTTGAGAACTCACGTAGCTTTACCATATCATCCACTCATTCCATTTCCACTCCGCTCCTAGAACTGGATCAACAAGAATTACAAAAGCCCTTACTCATTAGGGATAAAAAATCAAGCTTTGAAAAGAAAAATCTAAGTGTCAAAAATAAAGAAAAGTCCTTTAGTCCAAATAAAAATCAAATCTATTGGACTCTAAAAAAATCAAGGTCAAGGATAAAAATCCTATGAAAGAAAAAGAGCAAGAGATGATCTCCCCTAATATCAAAATAACTGGGGGCAAAAGTTCTAAAATTTTAAGTCAAAAAGCATACTCGTTAATCCTAAGTCTCCATCATGCCATCCTACTTTCACTTCTTTTCACAATCATAAGCCTTCATCACTCATCCACTTGTTCTGCACATCCTTTCCCTTCTAGTGATACATCATGGACCTTTAATGAAACTTCCTCGAAGGACTTTGTTATCAGGGATGCCCAAACTTCTTTAGGTGACACGCATATGGGCCTATGTAGTCCACACACTAGTAATTCTATCTTAGTTCCTTCATCAAGGAAGATAGTCACTCGAGCTACATAGCATTCAGTCCAGGAACATTGAAGCTACAATCATAAGGTAAAGCCTCACACATTTGAGGTGGATGACTTAATTCTCAGAGAAAATCCTAGAAATCAGCAAGACAGAGAGAAGAAGGGCAAGTTTGAGCCCAATTGACTTGGTCCTTATGTCATCACAATAGTCTACGGATCAGGTGCATATCAGCTCTCAACACCAGATGGAGAACCTTTGGAAGATCTAATCAACAACATGCACCTTTGCATGTTCTACACATAGCTTTTCAGAATATCCTAATTCAAAAATATAAAAAAATATAAAAAATATTCAAACATACCAAAAAAATAAAAAATACAAAAAAATAAAAATAAAAAATCGTTACTTGGTGAAAACCTGGCAAACAAGCGCCTTATGACATAATAAAATTTGAAAAAAATTAAAAAAAAGTAAAGAGAAATAAATTCGTCCAACGGTGAAAACCACTTCGGTGGCGCCCTGGGAAAGTACCATGGTGAAAACTGGGTTACCGGCACCATGTGTAGAGACATTGCTCCTCCCTCCTTCAGGATTCAATATCATCCCTTCATTCTGCACACACTCACAACCTATCCATCCATAATAAACTTACCCATTCCCATCATGACTTGTTATTGATCTACCCAAGATTGGTTTGCCATTCATAATAATCCTTCCTTTTCACCCCTTTCCATCCATAATAAATCAGCTCCTGTCTGTGGCTAAGGCAAATCTTAAGATTAGTGATGGGTGTAGAACTAAGAGCATTAGACGTTCCGAGGAGTACAGTTTCTTCCATTTTTCTTTAGACTATCTGTGCACAATCCACAATAAAGCAACACTTGCATCACATATCTGCAATAAAGTAACAGTTTCCTGGATTCAGTCAGTTTCAAATGAGATGTAAACAACAACAATGGGCTTCAACAAATCAAATCTTTCAACAGACTCAAACAACATTATGGTTTAGTGCTATCTATCCTTTTTCTGAAAGTAAACATTGTGACCAAATTCAAATAGACTTATACAATTGACAAGAGACACTAAACTTGAGGACTACAATGGACGTTACTGTCGAGTCTTGATTTTATTTTGATTTTATCTTTTTGGTGACATGCCTTTTAGCTTTTCTGGGATGTCTCTGACTAGAGATTATATCTCCAGGATGTCTTTGACTAGAAAGGCAAGGATGGGATATGTTCACCTATTGTTTTGTTGTCTATGAATTATCTCTTAATAATTCTATGACTTGTCCAAGGATATGAGGACACTGTGAGTCCAGTGTGAACTGGGGCATTCCTTGTTTGCAACTGTCTGATCTCCATGCAAATGGGTACAATGACTTTTTAGGTCAAACATATATCTGGATTGTCATAACCTATTTTCCATAATAAATCTCAATGATGATAAAGCACAAGAAGCTCTTTTACTTCCATATCTTCTACCTTCCATCCCCCTTTCTTGATTGACATCCATCATCCTTCTTGAGTCTGTGTAGCCTGCTATCACATGACTAAGTATAATGACACGCCAAAAATATTTGCATTTCATGTAGTTTTCATCTGCATTACCACATATTAGCATTTCATACATACATATAGATATCACAATTGCACCATATCCTCCACACAACACATGTTAGCCCATTTTACATTCTCATCATGTAAATAGTTATTTGCATTATCATATTCATCTGCATTTCATACATTCACATTTGCATTTGCATAACATATAAAACATAAAAGAACAAAAATATTGCATTTCATCATGTATATATCTCTACATCCCTATCATAAGCATCATAGATACATGTATCTCATAAGCATCCATACATCATAGCATCACAAATTGCATCATATAGAAACATGCATCACACAGAAGCAACATAACATAGGTACACATGCATATAGCTATTGCAAGGATGAATCATCTCATATATATATATATATCAAAAATCATAAGTACCATTATACAATGATGTCAAAATCATATGGCCACAAAATCGCCCGAAGGTGTCGTCATACAAAAATGGTATAAAAAATGATACATAGGGAACCCTCTAAGGCTATGATGAACTCCCTACCTCGGAGCCAGTCGACATCGACAGAGTTTAAGCCCTCGAAGTCCCCGCCCCAAGATCATCTCTCCTGCCCCCTCTATCTAATGGTGGTGGAGGACCCATGACATCACCACTAGACTCCTGTCTCCTGTCTCTCCCTCCAATGGTCGTTGTAGTCCGCAATGGTCTCCAAAAGCTCCTAGCCCATTGATTAGATGGCACAACTCCATAATACAAGTCTCTCTAGTAGTCTATCTCCTCCCCTGCTCATAGAGCATAGGCATATCTGGCCCCAGTGTCCTTTGTTGCATGTCTCCCTGCCCTCAGTGCCTCCTCAGCCTCCGTGTAGTGCTGAATAGCCCGATCCCTCTCTTTCTCAATGTCCCTTAGCTGTCTCCTAAGCCTAGCCCCATCCCTCTCTAGATCTTGAATCTCATCTGCCTGTCCCTAACAAATGTCTCTCAAGGATAGTAGCTCAACATCCTCCTCTCCTCCCTCCTCGCCCTATCCCTGTGGCTTCTCCTGTGGTTGTCCCTATCCCTATCCCTGTCCTGGAACATGTGTTGCTCGCACCTATAAAGGCAGTCCACCTCTACCTCTGACTACATGAGCCGGTCTCTCCTCTCCTCCATCTCACCTTTGAGCTACCCTCCTCTTTGCTACTGCACCTCGCCTCTGCCATCTACCTCTACCTCCACTATCCCCACTATCATCTCCACCATCCCCACCATCACCCTCTATCAGCTCTCCTAGATCTGTCAATCGTGGAAACAGATGATCTACCCAATATGCGTTGTACTCGACATCCATCCCTACATCCACATCTGCCCAAATATCCCAAGGCATGGGAACCATCTCTTGCATCTCTGCCACTGCCTGATCATAAGACAGTAACGAACCTAAACGTGCCTGATCTCTCACTGTTCGCGCATACATCCTCGAGCCATGTGGCATCCTTTATATCCTGATGAACTGTCTACATACTCTATCAATCAATTGTTGCTCAATAACATATGGTGTCCTCTCGATCAAATACCTACTCTTGAACACGTATGGCATATCGGCTGCATCATCCTCCCACTCCACAATCTCGGTAAGGCCTCCATACTAAACTATCTACCTCATCAATCACTCGATGCCAATACTCTAGCCTCCCAACCTGTGGCTAGGAAGTAATCATATCATACAAATGCACATAACTATGCCCATGTCCCTTGCCTCTAAAGTGTATCAGTCGTGTAACCGGAAGATGCTTATATGCCCATACTTGCAATAATGTTGCTCCACGCCCCAATCCTGTTGATCCATGATACACAAATTGATGCAGCTCATAATACAAGTGTGCCCGTAGACACGACCCCCATGCAAACCTGGTGTGCTTAGTTACCAACGTCTCCAGAGTCCTCCCCCATCCCACAACCAACCCTCATGTTTCCCTATCTGGACAGAGAAACCCACTAGTAACTCCTGCCAGCACCGTTGATAAAGCCAATCTTGTAGTTGTCATGGTGTCCCAGGCCACATGTCCTGCCCTCATCTCCTATCTGGGATCTTGGAACACTCGTCTCAATGTCTCCCGATCTCCCTCTCGATCATAAGAAACAAACTCCCCATTGATCGGTATCCACGACATCCTGTACACATTCTCTAAAGTGACTATCATCTCACCCATCAGTAAATAAAACGTGCATGTCTTTGAGTGCCATCTCTCAGTTAATGCAGTCAACAACCTCATGTTCGCCTGAAACTCAGGCATACATAATGTATTGTAATCCCATAGCCTCAACTACTACACTATCCTCCAATATCAACTCTGGTCGTAATCCCTGAGTCGAAGGGAATCTCTCCCGTGACTGTAGCATAGGTAGGTCCTCTTGCATCCAAGCAAATCAACTATGTCAATTCTAGTAGTACTCCCTATTCATCACAAAGTGTTGCTCTTTTATCCTAGTGCTTATATCTATCATATGGCACTCTATCCTAGTAGTACTCCCTGTTCATCACAAAGTGTTGCTTTTATCTTATCTTTTAGGGAACCTACTTGAGTCTATCCTTTTGAGTAGCTTATCCAATTGACAACGTATGTTAATTTCACATAATTGTCAATTTCAGCCTAATCCAATTGACAACGTATGTTCTACCACAAAATTGTCAATTTCTATGGTACTCCCTGTTCATCACAAAGTACCTCACTCTATCCTATCCTAGGGCCTTTTCTTGAGTGTATCTTCTTGAGTAGTTTCCTGATCGGCAACGTAGTTCTATCACAGAATTGTCAATCCTAGCCCTATCTGTTATCCTAGTCTTCCCTAGAGGACCTGTTTGAGTGTATCCTCTCAGCAACTTATCCAATCGACAAAGTATGTTTATCACATAACTATCGATTCGACCTTGAAGACATACACACGCATTCATGACACAAACATGCTTAAATACTAAACACACGTTCCTACATTTCATAGATGTGCTTGGATTGCATTGACATGCCTCTATCATGCATATACACGCCTGACCTGCACAGACGTTTTTGCATTTCACAAACGCACTTGCATTTGTCATAGACACTTTTCAAACCATAGACGTGTTTACACTAGACACAGATGCACCTGGCACCAATGCAGACACACCTTAACGTCTTTTTCCCTGCTTGACAATTTCTAAGACATACCTAATATGCATTTATTACCCTACCTAACATGCATTTATGACAACAATTAATGCAACAAGGTACAAGGAGGTTTTGTGGTACTCACTGGCTCTCCTGCATTTGCTGGCCTTTGATATCAGTGAACGTGATCGAATCTGTGCGACTATTGACTGCTCTTTGCTCTCTTTGCACTCTGATCTCTTAGGTGTGTGGATGGAAATGAGGATGTTTTCCCTCGTAGTCTATCTTATAGACTACCCTAGCCCTAATCTCCCATGTCAGTCTTCTTTATCCCATGACTCTGTCACTCTATCATTTCTTGTCAGTCTTTTCTAGCCTTTCTTTCTTATTGAGAGTTTGTCTGTGATCTTTTCAAACATTTTCATCCAATCTCTTGAGGGGGTATATCATTTCCATCTTGGGGCAACTTTGTATCAGTTCATCTTATCTTCTTTGAGCCAATGCGACAAGCTGCTTTGTCTCAAAGAGGGGTGAAATGTAGACACCTAAAATTGTCTTGTCTAATTAAATAAATATTTTTATTTATTTAATTATTTTATCCTAATTCTTCTATTAATTAAATAAACCTTTATTTATTTAATTAATTCATTTATCCTTTTCTAGCCTTTCTTCATTTAAATTGTCCTTCCCCTAAATTAAATAAATGCTTTTATTTATTAAATTGATCCCACTTCTTCTATTAATTAAATAAATCTTTATTTATTTAATTATTTCATTACCCTTTTCTACCCATGACACATGTCATTCATCTCTTAATTCCTACACTACCTACCTTATTATTTTCTTATTTCTTTTACCTACCCTCTAATCCTAGTTGACCATCTATCTTTTACACCTCTTAATCTTATCCTTCCATTTCTTACAGTGTCTTCTATATAAGAGGATGTTTCTTTCATTATCAACCCTCCTAAGCATTTTATTCAGCTAATCAATCTTATGCAATTAAGCCTTTTCGAGATCAAGCTATCAACCACATTTTCGTTCTTTGTTGAGTTCTTGTGCACACATAAAATCTGAGAGCAAATATATCAAGTTGTTGGTATTATGGATGTGTTGCATTGGTTTTGTCATTGATGTCAACACTTATCAGCACTTATCTTTCTGGATATCTTTGGTTATGTTCATCGACATGTTCAGTGACTTATGCACAGTCATTAGTATCTGGTTCACCGGTAGGTTATATTGTTCACCGGCACAGAGGATGACTTGTTATCATCTAGAGGTTACTTGATTATGTCGAAGACATGGTTTGGACACTTGGTTTTGGTAATTTGGTTATTGGCCTAATCAAGTTGGCATATTTGTTGTTACTGACAAATTGGTCTAGGTTATGGACCGGCATGCGTTATCTATTCCAAATCAGCACGACACGTTATGGAGATGATTTATTGATTGGTTATTATTGTAAATGCATTGAGTCGACATGATGCATCACATATTGATTCATTTGTAATTGATTCTATTGTAATATTCTTAGTGAGCCGACCTACACATTTGGTCTTAGGTTTTGGTATATATGTAAGATCTCATTTGTGAGATTATGTGGTAGAGAAAGAACATAAGGTATTATAAGGTTGTGATATTTGGTATATGCGAATATAAGCAGAGCTACTCACACAGACATCATTTGAAGATTCAAGGAATGTTTGAAGAAGACAATTAGAGCTTAACTGGTACTGAATCCAGCATATGAAGATGCTATTTTGAGCAGTACATTATCATTGGATTTAACCATCTAATTGTAGTTAGTGTGACTTTCATTTTGTGATTGAGCAGTGAGCTCTAGGCAGTTGGCCTTTTTGCATGTGCAGACCCCATTTGTACACACATACTATCTGCAGTAGTATCATCTGATTGTGGGTAAGGTTTCCCACTGTGGTTTTTCCCCTTACAGGGTTTCCACATACAAATATATGTGTTATGTGTTGTGGATGATATTTCTCTTTCTGTTTCATGCAATAAACTTCACTGGTATTGTTATTAACTATTAAACTGTCAACCGACATTAAGTTTGGTTTACCAGTATTATGCATCAAGTTTGATTAAGTTATATTTGGTTTGAAATTAATAGACAACTGATTCAGCCCCCCCCCACCCCTCTCAGTTGCCTCCGGGTCCTAACACAAGAAAGATCAGTGGAGATAGGAAGAATGAAGATTCAAACCCTAGTGGACATGTGATGGTATAATATTTTTTATTTTGTTGATTTGCATTGTCTTAGGTAATCTTCATTTGTTATGGTGGATCTTTATTGTTGTTAGGCTAGGGTTTTGTGGTTGAATTCATCTAGTCTTTCAATAGTGTTGTTCCATTATCCACTTTTCACCATACAAACCTTGAAGTAAATATTTGGATCAACATCATTCTTACAGAAACCTAAGCTTACCAAGTACTTGTCAATTCTTTCATGCCAAGCACGGGGAGCATGCTTAAGGCCATATAATGCTTTCTTCAATCTGCATACATGAGACTCTCTCTCTCATGGACCGTGAAGCCTTCAAGTTTCTCTATGTAAACCTCTTCTTCAATAACTCCATTGAGAAAGGTTATCTTTACATCCATCTGATGTAACTTCCATCCCTTAGCCGCAAGAATAGCAATGATAGTCTTGATAGAGGTATATTGAGCCATAGGGGCAAAGGTTTCCTCATAATCTATGCCTTCCTTTTGAGAGAAGTCACGAGCCACAAACCTAGCTTTGTATTTCTCAATACTTACATCAGCAACATGTTTAATTTTAAACAACCATTTGGAGGATACAATCGACTTACCTTTCGGTCTAGGCACAATATCCCAAACATCATTCTTGATGATAGACTAATATTCTTCATCCATAGCATTCTTCCATTCTTTCCGGTTCATGGCCTCTTCAACGCTGGAAGGTTCAGACCTAATGATGTTGCACATCAATGCAACATAGTTGGGGAACTTCTGAGGTCTCCTACTTTCTTTGAATGTGTCACTTGGAGCTGTAAACTTTTATGCCTCATGTCCAGTGTTTCTTGCCCAAAGGGGTCTCTTCTTCCTCATGGTAATATCTCTAGGCCCATTAGTAGGATTCATAGGCTCAACTGGATCATCACGCTCTTCAGGTTCTGTAGACTTCCTCTAAATCTCAGTATCATGATCAATATCCAAGTTTTGAAGGTTATCATGAACTTCATTGTCAATCTCCATACTTGAACCTTTAGACTTTTTGAATGCAACATCTTCTTCAAAAGTAACATCTCTACTAACCTCAATGTACTTCTGACTTGCAATGTAGATTCTGAATGTTTTGGAGGTTTTGTTGTAGCCCACAAGAATTCCTCTCTTTCCCAAAGGTTCCAACTTGGTTCTCTTATCTTTGGGTACATGAGCACATATTGGACTCCCAAAGATCCTTAAGTGGCTGATGTCAGGGTTGATCCCTAAAAATGCTTCTTCTGGAGTCATATCCTTCAATACACAGTGAGGGCATCTATTCTGAATGTATATTGTTGTTCTAGATGCTTCGACCCAAAGAAAAGTCTTCAGGTCCTGATCATGAATCATAGCTTTCGCAGCCTCAACTATAGATCTATTCTTTCTTTCTACAACCCCATTTTGTTGAGGGTTGTAGGGAACACAAAACTCCCTCTTGATTTCGGCCTCAATACAAAAATCATGAAACCTACCCGAGGTGTATTCACCTCCATTGTCAGACCTTCAAACTTTAATTATTTTCCCAGATAGATTTTCAGCTAAGGCCTTAAATTCTTTGAATCTACCTAGGACTTCATCAGATTCTTTTGACTTTAGAAAGTAAATCCATGTTTTCCTAGAGTAGTCATCTATGAAGATTACATAATACAAGAATCCACTTGGAGAAGCAACAGACACAGGTCCACATAAATCAGAATGCACAAGAGCTAATTTCTTTTTAAACCTACTTTCACTTTGACGAAATGAACTCTTAGTGTTTTTACCCATAGCACAACATGTATCATCATGAATATGACTAAGTTTAGACATACCTTTACCCATCTTCTCTAGGGTAGGATGGGCTCGAAAATGAAGATGTCCACGTCTTCTATGCCATAGCTCACTTGACTCAGGTGCTTCATGAATGAGAGCTTGAACTAGATGAGTTGAAAGCTTATATAGTCTCTCATACTGATTCCCAATGACATGAGCTAATTTGATGCTGGACTTATTAGGCCATGCAAGAACTCTTCCCTTAGAAAATGCAATCTGATACCTTTATCTTCCAATGCTAATATGGAGATAAGGTTCCTCTTGATTCCTGACACAAACAATATATCACTGAGGTGAAGAGAAATTCCAGACTCTAAGTTAAGGGAAGTAATACCAAAACCTCTTACATAATAGTGTGCATCATCTCTAATGATCATGTGTAAGTTGGACTCCTTCTCCACCAAGTCTGAAAGATGCTCCCGGTAGCTGGTGATGTGTTTAGATGCTCCACTATCAATCAACCATGTATGATTGTCTGTAGGAACATTGCTTGATAAGGCAGAGATGAAGAGGAAGTCTTCAACATCATTTTGATTTGAAACTTCATTTATGTTTGCTCATGCTTTGGATGGGATAAGAAGTCCCTAGCATAGTGACTGAACTTGTCACACCTGAAACACTTGATGTATGAAAGATCCTTCTTCTTCTTCTTTGAATCAGGGGTTGGATCAGACCTTTGGTCTCTATTTCTCTTGAAGTTGTTCTTCTTCCAATAGCCTCCTTTCTTCTTGATGGACTGGGAAACAAGAACATGATTGTGTTCACCATGAGAGCTTTTGATAATTCCTCTTACAGCCAGTCTTGATTCATCTTGAATGCAATTAGCACGGAGGTAGTCAAACTTGGGAAATTTGGATCTCCCACTTATGCCTTGAATAAATGGCTCCCAAGAGTGAGGAAGACCATTTAAATGCAAGCATGACAAGATCCTTGTCCACAACTTCATCTCCAATGGAGCTGAGATGATCTCTTAATTCTGAAATCTTCATGAAGTAGGTGATGACTGATTCTCCCTTTGCCATCTTGACTTGATGAAGTTGCTGCCTCAATGCAAGATCTCTACTTGTGTTGTTGATCTCATACATGCCTTCCAAAGCCTTGAACATATCCTGGGCTGAAGACATCTTGGAGATGATAGGAACAAGATGATCTTTCACAGTGTCAATCAGAATCTTCTTGGCTTTGACAACATTCTTCTTGAACTGAAGTAATTCATCTTTGTCTTCAGGCACAGGTTGATCCTCTCCTTGCACAAACTCCACAAGATCATTTTCTTTGAGGGTGACAAGGATTCTGAAATCCCAAGAAGTGAAATTTGAGGCTCCTTCAAGTTTGTCCTCAACTTTCAGACCGTACACCATCTTGAATGCTGGAAAATGGCTAGAAGAGGATGTGCTATCACAAAGTCTAATCAAATCAAAGCACATAAAGAACACCAAAATTACCCTAGGAAAATCTCCCTCTTGGAGGTGAAAAACCCAGTTATAATCTTAGATCTTATTATGCAATAATCAGTAAGTATCTTTACAATCTGCTTCAACACATGAAGCAATCAGAACAACAGTAGTATGGAGTATTCAAGCTAGGGCATATACAACAATGAAATGACTTATTTGCAATACATAGATCAATTCATTGTCTCAAGAAGGTTCACTGCCCTTTGTATGTAGTTCCTTGTCCTACATATATAGTTCGTTGTACTTTGAACAAGGTTCATTGACCTTAGAAGATAATTCGCTATGCTTTAGATGATATTCGTTGATAACAGGGGTAATTTGTTGATGAATGTTGAAGGAGAATGTATTCGATGTGTATAGGATGAATTCATTGATGATGTGTGGATACAATGATTGATACTTTGAATATATAGGCGACTTTAGCTTTCCAATTCACCTAAGTCGGCTTTCAAGGAGAGCACTTTTAATTTCAATTCAAATTCTTAAAGATTGGTGCCAAAACAGAATTAGCCCTATTGCACGATACAAGTGTCCTCAACATAGGTCAACCCCAACACGTTACAAGTTATATAGAGATTATTAGATATAAGGCGTGACTAAGGCCAAAGGCCAATTAGTCACATACATGAGCTAGGTCAGCCCTAGAAGGGATCCGACCTAGCTATAAGATCAACATCTATCACCTGCTCTTTCCATTTATGTAATTAGATATCTTTACCAGTTTCACTAGTTGGAGATATCTGAATGTATGTTGTGGAATTGGCTCTCAAGGGAACATAGTTCTTCCCTTTGCAAGGTCACTTTTACACCACTACACTAATAGCATTTACTTTCTCCTACCTCTCAAATCCAAATTCATAAAAACTCTCATTCAATCCTTGTCATTCATTCCCAACTACCTTCTATTCAAATCCAACTCGACTTTTGATCCCAAACATCCACTTAAACAAATCGATCTCGAGCCTTCATTCCCCTCATCCCATAGATATAAATTAATCTTCATCTCTCAACCAAACTAATGAAGGAATGAATAAATGTTGAGAATTCATAGACACAAATATATGCAATCACATTGGCACTCCCAAGAGCAACCCAATATTAAGTGTATCACAAGCACATCCACACATGCACAAGGTTTGCATTGGTTTGTAATTTTTCATTTTAAATTTGTATTCCTAGTCGCTCAATTGACCATAGTGGTATGATTTGAAGTTGGATTCAATTTTGCTTACGTTTCCTTGTTTTCTCTTCATTTTCTCATCATTCTACAATTACATGAAAAAATAGGTTAACAAAAACATGTGGTAAACGGACAATGTTCTACAATCAAGAAACCATAGTAAATTGATAATGTTATACAACCATAATATTGAAGATAGAAAAAAAGTGCTCTCAACAAATTGACCTATACACCTCTAAAAATAAAATATTTGAACTATCCACTAACCTACATAATTGACTAAAAACAATTACTCTACATTAACATATACTTACCATATTAACTCCAACAAAAATTAAAAAAATAGATTACACCATTATCAGACCTCTCTTAACTAAGAGAAGCATTTTCTTCTCTATATGCCCTTAAAGAGTGTTTACAATTAACAATTTTATAAAGGAAATGGCTGGCTAAACTATGATTTAATTGAGTTTAGCCAACGTGATGACCTTTTGGAAAGAAAAAAAAAACATGGCTGGCTTTGAGTGATGACCTTATGAAAAAAAAAAAAATCCTCTTTTCAAGATAACTTTGAGTGATGACCTTATGAAAAAAAAAAATCCTCTTTAGCTTTGAAAGGTCAATGGCAAGAACAAAAAACAATTCGTCTTCATAATTGAAGACAGATTCCATTTGAAGGTTACGAGGTGTTAAAAAAGGTTAACTTTACAAATGCAACGCCATAGAGGAACTTTTGAGTTTCCTGGCTAAGTTGTTTGTATTACAGAATAATATTGTTGTGTTAATATTGCTTGAGATGGAATATCAAATAAGTCACGTTGCACACGTCAGCGTATACGTATGCATCATCCACTATAAGGGTCAAAATTGGGGGGCCTCCATTGTACTGACAGGCGGACTCGACCGTCAAATTCAACTCGAATGCTTCTCCACCCAACTTCCATAAAAAATTAGGAAAACATTTGTTTAGTTTTTTAGTGGAAGGGACTGGAAGAGTCAGTAGCATCTTGCAAATTGTGATGAAGAATATTCCGCACTTGGGCAAACAAAATCTAAATTTAATTGGCTAAGCTATTACATCATGTGGATAACGTGGGTCGAAAACATTTCTCAGTCCACCAAAGTCATCTTGAAAATTATTGCTTTAGTCCACCTAAATTTGGCAGTCGCCTCTGCTTGTCAGACACTTTTTCTCATAGTTATTTATCCAAGGTTACCTTACAAATGTTAAGAGAAATATTTTATTTAAAAGAGTATATGATAGGTTAAATATACATTCAGTTATAAATTTATATTATTTTTTAGCAGTATATTAAATGGGATGAGGATTGTATTGTGAGTAATTTTAATAGAATAAAAATCTTTGAATTTTTGAGTCTTCAACTTTCAATAGAAGAGGTTTCAACTTGATGTAGATTATATTCTGAACCATTTTTGATATAATAGATATCTTTCAATCTTTAAACTTTCAATTAAAAAGATTTTAACTTTAATTTTATATTCAATATCTACAAATTAAAATAGAAAAAATTAGTTTTAAAAGTTCCATGAATATTGAAGGCCAAAGATTTTAGGTTAAACTGTGTATATTTTTTCATTGAACATTTTGAATCACACCTGTGACACAGTTTAATCGAGAAACTTTGACATTCAATACAAATTAAAAATAATAATTTAAAAATATTAAAAACTTAAACAAACCCCAAAAAAATTGATTATAATTAAAGGCAGAAATCTCTAAATACGGCCGTACGGCAATCGAACTTAAACCGGACTTGGCACATGTAATTTCTGGTAAATGCTTGCGTATTCTTTCCTCCTCTAGCTTGCGTATTTGTTCCCTCAGCCGCCATTATCACCAGAGTGACGTGTTCATTCATCTTCGTCCTCCTATCATATTGTTCGGTCAACGAAATTTCAAAGAATACTGTATTTGGTCGTCTGGGTGTGTTCTTCAACCACAAAATTCCATCCAATATCAAAGCTATTCCTGCAATAATTCGTTGCACAGAGCATTTACAATCTATTGGGTATGTTCGTATATACTTCGATAGTTTTAGCCTCTTCAGTTGCAGGGAGTGCTGATTTCCCTGGTTTAGATCATAGGTAGCTTTTGGGGCTAAAAACTTTGAAAGCGAGTATGAGGATGGCCTTATTTTTTAGGCTTTTTTTCAGCTCTGCGAACTCATTCGTTGTTTATTATATGCAGCCTGCAGGTGAAAAGATTCTGTGGCATAAATGGTTCCGGAAATGGAAATTGACACGGAGAATCAGATGCGTGAGAAGGATAATCCTAATCCCAATCCCAATCCCAATCCCAACCATGAGATGAGACCGTCAAGGAGTCACAGGGGCAGACAGGTGACTCCACTAGAAATTGTTGCCTATAGTACTGATGATCCCCAGATAGCACCTGTTCCAACTGCACAGGTATGTTCAATTCTTCTTTAAAAATTTGGAGATGCCCATTTTCTTTTACCTTTGAAAGAATCAATGCCATGTTATTTTTGGGTACTAAATATTCTCCCTCCTTCTTTGTTTTTAGCCCTCTGCTCCTCCGAGTGTAGAGAAGGGAAATATACATGCTTACTCTGGGGGATATAGGAATGTTCTGAGCCTTCTCGTGTTCATTCTACATATTCTCTCAGCACTTGCTGGAATGGGGTTTTTTGGATTTAGAGGAATTCAGGCTGCTCTGAGGAAGGGCAGTGAGAGATTTCACATAGAGAATTGGTATCCCCAGCTCGTAGCAGCAGCAGGAGTGGGTTGCGTATTCTCATGTGTATGGCAGCGGGTTTTTATATGGAGGCCTGTTGAGATGATATATGGAGCATTGTGGACAAGCCCTGCATTGAGTTTCACAGCTTCACTGATGCTTGTATCGACTTCAGAATCGTCAAGTGTGGGATTGGGAACTATATTGTTACTTTTCTCTATTTCCCAAGCCTTGTATGCCTGCTGGGTTAATTCCAGGTTAGTTTTATTTCTGGGCTTATTTAGTTTCTGCACAATATTAGCTGAAGCATATCGACACACGGTGTTGTAAAGATGGCAACCTTAAATTGCTCAGTAACTTTAGTTGGATGGTATGCAAGAAATCAACGAATGGTCCCAATTAAAGTTAGTAGACTGGATGCCATTGGAACATAGCCTTTTAAATAGTGTTAAAATTCACCTTCAGGTTGCTCTTCAAAACCCTTGATAATATACACATATACAATAAGTACCTCAGTAAAGGTCTAGTAGCTTTTTAGAATCATCACATAAATGTTAACTTTCCTTTTTCTAACGAAAAGAGAAATATTTTGGTAAGATAGGATATAAAAGTCAAAAGAACTACCCCTCGAAAGTAGGAATTGCCCACTCAAAAAGTCTCTGTAAAATTAGCATAGAGAATGATTTCTGCTGAATACGTGGAGTAATTCCCACCATCACAAAGAAGCTGAGCACAACTACTATGTGCTAGGTACTCCTAGCATGTTGCAACAAGTGCATCTAGAAACTGTCAGGTTGGGAAAATTTAGTGTGTCAATGATAGAGAGTGTATGATAGCTTTTGGTTTTACTGCCCCAGAGAACTCTGTAGATAGGATTAAAAACCTGAGAGTAACTACCTTTCAAGAAACAAAGAGAAACTTCTTTATTGGCAGATTTTCTCTGCATTTAAAAAATTTAGACTACATTTCTATAAGTATTAATGGCTTCAGCTTTGACAACCGGACAATCTGAAAAATCAAGTCCAGTGCAGCGGAGCCATCGTAGCACTTGCAGTGATGATTGCAGTGATGATTGATGAGTTACATCATCATGAATTGTTGATCTCCTCTGGCACAAAGATTATGAGGTTGATAAAGTCTCAATATATTATCTGTAAAGACTTTCTTCATATTGATCATATTAGTTTATCTTAGTTTATCTGTAAATGGGGTAGCAAAGTTACGTGAGCTTAATATTGGAGGAAACTCGATGGTTAAGCATGTTTGAATTTGAATAGTATTTGGATGGGTGACCTTCTGGGAAGGGCTAATGCTTCACCTCTGTGAGCATCACTTAGATTAAGTGAGTGGTAAGTGTACCACTCATTCTCATAAGATTCTTGTAAACCACTATTTATGAAATATGGATCAATGAGTTTGACTCAAAAAACTACAATTCTAATAGCAATATCATAATAATGTTTTCTTCTCACTGCATCTTCAACTCTGTTAAAATAAATTTGTGATTTTAAATTAGGTTCTCTTTTTAGCTGATGTACGATAAGAAATGGGCCCAATAGATTCTGAGAATGTCTAATATTTGTTCCAAAGGAAGTTTCCTTCCGTTGTAATGTTCAAAACTTTTGCTGAGAAATAGCATTTTGAAATTCAATTAAATCAGACTTTTATTAATTGGACAAAAACAATTTACAGATAAAATATGTGCAGTTTTTCTGAACTCAAATTTGTAAGTTCTTTCTTGTCTTAAGGCACAATCCTCAACTCCGCTCTGATTGCATAGGAGAGTTGTGATTGTGATTCTAATCTCAACTGCCATGCGAGTTTATCTTCTGTATGGCTTATGAGACGTGTATAATGAACAGTAGTTCAAAAAGATTGTGCATATCCTTTTTAAGGTCTGTGTGGAATCAGGATGTTATTAATAGACGGTGGACTGGTATATTGAAAACCCTCTCATGTGGAAATTGTTCCTCAATGCCTCTTGCAGGATAAAATATGCATCAAAGCTGCTCCCCAAGGCTCTGTTCCAAACAAACAAATACCCGAAGCTGATGCACCCCTCTTACTGGGTCATTCTAATTGCATTCATATGGATCTCTGTCTGGATATTAGGCGTTGTAGGGGCAATCAGCCAGAAATATGCAGCACTGAGCGTGATGGCGTTCATACTCAGTTTGGGATGGGTGATGGAAGTACTCAGAAATATAGTGCACGTCACAACCGCAAGGGTTTTGGCATTGTTTTACCTGAGAGGAATGCAGTCAAATGTACATTTCTCTTTCCAGAGAGCCGTAACAACCTCTTTGGGAAGCATCAGTCTGGGATCAATCCTGGTCCCTTTTCTAGAAGCTCTTCAAGTCCTGGTAATCAAACATGAACAACATTTTTCCAAAAATTGCCCCTGCACAAAGAATCAAAAATATTTTAGCTTTTGTATAATCGTGGCTGATATGTTTATTGTTTTTATTGCAGGGACGAGCAATGAATTTGGTTGAAGGAGAAGACGAATTTTTCTTCTCTTGTGCGCATTGTTACCTGAGATTAATGGGATACGTCTTCCGATTTGCTAACAACTGGGGCTTTGTTCAGGTATACTTTCATCCCAATGAGTATTTTCTTTAGCAATTAATTATTTCGGAAGATCAATGCCACGCCCAGAACTTCAAAGGGGCCAGAAGGTTAGAAGTTAGAATCATTAAGCGTTCATGAAAAATAATGTAGTTTTAGAGCCAGGTTACGACAGGAAGCCCAAAAGGCACAGCTTGAATGAGGTGTTAGAATAAAAACAAGCCACAATCCCCTATCCCCTAACCATAGGTTTTCGGTTTTATCTGGTCCATGAGAAATAATAGATTTGGGAATGAAATTTTATAGAACATTTATTTGTAGGTAGCAACATACGGGAAAGGATTTGTTGAAGCAGCTCAAGACACCTGGGCATTGTTTCAAGCGAGAAGTTTGGAACCTGTGATCAATCAAGACCTGACAAGCTCTCTCTGTGTTCTTAGCGGCGTTGCGAGCGGATCACTCTGCATAATAGTAGCCGGCTCCTGGACTTTTGCAACGCACAAAAACTTGACTGCTACAGTATCTTTGTTATCCTTCGTAATTGGCTATTTCATGGTAAATTTTTCATTCATTTAAATATTTTGATAGAAATTGGGCAAGTAAATTTTTTTTCATTCAATTCTAAGAGAATTCGTGTATGCGCAGACAAGAATTACAATGGTGGTGCCGCAGGCTTGTGTATGTGCATACTACGTTTGCTATGCAGAAAACCCCGAAAACAGAGAATTCGAGGACAACGTAATCTCTGATCGCGTGAGAGATTTTCGGAGATCTATGGCGTGATTAAGGAAGGATCTCTAGACTACCACAAGATCTTCGTTCTATATTCATTATTTGATCTGCCAGTAGAAACCGCTATAATCTATAGGCATTTGGGCCGAGGAAAAGCAGTGCAGAGGGAATTCAATTGAAAGCCTAATGGCCTTGTACATAGTCATACATACAACAGGCAGAGGATAGAGCATTCTCATGTAATGTAATTTTATTTTAAATTTGATTTATCTTGTCTGCGTCTGGATTCAGAGAATCGCAGCGCAATCTGTACTAGTGCTTACAGACATAATTCGTCTGGAAATCTAGAAAGATGTGTGGTCAATGTGAAACCCTAATTCATAAATGTACTGTAATATTCGTAAATGGCGTACTGTAATATTCACAAATGGCGTACGCGTCTACTAAATGACCTGTAAAGTGTATTGGATAAGTGATGTTTGAGAAAGAATTTGGAAAAACGCGTCCACTAGAATTATCCTTCGTACAAACATTAAATTCAGGGCTAAGTGCAGAGCTACCTAACCATGACAAAAAAAACCTGTCGCCATTGCCATTTGTGCCGTCGACATCAACGTTTCTTCGTCTACTGGATAAACCTCCAATTCCAGGACAGCCGTAGGAAACTGCGAAATGCCCCAGGAATTCATTAAACAAAGGCAAAAGCAAGGATTTGACAATCTTAACACTTTTTTTTTTTAATTGAATAAAGCTGAAATTAATACAGAAAAGAATATCGAGCAGTTCAACTGTAATAAGAACAAAATTATACATTAAAAAAGTTTGGATCTGTTCAAATAACACAACAATTAGCAACTGCACTACTGAAATTACAGATCCACTTTAAGTATAGCAAAAACATCACTAAAAACTAAAGGACCAATGTCAGAAGACCTCAAAAATACAATGATAACAGCTCAGTCAATGCAGATATGACTGACAACAAAACCTTACAAATGATGCAACATAAAAATTATTAGTCTAAACTTAAATAGTCTTTGAAGCTGTCTTCCACAGAATATCTTTATCATGAGGTGCATAAACTAGTATTTGATTTAATGATGTCAGATTTTTACAATTCATATTTGATATGATTATAGATTTCTGAATTCGATTGTGTACAAAATTTTGAATCCATGAATCAGTATAGAGACCTGAGAAACAACATAAAAACTTTTACAGTCTAAACTTAAATAGTCTTTGAAGCTGTCTTCCACATAGAATATCTTTATCATGAGGTGCATAAACTAGTATTTGATTTAATGATGTCAGATTTTTACAATTCATAATTTGATATGGTTATAGATTTCTGAATTCGATTGTGTACAAAATTTTGAATCCATGGATCAGTATAGAGACCTGAGAAACACAAAACAGTAAATTAACAAGAACACATAAAAAGAAGAGGTGAGAAACGAGGTAGCATGAGATCCCGAAAACAATAGAACAAGAAGAAAATTAAAATCACTAGAAAATGATGAGAGAAACAAGAAAAAAATACAAAAAATAAAAAATGGAAAATAATTGAGGATGGCAAAAACAAACAAGAACTGATACTAAATTAATGACTAGACATGGTCAATAATTTAACACTACCCAAAAAAGAAAACTAAAGAAATTGATTTATTAATAATGATAAGTCAATAATATATAATTAATAATTATTGATTTAAAAACTAATTAATAAATTATTGATAAAATAAACAAGAAGAAAAAATGAAAAAGGAAAAACAACCAAAGAAAACTAAAATTAATAAAACACAAGGACAAAAAGAGAGTAAAAAAATAAATGAAAGAATTAAAATAAGACAATAACGAAAGACAAGAAAAACTAGCACAAAAAGAAAAATTAAATAAATTAGAGGCAAGACGATAAAAGGAAAAAAAAACTAAAAACTAAAAAGAAATTAACGAAGGCACAAGAAAAGAAAATGAAAACCAATAATAACTACAAAAAAATAAAGACAAACTAAACAAAAGACACGGATTAAAAAAGGACTACAAAGAAATAAAAGAAAACAAATGAAATAAAGCCAAAAGTAAAAACCTACTAAAAAAAACAAAAAACTAGAACAAAAAGGAAGCCACAAAAGCAAAAGGAACCAGATGAACCAACCAAACCTAGAGATGGGGAAGGGAAAGACCACGAGGGATAGAGAGAGGAACGAGAACAAGGGAAGGGAGCCTACCAAGTGCAAGGATCATGGGGGAGGATGGTCAATGCGGGAATGGCAATGTCTAAGGTTAGATAACAGAGGTTGCTAGGCCTAACTGAGACTCCACCCTTCATCACAGTTGAGGTTAGAGGGATGATTGCTAAGCAAGCATTGTTCTTCAATTGTGAACAAAGAGACACAAACTATAGCATGATGTAAAGTAAAACCTAAGAAAATATTAAGCAAAATAGTTTATTTCATAGTATCAACAATAATATTATTATGAATTCCATGACCCAATAAAGCATTTTTTCTAGCACAAAGTATCATTAAATATTGCAAATATTTATGGCCTTCCATTTCTTTTTAGACAAAAAAATGGTCCCAAAAAATATGCTTCATACTTCTAATGTGCTAGCAATAAGGGCACTTAGCAGGCATAATATTCAAATTGTTCAATCTATTGCCAATTGGAAGCTTACAGTGAAGAATCTTCCAAGTTAGACATTCAACATTAGCTTCAGCTTTCAACTTCCAAATTTGACCACTTAGATTCCTCCATTTTCTTTCCTGAAAAATCGCATCTTCATTTTGTATTAAGTCTTAGATATAATGTCATTTTTGGAATAAGTTTAAGATATATTTTCTTCAATTTTTAAATTTTGAAAGCAATGTGACGGAAGAGGATTACAACCCATGATTCGATTCCAATTCAACAGGGAGAAGTCTAGAAATAAATTTAATCGTGGTAATTCAGGTTGGAATGTCCACGTGAAAGGATGAGAATATTCCACTCTAGCAAAAATCTCTAATAAACAAGGTCATGATCTACCTTGTGAAAGAGTATCAATCCCCATTATGAAACTTGGATTGTTCCATTCCACAAAATTGGGCACAATGAGATGAATGCAAGATCTCATGACATAAGAGAACATCATTAACATCTACAATTCCAAAGAGAGCCATCTTGAGTTGGAATTTATAATGGTGAGAACTGTGTACCTTGTAGTTTTATTTTTATTTGCAGATTCAATTTAATCTTTTTATCTTTTATGTAATGATAAAAGGTGTAATTTTATGCTTAAATTTGGTAAATAATTCAAATCTTATTTAATTTATCTATACACACTTTAAGGGAGTAGTCTTTGCTTTAAGTTTATTCATTTCTCACTAAATTTTAAATCTACAATTTGTGCAAGTGATTGAGGTCAACAATCTGATTTGTAGAAATAAACTTGTAATGAAATAATTTACATGAGAGGAATCTGACATGTAATATTTGCAAATATTTTATAATAACCGGTAAAAACAAGCCACTCTAAGGGGAGGAAATTTCAAAAATCTCTAATGAGAACACAATTTACAATATGATGATCAAATAAGACTCACAACCTCTTTTATATACCCTACTTATGCCTAAGATATTGTAGGATTTGAGAAATACAAATCCACAGAACCCAAAGAAACCTGCATGCAAGAAACCTGTCACAGAGAAAGAGAGAGAACGAAAAACAAAGGTTTTGGCTCTGACAAAGTGAAAAGATTTATTATCAGAGAAAAATGAATCAAAAAGTAACAATAATACAAGAGGTCAATCCTTATAAAGGAGATCAACACCAAAGGAACACCTAACCCTAAGGTGAGTGCAATTAATAATTAAATATTAATTATTAAATGACTAATATATGCATAAAGTGAAATCTTAAGAGGAGACTAAGGTTAATTAATTACTTTACTCTAACACCCCCCCTTAAGATGAGCTACAATGCAGCTACAAACAATGCAGAAGAAAGCAAAAGAACTACAATGCAATAGAGGGTCCCGACAACAACGCCTGATCAGGTACCCAAATATAAGAAAATTTCTATAAAGTGGAGTAAAGGAGAAAACCCAGTGGGAAAAAACTCCTCTCCAAAAAGAGATAAAGAATCATGCTGAAAAGAAAACATGAAGGAAGGAAGGCCTCACTGAGACCCCCAAGGACAACTTCCTGCACCCCAAGCATGGAGCACAACTGAAGATAGCGCGGAGATGCCAAAGGTTTAGTGAAGATGTCTACAACCTGCTCCTCTGTAGGAATGTACTCCAAGATGAGAGAACCATCCTGAATCAACTGCCTGATGAAGTACATGTGGATTTCAATGTGCTTTGTCCGCTGATGCTCCACTGGGTTGCGAGAAATGTGAATGGCACTCTAATTGTCACACCAAAGAATAGTGGAACAATCTAGAGGAAACCTAAACTCTGCCATCAACTGCCGAAGCCATAAAACCTCCTGACTGGCTAACACTGCTGCACGGTACTCAGCCTCTGTAGATGATAATGCAATAGCAGACTACTTCTTGCAAGACCATGTAATAGGACCAGAACCAAGGCAAAAAACAAAGCCAAAAGTAGACTTCCGATCATTGACATCACCAGCCCAATCGGAGTCAGTGAAGCCAATGATGTGAGGGGATCCTGAAGTGTAGTGAATGCCATAATGAGTGGTGCCTCGAATGTACCTCAAAATATGTTTGGCTGCTTGCCAATGGCTCTCATGAGGATCATGGGAGAACCGAGAGACAAGGCCAACCGCAAAGGAAAGATCAGGACGAGAATGTGTCAGGTACAACAAACTGCCAACCAACTGCCTGTATAAAGTGGGGTCTACTGAATGAGTAGAGCAAGTGGAAGATAAAACAACACCTGACTGAAATGGAGTGGGGGCAGACTTGCAATCAAGCATGCCAAATCGCTAAAGCATATCAAGAGCATACTTCTCCTGAAATATGGAAATCCCATCCAAAGACTAAATAACCTGTAGACCCAAAAAGAAGTGTAAGAGACCAAGATCTATCATCTCAAACTGCTCCATCAAAGCTCTCTAAACACGCTGAATCATGGAGGATGAGCTACCTGTAAGGATGAGATCATCTACATATAGCACAAGAATCAAAAGATCACCCTCCTGACGCTGAATATATACTGTGTGATCGGAATGACAGCGTGTGAAGTGAGAGGAAAGCAAGAAAGAGTCCATCTTCTCATACCAAGCCCGAGGGGCTTGTTTGAGACCATACAATGAATGTCGAAGTCTGGAAACCAAACAAGTGTCCTGCACAAATCCCTGAGGCTGCTCCATATAGATCTCGTCACGTAGGTCTCCATGCAAGAAGGCACTCTTCACATCCACCTGAAACACTGTCCATCCCTGTGAAGCTGCAAGTGAAAGTACCAGGTGTATAGAATTCATCTTGGCGACAGGAGCAAAGGTCTCAAAGTAGTCAATACCCTCTACCTAAGAAAACCCCTTCGCAACAAGACGTGCCTTATACTTATCAATAGAACCATCTGCAGCATACTTGGTATGATACACCCACCTGCACCAAACCAACTTTCTTCCTTTAGGAAGAAGACAAAGATCCCAAGTATGATTCTTCATCAAAGAAGAATACTCCTCATCCATGGCCCTATCCCACTCAAGGTATCCTGTCGCCTCTGAAAACTTTTGAGGATCATCTGAAATGGCATGACTCAAAAGACTAGAACCAGATGTCTGAGTACGAGTGCGACGAGTATCTGAAGGATCACCTGCCAAAGAACCAGCTGCATCAACAGTGACACGGGCCCACCTCGGCAAAGACAGAGCAACTGGTGGTGGTGGAGATGGTAGATCATCATCTACATCATCCTTAAGAGATAAGTAATCCTCAAGAGATGAAGAGGAAGGAGTAGGCAATGAGGGAGAAGCTGGTGATGGAGAATCTATCTAAGGATAGCGCTCATCAAACTGGACATCCTGCCGAAACAAGACCTCTCTGGAATCAGGATCAAACAACCTGTATGCCTTAACATCCTCACAGTAGCCAACAAATATGAGTGGTCAGCTCTTCCTCTCCATGGCTTTCCATTGAGCATCAAGAATAAATGCCCAAGCCTCACTACCAAAAACTCAGAATGTAGAAACATCAGGCTTGACATGGGTCCAAGCCTCTTCAGGAGTCATATGTCGCAATGCCTTATGAGGCATCTGATTCTGAATATAATTGGCACAATTGACTGCCTCAGCCCAAAATGAAGAACTCATAGCTTGAGACTGTATCATACAATTTGCCATCTCCCGTAAGGTTCTGTTCTTTCTCTCAGCAACACCATTCTGCTGAGGGGTGTAAGGAACTGTAAATTGATGCTGTAAACCATGCTCAGTGTAAAAATCTCTGAAAGCCTGATTAACATACTCCCCCCCATTATCTGTGCATATCCTCCTGATAGAAAGTCCAGATTGCTTCTCCACAAATGTCTTCAAAATCCTGAATGAGTCAAAGACATCAGACTTGTACTTAAGAAAGTACACCCATGTACGTCTGGAGAAGTCATCAATAAAAGTGAGCACATAACAGGCCCCTGAAAAGGAAGGAGTCGAAAAGGACATAAGATCACTGTGTACCAACTCTAGGGCTACCCTAGCACGAGAGACTCGACCCTTAGGAAAAGGATCTCGATGATGTTTGGCAAGGACACAACCACGACATACACCATCAGTACAAGAAATCTGTGGAAGCCCAATCACAAGTGCCTGTGTACTCATCTGTTGTAGATATCTGTAATTGACATGGCCAAAACGCTCATGCCAAAGCCTGCTCACTAAATCTACATGTGCTATAAGAGAGGAACCAACAATGTCTGAACTCTCAAAGCCATCAAAGTTATATAAGTGAGATGCAGAATCCACACTCCCAGTAGCCACAACCAAGTCAGGATCATGAAGATCTCGAATAACCACATCATGAGGTGAGAACTCAACTGTCTTACCAGAGCCAGAGTGGCAAATCTGATAAATGGATAGAAGGTTTGTCGAAATGTCAGGAACCAAAAGCACATCCTGTAGACAACCACCATCCAATGAAACAGTACCAGAATCTTGAACGGAAAGTTGTGCTAAGTCACCAATTGCAATATGTCTAGTGCCTGTAGGGGCAAGAGCGGTGACCAAATCCTCTATGTGTGTCATATGGTGAGAGGCACCAGAATCTAGAATCCAAGTGGATGCTGAGGACAATGCTCGTGCAGAAAGAGCATGACCTTTCCCTGTGGGCTGTGAAGGAGGCTGAGGTGCACTGATATTATGCTGCTGCATAGCTTCCTCCAAAACCTCTAAACGTTTCCAACACCTGGAAATGGGATGTCCTTCCTTGCCACAAAAACTACAAGGATCACCAGATTTCTTCTTAGTTTTGGAGGAAGACTCACCAGACTTTGAAGATTTGCCCTGTTTAGAATTGGACTGTGGCTTTGAATCAGACTTAGGTGGTGGCTTGGAGGGAATCTCACTAGCCTTTGAATCTTTCTTAGGCTTCGGTTTCTGCTTCTGTTTTCCTTTGGAGGACTGGGCTACCAATGCTTGGTTATGTGAACCTGAAAGTGAATCCAACTACTTAAGCTTAGCCTGCTCACGAGTCAGACGATCACAAAAGACCTCAAAAGAAGGCATAACATGTCGAGCACCCAAGGCATCCATGGTGGAATAGAAGGTCGAAGAGAAGATCTAAAATGGACCCCGAAGCTTGGAGAGGATCAAGAAAATGCACTTTGTATCAGTCTTAGTCTTACCACAACCCTGCAAGATAGATCTTTGCTGTTTGAACTTCATTAGAAAGTCCTCAATAGAGGGAAACGAATCAGGTACCAAGGAAGTTAACTCTACCTCAAGCTGCAAAGCTCTGAACTCGTTGACAGTACCAAAAAGTCCATCAAACTTGGTCCAAATGGCTCGAGGAGTGAGACAACCCTCAAGATGAAACTGGAGACTGTCGGAAATGTGTAAAGCCATCAATCCCATAGCCTGATCCATATTGTTCCTGTGCTGCATAACCTCAAAGGCATGTGTCAACTGAGGCTGAACCTCATCCAAATAGGACCATAACCCTCCAGACTGGAGAAGAGTCATCATGTGACCCTTCCAAGTGTGGTAATTATGCGGTGTGAGAGGTTCAATAGGTCTATCGGCCATCCTGTGAACTGTGCCTCAACTGCTCTGAATTTTTTTTAATTATTATTAAGTGGTCTTTCAGAACTAGACAGAAGATGCAAAAGGGGTTTGGTTGTTTTGTTTTGGTGTTTGTAGATTCTGGTTTTCTGATGTAAATAACAGAAAGCAAAAAAAAAACACCCCCCCACAATGCAAAAAAACTAATCCCCAGTACGAATTGAAAGCCGAAAAATGATAGAAAGCAGTAACGGGTTGAGACAAAATTATGAGCACCTGAAGAATTTACTAATGAAACAGACTATAGATTTGGAAAGAGCACAGAACCACCTTTCTGATGCCTATTCACTTTCAAAAAACGGAGCAAAAACGAGCAAGTTATGCCCCTCGGAGTGCAAAAAGAATCATCGGACTTTGACTGCGAAAAAAATGCAATCAAACTGGAAAAATCTAAAAAAATTCCTACACCATTAAAACAGGCTCGGAGTCAGCTTTCCAATGCCTATTCGTTTTCGAAAAACAGAGATCAGACGCCCGATTTTGTAAAACAGCTCCAAAAAGTCTAGTTTGGCCCTTCTAGCCCTTAGGGGCTTAAAAAAAAGGGCCCGTAGTCCGTTGGGCGACCAGGAGCTAGCACAAGAACTGGTGGCGCGGGGGCAGCGCCGCTGGTGCTAGCAGAGGGCGGGAGGTGCGCGGGCGGCGGGTCCGCTGGGCGGCGCGACGGTCGCTGCCTGGTCACGACCGGTTGTTACCGCCACCGACGGTGGCCAGGCAGTGGTTGTCGGACTGCACACCGACGGTGCGACGCTTGAAACGGGCGGCGCCTGATTTTTTCAAATACTGCGGTGTTTTTTTTATAAAAAAATTGATTTTTTTTTGTGTTTCTCGCCTCAAACTGCGTGCCCTGGGGTCATACGGCCTTGGGGCAAAATTTTTTTGCCTTCTGGAGCAACTGTGTCCGAATCAGACGTATTTTATATGAAAATAGCGATTTTTGGGCGCTGCAAGCTCAACGGTGAGGTTTGTTTAGGCTCAAAGTGCACCAAAAAAAAGTACCCCTATTCCAAAATAAAAAACAAAAGACAAACACAGATCTGATGCAACCAAAACCTAGATCTCAAAATCTTTCAAAAGACTGAACAAGCTGCAGCAGATCTGGCTCTGATACCATGTAGGATTTGAGAAATACAAATCCACAGAACCCAAAGAAACCTGCATGCAAGAAACCTGTCACAGAAAAAGAGAGAGAACGAAAAACAAGGGTTTTGGCTCTGACAAAGTGAAAAGATTTATTATCAGAGAAAAATGAATCAAGAAGTAACAATAATACAAGAGATCAATCCTTATAAAGGAGATCAACACCAAAGGAAAACCTAACCCTAAGGTGAGTGCATTTAATAATTAAATATTAATTATTAAATGACTAATATATGCATAAAGTGAAATCTTAAGAGGAGAGTAAGGTTAATTACTTACTTTACTCTAACAGATATCACCTAGACTTTTTCAAATAACCAAATATAAGACTTAAGCCAACCTAAATAACAATATAATAATGATAATGTGAGTTAATTAAAATATAAGGTAGCCACAAGCAGACCATTCATAACTTTACGCATACTGTAAGAACTAAGGTGTAGCATGCCCACCTCTTTAGAGAAGCATGTTGTCCTCAACTCTAATCAAGTGTGTGCTTCCAAATGAACTCTCATCCTCCCATGTGGCATCTTCAACTAGTAATTGCTTCCATTAGATGAGATACTTGGTCATTGTTCTAGTCCATAGCTTCTTTATGGGTGTTTGAAGAATTAACTTTGGTTCCAATTGTTGGCAATTGACACTCATCCGGTGAATTTTGGTGCTTGTTTAATGGTTTGGGGTTGTCATTGATGGCAACTCTTCTCAATAATCCTATCCGGTAATCATGTATTATGATATCCAAAAATGGATGTGAACCGGTAACTAGTTAATCGGTATTTGAGGTTGGGCAGAGCAGTTTTGGTTCGGAAGCTTTTCGGTGATTGCGGTGTTATGAATCGTGCATGGGATGATAGGGTCGACATAGAAACATCATCTTATCATCTTTTTGGTAATCCTCTCTTATTTTTGGTGATCCGATCAAGCCGACTCAATTCCACACATTACATCAATAGGCCGACTTGATAATTATTTATTTTGTGATTGTGGATATATAAGACTGATCTAAAAGATCTTTTTGGTGTGTGATATGATTGTATGTGAGCGAGTGGAGATCCAAAATCCTTTGTAGCGCAGTTTCACGTGCGCATTCTTGATCCGATAGCTGACCAAGACATAAAACAGAGCAAATACAGTCAGAGATTTGGCACTTAACCGGAACTCATCCAGACATTGTTAGATGTTATTTTGGAGTTCTTTCATTGTATTTCATCAATGTAATTGATCAATAAGGCAGTGAGCCTTACAGGGTTGTAGCCCTTATTGTATTTGAGCAGTAAACTCTAGGCAGTGTGCCTGAATGCTTGTGCATTCCCCCTCATCTAATATTGTTTTGCTACTGGCCATAATAGAATAGTATTTTGGGTTCAAATCCCACCGTAGTTTTTCCCATTTGGGTTTCCACGTAAAAATCCCGGTGTTATGATTTTGTGGTTGATTGTTTTGAGTTTCTACATTTCAATTTCATGCTTATGCTTCTGGTGGTTTAAGGTTAAGTCAAAAAATTTAATAACTGGTAGAACACTGATTCACCCCCCCTCTCAGTGTTCCTTGATTCTAGCAATTGGTATTAGAGCCTAGTTCCTCTGAGGAAGCCTAACCGCTTGAGGAAGGTCTTGGAGATTGAATCAATGGATTTCGGTTTTCAGAAACAACTTTCTATGGCACTTGAGGATCTTGATACAATAAGAGATGAGATCATTACCTTAAAGAGAAACTAGAATGCATCAGAAGACTTCATTAATTATTTTAAAGATCAAGTGAACACTTCAAGAGACAAGAGGAAGGAACTGATGGACAAACTGAAGGAGAAAGAAGATCAATGCATGGAGAATTAGGACAAAGTTGACAAGCTTGAGAGAGATAAATGTTGTGTTGAAGAATGAGATGCAATCCATTGTAACGAAGCTGACTAAGGAGATTTAAGATCGGAAGAAGAATAAATAAAGTTTGACTCAATCATTGAAGGATAGAGCAGATGGATGCTTCAAGCTTACCTATGAGAATGATCAGTTGAAGCTAGAGTTGATACAATCAAGGAATAATGGTCAAGAACTTGAAAGATAGTTTGTTACCCTAAGAGATGATCTTGCTACTGCAAATGAATACAAAGACAAATTCAATACTAGCTAAGCAAGGCTTGATCAGATGCTGGAAAGTCAAAGACATGGGAAGGACATGCGAGGACTTGGATTTGAGAAAGGTGAATCCTCCAGATCTGGACAAGGCAATGCAAAACCTAAAAGAAAGAACCCTCTGGTAAGACAACCTAATGTTCATAAATTCAATGGTAGATTTTTTACTTTCAATAAATTTGGTCATATGGCAAATCAATGCAAAAGTAAGATGAATAATGGAATGAGTAATGTGAACAATGGTCCTACCTTTACCGATCAATGTTTCATATGCAATCATTTTGATCACAAGACAAATATGTGCAGAGCAGTAATTAATAATTTTCAAAACAACAAATGCTATGCTTGTGGGATGTTTGGACATATCTCTAACCAGTGCAGGACAAGACCAAATCATATGAACTTCAGACCTATGCAGAATGTTGTTTGTCGTGCATGCAACAAAACTGGTCATATTGCAAAATATTGTAGAAGCAAGAAGGGTGCTCTGGTAGACAAGAACAAAATTGATGATAAAGGCAAGGCGAAGGTAGAGGAGATCAAAGACAAGCATGAGAAGATGTGGGCTAGAAAGGATGAATATGAAGCAACTAGTGGATTTGTACCTGAATCCAGTGTAGAACCCTCATCCAATGACTAGGGCATTTGGCCTTAGGGGTGGCATCTTCATACGAAATCTTGCAAAACCCCCTTGAAGAGATTTGCGATCGATCATGGTAGATTAAAGATGCTTGGAGATGATTATCTAGATCTCTAAATCATTTGATGAGTTGATTTATGCTGAACAAGGCATCAAGTTGAACCTTATCAGTGCATTTATGTCAACTTGAAATTAGGGTTTGTGAAGTTAAAAAGGGCAAATGTGAATCATTCCTCACATTACGAGAGAAGAGTTGAAGCATTAGTGCAAGGCGAATCAGTTATCAAGGCGATCTAAGAGCTTAAAGAAAATTCAACAAAGAGTATCTGTACATCCGACAGACACAAGAGGTATTTACAGAAGAACACTCTTAATCCTAAATTTCTCAGAATGACATCATCTTCTGTTAATACTCCTTTGGTAGTTGAGCTTTCGGAGAGAGCAAGGCCACAATTTAAGAAGCACCCATTTAAGTCAATTGAGGATGATCCAAACGGTGCCTTCTCATCTGTTCCCTACAGTGTTTTGCATGTTGACGATGTAAGAGCCTATATTCACTGCAATATTAAAGAAATCGGTAATGAGCCGATTCTAGCACTTTATAGTCAACACCTTCGAGATAGGAATGAAAATCTTAAACCGGAATATGTGCAATTGCAAAGAAACGGTTTCACGAAGTTTGTGCATTTCCTCGTGTTCGATGAAGATGAGTGGGTTAGATACATCCTTAGCCGTGTGCATGATGAATTTATCTAGTTAGACAATCCTTACAAAATCACCAAGCAAGCCATTCATGAAGTCACATGTCTACATCAAACCGATGACAAACCTAGTCTAAGTAAGGTAGGTAACACAACTGTGACAAAGGCAACTGGTGCACAATTTGATAATAGATCTATGACTATTGATGATATCTGAGAGCATGATGTGAGATTTATGTCCATGATCATTGGTTACAAGGTTTACCAGTCTAGCAGATTGAACTCAGTCTTTGGTACAGCTATGTATACATCGTATCAGATGGTGAAAGAGGACATGTAGTATGATCTTTGTTCAATTCTTCTTGAAGAGATCCTGAGAAACTTGAAGAAGATAAAATTAGATACTTAGAAGAATGTATTTAAGTTTGGTTCTCTAATTGTCTGTCGAGCACTATACTTCATGAACCAAATTCATGGTACAGGTAGAGTGAAATGGGAATTTGATTTACCGGTGTCCACTCAGATCAAACAAGGGTTGTAAAGATTGGGAAATAGGGAGACTCAGACTATTGAGGATGAATTATAGAGAGAGGATTCCCAAAGAGATTGTTGAGAAGTATGAGAAGACTATCTGATTCATGGTGGACAAAGACCAATGCCACATGGAAGTTGTTGAGCTCACGACAGTCTATATTTTGCCAATGGGTTATGAGGTGGATGGTCAGGCCCTTGAAGTTTATGTTTAACACCTTCTGAGAAAACCGATGGAGCCTAATGAACCAAGGTTTGGCACATTTAAGGAGAAGGATATGGAGTTGCACAAGAAGTTCACAGAGCCTACTAGAAAGAGAAAAGTATACAAGATGGTTAAGGAGGTGGTTGTGCAAATGGGATTTACTCAAGAGGCAGTGAAGCAAGCAAGGGATAATCATGCTCAGATGCAAGCTAAGGAGGAATCCAAGAAGCCTAAGGCTGAACCGGTTCCTTCTAAAGCAAAACCAAAAGAGACGAAGTTTGCCCCTACTGACACTTTGGTTATACCATCTACAAGACAAAGCTCGTCTGGAAAGGGAGTTTTGAGGCAAAAGGAGAAACCCAAACGAACCTATGTTGTTGTATCTCTGGTGGCATCTGAGACTAAATCAGATGAAGAAGAAAAAAAGGAAAAGAAAAAAGGAGAGTTTGTAAGAATTGTTAGGAAACCACAATCCGGTGGTGCGATACAAAGAAAGACAACTAAATTTGAACCTACCCTTACTGGAAGACCCAAATGTGGAAGGAAGCTCAGAACTCAACTTGATGGTGATCTTGAAACCAACAATTTGGAAGGTAAATATATATTTGTTCCTCCATTGACAATAGATCAATTGATTGATGAGATAATTGTTGATGGAAATTTGAAGAACATTGGTGCATACTATGAAAACCTAGTTGAGGTAGATCAAAGAAAAGTTGAGGAAGTTGTTGTTTTGTACTTGCACAACTTTAGTAAATCCTTGATTGAACTGGAGCGTAGTATCCCTAAGGATCTGTATAATATTATTGATGTGAGGAGGTTGACAACTAGCAAGATAGATAAAAAAATGAAAGAGAGAGAATTGATTAGTGTTTGCACCTGTATCTCCCAAGATGAAGCTAAAAGGCTCACTAAGGAAGCAAATAAGAAAGAATTCAGAAGCAGGAACAAAGTTAACAGGTTAATGATTGGCAGGGTTGAAGAGGTAAGGAAGGAAACTAGAGAAATATGGAGAAGAATCATGAAGAATAACCCTTAATACAGTGATGTAGTTTAGACTTCCCATCTGAAAGTTCAAGAAGGTGTCTCTGGTGATTAGAAGGATGAAACTTAGTCTGAGGGACATCCGAAAGATCAAGACCATGTAACTCTTGATGCTAACATCAATGTAAATTCTCTGGTGGTAGAGAACATTGGAGAAGTCATTGTGATTCAAAAAGATGACACTACACCAAGTGGCAACACCGGTGCACAAGATAAAGGGATTGATGGTGAGGTGAAGGATCTAGATAAGATAGAGGTGCGATATGTAGAGGTAGATAAAGGGAAGAAATTTGTTGATGCTCCATAAATTGACACTCCTCTAGTCAAAGGGATAAGGACCCTACCCCAAATCTCAATCAATCTTGATGGCCCTCTTGATATTGGACAAATTTCACTGGCTGAGAAGTTGATTCTTGCAGAAGCAGTACAAGCTCAGGCCAGTCAAGATCTAGTCAAATCAGAAAGTGAAGACAAAATGCTTATTCTAATGTTAGTTGATGTGTTGTAGAAGGTGGTTCTAGGTATGCAACTAGATCCCAGTTCTAGCCCCTCCGATAAATTATTGCAATTGATTAACAATGTAAATACCAATTTTGATTATTTGGAGAAGTCTACCACTAAGCAGGTATTAAATAGATTCAAGGAGGTTTGTATGCAAACATTCTGAAAAATGATAAGAGGATGACAGAATAAGATTGAATAAAAGTTTGTAGACAATCTCTGAGGCACTAACTGAAGGCGGTAAAGTATATAAGTCTTATCTTGTTTTGCCAAATTTCACAGTAGATATAGACAAGCAGATTGGTATCTGTCAGGGTAAATTAGCTAGTATTTCACAGTCTTTTGACTCTAATGTAGCCCTAACCAACAATATAGAAGGGAAGGTAATGGCTGTCAAAGATCAAATCTCGAGCCTTACTGTGGAGAAGGACAAAATTTTGAGAAGAGTTGGTGAACTACAGAATCTGATTGCCCCTCGATTGAACACTATGCTGAGAAATAAAGTTGATTGCTTGAAGGATATGGCACAACCTATTCCATCTGAATTGAAGGATGTGGATATTCATGCATATGTTTTCAGTGCATTCATCAAAGTTTTGGATAACTTGAAGAGTGGGTGGGACAGTCACTTAGGATTTTTGAAGACATTTTTTGCTGATATCTTCAAGTTTGTGTAAAGTCTCTGGTAGATATCCTTATATATAAGTTTTGGGCAGCACCCCATCTTTGGCATTGTTGTCAAAGGGGGAGAGTAAAGGTGAAAATATACAGGGAATGTTACATTTTTTTGAATTCTTAATATAAGGGGGAGCCTTAGAAAATTTGATAGAAATTTTGATCCGCTGTACAGGTTTCAAAACTTAGTCATTTTTCATGAGTGTTGCCATCAATGCCAAAGGGGGAGATTGTTGGCAATTGACACTCATCTAGTGAATTTTGGTGCTTGTTTAATGGTTTAAATTTTTCATTGATGGAAACTCTTCGCAAGAATCCTATCCGATAATCACGGATTTTGATATCTGGAAATGGATGTGAATCAGTAACCAATTAACCGGTATTTCAAGTTGGACAGAGCAGCTTTGGTCCGGAAGCTTTCTGGTGATTGTGGTGTTATTAATCGTGCATGGGATGATAGGGCCAACATAGAAACATCATCTTATCATCTTTTTGGTGATCCGGTCAAGCCGACTCAATTCTACATGTTACATCAACAGGTCGAATTGATAATTATTTATTTTGTGATTGTGCATATATAAGACCGATCTAGAAGATCTTTTTGGTGTGTGATATGATTGTATGTGAGTGAGTGGAGATCCAAAATCCTTTGTAGCTCAGTTTCACATGTGCATTCTTGATTCGGTAGCTGACTGAGACATAAAACATAGTAGAGTTGCAAAGTAGATACAATCAGAGATTTGGCACTTAACCGGAACTCATCCAGGCATTGTTAAATGCTATTTTGGAGTTCTTTCATTATATTTCATCACTGTAATTGATCAGTAAGACAGTGAGCCTTCCGGGGTTGTAGCCCTTATAGTAATTGAGCAGTGAGCTCTAGGCAGTGTGCCTGAATGCTTATGTATTCCCCCTCATCTAATATTGTTTTGCTACTGGTCATAATAGAATAGTATTTTGGGTTCAAATCCCACTGTGGTTTTTCCCATTTGGGTTTCCACGTAAAAATCCCGGTGTTATGATTTTGTGGTTGATTGTTTTGAGTTTCTGCATTTCATTTTCATGCTTATGCTTCTTGTGGTTTAAGGTTAAGTCAAAAATTTTAATAACTAGTAGAACACTGATTCACCCCCCCTCTTAGTGTTCCTTGATTCCAACACCAATTTTATTCTTCCTCCTTCATTGATCTATAGTAATATTTTGTGTGTGGGAAGATTATACCCCATTACTTTATTCAAATGGGAAACATGAGAAATTGGATGTATGTTTGTTGTTGGAGGCAATTCAATCTTGTAGGCAATATTTCCCATCTTTTGCATAATTTACTATGGGCCAAATATTTTGGGCATAACTTCTTGTTCTTTGTTTGCTACTTAAGTGACATTTGTTTATAAGGTTGGAATCTCAATAAAACCCAATCCCCAACTTAAAACTTACTTTCACTATGGTGTTGGTTGGCTTGTTGCTTCATTCAATTTTTTGTCATGGTTAGATTCTTCTTGAGTCTTGAAACTACTTGTTGATCAAACATATGGTCCTCCACAACCTGAAATATTGGTAACACCATCAATGATGATGTGATGGGTGGAGGATGATATCTATATAGTGCCATGAATGGAGACATTTTTTACGAATTATGGAAGGAAGTGTTATACTTTTATTCTTCTAGTGGTATCCAGTCAACCCATTGGGACTACTTATTTGAACTGAAATAGAATAGATACCCTTCCAAACACTTATTAACAACTTGAATTCACCCATCAGATTGAGGATGCTATAAAGAGTTATGAGTCAATTGAGTACCCAAACATAATAATAATTTAGTCCAAACGTTACTAGTAATGTTAGGATCATGATCACTAACAATAACCAAGTAAGTGTTGGAATCAAAGAAAACTGAGAGGGGGGGGGGTGGGGGTGAATCAGTGTTCTACCAGTAAATAATTTTTCAAACTTATTCTTAGACCACCGAAAGCAAATGCAAGGAAATAAAATGCTAAAACACAAGATAGTCAACCGCAAAATCATAACACCAATATTTTTACGTGGAAACCTGGAAAGGAAAAAACCACGGTGGGATTGGAACCCACAATATTCATATACTGTGATCAGGAGTACATAAATATTACAAAAGGGGAGTGCACATGTATTCGGGCTCACTACCTAGAGCTCACTGCTCAAATTACAATATGGAAGTCTCACTAACTTACAGATTATTTACAATGAGAACTACAATGATTGAACTCCAAAATAGCATCAAACAATGCCTGGATGAGTTCCGGTTAAGTGCAAAAAGTCTGACTGTAACACCTCTGCAACTCTGCTTTGTTTTGCTTCTCAATCAGCTAATGGATCAAGAATGCGCACATGAAACTACGCCAAATAGGTTTCTTGATCATAACTCGCTCATGCCATACACCAAAATGATCTCCTACAATGATCATATATATCCACAATCACAAAATAAAATATTCATCAAGTTGGCCAGCCATAATATGCAATGTAACGTGTAACTGTAATACCCTAAAAATGGTCATCTAAACCATGGGCCCCTAATCTCGGCTACATCACCAAGGTCCTAACCAAAGGCAAAATTAAATCAATCTTGAGCACCCAATTAATTAATTCTCAATCATCAATGTCACATGGCAAATAAATCATTCTATATTAATTAAATATTTATTTAATTAATTAATCATTCCAAGAAAATCATTTTAGTCAATTATCCTATTTATTTAATTAAATATCCTAGCATATTTAATTAATAAATCAATTTGCCATTAAATCATTAAAAAAGGAATTAATTTGAAAAAGAATTAAAATTGAGAAAAGAAATCAAAATGGAATTCAAAGCAATTAAATATCAAAATTGAATAAAAATATAAAATATGAAATAAATCAGTTTTTCTAATTTAATCTTAAAATTAGTTCAATTTTCTTTAAAACTGAGAAAAGCAGCCAATCACATCAATTCACCTGGATTGTGCTTCCTCTTGGAGAATCTTGGTCGCTCATCATTGATCAATCTTGACCGTTTGTCTTTCTCTGGATTTTCTATAAATTCAGGCTCTCATCTCTCATTCAAAGAAAGAGAACCTAGAGATTATTGTTATTATGTTGTTTTTTCTCTAAGTCTATTGAGATTTTGTGCATTGAGAATATTGCATTAGCTTAATCATATTGCTTGAATCATGTTAGTTTGATTAAAATCATATAGATGGATAAATTGTTTGAATCATGTTAGCCTAATATTCATCAATCTTGCATATTTAGCTTAATCATGCATCCAATTAGCTTAATCTTGCATCCATTTAGCTCAATTTCATACTCATATAGATTAAATCCTTCATTTAATTGTCATCTAGTCACTGGTGTTGCATAAAGAAATTTGAGAGAAAAACTAAACTCACATCTACTAGAAGGCAATAGGTCACTTTGTAATGGTTTTATTGTTCATTGATTATTGATTTACTAACCATGCATCTAATGACTTAGTTGAAGTGTTGTGTATTCAGATATAGATACAGGTCCACTTTTCACAAACATTTTTGGCGACCACTGTGGGGCTCAAGAATTCACTTTTTGGCCTTGAAAATCTTTTTTTATTTTTTCAGGTTTCGTCCGTACAACCTCTCCAAAAGGTTGTACAATTTTTACAGCATACAGGACGAATTAAGAGATTTATTGTTCGGTTCTGAGAGAATCATCATACAAGTATCTGCTTTTGTTGTTTTCTTTTGGGGTTTTCTCGTTCGGTTCAGTGAGAATACTCATTCTACTTGGTGAGAATTGTACGGATTTCTTCTCTGCTCGTTTTATAAATAGTATACTTTTGGGGTTTTCTTGATTTGTCTTTGGATTTACTGATGCTAACCCTGCATTGTCTTATGTCTACCTGATATTTTCACAGCCTAACTGATTTTCTACAGAACGCCTGTCAAAGAATTTGTCAAATCAAACTTACACCATGTCAAAGAATCAAAAACAATATGACTACTGATGCATTGGTTTTGCCGGTTGCCTAAGGAGAATTGAGTCATCAACTAAATATTGTGTATTCTTTAATTCATTTTTTAGGCACTTAAACTGGTATGTGGTTAATGATCAAATCTGTCTTTTGTGTTTGAAGAAAAATCTAGAAGGTAGGAGAGTATGCTCTTGTCTACACAGACAATCAGAAATCTAAACCCTTGAAGCTTTTCTAAGTTTGAGATTTGTGTACCTTTTAGCGGGCCTTTCATAGTGGGAAAAAGTAATCACCCTGTGAGAACGACCCAAGTGAGTACAGCTAAACCCAAGCATTCTGACTCACTATAATAAATAGGCCTTTCAGGATTAAAATCTCGGAGGATGGGATTATTTGAGTTTTCTCTTTTGAGATCTCTCATATCAAGCATTTTGTAGGGCCTCACGGTCTTAATCACACTTGCATGACTACAACTTATTTTGGTACCTTATCAAGCTATAGGCCTCAATCACGCTTGCATGACTTCAAGGGGTAATTTCGAACGAAAATCCTTACTACAAACTTTAAATAGCAGCTATCCGGTTCACCTTTGAAAAGGGGATAATCTTTGTGCAAGAGAGATAGTAACTCTCCCAAGACACTTGCCATATCGTGCCCCCATTAGCATTTGGAGTTGGCTAATACGATGTTCAGAATCCATTGTGTGAGACTCAACGACCGTATTTTGATTAGCTATTGGGTGTGTACTTGAGTCTGCAAGCAAAGGTTTTCTCTCTTAGCCAACTTCCTTAGAATTAGCGTGCTTTGTTTGAAGTCACTTTGGATCTTACGTGTTTGTTGTGTTTTCTATTTGAAACTCTAAAAATTGGATAACTCAAAACAATCAAAAAAAAAATCAATTTCAGTGGTCAAAAAACTCAATTTCCTTGTCAAAAATTTGTCCCTAGTCATAATTGTTGTACGGGTTTCCTAGTTCATCGCCTGAGTCATATAAATTGTCGTACGAGTTACCTACATTGTCATCTGAGTCATCTAGTTTGTCCTTATGTCTTCTCCAAACTGTCATTTTGGTCTCTGAAGATTTTCGTCTGGTCTTATAAACTCTATCATACGAGTCACACTGGTCTGTGAAAAGTTATCATCTGGTAAGCTTTAAATTGTCGTTTGAGTATAGGTAGCATCGCATACGAGTATCTGTCTTTATCATCTGGAAGTTACTAAACTATCCTCTAGGTTGTTATAATTTGTCGTACGACCCTCTGATTTTGTCAGTCCAGAAGCCTTTCTTTTTGCGTCATTTTCAAATCTATCATACTTGCCTAATCAGTTTGTAGTGAGCGTACATCTGGTCATTTTAATCTTGAGCATAAACAATCTTGATAGTGTACCCATGTCGTTGTGTTGCACGAATTTGTCGATCATCTCCTAGCTAGTTCAATCAATCGCTTATGAAACTTAATCAACCTGGGTTGCTTAGATCACGTCTTATACAGGATAGATCATTCCTGAAACTAGACTGAGTCTTAGTCACCTCTCTCGATCACTACGTTAAACGCATAACTATCTTTGATTTGATCTTGACATCTACATCACATCTAAGCTCTCAGTCACGTCAGTTGTAAATGCCTGTCCAAACTAGGAGCTCTTCTAAGAACAAGAACAAGAAAAAGGAAGAGACAGTAACATTGCAAACTAATCTATTTTTCCAAGAACAACCAATTTTTGATGAACCTTTTCAACAATAAACCTCAGACAAACCTTCATCTTCAGACAAACCACCTTTTGATCAATCCTTATCTTCCAATATGTCTGAAGGAAGATGAGAAAAATAGGCTGGTAAACGTAAAGCTCGTAATGACCTTAGCATATAGGCTTCTTCTAGTGATTCTGAAGTTTCCGAACCTGAAGAAGATACAATAATATGTTAGGATTCCCAAAGATACTGAGAGGGGGGGGGGGTGAATCAGTATCTGACTGGTGGAAGAGTTTTCTTAACTTATAACATGAAAAGCATATTAAAACTGTGTATCGGTAAACCAGAAATAATGCAGGAAATAAGAACAACAACCACAACATGAAAAGCACACCATAACACAATGTTTTAACGAGGAAACCCGGTGTGGGAAAAACCATGGTGGGAAACCTTACCCATAATCAGATGATACTACTGCAGATAGTATGTGTATACAAATGGGGTCTGCACATGCAGAAAGGCCAAGCGCCTAGAGCTCACTGCTCAAACACAAATAGGAGTCACACTGACTATAATTGGATGGTTAAATCCAATAAGAATGTACTGCTCAAAATAGCATTGTCATATGTTGGATTCAGTACTGGTGTAGTTTTGATTGTCTTTACAAACACCTTGCTTCACCTTCAAATGATGTCTGCGTGTATAGCTCTTCTTAATCTCACATATACCTTCTTACAATTCCTTATCCCAATCGCATATCGATCTTATAAATAAGATCTTACATATATACCATAACCTAAGACCAATTTTAGTAGGTCGGCTCTAAAAGATATTATAATAAAACAATTGCAAGTAAATCAATAACCGATGCAATATCCAATTCAACATGTCAGCTTAATGCATTTACAATAACAACAAAATCATCTCCAAAGCATACCGTGCTGATCTGGAATAGATAATCCTACCAATGTATAACCTGGACCTATTTGTTAGTAACAACAAATATGAAAATACGAATATACCAATGAAAAAAATCTCCAAGACAAAGTGTCCAAGCAATGTCTTCAACATAACCAGATGTTTTCCGTGTCATTCCAAGTGTCGGTGAACAATATATCCTACCGGTGTACCAGATACCTGTGACTGTGCATAAAGTCACTTGCTTGCCGGTGAACATTTGCCAATCCTCCAAAGTGCCAGAGTTGATAAGTGTTGATAGGTGTTGACATCAATGACAAAACCATACCAAAATACCAACATAATAAAATGTCAAAGGACAAAGACTTCAGAAAGATGATGAAGATGGAATCTCTAGTCAGAGACATCCTGGAAAAGCTAAAAGACATGTCACCAAAAGATAAAATCAAAAGAAAACCAAGGCTCGACACCAACATCCACTGTAGTCCTCAAGTTTAGTGTCTCTTGTCACTTGTATAAGTCTTATTTGATTGTGGTCACAATGTTTACTTTCACAAAAAGGATAGATAGCACTGATCCATATGTTGTCTGAGTCTGTTGAAAGATTTGATTTGTTGAAGCTCATTGTTGTTGTTGTCTCATCTAAAACTGACTGGATCCATGAAACTAATACTTTATTGCGGAGAAGATGAAACTTTATTGCGGATTTGTGATGCAAATGTTTTTTTATTGCGGATTGTGCGCGAATAGACTGAAGGAAGCTGGAAGAAACTATACTCCTTGAAACATGTGATGTTCTTAGTTCCACACCCATCACTAGACGTAAGATTTGCTTTAGCCACAGATAGGATCTGATTTATTATGAATGGAAGGAGATGAAAATGAAGGTTATTATGAATGGCTAACCAATCTTGGGTAGATCAATAACAAGCCATGATGGGAATGGGTAAGTTTATTTTGGATGAATTGGTCGTGAGTGTGTGCAAAGTGAAAGGACGAAAGTGAATCCTGAAGGAGGGAGGAGCAATGTCTCTACACATGGCGCTGGTGACCCAGTTTTCACCATGGTACTTGCCCAGGGCACCATCGAAGTGGTTTTCACCGTTGGACGAAATTATTTCTCTTTACTATTTTCGATTTTTCAATGTTTTTTTTTTTTTTGTTGTCACAAGGCGCCTGTTTGCCAGGTTTTCACCAAGTAACGATTTTTTTGTTTTATATTTTTTTGATTTTTTTTGATTTTTTTTGTGTTTTTGAATTAGGATATTCCGAAGAGCTATGTGTAGAACCTGCGAAGGTGCATGTTGTTGATAGGATCCTCCAAAGGTTCACCTTCTGTAGTTGAGAGCTGATATGCCCCAGATCCATATGTTGTTGTAACGATGTAAGAACCAAGCCAATTTGGTTCGAACTTGCCCTTCTTCTCTCTGTCTTGCTGATTCTTGGGGTTTTCTCTGAGAACCAAGTCACCTACCTCAACTATGTGAGGCTTGACCTTGTGATTGTAGCTGCGACTCATTCGTTGTTGGTAAGCCTTGAGATGATTAAAAGCAGTTTGTCTCTGTTCATCCAGCAGTTCTAGTTCTTGTAAGAGAGAGACCCTGTAATCTTCATCAGTGATGATGTTTTGCAAAGAGACCCGTAAAGAGGGTAACTCGACCTCAATAGGCAATATGGCTTCAGCGCCATAAACAAGTGAATAGGGTGTAGCTCCTGTAGGTGTGCGGACACTTGTGCGGTAGGCCCAAAGTGCAGGATTGAGTTGGATATGCCAATTACTGCCAGCGTCGTCGACTGTCTTCTTGATGATTTTAAGGATTGTTTTATTAGCTGCCTCAGCTTGGCCATTACCTTGGGGGTAATATGGTGTGGAGAAACGATGGGAAATATGGAAGCGGTCACAGAGTTCACGAACATCCTGATTTTTGAAGGGACGCCCGTTATCAGTGATAATGGAAACAGGAATACCATATCAGCAAATGATATAGTTAAGGATGAAGGTAGCAATTTTTTTTCCAGTGACTTGCGTGAGAGGCACGGCTTCAATCCATTTTGTGAAATACTCTATGGCTGTGATAATGAATTTATGACCATTGGAAGAAGGAGGGTGAATCTTGCCTATGAGATCGAGTCCCCACTAACAAAAGGGCCAAGGAGACGCAAGTGGTTGTAGTTCTTGTGCTGGCGCATGTATGAGGTCTCCATGAATTTGACATTGCTTACATTTCTTGACAAACTAATATGAGTCTTTTTCCATATTGGGCCAGTAATATCCAGTCCTAATGAGTTTCTTGGCCAAGGTAGGACCACTAGCATGTGGACCACATATCCCTTCATGCACTTCACGTAATGCAATCTGAGCTTCGTCGCTTTCTAAACATCTAAGAAGAGTGCCATCTAGACCTTGCCGGTATAGGATATCAGCTAAAATGACATATCGAGAAGATTGGCAAATGAAAGTGCGACGTTGGTTATTTGATAGATCAGGAGGTAGGGTATTGTCGCGAAGGTATGTGAAAATGGAACCATATAACTAGGATTTGGGACCAACAACACCTATCATTTCAGTAGGAATGATCTCATATGAAGGAACCAAAAGGTTATCCACCAAGAACTCATAGAAAGTCTCATTTTGAGGTAGATCAATCAGTGAAGCAATTGTAGCCATGGCATCTGCAACACGATTCTGCTCTCTTGGTATCTGCTCAAAATCTATCTTTGTGAAATGTTGTTTCAAATCATCCACCATTTGCTTGTAAGGCAGTAATTTTTCATCTTTTGTTTGGTAATCATCAGTTGCTTGACGGATGACAAGTTGGGAATCCCCAAAAATATGAAGTTCCTGGATCTTCCACTGAACTGCAATTCATAATCCAGTTGTTAATGCCTCGTATTCCGATATATTGTTAGTGCAAGGAAATGATAAGCGATATGATTTTGGTATAGAATCTCCTTGAGGAGTTATAAAGAGAATACCAGCTCCTGCCCCATGCTGTGTGTATGAGCCGTCAAAGTACAGTTGCCATGGCTTTGCCTGTGATATTATTAAAATGGATTCATCTGGAAATTCTGAATTTAGAGGAACATCATCAATCATGGGTGCATCTGCTAATTGATCTGTGATGGCTTGTCCTTTTATTGCTTTTCTATCCACATACTCGATGTCGAATTCACTAAGGATCATTACCCATTTGGCCAGCCGCCCAGTAAGTGTTGCTTTATTGAGGAGGTATTTCAATGGATCTATCCTTGCAACTAACTTAGTCTTATGAGTAAGCATGTAATGTCATAATTTTTGTGAAGCAAAGACCACAGTGAGACATGCACGCTCGATTGGTGTATAGTTTAGCTCATATCCCACCAATGTGCGACTGATATAGTATACGGCCTTTTCCTTGCCCCCAGCAATTTGTTGTGCTAAGAGTGCCCCCAGTGCTGTTGAAGTAGCTGATATGTATAGTAGCAAAGGCTGATCTGGAACTGGTGGCATCAAAACTAGCGGATTCAAAAGATAATCTTTGAGCATCTGAAAAGCTTGTTGACAATTATCATCCCATTTGAACTTGATATTTTTATGTAGCAGGTGTTGAAAAGGATTACACTTATCTGCAAGTTGTGCTATGAATCTCCGTATAGACTGGAGTCTCCCTTGTAAGGATCGAAGTTGACTGACATTTCTGGGTGGCGGCATGTCCAAGATAGCCTTGACTTTTGCTGGATCGGCTTTAATTCCTCTTTTGGACACAATGAATCCTAGGAGCTTCCCGGAGGTTACTCCAAAGACACATTTCTTGGGGTTTAATCTTACTTTATATTTTTCCAACCGATCAAAGATGACTGAAAGTATGTCCAAATGTGTATCTCTGTCTACTGATTTACCCAAGAGATCATCAACATAATCTTCCACAGTTATGTGCATGAGATCATGAAAGATAGTGGTCATTGCTCTTTGATATGTAGCACCTGCATTTTTTAGCCCAAAGGGCATGACATTCCAACAGAAAGTTCCCCAAGGACAAGTGAATGATGTTTTGTGTTGATCCTCGGGTGCAATCCTGATTTGATTATAACCAGAAAATCCATCCATTAATGATAACATTTCATGACCCGCTGTGAGATCAACGATCAAGTCAATATTTGGTAATGGGAAGTCATCTTTCGGACAAGCTTTGTTGATGTCTCTAAAATCTGTACATATTCTGATGCTGCGATCTGGTTTACTGACAGGTACTAAATTGGAGATCCATTCAGGATAATCAATTGGGCGTATGAATCCGACATCCAATAACTTCTCCAGCTCTGCTTTGACTAGTAATGCCACTTGTGGATGCATTTTTCTTAATTTTTGTTTCACTGGCTTTGCCCCCGGTTTGACTATCAAATGATGCATTACCAAATCTGGATCCAGTCCAGGCATATCAGCGTATGACCATGCAAAGTTGATTTGTCATTCTTTGAAGAAGCTTATGAATTTTGACCTTTCGGACTCTGTCAATGATTGAGCCAGGAATATGTTGTGTGGAACCTCTTCTGTACCAATGTTTGTTTTGATAGTCTCCTCTACCAACATGGATGAATTTTCCTCATCTGATGCTGGGAGAATGTCGAGCCTTCCATCTTCGGGTGCCTCAGAGAGGTTTTTGCCCTCAGATACGTCCTTTCTTTTTACTTTTTTGGGATCAGATAGCACCACAGTGTGGTTTTCGCCATAAGACCCTTGATTTGTTCTTATTTTCACATTTTTGCGACTGGAAGGTCCGACACCCTCACCAAAATATGTCATGTTGTTGAGTTCTATAGTGTATCCTGCTTTATGGTCCCCAGGGGGAAGATCGTCTCGTATGCCAAGATAGTCAATAATAGCTTCATCATTTTGGAAGGTGTCAAATTGTGCTGGTCCTTCATGATCCCAGTCAATGAGTTGGTGGTGAACAAGGGGAAGGCCTTTAATGTTTTTGGAGTTTGCGGGGCTAAGAGTGAAGATGTGGTTATATTCGAGTATATCAAGGCAATCGTCGAGGTCATCGATGGCACTCTCCTCATCAGTCTCGATCGCAAACGAATCCAAATTGTCATCACTAGTAGCACATTCTGGGATAGGTGTTCTCATCCTATGTGATTTCGACCTAGAACCTTGAGACGAAGACTATGCAGAATCCTCATGGGTTGTTTCTTGACCAATTCTGAACTTTTTATAAAATTCCTCTTCTTCTCTGGGTTCATTTGGCTCTCTAAATGTCTCGGTGAGCTCATAGTCACTGGAGGATTTGTCTGAACCCCATTCCCATTCGTTGGAATCTATGGAATAGCGATCCTCTTGTTGAACTTTGGCAACTTTGATTTGTGATGCCTTTTCTATCCTTTTAGTGTAGATCTTGGAAGTCAGAAAACCAAGTCCCTTCGAGCATTCCCTTTTTACTGTCAATTCAGGTTGTAAGGGCTCCATAATGCCTTATTTTCGTAACCCAAGAGGGCTTTTTCCATCGTACCCAAATTTTTGTAGAATCTTGAAGCCTTTTCCATATTTCTCACAGGGTATATTGATCTGATCTTGTGTGTCATCTTCAATGTCTTTATAGAGCATTTTGTATAAACCTTCCTCTTCCAGTTCGCCCCATCTTTGAAAGGTAGTAGGATCCCATTTGAATACCATGATGGATATTTGCTTGTTAGGATGTGGCCTTCCATATTCTTTTGGAGAGCTCATGACTTGTCGTAAATACATGGTCTGATTTAAAGTGTATTCTCCCATGCCTTTGTCCTGAAATTTGCCTTTAAGCTCACCTTGTTTTGATGTCGAAGGTTTCAATGACTCAGGGTCAATGTATGCCGAAGAAGGAACAACTTCACGATTACTGGGAATGATGGTCTCAGTATGTGATCTCAAGTTATTGCAATATATGAACGGATTAGGATCACCGTTAACTGTTACCTCGACTCCATTGTGAGGAAACTTAATGCATTGGTGATATGTCGATGGGACTACCCTCATTTCATGAATCCAAGGACGTCCTAGCAATATATTATAAGTGAGATCCAGATCTAGGACCTGACAAACCACATCCTTTGTGACTGGCCCAATTCTTAGAGGTAAGGTGACTGTGCCCTTGGATGAGCGTTATTCATCATCATATGCCTTGATGGTGATTTGATTTTTTGAATTCACAGCTTTGTCAAAATATCCCAATTGTTTAATAGTGCTCAATGTACAAATGTTTAGACCGGCTCCTCCATCTATCAGGACTCGCTTTATTCTATGTTTGTGTATGAAGGCTTCAATATGTAATGGTGCATTATGTGGCTGACTTACGGAGGCATCATCAGCTTCTGTGAATGTAAGGGAGTGTGGAATGGAAAGGTATCCCACCATGGCTTGAAACTGGTCCACGTTCAGATCAGTAGGAATGGTAGTGTCTCTCAAGATTTTATCAAGAATAGCTTTATGAGCGAGGGATATGCGTAAGAGCTCAAGTATGGAGATGAGTGCGGGTGTCTTCCCTAATTGTTCTACAAGGTCATACTCAGGTTTGGTTGATGAAGAAACGGTATTTTTAGTGGAGGCACCTGGCAAAGTAATTTTACCTCAACAGGTTGTAACATGACATTCAGAGGTAGGTTCGGAAGAAGATCCAACACCTCTTAGGACAATCTTGGGTCTCTGAGTAGGATTCTTAGGATTTTTGTTCTTGATGGTAATAGTAGAGATATGATTGTCCATCGAGATATGATTGATAGTTGAATCATAGTTGTAAGGTGCTCTAGTATAGTTGGCTTGATCATCTGTGACTTTAGCTTTTCCCTTGTCGTGCTTTGGGAATGGTTCCTTAAACATCTCATGTTCTTGATTAGATGAGTGTCCCTCAATCTCAATGTCACCTCTATCAATGAGATCCTGTACGATGTTCTTCAGTCGATGACAATTTCCTGTCTTATGACCCTTGCTCTTATGAAATTCACAATACTCATCATCATTCCACCAATTTGGTTTGACCTTTGGTTCATATGGAGGAAAATCTGGAACTGTGATTACCTTGTTTGCCACTAACTTCTTGAAGACTGACTCGAGTGGTTCTCCCAATGGGGTGTACTTCCTTCGTGATCTGGAAGTTGTTTGAGTATTTACTTGATTGTTTGTAGAACTTGATCCCAAAAAGATGAATTTGGGTCACACTGTGTTGGCATCAACAACACCATCATTGACTGTGTTCTTGTTTTTATTCCAAAATCTTGGCTTGTCTTTTCCTTTAAAGTCCTCCTTGTTTTCCTTGAATATCTTAATGACTCCTTGTTCAATTAGGACCTTTTCTGTTGCTAAGCCTTTTTCAATGACGTCCTTGAAGGTGGAAAAACAAGCTTTCCTTAGATCAAAGCCAATGTCCTTGTTAACATTTTGTGTGAACATTTCTACCATTTGTTTTTGTGGAATTTCACAAGAGCATCTGCTGGCTAGATTTCTCCATCTTTGTAAAAATGATGCAAAAGACTCTCCCTCTTTTTGCTTAGTGTTGCATAAAGTAGTGATTGATATGTTTGTCTCTATATTGTAGGAGAAATGTTGAATAAATGCCTCTGCTAAGTCACCCCATGACTTAATACCAGGTGGGAGTTGGGAGAACCATTCCATAGCTTGATCGCCTAAGCTTTGTGGAAATAATCTCATCAAATTTGTCTCTTCTGAAGCTACTTCAATGCAAGCTGTGAAAAACTATCTTATGTGTGCCTTAGGATCCCCTTTTCCTCTATACTTATCAAATTTAGGCATCACAAAGTGTGTAGGAAATGGAGGCATTGGAATGCTCTTGTCAAATGGATAAGGACATATGTCTCTCATTGTGTATGTTGGCTTCGGTGTATTTATGTCCTCCATTTTCTTTTGTAAGTCCCTGATTTGTTGCTCCAAATTGCTCTTATGTGGAGATCGACTTCTTGAAGCATATCCCATGTTTGAGACACCAATTGGAGGAGGATCATATTGCATATATGGATGATATTGATCATACACATGTTCATATGGAGGAGGTCTATATTGATGCGGCATATATGGAGCACTTGGTATAGATTCATGTTGAGGAACACCATATTTATTTTGTGCATGTATGCCATACTCTACAGGTATGTCATGTTCTATTGTGTTGCCCCCAAATTTGACACGGAGTTTCCTTGTGTCCAAATTTTGAGCATGCCTTTGAATATCCAATTGTTTTGGTTGATCCGTAGCTTGAGTATGTGATTGAGCATATCTGTCTGCATAAGACTTCCATAATGGTCTGCGAAGGTGAGTATCATATACTTGACCATGTGTATGTGGGACCTCTGGTTTTTGAAGCAAAGCTGATGGTGATTCAGGTACCATATGTGGTCCTTTATTTCCTCCACTATTAGGTCTCCTTTGATCCATGTTGGAGTGAGTTTGTTGCAAGGGTTGATTTTCCATAATTTGAGACATGTCAAATTCATGAGGTATCTTGGCTCCACTTTGTGCCATCATATGTAAGAAGTATTGTTTATCCCTCCTCATTATTTCCTCAACCAATCGATTGAAATGGGGATTCATAATGGATTCTTCCACATTTGCTGAATGTATTGAAAAGTTGTCCACATTGTCACTGTGTGTAGCATTGTTGTTTATAGTGTCTGCGTTTTCCACATGTGGAATGTTTCTATTGACATCCATGTCCGGCAATGTAGTGTGATCAGTATTGAAAAATAAATCGTTGTCATACTCATAAGAACTCATGTTTGCGGACTCTTGAGCCTCTTTAGTTTCTCTCCTAGATTTTTGAAGACGGGTTTCAACCATGAACTAGGTATTAACCAAGATGTGTAAGACTAGATGAAAATGGAAAAAAGTATGGAAGACCAAGAGTTGGATGGAATATAAATGAATCTAAGGTGTACTTGCAATGTCCAAAGTGTAAGACCAAGTATGTATGTAGTAGAGTAGGTGTGACTTCCAAAGAGAGGATAGTTTCTCTTGATGAGGTAAGCTGACTTTGACTCTAAGTAAGACCAAATGAGACCCAAAGGTGAGAAACCTTGATGAGGGACCACTTAGCAAAGTGTTGTTGTATGTAGTGTGTTGAAAAAGTATGATGAGGACAAGCAAGTGACCTTTTGACCCAAGTTTAGCCAAGTATGAATGTAAAATGAGATGTGAAGCAATGATGGACTATGTGAGACCCAAAGACAGGTTGAGTGCTAGATGAAACCTGAAGAGACAACCTAGGAAGCTCAAGAATTCTGAAACTAATTTCTTTTGTTTGCTAGACTGTGAAATTTTCTTGCAATTCTGGACACAGACGTTCCTGTATACTTCACAGACGTGTCTCTGTTCGACACAGACGCTTCTAGACACACAGACGCGATTATGCCCTTCACAGACGTGTTTAAATGGAACAGACGCAATTAAAACAGACATAGACGCATTTCTGTAAACTTTGTGCAATTTTTCCAATCTGTGAAGTCATTTTGTTGTGACCAAATCTGACTGTTTGATTGTTTTTCGTGACAAGAGGACACAATGTTGATGAGGACTCAATGTTTGCAAGTGTTTAGAGTGACAATGACTCCAAGAAAAGTGTGTTGTTTGATGTAAAATTGTTTTGCATACACTTGAAGACACAAAAGACACAATGTTTTGTTGTTTGGTCTTGAATGTTTGAATGTTTAAAATAAGTCAAGCACAATCCTTATGGCTGGCCAAGACAATAGTTGTTGATCCCACATAGGGTTTTACCCCCGAGGCTACGCTATTCAGAGCGGATACTTAGATGCTTGACCTCACTGGCTCCACCCTCGGCACTCACTTCTCGGGTCAGCCAAGCATCAGTCCCCATGAAAACTCCCCATGGCGAACTTTGTATCTCTACTAAGAACCGTATGTGTGTGGGCCGCTACCAGAGGTCCGACCTCCTACCCCAACAACTAGAAGGATTTGGGCTTCTAAAACAAAAAGGTGCTAGTAAGGGCATCCGCTCGTGTGGCCATACATGCGGCACTTTCAGCTCTGTAAATATAGAAGGCTCCCAGCCGGTAGGGGTTACGCCGTACAAATGATCAAATAAATTTGATCAAACGGGTTTATGGGGAGACATAGTGTCGGTATGAACTAATCAGCACACGTTATTCATAGTTTTCACCATGAATACATTTGATTATAGTGGTTCGGAAGAGGTGGGTCTTCCTCGCTACCACTTGGGTCATTCTCTTCTCACTAGTAGTCCTAATGACCACACGGGAAGATAGGCCCTCTAAAGATTAAACAAAAAGAGCTTATTGCTCAAGACACAAAAGACAATGATTCAATTTTAGTGCACCAATGGAAGTGTTTGCTAGTCTATGAAAACAAGGCACACAAATAGAAATCAAAAACTCTTGCCAAGGACCTGCAACAAAGAGTTGTTAGTAGTTTGGGTTGTTTGACATAATCACCCCTTCCTGCAAACACACAAGTTGGGTAAATTTTAAAAACCCAAAAGACTTTGTGAACTAGGGGCCTTCAACAAAACGTTTTGCTTCCAAGACAAGCTGCACCAATTTAGTTAGCTAGATCTGAAAGTGTTAGTGCAAAATAAACCAGATCTGAAACCCTAAGTACAAAATCCGAAAATTGAATCAATGAAAACTTCAAAAAAATCCAAAACAGGATATACACAGATGCGGTTACCTTTAACGCAGACGCGTCTGGATAATAGAGATGCAGTTCTATGATGCACAGACGCACCGAAAAATCACAGACGCTCCTTCCAGACACAGACACGGATAGAAGAGACACAGACGCGTTTCTGCAACACAGACGCTCTTTTCTTAAACCTGCAAAATAAAATTTGTTGAGAACACAGACGCGATTCCAGATTCCGCAGATGCGCCAGAAAATCAAAAATGTGATCTGAAAGTGCGCAGACGCGAAAAAAAAACCTAAAATGCTGTCGAAAATGTCCGATCTGCAACTTCAAAAACGCAAAATCTACAACAAGGAGGTTAAATGCAAAGGGACGAGAGTCCCACCGGGCGTGCCAAAATGTTTATGGTGAAAATGGATACAATAATAACAAAATTGAAAGGCTAAATGAATTCAACCATCAAACCCTAGCCTAACAATCAACAAAGATCCACCATAACATATGAATATTACCTAAGACAATGTAAATAAAACAAAATCACAAAGATTATACCATCAAATGTCCAATAGGGTTTTGATCTCCATTCTTCCTATCTCCATTGATCTTGCTTGATATATTTGCTCTCAGATTTTATGTGCACAAGAGCTCAATAAAGAACGGAATGTGGTTGCAAGTAGAATCGTAGTGTAGGCAAAATGATCATTAGGATGAATAGAATGATTAGGGTTTGATAATGAAGGAAGCATCTCCTTAAATAGAAGACACAATATGAAATGGAGGGATAAGATTGAGAGGTATAAAAAGGAGGTCAGCTAGGATTAGAGGGTAGGTAAAAGAAATAATAAAATAATGAAAGAGGTAGGTAGTGTAGGAATTAAGAGATGAATGACATGTGTCATGTGTAGAAAAGGTTAATGAATTAATTAAATAAATAAAGATTTATTTAATTAATAGAAGAAGTAGGATAATTAAATAAATAAATATTTATTTAATTTAGGAAAAGGATAATTTAAATAAATAAATGTATTTATTTAAATGAGAAATAAGGCTAGAAGAGGATAAATGAATTAATTAAATAAATAAAGATTTATTTAATTAATAGAAGAATTAAGCTTAGATAATTAAATAAATAAAATATTTATTTAATTAAACTGGACAATTTTGGGTGTCTACAGACGTCAATGACAAAACCATACCAAAATACCAACATAATAAAATGTCAAAGGACAAAGACTTCAGAAAGATGATGAAGAGTATCATTTCTCGAGAAAAAGAAGAATACTTTCTAGAATTGGCCAAACAAGGAGCCAAACTCCCCCCTGATTACAATGTTGAAAGTCTTATCACTAAAGAAAACGATTGTCCACTAGCATTGGTGACAAAACAATAACAAGAACTACAAACTGAAATTAAAGAAATGAAGGACAGAGATAAATCTCCTATGAAATATTTCTTGGATACAATTTGCCTGTTTCCATTCGACAAGAGTCTTTACATGCCTTTGTTTCCTTCCAGAATAGAAATTCCTAAGTTTGATAAATATGATGGCAACTCGGATCCCCAAGACCATCTCCGAGAATTTTGTGCCCTATGTATGGAGTTCATGCACGAACAGACTTATCTCATGTCCCTCTTTCCATGAAGTTTAGGAGGACAAGCTATGGAATGGTTTTCAAGTCTACTTGTGGGAATTAAATCTTTTGAAGAACTGGTTGAATTGTTTCTACAACAATACTGCTATAAAATTCATAATCCGGTCACAATGATCGAGCTTTGTAATACCAAACAGAAGACATGATAACCTTTTCTCACTTTTCTTCAACATTGGAGAAAGAGATTCTCTAGATATTCATGATCTATTCCTGATTCTGAGAAAATAGACATCTTTGTCAATAATCTGATTCCTGAGTTGAAATATAATATCCAAATGCAAGTATATCCTGCATTCAACAAGATGGTAGATAGTACTCTCAAAATGGAAGATGTACTTGTAAGGAAAGGTGATATATCACTTTATAAAGAAACACATTAAGGCTCTAGTTCCAAAGAAAAGAACAAATACTGGAAGTATGGCAAAGATAATAACAGAAATGTTGTTAATGACGAGGTGGTTGATAATGTTAAACCAAAATCAAAACCCACAGTATTCAATCTGACTAGCGGAACACAAGCCCTCAAAGTAGTTGAAAGCGCTACAGAAAACCCACCTAAGAAATCAAAAGTGTGGTTTAAAGAGAAGCCTTGGGTTTCAAAACCTAAGCATGATTTTACTCCCCTGGGAGAATCCTATGAGTCAGCTTTTAAGACTCTATTGGCAAACAAACTGATCACATTACCTGACAACTCTAGGCTTATGATCCTGACGTCAAACCTAAATGGTGGAGGTAAAACTAGTACTATGAATATCATCAAAACAACGATCATATAACAAATAATTGCATGAAACTCAAACACGAGATTCAAGATCTCATCGATGTTGGCAAAATTGTTGTTGGAAATCATGCAACCAATGTTGATCACAAAGCTTTCAAAGATCCCTTACCTACTTATGAGCAAGGCGATTCCTCAAAATCCAAGGGAGGTGCCAAAGTCAATTACACCTATGCCAACAATGACAATGTGATCAACATGATTGAATCTTCCCAATTTGAATATTACAATGTGATCATAGTTAAAGATAAGCAAAATAAAATGCAAATTGTAAGTGTCGTAACCCGCGCTCAAAAGAAGGTTACTCTCAAAGGAGCTATCTCTTCCTCCCCTAATCAAACATCATCAAATCCATCGAGAGTGTCAAACCTACCCACTTCTTCAAACAAACAACCAGATACGATCATGGCTAAATCTAAACAACTAACTTCATCATCTTCTTCTGGTTACAATATTGCTGAACAATTAAAATGAACTACCTCTCAAATATCCATTCTTGAACTAATTAAAATCTCTTCTGCTCATAGAGAGATTCTGGACAAAGTTGTGCTCGCTACTAACGTCCCTAAAGACTTAGATTTGGGTCGGTTTCAATCTATGGTGGGTCACTTGACTTTACCTCACTACATGTCCTTCTCTGAAGAAGATGACAATTCACTGAATCATCTGCATAACCAGCCATTTCACATTGAAGCTATGATCCATAAGCACCGAGCTAAGTGTGTTTTGATAGATCGAGGTGCTAGGTTGAATATTTGTACCTACAATTTACTAATACAATTGGGAGTTTTTGATAATGTCATTGATACAACAAAGAAAATAACAATCAAAGCTTATGATGAAGAAGAAAGAACCTCTAAGGGTCTAGTACTATTACCGATTAGGGAGGGACCTGTAGAATGATCCCAGCTGGGCCTTTTATACGTACTAAGTATATGGATGGATTAATACGAAATGCGAGCGAGTATATAAGCTCGTAGAATCTATTTAGCCTTTGTTAGGTGCTTGATTTTCCCCTCTCCTACAACATCTTGTTGGGCAAACCATGGATTCACAAAATGCAAGTAGTGTCATCTACTTAACATCAGTGTTTGAAATTTCTCTACAATGGAGTTGAAGTCAATGTTCCTAGTGATACAACCTAAACCTGTAATGCGTTAAAACAGTGTGTTGATACCCTTGTTCCTCATAACATAGTAGCCTCTGCAGCTGAAAGTTCAAAAACTTTGATGAAAGGCTTAGAAAAGAAATTGAAAATCACAGGTACTGGTATGGATGGATACAAGATAGAACCTATACTCTCATTGATGTCTCTTTCACCATCACCAAGACAGTCTGTAAGACCATCAGAGGCTATGAAGACACAAAATTCAAATACAAACACCATCTATGATGGTATTTTTGTACAGTCCTCTACTTCCCTTGCAGATGAAATAGAAGAGGTGGTTGTTCTCAAATAGATTTTCAAAGAAGAGAGTGAAAATAGAGAAGGGCAACACAATGATTTTCCCTTGAACAATATGGTCCAGGCTATAAGATGATTCAAGGCATGGGATATTTAGGTACCCGTCCTTTGGGAAAGCACCAAGAAGGAATCATTGAACCTATCGAGTTACAACCTAAGTCTACAAATGTAAAATTGGACTCAGATACCATCTAGAAGATTCATCAAATAAAAAACACACTTCTCATCAACAACCTAATTGGAGGAAAAAGATACTACATCAAACATCACCAAAAGTAAATACTCAGCAAATTCAAGATGAGTATGAGAAAGAACAAGAAGAACTGACAATCAAGAGAGAAGAAGTAGCTTGTAATCAAGTTCCAATTGTATCTATTTCTGACACATTATTGAAGATCCTAATGATATCATAGACGAAGCACAAGAGATAATACGCTTGAAGCTACAAAAGGAAATAGAGGAAATCAGACTGAAAAGACAAGAATATTATGAACAACAGCTAAAAGAAGGAAAAGAATGGGAAAACTCTTCACCTACTATATCTCCCTCTAATGAGATAGAGAAAATTAGATACGGGACTACAAATTAAGAACTGGAGGCTAGAGAAGCAGGACCGGTCATCAGTCCATAGGAAGTTGAATGGGACAGAAGATAGAGATTAATAGAGTCATCAAGGTAATGTCAACTACAAGTGATCATTAAACCAAATCATGAACGAACTTACAATATAAAAGATGTTGATATTGATACTATACATGCTTTCACTAAGCCACTTGAAGAGGATTCAGAGGCTTCATTTCTGACTCTCATCACTCTAAAATAAGATCTATTTATGACATTACCTATTCGACACCAAACTATGACTACTTTGTCATGAATGTGAAACTTTGTCTGATGAACTTGTTACTGTTGAACCATAATATGTAGTCCAGTCTGAATTAGAGGAAGGTGCTAGTGGTAGGTTTGCTCGGTTAGATCCCCTAAATACTAACGTAAACTTCGATAATCGTGTTCTAACTCTTCTTGGTCTTGAGACACTTGCGCAAGGTAGTCTACTAGAACTCAACTTGTCGGTCAGAGGTTGTGATGATAATACCATGAATTCCCTTAAACCTATTGAATATTTATCCTTGGTACATCCTAAGCTTATTGACAGTACTCTCCAAGATCAACCCTTGAATATTCCTACCTTTTCCAATGACTATACATTAGCCTGTTATCTTAATGCAGTCAAACAAATGAGCTCTTCCACTAGTGAACAAAGTGAGAAAATGACAGAAGCAGATGTCAAGTATATTAGTCTCAAAAATCAAAAAAAAGAAAAATAAGTGTTCTGATGGCAAAAACCACACTATGGTAGTGTCAGAATAAAAAATAGTAAAAATAAAGGACGTACCTAACAATGAAAACCTCTCTAAGGCACTTGAAGGTGAGATACTTGATATTTTGCTTGATCACTTTCAAGAGTGATCATCAGTTCGGATTGAACCCACACAACCAATAAACATTGGAACAAAAGAAACTCAACATACCATACATGTAGCTCAATCCTTATCAGCAGAAGAACTGAAAGAATTTGTTGATTTCTTCATGGAGATAAAGATCAATTTTGCATGGACATATGCTGATATGTTGGGTCTGGATCTTGCCCTCATAATGCATCATCTTTCTATCGCTCTCAGAGTTAAACCTATCAAGCAAAAACTCCAAAAAATGCATACTCATGTTGAATTACTTGTTAAGGCTGAGTTAGAGAAATTACTAAAAGTTGGATTCATCAGAGCAATTGATTATGCTAAGTGGATATCTAATATTGTACCTATTTCCAAAACTGAGAAATCAATACGTGTTTGCACAGATTTCAAAGATTTAAACAAAACATGTCCAAAAGATGATTTTCCACTGTCAAACATAGACATGATAGTGGACATGACTACTAGTTATGAAATGTACTCTCTGATTGATGGTTTTTCTAGATACAATTAGATCAAAATTGCACCTGAAGATCAAGAGAAAATAGTGTTCACCTATGCATGGGGAACTTTTTGTTGGAATGTGATGCCCCTCGGCTTAAAGAATGTAGGCGCCACTTATCAAAGAGTTGTAACAATGATTTTTCATGATATGATGCACAAAAACATGGAGGACTATTTCGATGATACTCTACTCAAATCTATGAAAAGATCAACACATGTCTCAGAACTAGGTCCAATCTTAGATAGGATGGAAAAATTTAAACTCAGATTAAATCCCAAGAAATGTGCATTTGGAGTCACATCTAGCAAGCTCCCGGGATACATTGTTTTAGCAAAAGGAATTGAAGTGGGCCCAGAAAAAGTTAAAGCTATCATAGAAATGCCACCTCCAAATAATGTTAGTCAAATGAGGACTCTACAAGGGTGGCTCCAATCAATAAGACATTTCATCTCTCAACTCACAGATAAAGCTCAGCCATTCACAAAAGCTTTATGGAAAGGAGTTACCTACAATTGGGATGAAGACTGTGAACAACATCTAAAGCAAATCAAGGAATATCTTTCTAATCCACCTATTTTAATGCCACTGATTCAAGACAAACCCTTTATACTCTACATATCAGCTACTGATACATCACTAGGGGAACTTTTGGCTCAACGGGATGATAATAAAAAGGAAAGAGCTATATATTATATCAGTTGGGTGTTGGTGTCCTATGAGATGAACTATACTATCAATGAGAAATCTTGTTTGGCATTAGTCTTTGCATCAAAGAAATTAAGACATTACATGCTAGCACATTCTATCAAACTGGTGGCTAAGATAGATCCACTCAAATATCTTCTAATCAAGGCAATGCTTACAAGGTGATTGGCTTAGTGGGTTATGATACTTACAAAATTTGACATTGAATATATAGAACACAAAGCTATAAAAGGACAAGTCATTGCAGATCAACTTGAAGACAATCAACCTTTACACAAAATTTCCAAATGAATCCATAATGCATCTTACTCAGTGGTCCTAGAAAATGTTCTTTGATGGGTCTTTTACTCAACAAGGTTCTGATGCTAGAATTCTTTTTATCACTCCTCAAAGATACTCAATCCCAAAGTGTACACGATCCTTTTTCCTTGTACAAACAATATTGCAGAATATGAAGCCTTGGTAAATGGAATCAAGCTACCTATTGAATGGAAAGTTGTTGAGTTATACATCTATGGCAACTCTCAACTAATAATAACCAGATCAATGATATATATCAAACTCAGTATGAAAAAATGATTCCCTACAAAAGAATGGTTGATGACTTTAAAAAATACTTTACCTTTGTATCATTTCAGCAAATGATATGGCTACATTGGTATCTATACCACATCTACAAGAATTTGAGTATCACTATGAATTCCTAGTGGAAGAGATTCATTATCCTGCTTATGATTCCCCTGAGAACCAGATGGTATGTTATATCATTGGACATGACTCATCTCGCTATAGTCATATCTACTCTTACTTATGTGACCAAATTATCCTTGATAACCTTACCCATAATGAGAAAAGAAACCTGATCTGAAACGCTTCATGGTATGTCATCATTGCTAACAATTTGTATAGGCGAGGTTTAGATAGTACCTTGATTAGGTGTCTAGAACTTGAAGAGTCCCAACATGCATTATCTGAAGTCCATGAAGGTATTTGTAGATCTCACTCAAATGGTCTAACTTTAGCTCAGAAACTACTAAGGGTTGTCTACTACTAGCCAGATATGGATAAAGATGCTATAAAATTTGCTAAAACTAGTGATAAATGTCAGCTACATGGGCATCTCATACATGCTTCAACAAGAGAGATAATACATTTTATCACACATTAGCCTTTTTAGCAATGGGTGTTGATCTCATCGGCCAAATCTATCCTGCATCCTCTTATGGACACAAGTTTATCATAATTGCAACTGAATTTTTCACCAAGTGGGTTGAAGCGGTTCTGCTAGTCAAAGCAACGGGAAAATAGGTAGCTATGTTCATTCTTAACTATATCATCTCTAGGTATGGCATACCTTCTTCGATTGTGATTGACAATGTAGGACAATTCAAAAATAAGGATCTAGATGAGCTCTACGAAAAGTTCAAAATCAAACAACATTGGTCTTCTATATATTACCCTTAAGGTAACAGACAAGCTGAAGCATCTAATAAAAATTTGCTAACTATCTTGCACAGAATGGTCAACAAATCTAGAAAGGATTGGTATCTGCAGCTCAATCTGGCGCTATGGGTTTATTGAACAAGTATCAGAACACCTAAATGAGCTACACCTTTTTCTTTGGTATATGGAGCTGAAGCAGTCTTTCCTATAGAGGTAGAAATCCCTTCTTTGAGATTTTCTTTGCAAGGTCTTATCACTGATGAAGATCATAGAATATATAGATTTTAAGAACTCGAATTGCTAGATGAATGTTGACAAGTGGCGATTGATCATCTAAGAGATTATCAGAAGAGAATGTCTGGAGGTTATAACAATAAAGTTTGACACAAAGAATTTCAGGTTGGTGACCTTGTTTTAAGAGAGAATCCTAAAAATCAATAGTTTCAAGAACAAAAGGGGAAGTTTGAACCCAATTGGTTGGGTCCCTACATCGTTACTGCAGCCTTTGGCTCTGATGCTTATCAACTCTCAACATTGGAAGGAGAACAGCTTCACCAACCAATCAACACCATCCACTTGAAGAAATTCTACACCTAGCATTCTCTGCTCCAGCAATCTGTACAACTAAAAGTCTTGAAGAAATTCTAAAAATCAAAAAAAGTCCCGAAGTATTCCTAAAAATCAGAAAAAGTCCTAAAGAAATTCTAAAAAATCATAAAAAGTCCTAAATAAAAAAATAAAAAAAGAGAACCTAGAGATTATTGTTATTATGTTGTTTTTTCTCTAGGTCTATTGAGATTTTGTGCATTGAGAACATTGCATTAGCTTAATCATATTACTTGAATCATGTTAGTTTGATTAAAATCATATAGATGGGTACATTGCTTGAGTCATGTTAGTTTGATTAAAATCATATAGATGGATAAATTGCTTGAATCATGTTAGCCTAATATTCATCATTCTTGCATATTTAGCTTAATCATGCATCCAATTAGCTTAATCTTGCATCCATTTAGCTCAATTTCATACTCATATAGATTAAATCCTTCGTTTAGGTATCGTCTAGTCACTGGTGTTGCATAAAGAAATCTGAGAGAAAAACTAAACTCACATCTACTAGAAGGCAATAGGTCACTTTGTAATGGTTTTATTGTGTTGGAATCCAAGAACACTGAGAGGGGGGCTGAATCAATGTTCTACCGGAATGTTCAATTTTAACCTTATTATAACATGCATTCACCAACTAGTAAACCGGTACATATATAATTGAAATAAGTAAAGAAATCAATAAGACAATCACACAAATGAATACCATAACATAGATAATTATACGTGGAAAACCTCAAAGAGGAAAAACCGCGGTGGGATTTATGACCCACAATATCAATCCACTGGCTATATGAAAAGATATTACATAATATGGGGGCCTGCACTTCCAAGAACGCTTACAACCTAAAGCACACTGCTCATCACAAAGGAGTCTCACTGACTACAGTCACTTTGAATAAGAAACAATAAAACTGAACTCATTTACTGCATCTGCTATGCCTGATAGAGTTTTGGTTCAAGCTCTGATTGTTTTGGTTCTGAAACCCTAAACCCTTACCGGAATAACCTCTTACATAAATGTCCTCATAATCTTCACATTACATTCATTACAATCATATCCTTACATATCTCTCTCATTGCCTCATACATATTCATAAAATGATCTATTCAACTGACCTATATACCCTTACAAGCCTTATGAATCATGTCGGCTTACATAGATAATTACAAAATAAATATATGTCGGCTCATTACATATATACATAAATATCAAAATCAATTGTTGATAGTTGGATCTCCCAAATGATGTCAGCCTTCAATATCGATATCTTGTTGTAAGTCATGTCGGCCTCCAATATCGATACCCAAAGAATCCTTCCTACCAGTGAAGACACTTGTCGGTGCTGGTGCCGGTGTCGGTGAAGTGTCTGTCGGTAAACAACCAAACCAAAAATGAAGCCAGAACATGTTTCCATCACTAACAACATATGAAACCAATCAAATGAGTGTCAATTGCCAACAATCTCCCCCTTTGGCATTGATGACAACACTCATGTGAAAAATGATAATGGTTTCCATCTGTCGGTTTCACCCTGAGACTGCTCCCCTTGAGCTGAATATCCATATGTGATCATGATCTATACAAATACTCCATATCTCCATATCTCCTTATGTCAAGAATATATTTTTCACCTAAACATCCCCCTTTGACATCAATGCCAAAAAGAAACCAAAAACTAGGACAAAAAATGAAATATTGTACAAAGAATGTGTCCCAAAATACCTTACCGAAGTTGAATATACTTCAAAATTCATGGATAGGCTTTCTCCAAAAGCTCTAGATAAGTATCCCAGATAGATTTGAATGTGTCAAAAATAGATACAAGTCCATTAAGCATGTGAGCATATGGCTCTTTCTCCTTAAGCTCTGTCGGTATGGGCCTACCAACCAAATCAATGCATTCCTTCTTATGTACACTCAAAGAGTCCAACCGGGGACTCACCAATCCTCTGAGCCCTTTATCTCTCCTTATAATTTTGTCTTTTTCCCTTTCAAGAGATAAAACTTGAGCTTCCAATACCAAAATCTGACCATCAATAGATATATTCAAGAAATTTGAGCCATCAAAATAATTGACTATACCTACAATTTTCTCCTGTGAATCCTTAATCCCTTTATCTATATTTGCAATAAGTAATCCTGTGTTGCAGCATACTCTATATATATTAGTATATTTCCTTAAAAGCATTATCAATCAACTTCAATTTATCAGAAATCTCTCTCTTCTCATATTCAATCATCTGATCAAAAGTAGCTCTCTTAGCTTGTGTAAACCTCTCCAATGCCTGTCGGTTAGATATCTATTGTAAAGATTGAAAGTCCTTAGAAATGTGCTCTATGATTATTTTGAGCTTGTCGGATGGGCTTGCTTCTTTTTCAAAATGGCACTCTAGGACAAGTCTATGCAAAATTGGGATTGATTGAGCAATAATTCCTTTGTCCACTGATCCTTCCTCGATCATCTTCTATGCAGCCATCATCATGAGCTCAGTAGAACTCATCTCAGTTATGCCTTTTTGCTCTACCTGTGAGGTGTCAATTGACAATAATGATGTGCTCTCTATCGGTTCCCTACTAGATTCCTCTCTCTTCTCCTCTGATGGTTGATTAACTTTAATAGCGTCCTCTTTTGCACTAGTGGCTTCGCATTTGGTGCAGTATCAATTACTGTCGGTTCCTCCTTAAGAAAAGTGTCCTCAACTTGTACATTTTGATCCAGAGGACTATTGTCCCCAACATTTGTAACCTGTACATTTTGTGAATCTGTCGGTATCTCCACATTTGTTGGTATCACCTCTATGTCTTATAAATTAGATTCTAGTGGGGGCTCTACATCCAATGCCTTATTATCTTTCAAAATTGTGGATGAGGTACCCACTATACCTTTTCCTTTCCCTTCAATCGGGATGTAAGTAGTGTATGTTTTAGCTTTTGGTGAAGTGTAGAAAATGGGGTTTCAACAAAGAATTGAACCCATGCCTTTTGGGTCTCAATGATTATCTCATTAACCCTACCTAACATAAGACTAATTATCTTGTGCTTGTTGTGAAATATTTTTCTGTCTGCAACCTCAAGTGTCATATCCAACTCATTTCGAGTAATGGATCTACAAGTAGTCAATAACTCTTGAATCTTTATATGCTTATCCTCCTCCATAGCTGATAATCTCCTAGCATCTAGGTTGTCATATAGTTGTGCCCGTATTTGATTCTCAATTTCCAACAAAGCTTTCTTATATATATCCAGGTGTAATAAAACTGCTTCCTCAACTTCTCTCTTCTCATCATTATCTAAATGCTCATAATAGAATTGTACATTTTTCAACATACCATCCTTAGTTATTTCATCTACCAATTTTGCACAAGTCTTGGGTGGAATAATAGTTACATTATTGAATACAATTACAAGATCTGTGTCATCCATCTTCTTTCTTCTTCTAGTATCGGATGGAGCAGAAGGTGTTTCCTTTGGAGTTTTTTTCTTTGTTGGTACCTTGATTGTAACCTTCCTTACTAGTTGCTTCCTTGCTTCCTCCTTAGACTCCTCACCTTTCTTCCTTAATACCCTCTTGAATGCTAAAGGTGTGTCATGTTTAGTTCCAGAGTCTGATGGAATAGGCTCAATAAAAACTTCAGGCTCTTTCCTCTTCCTTCCTTTTTCCAAAACAACATCCATTAATGCCTTGATGTCTTGAGATACTTGTTCAACAAATTTGTTGGCCTTGTCATGTTGTTTCTCCCTCTTCTTCTGGTTAAATTCACTTTGAACCTCTTGCTTCTTTTGTTTTGCAGTACCAAAGGATTTATCAGCTTCATCAATAGGTGCATCAATTAACATCCTCGCATAAGCATCTAGAATATTAGCATCAACCTCATATCCCATTTCCTCTATCCATATCTTCCAGGGTTTGACTACTTCCGTCAAGGTTTCATCCTTCTTAACCATAAAGCAAATCTTAGTTGAGTATTTCTCAACAATTTGTTTTGGAACCCTCTCTGTAGTTTTCATTGCCTTTTGGAATGCCTTGAAGTAACCCCAAACCTTATCATCTCACTGACTACCCAAAGTAGCAATAGATTGTTTCAATTGTCTTCCTACCGAGATATCAAATGCCCGTTGTCTCTTCCCAATACTAGGAGTTTCATTAATGAAAAATAGCATCAAGCAAACAATAAGATTCCCATACCGAAATGTCCCCTTCTTCTCTCCTTTGATCTTCCCAAGGTTAATTAACAACTCATCTAACATCCATCCATAGAGATCTAACTTCTCATTTCCCCTCATGATCTTATGTGCGACATAAATGCAGGAGCTAGAAACGAAATTGAGATGACTGGATTGAGTTACCTTGTACCCAATGATCATGCTACCAAATTTGATATCTCTGTCGATAATGGTGTTGACCCTCATCAATCATTGGTCTGAAGTTGCGCTGGTGAGTTTGTTAACCCGATCATTAGAAATATTTTTCTCCAAATGTTGACCAATATGCGACAAACTGGTAATGTCTCTAATGGCCTCCTTCGTAATCTTATAAGGTTTGTCTAGCCAAATGAATTCTCCATGCACTCTGCCCAATACATATCTGATGATCTCATCTTCAAATTCTGGGATATCAAAAATGCCAATTAACCCTAGATCCTCAATATGCTTATACTCGAGCTTGATCTTTCCAGAGTCTCCCATCAACTCACTCATATACATGCTCTTGATATCACTGGTACCCAAATCCTCAATGTGACAATGAATTTATGCCCTGACGTCTTCCACATATACAACTCCTTCCAGAACACGAGAAAATGCACCAACCGAATCATCCAAGGTGGCAATATGCAGACATTGCTTGAAAATCGGCCTGGGATGGTCCTTAACCTCAACAACAGTAGGATTTGCAATAAACATAGGTGCAGAGGATGATCCTGCTTCCATGATGAAAGATAAATACCTGAGAAATAGTTGTCGGTGAAACCCTAAAGAACTCTTTCGATCGTTGGTGGAATCACTGAAGAAGATATCTGATCGCACTGAATTGCTTTAGACTTGCTTTGAATTTCTCTTAATCTCTCTAAATGCAAGGTGATCAGAAATAAAGTGGATTCAACCTTTTAACCTTCAAGAAACCCTAATACGTCATTGATATGAATGACTTTTGGTGAAACATACCAGATCTTGGTCAAACATCTCCATACCGGATAAGCATTTCCAATGTTTGGAACATCTTCCAGAACCTTTTCACAGAGCTTAAGCATCTGCCTCAGTTATCGGATGAGCTTCATGTCGATGCAGGAGCAACCTCCTCTGTCGGTTGAGTAACCGGAGAATTCCCATTTGTTGATTGATCATCTAACTTCCTAACCCATTTCTTGATATGATCTTGCTGGATTTCATTGACCTTCTCTTTCCCTTTATCATTTGATCCATCATTGTTAACCGATGGATTTTTACTTCTACAAAATTTAGTTATGTGTCCAATCTTGTTGCATGCATAATATGTAACATTGTTCCTTTGAATTGCTTTGCTATAACTGATATAATTGCTTGACCTACACTGATTATCCATATGTCCAAATTTTCCACGTGCATAACATTTTACATTAATTCTACAATATTTTGTCTTATGACCATACTTATTGCATTTGGGATATTGACTGGGAGCATAATTATAGTTCTAATTTGCTCTATTTCTACATTGCCTATCCATGTGACCAAATTTATTACAAACAAAGCATATACCATTAAATTTATAAGCATTAATTTGTCTTACCAGTGTCTTCTGGTTTTGATCTTCATTTGTAGTACGGGAGCTTTGACCTTGTTCAAATCCACGTCCACTGGAATCTCCATTGTGTCTTTGACTTTTCAATAATTCATCAAGCTGTGCTGAACTAACCTTGAATTTGTCCTTGTACTCACTTGCAATAGTCAGATCATCTCTTAGAATTATCATTTGTCTTTCAATTTCTTGTTCATTACTTTGGGATTGCATTAAATCAGTTCTCAACATATCATTTTCATGAGCCAACTGGATGTATTCTTCAAATCTATCTTTTAGAGATCTCCCAAGGTTTTCCTCATTCATCTTCCTGTCTTCAATCTCCTTTAACATCCTCATAGTTAAGGCTTGTATTTCATTCCTCATGACCATATTCTCTTGACTCATCTTCTGACATCTTTCATTAAGGGCATCTTTCTCTTCATTATTCTGATTTTGCAGAAGTTCCTTCCTCCTAGCCTGAACAAATGACAACCTCTCTTGTAGGATAAGAATGAATTCCTTGGTAGAATTTAGTTTGTCTTGTAACTTCAAGTTCTTCATCCTTTCAGCATCATAATCTTCAAGTGCTACCTCAAGTTGTCTCTCCATACTCATATCCGTGGAATCCAGATTCAAGATCTCCCTCAAGTTGTTAGACTTCCTCTGAGGCACAAAGCTCTAATACCAGTTGTTGGAATCAAAGAACACTGAGAGGGGGGTTGAATCAATGTCCTACCGAAATGTTCAATTTTAACCTTATTATAACATGCATTCACCAAACGGTAAACTAGTACATATGTAATTGAAAGAAGTAAAGAAATCAATAAGCCAATCAAACAAATGAATACTATAACACAAATAATTATACGTGGAAAACCTCAAAGAGGAAAAACCACGGTGGGATTTGTGACCCACAATATCAATCCACTAGCCATATGAAATGATATTACATTATATGGGGGCCTACACTTGCAGGAAGGCTTACAGCCTAGAGCACACTACTCATCACAAAGGAGTCTCACTAACTACAGTCACTTTGAATAAGAAAACATAAAATTGAACTCATTTACTGCATCTTCTATGCCTGATAGAGTTTCAGTTCAAGCTCTGACTGTTCCAGTTTTGAAACTCTAAACCCTTACCGAAATAACCTCTTACATAAATGTCCTCATAATATTCGCATTACATTCAATACAATCATATCCTTACATATATCTCTCGTTACTCTCATACATATCACAAAATGATCTAATCAATTGACCTATATACCCCTACAATCCTTATGACTCATGTCAGCTTACATAGATAATTAGAAAATGAATATATATGTCGACTCATTAGATATATACATAAATATCAAAATAAATTGTCGATAGTCGGATCTCCCAAATGATGTTGGCTTCCAATACCGGTATCCTATTATAAGTCATCTCGGCCTTCAATGCAAATACCCAAAGAATTCTTCCTATCGGTGAAGATACCTATCGGTTCCAGTGTCGATGCCAGTGAAGTGTCTGTCGATAAACAACCAAACCAAAGAATGAAGTTGGAACATGTTGCCATCAATGAAAACATATGAAACCAATAAAATGAGTGTCAATTACCAACATATTTTTCATTGATTATTGATTTACTAACCATGCATCTAATGACGTAATTTAAGTGTTGTGTATTCAGATACAGATACAGATACACTTTTCACACACACAGTAATCGGGTGTCGGTTTAGACCGAATCTCTAAAACATATGCGGATCAACCAAATGAAGTTAAAATGGTTTCTAGATGTCATCTTTATCATCCCATGCACTAATCTCACCACCGCAATCACCGCAAAGATTTTGGACCAAAAGTGCTCTGCTTATCCTGAAATACTGGTGACAGATTATCAGATCACTTCTTCTGTTGGTTACCAAAATCCATAACTACCAGATAGAATTTAAAAGGAGAGTTTCCATCAATGACAACCCTAATCCATTATCCATGCACTAGAATCCACCGAATGAGTGTCAATTGCCAATGATAAGTGTACCATATAGCTTTATATATTCTCTAAAAATTATTTTGTCACTATGCTTGTCATAAAAGAAGGTGATAAGGCAATGAAATAGGCATATTTAGTGAGGTGGTCCACTACTGCCATCATGACATTCACCTTTAGATATTGGAATCCCTTTGATGAAGTCAACAAAGACCTCTTCCCAACATTGACTAGGAATAACTAAGGGTTGCAAGAGACCAAGTGCCTTAATTATCTCTCCTTTATTTATTTGACAAACAAAATATTCAACCACAATTTTTTGAAAATACCCTTTTATCCCTTCCCAAAACAAGTTTGACTTGATTTGATATGTCCCCAAAAATTCTAAATGACCACCAACTAGATACTCGTGAAGCTTAGTGAGAATCTTTTATTTGAAAGTGGAATTCTTGCATAGGCATGATCACTCTTTATAGAACAAAGCATCTCCCTTCCAACAAAACTTATATGAACTACTAAGATTACTCTATAATTGTTGAATGAGATTACTTGTAGCAACATCATTTTGACACTTTTCTTTGGCTTTTATTCTCCAATATTCTTGCAATACTTGTTTATGGTGAAAGTGGATAACAACAATATTGAAAGACTAAATGAATTCAACCACAAAACCCCAGCCTAGCAACAACAAAGATCCACCATAACATATGAATATTACCTAAGACAATGCAAATCAAATGAAATCACAAAGATTATACCATCACATGTCCAATAGGGTTTGGATCTCCATTCTTCCTATCTCCATTGATCTTGCTTGATATATTTGCTCTCAGATTTTATATGTGCACAAGAGCTCAACAAAGAACGGAAATGTGGTTGCAAGTAGGATTGCATATGAAAGTTCAAAGACGTAGTGTAGTCGAATAATCGTCGGGATGCATAGGGTTGATAATGAAGAAAGCATCTCCTCATATAGAAGACACCATATGAAATGGAGGGATAAGATTGAGAGGTGTAAAAGATAAATGGTCGGCTATGATTAGAGGGTAGGTAGAGGAAATAAGAAAATAATGAAAGGGTAGGTAGTGTATGAATTAAGAGATGAATGACATGTGTCATGGGTAGAAAAGGTTAATGAATTAATTAAATAAATAGAGATTTATTTAATTAATAGAGGAAGTGGGATCAATTAAATAAATAAAATATTTATTTAATTTAGGAAAAGGATAATTTAAATAAATAAAGGTATTTATTTTATTGAGAAATAAGGCTAGAAGAGGATAAATGAATTAATTAAATAAATAAAGATTTATTTAATTAATAGAAGAATTAGGCTAAAATAATTAAATAAATAAAGATATTTATTTAATTAGACATGACAATTTTAGGTGTCTACATTTTGCCCCTCTTTGAGACAATGCAACTTGTCGCGTTGTTTCAAAGAAGATAATATGAACTGATACAAAGTTGCCCCAAGATGGGAATGGTATGCCCCCTCGAGAGATTGGATGAAAATGTTTGAAAAGATCACAGACAATCTCTTGATAAGAAAGAAAGGCTAGAATGGACTGACTGAATAGAGTGACAGAGTCACGGGATAATGAAGACTGACTCGGCAAACGAGGGCTAGGGCTAGGGCTAGGGCAGTCTATAAGATAGACCACGAGGGAAAACATCCTCATTGTCATCCACACATCTAAGAGATTAGAGTGCAAAGAGAGAATAGAGTAGCAACAGTCAGCAGCTATGGCCTTGGTTCACAGATTCAATCGCATTTGCTGATTTCAGAGGCCAACAAATGTAGGAGAGCCGATAAGTACCACAAAACCTCCTTGTACTTTATTGCAATAAATATTGTCATTAATGCATGCTAGGTATTGAAATAAATGCATTTTAGAATATGTCAAACAAGGTCAAAAAATGTCAAGGTGCGTCTGTGTTGGTGCCAGGCGCGTCTAGGTTAGCTAGGCACGTCTATGTTTGTGTCAGGCGCATCTGTGCAGGAAAAGGCGCGTTTGTGCAATATGTAAGCGTTTATGTCATGAAGGTGTGTTTGTGTCTTCTAGGTCAAATTGGTTGTTCTATGATGAACATACGCTGTCGATTGGATAAACTGCTGAGAGGATACACTCAAGCAGGTCCTCTAGGGAAGACTAGGATAGCCGATAGGGCTAGGATTGACAATTCTATGATAGAACATACGTTGCCAATGAAGAAACTACTCAAGAGGATACACTCAAGCAGAGGCCCTAGGATAGGATAGATCGAGGCACTTTGTGATAAACAGTGAGTACCAAGACATAGTACTTTGTGATAAACAGGGAGTACTAATATGAGCAGCACTTTGTGATGAACAGGAAGTGCAAAAACACGTAGTACTTTGTGATGAACAGGGAGTACCACTAGGATAAATAGCAACACTTTGTGATGAGCAGTGAGTGTCACTAGGATAGAGTATCATAAGCACTAGGATAATAAGCAGCATTTTGTGATGAACAGTGAATGCCACTTTGACTGACAAAGTTGATTTGCTTGACTACAGGAGTATCTACCTATGCTGGAGTCACATGAGAGATTTCCATCGACTCAAAGTTTATGACCATATATGACATTTAAGGATAGAGCCACGATTGAGGTTATGGGTTTGCGATTCATTCTGTATGTGTCTGAGTTTCAGGTGAACATGGGATTGTTGACTGCTTTAGCTGAGAGATGGCACTCAGAGACTTGCACGTTTCATTTTTTGATGGGTGAGATGACAATCACCTTAGAGGATGTATACAGGATACTGAGGATACCAATCGATGGGGAGTTAGTTCCTTATGATCGAGAGGGAGACATGGATGCACTGAGACGAGTGTTTCAGGATCTAGGACTGGAGATGAGGGCAGGACACATGGCTTGGGATACCATGACACAGACAAGATTAGCACTACTAGCAGTACTGGTAGGAGTGATCAGTGGGTTCCTCTGTCTGGATAGGGTGACACGAGGATTGGCTGTGTAGCCATATGTATTTTGACATCATCGTATCATGACACTTATGATTTTTGATATATATATGAGATGATTCATCCTTGCGGTAGCTATGTGCATGTGTACCTATGTGATGAGATGTTTCATGATGTATGTTTCTATGTGATGGTTATGATATGGATGCAAATATGTACAATGAAATGCAATATTTTGTTTTTTTATGTTTTTATATGTTATGCCAATGCAAATGTGAATGTATGAAATGCAAATGAATATGATAATACAAAGAACTATTTACATAATGAGAATGTAAAATGTGCTGACATGTGTTGTGTGTAGGATGTGATGCAATTGTGATATCTATATGTATGTATGATATGCTGACATGTGGTAATGCAGGTGAAAAACTACATGAAATGTAGATATTTTTGGCATGTCATTATACTCAGTCATGTGATAGCAGGCTACATGGACTCAAGAAGGAAAATGGAGGTCAATCAAGAAAGGGGGAATGGAAGATAGAAGATATGAAAGTGAAAAGAGCTTCTTATGTGTTATCATCATTGAGCTTTATTATGACAAGTAGGTTATGACAATCGAGGCATATGTTCGACCCAGAAAGTCATTGTACTTGTTTGCATGGAGATCAGACAGTCACAAACAAGGAATGCCCCAGTTCATACTGGACTCACAGTGTCCTCATATCCTTGGACAAGTCATAGCATTACTAAGAGACAATCCACAGACAACAAAAGAAAAATAGGTGACGATACCCCATCCTCGCCTTTCTAGTCAAAGACATCCTGGAGATAAAATCTCTAGTCAGAGACATCCTGGAAAAGCTAAAAGACATGTCACCAAAAAATTAAAATCAAAAGAAAACCAAGACTCGACACCAACATCCATTGTAGTCCTCAAGTTTAGTGTCTCTTGTCACTTGTATAAGTCTATTTGATTGTGGTCACAATGTTTACTTTCACAAAAAGGATAGATAGCACTAAACCATAATGTTGTCTGAGTCTATTGAAAGATTTGATTTGTTGAAGCCCATTGTTGCTGTTGCGTCTCATCTGAAACTGACTGAATCCATGAAACTGATACTTTATTGTGGAGAAGATGAAACCTTATTGCGGACTGATGATGCAAATGTTGCTTTATTGTGGATTGTGCACGGATAGACTGAAGGAAACTAGAAGAAACTGTACTCCTCAGAACGTGTGATGCTCTCAGTTCCACACCCATCACTAGACGTAGGATTTGCCTTAGCCATAGATAGGAGCTGATTTATTATGGATGGAAAGGGGTGAAAAGGAGGGATTATTATGAATGGCTAACCAATCTTGGGTGAATCAATAACAAGCCATGATGGGAACGGGTAAGTTTATTATGAATGAATATGGTGTGAGTGTGTGCAAAGTGAAAGGATGCGATGGAATCTTGAAGGAGGGAGGAGCAATGTCTCTACGCATGGTGTTGGTGACCCAGTTTTCACCATGGTACTTGCCCAGGGCACCACCTAAGTGGTTTTCACCATTGGACGGAATGTTTTTCTGTTTTTCAGTTTGTTTGTTTTTTTGTGTCACCGGGAGCCTGTTTGCCAAGTTTTCACCAAGTAACGATTTTTTATGTTTTATGATTTTTATTTTTTTTGTATTTTTGAATTTTAAAAAAAAAATTGTATTTTTTAATTAGGATATTTTGAAGAGCTATGTGTAAAACCTACAAAGGTGCATGTTGTTGATAGGATCCTCCAAAGGTTCACCCTCTGTGGTTGAGAGCTGATATGCACCAGATCCATATGTTGTTGTGATGATGTAAGGACCAGGCCAGTTTGGTTTGAACTTGCCCTTGTTCTCTCTGTCTTGCTGATTTTTTAGGTTTTTTTCTGAGAACTAAGTCAACCACCTCAAATGCGTGAGGCTTTACCTTATGATTGTAGTTGCATTGTTCCTTGATTGAATGATGTGTAGCTCGAGTGATTGTCTTCCTTGATAAAGGAATTGAGATAGAATTACTAGCGTGTGGACTACACAAGCCCATATGCATGTCACCTAAAGAAGTTTGGGCATCCCTGATAACAAAGTCCTTCGAGGAAGCTCCATTAAAGGTCCATGACGTATCGCCAAAAGGGGATGGATGTACAGAACAAGTGGATAAGTTATGAAGGCTTATGATTGCGAAAAGAAATGAAAGTAGGATAGCATGATGGAGACTTAGGATCAACAAGTATGCTTTTTGATGTAAAATTGTAGAACTTTTGCCCCCAGTTATTTTGATATTAGGGGAGATCAACTCTTGTTCTTTTTTCTTCATATGATTTTTATCGTTGACTTTGATTTTTTCAGAGTCCAATAGCTTTTGATTTTGATTTGGACTAAAAGACTTTTCTTTATTTTTGAATTATATATTTTTCTTTTCATAGCTTGATTTTTGATCCCCAATGAGTAAGGGCTTTTCTGATTCTTGTTGATCCAAGTCTAGGAGCGGACTGGAAATGGAATGAATGGATGAAATGGTAAAGCTATGTGAGTTCTCAAGAGGGTTGGCGATACACTCAATAGATTCTTTGTTGGAACCATTCTTAGGACTATTGATATCAAGAGATGCTTGCACCACTAGAGGAGATTTGCATTCAGATTTAGTAGCCACAACACTAGGTGGTTCACACCCAATTCTTTGGCATTGCAAATTGTTTGTAGGTTGTTCCTATTGAGTGAATACCTTAGGAGATAATGAGACTTGGTAAACATGAAATATATACTCACCACATCCTAGGTCTTTAATCTTGAACTTTTCTTTTAGCTCTGCTTGTTTTGATGTAGAAGTTTTAAGGATTCTAGATCCACATATGCTGATGAAGGAACAACTTCTCTATTGATTGGGATTGTTATTTCTGATCTAGGTCGTAGATTGTTGCAATATATGAATGGGTTTGGGTCCTCTTTGACGGTCACTTCAACTCCATTGTGTGGAAACTTGATACATAGATGATAGGTAGATGGGACTGCCCTCATCTCATGAATCCAAGGATGTCTTAGTAATATATTGTATGTGAGATCTAGGTCTAGGACTTGACAAACCACATCCTTTGTAACTAGCCCAACTCTGAGAGGTAAGGTGACTGTGCCTTTGGATGAATGCTCTTCATCATCATATGCCTTGATGGTAATTTTGTTTGTGGCATTCACAGCTTTTTCAAAATCTCCCAATTGTATTATTGTGTTCAAAGTACAAATGTTCAAACCTGCTACTCCATCTATCAGGACTCGTTTTATTCAATGTTTGTGTAGGAAGGCTTCAATGTGTAACGGTGCATTATGTGGCTGACTTACGGAGGTGTCATCGGCTTCTGTGAATGTAAGAGAGTGTGGAACAGAAAGGTATCCCACCATGGCTTGAAACTGGTCCCCGTTCAGATCAGTAGGGACATAAGTGTCTCTCAATATTTTATCAAGAATGGCTTTATGTGCGGGGGATATGCGTAAGAGCTCGAGGATGGAGATAAGCGCGGGTGTTTTCCCTAACTGTTCTATAAGGTCATACTCAGGTTTGGTTGATGAGGAAGCGGTGTTTTTAGCTGGAGCACCTTGTAGAGTGAATTTACCTTGATGAGTTGTAACATTACATTCAGAGGTAGGTTCGGAAGAAGATCCTATGCCTTTTAGGACAATCTTGGGTCTTTGGGTAGAAGTCTCAGGCATTTTATCCTTGATGATAATGGTAGAGACATAATTGTCCATCAAAATGTGATTGATAGTTGAATCATAGTTATAGGATGCTCTGGTATAGTTGGTCTAGTCATCTGTGGCTTTACCTTTTCCCTTGTCATGTTTTGGGAATGGTTCCTTAAACATCTCATGTTCTTGATTGGATGAGTGTCCTTCAATCTCAATCTCACCTCTATCAATGAGAACTTGTATGATGTTCTTCAGTCGATGACAATTACCTATTTTATGTCCTTTTCTCTTATGAAATTCACAATACTCATCGTCATTCCACCAATTTGGTTTAACATTTGGCTCATATGGAGGTAGATCTGGAATCGTTATTATTTTGTTTGCCACTAGCTTTTTGAAAATGGACTCAAGTGGTTCTCCCAATGGAGTGTACTTCCTTCGTGATTTTGAAGTTGTTTGAGTATTCACTTGATTGTTTGTAGAGCTTGATCCAGAAAAAATGATTTTGGGTCGTATTGTATTGGCATCCACAACACCATCATACTTAATACTAGGTGGAAGTTGGGATAACCATTCCATAGCTTGATCACCTAAGCTTTGTGGGAATAATCTCATCAAATATGTCTCTTCTGCTACTACCTCAATGCAAGCTATAAAAAACTATCTTATGTGTGCCTTAGGATTCCCTTTTCCTCTGTACTTATCGAATTTAGGTGTCACAAAATGTGTAGGAAATGGAGGCATTGGAAAGCTTTTGTCAAATGGATAGGGACATATGTCTCTCATTGTGTATGTAAGATTCGGTGCATTTATATCCTCCATTTTCTTTTGTAAGTCCTTGATTTGTTGTTCCAAATTATTCTTAGGTGGAGATCGACTTCTTGGACCATACCCCATGCCTAAACCAATGTGTGGATGAGCATGTTGCATATATGGATGATATTGATCATACACATGTTCGTATGGAGGAGGTCTATAATGATGATGCATATATGGTCCACTTGGTATAGAGTCATGGTGAGGAATGGAATATATGTTTTGTCCATGTATACCATACTCTACAAGAATGTCATGAGTTTGTTCTAGTGTGTTGCCCCCAAATTTGACACGGGGTTTCCTTGTGTCCAAATTTTGAACATGCCTTTGAATATCCAATTGCTTTGGTGGTTGATCCTTAGCATTTGTATGTGATTGAGAATATTTTTTTCTACATTATACTTCCATAATGGTCTGTGAAGGTGAGTATCATATGTTTGACCATGTGTGTATGGGACCTCTGGTTTTTGAAACAAAGATGATGGTGATTTAGGCACAAGATCTGGTCCTCTATTGCCTCCAATATTAGGCCTCCTTTGATCCATGTTGAGGTAAAGTTGTTGCAAAGGTCGATGTTCCATTATTTGAGACATGTCAAAATCATGAGGGATCTTGGCTCCACTTTGTGCCATCACTTGTAAGAAGTATTGTCTATCTCTCCTCATTATTTCCTCAACCAATCGATTGAAATGGGGATCCATAATCGAGTCTTCCACTTCTGTTGAATGTATAGAAATGTTGTCCATATTGTCATTGTGTGTATCTTTGTTGTTTGTAGTGTCCATGTTCTCAACATTTGGAATGTTTCTATAGGCATCCATGTCAGGTAATGTAGTATGATCAGAATTGAAGAAGATATCATTGTCATACTCATAAGAACTCATGTTTGTAGACTCTTGAGCCTCTTTAGCTTCTCTCCTAGATTTTTGGGAATGGGTTTCAACCATGAACTAGGTTTTGACCAAGATGTGTGAGACTAGATGAAAATGGAAAGAGTATGGAAGACCAAGAGTTGGATGGAATGTAAATGAATCTGAGGTGTACTTGCAATGTCCAAAGTGTAAGACCAAGTATGTATGTAGTAGAGTAGGTGTGACTTCCAAAGAGATGATAGTTTCTCTTGATGAGGTAAGTTGACCTTGACTCTAAGTAAGACCAAATGAGACCCAAAGGTGAGAGACCTTGATGAGGGACCACTTAGCAAAACGTTGTTGTATGTAGTATCTTGACAAAGCAAGATGAGGACAAGCAAGTGACCTTTTGACTCAAGTTTAGACAAATGTGAATTTAATGCAAGGTGTAAAGCAATGATGGAATTTGTGAGACCTTTGGGTACGTTGAATGCTAGATGAAAACCTAAAGAGATAGCTTAGGAAGCTCAAGAATTCTGAAACTGATTTCTCTTGTTTGTTGGACTGTAAATTTTTCCAATTTGTGAAGTTGTTTGTTGTGAGCAAATCTAAATTTTTTGACTGTTTTTTGTGACAAGATGACACAATGTTGATGAGGACTCAATGTTTGCAAGTATTTAGACTCAAAAATGACTCAAAGAAAAGTGTGTTGTTTGATGTAAAAATTATTTTGCATACACTTGAAGACACAAAAGACACAATGTTTCAATGTTTGTTCTTGAATGTTTGATTGTTCAAAATAAGACAAGCACAATTTTTATGGTTGGCCAGGACAATAGTTGTTGATTCTCACATGAGGCTATGCTATTCAGAGCAGATACTTAGATGCTTGACCCCACTGGCTCCACCCTCAGCACTCACTTCTCGGGGAAGCCAAGCATCGGTCCCCATGAAAACTCCTCATGGAGAACTTTGTATCTCTACTAAGAATAGTATATGTGTGGGCGGCTCCAGAGGTCCGACCTCAAGCCCCAACAACTAGAAGGATGTTGGCTTTCTAAAACAAAAAGGTGCTAGTAAGGGCATCCGCTTGTGTAGCCATACATGCGACACTTTCAGCTCTATAAATACAGAAGGCTCCCAGCCGGTAGGGGTTACGCCCTACAACTGATCAAATAAACTTGATCAAACAGGTTTATGGGGAGACATAGTGTCGGTATGAACTAATCAGCACACGTTATCCATAGTTTTCACCATGAATACAGTTGTTTATAGTGGTTCGAAAGAGGTGGGTTTTCCTCACTACCACTTAGGTCATTCTCTCCTCACTAGTAGTCCTAATGACCACACGGGGAGACAGGCCCTCTAAAGATTAAACAAAAAGAGCCTATTGCTCAAGACACAAAAGACACTAGTTTAATTTTAGTGCACCAATTGAAGTGTTTGCTAGTCTATGAAAATAGGGCACACAATAAAGATCAAAAACCCTTGCCAAAATTTTGCAACAAAGATTTTTTAGTAGTTTTGCAATAATAGCCCTCCTGTAAGCACACAAGTTAGGTAAATTTTAGATCCAAAAGACTTTGTGAAATAGGGGCCTTCAACAATGCGCCTTTTTTAACCAATTCAAAGATCTTATTCATCATAAAAAAATACCACCTGTAAAATTTCAAGAAACTTCCATAAATGTAAGAAAATCCAAAAAAATTGCTAATTTGCTCCAAAAATTAATTTTTTATGAAAAATCATAAAAAATTCATATAAAATGAAAAATTGATCCAAAAAATCTGAAATTTTTACTGAACAGTCCTGAGGGTTTTCCAAACCTTCATAAAAAAATTCCTACAACAAATCCAAACAATTTGTGAGATATGAGCAAAATAATGCATAACCCTAATTTTCAAAGATCTAATTTTTGAGGAATGATTTTGTATCAACTTTAAAATAGAAAAAAATAGAGTCTGTTTATAATTAGAGATTTTCAAAGATGTAAGAAAATCTGAAAAATTCTCTCATTTACTCTCAAAATTAATTTTTCATGAAAATAAATAAAAAATTCATAGAAATTTCCAGTATGCTCCAAAAAATTTGATTTTTTTACTACAAATCTCTGAGAATTTTCTTGACTTGCAAAATAAATTTGATGCCAAAATTCAAATCCGTTTGTGAGATATGATCAAAACAATGAAAAACCCCTAATTTTTAAAGATCCAATTTTTTAGGAAATATTTTGCATCAAAATTAAAATTACAAAGAACATATCCTATGTATAATTATGAGAGATTTCCAAAAATGTAAGAAAATCCAAAAAATTCTCCCATTTGCTCTCAAAACTATTTTTTTATGAAAATTCATAAAAAATTCATAGAAAATTAAAATATAATCCAACAGATCTGAATTTTTCTTTGAGAGCTCTTGATACTGTCTTCAACTTGCAAAAAAAAATTTGGTGCAAGATTTCCAAGTCATTTGTGAGATATGATCGAATCTCTCCAAGATCTTGATTTTGTGTCCAAAACCCTAGCTGCACAAGGTTATCCTCCAAATTGTTTTACAAAACAACAATATAGGGTTAGAAAAATCTACAAAAAACATAGATCTAACAAAAATCCATGTCCCACTGGGCGTGCCAAAATGTTTATGGTGAAAGTGGTTAACAACAATATTGAAAGACTAAATGAATTCAACCACAAAACTCTAGCCTAACAACAACAAAGATCCACCATAACATATGAAGATTACCTAAGACAATGCAAATCAAATGAAATCACAAAGATTATACCATCACATGTCCAATTGGGTTTGGATCTCCATTCTTCCTATCTCCATTGATCTTGCTTGATATATTTGCTCTCAGATTTTATATGTGCACAAGAGCTCAACAAAGAGCAGAAATGTGGTTGCAAGTAGGATCGCATATGAAAGTTCACAGGCGTAGTGTAGTCGAATAATCATCGGGATGCATAGGGTTGATAATGAAGAAAGCATCTCCTTATATAGAAGACACCATATGAAATGGAGGGATAAGATTGAGAGCTGTAAAAGATAAATGGTCGGCTATGATTAGAGGGTAGGTAGAGGAAATAAGAAAATAATGAAAGGGTAGGTAGTGTATGAGTTAAGAGATGAATGACATGTGTCATGGGTAGAAAAGGTTAATGAATTAAATAAATAAATAAAGATTTATTTAATTAATAGAGGAAGTGGGATCAATTAAATAAATAAAATATTTATTTAATTTAGGAAAAGGATAATTTAAATAAATAAAGGTATTTATTTAAATGAGAAATAAGGCTAGAATAGGGTAAATTAATTAATTAAATAAATAAAAATTTATTTAATTAATAGAAGAATTAGGCTAAAATAATTAAATAAATAAAGATATTTATTTAATTAGACATGATAATTTTAGGTGTGTACATTTATTCTCCAATATTCTTGTAATACTAAAATGACACATAATAAATCTTCATTCTTCTCATTCTTCCTAGATAATACACTCATCCACCATAATATTTTCCTTTATATATATATATATATATATATATATATATATATATATATATATATATATATATATATATATATATATATATATATATATATATATATATATATATATATATAATTTCAAAGTCATACCCCAAAATATTAGTGACCCATTTTTGTTTCTCTTTAAAAGATATTCTTTGTTACAAAAATATTTTAGGCTATCACATGATTTGTCTTGATTTTGAAGTGCCTACCCATTAGATATGGCCTCCATTATTTTTTTTCATGAACAATATCTAGCATTAAATTCTCATAAATAGGTTTGAGTTAATTCTTACCCTTTACTTGATGACTCTCAAAAGTAATGGGTTGATCATCGTGCATGAGAAGCACTCCTATACTAGTACTAGGAGTGTCATATTCGACAATTATAAAATCCTCAATGAAGTTTGGGGTAGCACATAGAGCCTCTTTCAACCTCTCAAATGTTGCATCAACTAACTCATTCTATTGAAAATAATCCTTCTTCAATATAGTTGTGAGGAGTGTTGCTATACAATCATAGTTCTTTATGAATCTTCTCTAGTATCCAGTTAATCCCAAGAAACCCTTCGATTTCTTAACATCTAATTTTGATGATAGGAAATTCTATGATAGCCTTAGTTTTATTAGGATCCACATGTTGTCATTTTTGTCCTTTTGGGCCCAAAAGAATAAATTTTGGTTGTAACTCTTGTCAAAATTAAATTGTGCAAGGGCTTACATTAAAGTTTGAATCAATTTGGCTTTCTTAGTTTTCCAAAAGAAGTCTTACACATTGTAAATGAGACCTTGTATTCATTTCCCATTCCATGAATAAGAATGTTTATATTTCATACAAATGTGTCTTATCACTCCTCATTCCATGAGAATGATGCCTATGCATCTCCTTATTAGCCTCTTGAAGCTAACTACACAACTTGTTTTAACCCAAATACCTTTGCTACAACGAATAATCAACATGTTGCACATGCTTACCACCCACCCACCCTTGCTCAAACCTCTTGGCATCTTATGTATGTGCAATATCATCCTCAAGAAGCCCTTATTATGTCAAATCAACAATGTTACCTTCTTGGTCAACCTCGGAATATGGACAATATGGACCTTAGTGACATTGAAAAGATATTGTTGGGCTTCAATGAGTAGCTAGATAACATCAAAAGGCAACTTGAGCTTGACTTGCAACAGGATGAGTTGGCTTACCAAACCTACCTTCACAAGCAGCAGTTGGAGATACAAAGGGAGTAACATGAGGAGTCTCTTGCAAAGGAGATTGCTACAAAGGAGGATCAAATGAAGCAATTACTTGCTCAGGTACACAATCTTGAAACTCAATCAATTGTTTCCTTTCCTAATCCATTTTTTGTTAAAGAGGAAGCTCCTTGGTACAAATTTCCTAGCTTCAAGTAAAATATACCTTTTGAATTCTCAAATAAGTGTTAAATTCGAAGTTCCCAGCTTTAAAAAGTCTCATTCAATGCAAAATTTTGTCTCTGCACAAATCAAGCCTAATATTCTTCAAGAAAAACTTGTCAAGAGCCTATTTTCCTTCAAGAAACTCCTCAAACTTCTCAAGTTTCCCTTCCACAACAACCCTCTAGTCCTCTAGTTATTCATCTTTATCCAGGTGGACCCATTATCTACCATAAGAGCTTGTTTAATGAGAAAAAGAAAGAAATTTTTGAGATAGAAAATGAAGACTCTTGTGCTAGTAAATCACTTGCACACAATGAGAAAGCAGAAAAAGTAGACTTATTTCAAGATATCGATAAGTATGATCAACTTGAACAACAAGGTTGTAAAAAAGAAATAGATAATGAGTGTGAAGTACTAGCGAGGTTGATTAGTGATCTTTCTTGTTTTGTTGAGCAGAGGGATGAGATTATGACTAATTTATTTAATGAGCTTCCATTGTATGTTAATGATGATGAAGAAAGGCTTCCCATACTAACACCAATGGTAAGTTTTGATGCAACCATAACCGGTAAAACCCTCAAAGAGAACCAACCGGCTTATGCAGCAAGAGTAACACAACGAAAGCAACAAGAAAACATAGCAAGATTACAGAAACAAATCATATTATTGTCTTAGAACTTCTGGAAACCAACCGGTTATCATCATACAATCATCATAGAACATCTGGTAGTTAACTGGTTACATGCAGGCTTCAAGCCAAATACAATCCAACCGAGACTCTAAGAATAAACCGGATCACAAAATGAAAATCTCAATCCTTATTCTCAATTCTACTTCCTCTACCCCTACAAATGATTACATAATGCCATACTTATGCCCATCAGAACATGTCTGAGTCATCCTCATAAGATTACATTTACCAATGAAGGAAAATGAAATGTGTAACTAGGTCGGCCCTAAGAATTAAATAAATCTTTCTAGAAAATAACATCCAAGAAGTGTGATTCAGTAGGAAGGTTGGCCAAATGCCAAATAACATTAGACAAGACCCAAAATAGATCCACATGCCAAGAACAACTTCGGTAATAAAAGAAAACCAACCGGTAAGCACAAGAACTATCCTGGAACCCAGAAACAGTCAACTGGCAGAGATAACTGACCAGAAAAGAACCCAAATGAACTAAAAATCTAGAATTAAGCACATGAACCAGCCTAAAAATAGAAAATAAGATCTACCATGAAAAGAAAGCAACTACCAGTAAGAACACGAAGAATTGCACAATGAACTAAACTAAAAGGAAATATTTTTTGTTGATGCAAGATTGCTCATCAATTGGGGATGCTCTTGCATCAAGTTTTTAGTAGTAGAATGATGAAAGCCATTTGGATAAGGTATTGATCCATTAAGAGGAAAAAGAATAAAACCTTGTTTTGAAGGATGAAAAGGCTGATATGAATGAAAGTATTGAGAAAAATGAGAAAGATGGTAAGCAACAGTTAGGATAATCGGTGAACAACTGAAAGGGGGGTGAATCAGTTGTTAACAGATTATAACATTTAATCCACTTAATAACCTTTAACCAAATTAAGTACCGGTAAATCAGAAACAGATACCGGTAAACAATACAAATTAACAATTAAATAGATAATCAATGCAAAGAAACCATACCACATAACACCATGATTTGTACGTGGAAACCCCAAAAAAGGGAAAAACCATGGTGGGAAGCCTACCCATAGTTAGATGATACTTCTGTAGAAAGTATGTGATACAATGAGGGGCCTGCACATGCAGGAAGGCACATTTCCTAGAGCGTACTGCTCATTACAAAAGAGTCTCATTGACTATAGAGAGGCAACAACCATCTCAAGATAAATGGACAACAATCCAATAGAGTGAACTGCTAGAGATAGAATCTACCATGCCTGATTATAGTCTTGCTTAAGCTCAATACCGGAGGCCTTTGACCTCTTCCTTAATCCCAATTTGATCCTCAAAGATCGACCAAATCTCCTTCGCATATGATATTGCATTCCAAGACCATGACACTTATTAAAATGAGATCTTACATCATTTTATACCAACCCTAAGGCCTAAACCAATTAGGTCGGCCACCTAAAAGATATTACAATAAGATCATTACATAAATCCATATTACAATGATATGCCATGTCGGCTTAAGACCAAAGCAACAATAACAAATCCATAAAAAATCCTGAAACATCCTGGTAACATGTAGAGAACACGTTATCATGATACTGATCCATAACCTAGATAGGTACTAGACCTATTATGGGTCCACCACACCAAAGAAATGTCTTCAAGAAGTTGAAGCACAATCAAAGAACATCTTCAGCATCTTGAAATCCATCTAGAAGTTGCACCAACACCAATTATGCATCATGTCAAGATTCCTCAGTGAAAGCTTTGTCGGTAGAGCCTTAAACCAATGTTGGTAAGGGTTTACAAGAGTGTATGATAGCATCCAATTACCAGGTCAATACCAACTGACCAAAACATGCTCCAAAAGCATGTACCACATGTAACCAATCAAATTCCATGGATCCAAACATGCCAGAAGTGTCCAACAGATAGTCTCTTTTGCCAGTAACACTAGATCTTCTACCGGTAACCAACCATGATAGCTAGTGTTGACATCAATGACAAAACATCAATGCAACACATAATCAATTCATCCATAATTACAATAATCTCCCCCTTTGGCATCGATGACAACACTAGATGTGAAAAACATCTAAGTACCAAGAAATGTCAAACAAGTATCCCCCTGTGGAAGACAACCTACAATCTCTTGAATATCAATAACTCTCCCCCTATGAATGATATCTCTGAATTTATTTTTCACATCACTATCACTCCCCCTTTGACATCAATGCCAGAAATCTGACAAAAATATCAAAGCAAGAATATAAACCTCTGAATCTTAAAGCTGACTAGTCCCCCTGAGTAGTAAAACCACTCATCAGTGCCAGAATGAATAATATCTATGATAATGCATGTCGGACTGATGACAAATTGCATAAATCAATTCTTTGTCGGAGGGACAAAAACCCCTAACATGTCTCTCAAATACTCAAATGGTTCCTTAGACAGTGGTTTAGTGAATATATTTACAATATGTTCTTTACTGTTCACATAAACCAATTTGACTTCCTTTCCTTCTACTTTGTCCTTCAGAAAGTTATACTTTATTGATATATGCTTAGTCTTAGAGTGAAATACCAGATTCTTAGACATGTCAATAGCTGCAAAGTTATCATAGTAGATAACTACCAGTTCACTACATTTTACCCTGATATCCTTCAACATTTGCTTCATCCACAAGACTTGAGTGCAATTAGTTGTTGTTGCGACATATTCAACTTTTGTAGTATATAAAGAAATGCATGACTATTTTTTGTTGATCCATGAAACCAGTTTCTTTCCAAGAAAGAAATCTCCACCATAAGTGTTCTTCTTGTCATCAATATCTCCTACCCAATCTAAGTTAGTATATGCACATAAAGTGAAATGATCATTTTTAGAATACCATAAACCATATTCTGTTGTTCCTTGCAAATACCGGAATATCCTTTTTACTGCACAGTCATGATTTTCTTTAGGATTACTTTGATATCTTGAAACAATACTTACTACATTCATAATATCTGGTCTATTCTGAGTCAAATATAGCAGACCACCAATCATAGACTTATACCTTGTCGGATTTACCGGTGTAGAAGTATCCTTGATAGATAATTTCTCACTTGTCACCATAGGAGTACTTACTGGTTTGGAATTATACATACCAAACTTCTTCAACAATTCTTTCAAATAGTTAGTTTGACAGATAAAAATGCCTTTGTCAGTTTGAGCAATCTGCAAACCTAAGAAAAATTTCATCTCACCAATCATGGACATTTCAAATTCATTCTTCATATTGTTTGCAAATTCCATGCACAATTTATCTTCTCCTCCAAAAATGATATCATCAACAAATACTTCAATAATCAGAATATCATTATCAGTCATCTTATAATATAAGTTACTATCAACATTGCCTTTAGTAAAACCAAGCTTCAAAAGATATTTATCCCACCTTGCATACCAAGCTCTAGGAGCTTCTTTCAAACCATACAAAGCTTTCTTCAATTTGAAAATCATATCTTTATCATATGCCAGTGAAAATCCATCAAGTTGCTCAATGTATACTTCTTCCTCAAGCTCACCATTCAAAAATGCACATTTAACATCCATTTGATAAACCTTATAGTTCTTATAAGCTGCATAGGCAAGAAATAGTCTAACAACTCCAATTCTAGCTACAGGAGGAAATGTCTCACCATAATCAATTCCTTCCATTTGAGAATATCCTTTACAAACCAATCTAGCCTTTTTTCTTACAACTTGACCATCCTCATTCAGTTTATTCCTAAAAACTCATTTAGTTCCAATAACATTCTTATTTTTAGGTTGGGGAGCTAAAGTCCAAGTTTCATTCTTCTCTATCTGATCTAATTCATCTTCCATAGATTTTAACCAATGTTTATCCTTACAAGCTTCAATAACAGTTGTCGGTTCAACTTGAGAAATAAGACATACCTCTTCATTTGCCAATCTTCTTCTTGTCATAACTCCCTTGTTCCTATCTCCAATCATTTGATCTTCAGAATGATTTAATCTTACATACCTTGGTGTCTTCTGAACTTCAAGTTCACTACTCTGATCATCAATCACAGTTGAATTTTCAGATTGTACCGGTGTAATTGTCTCGGTTTCCTTTACTAGTTGAGGCATTGTCAGTTCAATTATGATCATTTCCACTGTTGATTCCCTATCATATGATATAGATTGATTTATGTACTGCTCATCCAATTTCACATTAGCACTCTCCACAATTTTCTACAATATTTTGTTATAACATCTATATGCTTTGCTTTGAATTGAATAACCAAGAAATATCCCTTCATCACATCTAGGATCAAACTTTCCAATTGAATCATCTCTTTTGATATAGCATTTACTTCCAAAAATTCTGAAATATTTAATAGTAGGTGTATGTCCAAACCATAATTCATAAGTAGTCTTACAGGTTTCACCTTTGATGTGAACTTTGTTGAATGTGTAGACTGTTGTACTCACTTCTTCTCTCCAGTAGATATGAGGCAAATTGGCTTCCATCATCATAGATCTTTCTGCATCCAAAATGTTTATGTTCTTTCTTTCCACTACTCCATTCTGCTGAGGAGTCTAAGGTGCAGATAATTGTCTCCTAATTCTATTTGTCTCACAATAACTATTAAATTCATGAGAAGTGAACTCACCGCCATGATCTGATCTTAGACATTTAATTCTCAATCCAATTTCCGTTTCATCCTTTGCTTTAAAGATCTTGAATTTCTCAAAGGCTTCAGACTTCTCCCTTATAAAAGTCATCCACATCATCATAGAGTAGTCATCAATAATCAACATGAAATACCTATCACCTTGAAAGCTTCTAGTCCTTGCTAGACCACATAAGTCAGTGTGAATCAAATCAAGTACATCATTTGATTTATCATGTATTCTCTTAAAAGAACTTCTAACTTACTTTCCCAATTGACATTCCTTACATACTAGATTATGAGGCTTCATAATCTTAGGTATATCTCTAATTGCTTTAGTTGAACTGATCTTAACAATACAATCAAAATTAACATGACACGACCTCTTATGTCATAACCAACTCTCATCAATATGAGCAATCAAACATGTCTTATTACTAGTGTTCAAGTGAAAGATATTACCTCCAGTCTGAATACCGGTTGCAATCTCCAAACCAGTCTTGTTAATGATTTGGCATTTTCTATCTTTAAACTGAAGTTGGAAACCCTTGTCCACCAATTGACCAACACTCAAAAAGATTATGATTTAAACCTTCTACATAATAGAAATTATTAGTATTATGCTTTCCATCCAAACAAATAATACCTCTACCTCTGATCATACATGCTTTGTCATCTCCAAATCTGACTTGACCACCATTGTATTCTTGCAGGGACAGAAATTTTCCTTTATCTCCAGTCATATGATGTGAGCATCCACTATCAATTACCCATTCATCGTTATCTTCAACTTTTGTTGTCAGGGCCTTTTCTTCATTTTTGATAGCCAGTTCCTATTCATCTTCTTTTAAAGCATAGAACACCCATTCCTTACCATTTTCGGATCCACTAGAAAATTCTTGTGTTGGTTCATCTCTAGAGTCGTCAGTTACTACTTCCTCATCCGCTATGTAGCATTGTTTACTTTTATTGAATCTATATCTATTTTGGTTAGGATAAAATGATTTCTTAACTCTTTCCTCAAATCTTGCATTCCTTTCAAGACATCTAGATGAAAAATAACCATTCTTATTACATGCAAAACATTTAAAAGGTGCTTTTCCTTCATACTTACTTCATGTCGGACCTTTAGGTACTCTTCTAGCAAATAAGGCTTCAAGTTGCTCAAATTCTTCATCTTCTTTCCTCATGTCTTCCAATTATTTTGCATACAAGACTTTCCAATCACTTTTGTTGGTAGATGATGATGATGATGCATTAAAAGCTAGTTCGGACTTTACAGCTCCAGAAGATCCAAATTCTTCAAGCTCAAAAGTAGATAATTTCCCAATCAGAATGTCTCTGTTAACTGAAGAGTTTTACATTGTTCTCAACTCATTAATTGCAGTTGCCTTCATCTTGTAAGTCAATGGAAGGGCTCTCAAGACTTTGGAAACTATTTCATCTTCACTTAGAAATCCTCCAAAACATTGAATTCCCATAACAATCTCATTTACTCTTTCCATAAACACAACAATTCTTTCATTATCTTCCATCTTCAAGTTTTCATATCTTACCCGATAACCATCAAGTTTAGCAATTTTGACAGTAGGATCTGTTGGGACTCATTAAATTTGAGTCAAGTTTTGAGCCCCATTTCAAAATTTTGATATTGCATTTTCAGAAAGGCACCTAATCTCATTCAGGTGGCCTAGTTAGAAAGGGGGTAGAATAGAGCCAGTTGTTTTTCAAAGGGTAAGGCTTGGGAAGCATGTCCTACACCTTTCATTTGGCTAATTAAGTGTTGTGCAACTTTCATTTTTCAGTTTGGATCAGTTTATTAGGCACCCATTTCAAGGGGTGAGTTGAAAGTGCATTTTAGGCACATTTGCAGAATTTATTAAGTGGCCTACTTTGAGCTCCTATATCTTTTTCTCTATTGATCATCATGCCAAAATTCAAAATGGATTCAATTCTATACATAAATTTGAGTCAGCATACAAATTTTCAAGTCTTTAAGAATCCATTTGCTTAGATTTCAAAGCTCAATCTGTTTGCAATTTGTATGGTTTGACAAGTCCCTGTTTCAACTGCTAGTCGGAGCCTTGTTTTGCATAAGTGTAAAAGTTGCTTCGGTGAATGTCATGTCAGAGTATTTCTTCCGGGATATTTTTGGTATAAATCACAAGCTATGTTTCTAGTTTCAAGCTCCTGCCAATCCGTTTGATCAGTTTTCAAAAAGGTTTCTTGAGCCATCTGTTTCAATGATCCATACTTTCATTGCTATATCAGTAGATTGTGGCTATTTTCATGAGCGCACCATTTGCACCCAGTCATACTTTTGGTTGAACTGAGAATTCTAAGTTCTCATATGTACTTCAAGGTACCTATATCTCAGATTTGAGGGTCTATGGAGATCGTTTGATATTTTTAAGATAGACATCATGAGTTGCCTGCGCTTTGACTTCATCAGGTCCGCAGTGCCGACAAAGCCAGTTGGTCATATTCGATAATTAATATCTCTTCGCTCGGGATTCATCTTGAAAAACTATTTGGTAGAGTTCATGCTTGTATATCAAAGTACACACCTATCAGATGGAAAGGTCTAGAAAGTTGTTTTGACTGGTTTGAAAATTACATCTTCGCGATTAAATGCGAAAATGTGGCGCAGGCGCCTGAAGGTTGCAAAACTCAGTCTGATGATCCGAAGATGGTTCCGATCGATTCCAGAGGTATGTTCAAGGTGTCTGAGGCATTTCAAAGGTCAATTGCATGAAAAAAAAAAAAAAAATTAGCCGGACCCACTTTGGGGCCCGACCTGACTTGTAGCTTCACGATGTTTTTTGAATCAAGGTTTAAAGTGATATCTTTAACCATATGTTTATATGATTTAAGTATAAAGTGAAAGCCAGATAGGAGGAGATTATGGACCCTTGCTTCTCACTAGACCATAAGTGGTGGTTTGATTTTTATGAAACAATGATGGTGATATAATTGATAATAAGAAGGAACCTCAATTGAAGCTTTGATATACCAAGCATCCATTTGGCTTTGCAGTTACAAGGTTTTCCAATGGAGAAGTCATGTTTAATTCCATTGCATGACATGTAGAGCATCTATTTGGTAACATGGTGTTGAAGGACCAGTATTTGGAGATTTTTATTGTTCTTCCTCCGAATGATTCTCTGTATGGATTGGAAGAGAGCAGCCAGCATGGGTCTCATCCATTTCATCTGGATGTAAGAGTTGGAGGCATTGAAAAATGGTGTTGAAAGCCTAAAAGCCAAAGCAGATTCCATTAACAGGTTTTCCCCCCTCTGTCGTGGAGTTTGGAGGGCCTTTTTGAAACTTCCAAGCAAAGGCATAACAAGTGTAAAGAAAACTCCATGATCCTTGCTACCAAATATCCTCTGCGTGGCTGGTAAAAGGCATTAGAAACATTTTCAAACAAATACAACTGGCAGGTCACATGGGCCATGAAGCCTCCAAGCCAATGCAATGCAGCCCCTCTCCTGTGTGGCAGTCTAGAGGGCAGCGTTAAAGCTTTCAGAAACCTTGCAAACACCAAATGCAAAGATGGGAGCCCTGCATGGATGATGAAGAGGGTAGCATTGAAGTCTTGAGGAAATGCAAATAGCAGCAACTTCAGCAAATGCAATGTTGCAGAATGTTTTTTCTCTTTGCCAGTCACCCCTCCAATCTCACGATGCCTCTCTAAACTAGCCTACGTGACATGTGGAAGGACAAGGTTAAAAGAAACCTGCAAGTGCAATTACCAGTTTTGCCCTCTGTATGGAGAGTGGGAGAACATAACAGTTTTTAAACCAAATGGCTTCCCTGCGTGGAGTTTGGAGGGGAGCGATGAAATATTAAGTGATGCAATCTACAGGTATGAAGTAATCTTCCTCCTTCATTGTGGTAACTCCAAGCAAAAACATGGCAAATAGAAGATGTCATGGAAACCAATGAAGCCCCTGTGCGTGGTGGATGAGGAAGAGGAACCATGAAGTCTCATAAATTGCTTTAAAAAATTGTAGTCCCAGGCTAAGCATTTATCCCACATTCACTGGGGAATGGACCATTTTGGTATTTATAAGTAAAACTCCACACTACCATAGTGTCAAAGCCTTGGAGGCTTTTGACAGATGGTGTTGGTTGGGCCTAAGCAGACCCCACGCATGTGGGCACGCTTCTTGAGGCAACCAAGGAGGCTGAGTGGCGATCGGGTGGACCCCACGCAAGCACGGATCCTGTGGCAGGCAAGTTTTGCAAAGAACAGATGACTTAACCAGTGAGCAGGTTCCATGAAGATCGACGGTCGGTGTTGATTCGCAAGCCAGATATGCATGTCGGTTAGCCATTCCGAAATGGCGAAAAGCTCAAGCGAAATGGTGAAGTGTTAAAGACCCTACAAGTTCAGGAGATCCAATGGGGATGCGATTTTGCGAAAGGGAGATGCTCACCGGTTAAGCTTCATGAAATAGCGAAGGGTTAAAGAGCATGTAGATTCAAGATGATCTGACGATGCCCATGATTTCGAAGCCCAAAGATGCACATTCGTTAGCCATTGGGAAATGGCGAAAGACACGTGGTGCACAGGTGGCAGGTCCAATTGGAGGTCCAACTCGCGGGTCTCGCTGAGGTGTCACTGAGGTGGCGATGAGGTGGCCAACAAGCAAGCAGACGGGTGGCGTACATGTGGTAGTGATGAGGCAGTGAGGTGGCAGATTGATGAGGTGTCATCTAAGGTGGTGCCTAGTGGACCCCATTAGCCAATCGGAGGTTGCCACGTGGCAGGACGTTAGGGAAAAAATGGATTGAAAAATCAAAACTAAATGATATAGTTTCAACTATATAAAAAATTCAAAAAATTTAAATGACAGAGGTGCACAAATGATTAATTCGCTCAGAGGCTCATTTTTGCCTGAAATATCAAGTATTATATGTTGTCGGAAAGTTTTCAAGATGAGAAATGTACTTATGAAGTTTGTTTTAACAAATATGGGATATTTCGAGAGAAGTTTCCATGGGAAAGAAAAAGGAAGATGAAATTCAATTAGAAGAAAAGACACTTGGCATGTTTTGCAGATTTTGATCTTTTTCCCTCTCCTTCTTATTCCCAATTCTTCTCAATTGTAATGGTTCCAGAATTTTGGAGGAAGTGCTCCAGATTTCATGGCTTCCGATTCTGAGTTCTCTTTGATTGTACAGGGCAATGTCCTTTCCATAGAATAGAGTATGATTCATGCTATAGGTGTTATCTCTTACAGGTTCTTGTGTATGTAAGGCATGCACAAATTCATACAGAATTTGTCTCTGAAATGTATCTTCATTTTATTCAAATATGATTCTTAAGGAGGATCAAGTTTGTCATGATCAGTTGTGTCTGTGAGTGTAATGCTTGTTTGTAGGTAATCTTCAAGGAAGATTTAAACTCTATGAGCAAACATTAATAAAATAGAGTTCATGTTTATGGATCTGATATTTTCTGTGGATAAGCATAGTAATGCATTTATGCAAGGCATTAATGCAGGAATATTTCATGATGAAGATGGATTCGCAATGAGTGTTTTCATTTGTAGTATGATGTATGACTCTGTTGCCCTTGCATAAGGCACTGATCTTGCAGATTTTAGGGTTTTCTCAGAGATTTAAAATCAAATCAGAATATCTATCTTTATTTTATGTTCTATGGGAATGTTTCATCCATCTCATGCTTCAACTTGGTTGAGATGTCAATGTGGATCTAGCCCATCTACAGTAACCTCCTAGTTGTTAAGCCTTGTGAGATCTATCTGTTTCTATTGATGTTGTCATAGGTGTGTAATAGGTTTAATTTTAAGCATCAAAGGTATACCCGCCTAGGTTTTGCAGAGCTTGAAGAGTAGAAGGATTCATATCCTTGTCATGTTGTCCAAGCCCTGAGGTTCTTCATAGATTGAATTGGCTACTTCATAGATCAATTGCAGGTTTACTTAGGTTAATCATTTTTTATGAACAACAAGATCACCTTCATTCAAAGTTTGCAATTTATCCCACATAACCTTTGTCGATGATGTGTCGGTCAATCCCATGATCTATTGATCAGTAAGTGCACACAAGAGGTCTTCTCTAGCTCTCCAATCATTTTCAATATTATTATCCAAGTCTGCAGGAGCAAGATTGCCAGATGTCAGATCATAAGGTGTATATCCTTTCTCAGTGATCTCCCAAATATCCTTACCAAGACATCTAAGATGAATCTCCATTATAATTTTCCATATCCCATAATTTGTTCCATCAAGCTTATGGATTTCTCTTCTGAAAATAGTTGCTGGTGGATTAGAAGTGTTAGCTGCCATAGGATCTACCTCAAGTGGTTAATCTTCTACAAAAGAGGACCAAAGCTCTTATACCAATTGCTAGGATAACCAGTGAACAACTGAGAGGGGGGGTGAATCAGTTGTTAACAGATTATAACATTTAATTCACTTAATAACCTTTAACCAGATTAAGTACCGGTAAATAAGAAACAAATACCGGTAAACAATACAAATTAACAATTAAACAGATAATCAATGCAAAGCAACCATACCACATAACACCATGAATTGTACATGGAAAACCTGGAAAGGGAAAAACCACAATGGGAAGCCTACCCACAGTCAGATGATACTAATACAGAAGGTATGTGATATAATGAGGGGCATGCACATGTAGGAAGGCACATTTCCTAGAGTGTACTGCTCATTACAAAAGAGTCTCACTGACTACAAAGAGGCAAAAACCATCTCAAGATAAATGGACAACAATCCAATAGAGTGAACTGCCAGAGATAGCATCTACCATGCTTGATTATAGTCTTGGTTAAGCTCAATACCAGAGGCCTTTGACCTCTTCCTTAATCCCAATTCAATCCTCAATGATCAACCAAATCTCCTTCGCATATGATATTGCATTCCAAGAGCATGACACTTATTACAATGAGATCTTACATCATTTTATACCAACCCTAAAGCCTAAACTGATTAGGTCGCCCACCTAAAAGATATTACAATAAGATCATTACATAAATCCATGTTACAATGATATGCCATGTCAGCGTAAGACCAAAACAACAATAACAAATCCATAAAACATCCTGAAACATCCCGGTAACGTGTAAAGAACATGTTATCATGATACTAGTCCATAACCTAGATAGGTACTGGACCTATTCTGGGTCCACCACACCAAATAAATGTCTTCAAGCAGTTGAAGCATGATCAAAGAACATCTTCAGCATCCTGAAATCCATCTAGAAGCTGCACCAACACCAATTATGCATCCTATCAAGATTCCTCAGTGAAAGCTCTATCGGTAGAGCCTTAAACCAATGTCGGTAAGGGTTTACAAGAGTGTATGATAGCATCTGATTACCAAGTCAATACCAACTGACCAAAACATGCTCCAGAAGCATGTACCACATGTAACCAGACACATTCCATAGATCCAAACATGCTGGAAGTGTCCAACAGATAGTCTCTTTTGCCGATAACACTAGATCTTCTACCAGTAACCAAAACTTGTCTGTCGGCAACCAACCATAATAGCTATTGTTGACATCAATGAAAAAACATCAATGCAACACATAATTAATCCATCCATAATGCCAACAGCAACAACCAATTGTTTGAGATATGGGCCATGATACCTTTTCAAATCTTGAAGAAATAGTCATAAAGTAGAGGTGGGGCATATTTTGCATGAGAAAGTTGATAAGAAATTTGAGGAAGCTTATTTAACCGGCATCAAAGAAGAGTTTCATGCAAAGATTAAAAAGAAGACAATACTTTCTAACTTAAAAAAATGTGAACAACATAGTCAAATAGAGAAGGAGGTATTTTTTGCACATGAATCACATGAGCTAAACCATTCTAACCAGCAAAGTGAAGTTGAAAAAGCAACTAAAAGGAAAGAGACCAGAAAGAGGAGCTCAAAGTTTGTCTTTTCAAGGGGGTGTCCTATAAGGCACCTAGCCAGGATGTAGGCCCACAAAGAACCAGTAGTCATGCTTGTGCCCAAGCTTGATGTTGCAGCAAAAGAAGGGCACATCCAATAAACCTATCCACTTTCCTATAGAAATACCTATAATCAAAATGAGGAGGTGAGTGAGTTTGTGTTTGGCATTCAAGACACACTACAGTTGTATGTTGGCATTCTATCTATGATACATCTTTCATTATTTGTTCATAACCATGTGAAACAAAGTAAGTTAGTGAGAAAAGGCAACTACTTCACACAATCAGTCAATGGTTTTGTTTGAAAGCTTCATCATTGGTTATTCTTGTGCAGGTTAGGTTTCCTTTTCAATAAGTATTGTTTGCACATATTTTGATCTAATTTCTTTCTTCCAAGTGTTGAAGCACAATATTTTGAGTCCTTTTAATCAATTTGTTATCTTCTTGTTTTGAGGAGTCTTTATAGTAGTGTCCAAGTCTGAGTTAGAGTTTGTTTGCAGTTTTATTGACTCTATTTCCCAATGGAATTGTCAAGGCCTCTAGTCTTTTATGCTTAGCAGGAAAGCATGTCACAGAGGTGGCTAATATGTTGTCATTTTTGTCCTTTTGGGCCCAAATGAATAAATTTTGGTTAAAAATATTGTCAAAATTAAATTGTCCAAGTGTGTACATTAAAGTTTGAATCAATTTTTCTTTCTAAGTTTTGCAAAATAAGTCTTTACACATTCTCAATGAGACCTTGTAATCACATGAGCCCTTGGAGTGAAATTGTTGGTTCAAACTCTTTCTTTTATTTCTCTTTTTACTTTACCATTTTCAGGTTATATTTAGGAACTTTGGTGGGGCTCTCACGCAAGAAGGAACCCTAGCTTTTCTTGCTCTTTTCTATAGCACCTATCATTAATCTATATCAGTGGTAATAAAAGGGGAAGAGTTTAATGGGACAGTTGGAAAATTGCAACATCATGAAAGAGTTTGAAAGAGTCTCAAGGAAGTGCTCATTTAGTCCATATACCCTTTTGTTGAATATTCGGACAACTAAAAGGGAGGTTAATCAGTTGTTAATTAAACTTTTAATTCTTTCACAGATCTGAAATAGAGATATATTTAACATGAATAGATGTAAACATGAAAGCACACACATTCACAAAAGAATCATACATAATGAACATCAAATATGATGTGGAAAACCCAAGAAGGGAAAAACCATGGAGAATGTTAGTTCTCAATATATAACACCGGTTAAGGTGATTTTTACAAAGGTGGCTCACTACCAGAATGCTCACTATAGGAGGGCTCATTGCCCAGAAAGGCTCACTATTGGAAGAGAATAAAGAAAAGAAAATCCACCATTATGATACAAATGTCTTGCCGATGACCTAATGGAATTGCCTTCAGTGATCGGGGTATCATCAAAGATCAGGAGAACTAATTGTTTGCTACACCAATACCCGATGAGGTCACCTTTGGCAATCGGGTTGATATCGGTGATTGGGTTGACAAGATGGAAGCTATGTCGATGGCCCGATCAAGTCGTTGTGGTGTCATCGGGAGATCGGGTCTACCTGTTGAAGGCTATCCCAATAAGCCGATGAAGCTAATCTATTTGGAGCCACATTAGTTGATTTGTTGGTTCATCGTGAGATCGGAGAAATGATTTTGTGGTATTTATGATGGCCAATGGAGTAGAGATTGACTACGGGTGTGCGCTCGAACTGGAGTCCAAAAGGTAAACACTTGGACACTAAAGATGGTCTTTTCAGTGTATATGAATACGAACCGACCCAACTTCCTAGTGCATGTGGGATATTGTGTTTCTCATGAATTCAGATCGAGGTAGATGGTTATACTTCAAACCGTTGGTGCGGTTGCTAAGATGAATTGTCGACAATCTGATATATGAAGCCATTGGATAACTATGATAAAAAATAAATTAAAAAAATTGATTATCGTATGCCGATTGTAGTGTCCAGTTCATGAGAATCTGAGAACTAATACCTATAGTTGTAGACTGAAACTTTATTCTAAATTCATTTACTGGAAATAAAGTGTTCAACTGTTGGTCGTGGATTTTTTCCCAAAAGGGATTTCCCACGTAATTCTTGGTGTTCTGTCTCTGTGTTGATTCTATTTGTTTGTCTATATTATTCTTAACGTTCTGTAAATGTTTTAAACTGCATTCTTCCCTGTTAATTGACATTAGGAAGGTGTTTCCACATTTTGCTTTCCTTTCAAGTGGTATCAAAGCTTGGCCCGTTTTGTTATCCTTGTTGGGTAGGGTTATTTTTTTGTGTCAGTTCTATTTCAGTGGGAGTCTTGCAAAGTGTCTACTTGTTTATTTTACAGGTTAAGGTGGTGAGCACCTCAGGGCGCATAGACATGGGGAAATTTAATGGTTCCAGTTTCGAACTATGGAAACTCAAGATGGAAGACTTGTTGGTCGACCGAGACCTTTGGATTGCTATGTCTGGGAAGAAACCTATAGGCATGAAGAAAGAGGATTGGGAATTAGCCGACTGGAAGGCAACGGGTCTAATTAGGCTATGTCTTCTTGATTATGTTCTGTAAAACATCCATGAGGAGAAAACTGCACATCTTCTCTGGAATAAGTTGGGAGATATTTATCAAGGCAAATCCTTAGTGAATAAACTTTTCTTGAGGAAGAAGTTGACCTCTCTAAAGATGGATGCATGAACACCATTGGCAGATCACTTGAAAGCATTCAACATTGTTCTTGCACAGTTAACTTCTGTTGGTGTGACCATTCAGGAAGAAGAATGTTGCATGTTGTTGTTGTGTTCATTGCCTGACACTTGGGATCACTTAGTGATGGCTATCGGTAGTACTACGACCTAGCTCAAGATGGATATTGTCGTTAATAATCTTTTGTTAGAAGAAATGAGAAAGAAGTCTTATGAGACGATAAAAGATGCACTCTCTGTTTGAGGCAGATCGAAGGACAAAGACAAGAAGAAAGGAAAGAAGTCCAAGTCCAAGTCTCAAGATAGATCGAAATCTCCAGGCAAGAAGTCAAAGGTGAAGTGTTGGAACTGTGGGCAGAAAGGGCATATCCAAAAGGATTGTAAGAAGGAGAAGAAGAAGAAGAAGTATTCTAACACTAAATCTTCTCAGAGTGATGTAGATGCATTTGTAGCAGCCCTGGCAGTACCCACCTTTGATGACACCTGGTTAGTAGATTATGGTGCATCTTTTCACATGACCTCCCACAAGGAGTGGTTCTCAAAGTATGAACCATATGCTGATGGAAAGGTATACTTGGCTAGTGATTCTATGTTTGAGATTGTAGGGAGAGGCAGAATTAAAATTCAATTCCTAGATGGTAGAGTGAAGGGGATCAATGGAGTTCTTCATATACTAGGTCTAGCAAGAAATCTTCTTTCTGTAAGTAAACTTAATGGTGTTGGAGTACAAGTTACATTTGTATCTGGTGGTTGCAAGATGACTAGGGGTTCCATTATATTGGAAAAGGGTGATCGCATTAGTATACTATATAAGTTAAATGTTGAACCTATATGTTGTAATGTAGCCTCTGAAAAGTCTGTTAAGACAATTATAATGATGCATAATGCTAATTCATTGGAAGCTAAACTTCCTGCTGAGAAAACAATGCTCTGGCATAATAGGTTAGGCCACATAGGTGAAAAAGGTTTAAAAGCTTTGAAGAATAAGAATCTGGATGACAGTTTGGATGATTGTAGTTTTGAGTTTGATTTCTGTGAAAACTGCATATATGGAAAACATAACCGTATTCAGTTTTATTCCAGTTCTCATAAATCTTTTAACATTCTAGATAATATTCACTCTGATGTGTTTGGTCCAGTAGAGGTTCCTTCTCTATCTAAATCTAAGTATTATTATTTCTTTGTAGATGATTATTCAAGAAGGGCATTTGTGTACTTTCTTAGAAGTAAATCAGAAGTGTTCAGTCGGTTGAAGGAGTTTAAGAACCTTGTTGAAAATCAGACTGGGAGAAGGATTAAATCATTAAGAACAGACAATGGTGGTGAATATTGTAGTGCAGATTTTGACAAGTACTATTTTGATCATGGAATTAAGAGACATAAGATCGTACCTTACACTCCAAAACAAAATGGAGTTGCTAAAAGGTTGAATCGATCTCTAATAGAGAAAGCAAGAAGTGTGTTGAGCGGAGCTGAGCTAGAACAAAAATTTTGGGCTGAAGTAGTTGCTACAACATGTTACATGCTAAATCACTCTCCTACTTCAGCATTGGTTGACAAAACACCTATGGAAGCATGGTCTTGTTAGAAACCTTCTTTAAGGCACCTTTATGTTTTTGGTGCAGAGGCATATGTTCATGTGCCTGATATTAATAGATCTAAGGTTGATAACAAAGCTGTGAAATGCATCTTCATTGGCTATGGAGTTGGTGTGAAAGGATACAAACTTTGGAATCCAGTGACTAGTAAGGTTATGTACAGCAGAAGTGTGATTTTTCATGAGCAGAAACCTATGTCACTAGATCACAACATAGGAAAGAAAGGAGAAGTTGAGGTTGAAATTCCTCCAACTAAGGAAGAATATCCAGAGATACCTAAAGATGAGGAGAGTTCAATCAGTTTGAGTAGTTCTGAAGAAGAACATGATGATGAGCCTCCTGTTGAACCTCAAGAAGCCTCAACACCAGAGTTGAGAAGATCTACTCGAGAGAGGCACCAACTTGATAGGTATACACCTAATAAGCATAGTCACTCTATGTTGAATGTTAATTGTTCTTATTCTTTACTTGCAGATACTGATGAGCCTAGGACTGTCAAAGAAGCTATTAAGATGCCTGATTCAGATTCTTGGTTGGAAACCATGAATGATGAAATGTCATCATTGGATAAAAATGGAACTTGGGATTTGGTGCCATTTCCTAAAGGTAGAAAGCATGTAGGCTGCAAGTGGGTATCAAAAAGAAGTATAGTCCATATGGCAGCATTAACAAGTACAAAGCAAGATTGGTTTCAAAGGGGTATTCTCAAAAGGAAGGTATTGATTATGGAGAGATCTTTTCTCCTATGGCTAAGTTGAGATCTATTAGATTTCTCTTGTCACTTGCAGGAGCATATGATTAAGAGATTGAGCAGATGGATGTGAAGACAAAGTTTCTTCATGGTGATCTTGAAGAAGAGATTTATGTGTCTCAGCCTTAGTACTTTGTGGAAAAAGGTAAAGAACACTTGGTTTGCAGTCTCAAGAAGTTTCTGTATGGTTTGAAACAATCTCTCAGAATGTGGTATCAAAAGTATAGTACATTTCTTTTGTCCTTGGGATCTGTGAGATCAAAAGATGGTCATTATGTTTACTAAAAAACTAAGGGTGATAGGATTCTTATCCTAGCTTTGTATGTAGATAACATGTTGCTCATAGTAAATACAAAAGGTATGATCTCAAATTTAAAATATCAGTTATCTATGAAATTTAAAATGAAGGACTTAGGAGCACCAAAGTACATTATGGGAATGGAGCTCAAAAGGGATAGATCTAAGAGGAAACTTTGACTTGGCCAGAGAAAGTATATAACCAATGTTCTTGACAGGTTTCATATGTCTGACTGTAAATCACAGGTTGTTCCCATCTTGCAGGGAACTAGGTTCTCTGTGCTTGACAGTCTGAAATCTCCAAAAGAGATTGTTGACATGAAGAACATCCCTTATGCAAGTGTTATTACTAGCTTGATGTATGCTATGGTATGTACAAGACCAGACATTGCCCATCCAGTGGGAGTACATATCAGGTTTATGTCAAATCCAGGAAGGTTGCATTAGGATGTTGTAAAGAGGGTGTTTAGATATCTGAAGGGAACCTTAGATTTTACTTTGTGCTATCATGGTCATTCTAATGATTCAAAGAAAACTCTCAGTGTATGTGGTTTTGTGGATTTTGATTGGGCAAGATATGTAGACAGTAGAAGATCCACTAGTGGATATGTTTTTGTCATGAATGGTGGAGCAATTAGTTGGATGAGCAAGCGGCAACCTGTAGTTGCTTTGTCCACTACAAAGGTAGAGTACATGGCAGCTACACATGTGTGCAAAGAAGTTGTTTGGATCAGACTATTGAGTTCAAATGTTTGTTTTGGTATAGGCAAAATTGAAATTTGGAGTGACAGTTAGAGTGCTATATGTCTAGCGAAGAATCCTACTTTCCATGCCAAAATGAAGCATGTTGATGTTTAGTATCACTTTGGTCGTGACATGGTATAAGATGGAATAGTTTATCTTAACAAGGTAGACACTCTGGAAAATGTTGCAAACATCTTGACAAAACCTATGAGCACTCACAAGTTCAAGTGGTGTTCTAATTATATGGGTCTTAATACCCATGTTTCTCATTAACGTCTGGAATGGTAATCGGTCCAGTGAATTCCTCACCAAGTGGGAGTTTGTTGGAAATCTGCCTCAAATTAACTTGACTTGTGTTCAGACTGATTAGAGTAACCTATCCTGATGGAATAGTTGTCGGTGTGACTCTTGCCAATGGGTCAATGGAATCTTCTTCTTGTGATCGGCTATCGGGTGAGCAAGTCTGAGATGATCCAACGGTTGTCGCTATACCAATATGGGAAAATAATCAAAAGTTATTCCCCACGGCTTGGCGACAAAGCATGTGCAAAAAGAAGAAAGTTAAAGACCGTGAAGGTTGAAGGTGGATCAATGATTGTCGCTATACTGCATGATGGAGATGCACGAACGTTATCCATCATGGCTTGGTGACGAAGTGGTGGGGCCCAACAAGAGATCAGCTTAGGCGAGTTAATAGGTGAGCGAGTCCAGGATGATCAGACGATTGTCACTATACCGCATGATGAAGATACTCGTTGGTTATCCATCATAGCTTGGAGATTGATGAGGTGGTAGTTTAGTGGTAGATCAGGTGGTGCCCAGCTAGATGCATGGATGAACCAAGGAGTAACACCGTGGAAAAAGAGAGATCGAGCAGATCAAGGAAGATTAGACGATCGGGATAGTTGTTTGGTTGTCTTGGCGATGACCTGATGGAATTGCCTTCGATGATTGAGGTATCATCGGACATCAGAAGAATTGGTTGTTTGCTACACTGATACCCGATGAGGTTGCCTTCAGTGATTGAGTTGATATCAATGATCGGGTTGACAAGATGGAAGCTATGTTGATGGCCTGATTGAGTCAATGTGGTGTCATTGGGAGATCAGGTCTACCTGTTCAAGGCTATCCTGATAAGTGGATGGAGACGATCTGTTTGGAGCTGCATTACTAGAGTTTTTGGTTCATCAGGAGATCAAAGCAGTGCTTTTGTGGTCTTTTCAATGGCCGATGGAGTAGAGACTGACTACGGGTGTGCGCTCGAACCGGAGTCCAAAAGGTAAACACTTGGACACTGAAGATGGTCTTGTCGGTGTAAATGAATATGAACCGACCTGACTTCCTGGTGCATGTGGGATATTATGTTTCTCATGAATGTAGACTGACGCAGATGGTTAGACTTCAAACCGTTGGTGCAGTTGCTCAGATGAACTGTCGACAATCTAATATATGAAGCCATTGGATATCTATGGTAAAAAAATAAAAATAAAAATAAAACTGATTATCGTATGTCGATTGTAGTGTCCAGTTCGTAAGAATCTGAGAACGAATACCTGTAGTTGCAGACTGAAACTTTATTCTAAATTCATTTATAGGAAATAAAGTGTTCAACTATTGGTGGTGGGTTTTTTCCTGAAAAGGTTTTCCCACGTAATTCTTGGTGTTCAGTCTCTATGTTGATTCTATTTGTTTGTCTATATTATTCTTAACGTTTTGTAAAAGTTTTAAACTGCATTCTTCTTTGTTAGTTGACATTAAGAAGGCATTTATGCATTGTGCTTTCCTTTCACTATCCTACAATATCAAGGCACATAACAATTTTGTAATAATATTAATGGACAAACCCATTTTCATGGTGATGAAATGACAGTCCCAGGTTTGAGACGATGAACACATGAATCATCATAGAAATATATTAGATGATGAAAACCTATGATAGTCCACAACAAGATCAAAGACAAGCTAGGCTAAGTAACAACCTCATGACAGTTGAAAAGTTTATACAGCTTGAAGTTTCACTAGCAAAAGTCAAGATGCAACTTGATAGTCAAATAAGAGTAAAGGAGGCCAAGGTATGTTATGGAAGTGTGAAGAGGGAAGTATAAAGACTTGACCATTTAGAGGAATGATAATAAAGTTGAATTAGTTTTTATTTATAACTCTATGTTCCTCTCTTGTCATAATTTTGTGCCTATTCACAACCTCAACCTTTTCAATTCTTCAAAATGATAAAATCTTTTTGGCAAAATCTTGGTTCACAATAAGAGACATTTTGCCCTGGGGAAGAGGCTACTTTAAATGTGAAAGTTGATGATAAAATTTTTAGTAGGGGATAGCATTCAAAAGCATTAGGAATAATTGACAGGGCAAACCATGATGAATTCATGAATGCACAACAAGTTTCTATGAAGAATTGAAGGGATGATTTGAAAGAAGACTTTTCTAACATAACAACAATATGTTGGATATGTTGGTACCTCCAATAAATATGATAATCTATGCTAGACAAATATAGTAAAGAGATCCCTAGACTCATAAAATAATCAATCAAAGGATAAAGTGTACAAGTAATGTAAAGAGCGTGATAAAGACCTTTAGGTAAGCTGATGATACTGAACATGTTAGCAATAACCAAGTAGGTAAGCTGATGATACTGAACATGTTAGCAGCAACCAAGAAGGAAAAGTGAGAGGGGGGATGAATTAGTTTTCACCATATCAAACAATTCAAGCACAATCTCAGATCTAAACAAGTGCATCAAGAATAAAGATAAACACAATGGCACCAACACACATAAAACCAAGATTTTGACTTGGAAAACCCGGTTAAGGGAAAAACCAATGTGGGAACCTACCCACAATAAGATGATATTCTACAGTAGTATGTGTAAATATTACAATAGGGAATAAACATGCATTCAGGCACACTTCCTAGAGCTCACTGCTCAAAATGAGATAACCCAGAAGGCTCCAACCCTCAGGGAAGGTTCATTACCTTACAATAAGATTAGGAATACAATCTGGATTACATGAACTGCAAATATAGCATCTGCTAATGCCTGATGACAGTTTTGGTTAAGCACATTTGTCTACCCTGCAACAATCTCTGCTCAATACACAACACCGAAAGATAAATTGGCTTATGCACACATACACCACTCTTAGATACAAAAGACACAACACCGATACCCAAATTACATGAATCTAACACTTATTTATATAATTCATCAACCTTGACTACAAGGTCAGTCAAACCCTCAAACCTCAATTACAAAATTAAATCACCTGATACATATATGAACCACTAAATCAATATGATGGTATACATGACATAGCATGGACCTAAAACAAATCTCCAAATATGCATCATCACCAAAAATCTCACCAAGATCAACCGCAACAAGCAACACCACCAGAAATACTGCATAACACGAAGAATATCACCGGATCAACAAAGTCAGCAAGAACGCACACAATGATCAATGCAGACCACCAAAACAAATATAACACAATTAGGAAACACCAAAAAGCATATTAGAACCATTCGCAATAGTTGTACCAATACCACTTATTCAAATATTCATTGATGAACACGCTGACTCTCAGGTGCACTCAATAGTAGCAATTCGGACTAGAAAGATAGCTTGCAAAGAACCAAATCATGAACCATATAAAATGTAGATACACATGAACATCCAAAACATTCTCCCAAATCTACAACCAAAGATATAATCATACCAGAGCTCATCAAATCAAATACCACACTTTGTCAACCACAGAATAGAAAGACTGAACTTCAAACCAAATCAAATAATATGATCAAGCAAACTTCTAGATCACTAAAAAAAATAAGGAATGAAATATTCCATCATCCAAAACAGATAAACCAATCATATCAACTCAATGCAATCACCGGAACACCAAACAGCTCTCTACAACACATGAATATGTTGACATCAATGACAACAACATATCCTAGTAGCAGCAATATCCAACAATCTCCCCCTTTGGCATTAATGGAAACATATGAATGTGAAAAAAAAAAATGAAAAGGAAATAGATCAACACTGGAAATCAACAACAAACTCCCCCTAAGATCATACACAACAAAGTTTCAAAAATAAAGTAGTTTTTCACATGCCTCTCTCCCCCTTTGACAACAATGCCAAAGATAGAATACAAATTATACTCTCTCCCCCATACATGATAAACTCACAACTGAACATCTGAACAACACATTGACTACTCTGGCTGAGTAGCATTACCAACTCATCAATATAGATAAATAAATAAGGCTCTGAAATCCACCAGATTCATGCAACTCCATGCATCTAGTTCTCAACAGGAGGGACATAGACCCCTAACTTGTCTCTCAAATAGACAAATGTATCTACAGGTAAAGGCTTAGTGAAAATATATGCAATCCGATCCTTTGTAGATACATATTCCAATCTGACTTCTTCATCACTAAATTTTTCCCTCAAGAAATGATACTTTATGGATACATGCTTTGTTTTAGAATGCAACACCAGATTCTTTGAAATATTGATAGCACTTAAATTATCACAAAAAATAACAGTAAGTTCATCATAAATCACTCTGATATCCTTCAACATTTGCTTCATCCAAACTACCTAAGTACAGTTGCTAGCAATAGCAATGTATTCAGCTTCAGCAGTAGATAGAGACACAACATCTTGCTTCTTAGTGGACCATGAAACCAACTTCTTTCCCAAAAATAATGCTCCATTGGTAGTTATCTTCTGGTCATCAACATCGCCTGCCCAATCGACATCAGTATAGGCACATAGCAGGAAATCATCATTCTTCGGATACCATAAACCATAGTCAACAGTCCCCTTCAAGTATATGAAAAATCATCTTTACAGCAATAACATGAGTTTCTTTAGGATCTGCTTGAAATCTAGAACAAAGACAAACAACATGCATAATATTTAGTTTACTCTAAGTTATCTACAATAATCCACCAACCATAGATCTATACAAAATCTGATTAACTTTTTGAGATTCATCATTCTTAGACAACTTGCATCCAATCACCATAGGAGTTCAAACAGGTTTAGATTTAGATAATCCAAACTTCTTCAACAATTCCTTTACATACTTAGATTGATAAATGAAAATACCTTTACTGGTATGAGTAATCTGCAATCCTAAAAAGAATTTCATTTCACCTATCATAGACATTTCAAATTCCTTTTCCATATCATAAGCAAACTTCATACTCAAATCATCATCTCCTCCAAAAATGATATCATCAACAAAGACTTCAACAATCAAGATGTTATCATTCTCAACTATAAAGTATAAATTACTATCACTCGTACCTTTGTCGAATCCTAGCTTCAACAAATACTCCAATCTAGCATACCAAGCTCTAGGGGCTTGCTTTAGTCCATACAGAGCATTCTTCAATTCTCATACCATATCTCCTTCTTCTAATAAAAAAAATCCACCTAGTTTCTCAATGTAGACTTCCTCTTCAAGATCACCATTCAAAAAGGCTGACTTGACATCCACCTTATATACGTTGAGGTTATAATAAGCAACATATGCAAGCAGCAATCTAACAACTTCAATTATAGTTGATGCTCTGCAAAATGGGGCAAGGTTAGACTAAAACCTATGGGCATATAACACACAAAACAACAAAGAAACAAAGGCAAACGTTAGTGTTAATCAACCAAAAATTAGTCTAAGCAAGCATACCAAAAGAGACACTAAAAACAAAGTAAAGCATTTAACTATGAATATAAATGCAAGAAGACGTCTCCAAATGCCTTCTACCATGCTCTTAGCTCCTTCTCCCTTGTTCCTCTCCTCTCCAAGTTCCAACTTAGTGTATCTCTCATCATCTTTTTGCACTAAGGATGCTTATGGAGGTTCAAAATTGTAGATGATTATGAAAAGTATACAAATACAAGCTTAATAACCAAATAAGGATGAGTTATCTAAATGCTAATTGTTAATTTTAACCAAAAGAGTGAATATGAGTAAGCTATGTTAAATTCTCTCTAAAATTCTCTATAACTTAGATGCATACAAGTTTTCAAGATCTGGATTATGAAGAAATGATCTCTTTTTATAGGAAAAATGGACCAATGGATGGTTGAGATCGAGTAATCTCAACAAGGGTCGGGATTGAATGATATTCAATCCATGTGAGGGATTTCAACCCAATCCTAAGATGACAAGTGTCAATATGAGATAGGTTGAGAGGAGAGAGAATAAGCATTAAATGCTTGACATGACCTGAGAGTTAACTTGGGAGTTAAGGTCAAGGTTGGGTTGAGTGAATAAATTCTTTATTCAAAGAATAAAGCTTTTATCCAATTGATAAACTTTTGTGCAAAGGTAAAAGGGATAACCATGGTCAAAGTAATAAATGCTTGAGGAGACACATGAGTCACATGAGGGTTGAGTTAGGGGTTAACCATAAATGGTCATGTAAGAGCCATAAGTGGTTTAGAAGACTTTTAGAGGTTAATTTGTTGAACACACAAAGCATTTAATGCTTTTCAAAGGCTTTTAAGTCTTTGAGAAGTGACTCCAAGGTGCTTACGAATGTGACAATAATTAGGGGATGGATTAGGTTAATTAGGAAGGGTTTAGAAGAATCTAGAAGGGGGTTAGGATTGCAAGTGGGTTTGGTGGGTGAGGGAAAATAGGATTTAATTAAAATAAAATTAATTTATTTCAACTTGTGGTTGCAACTTGCATTTGTAGGAAAATGCAAGTGGGGGGGGATTTAATGATTTAAATAAATGTTTTATTTATTTTATTTAAAAGAAGAAAGGGAATTAAATTGAATAAATAGAATTTATTCAATTAATTGATTGTGAATTTGGTTTAATGAATTAATTAAAATAAATTGAATAATTTATTTAATTAATAGGAGAATGTTTGAAGATGAATTAATTAAATATTAATTTAATTAATTGATGGCTAGTGGGTTTTTAATCAAATAAATATCAAATATTTATTTAATTAAACTGGACAGATATATGTGACTACATTTGCCCCTCTTTGAGATGGTGCGGTTTATCGCGTCGTTTCAAAGAAAGAAAAATAGGTGTGTAGAAATGCCCCATAAAATATTAATTTAATGGGTGGTATGCCCCCTAGAGAGATGGGCCGAAAAATTTTGAAAAATCGGGGGCGATCTCTTGAAAAAGAATGAAAATTTGCAAGGTGGTAGAAGAGAAGATTGTAGCAACGCTGGGAAAGAATGGGAGAAAATGGAGTGAAACGGAGAAACAACAAGCCAGTGAGTACCTTTAGGTCATGCAAGAGATACAGAGCAAATGTAGTGTGTGCTTTGGATTGATGCTATACAATTGATCAAAATTGGTTGGACAATCTGGTGCAATCAGTTTAATTGCCCCAGTCGAGTCAAAGCATGACAGTTGATGTCAGTTGGTCGCTTGGATAGGATAAAGTCTGAGTAAGTGAATCAAAGTGACCTGATGTGACTTGGACAATTGATGTAATTGCCTGATGAAGTCAAGGTATATGAAGCAAAATACTCATTGAGACGTAGACAATTGATGTAATTGTCCATTAGATTGTGTTTGGATTGGTTGATTAATTGATAGTGTGGGCGTGGGATAGATGGTTTTGGAGAATCATGGTAGCCCCGTTGAGACTAGGTCATTAAGATAAAGGCCTGATCTAGTCTAGGATTACCATGATCGATTACCTGTTGAGACCCGAAGATACTTGATCAGAGTATCTGTTGAGAGTCTAGGTGTGTGTGAGTCGATGTACCTGTGCAGACAGAGTAACTTGCTTGGCTTATAGGATGACTTAGGATAGGAAACACAACCCCTCCTATTAGAGATGGATGGTGATGAACATGGCTTGATTGATTTGATGGGACACGATGTAGGGTATGTGATGTTGATTATCAAGATGGGGAGGGTGGGGGGGGTTCGATGTTAGATAGAAGAAATGGAGGACCTATGACTCATTCCTATGGAAGAAGAGGAAAATAGAGTATGCATTGTTATGACTATGTATGCATGATATGCAACTATTATGAATGTATGGATGGGTGGAATGCAATGGAATGCAATATATACAGATGAGATGAAATGATGATCCATAGTGCTTTATTTTTCATCATTGAGCTTTAAAATGTTGTAAGAAAATACAAGCAACTTGACATAATGATTCAAGATGACCTAAGTATTCCTTACATGGATTTTGATATAGCAAGTTAATACAAGCAACTTGATATAATGGATCAAGTTGACCTGAGTATTTGCTTGTGAAACGGACAAGGATTATCTCCTTTCATGCATAACTTGGGACATCGTCCTTGATCTTTTGTCGATCATATCCTGAGACAAGTTCATACCGTAGTAAGAGATAAACCATTATCGAGTTTGGATGAGGTAATAGGAACTAAAGATGGAGCATGGTACCTGCAAGCAAATAGCATATATAAAGAATAAAGAATATGGACCCTCAATAATGGTTCATGCTCATATGGTCGAGGTATATGATAACTTAATGATGAACGAATAGTACCAAACCAGTACTGAGAGGGGGGGGGGTGAATTAGTATAAGAAAAAACTCAACCTTAAACCAGTTTATCAACTAACACTTATGCACTGACAAACAAACAGCAGCATCGCTCCTTCAACAGAGTTCAACCGGCAAAACCCAGTGTAACTAAGATGAGCAAAGACCGGTTGACACTTATCTTCTCATATAATCTAACTCTTCATTCCCATTTCACTCTAATGCATGAACATGCAATCTACCATCAAAGATGTACATATTATAGCAAGATCAACATGCATCACCACTTAGTCAGAAAACAATCATAACATCACACATGACACACACATTTTTCACGTGGAAACCCAGCTGGGAAAAAACATGGTGAGGATGAATACCCACAAGCTTGTTTTTGAACTCTTTGGAAGTTCGCTCTGTTAGGAGCCTTGTCCGGTTAAAGATAGATACAATAGGTTCTCTTAGGAACTGATCCTGTTAGGGATCACCCGGTTAAGGGATGGCTACAATACCCGGTTAAGGGTTAAACCCTGTTAAGGGTTAAACCCTGTTAAGGGTTAAACCCTGTTAAGGGTACCTTGTTAGAGGATTTCAAGAACTCAATAACTAAAGGATATCAATGACTCAGTAGCTTCGAGTTACCCTGTTAGAGGATTTTCAACAAGCCAGTTAAGGCTACCCTATTAGGGGATTTCACAACTGTTGAAGTAGTTAAAGATCAACAGGTATATCAATGACCTGATAATAGCACTCAATGCCAATGCAGATCCGCTTAAGCTCCTCTTCACCTTCTGCACTTACACTCTACAGATATGACTTCTCTCCTTTGGTCTGGCAAGAATCACATATCTCTTCTCTTAGATACACACACACAAATTTTGCCAACAAACTCTAAAAGAATCACAACATCAACCTTATAGGACAATAGACAAGTCGGTAGCATAAAGCCTAAACCCTAGACCTGTTAGGTTAAGGAATTAAAATGGTTCAATCCTGACCGTTGATCGTACTGTATTGAATGCAACAGTCTTGATCCAATCTCAAGACATTCTCCATCGTTCATTTTCCACCGATTTCATGGCGGCTGATAACCCATCACATGTTATCACCATTTACAGACTTCACACATTCCTGAGGTAGATAGGAACACTCTTCTTTATGCAACATCCTTCACGCGCACAAGGGTTATGTGGCAACACTATCTGTTCTTTGTTATCATGCTAACTTCATCACATAAAGATCACCGATTGAGTTACACAGGCTTAAGATACTCCAACCGGAAATCAAGAAGTGGAAACTACCTACCAACCAATAGTCATACAATACTTCCATGTGTCAATTCCCATGACTACATGTCGATTCACCTTGACATTTCGGTTCACCTTGAACAAATACACCGCTTTACTTTGGCATATATACCAGTTCTCACATATGTCGGTTCTCTCTTCATATCACATATTGATATCAATGACAACATACAATATCACTATGTCCTCATACCAGTTCACATAATGCCAACAGTATACGATGTAGTCAGCAAGCCATAGTGATCTATGACTGTATTTCGTATATGATCACGTAACTTAGTGAACTTCCCATCTAGACATCATTAGGACACGCCCCAGTACTTCATTGGAATAATTTGTAGAAGACATACAAACAATGTTGTAGGAACCATCTCGGCTACTCTAATCACCTGTGGATATCCCAGAGTAGCATAGGAGCCTGATATATATAAACAAATGAATAACCTACAAATCAACCAAGTATTTGATAGCTTAAATAGAATTTTCTTGTCAAATAAAAAGTCATCTTGTCTTTGTTTTGGTAAGGAAGGATGCATCCTTGTTAAGACAGTTTGCGTGTGTTGATGTTGATTGTTTGGTTGATTGGATAAGTGGTCATTTGTTTGAGTTTTCCACAATGTTCGCTTGGTATCTTCTTGAATTCGTATGAACAAGGTGTTTGCCATGTTTTTGATTGATTTTTGATGTTTTCAAAATGTTTTTGGATTTTCTGAGATAGTTTTTCAACTTTTTGGGTATTTTGATGATTGTTTTGAATGTTTTTGGATTTTTTTGGAAGACAATTTTCTGGATGTTTTTTGGATTTTGTGAGATAGTTTTTCAATTTTGGGGGGGTATTTTGAGATAGTTTTGAATGTCTTTTGGGTATTTTGAGATATTTTTGAATGAAGAACTCAATGAATCACAAAATGATGTAGTATCCACTTCCATCAGCTAGATTAAGGGCATTGCCCCCAGTTTAGACATGTCTATGAAAAAGAGGGATGCAAGACGCGTGAAGTACTATCCTTGATTGCAGATCAATAACAAGCCATGGTTTTGGACTCATGGATGAGTGAATGTAGTGAATGTGATCGCAACAAGTCTGAAAGACAATGGAGCCATAGCCTTTATGAGTGGCACTTGTTTGCTAGGTTTTCACCATCGCACTTACCCAAGGTGCCACTGGAGTGGTTGTTCACCGTTTGGATGCATGATTTTTCTTTACTATTTTGATGTTTTTGTATTTTATTTAGGACATTTTTCTGAATGTTTTTGGTGTTTTTCCTGATATGCATGGGAGATTGATGCTCTGTGTAGCTCATGTAAAAAAAAAGTTAAGGTGCATGTTGTTGATCAGATCTGCTAGCGGTTCTCCTTCTGAAGTAGCTAACTGATATGCCCCGAACCCAAATACAGCAGTGATAACATAGGGACCTAACCAGTTTGATTCAAACTTCCCCTGATGTTCTTTGTTTGGTTGGTTACGAGGATTCTCTCAAAGAACAAGATCACCTACCTTGAATGTGCGAGGTCTAGCTCGATGCTTATAGCTTCTACTCATGCGCTGCTGATAAGCTTTGAGGTGGTTGTATGCAGCTTGTCATTTCTCATCAAGTAGCTCTAAGTCTTGGAGACATGAGACTCTGTATGCTTCATCATCTATGAGATTGTGCAAGGAAACCCGTAGAGATGGTATCTTGACCTTGATAGGTAAGATAGCTTCTGCGCCATAGACTAGTGAGTAGGGAGTTGTGTCTGTAGGGGTTCGAATGCTAGTTTGATATGCCCATCGTGTTGGACTCAATTGAGCATGTCAATCATGGCCAGCATCATTGAGTGTCTTCTTGAAGATTCTTAATATGTTCTTGTTTGATGCTTCGGCCTAAACATTTCCTTGTGGGTAATAGGGAGTGGTAAAGCGGTGTTGGATGTGAAATTCTCACAAAGCTCACGGACATCTTGATTTTTGAAAGGAAGCATGTTATCTGTGATGATAGATATGGGTACACCATACTGGCAGATGATGTAATTAAGGATGAATGAGGTGATCTACTTGCTGGTGACTTGCGTAAGTGGAACAGCTTCAATCCACTTTGTGAAGTACTCGGTGGTGGTAATAATGAATTTGTGGTCGTGGGATGAAGATGGATGGATTTTATCTACAAGGTCAAGTCCCCATTGACAAAAAGGCCATGGTGTTATGATTGGTTGCAATTGTTGTGGTGGTGCATGTATCAAGTCTCCATGAACTTGTCATTTTTTGTATTTTCTGACAAAGTAATAGGAGTCTTTTTCCATAGATGGCCAATAGTATCCAGCATGTATGATCTTCTTTACTAGGGAAGGACCGCTCGCGTGAGTTCCATAAATTCCTTCATGTACGTCTTCCAAGGCCTTTGTTATCTCATCATGTTCCAAACATCAAAGGAGAGTACCATCAAGACGGTGTCGATATAGGGTTTCAGCAATAATGGTATATCGAGCGGTTTGGCGAATGAAGGTTTTACATTGGTTATTCGATTGGTTAGGAGGAAGTGTGTGATCACGGAGGTAGGTGTAGAACTCACCATACCATGGGGATTCACAACCAACAAGGTGACATATCATCTTGGATTTGGGGATATCATAAGAGGGAATCCAAAGTTGTTCTACCAAGAACTCGTAGCGTGTTGAATTCTGTGGAAGATCTAGGAGAGATGCGATGGTAGCCATAGCGTCAGCAGCTCGATTTTGATCTTTGGGTACCTTCTCAAAGGTGATAGTAGTGAATGATGTTTTTAATTTGTCCACCATTTATTTGTATGGCATGAGTTTTTCATCCTTGGTCTAATATTCATCTGTTGCTTGTCGAATGACCAGTTGGGAGTTGCCATATACTTGTAGTTCTTGTAACTTCTATTGTATGGCTAGCTTGAGTCCTGTGATCAAGGCCTCATATTAAGCTATGTTGTTTGTACACAGAAATGTGAGCCTATAAGACTTTGGGATGCTATCACCTTGAGGTGTGATAAATAGAATGCCTGCCCCCAAGCCATGCCTAGTGTATGAACCATCAAAGTATAGTTTCCATGGTTGTGTTGTTGTGATCATGAATATCTCTTCATCTAGAAAATTGGAAATAATAGGATGATCGCCTATGAGGGGAGCATCGGCCAACTGATCTGCAATAACTTGACCCTTAATAGCCTTACGATCCACATACTCAATGTCAAATTCACTTAGAATCATCACCCATTTGGCCAAACGGCCTGTCAATACTGCTTTGCTGAGTAAGTATTTGAGTGGATCAATCTTTGCAATTAGTTGTACTTTATGTGTCAACAGATAGTGCCTCAGTTTAGTTGCTGCCAAGATTACTGCTAGGCAAGCTCGCTCAATAGGTGTGTAATTGAGTTCATAGCCAACCAGTGTGCGTGAGATGTAGCAAACAACACACTCTTTCCCTTTTGCATTGTGTTGTGCCAATAATACACCCAATCTTGTATTTGTTGCTGAAATATAGAGCAATAGAGGTCTACTCGGATCTGGTGGTATCAGCAATGGTGTATTCATGAGATAGTCTTTAAGCATCTGGAATGCTTGTTGGCATCTGGTATCCCATTGAAAGTGGATGTTCTTGTGTAACAAGTGTGTAAAGGGGTGACACTTATCTACCATTTGTGCAATGAATCTTTGAATTGATTGTAGTCGTCCTTGTAATGTCCTTAGCTGACTAATGTTCTTTGGAGGTGGCATGTCCATGATTGCTTTGACCTTTACAGGATCAACCTCAATGCCTTTGCTTGAGACAATGTATCTTAGAATTTTCCCTAAGGTTACTCCAAAGACACATTTCTTTGGGTTGAGTCAAACATGATATTGTTCCAGTCTATCAAAGATTTTCTCTAATATTTCTAGATGACCCTCTCTTGTTAGTGATTTTACCAATAAGTCATCAACATAATCTTTCATTATAGTACGCATCATATCATGAAAGATGGTGGCCATTGCTCTTTGATAGGCTTCTCCTGCATTCTTTAGACCAAAAGGCAATACATTATAGCAGTATGTTCCCCATGGACATGTGAAGGTCATCTTATATTGATCCTCTGGTGCAATCTTTATCTGATTGTACCTTGAAAAGCCATCCATGAGTGAAAGCATGGCATGTCCTACTGTTAGGTCCACTATGATGTCAATGTTTAGTAGGGGGAAGTCATCTTTAGGACATACTTTGTTTAGATCTCTGAAGTCAGTATAGATACGGATGCCCCCATTTGGTTTGCCGACAGGCACAATATTGGATATCCAATCCACATAATCAATTGGTCTAATAAAACCAACATCTAGGAGTTTCTTAAGTTCTGCTTTGACTAGCACCGCAATCTGGGGATGCATCTTGTGAAGTCTCTGCTTGATAGGTTTGGTTCCTTCTATGATGGTGAGGTGATGCATGACTAAATCAGGATCAAGCCCAGGCATGTCTGCATATGACCATGCAAAGTTAATCTGGCACTTTTGGAAGAATTCTACAAACTTAGGATGTTCCTCTGGAGTTAAAAGAGATGCCAGATGTATGTGGTGAGTGGTTTCAGGAGTCCCCATGTTGTATTATTTGGTTTCCTTGATGAGAATTGTTGATCGTTTCTATTGTGTACTAGAAGGGAGAATGTCAAACCTTTCATCCTCCAGCGCCTCAAAGAGGTTTTCACCATTGGATACGCTCTTTCTTTTTACTTTTGTGAGATCAAATAGTGCCACAGTGCGGTTTTCACTGGAAGATCCATGTTTTATTGTTATATTTTTGTAGCTGAAAGGTTTAGCATCCGCCCCAAAGTATGTTGTTCTATTAAGTTCAATGGCAAATCCAGCTTTGTGATCCCCGCTTGGTATGTTATCCTGTAGTTCCAAAAATTTAATGATCACCTCATCATTTTGGAAATGGTAAAAACATGGGGGATTAGGTTGGTTCCATTCGATGAGTTCAGGATGGATAATGGGCATTACCTCGTCAGTTAGGTTAAGTTTGTTAGATGTGTCAGTGAGGGTTAAGACGTTATGGTGAAGGTCATTGATGGTACTCTCCCTATCAGAATTAGGTGTAGGATGTGATGTAGGGTCTATGGAAGATGTTTCTAGCTCAGGAACCCGAGAGGTCTTTATCTGTGCTTCTCCGTAAATAGGGATGTCTTTGCAGGGTGGAGGTGGTGATGTGTCTTCCTCATCTGAAGTATTAAGCTGGATGGAATCAAATTCCCATTCATGTGAGTCAGTCTCTGAGTCACTTTCCAGTATCCAATTACTATACCATACTAGAATGTCTTTTGAGTTAAACACTGCAGGTGTGATCGGTTTTGTAGATGAAATGATTGGTGTTGCAGGAAGGATTATGGGGATCAATTAATCTGATACGGGGAGTATTGGTAGTGTTGACTCTACTGCTTCTGCTGGAACTGTTGGTGTCATAGATACTACTGGGGGTTCTGATACAGTTGTTGCTGCTAATGGTGCTATTGATGTTATTGATGCTGCTGATGGGGTTACTGGTTTGATTGGTGGGATGATGGGTGTTGTAGATGGTTGTGCTGGGATTTTTAACCTCAATGGGGTAGTTGCTATGGTGTTTGATGTTGCTTTTATAATCAAAGGTGACCTCTTTGTAATAGGCTGATATAGTGGTTTGTTGAGTTTTCCTTTGAATCTGAGCTTAGCAAGAATCTCCTTTTGAAAGCCTAGGCTAGTGTTATCTTTGGGCTTTAATTTCGGCTGCAGCGGTTCATGTTGTCCTTGCTTGCAAGGTCCTAGAGCACTCTGATTATCATAACCCATTCTTTGCATAATGAGAAGGCATTTGCCATATTGATTTGTGGGAATCTTATCTTGCAAAATGTCGGTGGTGATGGGATCTTTATAGATCCATTCTGCTAAGTCCTCATCTCTGGTCTCTTCTTCTTGACTCTTTCCAAGGATGAATGGCATCAAAGTACATGCTGGCTTGACCAGTGGCATTTGAAGTAACCGTTGAGGTTTTCCATGTGTTCTAGGAGAAGTGGGCATTTGTCCAACACAAAAAAGTTGGCACAAATTGTACTCCCCCAGACCTTCCATTGCTATCTTCATCTTGAACTTTTCTTGCTTGGGTATAGTGGTGTTTGAATTGGAAAGAGAGGCTGGACTTACGTATGATGTGGAGGAGATGGCTTCTTTATTGTTGGGAACGGTAATCTCTAGTTGATGACTTATATTATGACAATATGCAAAGGGGTTTGCATCACCCAAGATTGTGATTTCTACACCATTATGCGGGAACTTGATACATTGATGGTAGGTGGATGGAACGGCTTGCATGGCGTGTATCCAAGGTCTTCCTAACAATAAATTGTATGGAAGAGGAAGGTCCAGAACTTGACAGATGATGTGTTTCACCACAGGGCCCACTCGGATTGGTAGCACAACAGCTCCTTTGGATGAACATTTTGCATCATCATAGGCTTTGATTGTGATCTTCTTGTGGGGATCCACTGATTCAATTGCATATCCCAAAGTTGTGACTAATTGTAGTGTACAGATATTTAGGCCTCCTCCATTATCGATCAAGACTCGCTTGATCCTATGTTGGTTGATAAACCCTTCAATGTGGAGTGAGGTGTTGTGAGGTTGCTGGAAGGATGAGTTGTCACTTCCAGAGAAAGTGAGACAAGGTGATGACCTTAGGTTTCCAACCATGGCTTGGAACTGATCTATATTTAGGTTTGCAGGGACTAACACCTCTTGGAGAGCTTGATCCAAAATTGTTTTATGGGATGGAGATAGGTGCAATAGCTCTAAGATTGATATCAGTGCAGGTGTTTTGTCTAATTGTTCCACAAGGTTATACTGCTTTGGGATAGATGGGGTGCCTTGTAGAGCTGCTTTTATGGTAATCTTGTTGCGACATGTAACAACATTGCAAGTGGAGCTAGGATTTTTTATGGTAATGGTTGCAATTTGTTCACTGGCATCATATAGGTGATTCACAATGTAATTATACGCGGCTTGTGTATAATTGGTGGTATCTGTGTTTCTCCCTGAAGTGGAAGGACCCCTTTGATCTTGTGATGGAAGTGGATTTTTAAACATGAGATGATCATTGTTTGTTGTCTTTGGGTCATGTCCTTCAATTTTGATTTCACCTCGGTCAATAAGATCTTGAATAAGATCTTTCAATCTGTGACAATCGCTTGTCTTATGCCCTTTCCCTTGATGGAAATCACAATGTTCAGTATCCCTCCACCATGAAGGTTTGACTTGAGGCTCATAATTTGATGTTTTGGGTAAGGTAACCAGATTTTGAGAAACCAACTGATGTAACACTGTTTCGATGGGTTCCCCTAAGGGAGTGTATGTTCATTTTGGTTTAAAATTTTGTTGACGTTGTCTGGGTTTCTCTTGAGATGTGTTGTGTCCTTGCTTTGGAGGGGAAACTATGTTATTCTTGGGTGGGGGGTTCTGTCCTACAAATCGAACCACAGGTTGTGCACTTTTGATAGTTCTTGCATCCACAACCTCGTCATTGACGATATTTTTGTTTTTGTTTCAGAAGTTAGGTTTGTCACTATTGAAGCACGGGCAAGGGCCATCCTTTGGTTAATTATATTTTTTGATAAGCCCTTTTTTGATGAGAGCCCGCTCACATTTTAAGCCTTTGGTGATCATGTCATTGAAAGAGTCTATGTCCTTTACATCTAGGTGAAATTTCATTTCGTCATGTAAGTTGGAAATAAATATTTTCACCAGTTCTTGTTCAACTAACTAAAGAGAACATCTGCTAGACATTTGATGCCATCGTTGCAGAAAGACTGAAAATAGCTCACCTGGTTTTTGCTTAGTGTTACATAAATCAGCCATGGTCATATCACGTTCAATGTTGTGTGAGTAATGTGTCAGGAACTTCTGGATGAGTTCTTCAAATGTTCTAATGCCACCTGGTAATCAGGAAAACCATGATGTGGTTGTTCCTCCCAAGCTTTGGGGAAAAAGTCGCATTAGGTATGTAAAGCTGAATGGAATTCTCTAACATGATCACGAGGATCTCCTTTTCCTCTATACTTTTCAAACTTGGGTGTTTCAAACCCTTGCGGAAAAGGTGGTATATGAAGATTTCTATCAAAGGGATAGGGACAAATGTCATTAAGTGAAAACTGATTAGTTTTCAGACCACTATGAAGTTGTTGGGTGAGATTTTTGACTTGTTGCCGCAACATGTCTATTTCATTTGGAGGAGGAGGGGGTGGGGGATTACCTTGATGAAGGTGATATCTGATGTGATCTTGACCTCTTTCATCCTCATCACAACTTTGGCATTCTGATGCTTGCCTTATTTGTGCAACATCAAAGTCAGAGGGTAGTTTAGACCCCTCTTGAACAAGTCTTAAAAAGTGAGCATCAGCATTGCTTCTGACTATTTCATCAAAAAGTCTATTAAAGAGAGGGTTGTGTTGTGCCCTTTCTATTGCTACAGGAGTAGGAGTACTTGGATTTTCATCATTTGTGTTTCCTCCAAGGGCTTCTTGGAATTCATTAAGATTTTCCTCCTCTTCCTCTTCAATTTCTTGTTGTCTAAACCTGGATCTAGTATGAGCCATTTTGTTTAAAAGTTTTTGTTGAAGGTTGATGAAAATGATGATGAGTTGGTGATGAAATGAAAGATTGATGTTTGGTGAAGTGCTTTGCATACGGATCCCTAGCACTAAAGGTAGATGTTACCAAAGTTCTTTCTTGAAAAGCTTGTTGTGTTTGATTGACAAAGTTTGATGTGATAAGGTTCAGAGGAATCTAAGATGTATTACAGACGCAACTACCAAGTAATGAGAGGATGCACTCATAGACTAGTTTTAACCTGCGTAGAAATGTCTCTTAGGATGAGTTTATCCTAGATGTAGAGACACTCTAAAAAGTGATGTATTGTGTTTGATTCGAGCAATATTGAAATAGCACTTAGGACAAAAACCTTTTAATGTTTTGAGAGTTGGAATGGATTTGATGAGATGTAATGTGATAATGGATGAGATTTTCAACTTCAATAGAAACTTTGTGTTACAAAGGGAACAAATTCTTCTTCTTCTTGTTCAGGGGTTGGTGGTTCTTCCCTGGCTGAGTTATATGTGATACAAATATCTGGAAAGAAGGCAGGATTGATTTTGCCTCCTTTGTTCTTGTGATAACTCAAAGCTCGATATTACATAAAAGCTTTGCGGTTAAATGATTCTTGATCAAACTTGTTTGATTTCCCTTGAAGGTAAAGACGCATGTGATGTAAGAAGGTTCTATGAGAGACACAGATTTGTCTATTAAGATAGAAGAATTTCCTTCTTTTGATAAAAGCCTTTGAGCTTAATGGTCTTTTCTTCAAGTTGATGTGTTGATGAAGATTCTTCTTTCTCAAGATGTGAAAAATGGTCATATAGTTTAATACCTTTGATTATTTCTCTTTGTTTTTTATCTTCTGTGTTTTTGAAAATGTTGGTGTTGGATGAATACTTGTTTTGGATTTTGGTTTATGATGTTTCTTTGGCAAGAAAACAAAGCAAGCACACAAACACAAGAATGTTGCCTCAAAAGGCACAAGTAAGTATGGGTCTAGATCAACCCAATCTTTTGAACTTTCTATGACCCTTGCCTCAAAATGTATTTTAGGTGTTTCCAAAGCTTGAAGTTGGCTCAATTTGCATTGGTCTTGACTCAAAAAATGAAAAATACTTCAAACACTTTTTATCCCTAAGGTCAAATGGCTAGTTGCAATAATTTCAGCCCACATCTTGACATTTCTTTGACTTTGGTACTACATACCTTATGAATCCCACCGTGGTACGTAAGGATGTGATATACTAAGTCTTGCACGAGCATAAAAAATAGATGATCACTATGATGGGGGAGTCACCACTTTTATTAGGCTACAAGTAACCTTTCAAAAAGTTATGTTTCTACTCAAGGAAATATGTATGGTGAGTATCTTGGGAGCAAAACCATCTATGCTCTTGCACTGAATTTATCACAAATATCCTCAATCAATAGAATGGGTGCACTACTACTTAAAGGTGTTTAGTAATGTTTGATGTTTTTGGACATAAGTTCATTCTGCAGTGACTCACTTAAGAGACTTGTAACTTGTGGTGGGGCCCATTTGTCCTTTCGGCAAGTTACACTGTAGGAACAGCTATACCCAAAGCTACAGCTTTCACTCTCACCTGATTTCTATAGTAGCTCGAAGGATTTACCGCGTGAGGTCATTCCCAAGAGTGATGTGTCTCTTGATAGGCCTCTCTTAAAAAGATAAAATTTGAGTGTTACTAACACTTTTCTCTTGCACCTAGGACCACGAAAGCCAAGGGAGAGGATAGTGTGTGTTAGAAGTAGGACCACTCAACAAACTCTTTTTGCACAAGTGTGCCAAGCACAAAATACACTTGTTCTTTTTAAATTGTCATTGCAATGATGTTCTATCTATTTGGAGATGTTGCTCCAACAACCATGATATTCTTTTTAACTTCAAAGGCAATATGTTTGAATAACTAGGAATTTGAAATCCTAGTCAACTGAAATTGAAACACGTATGAAGTAAATCATTTTTGCAAAATGAGATAAATTGATTGTCCTTTTTATTTGCCCTAAAATGGAAGTGTGGATTGTGATATTTTTAATTCGGGATTGATGCAAGGAAATCAAATTTTTGTTGTTGATTTTAAGCACCAAAAGGAAAATGAATCCTAATCTTGCAATGAAAGCAAATTTGAAGTTGTTGTTCTTTTTACTTTGCAATAAAGAAAGATGAATTTTCTTTTAAGCACCAAAAACAAGTTCGAGGTTCATTTTATGCACTCCAAAATAAAATGTGAGGTTTATTTTAACTTGTACAAGAAAGGAGAGTGAATTCTTTTTAACCAACTTTTGTTGAAAGAAAGTAAAAAAAGAAATTTAAAGCCTCTAAACTAACTCCTTCCCCTGCACAAAAAAAGATTAGAACCAGCACATAGTCAGTGATCAAATGTTAATGTGGGCTTACACAAGCCTAAATTTGATCTTGGTTACAAATTTTACAATCCTGGTCCTAAAATGCCCTAAAATTTGACTAAGTCTGAAATTTGGAGGATCTTCCAAAAACTAGATTTTGCATTACAACTCCTAGAGGTCTGAAACCCCTCTCAAATATCCTAACAATATATATGGAATATAACTTAAAGTATAAGTGACATTTCCTCTTAGAGAAGAGGAAATGTCACTTATACTTAAATGTTATATTCCATATATATTCTTCCTCCCACAAGCCTAAGAAAAATAATTTTATCGGTTACAAGGCCTTTTTTACAACGTTTTGTTACAATAGCACTACTCTGTGTGAAAACAGAAGCGCTACTTAACACAAACACGTGAAAGTATGGACAAAAGCACTAAAGCAGGATATTTATACAGCAATACTAAAAGCGCTAATACAAAAACACAAGCACTAACTAATGAACAATAGCACCATACTATTAACAAAAGTGCTAATTCTTGGACAATAGCACTATTGTACAAACAACAGCACTAGCATACCAAAAACAATAGCGCTAAAGCGCGACCTGTGTGTCAAGCTAAATAGTCAAAAAGTTAGTTTCTAATAAAAAAAATGTTGTTGGCTTCACGTCAGGTTCACTAAATGATGCTCTGCAAAATGGGGCAAGGTTAGACTAAAACTTGTGGTCGTATAACACACAAAACAACAAAGAAACAAAGGCAAACGTTAGTGTTAATCAACCAAAAATTAGTCTAAGCAAGCATACCAAAAGAGACACTAAAAACAAAGTAAAGCATTTAACTATGAATATAAATGCAAGAAGACATCTCCAAATGCCTTCTACCATGCTCTTAGCTCCTTCTCCCTTGTTCCTCTCCTCTCCAAGTTCCAAATTAGTGTAGCTCTCAGTAGCTTTTTGCACTATGGATGCTTATGGAGGTTCAAGATTGTAGATGATTATGAAAAGTATGTAAATGCAAGCTTAATAACCAAATAAGGATGAGTTATCTAAATGCTAATTGTTAATTTTAACCAAAAGAGTAAATATGAGTAAGATATGCTAAATGCTCTCTAAAATTCTCTATAACTTAGATGCATACAAGTTTTCAGGATCTAGATTATGAAGAAATGAGCTCTATTTATAGGAAAAATGGAGCAATGGATGGTTGAGATTGAGTAATCTCAACAAGGGTCGGGATTGAATGATATTCAATCCATGTGAGGGATTTCAACCCAATCCCAGGATGACAAGTGTCAATATGAGATAGGTTGAGAGGAGAGAGAATAAGCATTAAATGCTTGACATGACCTAAGAGTTAACTTGGGAGTTAAGGTCAAGGTTGGGTTGAGTGAATAAATTCTTTATTCAAAGAATAAAGCTTTTATCCAATTGATAAACTTTTGTGCAAAGGTAAAAGGGATAACCATGGTCAAAGCAATAAATGCTTGAGGAGACACATGAGTCACATGAGGGTTGAGTTAGGGGTTAACCATAAATGGTCATGTAAGAGCCATAAGTGGTTTAGAAGACTTTTAGAGGTTAATTTGTTGAACACACAAAGAATTTAATGCTTTTCAAAGGCTTTTAAGTCTTTGAGAAGTGACTCCAAGTTGCTTACGAATGTGACAATAATTAGGGGATGGATTAGGTTAATTAGGAAGGGTTTAGAAGAATCTAGAAGGGGGTTAGGATTGCAAGTGGGTTTGGTGGGTGAGGGAAAATAGGATTTAATTAAAATAAAATTAATTTATTTCAACTTGTGGTTGCAACTTGCATTTGTAGGAAAATGCAAGTGGGGGGGGATTTAATGATTTAAATAAATATTTTATTTAATTTATTTAAAAGAAGAAAGGGAATTAAATTGAATAAATAGAATTTATTCAATTAATTGATTGTGAATTTGGTTTAATGAATTAATTAAAATAAATTCAATAATTTATTTAATTAATAGGAGAATGTTTGAAGATGAATTAATTAAATATTAATTTAATTAACTGATGGCTAGTGGGTTTTTAGTAAAATAAATATCAAATATTTATTTAATTAAACTGGATAGATTTATGTGACTACAATAGCTATAGGAGCAAAAGTCTCCTCATAATCAATTCCTTCCATCTGAGAACATCCCTTGCATACCAATCTTTCTTTGTTTCTAACAACTTCACTGAATTCATTCTTTACTCTAGAACACCCATTTAGTACCAATCACATTCTTGTCTTTAGGTCTCGGAACAATCTCGCAAGTGTTATTCTTCTCAGTTTTATTTAGCTCTTCTTCCATTATTTTTATCCAATTTTCATCTTTACATGCTTCTGCAACATCTTTAGGTTCAATATTTGAAATCAAGCATATCTCTTCAGCAACAATCCTTCTCCTAGTCATCACACCTTTATTTTTATAACCAATAATTTGATTCTCAGAATGATTTAATCTCACATACCTCAGAGTCTTATGATTATTTTGATTCTCGGGCTTTTGCACTTCTTCACCAACAACAGCAATATCCTGATTAACTATCTCCACCAGATCAATCTTTTTTAAGATCTCTATCTGCACAGGCTTTGAAACAACATCGGCATCATCAAAATCATAACCACATGCTCTGGTATTCTTTCTAAGACATTCATCTACCTTCACATTTGCACTTTCAACTATCTTCTTTAGTCTCTTATTATAGCACTAGTAGGCCTTTCTCTTAGTAGAATATCCCAAGAAGATTCCTTCATCACATCTTGCATCAAATTTTCCTATATCCTCATCTCTCTTGATATAACATTCACTTCTAAAAACTCTGAAATATTTAACTGTAGGAACATGACCCAACCATAGCTCATAAGGAATCTTACCAGAATCACCTTTAATATGCACCCGATTGAATGTGTAAACAGTAGTGCTAACGACTTCTTTACAAAATGTTTGTACAACGTTTCCTTCAATCAGCATAGTCCTTGCAGCATCCAATATAGTTATGTTCTTTCTTTCAACAACTCCATTCTACTGAGGGGTTCTAGGAGCAAATAATTGTCTTTTAATTACATTCCTCTCACAAAATGTATCAAACTCTCCTTATGTAAATTCTCCTCCTCTGTCAGATCTCAGGCACTTTAGCTTCAATCATGTCTCAGTTTTCACTCTGACTTTGAATATTTTGAATTTCTCCAGTGTTTCTGATTTCTCCCTTAGAAAAGTAACCAATGTCATCCTTGAATAATCATCAATCAACAACATCAAGTATCTATCACCTTGCATGCTTCTCACTCTAGTAGGAACACATAAGTTGGTATGCACTAGATCTAACAATCCATTAGATGAATACAGCTTACTCGTAAATGAAGTTTTTGTTTGCTTTCCCATCTAACATTTCTTACATACTGGATTAGCAAGCTTCACAATCTTAGGTATATCTCTAACAGCTTGAGTAGAACTTATCCTTAACATGTAGTCAAAATTGACATGACACATTATCCTATGCCACAACCAACTTTCATCAATTTGAGCAATCAAACAACTTTTCTCACCAGCATTCCAGTGAAAGATATTACCTTTAGTCTTAGTACCTGATGTAATCTCTATACCAGAGGCATTTAGGATCTTACATTTACCATTCTTGAATTGCAAATCATATCCCTTGTCAACCATATGTCCAACACTCAAAATATTATACTTCAAACCTTCAACATACAAGACATCATCAATATTATGCTTACCATTGAAAGATATAGAACCTTTACCATCAATCATACAAGCTTTATCATCTTCAAATCTCACTATTCCACCATCATACCTTTCCACATTCACAAATTTGCTTTTATCACCTATCATATGATGTGAAAAAATGTTGTCAATCACCCATTCATCTTTCTCTTCAATCTTAGCAGCTAAATTTTTCTCCTCAACAATGTAGCTTGTAGAATTCACTATTACCGGATCATCTTCCTTGATACAAATGAATACAAATTAATCTTTTGAATTCCCATTCTTGGATTCTTCATCTGTTACACCTTCATCAACAGCATAATAGCATCTCTTCCAATTTCTGAACTTCAGGTAGGGCTTATAGGGCTTATCATTCTTATCATGCTTCTCATATCTATCATACTTGTCAGATCTATCATGCCTTTCAAGTTTATCATGCTTATCATACCTAAACATTCTCTCAAGGCACCTAGAAGCAAAATGTGTCCTATCTTATTACAAGAGAAACATTTCAAAGGTAACTTTCCATCATACTTACTGGCTCCTTTAGGCATTCTTTGAGCAATAAGGGCTTCAAGCTCATTCAATTCTCTTTCTTGCTCTTCCATCTCTCTCTTCTCTCTTTCAAATCTAGATACCCAACATGAACTTTCTCCCAGACCATACTTCTGCTTCCCAGATACAAAGGCTCTGAATGCAGTCTCAGATTTACCATGTGATTCTCCAAATTCTCTCAACTCAAATGCAGCAAGCTTTCCAACCAAAATGTCTCTATTCACAGTAGTCACACTCTGAATATCATTAATAGAAGCTACCTTATGTTTGTAAGCAAGAGGCAAAGATCTCAGCACCTTAGCAACAATCTCATCTTCTTCAAAGGTTCCATCGACACATATGATATTCATGACAAGCTCATTCACCTTAGCCATAAATTTTTTTATTTTCTCATATTCTCCCATCTTTAATGCTTCATACTTCCCTTTCAAACTGTGAAACTTAGCTACTTTGACTTGCGCATCTCCTTCATACAAGGTTTCTAACTTCTTCGAGATCTCATGTGCAGTCTACAATCCCATCACATTAGTCATCTCTGAATCAGTCAAGGCACTTAGCAAGGATTCCTTCGCTCTTATGTTCACCATCTTTGATCTTGGCAGTAGTAACCAATCCATTCTGAGGAACATTGAAAACATTCTTTATGATCTTCCAATACTCGTCTCCAAGGAATTTCAAGTGAACTTTCATCCAGTCCTTCCAAATAGTATAATTGTTTCCATCAAATCTAGGACTCTCCTTAAATAAATAGGTTGTCATCCCAAATCTCCTCAAGTAGTCAAGATTCTTCTAAAGGATCTAGCTTTGATACCAATTGTTAGCAGCAACCAAGAAGGAAAAATGAATGGGGGGGTGAATCAGTTTTTACTGGATCAAACAATTCAAGCACAATCCTAGATCTAAACAATTGTAGCAAGAATAAATACAAACACAATGGAACCAACACACATAATGTTGGAATCCAAGAACACTGAGGGGGGGGTGAATCAGTATTCTACTGGTAAAACTAATTCTGAACTTATTTCTTATGAACCGATTAACAGTAAATAAAATTAAAGTGCATAAATCAAATAACAGATAAAGAAGCAACACCGTAATACCAATATTCATACATGGAAAACCCTGCAAAGGGAAAAACCACAATGGGGTTGATACCCAAAATATCTAGATATACTTGATCAAGGTATACAAATATTACATAGCAGGGATTTCACATTCAATCAGGCCAACTGCCTAGAGCTCACTACTCAAACAGAAGTCTCACTGACTTACACAACCTTACAAAGTGATTAAAATAAAAAATGAACTTATAAATTACATTTGACCATGCAGGATAAGTTTTGGTTCAAGCTCTGTTAACCCTCTCTATGTACTGGTTCATTAATGCTTTGTTTTGCCCTAATCTGCTACTGATTGAGACTGTGCACGTGAAACTACGCACTAAAGCTTCCTATCACTGACCAAAATTTATACCATCAATCTTTGATTCATTCGCAACCAACATCGGATTCCAACATATCACGAATCCATCGCTAAAAGATCTCCTTAAATACCATGTAAACTTGTTAAACATGCCAGCCACAATGAAGAAAATAAAACCTATTGGTTGCCGGATCACAAGGTATAACATGCATAATCCTGATGACCACGTCAGCCTTCACACACTACCAAAAAATCCATGAAATAAATAGTCGGGTGCTATCCTTAACCGGGTTCCAAATATACGTTATCAGGATCAAGACTTAACCGGTTGTAAAGCATAGTGAATATACCGATTGAGTGTAGTGAATACCGGTTAACCCAAACAAAGAAAAATGATAGATCAATGAATCTTGATAGAAGATATAGACACCAGAAGATGAGTTTCCATATGAGTTGCCATCAATGACAACCCTAAATGCCATTTACCTTATCGGATGAGTGTCAATTGCCAACAATCTCCCCCTTTGGCATTGATGGCAACACTCATGTGAAAAATGACCATTCCTAAACTTGTCTCTGAATCTGCTCCCCCTAAGTTGTACATTCATTTTATAAATATCTGATATACTCCCCATGAGTGATATATACTTTTTTCACTTTATTCCTCCCTGTTTGACATCAATGACAAAGTGGGGTGCCCACAAAGAATGTTGTATAGAAATATACATGTCAGATCTATACAAGCTTCAAAATATCTGCATACATAGTCTTCAAAAATGAAAAGTAAGTGTCCCAACCTTTCTTGAGAGAGTCAAGAATGGAGGTGAATCCATTCAAGAGACTGGCGTAATACTCAATTGCCTCTGATTAGATGGGATCCTCCTTTTGCATATTAGAAATACATTCAATCTTATGAAATAATAGATTATCCAATCGGGGACCGATAAAATTCTAGAGCTCGATTTCTCTCTTTATTATATTGTCCCTTTCTTTCTCTAATTTCAAAATTTGATCCATGACCGCCACAATTGGACCATCCAAAGAACTGGTTAGGTTAACTGTCGAGTTGTATGAATTAGAAATCTGAATCAAGTTATTTCTACAATCTGAGATATGCTTGTCTATAGAAGTTGTAAGCTTTAAAAAATCTAGACAAGTTTTGTAAACTTTACCTCCCTCCGCCAATGTTGCATCAATGGATTGCAAGCAAATTTGGAGTTTACCTTTCTCAGATGAAATCATTTGCAAAAATGTTTGTTTCCGGGCATCAACAAATTTGTCCTTAGTCTCAGTTATTGAAAACTTAAGCAAAGAATCATGATGCTTAGGAATAAAATTAATAATCTCCTCCAATTTATCGAATGAGCTTGCGCTCTCCTGTGCCTAGAATTCAGGTACCAACTAGTTCAAAACTTCAAAATTGTGCTTAATTAATTCTCTGTCTTTTGACTCCTCTTGAACCAATTCCTGAGTTGCTTCTGCCTAGAGTGCAGTTGCCGCCAGAATTTTCTCTATTGGAGACATCTTCTGATAAGGCTTGTCAAAACTGATAGAAAATTGTGACAAATTTCCTTTGGCTATGGATGAGGTGTCAATTTCCAAGCTAGAAGAAAATTTTGTCACAGTTTCTTTGCCTTTGTCTACCGGAGATGTATCCTTTGAATCCTCTATTTCCAGTGCATAGGTAGCTTCGCCACTTGGTGCCTTATCCTGATCATGTGCATCCTCAACAACCTTATTATTTGTATCCTTATCCTTATCAATATTATCCTTTATATTCTATACATTATCTATCGAGGTATCCTCTGCTACAAAATTGGACTCACTAGCCAGTATAGTAGTAGTCGGTGGAGTGCTAGCTGGTTGCTCAGTATTTACATTTTGTTCCTCTATATCTATCGATTTCTTGTCCCCTAGTAATTGAATATTCTGAGATTGTACAAAATTGGGGCTCAATTCATATCCTAAACTCAAAAGAATTCTGACCCAAATGTTTATGCTTTCCTTTTGGATTTCCTCAAATATTTCTAACATTAAATTTTTATCTGGTGCTTTGGATTGAATTCAGATGCACCTATTTTATTTATCAAATCTTCTATCTATGGAAGGGTTATTGATGGACAGAGATTAACCAATTATGTCTCTTTATTTGTCAGTTCAGAGTTTGAGCATGTAATTTCCTAGCCTCTAGCTTATCATACAATTCCTTAGGCAAAATTTTCTCTAACTCAATCAATGCTCTACTAAAAGAATCTAGATATAAAAGAATAGCTTCCTCAATCTGCTTCTTATCCTTCTCATCAAATTCATCAAATAATGTAGAAATATGGTCTAAGTTACCATCATTAATAATCTGACCAATTATGTCCTGAGCATCTAATTTCTTCTTATTGGTTCTTCTCTTGGCTTCCAGTTTAAACTGCTCATCAGACTTAGGCTTGTGTTTAAGTACAATGGTAATCTTAGGTGAATTCCAAGGAGGGTCCTTAGTCAGTTCTTTCTTTAGCTCTTCCTTCTTATCCTTGACCACCCTTGCAAAAACTCCTTTCTTCTTTGGAACTTCCTTGATGTCTTCATCTAATTCAATTTCCTCAAAAGAAACTATCATATATTGCCTAGTCGCTTTATGCTTTCTCTTTACCGGTTTGGTCGGATTAGGATTGGCAAGCTCGCCTAATGATGCTTCTGGTTGCTTGAAAGACTCAGTTGTTATCGTGACCACATTGGGAGTGGCTTGAGCTATCTTCGTTGCTTCCCTCTCTTCCTTCCTTTTTTTGTTTCATTTCTTCTTTCCTCTGAGCTTCAAGGATTTTCACCTTTTGTTCTACTTTAGCCCTGTTATGTCCTTCACTTATTAGGGTTTTTGTTGCAACTGATAACTCAATGATGAACCACTAGTACCAAACCAGTACTGAGAGGGGGGGGTGAATCAATACAAACTCAAGTACAGTCCAAAACCAGTTTGATAGCAAATACTCCAAATGACTAACAAATAGGGATACTGGTAAAACAGAGTGCAATCGGTAACATCTAGTACAGCTCAATCAGTCATGAACCGGTCACTCAATAAGCTTCCCTCTTAGCTCAATACTACAGTATCTTTATATTCTCATGCATAAACAGGTAAACTTAATCATCAGATCTTTACAACAGTGAGCTCAATATGTTTTATTCAACGGGCAGAAAACATACAACCTTCATACGCTTAACAGGTAAAACAAAGCATCACAAGACAAAAGCATTTCACATGACACACATATTTTTCACGTGGAAACCCAACTGGGAAAAACCACGATGGGGATGAATACCCACAAGCTTCTTTTTGAACTCTTTAGAAGTTCGCTTTGTTAGGAGCCTTGTTCGGTTAAAGACATTACAATAGGTTCTGCTAGGAACCGATCCTATTAGGGATCACCCGGCTAAGGGATACCTAGTTAAGGGCTAAACCCGATAGGGTCACCTTGTTAGAGGATTTCAAGAACTCAATAGCTGAAAGGATCTCCTAAGCTCTATAGCTTCTCAGAACTCATTAACCTCAAGTTACCCAGTTAAGGGATTTGAATCAAGCCTGTTAAGAGATTTTGAATCAAGCCAGTTAAGGCTACCCTGTTAGGGGATTTTACAACTATTGAAGTGGTTAGAGATCAACAAGAAATACAATGATCTGTTAACAACACTCAATGCTAATGCAGATCTGTTTAAGCTCCTCTTTACCTTCTGCACATTCACTTTGCAGGTATCTCTTCTCTCCTTTGGTCTGGCAAGAATCACGTATCACTTCTCTAGGATACACACACAACTTTTGCCAACTACCAATGAAAGAAACACAACATCGACCTTATAGGAAACATACAGGTTGGTAGCAAAAACCCTAAACCCTAAACCTGTTAGGTTAAGCAATTCAAGTGGTTCAATCCTGACTGTTGAATCATACTACATTAAATGCAACAATCTTGAATCGATCTCAAGACATTCTCCATCGTCCATTATCCACCGATTTCATGGCGGCTGATAACCCATCACGTGTTATCACCATTTGATAGACTTCGCTCATTCCTGAGGTAGATAGGAATAGTCTTCTTCATGCAAGATCCTTCACGCACACAAAGCTTACATGGCAACATGATCTATCCTCCATTATAATGCTAACTCATCACACAAAGATCACCAATTGAGTCGCACAGACTTGAGGTACTCCAACCAGAAATCCTGAAGTGGAAGCTACCTACCAACTGGTAGTCATACAATGCTTCCATGTGTCGGTTCCTATAACTACATGTCAATTCACCTTGAACAAATATGTCGCTTCACTTTGACATATGTATGTTAGTTCATACATATGTCGGTTCCTCTCTCTCTCTTCACCTATCACATGTGCCGGTTCACACCATGTCTCATATTGACATCAATGACAACATACAATATCATTATGTCTTCATGTCAGTTCACATAATGCCAACAGCAACCTTAGTCATTTTTCTTTTGATTGTCGGTGCAACTTGTTCTTGGTGATCCTTTATCCCTTTCTCCTAGGTTGTACCAATTTTTTCTTCTTTTTCATCAACTGGTGCTTGCGGTAGATGTTGAGCATAAGCATCCAATGTGGCCTCGTCCACCTCATAACCCATTGGCATAATCCAAACTATTCTAGGTTGGACTTCTTCCATCATATATTCATCTTTATTTACCATAAAACATATTGTTGGTATTTTGGTATGGTTTTGTCATTGATGTCAACACCTACTAAAACACTAGCACTTTGGAGATCCAGCAGCATTCACCGGCAAGCAACTATTGTATGGTTCACTGGTAGGATATAATGTTCACCAGTAGGTTTATCTTTTCCAGATCAGCATGGCACACTATGGAGATGATTTATTATTGTTGTAAATGCATTAATCTGACATGTTCAATTGGTTATTACATCGGATAATATATTATTTGTAAAATGCTTTTATTGTAATATCTTGTAGAGTTGACCTACTAAAATTGGTCTTAGGTTATGGTATAAATGTAAGATCTTATTTGTAAGATCGTATGTGGAATGCGAAAAAGGATTGTGAGAAGGTATATGCAAGATTAAGAAGAGGTATACACGAAGACATCATTTGAAGGTGAAGCTAGGTTTTTTAGAAGCATATCAGCATTACACTGGTATTGAATCCAACATATGAAGATGATATTTTGTGCAGTACATTCTTATTGGATTTAACCATCCAACTGTAGTCAGTGTGACTCCCATTTTGTGATTGAGCAGTGAGCTATAGGTTGTTGGCCTTTCTGCATGTGCAGACCCCATTTATGTACACTTACTATCTGCAATAGTATCATCTGATTGTGGGTAAGCTTTCCCGTCGTGGTTTTTCCCCTTACAGGGTTTCCACGTACAAATATTGGTGTTATATGTTGTGGATGACTTTATGTTTATGTTTCATACATTAATTTTTACTGGTATAGCAATTTACTGTTAACACTGTCTACCTGCATACTTAACTGGTTTACCGGTATTAAGCATTAAGTTGGTTTAATGGTTTTTTATTTGAATTTATTAGACAATTGATTCACCCCCACCCCCCCCCCCCCCCCCCCCCGCCCTCTCAGTTGTCTCCGAGACCTAACAATTGGTATCAGAGCTTAGTCCTCCTTTTGCAGAAGTTTAACAACTTGAGGAGATCCAATGACTACTAATTATTTCAGGAAGGACAGTCCTAAACTTGATGGAACCAACTATGGGATATGGAAGATCAGAATGGAGACACATCTGAATTGCATTGGTAAGGACATCTAGGAAGTTACAAAAAAATGGTTATACTGTTGTTGTAGCTGGTCAGACTACTCCAACTACCTTAGCTAAAGATGAGGAGAATGATTGCAAAGTAAGAGAAGCACTTTTAAGCGCTTTATCAGATCAACAAATCATAGGATTATCAGATAGGTCTACTGCTAAAGGTATTTGGGATCATTTGGAAACACTAAATGAAGGAGATTCCATAGTCAAGATTACAAAACTTGAAAGCTTCTGAGTCAAGTATGAACATCAGAAAATGGAAGAAGATGAAAGGATTTATGCTTTTATGGAAAGAGTAAATGAAATTTTTTTGGGTATTAAATGTTGTGGAGGAACCTTGAGTGAGGATGAAAATGTTTCAAAAATATTAAGAGGATTGCCACCGGCATATAAAATGAAGGTTACTGCTATAAATGAGATGAGAACAATGCCTAATACATCAGTAACTAGGGATACATTGATTGGAAAACTTTCAGCTTTTGAAATTGAGGAATTTGGTCCTGTTGCTACTATAAAGATAGATTTGGCCTTTAAAGCATCAACATCATTTGTTCCATCATTTGATAAATCAGATTGGAAAGCCTTTTATGCAAGAGAACTTGTAGAAACTAGGAAGGAGAATGAAGAGCTTGAAGAGCTTGAAGCACTATTTCCAAGGAAAATGCCAAAAGGTCCAGTTGGAAGTAAGTATGAAGGTAAAGCACCCTTTAAATGTTTTAACTACAATAAGATTGGTCATATGGCTTCGAGATGCCCTGATAGACATGCTAGACTAAGAGAAAAAGCTAGAAGAACATACAAGCCTAATCTTGAATATCAAAGATACAGATTTAATAAGAACAAAGACAAATCTTGTTACATTACTGATGAAGGTGTGACTGATGATTTTGATGAGGATCTAGCAAACAATGGATGGGTTTTTGTTGCTATAACAGAAGATCAACTGGCACCTACTGCTCAACCGGTAGAACAAGCCTTAGCAGCTGAAGTTGAAATAAAGGATGAATGGATCATTGACTCAGGATGCTCACATCATATGACAGGAGACAAAGGTAAATTCTTGAACTTTCAAGAATACAATGGAGGTTTAGTAACATTTGGAGATGATAAAGCCTATTCAATCAAAGGTAAGGGTACAATATCTCTTGATGGTAAGCATAACACTAACAATGTCTACTATGTTGAAGGATTAAAGCATAATCTTATAAGTGTTGGTCAATTGGTTGAGAAGGGATTTGAGTTACAATTTAAAAATGGAAAATGCAAAATCATGAATAGAACTAGTTTAGAGATTGCAACCGATAATCAGACTAGAGGTAATATCTTTCATTTGAATAATAGTGAAAAGGCATGCTTGATTGCACATATAGATGAAAGTTGGTTATGGCATAAGAGACTATGTCATGTAAACTTTCATTGCGTGGTGAAGATCAGTACTTCTAAGGTAGTTAGAGATCTGCCTAAAATTGTGAAACCTCATAATACAATATGTAAGGAATGTCAATTTGGAAAACAAATTAGAGCTAGTTTCAAAAGTATTCCAGAAAAATCCAATAATGCTCTTGATTTGATTCACACTGATTTATGTGGTCCAGCTAGAACTAAAAGCTTACAAGGTGATAGATATTTCATGCTAATTATTGATGATTATTCTAGAATGTGTTGGGTTACTTTTCTCAGAGAAAAATCAGAAGCACTTGGAAAGTTCAAACTGTTCAAAGCAATGGTTGAAAATGAAACCGGTAAGAAAATCAAATGTTTAAGATCAGATCAAGGAGGAAAATTCACATCTAAGGACTTTAATACATTATGTGAAGTGAATGGAATTAGAAGACAGCTATCAGCACCTCGGACACCACAGCAAAATGGAGTTGTTGAAAGAAAAAATAGAACTATCTTGGATGCAGCAAGAAGTATGTTATCTAAAGCAAATTTACCACATGTGTATTGGAGAGAAGTAGTCAGCACATCCGTCTATGCATTCAACAAAGTTAACATCAAAGGTGAAACTGGTAAGACCCCTCATGAACTATGGTTTGGTAATACTCCTACTCTTAAGTATTTCAGAATTTTTGGAAGTAAATGTTATATTAGAAGAGATGAGTATATTGGCAAATTTGATCCTAGAAGTGATGAAGGAATATTTCTTGGTTATTCATCTAAAAGCAAGGCATATAGATGTTTTAACAAGAGATTGCAGCAAATTGTTGAGAGTACAAATGTAAAGATTGATGAACAATTCAGAGGAACTTCAAGGTATATAGACTCTAAACCAACAATAGAAGTTGTGACAAATGAACCTACCTACACTAAATCCATCGGTATAGAATGAAGATCCAGTTACCTCAGTACCATCAGAGGATTCCACAGTAATTGAACAACAGCAAACTAAGACACCCTGGTATATAAAGTTGAATCATTCTGAAGATCAGATAATTGGAAGCAAATTTAAAGGAATTATGACAAGAGGAAGATTGGCAAATGAAGAGGTATGTCTTATTTCTCAAATTGAACCATCATATGTTAATGAGGCATGTGAAGATAAATTTTGGATTAAAGCTATGGAAGAAGAATTAGGACAAATTGAGAAAAATAATACTTGGACATTAGTTCTCCAGCCTAAAGATAAAAATGTGATTGGAACCAAATGGGTATTTAGAAACAAACTTAATGAAGATGGTAAGGTTGTCAGAAATAAAGCAAGATTAGTGTGTAAGGGATATTCTCAGAAAGAAGGAGTTGATTACAATGAAACCTTTGCACTAGTAGCTAGAATTGAGGTAGTCAGATTATTCTTGGCCTTTGCAACTCACAAGAACTACAAAGTTTATCAAATGGATATTAAATGTGCATTCTTGAATGGAGATCTTGAAGAGGAAGTATATATTGAACAACCTGATGGATTTTCTTTGATAGATGACAATGATATGGTTTGCAGGTTAAGAAAAACTCTGTATGGATTAAAACAAGCCCCAAGAGCTTGGTATGCAAGGTTGGATAAGTATCTTTTAAAGATTGGTTTTACTAAAGGAAATGCAGACAGCAATTCATATTACAAAATAACTAATGATGACATCTTGATTATAGAAGTATTCGTTGATGATATAATCTTTGGAGGAGAAGATGGATTATGTAAGGAATTTTTTATTAAAATGCAGCAAGAATTTGAAATGTCTATGATTGGAGAAATAAAATTCTTTTTAGGATTGCAGATTTCACAGACTAACAAAGGTATATTTTTTAGTCAATCCAAGTACCTGAAAGAGTTACTAAAGAAATTTGGGATGGAGAACTCTAAACCAGTAAGCACACCTATGACTACAAATGACAAATTATCTCAAAGGGATGAATCTACACCTATTAATCCAACTAGATACAAATCTATGATAGGAGGTTTACTGTATTTGACACAAACCAGGCCTGATATTATGAATGCAGTATGTATTGTTTCAAGATTTCAAAGTAATCCTAAGGAAAATCATGAATCAGCAGTAAAAAAGATTTTTTCGGTACTTACAAGGCACTGCAAATCTAGATTATGGTATCCTAGAGATGAAAATTTTGATCTATGTGCATACACAGATGCAAATTGGGAAGGAGATGTGGATGATAGGAAAAGCACCACTGGCAGAGTATTCTTTCTTGGAAAGAGATTAGTTTCTTGGTTGAGTAAGAAATAGAGTTGTACATCTTTATCAACAGCAAAATCAGAATATGTTGCAGCAGCAACTAACTGTACACAGGTACTATGGCTTAAGCAAATGTTGAAAGACATAAAGGTAAAACGCAAGGAACCTATTACTATATATTGTGATAACACTGCAGCAATTGATATATCTAAGAATCAGGTATTACATTCTAAAACAAAACATGTTTCTATCAAACTAAATTTTCTAAGGGAAAAAGTTGAAGAAAAAGAGATAAAACTGGTTTATGTGAATACTAAAGAACAGCTTGTAGATATTTTCACAAAACCTTTGCCTAAGGAGACTTTTGAATATCTCAGAGATTAGCTTGGAGTCATACTACCACTGATAGAGACTTAGACAGTTGATGATTGTCATCAACCAGCAGAATTAAAAGACAAATCTTTTACTCCAGTCTTTGATGAGGAAGCTACTTCTCAAGGGGAGTAGTTGGTATATTGAATTGATTGGTATTTTGTATATGAACTTGATTTTTGTAAATTTGGCATTTGATGTCAAAGGGGGAGAGATATCTATGGAAAAACACATTATCTTTTAAAGAGAGATTGGTATTGAAAACCTTTTGATAACACGTGTTGCTCCCACGGGGAGAAATTGTTGTTTAGGAGAGATTGTTGATTTTTGGTATTTGGCATTTCTGTTTTGGCACTTTGATGGTTTTTCCATCTTGTGTTGCCATCAATGCCAAAGGGGGAGATTATTAGTATTTTGGTATGGTTTTGTCATTGATGTCAACACCTACTAAAACACTAGCACTTTGGAGATCCAGCAGCATTCACCGGCAAGCAACTATTGTATGGTTCACCGGCAAGATATAATGTTCACCGGCAAGATATAATGATCACCGGCACTTGGAATGATATGGAAGACACTTGGTAATGTCGAAGACATCATGTTAACACTTTGTTTTGAAGAATTAATCATTGGTATATTCATATTTGCTTTTACCGGCAAATAGGTCCAGGGTTACCTAGGGTTACACCAGCAGGTTTATCTTTTCCAGATCAGCATGGCATGGTATGGAGATGATTTATTATTGTTGTAAATGCATTAAGCCAACATGTTCAATCGGTTATTACATCGGATATTATATTGTTTGTAAAATGTTTTTATTGTAATATCTTGCAGAGCCGACCTACTAAAATTGGTCTTAAGTTATGGTATAAATGTAAGATCTTATTTGTAAGATCATATGTGGAATGCAAAAAAGGATTGTGAGAAGGTATATGCGAGATTAAGCAGAGGTATACATGAAGACATCATTTGCAGGTGAAGCTAGGTTTTTTAGAAGCATATCAACATTACAACGGTACTAAATCCAACATATGAAGATGCTATTTTGTGCAGTACATTCTTATTGGATTTAACCATCCAACTGTAGTTAGTGTGACTCCCATTTTGTGATTGAGCAGTGAGCTCTAGGTTGTTCGCCTTTCTGCATGTGCAAACCCCATTTATGTACACTTACTATCTACAGTAGTATCATCTGATTGTGGGTAAGCTTTCCCACCGTGGTTTTTCCCCTTACAGGGTTTCCACGTACAAATATTGGTGTTATGTGTTGTGGATGACTTTATGTTTATGTTTCATGCATTAATCTTTACCGGTATAGCAATTTACTGTTAACACTGTCTACCGGCATACTTAACTAGTCTACCTGTATTAAGCATTAAGTTGGTTTAATGGTTTTTTATTTGAATTTATTAGACAACTGATTCACACCCCCCCACCTCTCAGTTGTCTTCGGGACCAAACACATAGAGTATCTTGATATTTCTCTACTATAGATTTAGGAATTATAGTTCTATTCTTCATTTCCTCTTGAAAAGTTTTGTAAAATGCCCATAAATTAACCTTTTGTTTCTTATCTCCTTGGCTATCCAAAATTTGGGCTATCAGAGTGGCTTCCTGGTGATCAAAAGCCCATTGTATCTTACCAAATATCTTACCAAAATTGGGAAAAATATTCAAAAAGTAGAATGCCAAACAAATAACAAAGGAACCATACCAGAAAGTGTTTTTCTTGTCTTGTTTAATTTTCTGAAGGTTGGTCATCAACTCCTTCAGCATTACACTGTAGAGATCATAATGTGCATCCTCCTTTAACATTTGATGGGCAATAAGAATATTATTACCAGAGACAGAGTTCATCCAATTTGACTCATAAACTTTGTATCTGATGATCATTGTTGCAAATTTAACATCAATCTCCTTAATATCATCAACCCTCGTCGAATGACCATCAAAGGTGGCTCCAGTGAGTTTGCAGAGTTCTAAGATGGAAAGCTTGGACCTAGAGCCAGGCAAACCTCCAATCTTGTGCAAGCAGGTGATATTCTTGATTACCTTCTCAGTGATCTTGTAGGGTTAGTCCAACTAGATGAATTCTCCATGAATATGGTTAAGAATGTATTGGACCCATTCTGCCTCATCGAATGTCAGGAAGTCCATAAATTGGGTAAAACCCTTCTCTTGCAAATGGGAAAATTTCAGCTTCAACTAGTTGTCCATGATCAGATTCTCAGTGAAAACATAGGATAACTCATAACCTCTGAGCTCCTCAATATCACAATGAATATATTCCTTAATGTCTTCAGTGTGAAGAACACCATGGAAAACGATTGAGAATGCTCCCAGTGGATCATCCAAAATGGATTTGAAGGGGTGCTTCTTGAATTCAGGACGGGGGCGGTTCTTGATTTTCACCACCAAAGGAGTATCAACATTGGATGAAGAAGCCATGATATTGAATGCAGATACTGAAACTAGATTTTCTATAAATGGAAAATACCTCAAGATACGTTGGATTGACTTCGAAAGAAAGTGCTTGCATGAATCGCCTTGAACTCTTGAATCACTCTATAAATTGCTCTTCTGAATGCTCGATCGTTGTGTGAATAAAATAACTTAACTTTTCCTTTTTATCGCCATTAACCCTAATTTTCCACTGTCATAAATGCTACCGGGAAAACTGACCAGGTTGCATAATCTACAAGTTGGTTCTGGTAAACACCTGAAATCGCCTGAGTATCCATCCACAATCAGAATTCTCTGACTACAAATCTAATTCAAGGTGTTTGCATGATCTTCAATGATTTTCCTACCCCTAAGGCAGAGTGCCTTAGTTATCGGTTGTTCCTGCTTCTGGTCCAAGACCTGATGGCTCTACCGGTTGTTATGTCAGTTGTGTGTCTGATCTCCTTACCCATCTTTTCTCATGTTGTTTTCTGATATTTTCTACCTTTGTCTTTCTCTTCTCATCTATTTTTCCATTAGTTACTGGTGGGTTCTTACTCCTGTAATATTTAGCAATATGTCCAATCTTGTTGCATGCATAACAAACAATATTGTTCTTCTGAATTGCTTTGTTAAACCCTTGATTTTCTCATTTTCCTTTTGATCTACATTGGTTCATCATATGACCAAATCTATTACATGTATGACATCTTACATTTATGAGACCGGTGATTGATGCATTGTTCTGATTATTCTTATTTTTGCACTTACTTGCTATATGACCATATTTATTGCAAACAAATCTTGTACCATTGAATTATTAAGCATTAGGTTGTCTTACTGGTGATTTCTAGTTTTGGTTGTTGACACGATTCTGCTTCTGGCCGAATGATTGATCTTGTTGTGCAGTACTAGAGCTTTCTCCTTCATCATAACCAAGACCTCTCTTGTCATTAGCATCTCTCTGGCTCTTCAGTAGTTCATCAAGTTTTGCAGAGCTAGCTTTGAATTTGTCCTTGTACTCATTTGCAATACCTAATTCATCTCTCATGATTATGATCTATCTCTCAAGTTCCTGCTCACTGTTATGGAACTGGACCAACTCAAGTCTCAACATGTCATTCTCATGTGTCAGTTTGTTGCATTCATCAGATTTATCCTTCAATGCTTGATCTAGGTCTTCTTCATTCTTCTTTCTATCTTCAATCTCCTTGCACATTCTCATGGTTGAGGCTTGCATCTCATTATTCAAGATAGTGTTCTCTTCAGTGAGATTCTGACATTGATCCTTCATAGCATCTTCCTCATCACTATTCTGATTTTGCAATTGACCACAGAGTTCCTTCCTCTTGGCTTGAACAGCTGAAAGCTTTCCTTGCAATGAAATGATGTGTTCTTTGGCTTGTATTAGTTCTTTCTTCAGTTTATTTATTTCCATCTGCTCATTATCAAGATCCTCGAGAGAAAGTTGAAGTTGTTGTTGCAAACTAGTTTCCATTGATTCCAAGTTCTAGATCTTCCTCAAGTGGTTAAACTTCTTCTGAGGCACTAGACTCTAATACCAATTGTTGGAATCCAAGAACACTAAGAGGACGGTAAATCAGTGTTCTACTAGTAAAACTAATTCTGAACTTATTGCTTATGAACCGGTTAACAGTAAATAAAATTAAAGTGCATAAACCAAATAACACATAAAGAAGCAACACCATAACACCAATATTTATATGTGGAAATCCCTGCAAAGGGAAAAACTATGGTGGGGCTGATACCCACAATATCTATATACTCGATCAAGGAATATAAATATTACATAGAGGGGATTTCACATGCAATCAGGCCAACTGCCTAGAGCTCACTGCTCAAATAGAAGTCTCACTGACTTACACAACATTGAAAAGTGATTACAATAAAAAATGAAATTATAAATTGCATCTGACCATTCTGGATAAGTTTCGGTTCAAGCTCTGTTAACCCTCTTTGTGTATCGTTTCATTGATGCTATGTCCTACCCTATTTTTCTATCGGTTGAGACCGCGCACGTGAAACTATGCACTAAAGCTTCCTATCGCTAACCAAAATGCATAACATCAATCTCTGATTCATTTGCAACCAAAATCACATTCCAACATATCAAAAATTTGTTGCTAAAAGATCTCTTTAAATACCCTGTTAACTTGTTAAACATGTCGACCACAATGAAGAAAATAAAATATGTCGGTTGTCGGATCACAAGGTATAACATACATAATCCCAATGACCATGTTGACCTTCACACACTACCAAAAATTCCATGAAATAAATAATCAGGTCCACAAGATATCTTAGTCGGGTCCTATCCTTAACCGGGTTCCAAATATACGTTACCGAGATCAAGACTTAATCAATTGTAAAACAAAGTGAATATCGGTTAACCCAAAGAAATCAAAATGATAGATCAATGAATCCCGATAGAAGACATAGACACAAGAAGATGATTTTCCAGATGAGTTGCCATCAATGACAACCCTAAATGCCATTTGCCTTACCGGATGAGTGTCAATTGCCAACACATAATACCAAGATTTTGACGTGGAAAACCCGGTTAAGGGAAAAACCACAGTGGGAACCTATCTATAATAAGATGATACTTTGTAGTAGTATGTGTAAATATTACAATGGGTAATGCATATGCATTCAGGAACACTACCTAGAGCTCACTGCTCAAAATGAGATAACCTAGAAAGCTCCAACCCTCAAGGAAGGTTCACTACCTTACAATAAGATTCAGACTACAATCCGGATTACATGAACTGCAAATATAGCATTTGCTAATGCTTGATGATAGTTTCGGTTAAGCATATTTGTCTGCCCTACAACAATCTCTGCTCAATACACCACACCAAAAGATAAATTTTCTTATGCACACTTACACCACTCTTAGATACAACAGACACCACTGATACCCAAATTACATGAATCTAATAACTATTTATACAATTCATCAACCTTGACTACAAGGTCAGCCAAACCTTCAAACCTCAATTACAAAATTATATCACACGATACATATATGAACCACCAGACTAATATGATGATATACATGATATAAAATGCACCTAAATCAAATCTCCAAACATGCATCATCACTAGAAATCTCACCAAGATCAACCGCAACACGTCACACCACCAAAAATACCGCATAACACGAAGAATATCATCGGATCAACAAAGTCACCAAGAACGTGCACAAGGATCAATGTAGACCACCAAAATAAATAGGACATGATTAGGAAACACCAACAAGAACATTAGAACCTTGCGCAATAGCTACACCAACACCACTTATTCAAATATTCATTGATCAACATGCTAACTCTCAAAAACACTCAACAGCAGTAGTTCAGACTAGAAAGATAGCTTGCGAAGCACCAAATCACAAACCATCTAAAATATAGATACACATGAATATCCAAAACATTCTCCCAAATCTGCAACCAAATATATAATCATAAAGGAGTTCACCAGATCAAATACCATACTCTGCCAACCACATAACAGAAAGATTAAACTTCAAACCGGATCAAATAATATGATCAAGCAAACTTATGGATCATTGAAACAAATAAGGAATGAAGTATTCCATGATCCAAAATAGATAAACCAACCATATCAACTCAATGCAATCACCGAAACACAAAATAGCTCTCTGCAACACAGGAATATGTTGACATCAATGACAACAACATATCCTAGCAGCAGCAATATCCAACAAAACAGGGTATAGAGAAGTGTGATTATGGTAAAAGAGCAATGGATTCCATTTCATGCGTAAGAGTAATATATATCATGATGAAGCATGAAAATAAAGATAATTAACACCTTTCAAAGATCACCTTATTTAAAGATATTAGAGTTCATATTTTTCCCTTGCACTTTAATGAAGCTTGCTTCTCCTTGATTGTTTGATTAGCTAATTTTTGGGATAGATCAATCAATATTGTCCTGAGTATAGTGAAGTTGCATTAGTAGTTAAAGTTGATAATGAAATCTTGAAAAGAGCACAAAAGTTTTAATGTAACCAAGGAAACAGTGGGCAATGTAAGTTGCAACGAAGGATAATAAGGTTAAAGGTCAAAGTTGAAGATGAGTCACAATAGACAGTCAAGGAAAGAATACAATTGATAGATTGAAGACATCATAAAGTGACAAGCTAAAATTATTGAAATACGGAGAAATTAAAAAGGAAAGTTTTCATTGAGTTAGTGCATGTTTGAGGAATGTGTGTTAGGATAGTGAAAGATAATATTGCATGAAGAAGAAGATTGTCATGGGTTCTTCCACATTCCTTCCTTTTTATCAAGACATTTGCTTCAATAGGATAGGCATTGAAATATACAAGTGGTAGGCTTGAGGATGGGAGTTCAAAAATAAAAATATAGTTCACCACCATACAAAGGTTGTTGGAATTTGCATGAAGATTGCATTAATGATATGTTATGTATTCATTGATGTCAATTGAACCGGTAATGGTATTTATGATATTGTTGATATTATTGTTGTTATCGATATTGTCTTGTAACTGGTAGGAAGAGCTTTGAGGAAGATGTTGTAAACCAATATGTAAGTTTGTGAGTTGAACCGGTAAACCAATGTATAAGGTTAAACCCTTTATATGCAATGTAACCGGTAAACCCTACCAGTTGTTTTTGTTAAACCCTAACTGATCAAGTTTGTTGGTTTAAGATCTAATGATGAGCGGTAATGATGGAGACACGTGTGATCATTGTATGAAGATAAGTTCATATTGTTTTGGCGTGTTTGTTTGTTTGTTTGATTGTCTAGGGAATGAGAAAAGTGAATTGCATCTAATGCATAGCGCGTGATGAGTTACAAAGTCCGATGAAGCGGTGATCATGGAGTGGTTCGAATTTTCTTGAAGAATGTGTATAGATTGCTATGTAAATCCAACGGTCACACTTGAACCGATTTGTTTGTAATCTCTATGAGAGAATTAGGTTTTTGTTGTGTTACCGACCTAATTGATTTGTATTTAAGTTCGATGAAGTTGTTTGTAAAGTTATTGGAAAAGTGTTGGTACAATTCAGTTGACTGTGTGGTTGCCTAACTAGAGAATGGATCTGCAGTTTGAGTAAAAGAAGATTGAAGCTTAAAAGGATCTGATCAAGCAAATGTTATGCTATTCAGACAGATCAAGAAAACCTGTTGTTTTCTAACAATTACAGCAGAACTGAAATCCCCTAACCGGGTAAGCTCTAACAAGCTTGGTTACTTCTTAAATCCTCTAACAAGGTGGTCCATTAGCTTGGATTCTCAAATCCTCTACCGAGGTTACTCCTAACAGGGTATTTTCTTTTCATCAAGGCATTTTGTAAATCCCTTAACCGGGTGATTCCTAATAGGATCAGTTCTTAACAAGACTTATTGTAAAAGCTTTAACAAGCTTGGCTTCTAACAAGGTGAACTTCAGAAGAGTTCAGATAGCTATCTTGTGAGTCTCATCTCACCATGGTTTTTACCTATTTGGGTTTTCCACTTATAAAAATTTGTGTCAAGTGGTGAATGTTTTTATGGTTATGATCTTATTTGTTGATTTGATTAACTTATGATAAGGCATGATAACTGGAAGCATTGAGAGACGGAATATGTTGATATATGATTAATCATTTTGATGTTTACAAGATTGAAGTTGTTTACTGTTAAGTTGTTATAACAGTTAACCGGTTGATGTTGAGTATTCTTATGAGTATTTATCTTGACAATGAAAGTTTACTTTGTGTGATTGAATTTGAGATTAGGAAGTTTGTATCAATTTTTCAGATTACTGATTCACCCCCCCCCCCCTCTCAGTAATCTACCAGATACTTTTTCTTTCATCATACCATCAAAGGTAAGATAAGCAAAGTGTAGGAGCCTTTGAAGATAAAAGATAGCTTGAAGGACTATCAAATTTTCCTAAGACAAACAATGATAGTAAGATATGATTGTACGTCTAAATTGTGTGAAAAGCATTAAACAGTACATGAATGAGACAAGTATTGAAATACAAAGAAAATTAAAGATTTAGAAAATGCAAACTTTGCTCTCTTTGTGATGTCCCATTTTCCTCTAATCCCAAAGACTCTATGAATCTGTAGTAGCTACATGAGCACAAAATGACTACCTAGGATGTGAGTAGCTAAAATGATACTATGCTAGATGCATGATTGATTTGATATGATTCTAAGATTATGCTAAAAATGTTATTCTAAATGCTAATTGCTCAAATGAAAAGATATAAAATGCAAGAGTAACAATGCAAAATTAAGATAGAATGCAAGGGATGTTTGATGCTCAAAATAGGAGGTATTTATAAGATTTCCTAGGCCAGGGTTGAGGTGGCAGGAATCGATGGTCAGGATTCGATCTAGAGATATTAAATGCTAGGATTGAGGAAGTTGGAGAAGAGGTTGAAGGGAGGGATACATGTCATCTCTATGGTGACAAGTGGAAAGAATCTTCAACCAATTTCTCATGAGAGGTCAAGTATCAAAGAGGAGAAGACATGTGGCCAAAGTGTCATGTGTCCTCAAAGGGGTGTGTAAATACCAAATGGGTTAGAAAGAGGTTAGAATGTGCAAGTTATGAAGGATATGGTTTATTAGACTGAGGGTCAAATGGAATTAGTTAGATCAGGGGGTGGTTAGGCTAGGAGGTTAGAAGGTGGTTAAAGGTAGGAGCCATGTGCTCATTTGAATTTAGAAATTCAAATAAATTGTAAAATGGATAATTAACTTCAACAAACTGATTTAATTTATTCTATTTAATTATGGGATTAGAAGAATTGAATTTGATAGGGGGAATTAATTAATGTAGATTAATTAATCAAAGGGGGATTAGTGAATGAACTAAATGAATAAATTCTTAGACTTAGTCATAAGTAGAAGAATTGAAAGGGGGTAATTAATTAAATCACTTGCGTATTTAATCAATTAGGAAGGGTCATTAATTAAATAATTGTGTATTTAATCAATTATCTCTAGACTATTTTTTATTCAATTTGATGCCCCAAATGCTGATTGTCGGATGAGGATGCGAGGATGCCCCCTCAGGAGATCAATTGAGAGAATTGATGATTTCTCCTTTTGATTTTTTTGGATTGGATTTTTTCAAAATTGATTTCCCGATAAAATTTATTTGATTCTTGCAACTTTGGTTGATGAAAGTGTCAGTTATCTAATTTCTTTGATGTTTTTCTTGATGTGATGATTGATATGATTTGATTGACCTCCTTATTAATGAGGATCAATGATATAAACTTGAAGCTTTGATGATTTGATATGATGAGTCTGATTGACTTCATGATTGATGAGCGTCAATAATGCAAACTCAAGATTGGATAGACTAGATGTGTGACCTCATGATGAATGAATGTCACTGATGGGTGTGCAAAGAGATTTATGGAAATATCAAGTGAGCGAATAGGATAGCTAATTGATTTATCAAAGCGATTGATTGGATAAAGAACTGACATTTTGTCGATATCACATTGTAGGAAGATTTTATGTATTGATTCATCCAGGGGGTTAGCGCTACATAGATTCATAGGCTTTGATTATGTTGACGTATACATTCTCTTGATGGCATTTGATGATTCATTTTCAGCTTGACATCTACCTTTTATATGTATTTGACATCATTGTACACTTGGACCTTGATTTTTTAATTTATGGTATGCTTATATGTTTAGATGTTTTAGTCAGATGATGAATGAATGCATGTGATTTTCTTCTAACATGCTTATATGATGATTATATGAAACATCTGGATGATGATGATGCTTAATGCAACTATTTGAAATGCAATATAAACGCAATGACGAAAGATGATGATGAATATGCGGTGATGCTATGTGTGTTGATGCATGATTATGATTATGATTATGAATGCAACTAAATGCAATAATGAGAATGATGAAATGCTATCAAATGTAAAGGATTGACCTATAATGTAGGATGGAAAATTTGCTTTATTTTTGTTGTTTTCCAATGCACTGAACCACTTAATAAGAGAGATAACACCATTGTGAATCCTTTAGCCTTGGAAAAGTGAGCACCTAACATCTCCATGCAAAATAAAATGCAATCTATTCTTAATATGCAAATGCTTGAATGCAATGTTGTGATTGGACAGGTAATTTTGATCATGCTTTTTATCATCATTGAGCCTTTAAAATGTGGTAAGTGAGTACAAACATTGATGGTATAATTGAATAATGATGACCTAAGAATTCCTTCCTTGGGTTTTGATATTGCAAGCTAGCACAAGCATCAAGGTATAATTGAACCAAGATGACCTAAGTGTGTCTTGTGTAAAACAATCAAGAATTAATCATTTCTATGTGCAAAACTGAAATGTCCTCGATGATGCCTTGTGAATCATGTCTTGAGATAAACTTATACATATTAATGATTAATATAAAACAACAGACAATAAGATATCATGTTCTGCCCTCGTTCTTCTAGTCAAGACATCCTTGAGTCACTCAAGAAACATGATAACGAAAATCAAGAATATTGCAGTTGAACAATTCAATCTAAAGTATTTAAACCATTATTCAGAAGATATAATCCATTGATATTTGTTTTGAATGTTGCATTTCACGGATGATGGTGTAAGTTTTTGACCTTGTGTTCAACGTTAGATGTCTCAATTTTTGCATAATAAGTGTTGTCCAATTGTTGCTATTGTTTGTTTTGTTTAAGCTTAAATGTGTATTTTGCCCCTAGCTAGGTTCAATATTTTTTCCCCAGTCTAAAAATGAATTTATTATTGATGCACATGATGATCCAAGCCATGGTGGGATGCTGGTGTCTAATTATGTACAAAGGCCTTTATAATGGATATGTACAAATGCAAAAGATGGATGTAGAAGGCGAAAGAAAGCATGAACTCATAGATGTAAGAGCCATCTGACAAATAGAACTTGTTGCCAGGTTTTCACCTTTTGTTTTTATTGCATTTTCCCATATTTGATTTTTTTATTTTTCACTGTTTTTGTTGTTTTTGTATTTTCTGCTTTTTCACTTTTTTTTTGGATTTTCTACTTTTTATACATAAAATTTCTTCAGATGCATAGTGTTGATGGGTTCATCAAACTAGTCACCTTCTACAATTGATAATTTATATGCACCGAATCCATATGTAGTAAACACAGTAAAAGGACCTAACCAGTTTGGTTCAAATTTCTCCTTTTTCTCACAATCCTATCGGTTGCATGGATTATCTCTTAATACTAGATCTCCCAGTTGGAAAATTAAAGGTTTTACTTTGTGATTGTAGCTCCTCGCCATCCTTTGCTAATATGCCTTCAAGTGGTCAGAATCATTTTGGCGACACTCTTGTAGCAATTCTAGTTCTTGCAATCTAGATACCCATTTTTCTTCATCTGGAATGAGCCTTTTCAGTGACACTCATAGAGAAGGTATCTCTATATTCTCTACTTCAATAGGTAAGATTGCCTTTGATCCGTACACAACACAATATTGTGTTGCCCTAGTGGGAGTACGGATAATAATATGGTAAGCCCATAAAGTAGGATTCAACTGAACATGCCATTCCCTACCAACTCATTAACTATCTTTTTTAGGATTTTTAAGATAGTTTTGTTTGATGCTTTAGCTTGACCATTTCCCTAAGGATAGATAGTATGGCATGGAGAATCTATGTTGGATGTGGAATTTCTCACAAATATCTTGGACATCTTGATTCTTAAACGGTCTTCCATTATCAGTGATGATGGAGATGGGAATACCATAGCGGTAGATAATGTAGTTTAAAATAAAGGAGGAAATTTGTTTCCCTGTGACCGTTGTTAGAGGCACTACCTCAATCCATTTGGTAAAGTATTTTGTTGCTACAAAGATGAAATTATGTCCATTAGAAGAATAAGGATGAATTTTCCCCACCATATCTAGACCTTATTAAGAAAAAGGCCATGAGCTCGCCAGAGGATGGAGTTCCTATGTTGGCGCATGTATGAGATTGTTGTGAAACTAGCATTGTTTGCATTTCTTATTATATGTGAATGAATCATTTTTCATTGTTGGCCAATAATAACCCAATCGTAAGAGTTTATTAACCAATGTGAGACCACTTGAATGAGTTCCATAAATACCTTCATGGACTTCGTTTAAGGCCTTCTCAGGTTCATCATGTTCAAGACACTTGAAGACAGTACCATCCAGATCTTGTCTAAAAAGGGTATTAGCGACTGTAGTATAACAAGCTGATTGACAGATAACATTTTGCTTTTGGTTTATTGAGAGCTTGAAGGGAAGGATATTATCTTTTAGGTATGTATAATTTTGGCCATAGCGGGAGGAATCATGTCTGGATATTTGACAAATCCATTAGTTATCAGGGGAGTCATGAGCTGGGAAAAATGATTCTTCCACCAAGAATTCGTAACGCTCTTTATTTTCTTGTATTTGCAAGAGAGGTGAAATGGTAGCCATGGCATCTGCTACTTTGTTTTCATTCCTTGGGATTTGTGTGAAAGTGATCTCAACAAAGTACTTTTTGAAGTCGTCAATCAAGTTTTTATAAGGCATGAGTTTATCATCCTTAGGTTGATATTCATCATTAATTTGATTGATCACTAATTGAGATTCTCCATAAACCTGTAGCTCTTTGATGTTCCATTCAATAGCCATTTTGATTCAAATGACTAATGTTTCATACTATGTCATGTTGTTGGTAAATGGAAAGCTCAATCTGTATGATTTTGGGATTGTATGCCCTTGATGTGTTATGAGAAGTATGTCGTTGTCTGATCTATGTTGTGTAGGAACCATCAAAATATAATTCCCAGGTTTTCTTGTTGACTGTGAGAACATCGACATCAAGAAATTCAATCTGCAATGGGGTATCATCATGCAAGGGTGCTTCCACTAACTTATCAGTGATCACTTGTCCTTTTATATCCTTTCTATTGACATACTTGATATCAAACTCACTTAGGATCATGACCCATTTTGCTAGTCGACCCGTCAATGTTGCCTTGCTGAGAAGATATTTCAGAGGCTCTATTTTTGCTATCAACTTGACTGAATGAGTAAGCATATAGTGTCACAAATTTTGGGATGTGAACACTACTACCAAACATGCTTTATCCACTGATGTGTAGTTAATTTTGTAGGCAACCAAGGTCCTGTTGATGTAGTAGATGGATTGCTCTTTTCCTTCTTGATCTTCTTGTGCTAGGAGAGCTCCCAATGATACCTTTGTGGTAGAAATGTAGAGCAACAAAGGTTATTCCTTCAATTGGTGATGCCAACACAAGTCAATTTACCAGATATTCTTTTATTTTTCTAAAGGCTTCTTCACATTTATCTTTCCATCAAAATGGAACATTCTTGTGTAGGAGGTGTGTGAACTGATGGCACCTATCAGCCAGTTGAGCAATGAATCTTCTTATAAACTGTAGTCTTCCTTGGAGAGAACGTAACTTTTTGATGTTCTTAAGTGATTCCATTTCCATGATAGCCTTTACCTTGGCCACATCTACTTCTATTCCCTGAGCTGAAATGATGTATCCCAAGAGTTTACCTAATGTAACCCCAAAAGTGCACTTTTTTGGATTTAGCCTCAACTTGTATTGTTCCAACTTTTGAAATATCTTATCCATGATTTCCAAATGTTCTTCTCATGTGTGTGATTTTTCTAGTATGTCATCTATATATTCCTCCATGTATGTATGCATCATATCATGGAAAATAGTTGTCATAGCTCTTTGATACATAGCACCTGCATTCTTGAGCCCGAATGGCATGACGCTCCAATAGAAAGTACCCAAGGGCATGTGAAAGTTTTCTTCTCCTCATCTTCAGGTGCTATTTTGATTTGGTTATACCCTGAGAAAATGTCCATTAGAGAAAACATTTCATGTCTAACTATTAGATCTACAATGATATAGATGTTTGGTAGTGGAAAATCATCTTTTGGACATGCTTTATTTAGGTCCCTAAAGTATGTGCATACTTTGATACTTTTGTCTGGTTTGGAAACAAGAACAATATTAGAAACCCATTGTGGACATGGGACTGGTCTTATGAATCTTGCATCCAATAATTTCTTCACTTCTTCTTTGACGAGAAGAGCTAAGTGAGGATGCATCTTTCTCAGTTTTTGTTTGATGGGTTTAGCTCTTGGAGCAACATTTAGGTGATACATTATGGGTTCTACATCTAACCCTGGCATGTCTTCATATGACCAAGTGAATCTGATTTGTCTCCTCTTGAATAACTCACTATAGTCTTGTATCTCTTGCTCTGATAGTGATGTTGTTGGATGTAAGATCTTAGGATTTTTTGAGGTGCCAATGTTAACTACTTTTGTTAGCTCAATAAATATGGCGAATCTCTCTTGAAAATGTTTAGGTAGAGTGTCAAATCTCCCATCTTATGGCACCTCAAGGAGGTTTCCACCATTAGATACACCCTTTATTTTAACTTTTGATTGATCTAATGTTGTCATCAAATGGTTTTCAGCATTAGATCTACTTTTTGACTCATTTCTTTCAGTTTTGTGACTAAAAAAATTGACACCCCCTAACTAGAGGAAGCATTATCGAATTCACTAGTGGAAGTCATTTTTGGTACTATAGGTTCAACAACATTGAGATATAAAGAAATGGCATGATTCTTCAGGAAGGTTTCTATCTCAATGGATCCATTATTTTCCCAGTCAATAAGTGCTGGGTGTATTAAGGGTAAAGAATCATCTGTTTGGTTGGTTTCAAAAACCTCAATGGTCATAACAGAGGTGTCAAGGTTTTTAGTTATTTCGGCTGAGTCAATGATGCCACTCTCCTCAGAATAAACTCTCCCAATTACTCTTTGATTATCCTCGATGAAGTTAGAATCGATATATTGCGATTCTAATTCAAGTGGTCTGTAAGCAAACGTTTGTCCCTCGTATGAATGAAGTACATCAACGTCGACATCCTTAATAGAGCAAGATTATTCGAAAGATTTTTTAGAATATGTGTCCCACTCCCACTCATGAGAGTCTGTTTCACTAGAAGCTTGAAATCTGAAGATTTTCTCATAAAGGTTATGAGTAGCTTCATCTGTCTTTTTAGCAAGTTCTTCTTGTCATTTTTCCTCTGCTTCTTCTTGTTGTTTGTGAGTTGCTTCTTCATGTTGTTCGCGAGTTGCTTATTCTTTCCTCTTAATAGAAATATTTTCATGTCTTCTTTCATATTCTTTTTCTTCTGGACTGGATGTTACTTCTACTTGTCCTTCCACAAGGTCTTTTGGCCTTCTATTAGATTCTTGTCCTTGTTGATTAGAAGTTGATTCTTCTATTATTGTTGTATACTAACCAAAACCTAATCTTGACTTGTCCTTTATATTTCGAAATCTAGGTTGTATGGGCTCTACAATGCCTTATTTTCTCTTACCAATGGGACCTTTTCCAGAATATTCCATTCTCTGTAGGATGTGGAATCCTTTTCCATACTTATATGTGGGTATGTCGATATTATTGATTTTTTGTTGAGCTTCATCATCCTTATAGAACCATTGTAAAACATCTTTGTCCTCCATCTATTAAGATAGGGTTCATGCTTTAACAAATTCTCCATCAAAAATCTTGAGAGGTTTTTTCGTAGGTTGTTGTGAAATTGACGATTTTCTATAAGACCTAGGAGAGAGTGGTAAATCTTGTAGAGAATATTCTCCCATTCCATTGGCGTTCACTTGTATCTTTTTCCCAAAACTTGCTAAAGTTGTTGTGAACAAGTTCTCCTTGGGTGATAGTTTAAGAGAAAAAGACTCTCTGTTATGGGTAATTGTTATATCCTGAGATGGCCTCAAATTACTACAATGCTGAAAGGGAGTTGAATCTGCTGAAATAGTGATATCTTGTCCATCATAGGAGAATTTTACACACTGGTGATATGTTGAAAGAACTTCTTGCATATCATGGATCAAAGGCCTGCCTAGAAGTATGTTGTAGGATAAATTCAAGTCTAATACTTGATAAATCATGTCCCTTTGTATGGGTCCTATTCTGAGAGGTAATAAGAGCGTTCCTCTTTGTCATATGCTTTTATGGTGATCTTATTTCTGGGATCCACTGCTTCTTCATAAAAACGTAAAGCTTAGACTAGTCTTAATGCACAAACATTCAAGTTGGCTCCCCCATCTATGATGACATATTTAACATGTCTTGTGGATAAGCATTTCAATATGCAGTGGAGCATTAAGAGGATGTTGTAAGGACATGTCATCATTTTTTGTGAAGGATAAGCAATGAGGCGCTGTTAAATGTCCTACCATGGCCTGGAATTGGTCAACATCCAAATCCTTAGAGACAGTGGTCTCTACTAAAGATTTTTTTAAATCTCTTTGTTTGTTGGTGAAAGTTTTAACAACTCTACTATTGATATTTGCGCAGGGGTTTTCTTCAATTGATCCACTAGGTTCTATTATCTAGAAGTGGATGTTGCGTTGGTTATCATACCTAGGAAGGTCACTTTAGCTTTTCTTCTAGTAATAGCATGTGTTGGCTCTAGTTGTGCTTTTTCTTTCACGATGATAACATTAACCACATTGTCATATGTGTGAACATAGTTAACTTTTTCTTTCCCTTTTCCATCACATGTGTTTGTTGGCTCACCCTTCCCATAGTTTGGAAGTGGAGTTTTGAGTGTCATGTATGATTCATTTATCTTATGTCCATCCACTGTTATGAACTCATTATCAATTAGGTCTTGAATGACGTGCTTGAGTCTTTGAAAATCATCTATTTGTTGTTATTTGTTTCGATGATAATCACAAAAATGGTTTTCATTCCACCACGATGGTTTTACTTTAGGTTTGAAGTCTCTTACTTCTGGCAACGTGATCACTTTGTTTGCGAGAAGTGTCTTTAATGGCGATTGTAATGGTTCACCAATGTTGGTAAATTTCCTACAAAAGTTAGGAAAAGACACTTTTGGTTTGTTGTTATCTTGGTTAACCATTGGTGCGCGAATTGATAGATTGAAAATGGGATACTTTGGTTGTGAGTGGTTAGCATATACCACTCCATCATTGACAATGTTTCTATTTCTGGTCCAAATTTTGGGTTTATCATTGTTATGATTTCTATTGTTGTTGTTATTGTTGAAAGAATTATTTCCTTCTTTGTGAAGTTTTAATTCTCCTTTTTAACCATAGCATCTTCTATCTTGATCCCATTTTCAACCATTTTGTTAAAACTGTGGGGACATTGCAGCTTTATTTTATAGCTCATTTCTCTCATGAGATTGTCAATAAAGATGTCCATTTTTTTGTTATCTGGTACAGGTCAAGAATATCTGGCAAACAAACATCTTCATTTTTGTAAGAAGGTCATAAAAGGTTCTCTATTTTTTTGTTTTATGTTGCACAAGTCCAGCATTGTCATGTTATATATTATAGGAGTATTGTTATATGAATTTATCCACAAGTTCTTCAAATGATCTAATTTTGGGTGGTACTTTTGAGAACCACTCCATAGATTGTCCACTTAGACTTCTTGGGTATAAACACATGAGATATCTTTCATTGTGTGCAAACTCCATGCTCATGGTGAAAAATTCTCTAATATGATCTTGAGGATTCATTTTGCTATCATATTTGTCATATTTTGGTATCTCACAATTGTGTTAAAAAGGCACCATGTTTAAACTCTTGTCAAAAGGGTATGGACAAATGTCCTCCAATGAATATATTTTAGCAGTTCCTCTTTGCATATATTGTATTTGTTGTTGGAGTGTTTGCATTTGTTGTGTAAGTGTCAAAAGAGGATTGTCAACATTGTTTATTATTTTATGGTGGTTTCTTGTCCCATCATTGGTTTCATTATGAGTGCAATTTAGTGTATCCTCAGGTCAGTCATTAGCATTTTGGGTGTTACTTGATTCTGCATTTTGTCTTAAGTTTGTTATGTCAAAGTTTTGACATATTTTAGCACTCGAATTAGCTAGCATCAAGAAATTTTTCTCCTTTTTAGTTTCCAACATCTTTTCCATAAATTTCCCAAATTTGGGGTCTTGTTGTATTTCTCTAAGTATTTCATCTGTCATTTCCTCTTCCTCCTCTTCATGTCCAAATCGATGAAAGAAAGGATTCTCCTATGTCATTGTAGGTGTTTTTCTTTCCTTTCTTTTGAGTTTTTTCTTATGAGCCCTAGTTAATATGGGCATACAAGTGATCTAACTATTTTGAGAGGTTTTATTTCGAAATTGCGACTCAATAGGTGATTAGTTGTTGACATAAATATGACAAGTTGATTCTACCACTTCTATTGAGATGTTGTGATGATCTTGATCTTTGTTCTAAGGCACGCATTCTCAGAGGTTCGTCATCAAACTCGTTCCACGACCGCATAGATAATCACGATAGTGGTGTAAGAATACGCGATGTTTCAATAAGAGTTTGCAGTTTATGTAGAGAAATCTTGTCTTTTTCAAGATTGTTTTTTATTAAGCTTCCTCTTTTTCAAATGACAAGAAATGGTCATGCAAGTATTTGAGAATTTGTAAGTTTTTGATCCTTGTTTGGAGTGAAAAATTTTGCTATGATTTGACCAAGTCTAATAGGAAAGATATATCCTATTAAGAGAACTATGTTAATCTGATCTAGCGTTGTAGTTTCGTGATGAAGGATGATAAATCTTGATGAAAACTATGTCTGAGAGATCAATTATCACAAAAGTTTATTTGTGCATGTTGAGATGTTTGGATTCTAAACTTGTTTGAGATTAATACTTGTAAAACTTGGTTTCGAATTTATCTTGATAAAGATAAACTAAGAAATTTTTTGAAAAGATGATCCAAAACTATGTTTAACTGCATGAAAAAGGGTTGTTTTTGCTCTTTGTTTTTTATGCAGTTTACCAGGAATGCTAAAATAATGACTGAAAATGCTAATTCGGTTGTTTTTATGATTAGAATTAAATTAAGTAGAAATCAAACAATTATTGAACAATTGACATAGCAATATACCCTGGGAAAACCATCCCTCTTGAAGGCAAAAACCCAGCAACAATATTTCTTATATATATTGTAACAATTTGATTACAATGTGGCCAAACACAAGGCAAATAATGAGATCAGTTACCAGATTGATCTGCAACTAATATAAGAGCACCTCTTTATTAACAAAACTATTAATCTCCTTAAATAGGTATTTGAACTGTTGTGTATGTGTGTATGAAGCAAACTGAAGAATGTATGTGTGTAAGGTGCAAGTGAATGATCCAACCTTATGTATAAATATGTGGATCGTACTCCTCCTTGAATAGTCAACCTCCAATAGAGGCGACCATTCAAATGTGAAGAGAGACATCTCTTTAATAGAGGTGACTCCTCCTTGATTCAACCTTAAGAGACACGTCCTCTTAAAAATTAAATAAACATTATTTAAAGTGGATGGCGATACTTAATGCGCATCGGCCTCTCAAGGAATATATCTCCTATCACTAAATACTTCAACACTCCCTCTTAGCTAGGGATATATCTTCTCAGATACTCATGTCATGGAGTCTCTCATCATGACAATTACAATTGCTACATCCATTAGTGAAAAAGGGTTTATCATGGAGTCTCTCAACATGATATCATTATGGAGTCATTCAACATGACGTCCACCATAGCTACTCCCATGAGTGGAAGAAAACAAGTCCACAAGTGCCCATCACGAAGTCACTCAACGTGATGTCGTCATGGAGTCTCTCAACATGATGTCCACCATGGCTACTCCCAGAAGATGGATAAACACAAGTTAAAGAATTCATCATGGAGTCTCTCAACGTGATGTTGTCATGGAGTCTCTCAACATGACGTACACCATGGTTACTCTCAGGAACAAGGGCTTTCACCTCAAACCTCCCTATCACAAAGAAGAATGCATTAACAAGGGCTTGCACTTCAAAATTCTCTTTCACAGAGAAGAATGCATTAATGTAGATCTCAAGAAATCACTTATGCGGAGACTCCCATTCAGCAAGGGCTTCATTCTCCACAACTCCAAGTTTGTCTTGAAAATGCACAAACTTCACTTTGGCAAGCGGCTTGGTGAGAATGTCAGTTGTTTGTTCATCAATGCAAATATATCTCAACTGAATAGATTTCCTCTGTACCATATCTTTGATGTAATGGTATTGGATCTCAACATGTTTTGTTCTGTCGTGGAACATTTTATTGACAGATAGCTTCACACAGCTTTGATTATCACAATCAGTAATAGTTGGCTCCAATGCATGTCCAAACAATCCTACAAGGAGATTTCAAAGCCACACTACTTCTCAAGCTGCTACACATGTTCCAAAATATTTTGCCTCCACTGTGCTTAGCGCCACTGAAGATTGCTTCATGCTGCACCAAGAAAACATTACAGACCCCAACTAAAGAAACAAGAAGATGTGCTCTTTCTGTCAGTCACACTCCTAGCCCAATCAGAATTAGTGTAACCTTGTAACTTCAAATTTGCACTCGAAGTATATTTCAAACCATATCCTATTGTGCCATGCAAGTACCTCAAGATGTGTTTTGCTGCAACTAGATGAATATGTCCTAGTTCACACATAAACTGATCGAGAGGACTTACTACATAACAAATGTTAGGTTTAGCATTGACTAGATACATCAATGAACCAATCAATTGTTTGTACATGGTAGGATCTACTAAATTTGAACTAGCTGCAAATTCCCTCAACTTCTTCAATTTTTTTTCCATAGGTGTAGACATGGACTTGCAGTCCATCATCCCAAATCTCTTCAGGATATCAATGGTGTACTTCCCTTAACTTAGTAAGATTTATTCGGTCTTTGTCATACCTCTAATACTAGAAAGTAGTGCATAAGACCTAAATCCTTCATCTCAAATTTAGAAGCTAACTCCTTACATTTGTCAATGAGATGATCATCTCCAATAATAATAAGTCAACATAAAGAACCAAAATAAGAGCTTCACCATCAATTACCTTGAAGTAGAGATTTGAATAGATGCATCATTCTTGAAGAACCCCAAGTCCATCAGATATTAATCAATCCTCTCATACCAAGCATGAGGAGCCTACTTAAGGCCATACAAAGCCTTCTTCATTCTGCAAACATGAGACTCCTTCCCATTAATCACAAAGCCACCAGGTTGCTCAATGTATACTTCCTCTTCAATCACACCATTAAGAAATGTTTTCTTCACGTCCATCTGATGAAGCTTCTATTTCTTTGTTGTTGCAATGGCAATAATGGTTCTTATGGATGTATAGCAAGCAACTGGATCAAATGTCTCTTCATAATTTATTCCCTCCTTTTGAGAGAATCCTCTAGCCACAAATCTTGCTTTGTACTTTTCAATACATTCATCGGCTCTATGCTTGATCTTGAAAATCCATTTGGAGGATACAACTGATTTTCCTTCAGGTCTCGGAACAATGTCCCAAACATCATTCTTGATAATAGATCGATATTTTTTATCCATAGCATTTTTCCATACATGTTGAATTGAAGCTTCTTAAACAATCTAAGGCTTAGAATTAATGATGTGACTCATTAATACCACATAGCCTAGAAACCTTTGTGGTCTCTTACTTTCTCTAAAGGTGCCTCAAGGAGATGCATACTTTTCTGCCTCTTTCATAGCCTATCTAGCCCATAGAGGTCTCTTTCAACTTATAATAATGTCTCTTGGACCATCAATAGGTTCCAAGGGCTCAACTGGATCAACAGCCTCTACTGGTTCAGTAGACTCCCTCTAAATCTTGGGAGTATGATCAACGTCCATGTCCTGAGGAGTCTCTTGGTCTTCATTATCTACTTCCATTTATGAACCTTTAGATCTTCTGAATGAACATCTTCTTCAAATATAACATCTTTGCTAACCTCTACCTGTTTTTGACCTGGAATGTAAATCTTGTAGGCTTTTGAAGTTTCACTATAGCCCACAAATATTCCTCTTTTGCTAAAAGGTTCCAACTTAGTTCTTTTATCTTTAGGTACATGAACATACACTGGACAACCAAAGATTCTCAAATGACTGACTTCAAGCTTAACCCTTGTAAAGGCTTCTTCTAGAGTCATGTTTTGCAATATCTGATGAGGACTCCTATTTTGAACATAGATTATTGTTCTGGAGGCTTTTGCCTAAAGAAAGGTTTGTAGGTCTTGGTCATGAATCTTGGCTTTAGTTGCTTCAACTATGGACCCGTTCTTTCTTTCTGCAACCCCATTTTGATGTGGATTGTAAGGAACATAAAACTTCCTCTTAATTCCTACCTAAATGCAGAAATTATGAAAGATTCTGGAAGTGTATTTACCTCCATTATCAGACCTTAAGACTTTAATCCTCTTTCTAGACAAGTTTTCTACTTGGGCCTTAAACTCTTTAAATTTATCTAGGACTTCTTCAGACTCTTTAGACCTCAAAAAGTAAATCCAATTCTTCCTAGAGTAATCATCTATGAAAATTATATAATACAAAAATCCACTTAGGGATGCTATTGACATTGGACCACATAAATCAGAATGTACAAGATCTAATATTTCTTTTGACCTACTTTCACTACAATGAAATGTACTCTTAGCATTTTTACCCATGGCACAACCTTTACAAGTGCCATCATGCTCGTGGCTGAGCTTAGGTACGCCTTTAACCATTTTCTTCGATGATGGAAGGGCCCTGTAATGCAAATGAGCAAGCCTTCTATGCCATATCTCGCTGGAACTGGAGGAATCATGTAGAAGTGCTTGAAATGGACGGATGGAAAGCTTGTATAGACTCTCATGCCAGTTGCCAATCACACATGTTGTCTTGATGCTAGAGTTCTTTGGCCAAGAAAGAACTCTCCCTTCTGAAAATGCAACTTGATAACCTTTGTCTTCCAAGTCTGAAATGGATACAAGGTTCCTCTTGATTCTTGGCATGAACAAGACATCACTTAGATGGAGGGTAATGCCAGATTCTAAGTTGAGAGAGGTGGTTGTGGAACCTTTCACGAAGTAGCATGCATCATCTCCAATTATGACTTGGAGGTTGGTTTCTCTTTCTATCAAATATGAAAGGTGCTCTCTATATCCTGTAATGTGTCAAGAAGTGCCACTATCAATCAACCATGTGCTGCTATCAGTTGGAACATTTCTTGATAGGGCAGAGATGAATATAAAACCTTCTTTGTTGTGTCTATATTCCTTTTGAGGGGATACATCACCAACATACGCCATAGAAGCATGTTGCTTTGGTCTTGTAGGAAAATCTCGAGCATAGTGACCATACTTGTCACATCTAAAACATTAAATTTGGGAGAGATTTATCTTCTTCTTTTAATCAGGAGCAGCATCTGATTTCCTATCTCTATTCCTTTTGAATTTTCCTTTTCTCCATTCTTTCATTTATTCTTTTAAGTTTGAGTTGAAAGTACATGTGTGTCTTCATTGTTAGAGCTTCGGCCAATCCCTCTTGTAGCCAACCTAGATTCTTCTTGAATACAGTTATCCCTAAGGTGATCAAACTTTGGTAGCTTAGATCTTCCACTAATACCTTGGATAAAGGGTTCCCAAGATTGAGGAAGACCATTGAGAGCCAACATTACTAAATCTCTATATTCAACTATATCTCCAATAACATATAGTTGGTCCTTCAACTTAATGATCTTAATGAAGTAGGGGATGACTGAATCTCCTTTAGCCATCTTGATTTGATGTAGTTGTTGCCTTAATGCAAGAGCTATACTAGTATTATTGATCTCATATAACCCTTCCAAAGTCTCGAACATCTCTCTAGCCATCTTCAACTTGGATATAATAGGCACAAGGTGATCTTTTACATAATCAATCAGAATCTTCTTGGCCTTAGTGCCATTCTTTCTCTATAGAGTTTTCTTATTCTCATCATCGAGTTCGGGCACTTCCTTCTCCACAAAATTGAGAACATCATTCTCTTCTAGTGCAATTAGAACTCTAAACTTCCAAGAGCTGAAGTTAGAGGCACCATCAAGTATATCTTCAACCTTGAGTCCATTCACCATTTTTTATGCTAAGATAGACACACTAAGAATGAGGAGAACAAGTGACGGTTTGATGCTTAATCAATTATAATCATGATCTTCCTTAAACCCACTCTGATATTATGTTGTTTTTATGATCAGAATTAAATTAAGTAGAAATCAAACAATTATTGAACAATTGACACAGCAATATACCCTAGGAAAACCCTCCAACTTGAAGGGAAAAACCAAGCAACAATATTTCTTATATATATTGAAACAATTTGATTACAATGTGGCCAAACACAAGGCCAATAATGAGATCAGTTACCAAATCGATCTGCATCTAATATAAGAACACCTCTTTATTAACAAGAGCAAGTATTAATCTCCTTGAATAGGTATTAGAACTATTGTATATGTGTGTATGAAGCGAACTGAAGAATGTATGTGTGTTCGATGCAAGTGAATGAGCCAGCCTTATGTATATTTGTATGTGGATCGTACCCCTTCTTGAATAGTCGGACTCCAATAGAGGTGACCATTCAAATGTGAAGAGAGACGTCTCTTTAATAGAGGTGACTCCTCCTTGAGTCAAACTTAAGAGACACATCCTCTTAATAATTAAATAAGCATTATTTAAAGTGGGCGGCAATTCTTAATGAGGATCAGTCTCTCAAGGAATATATCTCCCGCCGCTACATACTTCAATAGATTCTAATATCATGAACGCTAATTTTAAGACCTATAACTCTTCTTTGTTGACTAAAAATGCTAAAGTTTAGACTGAGAAAGTTGATGCTATGACCAAGAAAAATGAATTGTTATTAAGCCTAAGAACTCTAAACTTAGGATCAAAAACGCTAATGTTAATACCTAGAACTCTAAAGTTAATGCTCAGAATGATGATATTAGACCCAAAGTGCTAAAGTTTGGACTAAAAGAGCTAATGTTTAGACCCAAAGATAATATGCTATGAAATGTGTAAATCCAACAGTTTAAAGTTTGAGTTTGAAATTTTTGTTGAGATTAAATGGATGATATTCTAATTTGATTTAAAAACACAAAAACCATATTTTAAACAGATGGCTTGTCTTTGTTTCAAAGAACAACATAAAGTGTATGTTTGAGGCCTTAAAGAAAGCCCAAGTTTTCATGGGTATATAACATGAAAGACACACCAATCAGTTCTATCCTAAGGAAATTGGCTTCATTATTATTTCTTAGCCCACATCTTGGTACCCTGTCAACTCACACAGCCTTGTCACACCCTAAAGGGTGCCCGTGTTTTTGCCTTTGCGAGAGCTAATGGAGTCTTGTTATGAGCCTAGCAATAACCACTCAAAAGGGGAGTTCGCACATACGCTCAAGAGGGACATGTGGTGAGAGTATTTGAGAGAGATTCTTCCCCCTCCCTGCACTGAGAGAATAATAATGTTCGGAGGTGAACCAAGTAGCTTGTAGTTAAAAAGTGGTAGTAGTGAGGGTATTGTTCCAGTGGTCATAATGAGCAGCATTTTCCACTTCATTAAAGGAGGCTTCCCAACCTATACAGGTTATGCTCTACAGGTTTTCACACACCATATAGGTACTAAAGGAAACATGACGTCGTTATGATAGCATGTAACACTCGTCGTTTCCAAATTTCATCACAAACACATTTATTTATAATGGCTTGGATTACTTGGCGTTAGTCGTTGCCACTTGGGTCGTTCCCTCTCACCCGACCTTATAGGCTACTCGGGAGGCGAGCCCTCTAAAGATATGCACTAATGAAATAAAAATGATGAGTCCAACTTTCTGATCACCCAAGAAAGGTGAGAGCATACTCGCCTATCATCAAAGACACACAAGATATGTTTTTTCTTTTCTCTTTTAATTAGTCTATGTGCCTATTTTTATCAAAATAAATGCAATATCCCGCAGCTGCACACAAAGTTGGTAGTTTTGCATTCAATCTTTGGTTTTGAAAGGTTTTATAACTCCAGTCTTTGACAACAAATAAGGTACCTGCAAATCAGAAACTTCAAATTAGATTCTAGAAAATGACAGTTTGTATGTAAAACTAAAAATGTAGAAACAAAGCATAAAAACTTTGACTCTAAATGGTATGAAAATGGCTCATAACTCTATGAGGATAACCTAAAACGCTATTTTATCTACCCAAAACATTGTTTCAGTGACTCAGAACGCGGAAAGAGAGTCCCAAAATGCTGAAATGGAGAAAAGATAGAAAAGAAAGTCAAATCCTTTATGTTGCATTGCAAAAGGTCATGAAAGTGTCATTTCAAGTGACAAGAATGCTAGAACAAAGACCAAAAGCATGAATCTAGAATCCAGGAGAGCTAATCTATGTCACGAAAATACTACCCTGTGAATCTGCAAGAACTTGTCAAGAAAATTTCCTGCAAGCAAACTTGTTAAAGTTTAATGGGGTCCGACCCCACGGTGGGTGCCAATTAATGTATGTCTAATTTGTGTGAAAAGCATTAAGCCATACGTGGATGGGACAAGTATTGAAATAGAAAGAAAATTAAAGATTTAGAAAATGCAAACTTTTCTCTCTTTGTGATGTCCCATTTTCCTCTAATCCCAAGGACTTTGTGAATCTGTTGGTCTGGCTCTCAGCAGTAGTAGCATGATCACAAAATGACTACCTAGGATGTGAGTAGCTAAAATGATACTATGCTAGATGCATGATTGATTTGACATGATTCTAAGCTTGTGCTAAAAATGTTACTCTAAATGTTAATTGCTCAAATGTCAAGATATAAAATGCAAAAGAGTAACAATGCAAAACTAAGCTAGAAAGAAAGGGGTGGTTGATGCTCAAATAGGAGGTATTTATAAGATTTTCTAGGCCAAGGCTAAGGTGGTAGGAATCAACGATCAGGATTCGATCTGGAGATATCAAAGGCTAGGATTGAGGAAGTTGGAGAAGAGGTTGGAGGGAGGGACACATATCATCTCTGTGGTGACAAGTGGCAAGAATCTTCAACCAATTGCTCATGAGAGGGCACATGTCAAAGAGGAGAAGACATGTGGCCAAAGTGCCAGGTGTTCTCAAAGGGGTGTGTACACTCCAAATGGGTTAGAAAGGGGTTACAATGTGTAAGTTGGGAAGGATAGGGTTTATAAGACCTAGGGTCAAATGGAATGGGTTAGGTCAGGGGTGGTTAGGCTAGGAGGTTAGAAGGTGGTTAAAGGTAGGAGCCATGTGCTCATTAGAATTTAGAAATTCAAATAAATTAGAAAATGGATAATTAACTTCAACAAATTAATTTTATTTATTTTATTTTATTATGGGATTAGAAGAATTGAATTTCATAGGGGGGAATTAATTAATCAAAGGAGGATTAATGAATGAACTAAATGAATAAATCCTTAGACTTAGTCATAAGTAGAGGAATCAAAAGGGGATAATTAGTTAAATCACTTGCGTATTTAATCAATTAGGAAGGGTAATTAATTAAATAACTGTGTATTTAATCAATTACCTGTAGACCATTTTTGAGTGTATACATTTTCAATCTCACTTTTTTGTATATATGGGTACTTGTAAAGCCTAATATTGAATAGTTGGCTCCCTGACACTAGTTGTATGGCATGATTGTGATCCCTCTTAGGAGGAATATCTTCAAAAACTACTAAGTGACAATACATAATTGCTTCTAAATTTGAATGTGTAGGAACATTTGATTCATATGATTCTAATGAAAATAATTGAGCCACAAATCCATCAGCTCTTTTATTAAGAAACTTTTGCATTTGATGAGAAATTACCATATGGGGACACTTTGCAAGCAACCCTCTTATCTCCATTCCCTTTCCTTCTAATTGAAGGCTTATAAATAGTTCCTAGAAGTTCATCTCAATTGTTCCCAAATTAGTAAGCTAACATACTCCAAAATAATTTTTTTTGTATGCATGGAAATAACAAACATTGAACAATCCATATAATAATCTCCCATAGATAATTTTATGATCTAGTGTTTCCCAAAACAAATAATAATACCACCATCGACAATCAAGACCTAAAACTCTATAGTTGGATATATAAAACAATTTAAATGAGTAGCAAACTTTTTGTTGATGAAATTATAATTACTTCTGAAGTCTATCAAAAATGGTACTTTCCTTTAAAACTCCCACTAGCTTAAGAGTTTGAGGTTCATTAAAAATTGCGAGTGCATGATCAGAAATGATTGGTTGGGGATCTTGTGATTTCTCATCTAACTCCATATCACCCTCTAATATTGATTCATCCTCTTCTTCCTCACTCGAACCTTCAATATAGGATAATTTATTTTCACTATATTTATGTCTTCAACTGTATTTGCTATCACAATTGAAACACAACCCTTATTCTCTCTTCTCCTTGAATTCATTTTGGATTCAACTTTGTAGGTTGAGGCATTGATTATGTAGGAGGGATCATTTCTCTTATATCTATGAACCCTTATCGCCTAGTGTACAAAACCTTTTCCTAAACTTATCTTGGCATGAGTATCACTTGTGACAAGGATTGTGTTTAGAGCAAGTGCACCTCATATTATATCCTAGAAATAATTACTTCAATTTTTTTTCTATAGCATTCTCCACTCTTAGATAAAGTGTTTGAAATTGATGAGTAGAACTGTTGTAGTTGTGTTTACAGTGTATTGTCATTGATGTCAACCTATGTTTGTATGTTAAGCTAGAGAGGTTCATGGTTGGATGTCAAAATGTGTCGTTTACAAGTTCATGGTTGGATGTCAAATATGCTTTGATTAATATGTTGTTCTAAAGCTCATGGTTGGATGTCAAATAAGCCTTCACTGACATGATGAAATACTAGAAAGGAAGTTTAGGAATTTGTACCATTTTTTCTCTCTCTATACCTTATTTTTTGAAGTTTATGTTTACAAGCAGTTTGAAGATGTCTAATTACGGCCAAGGCGGGAAAAGTGTCACACGAGTTCTAAAGAATGTACCGCATTTATCTACATTTGAAGATATGGCTTCACAGTTTGGAAGTAAGACAATAACATATAGACAAATCCTTGTTTATAACTAAAATTACCTTAGACAAATCTTTGTTTATAATTAAAATTTCATATCAACTTCATCAAATATTTTTTGTGAGATTACTAATATTTTTGTTGTTTGATGTGTTAGATTGGACAAAGAACTAGGTCATTAAGGTATGTTTTGAATTTTCATTTGAACAAGTTATTCTTGGAGTGAAGATCCAACACACTAACTTCACACTTCTCAAAATCTTATGTGGAAATTTCATATATCTCCCATTTTTTTACAACAGCTTACTTGTCTAGCCCCCTAAACTAAAGTTTCAAGACCACATCATCAAATACGATGCCACATCAGCTTTCTTTTTGTCAAGGTGTACAAAATAACCCAAAAAAAATAAGACCGCACAAAGTCATGTTTTATTGGTGCACTAATATGACATTACATGATTCCTTTCTTTTTAGATCTAAGGGATACATTTCATTCAATTATGACTAGTCATCATTAGCAATGAAAATTTAAGTAAATACAATATTGTCAAAAATATTGAACATTAAATCAACAAGTGCTATTAGAATTATTGGAACTCACTCACCTACTAGATCCTTTCCCCTACTACTTGGATACTCGAATGTGCAAACATTAAAGCTTGTCAAAATTATGCTTGGCCCAAGGAATGTAGTGAAACACCATTTGGTCTAGTGTTGCTATTGTTGCAGATTTCCACAAGATGATAACAGCTTTTGTAAGTAATGGGGAGGTGCAACAGTGCTTTCTTTTAATACGACCAAAAAATTTGAGATGGTGGATGAAGCACAAATGGAGGCTTCTTCACGCATCTTCTCTCCGTTGTGTGCAAAGGGAGAAGGCTTATATGAAGATTTCAAAAACCTAAGTAGAACATGGGCATATTAATCGACCTACGTCAAGAAATTCAGTAAATTATCAAGCATGCGATTTCTCACCATATTGGTTTTGTAGAGGTGACTATTGGCGATTGTCTAATAATATAGATCTATCATAAGAGCCAAAGTCGTTAGTGGTATCGAATATTTTGGGTTGGAGGCATCATCTTCAGTTAAAAGCTTCTATAGTTTTATCTCCAATGATGGTGTATCAAACAAAGTGTTGTCGGCACTATCAAAATATTATTACCAGAGCAACAATTGCTAGAGGATGTTTCATTATATACCTTGGGCCAAGAAGATTTAATGTTTGCACAATTTGGGTAGTAGGGGAGAGGATTCAACGAGTGTTGAAGTTTCCAAATTTTGGGGGGATATTATGTTGTTTGGTAAGTTTTTAAAACACTAGAAGCTATAACCTAGTTTGAAATTCTATGTTATGTTTGTTTATCCTTTCTGTACCATTTTTTTTTAGTCTATTTTAATAAAAACATGTGCAGATTGATAAATGTTATATTAATTACTATTATACATTATATAGTATACTCTATATATTTGTGGTTTCTAATAGTACACAAACCAAACTTACAATTATTCGCTCCAAAGCAATAGAACTTTTCACTTGTTGTCCTAAAATAATTTCCATAGTACAAAATTGTCTGGATTGAAGATCTTGGTAGGTTTTCATTGCATTCTCAATGGTTTTCCCTTCTTTGGAGCAAATTTCATTAAAAAACCTCATTCCCCTAAGAACAACCTTGTGAATCTTCTATTTCGTCTTCCACGATGTTTGGTACTCTCTTTCCTTCGTTAATTCTACAAATATCCAATAAATTGTTGTACAATGCAACGCCAGATAAGCTTCAACAAGACATCTTAAGATCGTTGCAGGAGCCCAAATATTCATACTGAATTAAAGTGTTAATTGCATTCCATTAGCCATTAACATGGTCATTATCATAATCCGAGTCAATTTTGTATGGAGTGGTTGTCCTACTGTCATTGATTGTTGTGATTAGCAATTAATGGCAATAATGGAATACTCCTAGTTGTGAGGTGGATGGAATACCAATGGCAAATACTTCTATAACCAAACCCAAAATTATAGTTTCGCAATGTAATCTTTAAGAGCACCTCCACGCTTTTATCAAGTGAAATAACTCCGCAATCAATAGTTAATTGTGTTAAAATATGAGAAACATATTACAATCCATAATCCAATTGAAAGAGATGGATCAAATAAACTATAAATACAAATGAAATAAACAGCATAACAATGATACTGAGAGAAACTTATGTGAAGTGCTCCAAGACAAAATAGCATCAGATTACTATCTCCAGCTATATAAAAATACAAGCAAGGTAGAGAGTTTATATAGGCTAGAGAGAGGGGAGAGGTGGCAAAACAGACCAATAGGGAGAGGCCACTATGTGGGTGATATTATAGCATGAGCGTCTTCCCAACATAGCAAATGTCACTTCCCTTGTAGGATGTCGACACCTCAAATCACCCACTCACTAATTAAACTCACTATATTTAACCTAAGAAAGTTTAATAAAAGTGTAGGAAAAACCTATGAAAAGGAAAAACAAAACCCAACTAGGTAAATAAAAACCTACACTAACACCCCCCCTTAAGCATAGCTTAGGTAAGTGAATATATGGGTCCCGGCAAATGAATCCCGATGAGGTACCCATGTACATAGTATTCCCCACAACAAAGAAGAAGCCCCCTCTCGACAAAAGAGAGTACGCCCCCCCCTCCCCTGTTCCTTTCGCCCTAGAATAGAGAGAGAAAGAAAGAACTAAGAAGTCCCCCAAAAAGAGGACACCTGTCGCACCCCAAGCAAAGCTCTCAAATGAATGAACTTTCTCTTAGTGAAGAGTTTGGTGAAGATGTTTGTAGTCTAATCCGATGTCAGACAATATTGAAGATCAAGAACCTACTCATGAATCAGCTCCTAAATGTAATGCATGTGAATCTCAATGTGCTTGGTTCGCTAATAACGGATCGGATTGTGAGAAATATGAATGGCACTCTCATTGTCAAAAAAGATGACTATAGGATTTCAAAAGGAAATGACAAACTCAGTGAGAATATGTTGAATTCATGTGGCCTTACTAGAAGCATTAATTGCTCCTTGATACTCAACGTCAGTAGATAAAGAGCAATAGCAAATTGCTTCTTGCTCAACCACGAAATTGGACTAGAACCAAGAGATAAGCAATACCCTGAAGTTGACTTGTGATCTTGAGAATCGTTTGCCCAATCTAAATCTGTATACCACACCAAGTCAATATCCACACCCGCTACATAATGAATCTCGTAAATATGAGTACCCTAAATATAATGAAGAATCTGATTAGCAGCCTTCCAACGCAGCTCATGTGGCTCCTGCATGAACCTAGAGACCAGCCCATAGAATATGAAATATTAGGCCTCGTGTGAGTCAAATATATGAGGCTCCCAACCAATTAGTGATACAAGGCAGCATCCACCAAGGGTGAAGAACAAGAAGCCTCAAATTTGACTCCTGGTAGAAATGGAGTCGGTGCAGGCTTACAGTCAACCATGCAAAATCTAGAGAGCATATCAAGAGCATACTTAGGTTGTCCAATGAAGATACCATAAGGTGACTGAGTGATCACAATCCCTAAAAGGTAGCAGAGTAGGCCTAAGTCAAACATCAAGAAATGATCATGAAGGGCAATTTTGACTGCCTTGATGCAGGATGAGTGATTCCTTGTGATCAACAAGTCATCAACATAGAGAACAAGGAAGGTGAGAATATCATCTTGTTGCAAAATGTAGATGTTCAGTTCAGAATGGCATCGAGTGAACCCAACTGACAAAAGGAAGGAGTCCATCTTGGCATACCAAGCTCGAGGGGCCTATTTAAGGTCATAGAGAGACTTCTGAAGACGACAAACAAGTGAAGGATCCTGGATGAATCCCTGTGGTTGCTCCATATATATCTTCTCCTGGAGGTCACCATGAAGAAAAGCACTCTTCACATCCATCTAATGAAATTCTCAGTGATAGGCTACAGCAATAGCAAGAACAAGTTGGATGGAATTCATCTTGGCAACTAGCGCAAGCAAAAACTGAATAGCTTGGATCAAGCTTGGAAAGAATGCTTACAATCAATTGTGATTTTTTCTTGTCTATCCCACACGCCTTCAATTGCAATCTTACAACCTTTAGTTTTGTGAAAAAATCCCCAATTGTATCAAAACTACATGGGTTTAACCCTATTAGCTCATTCTCCAATTGGTGTCCCCTTAATTCATTTTGTTTACCAAACAACCCTTCTAAATTTGTTCATACATAATTTGGAGTTGTAACAGATTCAACATGAAAAAGAAGATCAAGAGATACAAACATGCGTAGAGTGCCATAAGCTTTGTCACATTTATTAAACCAGTTTAGCTTTTTCTGCAATTAGTGATGGTTCAGTTTCAAGACCCATAGTTACTCTAAACAACCTCAACTTCTTAAGATAGATTGTCATTTTTTACTTCCACTCATAGTGGTTATAGGGTGTGAGTATTGGTACGCAACACACTAGATAGCCCCCCTTTTCAATTAATCAAAATTGGCACTTTATAAGTTAGTGCATTTACAATTAAAAATAAGACCATTAAATGGGAAATGAAAAAACAAATTCCCATAAAATGGCTTATATTTTAATACATCAATATTTTAAACATTAAAATTGCACTTTGTCAATAACAAAAATGGCCTTCCAGCGACTCGTGGGAATCAAGGTGAAATATAGAATCTAATAATATGATTTGCGAGACGAAATTGGCCTCCTATCAACCCGAGTCTCAAAAAAAAGAAAAATAAAACCTCCAATAGGCAAAAAAAAACCAAATTTTAGTGCCTTATATCTACCATTTGAGGATGCAAACAACTAGAATACACCAAAAAATTGATGAAAAAATATGTTGTGAAGATAAAAATGCCCCTCCAAAAAAGAAATTTTTGCCTGAACCCTTGATGTCCAAATATAGATAATCTTTATATGAAAAATGAAAGTTTTTGGGCCTTCCAAACACAATGGAAAGGTCTATTTGGCCTCAAAATGCCTCATTTGAAAGTTGTCTTCCAGATTTGAGTTGCAAACCTCTGTTTTGTAACTATTGCAAATGGTCTCCAAAAAGGATGAAACGAAAGCCAATTTTGACTTTCTTGAGCCTCCTGAACACAATGAAACAAAAAGAAATGCTCCTAGAATCCTCCAAAATGTTGCTATCACCTAGGTCAAAGACATGTTGGCATTGTGTTGTCATTGATGTCAACTGGTATGGGGTGACTACTGGTAAGAGAGATGTATGTGCAACACTTTCAAGGAGAAGTACAAGTTGAGATATCTTTGATATCACCTTGTGTTACAGAACACCAATAAGTTAAGAAAGATAACCCCGGTACACAAGTTGGTGCCTGACTTGTGGGGATGGAATGGTAAGATGATCGATACCTATATAGGTACTAGTACAGTGCATCACCGGTAAAGAAAGGATGTCAACTGGTAAGTGATGTGTTGACATGGAGAAGTCAGATCAACCAAGTGAATGGTTGTGAGCCTGCAAAGGACATGACCAGTCTACAAGCAGGAGGTCCAAGGTGCTAGTGTTGTTGTTTATGATGAAGAGGTAGAATGTTACCTGAATCACATCAACACTGGAGGAGAAAAATGAACAGATCACAAGAATGTTGCGAGATTGCGAAACAACAAGACTCCCACTGGATAAAAAATGCAATCACCACATGAAGAGATGACTGACGATGAATGTGCCCACACCGGATCACATGTGCTTATCTGAAGGTTTGCTGCACAAACAGGGAAGTCACATGAGCACATTGTAGGATGCAGAAGACAAGGTGTCACTCCACCAATAAGAGGAACTTATCTCCTATTATGCATTGTGTGCATCATAGTGTTGTAACATAAGGAAGAGGAGGTGTGCTTCAAGTGCATGAAATCAGAGATATGCACTGAACCGACTGAGAAAGCATGATTGAGATGTCAGTACGAATCAAGAATGTTTTCCGATATGTAAGTCATCTGGTAATATGGACAAAATGCAGATGAAGAAGACTCCCCATCTGATGAAGATATACATAAGGCATGTTAGCAAAAGTGTTGACGACTCCACCAAAAGAGAAGAAGAGTGCAAGGTTGATAGCAAATCACGTTGAGGGTTGCAAAAGAGAAGAAGAGTGCAAGGTTGATAACAAATCACGTTGAGGGTTTAACCGGTAGGGTTAGTAAACTAGTAGAGTGTTTGGTCGGTGATCTTATCTGAACCAACATGAAGAGCCTAGTTGGAAGTTGGTCAACATGGATGCCACATGGAGTCAAAGTGGCGGACCTGCATTCGGATGAAGAAAAAATGTACACCAATTGGGTAGTTGAAGAGTTGGTCGACATTGATGTAAGATCCCACAAATCACAAGACGTGTTGCAAAGTCCTTGCAGAGGTTTGCATCTCAAGTCTGGAGGACAACTACGAGCCAGCGAAGAGTAATTGAGGAGATCAAGGCAGATGAAGGAAACAACAAGATAGATCTTGGTGTTTGACCAAGAGATCAATCGATAGAGTAAAGTAGATCGCCAAAGATAGAAAGCATGATCAAGAAGACATGGTAATGGCGGAGATGAACAATTGGTCATCAGGAAGATCAGATCGAACAAGATCTGATTGGATTTAGTTTGCCTCGAGGATGGTGAAGAAACCCTAACTGCGTAAATTTTGAATTCACTTTTGGCAGGAAAACCTGGTTATATATATATGCAAGTGAAAAACATTGTTTGTTGCTGCTATAAAGAAAAATATTGTGTTGCTGCGAAGTGTGTTACTTCTACATGTAAAAGCAAATCAGCCAAGTTCTCAACGAGTATCTCAAAAGAGAGTGAGAGTGAGTGAGAATCAGGTTGAAGTGTTCAACTGATAGCAAAGCAAAACCGGTAGTGACCATACCAACAGAGCAGAAGTGAAGGAGGTTGCAAAAAAAGCAAGCAGAAAACTAACAAAGTGTTATATTGGTGAGAAGAGCAAAGAGTAAGGTGGATATCCAACAGAGAAGAGGAAAGGTGTACCGGTAGAGTTTACTGACAGTTAAGCAACAAAAAAAAATAACAAAAGAGTGAGTCTAATACAAAAAAAAGCAACAAAAGAGTGAGTCGATGTAGCAAAAAAAGTATCTCACCAACAAAGTAAAGAATATGAAATAGTTGCAAGATTCACTTGTAACATGACAACTACTTTTGTAATTGAAATTATCATTGTGATCATTGAGTTGTAACTCGATAAAGGGGTTGGTGCTCCTTGAGTTGGTGTCCAAAACATTGTAACAGAATTTTCAAATTGGAGCAGCAAACTCCAACAACATTGCTCATAGTGGTTTTGGTTTTTGTTGAATCTTCATAAACCCTTTCTATTCTCTAGATCGTATGCATGTTTTTATGTTAAAATCCAAAAAATAGATTAAAGAGGGAAAAGGTGGCAAAATGGACCAATAGAAAGAGGCCACTATGTGGGCTAAAAATAGCAAGAGCATCTCTTCCCAAGATAGCAAATGCCACCTTGTAGGATGTTGACACCTCAAATCACCCACTCACTAATTAAACTAACTTTATTTGACCTAAACAGGTTTAATAAAAGTGTAAAAAAAACCTAAGAAAAAAAAAAAATATAAACCCAACTAGAATAATAAAAACCTACACTACCAAATTGTTGACCACAAGTTATTTTAATAATACTAGGAAATAAAGCCTAAGATTGATGAACTGCCATGATATCAAAAAAACACTCATTTTCCAACAATGAGGGCTTAGGAGGACCTCGCTTTTTTCAAAATGCATACCCAACAGGAGTAATTTCAATACATCGCACCCCCATTAGCTTGTGGCTAATCTCCACACAAAATGGTAGTGAAAAAAAACACTCAAATCTGCATTCCCCATCGCTCGATTTTTTGTGTTTTTACAGCAATGGGGATGCAAATCATAAAGATTCGACTGTTGAAAACTTCACAGAAATCTATTGTATTTAGAAATCTACTGTGTTTTGCAGATTTTAAAAATTGTACAAAATATCATTTTGTGTGGAGATTAGTTGCATTCTCACAATTATGCAACAACATGACCAAGCTATGTGAAAGCAAGACTAATGATTTTTCAAAAGTTATATAATGCAAGTTGAACATTCTGATGGTACTAAACATGCTACACAACCCTACTGTCGCTTGGCTTTTCATTAAGCTGCTGTTGGCTGCCCCTGCTCCCCCAATTGCTACCTGAGGGTTTTCATCCCAAATAGTTCATCCGCCTAAGGTTTTCATCCTAAGCGCTATTGTTGTTCTAGCAACATCACAAATTTGAGTTTAAGCTTTTTAATCTTCAAAAGTTGCTTGTCTTTTTAACCTCAAAACAGCAAAGCTCTCCTCTATCCCTCCGTATAGGTAATTTCCAACCTACTCAATAGAAGTTCCAAGCAATTAGCCCTCTTAATTGATAGCAGCTTCAAACAAATAACTAACCACACTTCAATCTTTATTCCAGTTCCACTTACAATTAATCAACAAGGTGCTCAGGCAATTGTAGTGCCAATACACGCTTGCCTTATTCTAGGCAATTATCTTTAACTAGCAAATACAGTTGCTCAACAGCAGGGCACAAAGACACACAAGTCGCTTAACTACTGAAGACCAGTCGCCTTATTTCAAACATCATACGTGTCTAAACACTTCATCTTACCAAACTGCCAACAAGGCACTCACTCAGAGCTCCAATGTAAAGGGGTTGACAGATTTAATCGTTGCTCAAACTGGATGCACATATAGCCGCTTCAAATCTCAAGAAAAGGTCATCCCATTTCAAACATCTATCTACTTAACTAAACACTATCCTATCCAGTTATAACAAATGAATGAACGTGCAAGACACAATGCACCACTGAGAGGGGTGAATCGGTGGTTCTTAATTTATTTATTTTTCTTTTAAACATATAATATAATATAAAATAATATTCCAGAGAAAGCCATAGTTTTAAACATCAGAAAACAGAGATATAAAATATAGCCTAAACACTAGCACTTAATTCGACAAAGAGTGGGTTTATATGACCACATCAAATGTTATTAGTTTTATTTTTTAAGAAAGAAATTCATGTGTTTATATTTCGTTTATTTTTTTGCTTTTTGCCTTCTCATGCTCTGGTTATGGTCATAGTCTGTCTAGTCTTCTATTAAAATGTTTACAGTAGAACTTCAAAAGCAGCAGTGAGAAATTTGAGAATAGACGACATTTTAGGATTGTTATGAAAGATGCTAGTCTGAAGAACAGAAATGCAATACTAGTACATGCATTTGTAATGAGCAATTTCAAAAAAGCTCTGATACTAGCATAGAAAGAGAACAAAGATCCAAAATGTTAATATATTGAGTTAAAAATATCCCTAGTAATATCTCTAAACTCATAAATATGTAGGGGTTCCGGGTAATAACAATGCACACTGGAATCAGTTATGCGCACAATTAAGTGTCACCTAACATTCCAGTAACCTCAACTCAAAATTGCTAATACTTGATATTGTACCACTATCTCAACTCAAAATTGCTAATACTTGATATTGTACCACTATCTCAACTCAAAATTGCTAATACTTGATAAATGCACCAATAGTGGTGCACAAATGAAACAGATGTTCCATTTTCTGTGCACAAATGAACCAATTAATTACCAAAAAATATTGACTCCAACTACAAAACCTATACTATAAGACGTGAATTGAAACGTATTTAACCAAACCACAGAATAGCAGAAGCTAACAAAAATATGCCTGAAAAGTTTGTATAGAATGTGATTTTAAATTTGTATAAATGACGAATAGAGGAAGAAAAACCTTGGAAGAGTAAACACACTAGGCAAATATTGTACAGGACATATAGGAGTTATGACTCCCGCAGAGAACTATGTCCTCATACTTTGATATTCTGGCAGAAGCAGACGATGGTACACTTTAGCAATGACCCATGTTGCCCTGCACCAACTGCAATCGAGCTCCAAGAACTAGCAAATTCTCAGTTTTCAGTTTCACATAAAGCTCGATGCCCGAACCCTAAAGCAGTTATAAATTCACAGCTTAAAGGCTTAGATTTCTTAAGCGTCTACAGTAAAACCCTAATGTACTTCCAAGCCTTCAAAGACTTGTATTTCTTCAAGCTCGATGCTGGAAGCCTAAAAAATGCAATCTCCGAGAAACGCAAATGTTCCGTACAACGACGCGTAGAGTTTACTACCAGCTTAAAAATACACTAAACAGACTTTCACGATATTAAAACAAATTGATAAGACTATTCTGTATCCGCAGAAGCACTACAGGCTGAGGAATTGGAAAAATGATCGAGTTATCGCGATGTAGTCGACAAGATTTAGTTTAGGACAAAAAAAGCCCGGTTGCCAAATGCGTAGTTAAAAAGATCACAATAGCCTGTCATCCAAAAAAAATTCTTGAAGTTTCACTATTTTAAAATTTAATATGAATGATTTTCCGGATTTTTAACTGTATAGTAATTTTTACCATAACATTTCGGGTCATCCATCATCAGAAGGCAGGGTAATAAGACATGAATACTTTTTCTGTTAATTTTTAGTCTCTTATTTTGCCCTACAAGCTGATCATAAAGAAAGACTTTGATAATAAAAATTTTGACACAGTTAAAATGCAAACACTCAAAACTGTAGAATTGTGTTGCCTTTAGTTATTTAGAAGTGTTAACGATAATTGGCATTCCTAACTGATCTCCATTTCAAAGACAATGAAACAGCACAAAGTATACATAAAAGTACATAGCAAAATAGGAGGGCCGGCAGATTTATTTTCCTTGATGTAGAGAATATATTACAAGAGGTGAAAACACCTAGGAAATATCTACCGTAAAAATCGGAATGATATTAATTGAGGCCGCCGGAAAGACGCTTGATATGAAAAATGCTATCCCTGAAAGAAAAGATTAACACACTAAAAGCCAGTAAAAACATCCAAAATGATAACATGGACATTCTGAATTTTAATGGATAGGGTAAACAAAATAAAAGTTTTTAGAGGCTTCAAAGACTCGTATAAAAAGTACAATTTCATCTTTTTCTTTTAAATCTGAAAAACTGAATCATAAACTGCATCTATAAATGTCTCTGCCTTGTCACCGATACATCCTGGATATTAGAGAATGATCAGAGCTAAAGGCAGAACCCTTGCAAAGAGTTTTTATTGATTTTGCCTAACGATAGGTTCCTCGTTCTGATAAGAATTGCAGAAACGAGATATTGCAATATTAGGCTACATTTGCTACTAGTAAAATAAGTAAAATGCAAACATGGAAAACCAGCAACCTCGGCAATCACAATACTCCTTGTTGAAATCTTATTTGCAACCATATTTCAATCCTACCTATGCCGACGCCCCGAGGACAAGACCTGACGATGAGCAGAAGCAAACGCATTGGCACTGTTATAGATAAAACTAGAGACTTTGAAACCCTAAAACCCACAGAAAACCCTAAATCCTAAAAAAGTAAAGTTGGCCGCCGCTCAAACCCTAATTCAATCCCTCGCAACTTAAATACTTTTTAATAGAAAATCAAACATTAGCAATTGGGCCGTGTTCCACTTTGGTGGTTTAAATATTAGCACGCTCTTTCAACACAAATAAAAAGGAAACTAGAAAGTCCTCTTTGCCATGGCAAAAACTTGTGTCTGTGTTTTTAATTTAAGGTTTATTGATAAAATTGAATGGTTTATAAAGAAACTATTACATATTATGTCAATTTGTTTCTTCAACTAGTAAATATATCAATAGTATGATTTAACATTTAATTAGTTGAGAAAAGACATGACCTTCTCTTTTAGTCGCATGTTAGTATTAAAGGGCATGAAATGTTGTTCAGGACATAGATTCGGATTTATAGTAGGGATAGACAATCAAGAGACTATTGTATTTGCTTAGATAATTTTTGGCTATCTAGAGTTTCATTAGGTTTGGTTTGGTTGTTTATTTTGGGGGGAATAAACATAGAAATGATATATTTGTTGTAACATGCATTGATGTGACATGAGAATAATATGATCACCCAATACTCTCTTGCATTATTATATGATATGATGAAACGAGTATTTTTTTGTTTCCTTAATTTTGTTGGCAAAGCAAGTAGGTCCTTTCTTTTTTCCTAGGGACTTCTAGGAGGAAGTTGATAAAAGGGGGGGGGGGGGAGTATGTAAGGCCCCTAAGTCCTTTACCTATAACACCCTGGGAGTCTTCTAGTTGAGGATAACATTGTTTTTAATGGTTCATAGAGTTCTTACAATTTATGGAAGACTTCTTTGTTACTTGCATGGTGATAATGGATCTTGTAAGCATGGATTTCATACCTTGCATAATATGAATACATGTATAATACTGTGTAGCTCACTTTTTTATTATGAAAAAGTAAGGTTAACAAAAGGTATCATGGATAAAAAATATGTTTCAATTTGTGAATCTGAATGACATAAATTTGAGATTGAATTATTTTAGAACTATTAACGTGATTACTTGGATAACGAATCGACCATTGTGGGGATTTTGTAATTCATTGGAATCTATTTAAATAGCTAATACTAATGCAAGTGATTTGTAATTAGAATAACAACCATGTTAGGTTGTTTTCCAATAAATTCCTAGCAACACACTCATAACATCAAGTTGTAAAGGTATGATCTATGGATTTTGCAAATTATAGAAATATGATTCCTTTATTATATGTAGATTGCAAAATATATAACTTAAACTAAGTATTGTCTTGTATTTGTGTAGACTAAACACTCTTTATAGATTTTAACATACACAATGTCTCGTTAATTCCAATATCTCTATAAAAAATTAATATATTTTAACAATTATATTTCTTATCATTGGTGTTGCATTTAGTAATAGACCATTCTTTAAAGTACCTTTTGAATAAGCATATTATCTATGTGAAATTTAATAGATTCATAAGCATACATAGGGATCATTATGAATTTAATTGGATGTTGATTTTGAAATGAATGTCTATTTAAATCTTTTACTTGAAAAATAAGATGGGTAGTATGTGTAATAGTTATCCCTCATCTATCATTAGTTAAATTACTATGTAGTGTAGATAATTATTGTTTTGTGCTTTCATTGGATTGATCAAAAATTAGTGCATGTCAAGTGTTAAAAGTTTTTCTAAATAATAATGTTATTGATGTTGCAAAATTTTTAAGGTTTTTCAACTTTGTTAGTGTATAAAATCACTAAGTTTCCAAGAACCCTAAAATCCCTATATTATAGGGCCCACTGTGCATTCTATTTTGTCATTGATCAGTTGCACCCTGTTCTCGATCACTAAGTCGTGACTTAAGTATGCTTGTCATAATAATAACTAGCCCCATTCCTAGTACATTACCTTTTAATCGAATGAAATATTTTGATTGTTGCTAATTTTATCACTTTACAACTTCAGTGAATAGTTCTCCATGTGCAAATAATAATCCTTTTAGTTGTCCATGCTCCCCACGAGTCCGCAAGGGACTAAAGGCTTCATGTTTTAAGTTTTGCACACTAACGGGGAAACCTTTAAATGCCCCCACGGATGCCCCACGGATGGATGTAAGTAGATCCCATAAGGTCTTGTGGAATCGATCCAAGTTTGTGACATGGCTATCTGATATGGAAAGTTGAAATTGATATGGCCCACTTTAATTGGTCTAACCATTTTTTCAATTTGGTCAATGAGTGTCAAACGAATCTAGTTTATTGAATGCATCAAAGAAGATCAAAATCAACAACTAATATTCAAACTTTCAAGAAAGTTTGTTCATTGAATTGTTTGCTTGTGCGAGTAGAGAGTAATGGTGGAAATGACAAATTTTGACCTTATTGTCTGTCCAATTTTGCCAACAAATTTAATTTTTAGATGGTTGGCTCCTCACTTACACAATTTGTGAATAATTAAAGTGTCTTCAAAGCAAAAAAGTGATTTTATGTGATGAACTAGGGTTTTTCAATTGTGTTCACAAGTAAGTGCAAAAAATCTATATTCTTGATCTGAATTTTAATCTCCTAGTATTTCAAGCTTACCTGGGTTGAATTATAGAGTGTTGAAGAATCTGAATTTTATAATAAAATCATAGAACCCTAGTTTTTATAAACCCTAGATTTCAAAATGAGTTGATCTAGCCAAGCCACGTTCCTTCCTTACAAATACCCACTCTACCAATACCTACTTGACTTTCTCTCAAAGTCATCAATGAAGATGGTGCATGCAGTAGGGGTAAACCCACATTTAGGCAAATTTGAATACATGTGTGTGGAAATTTGGAACGCAAATATCCCTCATATTGGTTGGGAATTATTTTTGCACTAGTATAGGAAAAGAGAGAAGCTTGTACCAATGTCAAATGTATGGACATGGAAAACTGATTTTCCCAAATATCTTTATAAATTTGGATTTCATCAAAGCAAATGCAAAAGCCTATGATCCAAATGTTAAGATGATTTGGGCTAAAAACGAGGGTGAGCTCATTTTAGTAACCAAACAAAAGATTGTAGATGCCTTCATGTTGAGTAGAATGGCTAACAAGGCAATAAAATTTTGAGTACTTTAAGGGTGAATACTACAAGCAACAAATTACTCTCAAATATGCAGTTGTCTCTAAGTATAGGCTCAAGGGTTACAACAATAACATCGTCGCCATCTCGTGGAATGAAAGGATGCACTTTGTAGTCATTGCATTTGAATATTATTTCATTAAAACCTACCACTCATTGTGTTAGGTTTTAGGAGAATATCAAAAGGATAAGATCCTAGTTGAATTCATATGTGTGGGAATGGATATTTGAAGCATGATGGTGAATTTTGAATTTGACTTTTCCACCTACATTTCAAATGAGATGCACAAACAATTAATGGAAATCAAAAGAAATGGCAAGGTTATTAATTTCTGGTGGTATTCTTTGTTGTGTCACTCATTGTTGTTTGAAGCAAAAGATAGGTGGGACAAGGCTCGATGTGTGGCTATTACAGACAATAGAAAATAGAGGATGTTAGTCCAATGTTGAACTTACATTTGGGATAAGCATTGTAAAAAAGTTGATTATGTTGCTTTCCACAATCATTTTGTTGCTAGGATTTTGGGCCTTACGAGGAGATACAGGGAGATTTCTTGCCCAGATTTTAACTATGTTGAGGCCAAAGGAAAGGAAGCCTAAGCTTAAGATCAATCACAATTGGGGTGATTGGTATTTTCACACCGACTCCATTATTTTCAAATTATATGGATGCCCAGTCCCCCCACACATTCTTCCAAAAAAAATTCCAAGGAGAATGGTATTTTTACAATTCATGTGGCCCAGATGAAAGAGGTGGAAAATTTGCACCTAAAAGGGAAAAAGAAATGGCCCAACTTGCCTATAAGCATGGTCTTTTCTGATTTTTTGGCAAACAAAAAAGGATTAGAAAAAAAATTATCCAATTAAATTAAAGGATACAAGTTGGTATTAGGGAAGATCGGGAACTTAGACCCTGAGAGATCTTTTCATTAGCTAAAACTACAAATAAGAAGGTTTGCCTTTCTACATTAAGTGTTGCTTGAAGATGATTTGATAAGAAATTGTGCATCCTTGTATGAAGTCTACAATAGAATAAGAAAATGGGAGATCATATAATAAGGAGAGGAACAAAGAATACAAAATGATTCGGGCTACAAAGGAGCCTATACAAAACTGGACATAGCATTGAAAGTATCAACAAGATATTGGATAATTTTCAAAAATTAGTTGGTAAAGCCCTTGTGGTGGAAATTGGGCTTGCTTACCAGCCACCTCCAATCCAACAAGTGTCAAAACAAGTAGGTGCAAAGATTGTAGAATTGGATATCCAATCAATGAAGGCCTCCCCTCCAACAATACAAGAATAACCACCAAAGGTACAAAAGACAAACCAACCAAGAACAGTTGATTACTCAATGGTTAAAGGTGAAGAGGAAACAAAAGTGGTTGGAGAAAGTAATGTGCTAGGAGAAGAAGAATTCAACCAACCAATGTCTTCACCTCTAAGAAGATAAGAGGTTGTTCAAAATCCTAAAGATATAGTTAACATGCAAGGAGAGATGGGTCAAGATGACCTAGGAGATGTAAGGGCTCTAGCATGTGCTCAATTTTATAGATGATGATTTTGTTAAGAGTCCAAAGTTTAAAGGATTGTGGATGAGGATCAAAGAAAAATAATTTTCAAAGAAGTTAGAGAACTTGCTAAAATGAATGTTGACCCTTATCAACATGAGGAGATAATTAATGCAACTTTGATGGATATAAATTTTGATGTTAGAGACATTATTCCTAAAGAAGGTCGGAGGGTTAGAAGGGAAAGTAGCATACTCCTCCCTAATTGGCATATAACTTCAACGTTAGTATTGGATTCCACCAAAAGACAAAAGGATGAGGCTTTTGTAATAGAGGAGGAGGCAAAGAGAGGATTATCTAGATCTAGTTTCCACCCCCAAATTGGAAACCTTGTCAATTTGGGCCATGGACCCAACTACAAATAAACCATTGCTGGTAGAGATTACATAGGAAAGGAGGGGTCTAATTGTGAAGAGATTGATTGATACTTTTTCTCCTCAATCAACAACATTAGCAATGCACACTATTATGTTTAGTCAAGCAGGCACAAAGAACTTGCAAGAGGGAAAGGACAAGATGTAAGAAGATATTGTAAAATTACAATATGCATATAATAATGAGGTGATAAAAAATGTTGCATCAACATCAACACCGTGGCCTCTTAGCCTTGTGGTGCATAGGCCATCCTCCCCTACTCCTTCGATGGATATGATTGAATATAAAAACCAAGTGGCAAGGAGAATTGAATATTTAGAACAAGAAGTGTAGAAAGCCAAAAATGAGAGCAAAACTGGAATAAGTACTCACACACATGATTAGAAGGGCTACAAGCAGACTAGAGGATACTTATGCCAATTACAAGGCCTTGTTCTCAGCCTAGCAAAAGTATATCAAGAATGCCCCAATACTTAAACCAATAGTTGACGGGTGGGAACCGAAGTGGGGCACTTTGACACTGTTATGCCAAATTACTCAATATCACCTTGAGAGACCAATAGAGAAGATGAGTACTATAATAGTCAAAGAATAATAATTTTTGTATAAAGTAGAACAACAAATTAAATCAAAGAGGAATTATTTCAGAATCTTCAACACTGGATTGTCCTAGATATTCTTGGTTCAAATAAGCAAATAAGACACTTTATCTAGTGGAAGTCGAATTTTGATTTATTAGTTCCTATTATGCTTCCATTTGTTGATTTAAAGGATGATGTGAGATTTTGCCAAGTTCAAGGGCACAATGAAAAGCATAAAAAGAGACAATACAATGACAAGAACAAATTATATTCTCATCAATATACAAATGATCAACTGGATTAACCAATACAATGAATATGAACCTGCTTATATAGGCAAGGCCATATGGATAAATGAGCACACAATCATGATATGAGGCTCAATGAGAAACAAGGGTAGATAAGAAATACTAGGAGTAGGTAGGAGAAATAATATAATATTCCACAAGAGGTGGATGATCCACCGAATGTGGAGTGTAATAGCAAAATAAGACCTCAAAAGGTGGAATTTCTCCTACAAGCTATATCCCTATGTGCACACTTCCCTAAGTGTCTCATATCCAAACTACGAAGAGATGCATTATCCTAAGTGAACTTAAGTAAGTGTAATAATATCCATGATGAATATTTATTTACACCAACACCCCCCCTTAAGTGCAACTTAGGGGAATGAAGACTCAAGTCAACAATGCAAGATGGGTCCCCGCTACTAGGCCATGATAGGTACCCAAGTACAATATGCAAATGCAAGCAAAACTATGCAATGCAATCTCTCACAAACGAAGAAAGGGAGAAACCTCAGTGGGGAAAAACTCCCCCCCAAAAGAGAGATGAATGTACAAAAGAACTCTCAAAGAAGAAGGACAAAACCTCAAAGAGGAAAAAGCTGACCCCTCTAATGAGACATCCCACACCCCCAAGAGAGCTTGCAACTGCTGGAACTTACTCTCAGTGAAAGGTTTGGTGAATATGTCTGCAACCTGCTCCGTTGTAGGACAATACTGCAAATCAATGACCTGCTCCTCAATCAGCCCTCAGATATAGTGCATATAGATCTCGATATCTTTGGTCCATTGATGTTGGATTGGGTTCTTCGAGATTGCAATAACACTCTAATTGTCGCAATGTAGAACTGTCGGTCGTGGAATGGTGAACCCAAACTCTATGAGAATTTGTTGAAGCCAAATGGTCTCAATCACTGCGTTAATAGCTCCTCGATACTCAGCCTCAGTCCAAGAGAGAACAATAGCATGTTGCTTCTTGATCTGCCAACAAATGGGGCTCGAACCAATGTGGAAGTTGTAACTTGAAGTATACTTACGATCATCAAGATTGCTAGCCCAATCAGATTTTGTGTAACCAACCAAGCGAAGTCTTGTGCCTGTTGCATAGTGAATCCTATAGTGATGTGTACCCTGGATGTAATGAACGATGAGTTTGGCAGCTTTCTAATGAAGCTCATGTGGTTCCTACATGAAGCGAGAAACCATGCCAACCACAAATGAAATATCAGGGCGTGTATGAGTCAAGTAGATGAGACTACCCACAAGCTAACGATACAATGTGGCATCAACCGGTGGAGAAGAGCACTGAGCCTCGAGATTGACTCCTGAAAGAAAGGCAGTCGAGGCAGGCTTACAATCAGCCATATGAAAGCGTGCAAGAAGATCAAGAGCATACTTGGGTTGCAAAAGTGTTATCTCGGAAGGAGACTCTGAAATATCTATCCTCAGAAAGTAGTGCAAAAGACCCAAGTCAGTCGTAGCAAATCTGTCATGCAAAATAGATTTGACCCTGCTAATGATGGGTGTGGTGCTCCCTGTAATGATCAAATCATCAACATAGAGCACAAGTATCAAGTGAGAGTCATCCTATCGCAAAATGCAGACATTCGAACCAGAATGACACCTGGTGAACCCTGCTGAGAGAAGAAAGGAATCCATCTTAGCGTACCAAGCCCTGGGGGCCTGCTTAAGGCCATATAGAGATTTCATTAGTCTGCAAACCAAGGAAGAATCCTGGATGAAACCCTGTGGCTGCTCCATATAAATCTCCTCATCAAGATCCCCATGAAGAAAAACACTCTTCACATCCATCTGATGTACAACCCAACCATGAGTTGCAGCAATAGCAAGTGTCAAGCGAATGGAGTTCATCTTGGCTATGGGCGCAAAGGTCTCATTATAGTCAACACCTGGAACCTGAGAGAAAACTTTCACAACAAGCGGAGCCTTATACTTATCCACACTACCATCCACTGTAAACTTGGTCCGATAGATTCACTTACATCAAACCATCTTTCTCCCCTTAGGGAGAGGAACTAACCCCCACGTGTTGTTCCTCGTCAAGGAACTATACTCTTTGTCACGACCCGACTTAGACCCTAGTTAGATTTACTTTACTATGCTAGATACTTATATTGTTGACATTTTATACGTAATTATTTGATTAGCTTTTTCATGATGTTAGATGGTATTTTGTGGTTTAATGACATTAATGATGGTCAGTTATTTTATAATATCGTTATTTAATGATGATGAATTATTATTTTCAATTATGATCATTAATGATATTAATGCTTTAATTAGATTTTAAACCCGATAATATGAATAATGCATTTTATTATCCTGATTTGATGACCTTTTTTTGAGTTGGAGTAAGTTGCAGGTTAATCGTCGAAGGTAGACATATGACTGAGGAGGGATTTTTCTAGCTCGCTAGTAGCAACCTAAGTATTGGAACCTTGTGCAAAGTACCCAAATTAGATAAGCAATTAGTAAATTAAATTGGGGAGTTTAATATAAAATGATAAAATAAAATTATTAAAATAAAAATAAAATAATAATAAGGATAAATTATTAAATATACAAGTATTTAATATTACAATCAAGCTAGAAATTAATTATAATATAATTATTTAAAAGTGAGTAATTAAAAAAAATATAAGTTATTTGATAATTAAATTATAAAATAAATAAAAGCTATTTAAAGAGATAACATCTTGTAAATAATTAGAGGACTAATTTTAGGAAAAAAAGGGATTAATTCAAGGAATTTATTAAAATATTAATTAATAAAATTATATATATATAATCAAGATTATAAATTATATTTTCGACATGCAAGATACAATGCATGAGTAAATAGTAAGATACTAAATTTAGGGAAAATTACGTGCTAAAAATATAGACGACATGCAAGGCATGATGAAATCTAAATAATTAAATTAGTAGATTATTTTCTTTAAAACTAAATCTTTAAAATCATGCTAACAAATTTGTGATTTAATTTAAGAATTATTTTGTGAGTTCTAATCATACATTTTATAATTAAAAATTTGGTTTTATTTTTAGAACTTAATCATGCAATCAGTTAAATTTTATTTTTAGAGAATTTAATATTTATAAATATAGGGATAAATCTCTTATTTGATTCATTCCAATTCCTTTTGAGCTTCTTGATTTGTGTGATTGCTATGAAGTCGACAAGGTAGATTGAAGAGATTGTCTGAAATTTGGGAAACGCCTGGGATTCTTCTTTCTCACAGCCAGGTTAATTTATTTTTCATATTTAATTTGAGTCTTAATTTGATCTTTTTCTTTAAAAATTGGATATTGTGGATTTAATGCTTGTTTGTTTGATATGTCAGTTGTGTTGTCAATGTCATCTTCTCAATGTATCTTAAAAAGTAGAAACTGGGTTTTGAGGAAATTTACTGGGTTTTTGCGTTTTAAATATTTCTGATTACTGTGAAAATTTCAAAGAAATTGGAATTTGGGTTTTTAAGAAATGACTAAAACATTATGACTATATTTGAAAAGTCTTGATAGTGGTAAATTCTAACTTCAAGATTGATTTAAGAATTTTTAAGAAAAGAATAAAAGCAAAAAAATATTTAATATATATGAATATTAGGAATTGATTTTAAATATTATATTAACTTAAAATAGAGATTCTTAATTTGGAATTATTGAAAATATTTAAGTTTAATTTTGATTTGAGGAAATTATATTATAAAGGGAAAATTTATAAAAATTTATAAAGAAAACATATAATAATATTATTCTGACATTAATCCGCGGAGGGTTAATTATTTTTCTGTCTATGAGGGATGATTATGGAACGAGAGTGCTTGTTTATGGGCTAACCAAGGAAGGGTGATTTTCTTCACCTCCCCAATAGGGTAATGATGGCCATCATATTTATTTATTTATTTTTCTCCCTGCCATAACACATGTAGTTAGTTCAACCAGGATGGGTTGTTAGTTCTACATGATTGCACAGGATTCCTTTACTGCCAGTTGGTACCGACTTGCTAGGATACTCCGTCGTGAGGGACGGGAGCTTATCAAGAGCACCGGGAAGCTTATGCTTCATTTGGTTGGGCAGATAAAACGCCTGGGTCATATGTCTGTCATCTAGTTTGCGAGAGGAGGTTATCCAGGTCAAACGGAGGCAACACATCCAGAGACAGAGAAAGTCAGAGATTCCAGATAAAATTTTATGTAATAATTAAAGATGTGTATTTTATTTCATTGTAAAGACTAGAATGGTTGCATGTAGAAGTTATGAAAAAGGACCTATAAGGTAACCTGATGTAAAGCGATAGGAAGTCGCCATGCAATGTAACTAACAAAGAAAATAAGAGAAAAAGCTACTAACATGCTAACCCACTAACATGCATGATTTACTTTCTTAGATTAGTTTTCATTTACGCATGCATGCATGGTCATATTTAATTATCTGGTAGATTTATTTAATTATGAATTTTTGCATGTTAATTTAATTTGTAATAATTTTATGCACACGATTTACTTTTACACATGCGCACATGTAACTCGACATCGTAACTAATTATGGATTTGCATGTCATTTAAATTTCATGCGTACTTAACTTATGTTCTTTTTTTCGCATGCATATGTAGTTTTCACATGTTAATCATGAGATGCATGGTTGTTCAGAGTACTTGTCTATTATTTGCATTGCTTTTGCATGTGCAATAATGGTTAATTTATTTTTTAATTAAAACAATGAGTTTAAGTTTGGTTTAACTAGGGTTAGGACAAGCGGGTCCTTACACTCTTCCTCCATAGTGTGGTACCACTCAGGAACCCCTGATGCTTCCCAAAATGTCTGTGGATCGGAAGCAGTAGAAATGAAAGCATGTGGAAGGTCCTGATGCTGTGATCGAGTCCTCCGTGTATCTGAAGGATCCCCAACAAGAGAACCTGCTAACTCAATTGTCTGTCGAGCCCAACGAGGTCTAGGTGGAGGTGGAGAATGAGGCTCCTCAACTGCAAGTGGACGCGGTGGAGGTGTAACCCTGCGAGTTAGAGTTGAAGGAGTCTCATCATCTGAATCACTAGCATCACTATCCACAATGGAGGAAGGTGGAGGAGGTAGAGAGGCTAAGCTAGGAGAGCTTTCCTCAAAACGAACAATCCTCTCAATGAACACCTCATGTGTCTCGGGATCCATCAATCGATATGCCTTAACACCCTCATGATATACAACAAAAAGACAAGGCCGACTTTGAGGTTCCAATGCCTTGCGTTTCTACGGAGGAATGCGAGCCCATGCTGGACACCCAAAGACTCTGAAATGTTTCACAATCAGTTTCCTACCAGCCAAAGCCTCAAAAGCAGTAATACCTGTCAAAGCTTTGTGAGGAACCTGATTTTGGATGTGTCTGGCACAACTGATAGCCTCTGCCCAAAAGGTGGGATCAAGAGAACGTGCATGTATCATACAGCTAGCCATTTCTTTGATAGTTCTATTCTTGCGCTCCGCAACTCCATTCTGTTGTGGAGTGTAATCAATAGAATGTTGAAGATCAATCCCCTCAAATGTACAACAATCTTCAAGTCTTTTGTTCACATATTCCCTTCCATTATATGTGCGAAGAATCTTGACCACTTTCCCGGATTGCTTCTCCACACAAGTCTTGAAGTCCTTAAATCTGTCAAATACTTCACTCTTACGAATAAGAAAGTAGACCCAAGTGAAGCGGGAGTAGTCATCAATGAAGGTGAGGACACAACGGGCCTTACTAAATGAAGGTGCTGGAAATGGACCTGCTACATCGCTATGAACAAGTTGAAGAACTTCCAAAGCTCTCCAAGCTTTCCCCTTATCAAACTTCTCCTCGGGATGCTTGCCCATGGAAAATCCTGAACATACACTATCTGAAAAATTGATTCGAGGTAGACTTGTGACCATGCCTTTAGTGTCGAGCTGCTGAAGATAGCGGTAGTTAAGGTGACCAAACCGCTCATGTCATAGCTTACTTTTTGAATTTGAATGAGTAAGCAAGGCCCTAGAAGGAGAACTTGGCGCAAAATGGAAGAATGAATAAAGCCTTGAGTTGTCATTGACTTGTCCCCCTGCTACCAAGGCATCATCATCAAGTTCCTTTACCATAACCGAATTAGGTGTAAACTCAACCTTTTTCCCATTCCCATAGTGAGTGATTTGGTAGATAGAGATAAGGTTGGTAGACAAGTTAGGAACATTGAGAACATTCTCAAATGTTCCATCATCCATGTCAATTGAACCTTTCCCTTCAACCTCAACTTGTGTATCATCACTTATGTAAATGTGAGGTACCTTAGATGGCTCCAATGAAGAAAACTACTCCTTTGTATAGCCAATGTGATAAGAGGCACCTGAGTCAAGTATCCACTGATGTGAAGAACCTATTGTTGCCACAAATGCTTGCCCTTTTCCCTTAGACTATGAGGAAGAGGAAGGAGATGAATCCTTCTTTGTGTAGGCGGATGGCAAGTTGATGTTGTTTTTCTTAAGAAGATTTGTCAACTCATCAACTTGCTTGGTGTGGCATCGATGCTCATCATGACCATACTTCTTGCAATAAGCACAAGTTGGTTTATCCTTCTTAGGTGGAGTCCCCTTCTTGGAAGAGGATGAAAAATCACCTTGTGATGGAGAGGATGATTGCCCTTTTTCCTGTTGTGGCTTAGATTGCTTCTTCTTCTTGTTGGAATCTTTGCCTTGACTCCCTTGAATCCCTTGATTAGCCACCAAAGCCTTGGACTTTGAAGACTTGAGAAGCCCCATGTTCAACAACTTAGATTGTTCCAATATCAACATTTATGTGAAAGCATCAAATGAAGCCATAATTTAGGAACTCCCTACTGTCAAACGATGAGTTTGGAAGCTTGAAACAAATGTTTCATATTCTAGTGCAAGCTTGTCCAACAAGCTGAATATCAACTAAACATCCTTTTTGTCAATTCCACAATCCTTAAGCTTTGCTCTTAGCTCATTTGCTTTGGTGACATAATCTTGGATTGTATCAAAACTCTTGGGATCCAAGTTGGTGAGCTCATTGTCAATCTTGTAACCTCTGATTTCATCAACTTGACCATACAATTTTTGAATCATATCCCAAGCCTCTTTGATTGTAGTACACTTCTCAATATGAAAAATGAGATCATCTGATACATACGCAAAGTTCCAAGAGCCATAAATTCTTAGTGAGCCATTCTAACTGAGCATTAGGATCAGCCTTAGGATCAGGTGGTGTTTCTATTGTTCCATCTATGTATGCGTGAGACCTTTTTCCATTAATTTGCTCCATACTTTAATTTTCCATGATGCATAATTATGTGGAGTTAAAGGTGGAAATTTACGAGGACTCATTGGAACAAAAATGAAAGAGAACAAGGAAGGAGAGGCACAATAACACAAGATATCCCCCCAAATTCACTCAATCAAAGATCGCCCCCCCCCCCCCCCCAAATGATGTTTTGGCACTTTATACTTAGTGTATGTACAATGGGCCACTTGCAAAAAATGGCAAAGTGGACTTCTGATTTTAACTTTACATCTGCCTCAATGAGGACAAAGGAGACTCAAACTAATAATGCAAGTGATCTAAACTAAGATCCAAGCAAATTACAAGTACCAAATAGGCCAAAAAAGACCAACATCCGAAAGTACAATATCCACTCAAAATCTCTAAAAAACTGATCATATATTATGAAAGTAGACAAAAAAATATGCAATTAAAAAAAAATGACACCTGAAAAGGAGGTCATATGAGTTCAAACGAAGCCTTTGAAGTTGCAAAATTGAGGATTAGACAGGTACAACTGAGAGAATCCAAAAATTTTGAAAAAATTGTGCACCAAAATTAGAAAATAACCACACCACTATGAACAACACGAAAAATTAGCCCAAATAAAAAAAAAATTGCACCCAAAAAGGAGCAAAATTGAGCAAGTTATGAGCCTCGAAAGTTGACTCAAAAATCCAAACTACTCAATGGAGAGGAGTCTAAATTTTTTCAAAACATGTTGGTTGGGCGCTGACTGTGTGTTGCTGGCTGGTCAAAGGTACGGACCCCCCCCCCCAAAAAAAAAAATCAATCTTTTTTTCAAGAAAAATTATTTTTTAGATTTTTTTTTTTAAATCCAAAAAAATTCCCTACCGTACTGCCCGAATTGGGCAAAAAATTTCTCCAACACCCAAAATTTGACTTTCGCCAAAATAGGTCGAGTTTATAGTTGATTTTTATGGAAACGACCTCCTGGACGCAATGGTGAGGTCGAAAACGCTCTAGGATGCCTCCAAAACGCACAGTACCTCAAATCCAAAAATAGAAGTCTTCCAAGATGTCTCCCAAAACCAATAAATGAAGCTCCAATAGCTCTGATACCATGTGAGATTTTACCAAGATCAAGGGCATAATGAAAAGCATAAAGAGAGACAATAGAATGACAAGAACAAATTGTATTCTCATCAATATACAAATGATCAACTGGATTAACCAATACAATGAATATGAGCCTACTTATATAGGCAAGGCCATATGGATATACGAGCACACAATCATGACACGTGGCTCAATGAGAAACAAGGGTAGGTAAGAAATACTAGGGGTAGCTAGGAGAAATAATATAATATTCCACAAGAGGTGGATGATCCACCGAATGTGGAGTGTAACAACAAAATAAGACCACAAAAGGTGGAATTTCTCCTACAAGCTATATCCCTGTGTGCACACTTCCCTAAGTGTCTCATATCCATACTACGAAGAGATGCATTATCCTAAGTTAACTTAAGTAAGTGTAATAATATCCATGATGAATATTTATTTACACCAATAGATGATGTTGATCTTAACATTTTTAATAGTATCATGGATTGAATAATTGCACTTGAGTATGGTTTTGAGAAGTTCATCATAGAGGTCAGGGCAACACTTGATAACAGATATCAGCAACACATGACAAATCTACAACAAATACTTGCATATCAATGATCACCAGAAATTATGTATATTCAATGACAGAAGAAGGTTTACAAGCCATTGGCCTAATATTTTGGTAGTAGTCATCAAATTTTGATCAAGTTGTCAACTCATGGATGCAATTATTATTTTTGAGATGAAGTAATTGCACAAGTTATTTTGCATTTCAATTGACTATATTTTGGATCCATGCTTGTTTTGAATTTTAGAGTGATTTGAATGCAATGTTTTGATTTGGATTTCAATCTGTCAACATAAAATACTATACACCACATCACCTCTACATTGAGTTTAAAAACATACTTCAAGCAACTACAACCTTATGGAGATGAACCAAATCTACTTCAAGAAATATATTTTTACACTTCAACAACAATAGTGTCTCCAACAACCTTTTGCATTGAAGAGGAGCTCTTTTTTTCCTTTTTGTGCATATAAAATGGTTTTTGTCATATTATGTTTTAAGGTAGTTACCTACTGAATATGACACTTGTAAATGTCATTAAGCTTGTTACTCCCTTGTTTTATAAAAGAGAATGCCAGGAAATTTTAAAAAGGATTAAAAGTATAAGTATAGGAGGTCAAATCTAGCTATGTATAGTGTTATATTTAACATGTTATAGTAGAAAATATTGGTTTTGTCATATGATCTATTGTATAGCAATTTATTTATTAGAATGATTAGCAAATATTGAAGCGTCTATCTGAATTGTCACTACTGGTATTATTTTTAAATCTTTTCAAATTAATAAACAAGTTTTGTTGATTTCATCTCTATGTTATTCACATGATGTATGTCTTATTTTTTGCATCTTTATAAGAAAATGAATAAATTGCTTTAAGTAATGTATAAGGGTTTAGGTGGGATATCATGGATCTTGAAGTAGAACTACAGATAGATATAGCATGAGGTTATTGTTGTAAAATAATATTACTAAGAATGCCACAGTAAAAATCCATTTGTTATAAATATGTTGTATTCTTTCAAACATTGACTCTATAACCCTAGATAGGCATTGATCAAGATTCTTGATTTACAGATCAGGATAGAATCATATTCAAATTAAAAAAGGTCTAATTTACTTTTTGTAATTTCTTTTAGATAGGTTTATATGCTCCTTGGACCAATAATGAGCATATCCAAGAATTGAGCCACAATTATTGAATGAACTATAATATCTTGGTCTAAATGAGTGAGAAATTTTATGTTAAAACACATTATTTGTCAAAGTGAAATATAGCATTAAGTATTGTATAGGATTACCCTCATTTGTCTTATAGAACCAAAAGTGTAGAGGAATTCAATCTTTTTATTGATTCTTATTCGCTAACCGCTGGCTTGAGGTTTTTAAGAATAGGAAATTGGCACATCCTTAGAAAATATCAAGTAATCAGTTGGAAGAGCCAACAATTGGATTATTTTATCTTATTGTCATTTGGTCTTCTAACTGTCAACTTGTTATAAATTAGGATCTTAGGATGCTAATCATTATAAACAAAATATAAAATTAATGTAACAAGAATGATACAAATATAAATTAAACACATTACACAAGATACACATGGGGAAAACATTTTCAGGTAAAAAACCCCAGAAAGCATCAATTTATTAAAAAACTTACAAAATATAATCTATTAAAAATAGATTGAACCTAGGGATACTTCTCCTTACTTCCACATGGCCCATAATACCTTTTGTGCATAGTGATATAATTCACTACAAAATCTCCAAATTCACACTCTCTCAAATGTGAAAACCTCCTTAAATATAGGAGGAAGGATGTCAATATTTGTCACGCCTTTTCAATAAACCCATTCATAAATAATTAATAATATAATAGTTATTAGATTATAATTATTTTAAATGGGAAACACATAATAAAGCATATACTATATAAGGTTTTATAACCTTGTATTGGAATCATATTATAAGAGTTATAAGGGTATGGCCCCTAATAACATTATGTTCTAACACCCCAACTTATTGTTAATAGGGGGCATCATAGGTCAATCTTCATAAAAGAAAAAAATGAAGTACCTTAGTAACACAGGTCTTCTTTGACAGTGATAAATAGGGACACAAATATATGCCAACATGAAGATCATGCATTACAGACTACATGAAAGTCATCTTGTCATAATTTATAATCCCAATATTTCAAAAATGATGTTATGAGGTCTTATAAAAAATTATATTGGAGTCATTGTCTCCTAAATTTATCCTCACTCCAAGCTCATTGCATAGTGCCTATAGATCTTATACAATGCTTTTACAAGTGGAAGTTTTACAAAGAAAATAATTTAGAATATGCCCGTAGGACTTAAAAAAATATGCCCACGAGACTTAATAAAATGTGCCTGTAGGACTTAAGAAAATGTGCCCGAGGGACTTAATAAAATGTTCCCATAAGACTTAAGAAAATGTGCATGTAGGACTTAAGAAAATGTTCCCGTAGGAATTAGAAAATGTGCCCGTAGGACTTGAGAATGCCTAGAGATCTTATATTATCCATGTTAGGCCATACATCCAAGGATTTGGTTATCTTGAGGTGTTAAAATGCCTATGTGTCTTATTTTATGTCTAAGGTCTTACATATAGAGGTGTCATTGTTATGCACACTCTCTCTTAACGGTGACTCCTTATGGCCAAACATTGAATTGAATTTGGAGCATATAATGTTATACCTTTTAGGTCTTACATCTAGGATTTAGCCACTAGGTGGTTTCATGCACACTCCCCTTGAATGACATCACCTTAAAGCCAATCACTCCACAAAGGTTTTGATATGTGATGACTAATATTCCAAACTATTAATTCTTAATCATAATATACTTTCACTTGAATAGAAATAGAGAAAATTTTTATGACATTTAGAATATTTTTGCTCGAGTGAGGTGCCCATGATCCTCATTGTGTTTTTCTCTCCCCAGAAATGAGATTCTTTGGTAAAAGTAAAATAACTTCAATTATCATATAGTAAAATGGTACTTTACAAGCATCCAATTGAAACTCTTCCATAAATATTCAAAGCCATATTAATTCTTCAAGAGATATTTCACCCTTTGATTAAAAGAAAAAATAGAAGATAACTATCTTGAAAGAATTAGACCATCCATGTGATAGCACCTGCACCACTTTTAAGACATAGTATATGGTATATTTCACATGTTGTTGAGCACAAAAAGTTTCCCATCACATTATATATATATCTTAAAGTAAAACTTGTAAAAATTATTAGTATAACATAACCTACTTTGATACCACATTAGAAATTAGGATCTTAGGATAGTAATCATTATAAAAATATATATAAAATTAACGAAAACAAAATCATACAAATATAAATTAAACATATTACACAAGATATACATGGAAAAAATATGTTCGTCACGTTAAAAACCCCATAAAGCATCATTTTATTAAAACAAGTTAACAAAATATAGTCTATTAAAAATAGACTAAACCTGGGGATGGTTCTCCTTACTTCCATGTGGCCCATAATACCTTCTATGCATGGTGATATAACTCACTATAAAAACTCCAAATTCACATTCTCTAAAATGAGAGAGAAACTCCTTAAATATAGGAGGAAGGGTGGCAACATTAGTTGCACCTTTTCAATAACTCTCATTCATAAATAATTAATAATCTAATAATTATTAGATTATAATTATTTTAGATAGGATATACATAATAAAATATATAATATATAAGGTTTTATAACCTTATATTAGAATAATATTATAAATGTTATAAGAGTATGACCCCTAATAATAGCATCGTGTTCTAACACTCCCCCTCAATGTTAACAGGGGGCGTCACATGTCAATTTCCATAAAAGAAAAAATGAAGTATCCTAATAATGTAGGTCTTCTTTGAAAGTGATAAATAGGGACACAAGTATATGCAAGCATAAATATTGTGCATTCTTGACTACATGAAAGTCATCTTGTCATAATTTATAATCCCTGTAGCGTCCTAAAATTGCGACACTTGCAATTTCGACCGCATTTGGGTCTTCACGATGGCGACGCAACACCGAACCTGAATGGAGACCCCGAAACTTGTTCATGACATCAAAAACTGCATTTTTCAGCACCCTGGCCTGATCCTCCTTGCACCCTGCTGTCCCTGGAGGTGGGACCATGGCGCCCAGCGCCCTGGTCCCTGGCCCTATTTTGGGCCGAGTCTCTTATGGGGCTTCGGGTCTTTTAGCTTGCAAATTGGAAAATATTGTTTCCTGGTCGGCCTAAGGTCGGAAAAATCAGTCTATCAATCCTAATTGGCAAGTATATAAACTACATTTCCTCTCCCATTTTGGGAGATAGATAGATGGAAAAAAGGCGGAAGCGACATTCAAACATTCAAGCATTCAAGCATTTCTTCAAGCAATTGAGTATTCTAAGTCTCCATTCAAGGCTAAGTGTTGCATTCAAGACAAGGATTCAACCACTGAAGAGGAGATCACATACTACATACAACATACAACATACAACAACATCTACACCTTCGCATGTAAGAATACAAACATTCTTACAACAAGGTACTAGTACTTGTTTTACATTACAATCATTTACATTTACAGCATTCTCATTTCTTGGTTAATTCCAAAACCGGGGTTTGACCTAAGGGCAAACCCCTAATCCCTAACCCCCCCAATCGTCTTCGCTTTTCTGTGTCTAGGTTGCAGGTACGTGGCTGTAATTGAAGATCTGGAATCCTTGTGCAGAGATGAACAGATCCCCCTTCGTTTCGCGGATTTTTCGGAGGACCGTGTGCACACCGGGCGCCATCGTCCCGTCAAATTTCGCTCAAATTTGCAGGACAGCGCCGTCTCGACATTTTACTGCTAATTCCAGGTCCGCAGCTTCATCCTATATCCCTATCTCTGTTTATAAGCGAATCTTTCTCACTTTCTATGCATTCCTAGCTTGATCCTTTTATCTACATTCTTTACAAAAGAGGGTAGCCTTGCTGTCTTAACCCTTGAAACTCATTTAGAATCCAATCTTGCATTGTGTGGGATTGGATCTTGTGGGTTTCAACCCCTCTTTTGAATGTAAAGTCTCCCCTAAGTGAAAACCGTCAATCCTAAGTGACCTCCTTCCCCTCTCCTCGGAGTGGTGGGGGGAACACTTAGGGGTCGCTCGCGATTTTCCGCTTTACAATCCCAATGTCCTAAAAATGATGTTATTAGGTCTTATAAAAAAAATTATATTGTAGTTGTGGTTTCCTCAAACTAGTCTCTCCCTAGGTTCATTACATAGTGCATGCAGGTCTTATACAGTGCTTTTACAAGTAAAATATTTACAAGGAGAATACTTACAATATTCTCGTAGGACTAAAAAAATGTACCTATAGGAATTAATAAAATGTGCTTGTAGAACTGAAGAAAATGTGCCCATAGGAATTAATAAAATGTGCTCGTAGGACTTAAGAACATGTTCCTATAAGACTTAATAAAATGTGCCCATATGACTTAAGAAAATGTGTTTGTAGGACTTAAAAAAATGTGCCCATAAGACTTAAGAAAATGTGTTTGTATGACTTAAGAATGCTTAAAGGTCTTATATTATGCCAATTAGGTCTTAGATCCAAGGGTTTAACCATCCTAAGCTGTTAAAAAGCCTACATGTCTTATTTTATGTCTAATGTCTTACATCTAGAGGTGTCATTGTTATGTACAATCCCCCTCAATGGCAACTCCTTATGGTCAAATATCAAAATGAATTTGGAGCATATAATTCCTAAAGGTCTAATATTATGCAGGTCTTACAACTAGGATTTAGCCATTAGGTGGTGTCATGCACATTCCCCCTGAATGGCATCACCTTAAATCCAATCACTAGATAGATTTTTTGATATGTAATGGCTAATATTCCAATTTGTTTCTTCTTAATCATCGTATACTTTCACTTGAATATAAATTGAGAGAAAAATTATGTTGTATGTAATACTTTTGCTTGAGTGAGGTTCCCCTTATCTTCAATGTGCTTTTCTCTCTCTAGAAATGAGTTTATTTGGTAAGAGTAAATTAACTTCAATTATTAGATAGTAAAATGGCACTTTTACAAGCTTCCAATTAAAACTCTTCCATAAATCTTCAAAGCCATATCGATTCTTCAAGAGAAACTTTTTAATTCACCCCTCGAATAAAAGAAAAAATAAAAGATAGCTTTTTTGAAAGTATTAGACCATCCATGTGATAGCACCTACACCATTTTTAAGACATAGACTATGGTAGATCTTACATGTATTGTTGAGAATAAAAAGTTTCCCATCATTTTTTATATATCTTGTAAAAATAATAATTATGGCCTAACCTACTTTGATACCATGTTAGAAACTAGGATCTTAGGATACTAACCATTATAAACAAAATATAAAATTAATGAAATAAGAATCATACAAATATAAATTAAACACATTACACAAGATATACATGGGAAAACCTTTTTAGGTGTAAAACCCCATAAAGCATTATTTTATTAAACACTTATTGTTATCACATGGATACACACCCTTACCAAGTTGTCTACTCAGCTTTTCAGTGTAACATGGAAACACTCTTAGGCCTATGGGTTGCTTGTAAGTTGGAGTGAATATCCAAAGAAGGCTAGTTCCTTTGGAGCTATTACCTATACTACAACTTTTTCATTGGGAAAGGGAGAAAGATTGCTTAAATTGAAACCTAAGACTAAGTGGTGATGCACCGTTAAGATACTCAAACCTACATTACAACTATTTTCACACACAGCTACTCAATAGTTAACTATTTCTTGGACAACTGACATATTATAACTACTAATGTATCATTGTTTTATAGAGAGGTTTAGTTTTTAGATTTTTAGAAGGGAAACAAGTTGTTTACTACATCTAATGCTTGATTGAACAACAACACAACCTACAAACTGCACTAAATAAGTATTTTATGCTTGTAAATACTAAAAGATGAGACAAATAGTAGAGGATTCTCATTCAAATATTAAAAAAATACATCGTTCATCTATTCTATATAACAAACAACATATATAGAAGGCAAAAAGAAGACTTACATGACATTGAAGATGTAGAAAAATAGTACAAATATGAGAATGTCTAGTATTTCTTAAATAAAAAATAAAGGTTTACAATACTATATCAGTCTTCTAGACTGCAAAAATTGAGTTACCGTACAATACTATGATGGAAAGAACTCTCAACAGTTACAATTTTTCAAGAACTTTCCAGAATTGCTTGAAATTTGTCCCCGTGTGTTTATTTTAAGCCTTGACCAACTGCTCCCTAAATATTAGCATCATTCCTTGAAGTCATAAACGAGATGCCTTATCCTACTAGCTTGACTCCATCTTGGTGCCAATAAACTACTTTTATTGACTTATTCAGAACTGCTTGTTACATGTGCCATTGATTTATACCTGCCTTTTATTGCTCATAAATCTCCTCTAACTATTATTTGCACAATAATAGATCATGTGATTTGACCTACAACTTGGCATGTTTAATTGAAGACTATCATGATTACTAGCATTGATTCTTAAGCTTTTATCATTGTCTCTATTGGTTGTACTCTTTATCCTTTAGTCACTCTCATGTTGGCATTTAATAGAGATGATAAACATTTTTGCATGTTTATCTTCTCAAACACATGCTCTCCGTTCATCTATGATATTTCTATCACGTGCTCTTTCCTTTTGAGTAGTGCATTCTTGTCATCGAACCTTCAACATCATTCGCCACTTAATCTTATCCATGCATCTCACTTGTATAGACTCTGCCATTGTCATGTTATATTTTTGTTTGCTCAACCCTCGTAGTTATGTCATATCCTACCTTTTTTAAACATGCCATGATACTTTAGGCTTTTCATGGAACATATAATTTCATGTGAAGGATTGTTATTATTAACCCTATATCATTTTTCCTTGCATTTTAGTGCTACTTGTCTTTGATCTCGAAAGGCATTATGACTGTTTTATCTTCAAAGATACTAAGTTCCTATAGACAATTTCAAATACAAGACTCCCCACCATGTTTCTATCAAAATTTATATACCAAATCAACCCAAGGCTTACCAATGTTAGTTATTTGTCATTGATTCCAACCTCTATGTTTTGACTGCTATTAGCAATCATTTCTCCTTGCATTTTCATTTGATCGCTGCCTTAAGTAAGCTATCATTAGATTGTGTTCCTGTCTTATAATTTCTCTATCCCATTGTCCTTTGTTGATGGGTATGTATTCCTTACTTAACACGACTTTTTCATTGATATATGCATGCAATTTTTAGTAGACTATCTTCTTGTTTACTTACCAAGCACTATCCTTGGTTCTTGATGATTGCCATTTTCCCCCTTTTCAACAATTTGGGGTTAGAGTAGAACTATTCCTCTTTATTATTTCTTTAATAATTCATGGGGACTTTCATTGTAGAACAACATTGTCTAGAAAAAAGGCTATACTATGATGCAAAGAACTATCCTCTTGCCTTCCCATATAACTTTTTAGACCTCCAGGTTGGAGTCTCTCTTCGTGCATACCTTTCATCTCAACAACATGGAAAACTATATTTTCTATTCCTCATCCTTGTCCTAGTTTTATCTCATAGAACTTGCTACCATCAATATTCTTAGAAGCCATATGCAATATGCAACCACTGAGATTATTGTAGAAGATTTGTAAAAGGAACCATTCTTATTTTTTATTTCTATGCTTCATCACATTTTTGAGTAAAAAATGGCCAAGAAAATTGCGTGGCTGCCTTTGAAAAATCTTTCATTTGTTTTGTGCTTGTAGCCAATGGAGACCCTTTTGAAGATCCTTGTACACTATTTTCCTTATTTTTAGCAATATTAATTGCTAAATTCATAGTAGTTGTTGCAACCACATCCCCTAAAATGTATTGATTCTCATAAGAATTTAGTTGAAAAGTTACTTGTCTTTTTAAGGGGTATCTCTCAACCACAACCATTTGACCAGGTGCACACACGATGCAAAACTCATATTTTTGTACTTGTTATTTCACATGGAAATTTTCATTCCCAACATCTATTCTAGTTTAGTTATTGACTTTGAACCAAACATTTATTTTTATTTTAAATAGTACAAGGGGAATTGGAACAAATAAATTGTTGTTCATGGTTTTTTTTTAATAATCATGCATCAACATTCAACGATTCCATCTCCAAAGAAATTTTACAACATGGTATTAGAGCATAACCATCACACATTAATATACATCCATCATCTCAACATCTTCTCTACCTACTATAACAAATTTCTCAACAGGTTTGCCTCTAAAATAAATTATTGTTGAGGATATTATTCCCTTGGGAAGTTGTAGATGGGACTAAAGGTGCATTCTTTTGTTCCTAGGGTATGTGAGAATATGATACAAATATGATGGATGTTTTTGAAGTGCACTTCTCAAATAACTTATCTGCTTTATCAAGTGATTCTTTACTAATTGTCCTAATTTTTGTTGCAGATTGTCCTTTCTAAGGCTACATTTGAGATAGGGTTGTAGTTTGTCATACTATGACTTATTTTATCATTGAAATCCTTGATTCACATAACTTGTGCTTAAGCAACATAATTAAAGTCATTCTATATTTGTCATGATGATAAAATAACATGATCATGACAACCACATAGACATATCTCCAACCCTTCTAGATAAAGATTAAAAGTGCTCAAAGGAAACTCTTATGTGCCATATCAAAAACCCTTTTGATGCAATTATCAAGTAACCAACTCTTCGACTTCTAGTCTTCACATAAACCTCAAAAAATCTTAGTTAGGTTTAAACCCTCGAAAAAAAAATGGAGAAAGTATACCTATCAAAATGACAAAGCAACCACGCAAGCCTGTCATGTGGGTGAAAGTATGCATGCTTAAAAATCTTCCAACAATAAGTTATGTGCCCTAAATCTCTCCTACAACTTGCTTTTGAACCTCATGGACTTCTTCAACAACATGGAGAGACCTTGAAAAGAAAAGTGTCATGTATGCCCCTGCAACATGCCATATTCCTCCTCTTTTCCTTCAACATGGTTTGAATAGGGATAATGAAAGATGCATCACATACTTGTCAAACACTTGATAAATCTGTCTGTGAGAGGAATAGTTAGGCATTTAATAAAATCCATAAATTACACATCAATGAAGGTACACAAATAAAACATAAACAAGGAAATAAGACAAGCAAACACAAACCATCTTTCATATGCTTGAAATGATCCCCTCCATTGTCCTTCTTGCTTCTCTAATAAAATGGTATGTGGCTCCCAAACTCCAAATTGCAATTGTGTTGAGAGCAAGGGCAAGAAGATTCAAAGATTTGAAGTTAATTTGAGAGCATATAGCTATTCAAAATGTGGATGAAAATAATTGATAAAAGAGCTCAATTTATAGAAAATTGACCATCAAAATGGCATAAGAGAATCAAGGAAATTGAAAAAGGAAAATTGAATGACATAATTTATGACAAATAAATTGAAGAGAGATTTATGCTTCCAAATTATGACAAATTAGCCTCAATTATTGCTTATTGAATTATGACAAATTTGAGCAAAAATAGCTTCATGATTTGAGGAATTAGTGGAGAAAAAGGTGGGAGAAAATATGGGAAATGGGAAGCATGAAATTAGGGATGACAAATTAGGAGAAAATCAAGAGAGAGAAAAGTAGGGAGGAAAATTAGGAGAGAGAAAGGTGGGAGAAATCAATAATTTCTCATTTATTAATTTATCTCACAAAAAGACAATTAGCCAATTAAATAAATAATTTAATTGTGACACAAGACATAGGGTAAATGAATAAATTCATTTATCCTAAGAAAAATATTAGTAAAAGATTAATAATTAAAGAATTATTTAACCTTGGGAGAGAGACATAAGTCAAGATAATGTCGTGAAATAAATAACATGATCAAGATAAGTATTTAATAATTGAATTGATTGATTGATATAATGATTGACAAATTAACTAAAATTTATTGAAATCAGTGCTCGAGATCGATCATAATGATTGAAATGACAAGAACAATTGATGAAGATAAATGATTGATGGAAAATTGATCGATGATTGATAAATGATAATTGATTGATAACTGTTGACAACATGACATTCATAATTGATTGGAATCAATTGAGGTGGGTTCTAATCAACGTTGATTAGGGTTAAAATAATGATTATATGATATTGATAGCTAACCATGATCATGAAATGACAATTAAGATTGACATAAATAAGATCCAAATTGAAAGGACTGAATAGGATCAAATAGGAAGAAAAAATAGAAGAATGACACGATGTTGACAAATAATAAAGACCAAATTTGCAACATAGACGAAGTGTTAGTAAAATGTGAAAACCTAAAAAAAGGTAACACAAACATGTTAAAGTATGACATCGTAAGCGTTGAACATTTTTCAGTGTCTACACTACCCTCCATGCATCCTCAAAACTTGGTAAAAGTCTCTACAAGTGTTCATATTTGGCGTTCATGCTTCAAAGAGATGAAACCCTGCAAATGTGTTAGCTTTCAAGAGACTTGATCAAAGTTCTCAAACCCTAATGTTGAATCAACCACATTAGCAACGAGAACTAATACTTAATTTTCCATTTTTGTAAGAATTGACTATAGCAACCCAAGATCTAGAGGCCAATTGAATAACACAAAAATAAGAGAGAACATTAGAGATAAGAAAAAATTGTATTCTCATCAAGATGCAAATAGATGGATGAATAAACAATATACATAAACCTGCTTATACAGGCAAGGCAAAAGGAAATGATAGCACACAATAATGACACGTGACTTAATGAAATGCAACGGTAGGTAGGAGTTAGTTAGAAATAAACCACCCAACACAAATAACTATGAATCCTAGGAAAGGATAAGTCCAACTAAAGTGAAAATGCTCCAACTAATCCTATGCAATTCCCTAAGTAAGCTTAAGTAAAGTGTAATTATATCCTTAGAGATAAATAAAATAATTTAATTACACTAGCACCAGCCCTTAAGTGCAACTTATGGGAATGTGGACTCAAGCTAACAATGCAAGATGGGTCCTGAATACTAGGTCATGTTAGGCACCCATGTACAAATGCGATGCAATCTCTCACAAGTGAAGAAAAGGAGAAAATCCAGTGGCAAAAAACTCCCCCACAAAAGAGAGATGAGCACACAAAAGAACTCTCAAAGAATAATGAGAAGGACAAAATCTCGAGTGAGGAAAAATTCCCCCTCACAAGAGAGAATGGGGAAGTCAACTAACCCCCCTAATAAAATATCCCACACTCCCAAGAGAGATCACAACTAATGAAACTTACTCTCATTGAAGGGTTTTGTGTAGATGTTTGCAACCTTCTTTGTTGTAGGACAATACTGCAATACAATGACATGTTCTTATATGAACTCCCTGATGCAATGCATATGGATATCAATGTGTTTGTTTTGTTGATGGTGAACCAAGTTCTTTGAGATCTAAGTGGAACTCTAATTGTCACAATGAAGGATTGTAGGTCGTGGAGTGTTGAAGTCAAAATTAGATAGAATATTTTGAAGCCAAATAGCCTCAGTAGTTGCATTGATAGCTCCTTGATACTCAACCTCAATTGAAGAGAGAGCAATATCATGTTGCTTCTTACTCTTCCAACAAATGGGGTTGAAACCAAGATGAAAGCTATAGCTTGAACCAGAATTACGTTCATCAAGATCGCCAAGCCAATTGAAGTTTGTATGCCCAACCAAGTTAAGTCCTATACCTACTACATAGTGAATCCCAAAGTGATGTGTACCATGTATGTAATGCAAGATGTGTTTGACAACTTTGCAATGAAGCTCATGTGGTTCCTGCATAAAGCGTGAAACCAAGCCAACCACAAAGGAAATATCAGGGGTTGTGTGAGTCAAGTAGATGAGAGTCCCAACAAGCTAATGATACAATGTTGTATCAACACGTGGAATGGAATACTTAGCCTCAAGTTTGACTACCGAAAGAAAGGGAGTAGAAACAAACTTACAATCAACCATTTGGAATCGAGCTAGAAGATCAAGAGAATACTAGGGATGAGCAAGAGTAATCCCAGAAGAATACTATGATATCTCAGTCTCGATAAATTAATGAAAAACGCCCAAGTCAATCATAGCAAATCTCTCATGCAAAGCAAAATTGAAAGTACCAATGATGGATGATATACTCCCTATAATGATGAAGTCATCAACAAAGAGAACAAGTAAAAAATTGGAGTCATCTTGTCACAAAATGTAGACATTTAGATTTTAATGACACCTGGTGAATCCCTCTAAGAGAAGAAAGGAATCCATCTTGGCATACCAAGCCCTAGGGGCCTGGTTGAGGCCATAGATAGATTTCCTCAATTTTCAAACCATACAAGAATCCTCAATGAATCTTTGTGGTCTTCACATCCATTTGATTTACAACCCACTCGTTAGCTGCAACAATAACAAATGTCAAGCGAATGGAATTTATTTTAGCCACGGGGGCAAAGGTCTCTATATAATCAACACCAGGAACCCGTGAGAAACCTTTTGCCACAAGTCGATCTTTATACTTATCCACACTTCCATCTGCTACAAACTTAGTCTAATAGATCCACTTACATCGAACCATCTTTCTCCCCTTGGGGAGAGGAACAAAATCCCACATGTTGTTCCTCATCAAGGAACTATACTCTTCATCCATTGCTAAGTTCCACCCAGGAACTCCTAATGGTTCCCAAAAAGATTGTGGATCAAAAGGTAAAGCAATGTAAGCATGTGGAAGATGCTCATGTTGTGACCTATTCCTTAAAGTGTCTGAAGGATCTCCAACAAGAGTACCTACTAACTCAAGAGTCTATCGAGCCCAATAAGGTCATGTAGGAGATGAAGGATGAGTCTCCTCAATTGTAAGTGGACCCTGCGAAGGTGTGAACTTGCCAGTCGAAGTTGACAAGGAATCATCATTTGAGTCACTATCATCACTTTTCATTATGGAGGAAGGATGAAGAGGATTAGAGGCCAAGATGGGAGAGATTTCCTCAAAGTGAACACTCCTCTCAATGAATAGCTCATGTGTCTCTGGATCCAAAAGTCCATATGCCTTAACACCCTTGGGATATCCAACAAATATGCAAGGCCTAGTTTGAGGTTTCAATTCCTTGCACTTCTATGGAGGTATGTGTGCCCATACTAGACAACCAAAAACTCTAAAGTGTCTCACAATTAGTTTTCTACCAAAGTGTTGGTTGAAAATTCTGTAAACTTGTGAGGTTTACAAAATTGTGGTTTTAGTCACAGTATGTGAGATTAAAATCTTAATTATAAGAGAAGGCTCCCCCTTCGCTTACTACTCTAACTTTATGGAAACAAAATTCTAACTACTAAGCCTATTCTAGTCTTGGGTATTACACCATCTCATTCTCTTTCTTCAGAATAGATGTTTATCCCTTTCTCTCTTTTTAGAAAGGATGTTACAATTGAAAGAAATAATGAACAACAAACTTCTAAGTTATTGAGAAAAAACTAAAGAGTACTAATGAAATATACAAAATCACAAGAACCAAAGTTTCCATGAAAGCACAAAGTCTTATGTTGCTTCCTTGGGATGAGAAAATAGCACTTGAGCTTAAAGTCTTTAAAACACTATAATCCTATCAACCTTTAACCAATAACTTCTATAACCCAAAATGAACTTTCGAAGATAACAAGACAAAGCACAAAGTCTTTGTATTGATACCCACTTACAATTTTATAAACTTTTACTTAAGACAAGAAAATAAAGCTCAAAGCCTTTAAATGGTTATCTATGTACCAATTCTACCTTACAAATGCTGAAATGTAACACAAAGTTTACAAAACAAAATTTGTTCTACTCTTTAACAATACTTTTCCTTGATGCTTTTGCTCAATAAAAACAAGATTCTACAATAAGAATGATGTAAGAACACTCTCACCATAAACCAAAATGAATTTAACAAATTTTTAATGCCAAAGATGTTCTCTTATTTGATCAAGTTTGCAAAATAACAATATGGACTCAAATTTCACTTTTCTCTTCACTTTAGTAGAGTTTTGTTGCATACAATTAAAGATGAAAATTGCCATGAAGACCCTCATATATATAGGATAAGGGAAATGAGAAAAAATAGGAAAAAATCAACTCACTATGACTAAGTCAAAAATAGAGTTTGATTCGACTTAGGACTTGTGCAATCCTACATGCAAAACTGTATATACAAAATGACACTTGAAGTGTCGATTGGAATTAAAAAAATGCACCTGCAAATAGAATGCATGAAAAATGACTATCTAGATCTCCATCTTGAGTATCATCATCTCCATTTTTATTCAAGAAATATTCAAACTTCTGGAGAGCAACTTGTATGTTTGAGCTATTTGTTTCATCAACATGACCTGAGATGACTTGAGCTCATGCAATTGATTCCATCAAGCTAGAGTAATTTTCTTTGGATTTCTTCGAGTTAGATCCCTGACTATCCTGGATAACACGGATTTCTATCAATTTGTGGATTGATGAGAGAGTGAAATATACTCTCTCAACCTTAGCCTAAAAAAGCAAGCTAAACTCTTGTAAGGTTGAATCTAGGGGTAGTAACTTGTGATCCTGATCAAGTAAATCACAAGGAAGCTCATCAATCTTGTCAATGATCCTTTTGAATGTCTTCTCACCCAAACTCTTTGCCTCCTCTAGGTCTTCAATGAGCTTCTCTAAAACTTCCATACGATGCTTTAGCAACTCATTGTATTGGACATACATTTTCGTGGAAGGAATCACTCCATGATCAATCAAAACATCTAGAGAAAAATCCATGAGCTTTGTCCAAGAATCAAAATCCTTCTCCTAAGTAGTCATTGCTTCTAAAAAAAAAATTAATGTTACATCCAATTCAGATTGAACACTCTGTACATTTTCAATCAACTTGGTAGCAAAACTCAAAAGGTATAGGTTCCTTGACTAAGCATCCTATCCATCCATTCTCCTATTGCTTTGCCTCATGAGGTAACCCACTCAACTTGGTTTATGAGTTTTTCATTAACAGGTGAAGTCATTAGTTCAATCATCTCTAAAGAATTTGTGATCTTAATTAATACCATGGCGAGTTGTTCCACTTGTTCCTTAAGCTTATATTTCTTAACCTTCTCTTCATTGTATCTTATCACAAGAGCATCAAAAGCGACTGAGCATCTTCCACTGTACCTTCATGGGTTTGCTTTCCAAGCTCAACCCTTCTTATCACATAGTCCTCTACTTGGAATTCACATATATTTTTACTAGGAGGCTCTGCAACTTCTGTATACTTGTTCTTGGCACTATCAACCTTAACCCTTGAGATGGTTTCAACTTTCTTTACGGTCTTTGGTTTGATAGGAACTAGTTGCTCAAAATAAAAATCATCAGGAGAAATAGCTTGCTCCTTCCTCGTGGGAGTGTTAGAAAGCAAATAGGGTGGAAGGATGGAATCATCATCAACACCTATAGCCAATGATTGGGAAGAAGTTCCTTGGCCTTGAACAATAGTGGTTACAATTGGAGGAGTGGAAGTCATAATAGAAGATGGGTTTTTAGTAGTTGACACACTAGGTAATGGCCCCATATCTGACATGAACTTGTCAAAATCCTCAAACATAGATGTAGATACTTTAGAAAAATTTGAGAAAGTTGAGAACACATTTTCAATGTTATCTTGAGTATCTAAGATAACTTCACTAGCAAAAGAAGAAGATATAGGAATGGTCACACTTGAAAAATCTGACACATATGAAATAGTGGACCCAAATGGTATGGATTCAAAAACATGAACTTGTGAAGAAGTAGAAACTAGAATAGGACTTAATACCTATGGAACACAACCTTCTATATCTCCAGGCTCAGTGCCTCTAGAAATTTCTGGTAAACCTTCTTCATCAAACTCTTCTTCTTCTTGCGCTTCTTGATGTTGTTGTTCCTCCTCAAGTTGGTCCAAATCAATAGGTTCATCCTCACACTCCCATTCTTCTGGTTCTTGTTATTTCTCCTGCTAAGCACTTGAACTATAAGATTTTTCTTTTTCATTCCCTTTACTCATTCCTACAATGAACTTGTACTTCGGAGCTTTAGTAGAAGCAACATGATCTTGCCTGTTCTTTGTTCTCAATTCTAATCTCTTTCCAACAAGCCCAACAACATCATCCTATGATCTAATGGTAAATGGCTTCAATTGGATTCCTTTATGTGTCAGCTAAACTAAGGAAGAGTGGAGAGGATGAATACTCATCAATTCAAAATTAACTCAAACAAATCAAACTTTCAAACTTAGAACCCTAATTTCTTGGATTTCACTCACAATCTCACTATTTCCCTAATAGGACAACAAATAGTGTTTTCTTGACTTAATTTCCAAACTCCATATCATACCTAGAAATCAGTGGCTATTTTAGATACCCATTTGTAAGTTCTACAATATATCAATTTTTTAGATATGGTTGTTTTGAAACATAACCCTCAAACTTCCTTGTAGCCTTTCAAACATGGTTTTTTTGTCACAACTTTTAGGGCAAGAATGACATTCAAAACATAAGGATATTTTCAGATACCCTTTTGGACATTATTAAACATATCTCAAAATAATATAGGTTTAATTTTAATGGAAAGGGTAAAAACTTGTCTGCTATTTCTGCAACTAGGGCTAATTACATGAACAAGTTTGTAGCAACAAATGAGGGTTTTCACCCATATTTTTAAAACGAGAATAGATCCCAAAGAAAAAAAAACTTGATTCAAATACCCATTTTGCCCTTATTTAACATATCTTAAAATTAGAGTAGTTTATTTTGTACGAAAACCTTCCAAAATTGATTTTTTGCTCTTGTTACCCTGACTAAGGTTTCAGGCCTGCTTATAGTAAAATAGGCATAACTTATTCAAAAATTACTAAAAATAGATGAGACCAAGCGAATAAGAAATTATATTTACATATATTTCAATCCCAATTTGTCAGAGATCAAGATATGGAATATTAAATTCATACCACGTGCTATAATAGGACTGTTATAGGAAAATCTAGAAATGGCAGTCACAAATGATCGTAACTTTCACAAAACTCAATGAAAAACCACAAAACTAATTGAAGATGAAATTTAATTCATTTATATCAATCACAATCAATTTTAGGACTTTATAAGACCATTAAAAATCCCTACAATGCAAGAGAGTAGCGTTATTGCAAGAAAACATAAGGAAAATTACTCCAAAATGATTCTATTTTCATTCAAAACCTTCATCAACCCCTAACCAGCCTAGTATTCATCTTTACAACATGTATTTATGCTATTAAAATCACATTTAAACCTCTCAATGTACCATAACTTATTTTGTTAGGACTAATGACACTTTTACAAGATTTGTTGCATTTGACAACTTTGCAACTTTTACCATTTTGACATTTTTTGTATTATGACTCCAAAACATTCTAAAATGGCTCAAAATGGTCTCAAATGACCATATTACACCAAAAATAGACTAAACTAATCAAATCCCAAACTAAGACCTCATTATTGCATTGGAGGTCCTGGCAGGTCCTAAGTGCTCCAACACCAGGGCAGGTCCTAAGTGCTCCAACACCATACTCCCAGACAAAAAAGAACTCAAGTCCACTTGAGTGCAGGTCTTCTTTTTCTTCCTAGTCTTCCAATTCTTTTTTCTACCATTGCCTTGATGTCTTCTAGGATTTTCCTTTGTGTTTGCAACTTGTTGGCTCTAGGTTGTCTTCTCAACTCCTCCTCTTCTTTCATTCTTGTAAGGTAGTCTTTCCTTGGCATCCTTCTTTGAATCTGATCTCTTTCAAGAGCCTTCTTCTCAATGATTTTAATCTCCTTGTCTAACAAACCTGCAAATGCATAGTCCAATGAAAGATTAGAAATAAAATATTGAGACCCTGAGGTCTCCTCCTTGTCTCCTTGCACCATACACTCCACTTCAAACTTATCTTCTAAGGCTCTCCTTTGATGAACATCATCTTCCAACTCTTCCAGCATCAACAAATATTCTTCAATGTCTGATGCTTCCATCCTCTCTTGTCTTCTTATCTTCTGAATGATTTGTTTGATAGGCCACTTTCCCATATTCCTTATTGGTAAATGCCAACCGTTTGTTTGGTTTGCTTTCTCAAGCAACTGCTGCATCTCAAGTTCCTCTCTTTTTTATATTTCTTCTAAGGCTTGTCTCAAATCTGCTATCTCTTTCTCAATATCTATTTGTTTTCCCTTCTCATCCTTCTTTATCTCACTTTTCTCTTTTCTCATCACTTGTTTCTTCTTGCTTGGTACCTTCTTACTCTGCAAGTCTCCACGAACAAATCTTCTCAATATTTCCATTCTTCTTTCTCATGAAAGTCTCTTTCACCTTGTTTTTTCTCAATGCTTCTTGTGATACCTCACTTAGGTTTCCTTTCCTTTTCCTCACTACCCAGTCTTTTGGCATCCAGGTTTTTCGCTTCAATCTATCAAGAGCAACACACAAATTCCAAAACTTCTCTTGCCCATATCTCTGGGCTCTAATACTAATTTTATTCAAATCATAGAGGATGAATACTCATCAATTCAAAATTAACTCAAACAAATCAAACTTTCAAACTTATAACCCTAATTTCATGGGTTTCACTCACAATCTCACTATTTCCCTAGTAGGACAACAAACGGTGTTTTTTTTAACTTAATTTCCAAACTCCATATCATACCTATAAATATGTGGCAATTTCAAATACCCATTTTGAATTTATACAACATATCAAATTTTTAGATATGGTTGTTTTGAAACATAACCCTCAAACTTCCTTGTAGCCTTTCAAACATGGTTTTTTTGTCACAACTTTCAGGTTTTTTTGTCACAACTTTCAGGGCATGAATGATATTCAAAATATAAGGACATTTTAAGATACCATTTTGGAAATTATCAAACATTTCTCAAAATAATATAGGGTTACTTTGAATGGAAAGGGTAAAAAATTGCTAGCTATTTCTGCAACAAGGGCTAATTACATGAACAAGCTTGTAGCAACAAATGAGTTTTTTCACCCATAACTTTCAAACCAGAACTGATCCCAAGAAAAAAACTTGATTAAAATACCCATTTGGCCCTTATTTAACATATCTCAACATCATAGTAGGTTATTTATGTATGGAAACCTTCAAAAATTGATTTTTTGCTCTTGTTACCCTGGCTAGGGTTTTAGACTTGCTTGTAGTAAAATGGGCATAACTTATCCAAAACTTACTAAAACTAGATGACCAAGTGCATAAGAAATTATATTTATATATATTTCAATCCCAATTGGTCTGAGATCAAGATATGTAATATTAAATTCATACCACGTGTTGCAATAGGATTGTTACAAGAAAATCTGGAAGTGACAGTCACTAAAATGATCACAACTTTCACAAAACTAAATGAAAAACCACAAAATCAATTTAAAATTAAATTTAATTCATTCCTCTATCAATCTAAATCAATTTCAATACTTTATCAAACCATAAAAATCCATACAATGCAAGAGAGCAACATTATTGTAGGAAAACACAAGGAAAATTGCTCCAAAATGATTCCATTTTCAATCAAAACCTTCATCAACCCCAACCAACCTGGGATCCATGTTTAAAACATGTATTATTCTATGAAAATAACATTTAAACCTCCCAACCAACCATAACTTCTTTTGTTAATACTAATGACACTTTTACAACATTTGTTGCATTTGACAACTTTGCAACTTTTACCATTTTGACATTTTTTGCATTATGACTTCAAACATTTTAAAATGATTCAAATTGGTCTCAAATGACCTCATTAGACCAAAATCATGCAAAACTAATAAAATCCCAAACTAAGACCTCATTATTGCATTGGAGGTCCTGACAGGTCCTGGGTGCTCCTACACCACAAATATAGGTATTTGCGAGAATCCTCTAAAATTTGGCTCTTATAGAAACCACCTCCTTTTGAGACCATTGGATGAAAGGGAGAGGAGTATTGGCAATATTCCTATTTTTCATAAACTAGATCCAAGACATTAACATCTTCAACTAGGTCATCAAGAATATTTGCCAAGTTGAGTTTGATTATTTGATCCTCGGTGAGGCGATAGTAATCAAGTCTCTCGATATCCTCTTTAGTTCTACAATCAGCCCAGATATCTTCAACTCTATGAACATGAGTGTAGTTCTTTTTTTAGTTTGTTCTTCATACCTCTATGATAAAAATAATTATTGGAATTGAACTACCTTATTGTCACTCTTCTCATTCCATCTTCCATAGCTCTTATTTTAAAAATTGAATTGATAGAGTACCTCCCAATAGACAATGTAAGCTTGAAACCTGTTTTATGAGAACCTGATTGTTTCTCATGTGCTACTAACATTTTCCTTTCCAACTCTATCAAAATAAATTTATTAGATGGGTACCTTGGGAGCATGAAAGGATGATCATCATAACATCCTATCCTTAGATGGGTGAAGGTAGGAAACTATAAAAACATGCATCCATATTGGTTGACAACTTCTCAAGCTTCATCAAAAACCCTATTCTTCTCAAGTTTCTTATAAAAAATGCACATATATGAATCAAATAAGGAAACATCGACTCTTCTAAAATGATGTAAACTTTCTTTAAGAGTTGATTGAGAATAGTGTTTCCAAACTGAGACTTGTCTTCTATCTCCTTCTGAAGATAAACTTGTGAAATTCCTCATGGTGGCAACATCATACACCAGGTAGGAAGTCATATAGAACTTCAAAGTGGTAGGTACCTTAGTGAGTTTCTCGCACAAGGCATCACTAATCTGCTTACCCCAGAAGATCTTCTTGTTATTATGTTTGATGATATGAATGTATTGATACATCCACTCATAGTATGTATTGAAAGTAGGAAGCCCTTTTACTCTATTGAGAAGAGTAATTAAGTCATTCACTTCCTCCTTGAATTCACTTAGAGGAAAGGTCTTGGGCCATTTGGAAATGGTCAGCTTGGGATTATTCAACCAATTATCATTGATATTCCTCCTACATTTCTCTGAGTGCTTCTCATAATAGGCCTCAACAAACTCTATATCTATATCTGCATATTGCCCCATACCGGGACACTTGAATAAGGAGTCAAAGAAATCCTCATTCAGCACAATCACTTTCTTGTTGTTGGAAAAAATGGTGTCTTAACCTTTTATTTACATGAGGTTACTATTTATAGTAAGTTCGCTTAAGCACGAAATGGTGCGAAATTCTTTCCGAAGCTTTTGGTTGGCTAGATAAGCATTTTGGTAAAGTTATGTCATAAGATCACAACTAGTTTTGAAGATATTAAAGTTTCCATCTTAAAGGGATGCAATGAAAGGTTTAAATTTAATTTTGAGAACTTTAGAGGCCCCGAAATGCCCTAAAATTTGGGCATACATGGCATAGTGGTTTATGAGGCAATAGAGAACTTCACAAGCTTTTTGGAGCTTCAAACGGTTCGTCAATAGGTCACACGGTTCTGAAGTAATGGTCTCTGAAAGTTTGTACTCCTGAAATAGGAAAATATAAAATGTATTGGACACATAAATGAGTTGTAAAAGGGAGGGACACATGTTGATGCGTGTTTTGACACATCATAAGGCATCTAGATTGGAGATAAGGTTGGCTACACCTTATTGGGTGGTTTTAGCTCATGGTTTTGTAATACCATTTGACGGTTTCTTGTATTGTATCTCCTATATATGAGGTGTGTGAAATAGAGGTTTTGTGTAAGAGTCTTATGGCTATTGAGTTACCTCTGAGTCTCTGATTAGTGGTACTCCTGCGAAGAGCTTGCTTTGCAAGTATATTGTAATAAGTTATTGATTGATGAATAATATATTAAGTTACTTTTGGAGTGTGGGGTTTTTCTCCCGAAAGGGTTTTCCCCATGTAAATCATTGTGTTTATGTGTTGTGGTATGCATGTAATTTTGATTATTTATGTTAAGTTTCTATAATTTATGTAACGATCTGAAACTTTTTTTGCTTTATCCTCCTCTCAAGGTTAGTGTAGGAAGTTGTTCTACTACTTAACTTACTTGCACTTGCCACCTGCATCCTTCACACTTTGACTCATAGGATCAAAATGATTCACCACTACAAGCACAAACTCTAGATTTTGAGCTAATATAGGGAAAGCCACGACTGAATGGATACTAATATTAATGGTGGGTTCCATTAGATAGTAGTGGGGGGATTCTCAAATCGTCTCAGAAACTCATTAATATCCACATGGCCTATCTCTATGTCCCTGATATTTGTCATATTTGATGCCATTATAGACAGTAGAAAGACTGGATGAGGATCTTGTTTCTTTGATTTCATCTCTTTTTTTTTCCTAGAGACGGTTCTGACATCTGTAAATACCTTGAACTGCATCAGATTTAAAAAAGTTCCTATAGAATTAGTGGAAAACACCCTCAATATTGATAGATCTTCAACATTGGAACAATTTTTTTTCATAGAATTTTTTTTGAGTGTAAATCAGGCCTATGGACCCGATTTTCACATTGGCAAACTTAGGCATATTCACTGTTTAGAGGCAAATTAGACCTATAGATTTGATTTACACTTCACAATGGAAAGGTATAAAAATGATGTTAATCAGGTTTATAGAACCGATTTTCATCTTGGAAAGACAAACAAGGTTTATGTGATTTGGGTCCATAGGCCCGAATTACATCTAAAAATAAGGTAACTTGGGGTGTAGTTTAGGTCCATGGGCCCAAACAACACCAATGAAATCAAAAGCATGTGCATGGTGTGATGTAGGTCGGGTCGTTGAACTCAAACTACACCCAATGGTAATGTTTGAATGTGTAGTTCAGGTTCCTCGACCCGAACTACACCAATTGATTGGTTTAAAGTTAAGACTAGTGTAGGTCAGGTCGATGAACCCAAACAACACCACAACACTCGATGACAGTGTGGTTTGGGTTCATAGGCCCAAACCACATCAAAGACTTTATGTGAATGAAGAATGGTGTAGGTCAGGCATACCAACTCGGACTACACCAAGTAACATGAGTAAGCTAAAGTTCAGGCCAACGGGCCCTAACTACACGATGTGGCTTGAACTACACAATGAGACAGAGAATGATATAGTAAGTGAGAATAGTTCAAGGGCATGGACCTGAACCACACCATAATGTGACACATTATGGTGTGATTCAAAGCCATTAGCTCAAATCATACCTTGGGAAGATCAAAATAAAAAGTAAAATGAGAGTTCAAGGCCACGAACCCAAAGAACATAAACCCTGAGCTTTAAGAAGAAAACAAGGAAAAACATAAAATGAAAAAAAAATACAGCATACCAGGAAAAACACGGCTTAGTTCAAGACGAAACAACAAGGAATCGATGAGATTTGCCTTAAAAATTGAAAGAGCAAGTTAAAAATGAAATCCAGAGCTATAAAAATGAGTTTAAAGGGATAAACGAGTCCTATTAAAAATCAACTTAGGAAATATAAATGTACCAAGCCATGAGCATTAGAGAGGTGCAAATCAGGTTTATGAACCCAATTTGTACTCAAATGTGCATTTCAGGTTCATGAACTCAATTTGCACCTAAATAATCATTCTAAGTGTTGTGTCAGGTTTAAGGTCTGACAATACACCCAAATGACCAAAATAAAACTAACTCTAAAAATGATCCCGGAGATAAATTAATCACTCTGAATCAAAATGAGCTTAGAGCTTATGGGACATAATTTCGGACAAAAATCGTGGCAGATATCCAAAAATTGCACTCAACTAAAATGGGATAACACACACTGATCAGAAGAAAATTTGAATTATATATTTTTTTAGTTTGTTTATACATTAGTAATTTGCCATTTCGAAGGCCTTTTGGCCATTTTTAGGCCTAGCAAGCGGCGAGGTATGCTCTTTCAAATTCTCATCTACAACTCTTAGAGACCTTTCCAACGAGTTAAATGACTTGTAATTTCGAGTCTCGAACAGAAATTTATGCCTAGTTGAAGTTAGGATAAAATTTCATATAGTTTTTTTTGAAAATTTCGTAGTTTTTAGATTTTATTATGTAATGAACATATGTGACTGTTGGACTTCGATTCTCAAGAGGTTTTTGTGGCCCTTGGAATCTCATGAACTTCTATATGTTGGGATTTTGAATGGAATAGATTACTTCTTGGCTTGCTTCAATTCTATGCTTTCTGGTTCTTGTAAACAAAATTTACAATACCGCAGGTTCTCACTCAAGTATTGTCATCCGAATCCATAATTTGGATCAGTGTTATCAGATCAAGTTTGCTCCTGTATGTCATATCACACACCATCAACATATCAAAGATTGGGGTTGGAAACAAGGAATCCTTCAGACTACCTTCCTTTGAGACGCACATGATTGCAGATGGCTAAGTTGCAGACTGACGATGACATTAAAGCATTAGTTGCAGATGCACTAACAAAACAACATGAAGAAATGATGGAGCAGTTCAAGCAAATTCTGGAAATTCATGGGTGACAAGAAAACCCACCATTCACAAGGCATACACCATTCAAGGTGCAAGTGAATTTCGATATACCCACATTTCAAGGAAAGATCGATACAGATGCTGTTGATGATTGGGTTTCAAAACTGGAAAGATATTTCTCTGTCAATCAATTTTTCAGATGAAGAGAATATAACTTTCACTCTCCTCAAAGCTGAAAATCATGTGAAAGACTTGTGGGAAGCAAAGTTAGCATCCAAGGCAATAGAAAATGGCAGCACTTTTATTTTTTATCAAAAACCCACATGGGGAGAATTCATGGAGCACATCAAGGAAGAATATTTTCCTATTGATACATATGAACAGAAATATATGCAGTGGCAATTGCTTCGATAGAAGAAGGACCAAACTGTTCAGGAATATACTAATGTGTTTCATGCCTTAGCAGCAAAGCTTGGCATAAAAGATTGTGAGAAGCATCGAGTTTTGAAATGTCAAAGTGGAATCCATAGGTACATCCAAACCGAAATGGAATTCCTGAACATAGAGACTTTACCTAGTGCATATAAATTTGCTACCAAAATTGAGGAGAAATTCAAACAGAAAGGAAGGAGGGATAATTTCGCAAACAATAGATGGAAGGGTGAAGGTGGCAAAACTACATGGAAACAAACCTCTAAGGACCCCTCTCCCAATTCACCAACAAAAAAGACATGGAGTATGAAGAAGACACAAGAAAACAATATGTGGTGTGAATTCCATAAGCGTCCCTCGCATAATACAAAAGAGTGCAGAACCATAAAAAACTTAATGATGGAGATGCATGAAGACAAGATAGAATCTAAGGTAGCAAAAACTTGCACAGAAGGAAATCATGAACAGGTCATTGAGGCTGATCCATATGCCACGGTAGCTACTACAAGAATATTGCCCCGAGAGGATGAGGAGAGATTGTTCCATTCACAAATGTGGGTCGGAGGAAAAGTCGTGCACTTTATCGTTGATAGTGGAAGTCAAAAGAACCTAATATTAGCAGAGACTGTGAAGAGACTGAATCTGAAAACAACAACCCACCCGCAACCCTATTCAACGGGATGAGTTAGTCAAGGAAGAGATATCCAGGTGCACCAACAGTGTTGCCTTTCATACTCCATAAAGCCTTTCAAAGATGAGGTAAACTGTGATGTGGCTCCCTTAGATGTTTGTGATGTTCAGTTGGGACAACCATATATGTACTAGTGACATGGTGTTTATGAGTCTAGGCCTCGCAGCGCGACCATCAAATTAGGATAGCAGAATATCGAATACCAAAGGTAAGCCCTACATACACTACCTCTTTGATTAGTGCCAAGCAATGTAAGAGGTTGGTTGCCAAAATGAGAACATTCATTTTATTGATGATTCGTTCTGAAGAAAAAATAAAATCAGTTTATAATTCCCATACCATCACAAACACCACAACACTGCAGAAAATATCAAAGGATCAAATTTTGATGAAATATGAAAATTTGTTTAAGTTACCAACTGGGGTACCTACACATTGCCAAGTGAGACATACTATTGATTTGATACCAGGAACTCCATTACCTAATGAACTAGTCTACCGTAGGTCAGTATTAGAGAATAATGAGATTAAGAGGCAAATACAAGAATTGATTGAGAAGGGACATATTCGTCCAAGTGCATCACCCTATGGCAACCCCATTGTTCTAGCAAAGAAAAAGGATGGAACCTGGAGACTTTGTATTGACTATAGGGCCTTGAATAAAATTTCAGTCAAAAATAGGTATCCACTTCCTCAGATAGATGACCTCTTGTACCAACTTAGAGGGGCCCAATTCTTCACCAAAATTGATTTGAAATCAGGGTAACATCAAGTACCAATTGAATCAGCCGATGTGTGGAAGACAACTTTCAAATCTAAAGAGGGATTGTTTGAATGGCTAGTGATGCCTTTCGGTCTAACAAATGCTCCAGCGAAATTCATGAGAATGATTAATGATATACTTATACCATTCACTAATTCCTTTGTGGTGGTATATCTTGATGACATACTCATCTTTAGCAAAACTTGGGAGGAGCATTTGCAACATGTGGAAAAAATTCTCTCAACCTTACAAGATCATGGGCTTTATGCAAACAAATAAAAGTGCTCCTTTGGTATGCAAAGTATCATATACTTAGGATATGTTATTGACAATGAAGGTGTCCACGTTGATCCGGAGAAGATACAAGTGATTAAGGATTGGTCATCTCCTAGAAATCTCATAGAGTTATGAAGTTTCCTCGGGTTGGCAAACTTTTATCATAGATTTGTGTTGGGATTTTCTCATCTGTCTTGGCCTCTAAATCAGTCATTGAGGGGGGGGGGACACAAGAAAATTTAAATGAACAAGTTCTCAACAAGAAGCATTCGAGGGGATAAAATGAAGGTTATGTTCTGCACCAGTTTTATCTCTTCCTGACCTACAACAGTCATTTGAAATACAAACAGATGCATCAGAATATGCTCTAGGGGTAGTCCTCATGCAACATGGTCATCCAGTTACATATCACAGTCAGACTTTTTTTGATACAGTGCATCGATATGCTACTTATGACAAGGAACTATGTGCTATTGTTCAAGCCTGTAAGCAGTGGAAACATTACATTCTGGGTAAGGAGACTGTCATCCACACAGATCACAAACCCCTTCAATTTTTGCAAACACAAGGGAAGTTGCAAAATGATTGACATCAACGATAGTCATCATATCTTCAACAATTTCAACTCAATATTCGCCACAAGAAGGGAAGTACTAACAAAGTAGCAGATTGTTTGAGCAGGCCTCCAATTGCAACTATAAGTATGGTTTTGAACTCATGTGGTCATCAAACTGAAACCTAGGCTTGCTTGTATGACAACGATGTTGAATTTGCAGATGTTTATAATCAATTAGTGAAGGGACAGCAAGTGAATGATTTCTATTTGTAGGATGGAATGTTTTATCACTTTGGCCAGATCTGTGTGCCCAATGCAGAACACAAAAAGTTGATATGGGAAGCTCACTATAGTAAGGTTGTTGGTCACTTTGGTATAGGTAAGACTACTACTATACTTCAGAAGTATTTCTATTGGCCAAAATTATGAAATGATGTTATTTCATATATTCAAGCTTGTACCGCATGTGCTATTGCTAAGCCTGCCAATCGTAAACTTGGGCTGTACTCACCACTTCCTATTCCTGAAAAACCTTGGCACTTAGTTTCTATGGACTTTATGTCTGGTCTTCCTACCACCAAAAGAGGCTAGGATTGTGTGTATGTTGAGGTAGATAGGTTCTTGAAAATGGCAGTAATAGTGGCATGTAAAAAAACCATTTCTGTAGAGGACACTGCAAAGTTATTCTTTGAATACATTTGGGTTCATTTTGGTATACCGAATACCATTATCTCGGATAGAGACATCATGTTTCTTAGTAAGTTCTGGTGTACACTATAGGAAAATATGGACACAAAATTGACAAAGTCTACTACTTTCCACCCTCAAATAGATGGCCAAACAGAGGTAGTGAATCAGATGATCATACACATCCTATGAATGTACCACTCAAAACATCCCCACACATGGGATGAAAGCCTTCCATATGTTCAGCATAGCTACAACAGGGCAATTCATAGTTCAACTAGCCACAACCCATTTGAGGTATGTCTTGGTTATCGACCACTTGCACCCATGGATGTTTCCATACCACTTATTCAACCTGATCCGGTTCCATGTGTTGGTAAGAAGGAAGATAAGGCAACCCAGTTCATCTATAGAATTTAACATCTACAACAACGAGTTCATGAAATTTTGGAACACACCAATAAGAAGTATAAGGAGAGACATGATGAGCATCGTACTCCTCATAATTTTCAATTCGGGGACAAGGTGTGGTTGCATATCCAAAAGGAATGATTGCAGGGTGCCAATAGGAAGCTTTGTCCTTTGCGTTATGGGCCATACACCATCATCAAGCAAGTTGGTGATAATGCTTTTGAGCTTAATTTACCTCCATTTCTGGGTCTTCATCCAGTCTTCAATGTGGAACTCTTGAAGCCATATTTTCCTCCACTATTAGATGTTGCAGAAACAATCTCCACTACAGAATTGAATCCAAATGTAGCTACCCCATTCCAATGAGATCAGATTATGGACACCATGGTGAGAACACTCAAACAACAACATATTTACTTTTACAAAGTGGTTCGAGCAGGGCAGATTGCTCAACAAGGAAAGTGGTTTACCAGAGAGCAACTTCAAGAACGTTTTCCTCATCTCATTCAAAGTGTTGATGCAATGGGTCCCATTGCTTTCCAAGGGGGAAGTAATGATCAGAAGAAAATTTGAATTATATATATTTTTAGTTTGTCTATACATTAGTAATTTGCATTTTTGAAGGCCTTCTGGCCATTTTTAGGCCTAACAAGCGGTGAAAGAGCATCTACAACTCTTGGAGACCTTTCCAACGAGTTAAAGGGCTCGTAATTTCGAGTCCCGAGTAGAAAGTTATGCCTAGTTGAAGATAGGATAAAATTTCATATAGTTTTTTGAAAATTTCATAGTTTTTAGATTTTATTATGTAATGAACAAATGTGATTGTTGGACTTCGATTCTCAAGAGGTTTTTGTGACCATTGGAATCTCATGAACTTCTATATGTTGGATTTTTGAATGGAATAGATTACTTTTTGGCTTACTTCAATTCTATGCTTTCTGGTTCTTGTAAACAGAATTTACAATACCGTAGGTTCTCACTTAGGTATTGTCATCCAAATCCATAATTCAGATCACACACCAAGCCTTGAAAAGAGTCATACCTTTTAATGCCTTGTGGGGAACCCAATTTTGGATGTGTATGGCATAACTGATAGCTTCTGCCCAAAAACATGGACCAAGAGAACGAGCATGAATCATGCAGCTAACCATCTCTTTAAGGGTTCTATTCTCCCTTTCCGCAACACCATTTTGTTGTGAAGTATAGGCAATTGAGCGTTGAAGATCAATCCCCTCAAGATTACAAAATTCCTCAAGTCTATTGTTCAAATATTCCCTTCCATTGTTTGTGCAGAGAATATTGAATTGCTTCCTTGATTGCTTTTCAACACGAACCTTAAAGGATAGAAACTTGTCAAACACTTCACTCTCAAGGCAAAGAAAGTAGACCCAAGTGAAACAGGAGTACTCATCAATGAAAGTGAGGACATAGAGAGCCTTGCTAAATGATGGCACTGAAAATGGGCCTGCTACATGATTGTGAACTAATTGAATACTTCCAAGGCTCTCCAAGACTTCCCTTTGTCAAAATTCTCTTTAGGATGCTTGCCCATGGATTAACCTAAGCATACATCGTCTAAAAAGCGGATTTGAGGAATTCCAATGACAATATCCTTGGAGTTTGTTAGAAATGTGTGAATATTATTGTCATTCATGTCAAACTAGTTATCTGGTTTGGTCTAGATAGTATATGCAGTTGGTATAGTTGGTGTGTGCAATTTTTGCTATGGGATGTGATGCCATTAGATGTAATTGGTCTACTGGAGTTATTTTTGGAAGATCCTTATCTCTAGAATTATAAGTTGTGTTTACACTAGTCCTGGTATCAGTTTGTGTGTTCCGGTATTATCTATTTTGGTTATGACAGATGTATCTTTTCATGTATTGTGGCTCGGTATCTATGGTATGCGTGGAATTCACATTTTAGAGTTTGGAGTTGTTATGTTTGGAGTTTTATGTTTATGAGTCAATATATATGGGTCTGGTTGACCCCTGTCCCTTTTCGGTAATGAGGTTATATGCATCATTGAATGTATTGTGTAGAGGGAAGCGTGTAGAGACCTTACAGAGGTCGACTTGGTTATCATGTTTATATTCAAGGCTTTATTGGATAATGTATTGAGCTAGGCTGGCATATTATCCTAGTGTGTGAGCTTTCTGGTATATATAGAAGTGTACAATATGAATGTGGCAAGATGTAGAAGCAAATAACAGAGCGTGAAGTGTAAGTTGTGAACAACAGTTGGTGCAGAGTCAAAGTGCAGACAGTGTTGCAATAATCGTTCATCGGATCTACTGCAAGTGTTTGTGGACAATAGTACAAAGATCTTTCATCGGATCTATTGTAGGTTATGAATTGTGATATGAGCTTAACTTGGAACTAATCTAATGCATTTGGAGATGCAACTTTCTTCAGTTCAACTATTCCTGTTGTAGTGAGCATTCTGACAGTAAGCCACTTTTGTAATTTTGTAGTGAGCATTCCGACAGTGAGCCATTTTTTTAACCTAGCAGTGAGTCATCCAACAATGAGCCACCCTTATGTAAACACCGTATGACTAGTTATATTCTCTTGAGAGTTAACACTCTTCGTGGTTTTTCTCATTTGGTTTTTTCATGTATAAAATCCGGTGTTCCATTTGTGATTGTGTTTTCATGTTTAATCCACATTTGTTGTTTCATGTTTTATATGCTTAATTGATGAAGTTTGATACATCTGTATGAAGTCTAGTTTTGGAGAAAGTTTTTTTGGAAAGAATATTGATTCACCCCCCTCTCAGTATTTCGGTCCCTTCAACCAATCCAACAATTGGTATCAAAGCCTTGGTCCCTTGCTTGGAAGCTTAACTACTTAAGGGAGATCCTTGTTGGTTGAATAATGGCGCCTATTTGCATGACTGGAGAATTTTGGTTGGATGAAGAATTGCTAACAACTCTTGAAGACTTGGAAAGTGTTGAATCAAAGAATGAGGAGTTGATAGAAAATGTGAAAGTAGCAAATGAATATGTGCAGAAGGGAAGAGAGAAAATCAAAAAATTCAAATTAAGGCATAAGGAGGTTAACAATCAGTTGAAGCAGGCGAATGAGACTATTAAAGATCTAATGTAGAAGATTGAGGAGAAAAATAAAATAAAAAGAAACCCTAAAAGAAACAATCAAGCTAAAGTCTGAAGAATGCGAGAAGCTAGAGCAAGAAGTGAAGAAATTGAAGGCAAAAAATAAGGTTCTTGTCAGTAGTAAGCTCTTGGAAGAATTCATCGGCAGGCAGAAAGATCATTTGGACAAGACCGGACTTGGATTTCCGCCCAGTGAGTGTTTAGATCAGAATGACAAAGACAAAACCAAAGAAGTTAAGGCAAAAACTGAGAAGAAACTAGAAGATGTAGGGAAGACTCGAAATCATAATACTAATGCAAGAAGGCCATCAATTTGTCAACCTAATGCACAAAAGGTACCCATATTTTAATGGCTATTGTTTTCAATGCAATAAATATGACCATAAGACTACAAATTATAGAAGCATTCAATGTTTTAGTTGCAAGAGGTTTGGTCATAAAGAAAATTATTATAGAAACCATTCTATGAGTCAAAATCATAATCCAGATGGAGAAAATAAGGTGAATTACAACTTTCATGAATATTGTTATACTTGCAATGGCTATGATTACAAAGCTAATGAGTGCAGATCTAGATCTCATCCAGTGAATTCTGCAAGGAAGGTTATCAATTGTTTCAAGTGCAAGTAGTCTAGACATTATGTTAATCAATGTGGTAATGGAAGTGTGGAGAAAACTACTAAGAAGAATGAAATAAAGAATCATAAATCAAAGAAGAAGGAAAATTTGGTTTGGAGAAAGAAGGAAGCAAACAAAGGAAGCGAGCTTGACATACCAAAATATGATGCAAGTACCTCTTCCTCCGGCAACTAAGCATATTGTTTTGGCTCAAGGGGAGTTCTCTTTTAAAGAAAAATATTTCGTTCCTCCCTATCTGAGTGGATCATGTCATCGATCTGGCATGACTGAGTTAGAGAAGGCTATCTGGTAATTGAAGGTTTGTGTTGACATCATAAACAAGACATTTCTTGGCGGAAAAACCCTAAAGGATATTTCTAGCAAGATAAGTATCGACATCCATTTTTCATTGTCATATCATTTGTGCTTGAGAGCATTGTGAATAGTAGAAGAGCAACAAAGCAAAAGAATAGAGCACGCAATCATGGAAAGAAAAATGATCACCAAAGAATCAAGCATTGCGGAGTTTCAAGTTTTAAAGAGTATTTTTAGATGAGTTTGACCTAGAGAAGATCATAAATGTGGAAAGTAACTTGAATAGTGCGAAGCACCAAATAATCAAAGAGTTAGAACACAAAGTAATGAATCTATGGACTAAATTCCCTTGGTCTAATGATGCAGAGGTTATCAAATTGATCCTTAGTCATGTGTGAAATGATAGCATCATGCGAGATAAACCCTGTCCAATCACAAAGGAGATTATCTCAGTTATCACTGGTTTGTGCGACAATAGAGATGTTCTGGTTAAGAAATCAATAAAGAATAGAGAAGTGGAAATCCTAACCAGTGTAAAGGGTGATCAACGAGCATAAATCATTAACAAGATCATCAATAGGACTATTGTAAGGTATGTTTCCTATGACATTTCTTATAAGGTCTATTTTAGAAATAGGGAAGGTGCAACTTCGACAATTGCTTTGTATATGGCACATATGCTTGTGATGGAGGAATTGTTATTGGAAAACATTAAAATGTCAAAAAAGAAAAATTATCCCTTTCGGTTTGGATCATTGCTTTTTTTTTTGCTCATTTATTGTTTGGGATCCCTTTCGGCTAAAGAAAATGTGATATGGGAGTCTGGTGTTCCGATTGCCAGAAAAATATTTAGGTACCTGAACAATTTAGACAACAAAGAGGAGGCATGCAATGTATATTTTAGAAATTTATTGGATATGTGGAGTGTTGGTTCGGTATCCATTGCTATAGGTTCTAGATGTTCTTCCTCCGGAAAGAGGAAAAGAAGACAGTTTGTGTCATGTGTGTGAAGTAGGATACCTCCAACTGCAATAGAAACACTCAATACATCATTACAAGCATGGTTAGTAAATTGAAATCAAATGAAAGATAAACCATGATAAAGCAACCTATCACCTCCTAAGAGATACGAGTGTGGATTTGCTCTCAGATCTAGATGAGAAATCCTAGTGACTTGACTACACCTAGATGAAGGATTTAAAATGATATGATATGCAAGCTAGATGAGTGTATGATTAAGCTAGATTGATCCAATAAGCTAATTAGGTTAATTATATACATGATTAAGCTAGATGATGATGCAATTAGGCTAGATGAGAGACTGATTATGTTATATGATTCAACAATTATGCTAGAATATGATCAAATTAAGCTAGATCTAAGATACAAAACATGATAACAATGATAAACTAGAATGCTAGAAATGATGTGCCTATAATAACAATGCCTAAAATGATACGATATGGGATATTTTGTGCTCCAAAATGGGGGATATTTATAGGATTTCCAAGGCCAGGGGTGAGGTGGCAGGAATCAACGGTGAAGATTGAGTCTAAAGATACCAAGGGTGAAATTGGAGGAGGTTGGAGAAGAGGTTGGAGGGAGGGACACTTGTCATCTCTGTGGTGACAAGTGTCAAGGAGCCTTGCTCATAAGAGGTCAAGTGTCCAAGGGAGGATTCATGTGGCCTAAGTGCCATGTGTCTCAAGGGGAGGATATCCAACCCATAGGAGGTTAGGATGTGCAAGATAGGATAGGGTTAGTTAATCCCAGGGTTAGGTGGAATGGGTTAGGTTAGGGGATGGTTAGGCTAGGTGGTTAGAAGTTAGGAGGCATCTAGGTAATTTGAATTTAAAAATTCAAATAATAGGAAAAGGCTAATTAACTTTCAACATCTCATAAATTGATTTGTTTTAATTAATTAGGGGATTAGAAGAAATGAATTAAATGGGGGGAGGATTAATTAATTCAGATTAATTAATCAAAGAGGACTATTAAAATGAACCTATTAAATAAATCCTTAGATTTATTAATAAGTAGATGAATGGGAGAATTTAATCAAATTGCTAATGAATTCAATTAAATTGGGAAGGGGGATTAATTAAATAATTGCTTATTTAACTAATTATCTTCAGACCTTTTTTAGGTGTATATAATTTGTACCTATAATTATCATAGAGTTGAAGAAAAGAAAAGAGGAAGATATTGTAGTAATTGAGGATCTGGAATCTCTTGTAGCTAAAGGAGAATTGGCTGGTGCTGAGCAGGAAGTTAGAGAATCTGATGATGAGTCAAATTTGTTGGAGATTGTTGGTAGCATTGATAGAATCAGGAAAATTGATAAGATGTGGCTGACTTCTATTGAGTCGGATAGAATTGAAAATTTTTGATGAATCACTTGGTTCGAAATAGCACCAACATCGACAATATTAGTAATGTGCTTTTGGATTCTCTTCATGAAATTATTAAGGAGAAGTTGTCTGAGCAATTTGTTGAGGTTGGAGTTTCAAAGGATAAAGGTATTGATATGCAGAATTTGTTGAATGAGTGCATTGATGCAAAAAAAGATTTATCTATAAGCATTGAGGAAATGAGAGATTATATCCGTAGTGTCAACAGAGTCTACAAGTATTGCATCTCTTGGTCGACAACTGCAATAAAGCATAAAGCTAAAATTGATGCCATTGAAGATGAATTGAGTTCATTAGGTAAATATTTTAATTTTTTGGATGACAAGGATGGTGAGCAGAGACAAGAATAAATTCTCTTCAATTTGAACTCTTATTTCTACAGAGGCAGAAAGAAGACTTTGTGAGTGTGTTCTGGAAAGTAAAAGAGATTGTTGAGGCTAAGTTGGAGCATTTCTCAGAACTGCTTGGCAGTGCAATTGAGTATGAGCAGAATCCATCTACTCGAGATAGTTTTCCTCACGCTATTGATTTGTTAGTAGAGTGTAGAAGCCTTTCAGTTAGCATTAAATTAGCTATACACTCTTGGGAGGTTCTTCTTCTAGAACTGAAGTAGAAGTATAAGCTTATATTTCCAAAGAAGAGCAGTAGAGACTTCTTTTGGGATGATACTCAATTTTTTGATATTATTTTTTGCGGTTGTATGTATGTATCTTGTCTTTTCTTTCTTTTCTTTTTCATCAAAGGCACCCTTTGTCCTTGATGTCAAAGGGGGAGAAAAGCATTTGGAGAAAATTTTTTGGAATAAGGCAAAGTAAAGGAGATATACGAGATAGGGGGAGTTGTGTGCAGATATGTTTTGCCATCAATGACAAAGGGGGAGATTGTTAGACTTGTGTGAATATTGTTGTCATTGATGTCAAACCAATTATCCGATTTGGTTCGGATAGTATATGCAGTTATATGTAGTTGGTATATAGTTGGTGTGTGTAGTTTTTGCTATGAGCAAGTTTTGGTATTGCTATGGGATGTGATGCAGTAAGATGCAATCGGTCTACTAGAGTTATTTCTAGAAGATCCTTATCTCCAGAATTTTGAGTTGTGTTTACACTGGTCTTGGCCTCAGTGTGTGTGTTCCAGTATCAACTATTTTGGTTATGCCAGATGTATCAAATCATGTATTGTGGTTCAATATCTATGGTATGCATGGAATTTTTATTTTGGAGTTTGAAGTTGTTATGTTTCAAGTTTTGTGTTTATGGGTCAGTATCTATGGGTCTGGTTGACCCCTATCCCATTCTGGTAATTAAGGTATATGCATTGTGTAGACACTTAAATTAATTATTTTAATTTATTTAAGTTCCTTGCATAATTAACTTATTAATTGTGCCAATTCATATTCCTTCTCAATATTAATTAAATATAATTAATGTTGTCACTATAGTTTGTTGATTGATTTATTTAATAAATCAATCCACCTTTATTCTTCTAAAATCCCTAATATCAATTCTCTCCAAATTCCTCCTTTTATTTAATTAATTAATCCAAGTGATTCCTACAAATCACCTTTTTTCCTAATCCATCATTAACCTAATGAATTCTTCTAAAAGCCCCCTAATCTCACTTATCATTATTCTTCTAATTTTTAATTCCCTCCAATCATTCTCTCTCCTAGTCAAATCCTCCTACAAATCTCATCTACCCTAATCCCACCTAATCATTCTTCTAATCCCTCTCCTAATGAGTTGTTAGTGGTAAATCATCATGATTAACCACAAAGTCAACTCCTTGTCCCTTCCATCCAACAACCTTCCTTAAATTCTCTTTTCCTAGGTGAATTTGATATTTTCAAAATCTCACATTCCTCTAAGCATCCCATCCTCCAAGGAATTTTTTATTCCTCCTTATTCCTCCAATCCCTATGATCATCTTTTTTGAAGAATTTTTAATTCCTCATCCCCATCCCTCGAGGAATATTTTATTCATTTCTCTTCCCTAGGCACATTGGTAAGTCTTCCCAATGAGCCTCGAGGAGTGTGGAGACAAGAAATGCCTTTAAGGCATATCTCTTGGTCTCCACACTTGTCTTGTCACCTTCTCTTGGGTCATGTGTGGGCTCACAAGAAATCCTTACCCTTCATCTTGGGTCAATCCTAGCCCTCCATTTCTCCTCCTCTCCTCCTATAAATTGAGGACTCCATCACCTTGTTTCTCATCTTCAAATCTTGTAAGTGCATGCTACTAATTTGCTTAGTGAAATCCATCTAGATATCTAAACTCTAGCCGAATCATCCCCACTTGCATACTTAGCCATTTAGATCATCATCCACAACTTCACTCTTCCATCCATCTATCCATCTCCATCCTCATTTGTGCACACATTGGAGAGCCAACCATATCTACATTGGACCAATCCAATCAAGCTTAAGAGAGGCACGATCTTGGCTTCATCAAGAGTCCAAATCGAAGGAACAAGAGAACTCTCTTGTCAAGGTATAATAGATTGTTGTTTTATGTATTTTGTTTCTATGTTTTGTGCTTTGATTTGAATTGACAATCTAACCTTGCATTAAGATATTTTCCCGGTTCATTTTGGCATGCCCGGTAGGACCCACGTCCCTGGAATTTAATGTTTGTCGAGTTTTTTTGTGAGTTTTTTATCGCATGTACCGAAACAACACGAGTGTCTGCAAATCAGTGCGACTGACTCGGGTTCAGCGCGAGCGACAAGGTTTTCAGCGCATGCGCATGCGCACGCGCTTTAGCGCGAGCGCTAGAAATTCAAATTTCTTTAACCGCTTCTCTACAGGTCTGCACATCAGCGCAAGCACTTCAGGAACAACGCATCCACTCTCAAGATTTTCTCACTTAGTTTTACAAAATTCCCTCTTTCTTATTCTTCCTTCTATTTTACCATTAAAACCTAAAAATACTAAAAAGTCAAAAATCCAGAAAAAAAAAAAAAAAAAAATTAGTTAATTTTGCCATAACTACTATTTCTTTTTTGGTAGTCTCGTTTCAGCGCGAGCGCCCTGCGAATAGTGCGAGCGCTCTACTAGGTTTCTCGCTTAGTTTCAAATTTTTGAATTCTAAATCTTTGTTGTGTGTGCTAACCTACTTCAATGCATATGCTCACACTTCAGCGCAACTATCATTATATTAGCGCGACCGTTTCTAACAAAATCCCGCTCATTTTTGTTTTTGAAAATTTGAATTTTCTAACCGCTAACCTGTTTTTGGAGTTCTTCCTGTTTTAGCGCAAGCGCAAGCGCTTCAGCATGACCGAATCAAAACAGCGCTACCGCTCAAGTATAAATTGGCATTTTCTTTTAGTCTCTTTATTTTTTCCTGCATTTCCTTTTTTTACTTTCGACCCACTTTAGCACGTACACAGGTGTTTCAGCTCGTGCAGGCGCTTCAGCATGGTTGTCTGCAGATTAGCATGTGCGTTGTTTCTGCAAACCTGTGTCTACTAATTACATTTTTGTGAGTTTTGTAGCTTTATCCGATTGTCCAAGACATAAAAAAAGAAAACTAATGATTTTGATTTTCTACAGGTTGCCTTGGAAATTCAATTAAACCTTGTGTTTTCATTTTTTAGGCACTTAGACTTAATTAGGGGGTAAATAAATCATTGTTTTTCATTTTTGTGAAAAGCGTAAAGGTAGGAGAGTATGCTTCTATTTATCTAGATGATCAAAAATCCAGACCCTCCAAGCTTTTCGTGTTTATTGCATGTTTACCCTTAGCAAGCCTACCCTCCCGAGTTGCTCTTAGAGTCGGTGAGAGGGAAACAACCCAAGTGAGTACACCCAGACCTGGGGTTCCCAACTCACTATAATAAATAGGCCATTGAGATCAAAAGACTTGATGGTTGGGGCTATATGAGAGTTCACTCTCACATTGGGTGCTTAGTAGGATCCTAGAGATCTCAATCACACTTGCATGACTACTAAGTTCTTGGTGCTTCGTTGGAATATAGGCCTTAATTACGCTTGCGCAACTCCGAAGGGTGGCTCCTAACAGGAAGCCATACTAAACACCTTGTGCATAGTGGCCAAAAACCTTCTAGTCATTGGTGCAGGAGGTCAAACCTCCGAAGCCGCCCATATTTTTACGACCCTTAGTAGAGACACAAAGTTCGCCATGAGGAGTTTTCATGGGAATCGATGTTTGGCTGTCCCAGAGAAGTGAGTGTCATGGAGGGGAGCCAGTGGGGTCAAGCATCTAAGTGTCCGCTCTGGGTAAGCATAGCTGGGAAACCAATTGGGATCTAATGACTATTGTCCTTGTTAGCCCTATGAATGTTGTATATGAGCATGAGTGTCTTTGAGTTCAAATTCATTTGATTATCATGTTTACTTTACTTGACACTTGCTTGCCAAGGGTAGACTAAACACATCATTATCCTCAAACACTTTGCAAAACACTTGTCTAAAAAACAAACAATCAGCCAAGTCAAAGTCCTAGTCACAATTCCAATCATAAGCCATACCCAAGTCACATCCTAGTAGCCTTCCACACAAAGTCCCAATTGCGTCAAAACTCCATCCATATCATGTTTCATAAATCCAAGCTGTATAAGTATCCCAAGAAGTCAATCCACGGACCTATCAAGAAGAATAAGCTCACACAAGCACAACTTGTTAGATGTCGGAAGTTTTGGTACACAAACCACAAACTCTTGCTTAAACATAGGACTATCTTGCATCATACCATGATTACATCCATGGTCATAGCAATGAGTTTGATGCTAGTGATGAATTAAGAGTCTGTGCCCTCCATCAAGGTTCTGGTTTGTCTTTTAACACCAACTATCATTAGAATCAAGGTGGTTCTATCCCTTCATACAACTTGCCATCTGAACCAATCATCTATTGAGTCATGTTCATGCCAAGGATAGCCTAGTCATCAAATTTCTTCTAATCATCGGTATCATCCCTCTTTGATCAGTCATCCTCAATCTTTCCCTAAGGACTTAGCACATCAATTGGCCACAAATCAATCACCTTCAATTATTAAATCAATTCTCAAATCCAAATCAAATCATTTTTTAATCCAATTTAACCTCACGTTAAGGTTCATGCCTTGTGAAGTTTCATTTAGACCTCATCCTTAATCAATCAATCACTTGGCATTGTGCTTGAAGAAGAATCATCTTCAAGTACCTTTGCCTTATCCTTTGAGTCAATCAACACTCTTATCTCACGTCTTTATTTTTCTTAGGGTCATTAGTCAACCCTTAGTAGAAGAAAGACTTTGATCATCATCCCAAGGTCTAAATTTTACCCAACTTGGTCATTACCTTGCTTGTGGTTTCATCAACATTTCCCACCTAAAATCCTCATCCAAGGACCAAGGTGCAATCCTAATCAAACCTGTGTTCTAATCCAAGGACTCTACCAATCAATAAAATCTAATTTCATCAAATTCAAATCCCAAAATCCAAGATCCTTGCTAAGTCCTTTCATCAAATTTCTTCCTCCTCCAATCAATCTTTTCTAAGGTTATTCTTGTATGGTCACAACTCAATCTCAAAAGAAAAATATGGTCGAACAACAATATGGTATACCAGACATTAGTGTCCTATATGAAGACCCTACACAAAGTGTGCAACCCAACATTCAAAATCAACCACAAGATCCTAATATGGTTGATCAAGATGAAATCTCTCCGAAAGTGCAAACTTTCTTAGAAGACTCTTATAATCAAGAAATGTTGGATAAATTTATCCGACACAATCCTAGTGCTCTTCTAAAGACTCTCCTTGAAAATGGAGGTCAACTCCCCCCTCCCCCCGATTTTGATAGATCCACTCTTGGTCAAAAACCACAAGGAGACCTTGCTCCTACCCATACCGTCACACCCATTATTCAAAATCAATCAATTGCGCCCCTACCAATCATTCAACCCCAATCAATAGCATCTACGACATCTGTCCCCGTGGTCTCCATTCCACCTTCTTCCTTCTTAGCATCTATGCCACTATCAAATCCGATCTCGTCTATTCTCCAACATTCCTCTATGCCATATTCTTATACCCGACCATACATTTTTATTCCACAATCCTTCATTCCTCTCAACAATGTCGCTAACTTCATTCGAGCCTCACTTCCTCCTGTCACAATAATTTGTGGGCCACAACCGACTGTCACTAAAGTGCCTATGACATCGGTCATCACATCTCACATCCCCGCTTCCTCATCATATCAATACATTAGTGGTGGTGGACCTTCCATGACTCATCTAATTCTAGGGGCAAACACAATTCATCATGTCCAAAATCCACAACAAGACCTCATTAAAGAAATTCAGGACATGAAAAACATTATCAAATACATGAAGGAAAGGACTAAAAAAAGGAAACCTTAATTGTTTGAGGAATTATGTCCTTGTCCTTACAACCCATCTATATTGGTTGCACCATAGCCACCAGGGTTTGAGATATGTAAGTTCACGAAGTATGAGGGCAAAGGAGACCCCCGAGACCATGTTTGTGAGTTTCACATCTTATGTCAAGAAGTCTCCTATAGCGACTTATACCTTCGAAGGCTCTTCCCTAGGAGTCTCACAGGAGATGCTCTTGCATGGTTCTCGTCCTTACCTTGAGGTTCCATTACCTCCTTCCCGGACTTAGCAGAGAAATTTGTGGTTCACCATGCCTACAACATGGCTAATGGTGTTTCCATGAAGGACCTTTGTAACATGAAACAAAGGCTTGGAGAGAATTTTGCTAACTTATTGCAAAGATGGTGACATCTCATGAAGAAATTCCAATGGGACATGCCAAAACAACACCAAATTGAACTATTTCAAAAGAATCTGGTGCCCAAACTATAAAGGCCTCTGACATCTCAATGTATTAAAGATTTCCAAAAATTGACTGATAAGGGCCTAGCCCTCGAACACGTCTTGTTAGAGGAAGGAACCTTGAAAAATTACCAAAATCAAGTCAAAATTATTCCTCTTATCATAATGATAAACCAAAATTCTAGTCCAAAAACAAGAACGTAGTCAATGATGGCGTGACTGATGCAAAACGGGTCCAGAACGTGGCCGCTCCTCCAAATCCCACTACCACCAATCGCCAATTAAACAATCAAAATAATAAAAATCAATCTCAAAAGCCTCATAACAATGTCTCAGTCCGGGGGTGACCACCCTGATCCAATAATAGGACTCCAAGAGATTTTTACTCCTCTTGTCAAGTCCATTGAAGTGGTGTTTCAAAAGCTTGTCCAAGCAAGCGCAGTGGTCTTCCCGATTACTCGTCCGTTCGACCCCAATCAACCCAAACCTAGGTGGTATAATGAGAATGAGTATTGTGAGTACCATCGTATCAAGGGGCATGATACACGAAAGTGCATGAAGCTTAAAATCTACATACAAGATCTCATTGATAGAGGTGAGATTGAGGTAGCAAATTCAAAACCTGGTAACAACAATGACAAACTCAAAATGTACCAGGAACCCTTCCCAAAACATGATAAAGGAAAAGGCTCATCATCTAACGCTGTGAACTATGACTACACTAATCCTATAACAGGCTTTGACTTTTTAGTAGGTCGTATTAAGCCTACAAACAACCATGTCAATGTCATAACCATCCAAGGATCTAACCCTCCCCTTCCCAAAGCAGACCTAACCCTGCTAAGATAGTCATTCAAGGCGCTACACGTTCCGCTTCCCACTCTCAAAATGACTGCAATGTAACCACCCGCCAAGGCAGAGTCACTATTCAAGGAGCCCCTCTCCCACCAAACCCTCCCCCCATGTCTTCCACTCACCGATATGACCTCCTTGACCGACTTGGGAAGACCCCCGCACAAATCTCCATCTTAGAACTTCTCATGACTTCCATTGTCCACAATGAAATTTTAGAACAAGCCCTCCTTGAGTCTCGCGTTCCCAATAATATCAATGCTGCCCAATTTCAATCTCTCATTGGAAACCTTGCTGCCCAGCAACACCTTGTGTTCACTTCCAATGATGCTCCTATAGATGAAGACCATAATAAACCTTTGCACATCGAAGCCCTTATCCAGAAGCACAAGGTCAAATGTATTCTGATAGATGTTTGATCCAGACTCAATTTGTGTACATACAAGCTAATAAAACAATTGGGACTTTCTGAGGACCTGGTAGATACATCAAGAAGAATCACAATAAAAGCATATGATGATGCAAAAAGAGTTTCTAAAGGCATGATCACCTTACCTCTTCAAGTGGGCCCTATCACAATTGAAATGCCTTTCCAAGTCCTAGATCTTGATCTCCCTTACAATATTCTTCTAAATCGCCCATGGATTCATTACTTGTAGGTCCTACCCTCCACTTATCACCAATGCATCATATTCCCCTTCAATGGAAGAGAGATCACTATCAAAGGTGATCCACAACCCTTTCAATATTGCAAGCTCTTAGAGGGGAATCATCCATATCATTTCCCACTAAATAGACCCTCACCAACTCCTCCATCTGACACATCAAATGTCACCTCCACCTCATCCCAAGCAGACCCACAAATCAAGATCCTGGATAATGGCCGCAGAGAATACAAATTGGAGGATGTCTTATTAATAGGCCACCTCCCCTTATCTCCCAAGTCATTTGGAAAACCAAAAGAACTCAAAAAAGATCAAAAATTGGTTATACAATGCAAATATACCACCTTTCAACAATGGGGCCCACTTGATGAAGAGAGCCTTGACACAAATGTCTCTTCATGGTTGTACTGGGAAGAAGATGAAGACCTAGCAAAAATATCTAAAAAAATGTATCCAAAAGCATCAACTATAGTAGAAAAAATGGGTTAAAAAGGACACGACTTGGGACCAGAGGAGAAAGGAAGAAAAGCACCCATAAATCCTATCTCTTACAAGTATAACATGGGCTTTGGGTACACTCTAGTGCCTAAGATCATTATAACTGGTGCCCCTTCAAGTCCTTCTTTGGATATCGAAGACTCTGACGAAGAGGATTTCCATGAAATGCCTTTTGAATATGAAGACGACATCTTCTTTGACACCTACATCAACACCATCACTCGCATAACCCCTCCCATTTCACATGAGCTACATCTTGTCCATCCCAAACTCATAGACTGGGGCCAATGAGACAAACCCACTTTAGATATCTGCGCTGATGATAACGCTCTCATTACTCTTCCGACTAAGCAAAATTTGGAAGACTGCAACAGAGTACACATGATTCAACTGCATGAAAAGGGATACTTTGGTAGTCAGGTCAATGCCCTTAGCCACAAAAAAGACATTAAAAAGAAAAAAACATGATTCCCTAGGTGAAAACCTCTCTAAGGCACCTTTGGATGAGCAAAAAGTAAAAACAAAGGGCGTATCCGAAGGTGAAAACCTGGAAAAGGAACTTGAGGACGAGGGACTTGACCTCCCTACCATTGTTCATCTTCCACAGGACAGGTCAAATTTGTTAATAGAGGAAACATACAGTATAAATATGGGCACCGAAGACATTCCAAAAAATGTGCTCATTGCCAAGTCCCTCACAGATCAAGACAAAGGAGACTTCATCAATTTCCTCACAGAGACAAAATAAACTTTGCATGGTCCTATGTTGACATGCCAGGTCTAGATCCTGACTTGGTGATTCATAATCTTGTTGTCCACCCAGATGCAAAACCCATAAAATAGAAGTTACGCAAGATGCATTCACATATTACACTCTTGGTCAAAGAGGAACTCCAAAAGATGTTGGATGCAAAATTCATCAAACCAATAGACTACCCTAAATGGGTATCCAACATTGTACCTATCAGCAAACCCATTGGGGGCATCCGCATTTGTACTGATTTTCAAGATCTAAACAAGGCTTGCCCTAAAGATGATTTCTCGCTCCCCAACATAGACATGGTTGTGGACCTCACATCGGGACATGAGATGCTATAGATTATGGATGAATTTTTTGGATATAATCAGATCAAGATTGCAGAGGAAGATCACCAAAAAACTGCATTCACAACACCATGGGGGGCTTTCTGTTACCGGGTCATGCCTTTTGGCCTCAAAAATGTCGGAGCCACATATCAACGTGCAATGAAAATCATTTTTCATGACCTCTTGCACAAAATCATGGAAGACTATGTGGACAATATTCTAGGCAAATCAAACACAAGACAAGAGCACATCACTATCTTAAGGCAGATCTTTGAAAGATTGGAAAATACAAGTTGCCCCTCAATCCTAAGAAGTGTGTTTTTGGTGTCACATCAGGAAAACTACTAGGTTTCATTGTTTCTCGTAGAGGGGTTGAGGTTGATCTTGCAAAGGTGAAAGCCATCATGGAAATGCCTGCCCCAAAGACCCTCAGACAATTGCGTAGCCTCCAAGTGAAACTCCAATCTATTAGGCACTTCATCCCACAGCTTGCAGATAAATGCCATCCATTTGCACACCTGTTGCGCAAAGACACAAAATTCAAATGGGACTGCTTCTGTCAAAAGGGTTTTGAAAAACTCAAAGAATATCTGGTGTCACCTCTAGTTCTTATGCCTCCTACTCCTAGAAAGCCTCTTATTTTGTACATATGTGCTACTACAGTGGCATTGGGGGTATTATTGGCACAAACAGATGATCAAGGAAAGGAACATGCCATATACTACATCAGTTGAACACTGGTGGGGTATGAACTCAACTATACCCCCATTGAAAAAGCATGCTTAGCATTGGTATTTAGTACACAAAAACTCTGACACTACATGCTAAACAAAAAAACAAAACTAATTGCTAAGATTGACCCTCTTAAATATCTCTTGTCAAAAGCTGCCCTCACTCGCATAATCGCTAAATGGGTCATGTTATTAAGTGGGTTTGACATTGACTATGTAGATAGAAAAACAATCAAGGAATAGGTTATCATAGACCAACTGGCTGATGCTCCACTTCTAGGTGACCATCCGATCCTTACAAAATATCCAGATGAATTCATAATGACTGTCACCACATCCTCCACATGGCAATTGTACTTTGATGACTCTTGTACCCAAAATGGATCGAGGGCATGAATACTATTGATCACACCTCAAGGAGATTGCATCCCAAAGCCATACAAGATAGCCTTTGCATGTACCAACAACGTCACATAATATGAGGCACTGATTACCAGACTACGCTTGGCTATCTAAAGGAAGATAGGGGAATTACAAGTCTATGGTGATTCCCAACTTGTCATAAAACAAGTCAATGACGAATATCAAACAGAAGATGAAAAACTTCTTCTTTATCATAGCATGGTTGAAGATCTTAAGCAACATTTCACAACAATCAAGTTTGATCAAATCCCATGAACAAACAATAGAGTTGCAGATGCAATGGCCACCATTGGCTCCCTCCTTCAGATGCCAGCACATAGTCAGAAGTGTGAGTTCTTGGTCGAGCAATTATTCACAATGACATATGATCTACTAGAATCTGAAATGGTATGTGTACTTGTTGGTCCTGAATCCCCCTGGTATTAACAGACCTTTGCTTTCCTAAAAGATAACACCATTCCCCTACACCTTACCAAAACCCAACAACAAACCTTCATCTGTCGATGTGCTCATTACACTATCCTTATAGACACCTTATTCAGAAGGCATTTCAATGGTTCCCTCCTAAGGTGTTTAGATAAACAAGAGGCTGAATGGGCACTATGTGAAGTGCATGAAGGCATCTGTGGGGCACACTCAAGCGAGCTCACCTTGGCTAAAAAGCTCTTGAGAACAAGATATTACTGGCCTAAAATGGAAGTAGATGCATATAACTATGTGAAAAAATGCATCCCTTGCTAGCAACATGGCGACAAGATCCATGCGCCATCAGAAGAATTGCAGTCATTCATTACACCCTATCCCTTCTCACAATGGGGGCTTGATCTCATTGGGAAAATACACCCTACATCCTCCAACGGTCATAAATTTTGTTGGCACTTTGCATCAAGATTGCATTAATGATATGTTGTCATTGATGTCAATTGAACCGGTAAATGGTATTCATGTTATTGTTGATACAGTTGTTTTTGATATTGGCTAGTAACCGGTAAGAAGAGATTTATGGAAGATGTTGTAAAAGTGTATGTTAAGTTTGTGAGTTGAACCAGTATAAAGGGTTAAATATTTCTATCTAATATAACCAGTAAAACCCTCTTAGCTGTTAAACCCTAATCGACCAAGTTTGATGGTTTATTATCTGATAAGCGGTAATGATGGAGACATGTGTGATCATTTGATTAAGGAGATATTCAAATCATTTTGGCATGTTTGTTCTTGTCTAGGGAAGAAGAAAAGTGGTCTGCATCTAATGCACAACGCGTGATGAGTTACAAAGTCCAATAGAGCGGTGATCATGGAGCGGTTGAAATTATCTCGAAAAATGTGAAGAGATTGTCATGATTTCTAATGGTCAAGACTGTACCAACTTGTTTGTAATCTCGATGATGAGAATTAGGTTTTTTGTTGTGTTACCGACCTAATTGATTTCTATTTAAGGTCAATGAAGTTGTTTGTGGATCTGCATTTTGAGTGAAGGAAGACTGAAGGTTATAGAAGGATCTGATCAAGCAAATGTAGTGCTACTCAAACAGATCAATAAAACCTGTTGTTTTCTAACAATTACAGTTGAAGTTAAATCCTTTAACCAAGTAATCTCTAACAAGCTTTGTTACTCATTAAATCCTCTAACAAGGTGGTCCATTAGCTTGGATTCTTAAATCCTCCAGCGTGGTTACTCCTAACAGGGTATTGTGCTTCTGACAAGGCATATTTGTAAATCTCTTAACCGGGTGATTCCTAACTGGAATTAGTTCTTAATAGGACTTATTGTAAAGCTCTAACAGGATTTGGCTCCTAACAGGGTGAACTTCAAAAGAGTTCAGATAGCTATCCTTGTGAGTCTCATCTCACTATGGTTTTTACCGATTTGGGTTTTCCACGTATAAAAATTTGTGTCAAGTGGTGAATGCTTTTGTGGTTGTGATCTTATTTGGTTAATCTCTGATAAGGCATGTTAAGTAGAAGCATTGAGAGATGAATATGTTGAGTTATGATTAAACATTGTTGATATTCACAAGATTGAAGTTGTTTACTGTTAAAGTTTTCATAACAGTTAAACCGGTTGATGTCAAGTATTCTTATGAATTTTGATCTTGACTGAGATATGTTTATTTTGTTTGACTAAGTTTTAGTTTGGGAATTTTGTATCAGTTTTTTAGTATACCGATTCACCCCCCCCCCCCTCTCAGTATTCTATCGGATACTTATTCTTTCATCATACCATCAAATTCATTATCACCGCCACCAAATATTTCACCAAGTGGGTAGAGGCCATCCCTCTTACCTTCACCACTGGTAAGTAGATATCCAAATTCATCTTGGACTACTTGATCTGTCGATATGGGATCCCAAAAGTTATCATTACAGATAGCGAAAGACAATTCAAAAATTAGGATGTTAAAGAACTTTGCCAGATTTTCGACATCCAACATCGCTTCTCCACCCCATATTACCCACAAGGTAACGATCATGTTGAAGCTTTTGAGAAAACACTAATCAAATTCCTCAAAAAGATGGTCAATGAAGTTGGTCGTGATTGGCACCTCCAACTCCACCCTGCTTTGTGGGCCTACCTCACTTCCATCTGCACACCCACAGGTGTCACCCCCTATTCCCTTGTCTAATTTGGATCTGAAGTCATCCTCCCTCTTGAGATCAAGATCCCCTCTCTAAGGGTGTCGCTGCAGAATATCCTACAAGACGAAGAATACATAATTGCCAAACTACAAGAGCTAGAACTACTGGATGAAAGGCACCTCAAGGCCTTGAATCATCTCCGGGTATATCAAAATCACCTACGCATGAGTTACCAAAAGAAGGTTAGAACTTAGAAATTTGAAATTGGTGATCTCGTCCTCATGGAAAATCAGAAAAATCTTCAAGAAAGAGAAATGAAAGGCAAGTTTGAGCCTAATTGGCTTGGACCATATGTAATCACAACAAATATGGATCAGGGGCCTATCAGTTGGCTACTCCTAAAGGAGATACTTTGGATGGTCCAATGAACATCATGCACCTAAAAATATTCTATGCCTAATCCTCAAAAAGTCATCAATTGTCAAAAAATTCAAAAACTAAAAAAATAAGGAAAAATACAAAAAAAAAGCAAAAAAAAAAAAGTGAAGAAAAATCAATTCGTCCATTAGTGAAAGCCACTTTGAGGCGCTATGGGTAAGTACCTTGGTGAAAACCTGCATGCAGGCACTAAGGTAAATAATCTAGATCCATTGTCTATCAGGTCAATACTCCATCACCTCACATCCACCATCCTCATTATCCAATTCACCGATCGCGACATTCCTCCCCCCCTCGCTGGAATAAATCATGCGTATGATGATGAGTCTTCGCCTACATTGTCAATAAATATTTTCCCATCAAACTGAGCTTTTGTGCCTCTCTGTGAGCTTCATCAAGTCTTGAGGTCAGTTTGCAAGTTAATCTTCAAGGTCATCTGATCACTTGCCTAATCAAAAATCCACCCACCCTATCCTTTTCCCTAGGGATGAATCCTTCCCTCGCCTAGCAGTTTAATCCTCAATCCTAATCCTACTCTTTCCAAGAGGCATTAGTTGGTCATGAATGAGTGACTTTTTTGATTTCTTGGATTTTCATTTAGACTTGTATCTTTTGCCCTACAACTGCATCTATCTACTACCCAAACCTTCCATATCCAGGTATGTTTACAATAGGTGCATACTGGGGCATATTTTCATAGCATGGCATGTTTTGGATCTCTCTTGTATGAACTGGCTACCTGGTACTAGTGTTTATCAACACTTGCCTTCTTGTGTACAAGAGGTATCGGTGTGTTTGAGGGTTTCCTTGCATGTACCCACAAATTTGTATCATCATTCCTCAGTACTTGCATAGCCATGTGTAAGGAATTCTTGTTTGACTATGAGTCAGTCCATGCCTTGGGTTTCTCATGGCATCCTGGTTCCTATAATTAGTGGTGCGGGTTACCTAGGGCAATATCAAACTAGGTTGGCTCTCCACATCTTTTGTGCACAACTCTCACCATCATTCCATAAAGTTCTAATCTAATAATCTCATGGAGTCTTTAATTCCCCCCCCACTATCCCATATTCTTCTATTTTCTATCTAAGATCATTGTATTACTACCGACATATTCATTCATTGCATTATCCATTCATTTTATTCACTTAGGTGGCATCATTCATTTCACTATTCATATAGATTTCATTATCTATCCATTTAGGTTATATTATCTATTCATTTCATTACACTATTCACTTAGATTATCATTTTTCACAAGCATTTACTAATAGATTGCATTGCATACGTCAGTTAAGTTGCATTATCTATTCATATTAGAGGGCATTAATTCATTCACTTAGATTACATTACATTACTCATTCATTTCATCATTCATTTAAATCACATCATTTGCATAGCATTGATCATTTACATTGCAATATCTGTGTAAGTGGAATTGCATCCATCATCCATTCCTCATATAGATTGCATCTAGGCTAGTTTATCATACATCATTTTGCATTGACATCTATTATTGTATTGCATATTCATCATACATTAAACATCCTCATATACAACATATATGCACATCAAAACATGCGGACCTACATAATCACTCATCCTGCATCCATAAACATGTTAGCAATGTGTCATAAGCATACATATATAAGCATCCACCCTACATCACAAATAGGTCAACACAATATATCTATAATCATCATCCATGCATCACATCACAAAATAATAAATAGAGTCCATCGTAATAAAGTACACACATCATCTGTCACTGTAAATCATCTATATACATATAAGCTCAAAAAGATGAATATATCTATCATAATACAATGATCACCTCGAAGGATCAAAATATAATACATAAGCCAAAATGGAGCTAGCTCTCCCCCTATCTCTCTAGCCCCCTCCTCTGCACCTCCTCCCCCTGATCCTCCTACTCCCCCTCCTCTAGGTGGCCTAAAACCCACTGATCCACCTATTTGTTGGCTCTGTGTGGGCCGCTGACTCTGTGTCCTATGGGATTGCACACTCTCAGTGTACGAGGCTACTCACTGTGCCGCAGGTACTGCTCCATGGTATAGCCCCCTATAGTACCCCACCTCCCAAACTGTCCTCTCTGCCATATCCCTCTGCTACATAATGTCAGAATACATCTGCCCAAGCCCTGCAGGGACCAACATCTGATGGGCTGCATCCCTCTCCCCCCGCAATCATGTTACATATGCCTCTACCCTCTACACTCGGCCCCACAACTCCTCTAACTCATCATCCTATCGACGGAGAACATCTTGTAAAGCCTCAATGGCGGTCCCTATCTATGCATCCTATAGCATCCGCTCAGAATCCTCCCTCTCTCCTCTCAGAGAATCTACCTCTATCCTCACTGTATGGAGGCTCTCTATCAAATCTGCTATCTCCCACCGCAACCGCTCCACCTCTACCTCCAAGCTTTGCCTCCCAGCTCTCTCTATCTGTAACTCATCCTCAAGGGAGTGAAGCCTCAATCGGGTGGTGTCTCTCTCCTGCTTGACTCTATCAAAGTCATCCTGTGATACTCCTCCCCTGCCCTCTATCTGTGCCTCTAGAATATCCATGGGTACAGCCTCCTCTCCCCCACCAACCCCTCCCTTTGCGACCTCTCCTGCTGGTAATGCTCCTGCCTGTCCCTCTCCCACCTCAGGATCTCTCCTCCATACCACCCTAACCCGCCTCTGCTATCTGCCGACACCTCTCCCTATTGCAACCACAACCCTCTCACTCGGTCCATCATCCTCTCTGCTGACTATCCGATCTATTGTCGGCTGCAGCTCATCATCCTCCAGAACCCTAAGAATGGTAAGGTGCACTGGAAAATGTCCCTCCGACCATCTCTTGTATCCTCCTGTCATCCCTCAATCCTCTCCTCCCCCGAGCCACTCATCCCAAACCAAGTATGATGTTGTCTGAAAATTGGTCCTGCCCTCCAATGGACTCGCCATCGGGCCCCAAAATCTATCCTCTCCTATCGTCTGAGGATACAATGGTATTTCTCCCACTATGTCTTGGACCAAGCCAAACTATCTTGCTACTCTGCAAGGGGCATAATACTCCATGATATATAAAGACTTGTTGAACAACCACATCTCCACTTCAGCCCAATGTAGCTACCAATCCCCCCTCCATGTATCACTACCCAAAAATGGCCGCCATGTAAACTACATAAGCTCATAAAAAATGCAGCGCCAAAACCATATGGATTATATCCGTGTATAATGTAGCAAACCCCTGTACCTGTCTATATATGGTTGTCGGCCCCGCCTATCCTGTACACCTAGTGGTCAAGCAACCGTATTATGCTCCCAAGCCCAGATATGGAGAAGTGTCACTCTCATAGATAACCTGGCATACTCCCTATACACCACTAGATGCATATCGTGGTATAACTGAGCCAACATCGTGGCTCCCTAGGCATACTATGCACAATCATGTACCATGAAATAAAGGCACCTACTCCATCCAACTAGAAACCCATGCCCTCCGAGATCCAGTAGAATTTGTCCACTCAAAAATCCATAAATCACAAGTACCACACGAGGTATATGTCGAATACCCATCGCCCTACCCAAATGTATCCTGCTCCTGTCCAGCATCGGCAGGGCCTCATACTCGCAAACCTCTTACAGGTAAAAATCTGTTGCATCTAATCAGTACTCTGGGATGACACTGCGAGTGGGGATCTTCAAGATCCTCCATACATCTAGAAGAGTCACCGTCACCTCGCCGATAGGTAGGTGGAAGGTGTTATATCTACTATCCCACCTCTCAACTAAAGCCGTCATCATTGCAGTATGAGATTGAATCCTTGACCACCTGCCCACAAAATGCAACCCCATAGCAACTAGGATCTCCAACTCATCAGACCGCAACCATTGATATAATCTCATGGTAGCTGGCCAGTGCTCCCTCAATGCTAACAGCCCCAAGTCAACCTGCATCCAACAATCTAATTCATCATTTCACATCCTTAAGCCTTATTCTACCCCCTGGTACACCCATACCTTTCCCCACTTCAAAACATTCTAAAGCTTATTTCTAATCCCTTCCTTCCCTATCGCACGCGTTGATTCACTCAGTGCTCACACCAAACCCTTGGTTCTCATGCCATTCTACAAGCGCATGCGCTGATAGACTCCCCTTAGGGATGCTGGAGCAAACTAGCATGACCACTCGTGCAGGACAACTTTTTCCCCCACCTAACCATACCCTAACCTACCCTAGCGCGACCACCTGCGTCGTGCCCCCTTTTCCTTACCCTAAAACCCCTCCACCGCGAGCACCCACGCAAAAGCGTGACTTCCTGCACTAGACACCAATACCTAAACCCCTGCTTTTCCCCTTCCACTTGTGAGCACTCGTGCTACCCTAGACTGAGCCCTAATTCTATTCTAAACCTAAAAATTCACAAAGGAGGATAGTCCTACATACCGGCGGTCCATAGCCCGTGGGTCTGTTGTACCGTCGGATCCTCTCAGTGTGGTGCTCACGTGTGGCGATGCAATCCATCTGTCCTTCTCTCCTTCTAGGCTCTAAGTTGCTCCAAGGCTTGTGTGTAACAATGACTCCTCATTGGGCCCTTTGTGGCTTATATGGACCCCCTTATGGGCCCATTCCCTTCGTGCTCTCGATCCTTCTATTTCCTCTTCTATTTTTCTTAATCTTCTCTATCTTTTTTTTTCGTTCATTTCTTCCCCCCTTCTTCTTCCTTCTTCATTTCGAGAAATTTTTGTCAATTTTTAAAAAATGAAATCGAAAAAAATTCTTGAGGGGGCATACACCACCCACGTTTACGCTGGGGCATCTATTTCTTTTTTCTTCTATATTGTACCCATCGCCAAAATTACCTCTATGTAAAAGAGGGGCAAAATGTAGACACTTAAATTAATTATTTTAATTTATTGAAGTTCCTCACATAATTAATTTATTAATTGTGCCAATTCCTATTCCTTCTCAATATTAATTAAATATAATTAATGTTGTCACTATAGTCTGTTGATTGATTTATTTAATAAATCTATCCACCTTTATTCTTCTAAAATACCTAATATCAATTCTCTCCAAATTCCTCCTTTTAATTAATTAATTAATCCAGGTGATTCCTACAAATCACCTTTTTTCCTAATCCATCATTAACCTAATGAATTCTTCTAGAAGCCCCCTAATCTCACTTATCATTATTCTTCTAATTTTTAGTTCCCTCCACTCATTCTCTCTCCTAGTGAAATCCTCCTACAAATCTCATCTACCCTAATCCCACCTAATCATTCTTCTAATCCCTCTCCTAATGAGTTGCTAGTGGCTAATCATCATGATTAGCCACAAAGTCAACTCCTTGTCCCTTCCATCCAACCACCTTCCTTAAATGCTCTTTTCCTAGGTGAATGTGAGATTTTTGAAAATCTCACATTCCTTTAGGCATCCCATCCTCCAAGGAATTTTTAATTCCTCCTTATTCCTCCAATCCCTATGATCATCCTTTTTGAAGAATTTTCAATTCCTCATCCCCATCCCTCAAGGAATATTTTATTCCTTTCTCTTCCCTAGGCACATTTGGAAGTCTTCCCAATGAGCCTTGAGGAGTGTGGAGACAAGAAATGTCTTTAAGGCATATCTCTTGGTTTCCACACTTGTCTTGTCACCTTCTCTTGGGTCATGTGTGGGCTCACAATAAATATTGACCCTTCATCTTGGGTCAATCCTAGCCCTCTATTTCTCCTCTTCTCCTCCTATAAATTGAGGACTTCATCCCCTTGTTTCTCATCTTCAAATAGTGTAAGTGCATGCTCCTAATTTTTTTAGTGAAATCCATCTAGATACCCAAACTCTAGCCAAATGATCCCCACTTGCATACTTAGCCATTTTGATGATCATCCACAATTCCACTCTTCCATCCATCTATCCATCTCCATCCTCATTTGTGCACACATTAGAGAGTCAACCACCTATCTACATTGGACCAATTCAATCAAGCTAAGGAGAGGTGCATTCTTGGCTTCATCAAGAGTCTAAATCAGAGGAATAAGAGAACTCTCTTGTCAAGGTATAATAGATTGTTGTTTTATGTCTTTTATTTCCATGTTTTGTGCTTTGATTTGAATTGACAAACTAACCTTGCATTTAGATATTTTCCCTTGGTTCACATCGGTGAATGTACTGTGTAGAGGGAAGCATATAGAGGCTTTACAGAGGATGACTTGGTTATCATGTTTATATTCAAGGCTTTATTGGATAATGTGTTGAGCTAGGCCAACATATTAACTCGGTGTGTCAGCTTTTCGAGTATATATAGAATTGTATGATATGAATGTGGCAAGATGTAGAAACAAATAACAGAGCGTGAAATGCAAGTTGCAAACAACAGTTGGTCCAAAGTTAGAGTGTAAATAGTGTTGCAGTAATCCTTCACTGAATCTACTGCAGGTGTTTGTGGACAGCAGTACAAAGATATTTCACTGGATCTGTTGTAGGTTGTGAATTGTGATTCAATCTTAACTTGGAACTTATCTCATGCATTTGGAGATGCAACTTTCTTCAATTCAATTATTCTTGTTGCAGTGAGCATTCTGACAGTAAGTCACTTTTGTAATTTTGTAGTGAGCATTCCGGCAATGAGTCATTTTTGTAATCTCACAGTGAGCCACCCTTATGTAAACACCATATAACTAGTTATGTTCTCTTGAGAGTTAACACTCTCTATGGTTTTTCCCATTTGGGTTTTCCATGTATAAAATTGGGTGTTCCATTTGTGGTTGTTTTTTCATGTTTATTTCGCATTTGTTGTTTCATGTTTGATATGCTTAATTGATGAAATTTAATACATCTGTAAGAAGTATAATTTTGAAGATTTTTTTTTTGGCAAGAATACTAATTCACACCCCCTCTTAGTATTTCGGTCCCTTCAACCAATCCAACAAATCTAAGTTGCTAAAGATAGTGGTAATTGAGATGTCCAAACCACTCATGCCATAACTTACTTTATGAATTTTAATGAGTGAGAAAGGCTATAAAAGGAGAGGAAGGCACAAAGTGAGAGAATGAATAAAGTCGAGTATTATGATTGGAATATCCCATTGCAACCAAGGCATCATCTTTGAGTTCTTTGACCACAACTGAATCAGGTGAAAACTCAACTCTCTTACTATCTCCAAAGTGAGTGATTTTGTAGATTGAAATAATATTGGTGCTTAAGTTAGGAACATAGAGAACATTCTCAAAAGTTCCATTATCCATGTCAACAAAACCTTTTCCTTCAACTTCCACTTGAGTATCATCACCTACGAAAATGTGAGGTACGTTGGATGGCTCCAATGAAGAAAATTGTTCCCTTATAGAACCCATGTGATGAGAGACACCCGAGTCAAGTATCCACTACTATGAAGAACATGTAGTTGCATCATACGTATCATAATTCACATGTAGAGAAAAAATCAGCATCATACGTATCATACTTCACACCCTCAAAAACATCATCAGTATCAAAACGTATATCGATTGGGTATAAGAGATTGGGGACATTTCTGGATGCATACCTCTTAAGATCAGCAACTAAGAGTTCTGAGATTTGTTCACTACTTAGTGAACCTTCTCCTTTATTTTCATTTTCCTTGGCTTCATCTTCTATGCTGTAAACGTTGCCCCAATCTGATGCATACATTAAATTTGCAGTGCTCATGTCTTTATGTACATTTATTTTATCACTACAACAACTTGCATCGGCATCATTACCTTTATTAGGCTGATCATAAAGTGTTGCTATATGTTGCAACATAGTTTCATAACCTTGGTTGCAAACACTTTGTGGATTGAAATTAACAAGATGGTGATCTATATTATTCAAATATGAAACCTCAACAGGCTCATGATTATTTGAACAACAACTTATGCTCTCACAATTTTCTTCTTGCTCTGAATACACATCTGCACTGTCATGTTGAGAATAAGAGTCATCTTCAGCATCATAAGAGATATCTCCACTCACGGATTCATCTCCATCACTACACTCAATACTATGTGCATTTTCATATTTAGTCATTTCGATACTTTCTTCTCTCAAGTTTGTAGACCAATTAATTGAGTCAGGCTCATCAAGCTCTAAGAATAACTCAATCTAAACAGACTCACGGGGTCTATCATAGCTGGAAGCTCATTTAATGCAACTATAAATCTTTCATAAAAAACATATGATGACTCTTCCTCTTTTCTCTTCCCTACTTTCTTTCTTAAAAACAAGATGAACTTATCTTGGATCTTTTGAAGACATATTTCAATTTCCCTATCAATTTCTTTCAGACTTGATAAAGGATTTGAGGATCTAGGAACCACATCTAGATCCATCTTTATTGTTTTACAAACACTTTGCAAAACACATGTAGTCACAAATTTTCACAGTCATACACACTTGTCCCATCACTTAACTGAAACTTTTCAAAGCAGGAAGTATGTGAAGTGCAAATTTCTTTTCCTTTCTATGGTGACTTTTTCACCTAATAAGGAACAAATAATTATCTCAACAACGAGGAATACCTGGAGTAAATTTGCTGTTGTTGTTCACTTCACTTCTGACTAAAAATTTCAAGAGCACCTCCAAATCTCAAGTTCGTTCTTACAGAGTCACCACCTCCCTAAGGAGGAATAAAATTTAACCATTGATCTTCACTCTGAAACACTTTCAGATTTCTGGGTCATTGACACACATCAGAGTCACATAATATTTTCAAATTTCATAGCAACAAAACCTTCCAGGATATACATTTTCAGATATGAAAGCAACTTTCAGATTTCTAAACTTCTAAGACTCTTCCCCAAATGAATTTTGGCCAGACTCATGGGTTTGACTTGACAAAATTTTACATCTCTGTCCCCAGCAGAGTCGCCATTTTGTTGGCTCCTTTTTATGCTGAACAACAAAATCAGCAACCGGTATAATCTGCAGCCAAATTTTGAAAGGTATCTAACCTCAACTATGATTTCAAAAGACTAACTGGACCAACTTAACAAGGATTTTAATCCTTCTTCTCTTCAGGCTCTGCAAGGCCTAGGCGAGTTTACCTATGATGCACTTCAAATATAGTCTAAAACTCACACACAACATCACCATTAAAGCAAAAATCTCAGACATATCTCAACAATAAAGAAAGTACTGCAAACTAGCTATATTCACACTGATTCTCAACTACATTTGAGCTTGAGATAGGTGGAATACTACCATAGAACAAAAAGCAAAAGATATTTTGATTTTATTTTAAAATTGTTGCAAGTAACTTCTAGCTGTAACAGATCAGTGCCTCATCTTGAGCATAAAGTCAATACAGACAACCACAAATGGAATCCAAGTTGCACATCAAATTCATTGAAAATATATCCTTGTATTAATGCTTGATATTAACACATTCTAAATTCAATCAAAGGATCATACATATCCAAGCATTGACCCAAATCCAAAATGATTGTTCATAGAATTTAAACTCTTCCTTGAAGAGTACCTAAGAACACCCATTACATTCTCACTTTGAGAGGATAAACCCAAACTCCCTTGAAGACTGGATTTATTGAAATTGAAGAATACCTTAAGACAATCCAATGCAAATGTGTATATGCCTTACATATATGTGACCTGCAACTAAGAAACAATCTGCAAAATGTATCTATTCAATGACAAAAGAATAGGAACATCAACAATTACAACCAAGAAAATTAAAATGCATAAGACTAGAACCCCTTTCCAAAACCTAGGAACTCACAATTATGGAGCCCTCTCACAAAAATTCTGGAACCCTTACAAATGAGAAGAACTGATAATATAAAGAGGAGGGAAAAGATCATATCTGCATCACCATTTCCCAAGTGTCCTCTATCCTAACTGAAAATATTCCTTGCATCCTTCCCGTATAAACTGCTCTCAAAACATCTGATATTTGTTTAAACTGATAGAAAAACTAAATTTCTCATTTTGAGAACTTTCCAATGACATATAATACTTGTTATTTTGGGTAAAAAATACCCCTCTAGTGAATTAATCCCGAATGTAGACCAGTCATTTAAATTTTTGAATTTTTTACCATAGTCCAAACTATACATTTAATTTTAATCTTTCCTCTTGTGCCTTTCCACATGGCACCTCCTGGTTCGCTCGTGAGTACACCTAGGTGCCACCTGACCTGCCACTGGACCGCCACCGGACCCACCATCAAACTTTAGCTCTTCTTTGTCATTGATCTGCAATGGGTAACCATCGGGTATCTTTCCATTGTGGTATAGTGACCACCATCGATCTTTCCTCGGCCTTTCTCATTGGTTAACTCTCCTGAGTTTCTCCCTTCTGTCGGGCCCACCATTCAGTCGCTAGGTCGTGATGAATAAACATCGAGCAACTTCATCTTGTAGTATAGCGACAGTTGTTGGATCAACTCCAACTTGCTTGACCTTTAATTCACCTCTTTGTCACAAAATTTGGGTGTCTCGGGATGCACGCACGTGTGGGGTCAACTAGGTTGCCAAGAAACCTCTTGTAAAAAGCCTTTAAGCTTTGACACTATATATATGTGTGTGGCGTTGCTTTTAAATATATAAATTTTCCTCCTCACTACCAATGTGGGACAAAAACTTTACACATTCCCCTGGTTTATTTTGGCATTTGCATTTGCCTGGAAGTTTTAATTCCCATTGCCATGTAGGAGGGAGGAGGTCGCAGGCATTACACCTACCAATGCACTTGTTTGAAAGTTTTTGATGTCTCCTTTCCCATTTCCAAGCAGGGGATGTTAGCTCTGTTTTAATGGCCTTCTCAGCAACGAGAAGGAGGGAGCTTTACACCTGATAATGCATTTTCTTAAAAACTTCTTCCCCAACTTCCATCTGTCGCACGAAGGAGGGCAATAGACCTGCTAATTACATTTGCAGAAAGGTTTATGGGATTTACCCATTCCACACCACGCGTAGAGGGAGGATGCCGACAGAGATCGTGGGTCTTAGCTTTACACCTACCATTTGCCCTTGCTGGGAGTTTAACAGGCTCTACTAGTTCCATGCAGGGAGATACCACGCCATGGCAAGGGTCGTGGACTTCATTTTTATGCCTAACAATACATTTGTTTGCAAACTTCAATCACCCTCCATCTACCACGCCATCTGCCAAGTGCATTTTCTTAATAGTTTTTATGTGCCCTTTTCAACAACAAATTGGGGGGGTTAACTGCTACACCTTTGTTTGAAGTTTCTAATGATATTCACACCACACTGCGTTGGATTTGGCTTAATGCCTACCAATTTCATTTCACATTTCCCCCTTTCTATAGTTGTTGTATATGTATCAAACTTGATGTACATTAGTACTTCATGTATATGTCCATCAATCCATTTATGAAAAAAATGAAACGAAATCATCTCCCACTAAACCAAGATGCCAATTGAATTCAAGTTGGAGTTAATATGCACTACTATGAATTAAGACCATTTCGCCATGAAATCAACACTGTAAGGGCAAGAGCCAAATCGGGCCCCAAAGTGGGCCCGACTAATTTTTTTTTGTTTTCATTCAAATGACCCTTGAAATGTCTCAAACACCTTGAACAAACCTCTGGATTTGATTTGCACCATTATTCGATCATTAAATTGAGTTTTGCAACTCATTGGCAACTATGCCATATTTTTGCATTTAAACCCAAAGATGCATTTTAAAAACTGGTCAGAACACCCTTTTGTACCTCGCCCACTGGAAGACATATTGTTTGATATACTGGCATTCACTCTGGAAAACCATTTCTCATGATGAATCCCGTGTGAAGAAATATTAATGGTCAAAGATGACCATTTTTCATTTTCTGAACTTGCACACAGAGAAACTGAAGAAATTGCTTTCAAACTCGGCTTTGCAAATAGGTCAAATGGATTGACCGGGGCTCCAAAATGCAGATGGAAGTTGTCTTATATGTCCACAACATAGGGAAATAATAATTTATTCATGACACCCAACTAGGTCAAATATTTTAATGCTCAAAGTTGACCATTTAGCCTTTTTGAAAAGAACATAACTTGCAGATTTTCAGTTGCAAAAGAAATGGCTTTAGGAGACTGATCAAACAGATTGGCTATGACTTGAAACTAGAAACATAGCTTGTCTTTCATACTAGAAATAGCCCAGAATAAACATCCTAACATGACAATCACCGGGGCAACTTTTACACATGTGCAAAGTGAGGCTCTAACTAGCTGTTGAAACAGGGACTCATGTAAACAATACAAATTACAAATGGATTGAGCTTGCCAAATTGAGCAAATGGATTGATAGAGACTTGAAACTTGGCATGTGGACTCAAATTTATGCATACAATTCAATTCACTTTGAATTTAAACATGACGATCTACTGGTCATAAAATGCAAGGCCTCAAAGTAGGCCACTTGATAAAATCTGAATTTGTACCTATGATGGACTTTCGGCTCACCCCTTGAAATGGGTACTTGACAAACCAATCTAAACTGAATTTTGAAAGTTGTAGAACACTGCATAGGCTAAATGAAAGGTGTAGGACCCATTTCCCAAGCCTTACCCCTTGATAATCAACTGGCTCCATTTTACATGCCCCAAAATAGGCCTCTCAGGTTGATTCGCTAAGTATTCATTTGAAAGTGCAGAGCAAAATTTTGAAATGGGCCTCTCAAAATACTCAACTTTTATGGGTCCCAACAACAATGATGCTCATCATGACCAAATTTCTTGAAATATGAACAAGTTGGTCTCTCCTTCTTGGTTGATTTTTTTGTCTTGGAAAAAGAGAAAGAATTGCCTTGTGTTGGATATTGTTGCTGCTAGGATATGTTGTTGTCATTGATGTCAACATATTCCTATGTTTTAATATTGCTGAGAGTTGCTTGGTGATCCAATGTTTGCAGTGAGTTGATATGGTTGGTTTATCTATTTGGGATGCTATATATACTTCATTTTTATCGATTTCAGTGATCCGGAAGTTCATTTGATCATATCATTTGATCTGGTTTGAGGTTTGGTCTTTCTGTTTTGTGGTTGGCTGAGTTTGATATTTGATCTGATGTGCTTCAGTATGATCATATCTTTTTTTGCGGATTTGGGAGAGTGTTTTGGATGTTCATGTGTATCAATATTTCATATGGTTCATGATTTGGTGCTCCGCAAGTTATCTTTCTAGTCCAAATTGTTGCTATTAAGTGTTCGTGAGGGTTAGCGTGTTGATCGATGAAGATTTGATTAAGTGGTGTTGGTGCAACTATTACAGATGGTTTTAATGAGCTTGTTGGTGTTTCCTAATCATGTCCTATTTGTTTTGGCAATCTGCATTGATCCTTATGCGCGATATGGGTGATTTTGTTGATCCGATGATATTCTTCGTGTTATGCGGTATTTTTGGTGGTGTAGCGTGTTGTTGTTGATCTTGGCAAGATTTTCGATGGTGATGCGTGTTGTGGTTGATCTTGGTGAGATTTCTAATGGTGATGCATGTTTGGAGATTTGGTTTAGGTCCATGCTATGTCCTCTATGACATTGTATTGGTCTGGTGGTTGATCTATGTATCGTGTGATGTAATTTTGTAATTGAGGGTTTGCCTGACCTTGTAGTCAAGGTTGATGAATTATATAAATAGGTGGTATATTCATATAATTTGTGTATCGATGAGGTTTCTACATTATTAGAGAATTATGTATGTGCGCATAAGCAAATTTATCCTTCAGTATGGTGTATTGAGCAAAGATTGTTGCAGTGCGGACAAATGAGCTTAACCGGAACTGTCATCAAGCATTATCAGATTTTATCTTTGTAGTTCATGTAAACCGGATTTTAGTTCAAATATCATTTTAAGTTAGTGAACCTTCCCTGAGGCTTGGAGCCTTCTGGGTCGTTGTATTTTAAGAACGGAGCTCTAGGCAGTGTGCTTGAATGCATGTGCATTCCCCATTGTAATATTTACATATACTTTTGCAGAGTATCATCTTATTGTGGGTAAGTTCCCACTGTGGTTTTTACCTTAACCGAGTTTTTCACGTCAAAAATATTGGTGTTATGTGTGTTGCTATTGTTGTCTTTATCTTTATTCTTGTTGCAGTTGATCAGATCTGAGATTGTGCTTAAACTGTCTAACTTGATGAAAATTGATTCACCCCCCCCCTCTTAGTTTTCCTTCATTGTTGTTGCCAACACCTTGTTGTGGATAGGATGATTATGCTCTATCTTGGTGTGGCTTTGGCTTAGATTGCTTTCAGTTCTAGACTTTGCCTTGATTCCTTTGATATTCTTGATTATCCACCAAATCTTTTGACTTGGAAGACTTGAGAATCCCCATGCTAATCAACTTTGCTTGCCCAAGCATCAACATTTTTGTGAATGTATCAAATGATGGTGTAGTGAATGAAGTACTTGAAGTCAACTAATTGGTTTGGAAACTAGAAACACAGGTTGCATACTCTAATGAGAGCTTGTCCAACAAATTGTAGACCAACTTGTTGGAATCAAGGGAACACTGAGAGGAGGGGGGTGGATCAATGTTTAGTAAATTTAATTTTAAGAACCTAATCATACAACCACTTTATGCAAATGAAGTAAAGTAAATGCAGAAACTTGAAGCCAAGATCACCAACATCATAACACCAAGATTTTTTAGGTGGAAACTCAGTTAATGGAAAAACCACAGTGGGATTGAGACCCATGATATTATAATACCGTGATTGGGAGTATAATAATATTACAAAGGGGAGTGCACATGCATTTAGGCACATTTCCTAGGGCTCAATGCTTAATTACAAAGAGAGGGCTAACGCCCCCAGAGGACTCACTGTCCTGCAAAAGATTACAGATGATAACTAATTGAATGAACTGATGGATAGCATCTACAAATGCTAAAATTCATTTCCGGTCAAGCACAAATAGTCTTCTGTACTTGTTCTAACACTCTGCTATGTTCTGCTCTACTCAATCATATACCGAAGCATCAATCTCTCAACCATGCAAGTGAAACTACACACAATCACTCATACATCCTTCTTACATCACCATCCACGTGCCAAATGATCATATCAATTGTACTAATATATTTGCATCATCATATTAGATCAGTTCCATGTCAGCCTAAAAATCACATAACACGCAACATGAAACGTGTTACCCCAGTCGACTCAATCTGATCGAAAAACAACTAAGCAAACTAAAACAAGGTGTTCCCACACTTCTGATATGTCGGTTCATCGACCGCGAACACACAAACAACCATCAAAATTACTCTGCACGATCTGCTCAACAAATCTTTACACAGTACTGCACCAAAACACTGTTATACCAAAAAAATCGTCTACCGGATCTTCTAACCAACACCAAAATTAACACCAGAGACCACAAACATAGAATAAGGTAAATTGCATATCCATAATACATCTCCCAAATTCGTAAGGGAAACTACTCAACCAAAATAATCCACTGACCACAAAACTATACACTCTGTTGGATACATTGTTCTTCTTACTGGACCTCAAACAATCTTCTGAAATGAATGAATCATGAGTTGTGGATTGGATATATGATTCACCCGTTGCCAGTTACCATCAACGACAATATATGATCATCAATGTAGTGTCTCATGCCAACACGACTGTGCATCCTTCTTGTCAATACTACAATCCTTAAGTTTTGCTCTTAGTTTAGTTTTTTTAGTTACATAGTCCTGGATTGTATCAAAAATCTTGGGATCCAACATTGTGAGATTATTTTCAAGATTGTAGCCCTTAATCTCATCCACTTGGTCATACAATTGACCAAAAATTTTCCAAGCATCTTTAATTGTCTTACACTTATCAATGTGAAAGATAAGATCATTTGATACATACTTACTCATTGTTTCAAGAGCCATAGTATTTTTAGTGAGCCATTATATTTGAGCATTTGGATCAACTTTTAGATTCGACTATGCTTCAATAGTTCCATCAATATAACGAGTTAGTCCTTTTTTCATTAAATTACTCCAAGATTTGATTTTCCAAGAAGCATAGTTATGTAGAGTCAAAAGTAAAAACTTGGGAGAACCCATAACTGAAAATTAAGGAGCACCAAAGATAGAGAGAGACATAATCACACAAGACACCCCCAAAAATTCAGTCAATCGAAGAAACACCCCCCCCCCCCCAAAAAAAAAAAGAAACACCCCCCCCCCCCCCCAAAAAAAAAAAAAAGAATCATTACAACTACCCCAAATAGGCTATAATAGACTTAGATTACTGATGTGAAAGACCTTATTGAGATCTAAGCATGACATATGCCAAAACATGCCTAAAAAGATCAAGTTTTGGAAGTGATATTTCTACTCTCAATGATGGAAAATTGATATCACCACAAAAAATTAGATACAAAATTATGCACTTTAAAAAAAAAATGGCACCTGAAAAGGAGTTTGTATGAGCTGGAACGAAGCCTCCGAAGTTGCAAAAATGGGGATTACTCAGCTACAGTTGTGAAAAAATGAATTTTCTAAAAATTAAATGCATAAAAATGAAAAAACACCTACACCACTATGAAGAGAAAAAAATTCTATCCCAAATAAAAAAATGCCCTAAAAAAGGAGATCATATGCCCAAGATACGAGCATTTGAAAGTTAGCTTTGAAATAGAACCTGCCAACCGTGAAGTGGGGAGCAAAACTAATTATCCCATGCATGCACTATGTAGGGGATTATTTTTTTATTTATAGACTACATGACACTATTATATTGTATAACAAATAAGCAACACCATAGAGGATTTGAGGTCCAAATGTATTTTCACACACTATTTGTTAACTGAACAGACTTATTGCACGTACCATATTGATTGTGCAAAATGATGGCGTGGCAGTCAATATGATGAAATGGTAGTCTAATGATGTGGTAGTCAGCCTGATTACATGGTAGTTTGATGATGTGGCAATTTGGTAATGAGATTTCCAAAACACCTCCCCTTAGAGAGCTTTGCATTTTGTTTCTCCTACTCCAAATATGTAACAAGATCAATAACAAACCCTTCTTCCCTTTCATGAATTGAAGAAAGCCTCTCCAAGAAAAAAAATTGTTTAGGTTAACTTTTTAGATAGGGACATTGTAGGTCACTTGTTACAAAAGACTTTTAAATCCAAGAAGTTGAAGACTACATCCAAGCTAATGGAGGATAACAACACTAGAAGCTTATATGTAGAAGTGGCTTATCCCCCTACACTAAAAGACCCAAGTCAAGCTTCTCCCAGAGACTTCAACATAACAAAAATCGATTTGGGGCCATCTAGCAAAGATGGAGATGTGCACAACTTTAAGGTAACAACTTCAAAGCTTGTGGAAAGAACAACAAAGGATAAGCAAATATCACCCTATAGTACTATCAAGAAATTATTTAACGTATAAATAATGAAACATATTAGCTCATATCATTTTTCTTTACAATTTTACAAAAAAGAAACATTGTAGCTCAAACCATTTTTCTTTACATAAGAAGTGGTAACCTAAATAATTCCTTGACATTTATTTTTTATTTATTGAAAGCATCTCATACAAAGGTGTGTGCAGGTAAATGTGAGTAAATAAAAAGATTGAAATGCAATTTTAGAAACCTAAATAACACAAATATCAAGCAAATGTTCAAGATAAGGATGCTTAAAAAGAAGCTAAATAAACAAGAAATAAGCAAGAAAATGCAAACTTCAAGCCTCTTTTTTATGAGGATTTGTCCTTTAGCTCAATTCGATTCAATGTGTGCTCACTTTGATACTTCTAAGAGTGCTCAATATAGCTCCATGATGATGCAAATGCAAGATGGTTGATAATGAAATTCAAAATTTAAAACTAAAATGGAAGCTAAAATGGATGTGAATTGTGAATTCAAAATGGCATGATAACTTTGCTATGGAATGAGAGTGATGATTTGTGAAGGAAAATTGATGCAATAAACAAAAAAGGAGGGGAAGTGAGGTTTATTGAAAATGCAACACTTTTCCTCTTTAAGGACAAGTGGTAATGCGAAGGATGACATGTGGAAGAGAAGCCAAGTGTCAATTTGGGAGAAAGGACACCCAAATTTAGATTCTTTTCCTTATTTTTTGGAAAATAGGAATGTGCACATATATTAGGATACCGGTGGTTTGGAATTGGTTAAGGGGACAAGGTTGGTTGGAGGGCTAGTTAGTGGGTTGGGGTTAGATGAAGGCTAAAGGGATAGAGTTAGGAGCCATGTGCTCAAATTATAATTAAATAGAATTATTTAATTCGAATTGGAGGACGGAGAGGAAAAGGACAAAATCAATTAAATAAGACAAATTGATTTATTTGTTTTATTTAATAGAAGGGGAAATCAATTAATTAAATGATCAAGGAGACTCGTTAATTAAATAATAGGAGTATAGCTCAATTAATTAAATTAATTTAAGTAGGGGGTGCCATTAAGTAATTAAATAATATGAAATTATTTAATCAATGAATGTGACTAAGATGACCAAAATCAATTAACGTAATCAATAAAATTTAGGTGCCTAAACAAGGCATCTCCTCCATAGGCTTTGTTGAATTCCAATTTCTTCCTCGACTTAATGTAGCTCATTCTTCATAGAGAGCCCTAACCATTCCCACCAATAATGTTTTTTCTTTCTTTCTTAGAGAAAATGTCATCCTCGTGTTTAGACCAAGGCTTTCTCCCCATACCCATGTTGATTTTACTCTCCACCAATATTTTAAACCCGCCATGTATTAATTGTGTTATCACCCACATGGAAAGGGCCACCCTCTATAATTTAAGTGACAATGAATATATATCATTTTCTATCACTGTCGAGTCTCCCTACACAATTTTCTCAACTCCTCTTAGATTTTAACTTCAAAATCTAAATTAATTAGGTCACACATGTCTCATTAAACACATTATAAATTTATTAACCTATCCCATCAACAACAATACTCTCCTATTCTATTGACAATAATGAAGAGATATTTTTGGGGTGTAGTTGAACCAAGAGACATTTTATAATTTCACTTATCACTTACGTGAGTAATTAAATTTTTAAACACAATAATTTATTATTTCTCTTTATATTTACATTTTAACCACCATCAAATTCAATTTCATACTACACAACATTAAACATAAGTGATAATAAGTTAAATTTTGTATTATTAACTATTTAATCTTATTTGAAAATTAAGTACAAAGCTTTAATTTACTAATGGTAAAGTAAGTATAAACTCTTTCGCTAACTTAAAAAATAAGAAACATTTTAGATTTAATCACTTTTTTTTACATTAGTAGTAACCTAAATAACTCCTTGAACTTTTTCTTTTTCTTTTAACGCTTTTCAAATCAATGCATCTCTTCCATAAGTTTTTTTTGTTGAATTCCAATTTCTTCCTTGACTTAATGTAGCATTCTTCAGAAAGAGTCCTAACTGTCGTATGCTAAAATTCATTATGTAATCCATCAGAAATAAGGGAATCACGAATCTTTATCCTAATAGAATTTAAAGAAAACTCAATGAAATAATGCAAAAGAAAGAAACAGGAATGCAAAATCTATCAATCAATTCTCCCTATTCCATGACTACATATAGCTTCCATTTCTCTTCTCTTCTTTGTGGTATGGTGACTCTCAGATATCGCGTTGGCAACTTGCAAATGACACAAAGATTCAAAGTTAGTGATTGTTGAAAATGGAGATTGAATGCTCAATTTATAGATAATTGGATGAGAATTGATTGAAAGGTGGAACAGATTGATCAAGAGGTGGAACTCAAGTGAGCTCACATGTTGATTGATAGTTGAACTGCTGATTTGGAGGTGGAATAGAATAGATTGAATAGATTAAATGAGTTAACTAATTGAGAAAAAAAGCTAATTGAAAGATGAAAAAAAATGATTAGAGGAAATAAAGAGGAGGAGATAGTTAACTGATTGAAAGTTAATTGAGAGCTTTATTTAGAAAAAGCTAACAAAAAGATAGAAATAAGAATTGAAGAGATAATTGAATTAATTAATTAATTGAGATGATCAATTAATCTAGCATGTGCTTGAACTTTAACTTGGATTTTCAATTTAATCTTTGCATGAGATTTAATTCAAATATTGAATTTATTTTAAATTCAATTTGGTATTTGAATATATTTAGAACTTGACTTTGATTTTCAATTTGATTTTTGAAATCATGCATATATTTGAATTTGGAGGAATTAGAGATTAAATTAAATTAGAAGAAATTAGAATAATTATGAAATTAAATGAAATTAGAAGAATTAATGAAATTAAATGAAATTAGATGAAATTAAATTAAATTAGAATTTGGGGATTTGGAATTTGAATGGGAGGAATAATTAGGAAATTAAATAATTTAAAGAAACTATTTAATTATTTAGAAATGGACTTTAATTAAATAATAAAGATTATTTAAATTAAAGGAATTAAAATCACAATTAATTAAATAATAAATATTTAATTAATATTTAGAAAAAGGTTGATGATTAATTGAATAGAGATAGAAATTGAAAATGAATTTATTTAAATAATAAATATTATATAAATTGAGGGATTAATAATCACAATTAATTAAATAATAAATATTAAATTAACATTAGAAAATTATTTAAATGATGATAGAATTAAAAATAGAATAATCAATAAGATGATGAGGAAATATGGAATTAGAAGAATAAGATTAATTAACTTAATTAAATAATTAAAGAATTATTTAAATAATTTAGATGAATAATTAGTACATGATCAATGAGATATTTTTAGGTGTCTACATTCGCCCCTCTTTGAGACAAAATCAGAATGATGTGGTTTCAAAGAAAGAAAGAAATTCCTGCCCCAGTATGCCTTGGTAACACTGTATAGTGTAAATATGCCCCCTCGGAAAAGGTGGTCGGAAAATTCAGAAATTGAGACCATATTTTCGATATCAGTATAATGAGCAATCATGTGAAGTTTCGTGCAATTTTGAGATCGTTTGAGTAGCCTACAAGTTGTTTGAAGTTCATGGGGACCACGAGCGTCAGAGTGGAAACAACCCTAATTTTGAGCTATAAATAGAGAATTTGGCCTTTCATTTGCTTATTTGCATTGTGTTGAGTTTTTGGAGATCCTTGCGAGTCTTTTGCTTTCCTGCGAGTATTTGATCATCATGGCTGGCTATAGGGCACGAGTGCACTTGTCTGACTGAGTATGTTCTTATCAGAGACCTCTGGGGACTTGCGACATGGTATGTTTCCAAATTTTTTGCTCAATTTTTTGCCTGTTTTTGTAATTTTTTCAAAAAAAATTCAGAGGTCTATGTTTTAGTCATCACACATACGCCTGTCGATTTTCACGCATTCACATTTATTGTCATGCAAAGGCTTTAAGTGTATCGCATTCATGTGAGTGTTATGCATAAGATACTTTTGTTACACATTCGCTTATCTGTTTACGCATTAGTGTTAACTGTTACACATAAGTGTTAAACATTACGCATAAGCTTTAAATGTACCGCAAAAGTGTTGAATGCTATGCATAAGTGTTAAACATTACGCATTCATTGTAAATTGAAATTTTTTGTCATGAGTATGATCATTTTTTCAATCACGTTATCCGATATCTGACATTTTCACTATTTTCTCTATGCAGGAGAATATTGGAGTGTTATACTGCCGACAGAATAGACCAAGTGGACTTGATCTTCGAGCCGAGTTACTTGATGAGGAGATTGCACATATCTAATATCTGAGATTATATCATGTTTTACATTTGCCAGAGGTTACGGCCAACAGGGCCTTGATTACAACTTTAGTAGAGCGGTGGCATTCCAAGACATGTACCTTCCATCTTCCTACTGGTGAGGCATCCATTACCTTAGAGGATGTTTGGCGTATATTGCATATTCCCATCCATGGTGCAAGAGTTGTATATGATCGTGATGATGGCGTCATTGGACTGTGTACCCTTTTTGAGTGTGAGGAGGAGGATTTACAAATGAGTGGTCATTATGATATCCCTCGGGCTCGTTTGGACTATGATAATCTTACTATAATATTGTGCAGTATCATAGGTGGTTTGTTGATTCCTGACAGATGAGGTCATGGCTTTCCAGTTGGATGGGGCAAAGTGCTCCATGATATGATTGTTCATCATCGAGTATATGAGTGGGGTCCTTATCTATTAGCCATGGTTTATTATCAGATGCACAACATTGTATACCTGGGATATCGATCGATCAGTTGTGGTGTGACATTGCTCCATACTTGAGCTTGGGAGAACATTTTTATCTCGAGGCTAGTTATTCATGTTGACTTGCAGCCTGATGAGTCCTATGCGTACAGATATACACTTGGTATTAGACATAGGGGTTCGGGTAATACCTTATACAGGTGACATCAGCTTGATATCTCGTAGCATTTTATTTGGAGACCATATTTAGATTGCCCCGGTTGGGAAGATGGTGCACAACACTTGCCTTTCTACAGACAACATAGATATCTTATTGGGAGGACTGTTGAGATGCGGAGGATTATTGAGATGTCACTTACAGGATGGGTACTCAGGAAGTTTGGGGAGGTACAGGTGACACCTATTGTTACAACATACTTTGCTCGTGTTTCTCATGAGGTTTCTGATTGGGGTGTATGCATATAGCCACGTGGCGCTTGCCGAGTTTGATGCTCTTCAGGCATTACCGTGGGGTTGGAGTGCAGGTGCAATAGATCCAGGGACTACTCCTGAGTATGATGCATGGTGGGCCAGACATAGGCCTATTCCATTGACTGATTCGACTATTTTGATCACAACGCAACATATACAACATCATAGACAACAACTGAGGATCAACATGGGGGAGAGGAGGGGAGATGATAGAGGAGAGGAGGGCAGAGGGGGAGGGGAGGGTGGAGGAGGAGAGGAGGACGTAGACATTGGTGGAGACATCGAGTCTATGAGCAATGAAGATGATGATGATTCTTCAGAGTCATCGAGCAGTGAGGATGGGGATGATGATGATATGTCGAAGCTAGAGGACATGCCTGCTGAAGAAGGGGAGGAGGAGGACATGGTGGTGATGGAGATGATGATGATCCATAGATTCTCAGAGCACGAATTTAGAGTCTAGAGGATGAGGTTGCCAGACTTAGGCAGTGACGAGATGCTGAGTGGGAGGCTGGTGCAGGGCACCTACCACTCCATGTAATTTTTGGTTTGTTCTAAGTCTTTTATGTTGTCTTCTATGTTGTAATAGGTGGACCAACCATTTTGTACTCCATGAAGTCCTGGTTGAGTTGTCCAATTTTTGTTGTGTTCAAGATGTTGTTATCCTAAAAAGATGTAATGTTGATGTTGTTCACAGGTGCACTACTCTAAGAATAGAGTCATCATGTAATAGGGTGTAATGTATTGTTTTAGGTCTCCTAGGATGCATTGAGGGCCTTTTTTATCCTTGGAGTGCACTTGAGTGCAAGTTTGTATCCTGAGAATCAAAAGATGTAAAAAGTGCTAAGCAACATTTACAATATTGCAGAAGTTGCACTTTTTGTTGTTGGCGGTGGAGAAGTTGGTTCTAACCAACTAAATCATGATGATATAAGCCTAAGACAACATCATTGTATAGGTTGGAGGAATTGCAATGCAAAGCAAGTTATGGTTTTCAAGAAGAAATCTTGTTTTACACCATTTTTTTATTGTTTTCTTTGTTTTTTGATATGTTATACGGTCCAGTACGGACTTGTCAGAAGAATATACTTGTAGGGAATGAGAGTTTTTTGAGTCTAATTTCCAACAAGGTAGATTAGAAAGTCTGATTGTTTCTGGTTGTAGAGATTCAATCCACTCTCTATGACTAGGTGCAAAACCCTTATAAGCTAGGGTTTAAGCAAAAAATGGCTCTAACCCAAGCATCCACTGATGGCACTAGTTTAAATCATGTGGAATGATAGGTTAGGGTCTGTAAATATGTTTAGTATAGGTGTTTTGGTTTTGCAGACCTTTGTGGTGATTTTACAATGATACCCTAGGCTCACGGCTAGGAGTAGGTGAGACTAGGACAACAAAAGATGTGCGTTTTCAGAGCACATATGGATTGGTAGAGCTAAAGTTGGAACATTTTTGGAGACCTGTTTGAATGCCCTTAAATAATCCTTGATTTTTTTTTGTAGAGGTTTTGATTGGTGAAGCTTTCCAAAGCCATCTTTGCAAGTCACCCGGGTAGGCCTAAAACCCTTGAAAATAGGATAGTTTTGGATACCCCATGTCTACGGAAAACCCAAATTCCATTTTGAAATATTGTTTGTAACTATGAAAAAGGTACTCAAATATGTAATTTATTTGTAGCATTGTGTGGGAATATTTGAAACTAAGCCCTAAAAACCGTAATAGGAGGGCTAATTGTATTAGGCCTATTTGGAGCTAGTATAGCCAAGGTGACCTTGGGAAGGCTTGAAGAAGAGTTTAAAGGTGACCAAACCACTAGAAGAAACCAAAAACACTATGTCAATTCATGCTACCCTCATGGAACAAGTCTGAGAGTTAAGATCCTTGTAGAGGTTGTTGGAGCACTTGGAAGTGGTGTTAGGGATTGAGGTGGAATCCTCGATAGGAAGTGTTGATTGTTCAAGATCAGTGGCTATACCTTGGAGGCAAGCCAAATTGGACTAGGAATTGAATGTATGACTAGTAGAACCCCTACCAAGAACCATTGAATGGGCTTGTGGAGTTAGAGGGTTGGTGAGAGCAACAAAGACAACTAGGTGATTTGGACCTACTCCAAGAATCTCTACATCGGAGTGGTATCGGAGCCACCCTTATTAAAAAATTGGTGTATGTTAGACTATGAGGAATCAAAAGCAAGCTCAATGCCTCCATAGGCAATGACTCCAGAAGCCATCCGACAGATGGTGATAGAGATGTTAGAAGGATTGAAGGATCAGGAAGGAACTAAAGGGACCCAAGATGCTAAGAAGGAGAAGGGGAAGACAAGACAAAATGGGGAGATGAGATAGATGAATAATTGGAAGATAAGGAGGACCAGATGAAATTTGCAATGCCTCAAGACCAAAAACTATTCTTGGATGCAGTCAAATCCATCTCCAAAGATAATTTGGATGGATTACCCACCTATGGAGGAAATCTCAATGGAGAGGAGTTATAAGATTGGATAGAAGCATTGAATAATCATTTTGATTATAAGGAGGTAGCAGAGGAGAAAAGGGTAAATGTATCCAAGTCAATATTGAGGGGATCAACATTGGTTTGGTGGAATATGATGCAAGAAGAATGGGTACAAGTAGGTAAGAAAAAGATAACTTCATGGGAGCGTATGAAGATAAGGATGAAAGCTCAATTCCTACTAGGGGATTATGAAGTTAAAATCCATAAGAGACTACAAAATTTGAAACAAAGGGAACTAGATGTCAATGCATACACTGAGGAATTCCACAAGCTAAGTTCGAGGGCTAGGAAACATGAGAATGAAGTGGAGAAATTGGCCAAATACATGAATGGCCTTAGGCAAAACATACAAGATGAAAGAAGAATCCTCACACCAGACACTATTCACAAGTGTTTTCAGTTGGCATTAAGGGCAGAGGAAAAGATCAAAAGGAGAAGTGAGCAAAATCATAAACATAGAGGTGGTAATAACTTCGGAGGTAGAGGAACCTTTGGCATAGGGCATAATGCTACAAGAAATGAAGAACATCAAAACCAAGAAGGAAGTGGGGATTCACAAAGAGGGACATATAGAGGATCCTTTAGGGGGAGACGAAATTTTAGAGGCAGGTTTGGAAGCTTAGGGAGAGGAAATACAATCTTCACCGGTAGGTGCTACCACTGCAGCCAAGTTGGACATACCGTGAGCAAGTGCCCGAGAAAAGCCTCGAGTTCAACAAGCTCATACATGGGTGAAAGAAGGACTTAGTTAGTGCAAGATGAGGATACTCAAAGTGAGACCTCTTCAATCAATAAGGCAAGGCCAGTGACAGATGGAAAAAACTTGATGATGAGAAGAACAATGTTAAAGATACCCCAAGCTCAAGAGCCACCACAGAGGAAAAGTCTATTTAGGACCACTTGTAGGTCACATGGAAAAATTTATAAGGTGATTGTGGATTCAAGTTCCACAGAGAATATTGTCTCAGTTGAAATGGTGGATAAGCTCAAACTAAAAAGATTGCCTCATCTCACTCCCTATAAGGTATCATGGCTCAATCGGGGTCAACATGTCTTAGTTGATGAACAAGCATGGGTGGACTTTGAAATAGGTGAATACAAAGATAAACTTCTATGTGACATATTGCCTATGGATATTTGTCATATGCTTTTGGACCATCCATGGCAATATGATGTGAAAGCCTGTCATGATGGAGAAAGGAATAGTTACATCATCACCAAGAATGGTAAGAAGTATCAGATGGATCCATTACCTGATCCAAAGGAGGAAAAACAAGTAGGGTCAAGTGTTATGTTGCTAAGTGGAAAAGAGTTCCTTAAAGTGTTAAAACAAGAAGGTAATCAGGGTCAAGCTATAATGTTAAAGCCTAAAGATGAAGCTAAGGAAGATCCAATGAGTGAAGTGCCTCAATAAGTGCAAGGTTTATTAAAGCAATATGCAGAAGTCATAGGAGATGATATGCCTAATTCTTTGCCTCCAATGAGGGATGTTAATCACCAAATAGACTTGATACCAGGGGCAAATCTGCCTAACAAAGTTGCTTATAAAATGATACCTAGCCAAAAAGAACAGATCACTGAACAAGTGCAAGAACTCTTAGACAAAGGGTTTATTAAAAAGAGTTTGAGTCCTTGTGTTGTTCCCACTATTCTAGTACCCAAAAAAGGAGGAAAATGGAGGATGTGCACTAATTCAAGGGCAATTAATAAGATCACTATAAGATACTGGTTTCCCATGCCAAGGATAGAGGACCTATTGGACAATCTAGGTGGAGCATGCTACTTCACAAAGGTGGACTAGAAGTCTAGTTATCATCATATAAGAATTAGACCTGGTGATGAATGGAAGACAACATTTAGAACCAATGTAGGCCTATATGAGTGGTTTGTGATGCCTTTTGGCCTCACCAATGCACCTAGTACCATTCAAAGGCTCATGAATGAAGTCTTAGTTGAGTTTATTGGTAAAATTTTTATTTTGTATCTTGATGACATTTTGGTCTTTAGCAGGTCCAAGGAGGAACACCTTAATCATGTGGAGATTGTCTTGAAGGAGGCTCAACTCAAAATCAACCTTGAAAAATAAGAGTTCTTGAAAACAGAGTAAGTTTACCTTGGTTTTGTCATTTCACAAGGTTGTTTAAAGATGGATCCAAATAAAGTAGAGGCAATATTTAATTGGCCTATACCTAGGAGCATAAGTGATGTTAGAAGTTTTCATGGAATGACATCTTTTTTATAGGAAGTTTGTGAGAAACTTTAGCCATGTTTGTGCTCCTATCCTTAACACCATTAAAGGAGGTATTAAATGTCACTTTAAGTGGATAGAGGAAGCCAATAAGGGGTTTGAATTGTTGAAAGCTAAGATAGAAGAGTTGCCAACCCTTATATTGTCTTATTTCAGTCAGTTGTTTGCAGTAGAGTGTGATGCTAGCCAAAGGGCAATAGGGGTTGTTTTGAGCCAAGAAGGTCATCCTATAGCATTCTTCTCAGAAAAATTGAATGAAGCCAGGAAAAGATACTCCACATATGATTTGGAATTGTATGCCATGGTGAAAGCATTGGAGAAGTGGCATCATTAGTTGTTTCCTAAAGAGTTTGTAGTTTATACTGACAACCACACCCTTAGTTTCCTTAATGGGCAAGATAAATTGAATCAAAGACACCTAAAGTGGGTTGAATATTTACAATCCTACACCTTCACTATCAAGCACAAAAAGGGCACTACAAATGAGGTAGCTGATGCATTGAGTAGGAGAGTCATGACTATGCAGGAGATACAATTACAAAGTGTGGGGTTGAATGAGTTAAAAGACCTCTACAAGGATGATAAAGACTTTGCAGAGATATATGTTGTTTGTTCTGATTTTTCTCACACCTCACATGTTACTTATTCAGAGTATATGATACAAGAGGGTTTGTTGTTCAAGGGACACCTTCTTTGCATTCCCAAATGTTCTATGAGACAAAAAATTATTCAATAAAAGCATCAAGGAGGTCTAGGAGGTCATTTTGGCATAGATAAACCTATGGAGCAGGTTAGTAGGTTTTACCATTAGCTCAAGTTGCAATCAGAAGTGAGAAGATTTGTAGAACAATGTGCAGTCTGCCAAAGAGAAAAAGGTTCATCAAGTAATGCAGTTAGTACCAACCTTTAGTCATACCTTAGAGGCCTTGGGAATGTTTAAGCATGGATTTTGTGTTAGGCTTACCAAGAACTCCAAGAGGATTTGACATTGTGTATGTAGTGGTTGATAGGTTCAACAAAATGGCACATTTTATACCTTGCAAGAGCGCCAATGATGCCATCTATATTGCAGGATTCTTCTTCAAAGAGATAGTTAGAATTCATGGCCTTCCAATCAGCATAGTCAATGATAGGGATGTAAAGTTCTTAAGCCACTTTTGGAGGACATTTTGGAGAAAGTTGGGCACAAGATTATCTTTTTCATCTTCCTACCATCCTCAATCAAATGGTCAGACAGAGGTAGTAAGAAAATCCTTAGGTAATCTATTAAGATGCCTCACCATACAACATGGGCAGTCTTGGGATTTGGTACTCGACCAGGCAGAATATGCATACAATGACTTAGTTAACCAAAGTGCAAGTAAAAGTCCCTTTGAAATAGTGTATGTTTTTCATCCTAGGGGCATACTAGAGCTCAAAGATCTCAGTTCTATGACACCTAAGAGTGCACAAGGTGAGAATTTTGTAGAAGGTATCAAAGAAGTGCATGATAAGGTAAGGCAGACCTTACAACAAAAGTCTGAGAAGTATAAGATGAATGTTGATAAAACAAGGAGGAATATGCAATTTAAGATTGGAGATTTGGTTCCGCATGCCTACAGAAAGAGAGACTTCCAAAAGGGTAGCCTACTAAGCTATTGATGAAGAAGATTGGGCCTCTCAAAGTGGTACATAAATATGGTCAGAATGCATATGAAGTTGAACTCCCTCCCACCATGGGTATTTCTCCTATATTTAATGTATGTGATCTCTATCCATATAAGGGAGAATCACAAACACATTAGTTGGACACCTCATCACAGGGTAATGAAGATTGGGTGAGAGATTTGCCACCATTCCAATCGATCAAGTTGGAAAGTATCTTGGACACCAAGGTAGTAAAGAAGACAAGGAAAGGTGTATAGAAGTATTATCTTGTAAAGTGGGTAGGGTTACCTGAATCAGATGCTATGTGGATGTCAGAATCAGATATACTTCAGCATGGTGTGGAAATTGCAGACCTCTTAACTCAAGAGACTTGAGTTCTTTGTCCCAGGGGAGTATGGTGCAGAGTACCTAACACTCCATGCAAATTTTGGTTTGTTCTAAGTCTTTTATGTTGTAATAAGTGGACCAACCATTTGGGACTCCATTAAGTCATGGTTGAGTTGTCCAAGTTTTTGTTGTGTTCAGGATGTTGTTATCCTAAAAAGATGTAATGTTGATGGTGTTCATAGATGCACTACTCTAAGAATAGAGTCATCATGTAATAGGGTGTAGTGTATTGTTTTAGGTCTCCTAGTATGCATTGAGGGCCTTTTTGAGCCTTGGAGTGCACTTGAGTGCAAGTTTGTATCCTAAGAATCAAAAGATGTAAAAAGTGCTAATTAACATTTGTAACATTGCAAAAGTTGCACTTTTTGTTGTTGGCGGTGGAGAATTTGGTTCTAACCAACTGAATCATGATGATATAAGCCTACGACAATGTCATTGTACAGGTTGGAGGAATTGGAATGCAAAGCAAGTTTTGGTTTGCAAGAAGAAATCTTCTTTTACACCACTTTTTATTGTTTTCTTTGGTTTTTGTTGTGTTGTACAGTCCAGTACGAACTTGTCAGAAGAGTATACTTGCAGGGCATGAGATTTTGTTGAGTCTACTTTCCAACAAGGTATATTATCAAGTATGATTGTGTCTAGTTTTAGAGATTCAATCCATTCTCTGTGACTAGGTGAAAAACCCTTATAAGTTAGGGTTTAAGCAAGAAATGGTTCTAACCTGAGCATCCACTAATGGAACCAGTTGAAATCCTATGGAATGCTAGGTTAGGGTATTTAAATATTTTTAGTATAAGTGTTTTGGTTTTGCAGACCTTTGTGTTGATTTTACAATGATACCCTAGGCTCACAGGTAGGAGTGGGTGAGACTAGGACAATAGAAGATGTGCGTTTTCAGAGCACATATGGATTGGTAGAGCCAAAATTGGAACATTTTTGGAGACTTGTTTGAATTCCCTTAAATAATCATTGATTGGTTTTTGTAGAGGTTTTGACTAGTGAAGCTTTCCAAAGCCATCTTTGCAAGTCACCCAGGTAGGCCTAAAACCCTTGAAAATAGGACAGTTTTGGATACCCCATGTGTACGGAAAACCCAGATTCCATTTTGCAATATTGTCTGTAACTCTGAAAAGGGTACTCAAATATGTAATTTATTTGTGGTCTTGTGTGGGAATATTTGAAACTAAACCCTGAAAACCGTAATAGGAGGGCTAATTGTATTAGGCCTATTTGGAGCCGGTATAGCCAAGGTGAACTTGGGAAGGCTTGATGAAGGGTTTCAAGGTGACCAAACCACTACCAGACACCAAAAAAACTATGTCAATTCATGTTACCCTCATGGAATAAGTCTAAGAGTTAAGATCCTTGCAGAGGTTGAGCACTTGGAAGTGGTGTTCAGGATTGAGGTGGAATCCTCAATAGGAAGTGTTGGTTGTTCAATATCAGTGGCTATACCTTGGAGGCAAGACAAAGTGGATTAGAACTTGAAGGTTTGACTAGTAGAACCCCTACCAAGTACCATTGGACGGGCTTGTGGAGTTAGACGGTTGGTGAGAGTAACAAAGACAACTAGGTGATTTGGACCTACTCCAAGAATCTCTGCATCAGAGGCATTCCACAAAGACTATGGTGCAGTAGAGACCAAGAGAGATCATCTCCAGAGGGAGAGAGAGATAAGGTAGTTAGGAGAGCTCAGATCACCATGGATGCATATGACTAGTTATTTGGGCCCGTGACAGAGGCACATAGCCAGGCAGATAGATATTTTGTTGTTGCACAGGAGGATATTTATTATCGGCAGGCTTATGAGAGGGCTATTCCTGAGGCTCAAAGGGAGCCTAGTTTTAGTGCTTTTATGGGGAGAAGATCGAGTCGATCTACCTCTCGACAAACTAGTAGTGGAGGGGTGATGGGTCCACCTAGACATCCTTGGGCAGGATCTAGTGAGCAGGATCTACTTGTTGACAGAGGCAGTGTTGGTTGAGACATTGAGATCATATTATCTGAGCCTTCGGGCCTATTTTATGATTTTTGTATTCAGACACATTACCATTTTTGAGTTATATATATGATATGCAGTTTTTTGGCGGCGATCTATTATGCTTTGTTGTCCATGTATGTTATATGATGCTATGTGTTATGCGATGCATGTCTATATGATTTATAAATGATTGTTTATGAATGCAATGGTTTCTAAATGATTAATGATGTAATGATTAATGAATGGTTTAATGCTTTCTATATGATTTATAAATGATGTTTATGAATGATGACCATTAAATGCAATACAAATGCAATTTAAACTATATGAATGCTATTTAAAACTATATGGATGCACTTAAAACTATATGGATGCACTTTTATTTTTGTATGATAATGCCATAATATTCTTTTAACTAAGATGTACCTTGAATAAATGTTAGTAAGATGGAAGAAAGAAGAGGTTGATGAAAAAAATAATGTTAGATGACAAAAAATGATTTAGAAAAACATGAGAAATCAACAAACTATCAATAAACAGATGAGATGAGAATGAGAATGATTGATTCACGAACCTTTGTCATTATTTATTGCACAATATATATTCATCACTGATCCTTATTATTGAACAATAGAGCTTAGCACGTTAGGGTATAAGGAACCAAGATCTAAAGATATCTCATTGAAGAAACAAACACGTAGCAGACAAGGAGTGAAACCCTCCATTCTGGGAAATACACTAGGGGTCGAGGTATGTGTGGAATTCACAAGCTGAATACTCCTATCACAGACACCCACTAGAGAAATTTCCATAGAACTTCATTGGTTCACACCACAAACAGCAAACAAAAAAAAAGATAATGCCCATCATGGTTCCTCTAGTCACTTGTGGACATCTTTGAGTAGCACAGGAACATAATTTGTCGCCAAATGATAAAAGATAAAGACTGACCCGGACAAAATTCAGTAGCTATACTGACCTTGTGCCTTTGTTCTCAGTTGCTTGATGTGATAGTTGATAATGCCTGATCTCAGAAAGTTGCAAACCCCATTTAAGACTGACCTGTTTGATTTCGCGTGTATCCTCTTTTGTTTAAGACAAGATAATGATCACTTAATATGGATATGATATGATTGATAAGACAATTTGACCAGTTGATTGCAGATGTTTGACTGGATAGTCATATCCTTTGTTAACTTCGTGCAAAGTGTTTGTTGGATATCTGCTAGGGTATTTGTTTCTTGCGAGACATTTTATTGCAAGTTTTTTTATTTTGTTTGGTTGATTTTTTGGATTGATATTTGAATGTTTTTGGTTGATTTTTTCAGGACTTTATCTGATTTTTAGGATTTTTGGTGCATTGTTATATGAATGTTTTTGGTATTTTTTTAGGACTTGTTATGGATGTTTTGGTATTTTTTTAGGATCATATATGATGTTTTTGTATTTTTTTTCCACTGCTTTTTGGATTTTTATGTTTTTCACTCTTTTTGGATTTTTATGTTTTTCACTATTTTTTTAATTTTTTACGTTTTTCACTATTTTTGGTTTTTTATGTTTTTCGTTGTTTTGGGATTTTTAAAAAAATTTCCAATGTTTTTGGATTTTGTGGATTATATCTGAATGTTTTTGATTGATTTTTTCAGGATCGTATTTGATTTTTAGGGTTTTTTCAAGACTTTATATGATTTTAGGATTTTTTCAGTTATGCCCCCAGTGTGCAGACATGTATGACATGATGATCTGCAGAATGCATGCGGAGACAATGAATTTTTGGCATGACCTATGTTAATACAAAATGCATGATGAAGATGCATTTTCTATTTGAACAAGGATGACTGTGTTTGTTTAGCATTTCGTAATACAACAATTGAACTGGAGGTACAAAACATTTCATAGATAAGTGGTCAATCGATCCTTAATGTCCCTTGGAACATCCAAATTAACATACTTAGTGACTAGGATTTACAAATGGAGATGCGGAAAACTTCCCCATTGGTTCTTGAGACTTTGATCTTCATTTGCCCATGTGTGTGTAAATGAGTTAATTCTCGCTCTTGTGTTCACTAAAGATCCTTAGCATCCTATATGACTAGCTACATGGATTATTCTAACTTCAAAAGCATCCCAAATAGAGCCTCGCTCCCAATCAAATTTTAGAGCTCCGACGAGGTTATAGACTGTAATTCATCAAATATTGCTCCATTGCTAGCAGCTGTTCATAGCCTTGATGGAGTTACTCGCATGTTCCCATAGTCAAGCTTTTTGTCGCACTTTGTATGCATGATATTTCAATTATATATCATTGCTCTTTTACCTTGAGATGAATATTTGGCATAACATTTTTTCTTTTTTTTCTTTTTTTGCCTTGACTCGTAAGTAATGAAACCTACTTGGGTGCGACTATTACAACGACGCTGAAGTAGAATTTTAGATTTTTCACTAGTCATATGATCAACTAGGTGTCTCGAATGAATTAGAGATTTTCTTAATGTGTTTGAGATATAGAAATTGATAGATTTTGGGTTAACAAGTCTCAAATAGTGAAATCACTATCCAACCATAAGTAAAGTGTCGTCACAAGGTAATGTTGAAAATGCATGACCTTAGGACCTCAAAGACTTCATGTCCGAATATCTAAGAAAGGAGATGACCCATGTGTTTGTATTATAGATGTGGTGCATTAGTTTTGTCATTGATGTCAACACTTATCCTTCTAGAGATCTTTGGTTGTGATGAACCGACACATTATGTTCACCGGCATGTTCAGTGACTTATGCACAATCACCGATATATTGTTCACTAGCAGGTTATATTGTTCACCGGCACTAAGGATGACTTGTTATCATCTGGAGATCACTTGGTTATGTCGAAGACATGGTTTGGATACTTGGTTTTGGTATTTTGGTAAATGGTCTAATCGGGTTGACATATTTGTTGTTACCGACAAATTGGTCTAGGTTATGGACCGACATGCATTATCTATTCCAGATTAGCATGACACATTATGAAGATGATTTATTAATTGAATATTGTTGTAAATGTATTGAGCCGACATGATGCATCGCATCTTGACTTATTTGTAATTGATTTTATTGTAAATATTCTTAGTAATCCGACTTACACATTTGGTCTTAGGTTTTGGTATTTATGTAAGATCTCATTTATGAGATGGACAGTAGAGTGGTATATTGTAAGTAAGGTTATGGTATTGTAACATGGTATGTGTGAATATTGAAGATCATATGAGCAGACCATAGAGAAGGTTCAAGGAAGGTTTCAAGGTGATTATCAGAGCTTAGACGGTACTGAATTCAGCATTGAAGATGCTACTTTGAGCACTACATTATCATTGGATTTAACCATCCAATTGTAGTCGGTGTGACTCCTATTTTGTGATTGAGCAGTGAGCTCTAGGCGGTTGGCCTTTCTGCATGTGTAGACCCCATTTGTATACACATACTATCTGCAGTAGTATCATCTAATCGTGGGTAAGGTTTCTCACCGTGGTTTTTCCCCTTAGAGGGTTTCCACGTACAAATCTCTGTGTGATGTGTTGTGGATGTTGTTTCTCTCTCTATTTTATGCATTAAGCTTCATTGGTATTAATACTAACTGCTAATCTGTCAACCAACATTAAGTTTGGTTTACCAGCATTATGCATCAATTTTGATTAAGTTATATTTGGGTTGAAATTAATTGACAACTGATTCACCCCCCCCCCCTCTCAGTTGCCTCTTGGGTCCTAACACCATGTCTCTCTTGAATACAAACGGATGATAAACTTGGACAATTGCCTTGTTTTATTGATGTTGCTAAATGCTAATGCAAGAATTTTTGCAAATGCGATGCATTTGAAAAAGAAACTATATGTGATGCAGTTCTTTGAAGAAAATGATATGCAATGTGGAAAGTAAAACCTAAACTAACCCAACCCTTAGATATAATATCGTTTAAGGTGCATGTTGTTTATAGGGTCGGGGAGTGGATCTCCCTCCATGGTAGCCAGATTGTATTATCCATTTCCGATAACCCTTGTTATGATAAAAGGACCTAGATAGTTAGGTTCAAACTTCCCTAGCTTTTCTCATTCCGCTAGGTTCCTTTTGTTCTCCTTGAGAACTAGATCTCCCACTTCAAAATTCCTTGGGCGTACTCATTTATTGTAACTCCTCAATTTGTTTTGGTAACCTTGTAAATGATTTAAAGCAGTTTGTCTCTTTTCATCGAGCGTTTCAAGCTCTTGTAATCTTGCAACCCGATAGTCTTCCTCTGATATGATGTTTTTTAAGGAGACTCTTAAAGTTGGTAGTTCTATTTTAATAGGTAGTATTGCTTCTATACCATAGACCAATGAATATGGTGTTGCTCCTATAGGGGTATGTACTCCTGTTCTATAATCCCAAAGAGTGAGATTTAATTGGAGATGCCAGTCTCGTCTTGCGTCAGTGACAACTTTCTTTAGGATCTTCAATATTGTCTTGTTTGTTGCCTCTGCTTATTCATTGCTTTGCAGATAATATGTTGCAAATCTATTTTATTTGAAAATTTTCACACAACTCTCTCATTTCTTGATTTTTGAATGGACGTCCATTGTCTATCACTATGCACATTGGAATCTCGTACCAACAGATAATGTAATTAAGCATGAATTTCGCTATTTGCTTACCAGTGGTGTATGTAAGGGGAATTGCCTCGACCCATTTAGTAAAATACTCAGTAGATGTTAAGATAAATTTGTGCCCATTGGAAAAAGTAGGATTAACTTTACCAACTAGATCCAACCCCCATTATGAAAATGGCCATGGTGATGTAATAGGTTGAAGATCCTGTGTCGGTCCATGAATGAGATCTCCATGCATTTGACGTTGTTTACATTTTTGTACATATTTATTGGCATCATTTTCTATAGTTGGCCAATAGTATCCAGTTCTTAACAATTTCTTTGATAGTGGTGGGCCACTTTGATGCACCCCACAAATTCCATCATGTACCTCCTTTAGGGAAAGTTGTGCTTCTTCCTCATCAAGACATCAAAGAAGGGTTCCATCAAAGCCCTTTCTATATAATGTGTCAGCAATAATAGTGTGTTTGGATGCCTAATGAACAAGAAATTTCTTTTGATTTCTAGACAAATCAAGAGATATATATTGAGTATGTAAGTATGTGTATATCTCATTATACCATGGGGATTCATGACCCATAATTACACATACATATTCTGATGAGGGAATCTCATATGGTGGTATCATCAATTGTTCTACAATAAACTCAAACTGAGTTTCATTATTAGGCATGTTTAGTAGAGACCCTACTGTAGCCATGGCATCGACTACCTTGTTCTGTATCCTTGGAATCTATTCAAAAGTGATGTTACTGAAATGTTCTTTGTAATCTTCTACCATTTGTTTATAAGGCAACAATTTATCATCTTTTGTGTTATAGTCATCATTGACTTGATTTATGATTAGTTGTGAGTCACGTAGACTTGTAATTGTTTTATCCTCTACTATACAGCTGTACGAAGTCCTATGATGAGAGCTTCATATTCAACAATATTGTTCCTACATGGAAAATTTATTCTGAATGACTTAGGGATAGAATCACCTTGAGGGGTGATGAAAAGAATCCTAGCTCCAACTCCATGATTTGTATAGGACCCATCAAAGTATAATTTCTACATGGTGGATGTTGTCAATGTAAACACAGATTCATTAGGAAAGTCTATTAGTAGTGGGTGACTATCTTGCAAGGGAGCCTCTACTAACTAATCTGCTATAATCTACCCTTTGATTGCCTTTCTGTCCACATACTCTATATCAAAATCACTTAAAATCATGACCAAGATCAAGAGGCAATGGAAAGCACAAATAAGAGAGACAATAGAATGACAAGAACAAGCTGTATTCTCATCAATATGAAAATGATCAACTGGATTCTTACAAATACAATTAATAGAGGCCTGCTTATATAGGCAAGGCCATATGGATGTATGAGCACACAAATATGACATGTGGCTCAATGAGAAACAAGGGTAGGTAAGAAATACTAGGGGTAGGTAGGAGAAATAATATAATATTCCACAAGAGGTGGATGACCCACCGAATGTGGAGTGTAACAGCAAAATAAGACCACAAAAGGTGGAATTTCTCCTACAAGCTCTATCCCTATGTGCACACTTCCCTAAGTGTCTCAAATCCAAACTACGAAGAGATGCATTATCCTAAGTTAACTTGAGTAAGTGTAATAATATTCAAAATGAATATTTATTTACACCAACACCCCCTTAGCCAATCTTCCAGTCAATATATCTCTACTTAACAAATATTTGAGTGGATCAAAACTTGCAATGAGTTGGACCTTGTGACCCAGCATATAATGTCTAAGTTTTCGAGATGCAAAGATCACTGCTAGACATGCTTGTTCTATAGGAGTGTAATTAATCTCATATCCAATTAGGGTTCTACTTATATAGTAGATTGCTCTTTCCTTTCCTTGATCATCATGTGTGCCAACAAGGCTCCTAAAGATGAGTTTGTTGCTAATATATATAGTAATAGGGACTTTCCTTGAGTAGGTGGAACTAATACTGGAGTATTCATAAGATAATCGTTTAAAGCTTGAAAAGCTTCTTGGCATTGTTCTGTCCATTTGAAGGTAACTTCGTTTCTGAGTAAATAATGAAATGGATGACATTTATCTGCTAGTTGTGTTATGAACCTTCTTATAGACTGTAGTCTTCCTTTTAACCCTCTTAACTTCTTAAGTGTTGAGGGAGGTTGCATATCCATGATTGCTTTGACCTTTGCAAGATCTACTTCAATTCCTTTGTTAGACATGATAAATCCTAAAAGTTTTTCTGTTGTTACAGCAAACACACACTTTTTGGGGTTTAACCTGACATTGTACTACTCTAATCGATCAAATATCTTTGCAAGGACTTCAAGGTGACCTTCTCTTGTCTGTGATTTATCCAGTAGATCGTCCACATAGTCTTCCATGATATTGTGGATAATGTCATGAAATAGTGTCATCATAGCCCTTTGATGTGTTGGTCCTGCATTCTTAAGACCAAACGGTATGACGTTCCAACAGTATGTTCCCCATGGATAGGTAAATGTCATCTTGTGTTGATCTTCTGGTGCAATCCCGATTTGGTTATATTTTGAGAAACCATCAATTAATGAAAGCATTTCATTCCCAACAGTCAAGTCAACTATCATGTCTATGTTGGCTAATGGGAAATCATCCTTAGGACATGCTTCGTTTAGATCTCATAAGTCGGTATAGATTCTTATGCCCTGAGTGGGCTTAGTCACAGGTACCAAATTGGATATCCATTTTGCATAGTCAATAGGTCGAATGAAGCCCACATCCAGAAGCTTTTGGAGTTCTATTTTCACCAGTAGTGCAATTTGTGGATGCATCTTTCTTAGCTTTCATTTGTATAGTTTAATTCCTGGTAGTAATGGTAAATGATGTAACACCAATTCTGGATCTAGGCCTGGCATATCCGCATAGGACTAAGCAAAATTAATAGGATGTTGTTTGAAAAACTGTATGAATTTGTCCTTTTCTTCCTGGTTCAACAATTTTGCTAAGTGGATATTATGTACAATTTCTCCTTCTGCTATATTGACTTCTTCAGTTTCTTCCATGAGTAGTGTTGAATTCTCTTTTTCAATAGGGAGGTTGTCTAGCTCACTCTTGCCATTGCGATCACTTTGATCTATATCTTCTATCACAAAGGCACTTGCCTCTCCAAAGTATGTTGTTCTATCCATATCTACAATAAATCTTGCCTTGTGATCACCTTGTGGAAACCCGTCTCTGACACCAAGTAATTAGGCAATAGCTTCATCATTCTCAAACCAATCTAGAGTTGGTTTTCCTTTGCATCCCCAATCAATCAAATGTGAGTGTATAAGGGGTAATTCATTGCTCCCTTATGTTGTAACAGATTTTGATAACATGCATACCTAGTTATTTGAGTGACTGATATATTTTCATCATCGATAGGCAATTTGTGGCCCTCTATCATGTCTATTGTTCGTGGGTTGAAATCATGATCAGATAGGAATTCATAGTCATGAGAATCTATCTCACTTTCTATGTATGTTTTGGCTTCTGAGGTTGTATCACTTATCTCCTCTTGTACTTGCATATGATTTATTGTAGATTTGCGAGCCTCCTTTGTATGGGCGTTACCCTTCTTAAGCCTGGTATAAGTCATTTTAGTCTTTCTTCGTCTGATTCATTGGGTGGAGCTTGAGTTGTTTCCCTTGGCAAAAGTATTGACAACAACCAAGGATTAGGCTCAGTTACTGGTGCTAAGCCTCTATCTATTACCATATTTGATTGTGCGGATGTTTCAGATACTGTATTACTGGATGAGTAAGTGCTAGGTTCTTGTAGAAGTTGTCTCATATCTTCACCATTTGATTCCATACTAGGAATTTTTGGTACTTTCTCGCTTGTCTGAGATGAAGAGGGAAATACTTGTGTTGACAACTGACTTTGAGATACATAATCTGACGGTATCCTTGGTTTGTTCAATATATCTAGTGTACGTTGTCTTGCTTCTGTTATATTTGGTACATGTTTATATCCTAACCCTTGATTCTTTGGATTTTCATTTGGTACAACGGGTTCTAATCTTCCTTGCTTTTGTAATCCCAAGTTTGTGGTACCATCATACCCATGTTTTTGTAGCATCTTGAATCCATTGTCATACTGATCTAAAGGTAACCTGGGTATCGTCATGTCATCTTCTTCTCTATATATCCAGTGATTGACATCTTCATTCAGAGATTCTTCTTGTAAATCTCCCCACCTAATGAAGGAGCATGAATCTGAGTATCTTACTATTTATTTTCCTCTGTATTGTTTCATTACTATGTTTTGAGGCTTCCCAAAAGACCTAGGAGAAAGAGATAATTGTTTTCTATTTGAGGTACTTGAAATAGAGTATTCCCCACAACCAACATCCTTAATCTGCAAAGAAGATGTTTTAGGCACATTCTCTTGTATTTATGTGATCATTAATGACTCCATTTGTGTAGTGAGGGGTGCTGCTTGAGTAATGGGTACCTAGTTATCTACACTTGCCTTTAAGTTATTATAGTGTTGGAATGGATTTGGATCACCCTTTATGGTGATTTCAATGCCATTATACAAGAATTTAACATGTTGATGAAATTTTGATGGTACAACTTTCATGGTATGAATCCATGGGTGGCCCAATAACATGATGTACCCTAGTTCTCTGTCCAACACTTGGAAAGTAACCTCTGTTGTTATAGGTCCTACTTGCACTGGTAGCGTAACTATACCTTTTGAAGGATGCTCTTCATCATCATATGCTTTGATGTTTATTCTTTTTGAAGGATCAATGTGAATCGCCTAATATCCCAATGCCTTAACCAGCTTTAATGTACAGATCTTGAGACCAACTCCTCCATCTATAAGTACTCTTCTGATTCTTCTCTTATGTATGTAAGCTTCTAGATGTAGCGAGTCATTATGGTGAAGTCTATCAATGGGAATATCATGTTCTATGAATGCAATACGGGTACCATTTGCCAAATTCCCCACCATGGATTGGAAGGCATTTCCATCTATATCTATGTCAACTACTGAATCTTGAAGTGCACTATCCAAGATAACTTTATGAGTTGATGATATACGCAATATTTCAAAGAGTGATATATGTGTCGAGGTTTTCTTGAGTTGCTCAACAATATTATAGGTCCCTACTACTGGTAGTGGGTTTGATGGTACTCCTTGTAAAGTTACTTTAGATCTACAAGTAACTACTGCATAGACTTTGTCTTTGGGAGTTATCGTGATTGTAGCCACTATATCATCTCTTGCGAGGGAACTGTCTATAACATATGTTGTGTTATCAAGGTTCATTTCATATCCCTTCCTATAATTATCATGTGCAAGTCTGACATCCATGATATGTGCTATCAGTTCATCTTCAAACTATCCCGAATGAAACGGTTCTTCATGTCCCCAGTCGATAAGACAAAGATTCTTGTCTTCATCATATTTCGATGCTTCTGACAACATGTAAATTTGGTTATCATAGTTGTAAGTCTCTTGGTATTGCTCATCATTATCGAGTGCTTCTTATGAATCATCATTTACTATATCCCCTGAGCTAATGGCATGAATAGTATAGTCATATGAGACTTTTATGTAGTTAGATGTGTTGTCTTGTGTTCCCCATGTAGATGCCTTCCCTTTATCATGTTTGACAAATGGATCCTTAAAGATGGTATGATTCATGTTTGCTGAAGTTTTTTTGGTATCAATTGTGATGTCACCTTGATCGATCATGTCTTGGATTAAGTTTTTCAATTTATAGCAACTTGCAATTTTTTGACCTTTAGTACGATGATATTCACAGAAATCACTATCATTCCACCATGTAGGTTTGAAAGGACCTAGTTCATATACTCTTACTTCTGGCAAAGTGATCATGTTTGTCTGTATCAACTTTCTTGATGCTGATTCAATAGGTTCCCCTAGAGGTGTGTAATTCCTTTTTGGAGCATTTACCCTTGGGAATTTTTTGTTCATAGTTTGCGCAACATTTACATTGGTCGATACAATGTTATTCTCTATATGTGGACTAAATGATTGACTTGGGCCTTGTAAAGACATAATCGGTTGAGTTTTGTTCACTGTACGGGCGTCTACAACACCATCATTGGTCACATTTTTGTTTTTCAACCAAAATTTGGATTTATCATTGTTGTTGTTATTGGCATATTTTATGAGACCTTGCTCTACTAGTCCTTTCTCACATTTAAAGGATTTTTCAGTGATTTTTTTAAAATATGGTCAAACATTGCATTTGTATCGGGTACTTGATTTTAGGGATTAAGTTTTTTGTGAACATGTCAACTTGCTCCGTTTTGCGAATAATAGTCTTGCACCGTCTATAGAGAGATCTCCATCTTTGTATGAAGGATGCAAATGTTTCATTCTCATATTATTTCGCGACACATAAGTCCATCAAAGTGACTAGGGTTTCAATTTATGTGAGAAGTTAGCAATGAAATGTTTAGCTAATTCACCCCATGATGTGATAGTTGGTGGTAGATGTGAAAACCACTCCAAGGCTGAGCCTCCTAGACTTTTAGGAAACAGTCTCATTGGATAAGTGTCCTCAGTTGCAACCTCTATACATGTCATAAAAAACTCTCTAATGTGATCTCTAGTATCACCTTTCCCTCGGTATCTGTCAAATTTTGGTATTTCAAAATATGGTGGGAAAGGTGGCATGTATAATGTATGATCAAAAGGATAAGGACATAAGTCCTACATTGTGTAGCCCTTTTTATTGTTATCAGTTTGCATAGTTTCCATCTATTGTTGTAGATTCTGTACTTGTTGGGACAAAATATGTGTTCGAGTCAGGGGTACACTTTGTGCATGTATATTTCCCACACAAGGATTCATGGTAGTATAACTAGGAGGTTGTTGAAAGGTACTATAATTATAATTATGTGTGTTATGGGTTTCGCTAGGTAGTGTGAAATAAGAGAAATGTGAACCCATGTTTGACTGGGTTGTACTCATTGTATTTGAGGAACCTAGGTTTGTATTCTGATGACTGTATGTAGATCCTATGGAATAGCAAACTAGAGGTTGAGTCGCACTTGTTTTATGAGGAACTTGTGTTTGAACAGATGCTAAGACACTTGACATTATCGGTATTGTATGAGAGGATAGGATAGCCTATGTTGGTGTGCTAACATTTATTGTTGAGGATGATGCACTTGATTGAGAAGTTATGTTTGAAATGACATTTGTTTGTATAGATGATGTTGGTGCATTTTGAGGAAAACTTGAGGTCATCGCTTGCGTTTGTCATATGTGGTATTTGACTGTTATTTGGACCTAAAGTTTTTCCTAGTGGTAAGATTGTTGTGATATCAAAATATTTCAGTAATTTGGCCCCATTTTGTAATAATAACAAGAGATATTTATCCCTATCATTATGTATAAGAGCGTCTAAGATCATAAGGACATGTGGGTCCTATTGAGCTGACTCAATCTCTTCGCGTGTTAAATTTTGTTGTAGTTCATGAATTATGGGCATTGTTTGAGGATTTGACTATTGACTACTTGATATGTCCATGTTCCAAGTTGGATTTACTGACAGGTCGTTGTTTGGGTCTATCTTACTTTTTGCCTTTTGTGACCTTGTGATGGGTATTTAAGACTTCTATATGAGGATGGTTTAGAACCTAATGCAAGACGAAAATAATGTAAGACCCTAGACCTAAATATGGAATATGCAACACTAGACTAGACTCTCTATTGAGATTTGGACATGAGACTTGTTGAGTATTTTGATATTTTTGCAATGCAAGTTTTTCAAGCTCTTCTCTTAGAAGTTCTGTAGCAATTTCTCTATCAATTCTACGAGCAATTTTATACTCTCTATTTAGCTCATACTCGACTCCTATATAATGAGGTATGTTTCTCTTTAATTGATAGGCCAAGTTACCTAAATTGTCAATGATTTCTCATTGACCGTCATTTGGCACTAGATTAGGTTTCTCGAAGGGGGCAAACCATCACCTAGGAGACCCATTGAGACGCATGCTATGACTTTCTAGGATGATTATGCAAATGATGATGGACTAAGACAAATGTATATTAAATCTAATAAGAACCAACTCTAAGGACGTATATGAGGTCGATAATAAGGACGTAAATGAGGACTTTTGCAATGTATATGAGGACGATAATAAGGACGTAAATACAGACGTAAATGAGGACTTATGCAACTTCTAAGGATGATAGTAAGGACGTAAATGAAGACTTATTCAACTTCTAAGGATGATAATAAGGACATAAATGCAGACTATGCAACTTCTAAGGATGATAATAAGGCCACAAATGAGGACTTATGAGGACTATGCAAGGATTGCCTATGGTCACAAGTATGTAAAATTTTGAGTTTGTAGGATTGTCTAATGCTTCAAGATGAACTTTGTTTCCAGTAATTATGTGTGTAGGACAAGTTTGTTGTTTTCCAAATCTGAGAACAATTGTTTGAAGATAGGTATAGCTGACTAAACTGTGTTCTAACCAACTCTAAGAATTCAGAGATACGCAAGATAGGGCTTGAAATAGCCCAAATAATGACTCAATACTGGTCTGGTACAATGATACATATAAAAACACAAAATACAATCTTAGGCTAGAAAGTGGACACCATTCAATGAGGCCCCCGCAATAAAATACCAAAACAAGATGAACAGATAGAGAGTCTGGCAGCACTGGCTCCACTCCATGACACACACTTCTTGGGCATGCCAATCTCTCTTACCCCAAATATCCGAAGATCTTATTACCAAGGGATTTATGTCTCATAATGCAAGGTACATGAGGGGTATCTATGGGGTATGATCCACACTCCCGAAATCATTGAATTTAGGATTTGGGCTACTAAGTTGGTTCTTATTGTAAAATTTTGAGGGGTCTCGATCCAACGACGGATTCTCAAAGCAAGACACTTAAGACTTTAGTTGAGCTTATCGGTGTAGGGAAGGCCCCCACATACGTCGAATTCACTCAACACTCTAGCCGCTTGACCAGTATATTTATGTAGCGGCTCAAAAAACCTGCTCGAGAGTACACTGGGAGAGCAAAGTACCTTTGTGCAGTGATGAAATCCCCAGTCAAAGATACCCCTCACTACTAAAATAAAAAAAATTGGGTGTTGTTATCACCTTCTCCCCTTCTCCCAAGACCCTAAAGGTGGGTGGAAAGGTAGTTGATGCAATAGTAGGTCCACCCCAAACACGATAAAAAGTTATTTCCCTTAAGAAAAAATGAAATGTGAGTTATTCTATTGAGAGGCCTGATTCACGTTCATTTTAAAACCAAATTTTAGGTGTGAGATACGCATGTGCATGTCAATTTTAAACACCAAATTGAAATGTGAAAGCATGCATGTCAATTTTAACCAGGTTTATTTTAAGCCCAAAACTGAAGGGTGATAACATGCATGTCCATTTTAACCAGGTTTATTTTAAGCCCAAAAGTGAAGTGTGATAGCTTGAGTTTTTATGATTTAGTAATAATCCGATCCTCTCTGTAAATTTGCCACATGTTGCAAACAGATAATCAGTAATCGAAGAAAATTCACAGAAAATAGAATATTAACAATAAAAAAAAAAGCTTAATGATATGTGAGCGATTGCATGACTCTGTATGACCAATTGTGTGATCCTGTAAGAGTGATTGTGTAATTCTGACAGAGCGATTGCATGATTCTGATAGAGTGATTGCGTGATCTTATCTGGGCGAATGCATGATACATAGACATACCAAACACAAAATGAAAATAAAAAGCTAATTTTGATCTGGAACTTGCAAAACAGATTGTGATGCCCTAGCAATATCTCTCATCATGCACTTTATGTTAAGCAAATTGTATTTTACTCTATACGAGAGAACTAGGTTGTTGTATCTATCAATGGCTGGTTGGTCCTCTAGATCTCGTATCTTCTTTTCTGCCTTTAGGATTTGCTGATAGCGTTTGGCTTGTCTTCTTTGTTCCTTCATCCTCCTGGCACTTGAAATTCTGAATTGTACCTTACGTTCCATAAGATGTCATAATTAAAGAATGCAATAAATATAAACCATATTCAGATTTAATAAATTTATTACACAAACTAGACAGAACATAATGCAGATAATGAGAAAAATAAAAAAACACAACGCATAAATTAGCTAAGGAATGCGTAACAGAATCTGATCGATTGCGTGACAGTATCTAGATGATTGTGTGATGGGTTCCACATGAATGCGTGACTCTATATGCTCAATTGCGTGATCCTATATATGCGATTGTGTGATTCTGACTTTGTTATGCAATCCATACAAACTTGCAAAAAAATGAAAAAAAATCGTATGATCTGCAAAATCACACAGAAAACAAAGAAGGTTAAATTGTTGTTAGTTCACATTGGGTTCACCAAAATGTTGTATGCTAAAATTCATTATGTAATCAATCAGAGATAAGGGAAATCACTAATCCCTATCCTCATATAATTTAAACAAAACTCAATGAAATAATGTAAAAGAAAGAAATGGGAATGTAAAATCTATCAATCAATTCTCCCTATTCCACGACTACATAGAGCTTCCATTGCTCTTCTCTTATTTGTGGTATGGTGGCTCTCAGATATCACGTTGGCAACCTGGAAATGACACAAAGATTCAAAGTTAGTGATTGTTGAAAATGGAGATTGAATGCTCAATTTATAGATAATTGGATGAGAATTGATTGAAAGGTGGAACAAATTGATCAAGAGGTGGAACTCAGGTGAGCTCACATGTTAATTGATAGTTGAATTGTTGATTTGGAGGTAGAATAGAATAGATTGAATAGATTAAATGAGTTAACTAATTGAGAAAAAAAGCTAATTGAAAGATGAAAAAGAATGATTGGAGGAAATAAAGAGGAGGAGGTAGTTAACTAATTGAAAGTTGATTGAGAGCTTTATTTAGAAAAAGCTAACTAAAAGATAGAAATAAGAATTGAAGAGATAATTGAATTAATTGATTAATTGAAATGATCAATTAATTTAGCATGTGCTTGAACTTTAACTTGGATTTTCAATTTAATCTTTGCATGAGATTTAATTCAAATATTGAATTTATTTTAAATTCAATTTGGTATTTGAATATATTTAGAACTTGACTTTGATTTTCAATTCGATTTTTGAAATCATACACATGTATTTGAATTTGGAGGAATTAGAGATTAAATCAAATTAGAAGAAATTAGAAGAATTATGAAATTAAATGAAATTAGAAAAATTAATGAAATTAAATTAAATTAAAATAAATATAAAATTAGATGAAATTAAATTAAATTAGAATTTGGGGATTTGGAATTTGAATTAGAGGAATAATTAGTTAATTAAATAATTTAAAGAAACTATTTAATTATTTGTAAATGGACTTTAATTAAATAATAAAGATTATTTAAATTAAAGGAATTAAAATCACAATTAATTAAATAATTAATATTTAATTAATATTTAGAAAAAGGTTGATGATTAATTGAATAGAGATAGAAATTGAAAATGAATTTATTTAAATAATAAAGATTATTTAAATTGAGGGATTAATAATCACAATTAATTAAATAATAAATAATTAATTAACATTAGAAAATGATATAAACGATTAAATGATGATAGAATTAAAAATAGAATAATCAATAAGATGATGAGGAAATATGAAATTAGAAGAATAAGATTAATTAACTTAATTAAATAATTGAAAAATTATCTAACTAATTTAGATGAATAATTAGTACATGATCAATGAGACATTTTAGGTGTCTACACTAACTATTCCCACTAAGAAATATATTTTTTCTTTCTTATAAAAAATGTTCTCCTTGTGCTTAGACCGAGGCTTTCTCCCTATACCCATTTTGAATTTACTCTCCACCAAAATTTCAAATCCACTACATTATTTGTGTCATCACCCACATGGAAAGGGATACCCTCTGGAATTTAAGTGATAATGAATACATGCCATTTTCTATCACTATCTAGTCTCTCCACAATTTTAGCAAATCATCTTAAATTTTTGCTTCAAAATCTAAATTGACTAGGTCATATAAGTCTTATTAAACACATTATAAATTGTTTAACATACCGAACAACAATAATACTCTCCTATTCGGCTTGTTAATGGGCTGCTGAGGGCTAATCTTCAGAGTAAGGGCAATCCAACCCTGGAGTGGACCCCACCTGAGAAGGGGTGGACTAAGATTAATTTTGACGAAGCATCAAGGGGCAATCTAGGGCCCTCAGATGTTGGGGTGATTGCTCGAGATTATCAGGGAAACATTCTGGCCATTGCAGCCAAGCGATTGGTAGATGGGTCGAACAATGTTGCCGAATGGCAAGCTGCGTTGGAAGCAATCCTTATGGCTGGGAAATTGGGAGTCAAGAAACTTCATTTAGAAGGTGATTCTCGGGTTGTGGTGAATGGGATTGCGTGAGGGCGATTGGAAGCATGATTTCTAGATAAGCAGGTGCATAGGATGCAATTGCTGCTGAACAATTTTGAAGATTTTAAAATAACCCATGTCCTGAGGGAAGCTAATTTGGAAGCTAACAAACTTTCTAATGTGGGAGCAAATGGTTCCTTGGAAATTTTGTTTAGTATGTTTGAGGACTTTAGAGATTGTAGTCTTCTTGAGTAAGTTTTGAGTTGATGGCTTTTTGGAAAAGTGAACCCAAGTTCGAATTGTTGTGTCCACTCGCAACCTTGGCTCTGTGGGAATTTAAGTCCCTCGTGGTGTGTGTTCTTCAAATTTGTTGCAAGTGGCCTTGAGGTGTTGGTTGATGATGGAGGTGTGCGGAGTGAGTGACTGGCGATGATGTTGGGAATAATGCGAAGCGTGTGAAGCTTTCATGACAAGAGATGGAAGCGGCCTTTAAGTCCCTTGGGTGTTGATTCCTGGCACTTTGTGGGGAAAGCTTGGTGTTTTGATGAAGTGCTTAGGGTTGCTTTCTGTGTAGCGGAGAGTTAGGATGGAGGCGAATTTTTCGTTGGAGTTGGACGGATAATTGCCTGCTTTTCAAGGGCCGGTCTCAAGTATCAAGCTTTCAAACGTTTTCAAAGTGGATGGAGATGTCTTCTGGAGGGCAATCAGGCTTCTATTGGGAGAGGAATTTCTTTCTCAGGATTGGCGACCCAGAACAAATCTTGACATCTCATCTCTGTTTACTGCTTTGGCCCTGCAGGTGGGGAAGTCGAATGAGGAAGTGCAATGGATCTCTTTACTAGTTTTACGACCCAAATGGGAAGGAGGCTTGCAGGATGTGGTGGCTCATTCTGTCATTGGTGTGGGGCTGAGGATGGCGAAGGGCCCAAGCAGGAGGATTGGAGTGGATGTTGGGGAGTTGCAGCCTTTTGTAGTCTAGTCTGCTTCTCGGCCAGTCGCTTCGCAGGTGGAGGATGCAAGAAATGGCTGGGTAGAGATTGTGAACTTTGTTCGCCAGTTGGGGCTGACTGAACGTTTCAATATCCGTGGGAAGGTGACTCCCATTTGGTCTGAGGCGCCCCTGGACGAGAATGGGAGGCTTTTGGTTCGACATCAGCTCCCAAAGAAACTAGCGAAGGTGGTGGAGCGTGGGTCGTCGTGTGGAGGAAGGCCTAGAATGGTGCCAAGTGGCAGGAGTGAGTAGCAGGTGGCTGGTTCCAGCAGGGGCATTCCCAATTTTTCAAGAGAGGAAGCTTTGGGTTGGTTTCGTAGCTAGGTTGGACTAGTTGGGGTTTGTGGTGTGGGCCTTTTTGTATTCGTAAGCGACCCCTTTTGTGACTATGGGTCTTAGTAGGTTGATGCTTGGGTTTTTTTGTAGTAGGGGCATGACCCCTTGGTATTGCAGATTGTCATTCTGCCCCTTGATTGTAATACTTTTATTTCAAAGCAATATATTACTATATGTTATCGATCAAAAAAAAAATACTCTCCTATTCTATTGAGAACAATTAGAAGATAATTTTTTTTGGATAATTGAACCAAGAGACAATTTATAATTTCACTTATCATTTACACATAATTAAATTTTTAAATACAATAATTTATTAATTATCCCTTTATATTTACATTTAAAACACCATTAAATTCTATTTTATACTAGACAACATAAAACATAAGTTCTGATTAATTAAAAAAATAGGTTTTCAGGACCCAAAACCTTTAACACAAGATATTAAGATAAGACACCAAAAAAGATCAGTGCTTAAGAACCGCATACAAAAAGATTGGCAAGAAAGCCAACGAACCGAAAGGACAGCAAAACAAACAACAACAAAGAAACAAAGAAGGCGCTATACAGTAATTTTCTTCAATAGGTCCTCCGCGTTTATCACCAGCTCGTCGTAAGTGGCCCCGACAGCTTTAAGGTCTTCCAGATCCTTGTTAGGTTTTTTGTCCTTCTTTTTGCCTTTGGTACGGGTTCTGGGGCCTTGAGCTTCCCCTGTTCCTTTAGTCTTTGAGTCAATGTCTAGGATTTACTTTTCTTCATCCAATTTGCTGATGAGAGTGTTGGTGTTGTTAGCTAAAATCTTCATGATGCTTAGGCTATGTTCAACAATGTTCTTCAGACACTCCTCAATTTTACCCCTTTTGCTAACAGTTTCCGAGAGAGAGTGGTGGTTAGTGTTAGCAAGATTTTTCCTTTCCAGCAAATCCTTCTCAATTTTTTCAAACTTGGGGTTGAAAGCATCTCTTATGTATTCGGCTTTGGCAATGGTGCTTTCCAAGTCCTCTATGTAGTTGGCCATGGTCTTCCCTTCCCCAGTATTGATGGTTTCCAGGATCAAGATTCTGTTACAGAGTTTTTTGTTTTTGTCCACAACTTTCTTGTAACCACTAATAAGCCACTCCATGGTTTCCATGAAACCTTGCAAACCCTCGAAGGGTAAAATTTCACATTATTAACTATTTAATCTTATTTGAAAAATAAGTACAAAGCTTTAATTTTTAATGTAATATAAGAATAAACTCTTTCTTTATTTATGGTAAAGTAAAATGGCAAGGTTTAAAATTTTTATTTGAAAGTTAAGTACAACGCTTTAATTAGCCAATAGGCTCTTAGTGTGGGCTTTTACCCACCAAAGTGTCAGTCTTCCAGTGAGGTGCAATTTCTAGCAGGTTTCTGATGACGTCAAATTTTCCTGTCCCGCCACGTCGTCTGCTCGGTACTCAATGACAAGACTGTTGGCATATGCACACTCCAATGAGACATTGTAGGTGATTGAAGGTTTTGTCATTGATGGAAACCTTGCAATCCTATGGCACCGACAAGGCATTATACCAGCAAAGAATTACACCAACAAGTTAGTGCACCGGCATCAGCAAATCACACTCTACACCGGCACTCAGGACACCGGCACCGGCACAAAGAAAGGAAGTATACCGGCACAGAGGCCGACAGGATTTTGTTATATTATATTTTGTTTATTATTGAAAAAATTTGTAAGACAACTTGGCATGTTGTAAAATGACTCTTGTATATAAAAGAGATCATTGTAGACATTTTGTAAGTAAGGAAGTAAGTGAACAAAGTGATGTATGCGAAATATTAAGGCAGACCTATTATGTGAAATATAGGTTGAAGGGTTTATGTAAGAAGCAGAGAAGCAACCGGTACTGGATCAGGCATTATAGATGCTATTGTAAAGCAGTACAAGATATTGGATTTGTATAATCCACATTGTAAGTCAGTGAGACTTTCCATTGAGCAATGAGCTCTAGGCAGTTGGCCTTCCTGCATGTGCAGGCCCCTATTGTAAGTAATATTCTCTTATTGGCCAGTGAGTGAATATTGTGGGTCACAAATCCCACCGAGGTTTTTCCCACACCGGGTTTCCTCATTAAATCCTTGTGTTATGGTGTGCTTTTCATGTGGATGTTCTTAATTCTATTTATTACATTATTTCTTGCATACCGGTACACTGTTATAATATGTTCTGCATGTTTTAAGTTAAGAAATTCTAATTACCGGTTAGATACTGATTCACCCCCCCCTCTCAGTATTTGTGGGATTCCTAACAAAGACAACCACAACCATGTCATCCACAATAATTATATATGTCGCCACATCGTGTCCTCAGAGCTGGATGACAAGACATGCACTACCATGCGGTTTAATATTTGCACGAAGAGGAAGTGGAGAGGAACGTGGCAGTGAGGTTGTATCTCACTCAACACATCTTGTATTCATTGCTTCGACAGTCACGCAAACAACCTGAATTGAATGATATTTAAAACATGGGTGCTATGAGGGATTATTTGTGTGCTTGGGTAGCTCGTTAGTCTTTTCGATCATTTTGAAGGGCATAGTTTAATTAATTTAGGGTTACATTCTTTGCAATTTAGCTTAATTTTGTTTGCAAACGCAATTAATATTGGGTTTTCATTGTTTGGACACTTTGTTTTCATGGTGTGTGGCCTTCTTGAGGTTTTTCGTTGTTTTCATTTAACCGTTTGTTGTTTGGTCTGTTAGGACTAAACGTCTATTTTTTCACAAAGGGAGGTAATTCATTTTAGCCACCTAAAATAGGTACATTCTGAGTCCATCTCTTTTATTTAGTTGAAAATGTATAAAGGTTTTGCAAATGTTCTGCAATTTCAAGGTTTTGTTTTTACATGTGAGGGTTTCTATTTTACTTCCGCAACGTATTTAGGGTTTATGAGATTTCGAGTTCTATGTAATTCGGTAGCTCCTCTGTGATTCCATGGTTTTTATTTTACTTGTGCAACCTATTTAGTGTTTTCCCTCTGCCATGTTCATTGTTTTTTATGAACGTGTATTTTTTGTTCTCTCTCTTATATTCTATGCTTTGGTTAATCAAATGAGATATCAAGTTCTATGCAATTCTTAGGCCCTGTTAGCATGTGTTATGGCGTATCTTTGTTCTTTCAATTATAATTTTCAGAAATATGCCTCTGGTTCCAATGTGAGGGTTTTTATTTTACTTGTGCAACCTATTTAGGGTTTGACCTCTGCTATGTTCATTGTTTTTTATGAATGTGTATTTCTAGTTCTCTCTGTTATATTCTATGCTTCTTTGGTTAATGAAATGAAATATCGAGTTCTATCCAATTCTTAGGCCTTGTTACCATGTGTTGCGACCTATCTTTCTTCTTTCAATTATATTTTTTCAGAAATATAGCTCTCATTCCATTATAGTTGTGATATAAGAAATGTGTATGAATTGAAATATATATCGCTAATATAACACGAATATCGAGTTCTATCCAATTATTTGGCCATGTTACCATGTGTTGCCGCCTATATTTCTTCTTCCAGTTACAGTTTTTAGAAATATAGCTCTCCTTCCAACATAGTTGTGATATAAGAAATGTGTATGAATTGATATATATATATATATATATATATATATATATATATATATATATATATATATATATATATATATATATATATATATATATATATATATATATATATATATATATATATATATATATATATATATAATGACAATGTTACGACGTGGTGGACCAAGAAAATTCGAAGTCGCTAGATACTTTTTTCTACATGGGTGTCAGCGTGGGTGGGTTTTTTTTCATGTTCCCATTGTTTTTTTTGGTTTCAAACTCTTGCGTTATGCATCTATTACGTGTTTTTTCCATTCTTAGCTTACAATTTTCAGGTAAATAGGTATGCTTGATGTTATCTTAATTGCAGTTGCAGTCAATATAAGCGAATTGCAAGTTTTGTGTTTTTTAGATTATTTATGTGAGGGAATTACAGGTTGTATGTGCATTTAGGGTCTTGGAATTCCCCTTTTTTACTTGTTTGCATCTGTTTGGCACTTTGTGCTTTGCTTTTTTTTTTATGGGTACGCATTTCGTATTCTCTTTGTGTGTGCTCGTTTGTATGTTTCTGTCTATACATATTTATATTTGTGTGTCTCTATATATATACATATACATGTTTGTATACGTATGTGTATGTATATACTTATACAAATACATGTTGTAATTCTTTTTGTAGAGACCCACATATTTATATATGTGTGTTGTTTGTATCTGTTTGGCGCTTTGTCCTTTGCTTTTTTTAATGGCCATGCATTACCTATTCTCTTTATGTGTGTTCTTGTTTGTATGTTTCTATCTATACATATTTATATGTGTGTGTCTTTATATGTATGTACGTATATCTATATGCTACACTCTATTCTTCTCCCCATATTTACATTCACCAAATCTTTTTCACATTGACAACAACATAATCAGAATGAATTATGTGAATATATTAGCCTTTAGTTTTGGCACCAACTTTCCCTCCAAAAATTAGATTCAATATTTTGTTACCATGCCATAAATTACTCTCCAAACATCATTCCAGGAATATCGGTCGAGACAGTCGTTCATGTCGATAAGTCCGTCGGTTGAAAAGAGAAGACTGTCGGTTCAATTGGATGTTATCTAGGTCTGTCGGTTGAGACTCCTGTATTTCCAGTTGTCACTTATATACCGGTCCAATCCTGCTTAACCAGTTACCTCCTATATACCGGTCTACTCACTTCTTAGCCGGTTTCCTCCTATATATCAATCTACTTACTGCTTAGTCGGTTAACCTATGTATACCAGTCTAGTCACTACTTAGCTGGTTAACCCTTGTATACCGGTCTACTCACTGCCGATAGGAATAAGGACTATTCTTCTTCACCAGTTACCCTTTACTCCTTTACCGATGGATTGTGGAGACTTAGAAGATGATGTTGCCAACAATGACAACCATTTCACCGATCATACAAAATGCATCATAATGCCAACAAACTCCCACTTTAGCATTGGTGGCAAACACTGCAAAGTAGTCATGTCATGTGTCGGTTCTAACCCCTATTTCATCTACCTCATGTACATATACAAACTCCCCCTTTTGACATCAATGACAAAGACTATAAAAAAGAATTCATGAAAGTAAAGCAAAAATGTCTTTGAAATTTTCTTTAGCAACTTGCAAAGAGTATTGCCATGAAGACTTCACCTATTTCATGATGTTTAAGTGTCCATGCAAAATTGTAACAAAATCCTCCATTTCATGTATTGATTTACAATCAGGTGCACTTATCAGGCCTTCTGCTTCTTTGACATTTCTTTGCATGAAATCAATGATTGGTGCAAGGTAGCACTGTAGCTCTAGAAGACTAAGTGCTCATTTATCCTCTTCCTTTTTTAACTCTTTTATTTCATGAGTTAACTATTTGACCTTTCCACTAAAGGTCGTTGTAGAGCTGGTTAGAGGGTCAAAAGAACCTATCAGATCTTGGATTTCCCTTTGAGTCTAAGCTCTTTTATCTTCAAGATCTTTGATTAAATCAGTGAATCTTGATGACTTGACCAATAATTGGCCAAATTCCAGTAGAATGGGTTTGACCACTTCAGTGTTGGTGGAGAGAGCAACTTTGCCAACTGATATGTGTTCCATTAATTTTTCACCTCTCTTTGTTTCATATTGTCTAATTGCAACCTTCTCCAGATCGATCGCCTTTGAACTGATTGATTTGACAAGAGTTACCAACTGATCAATGATGGGTGCATTGTCATCAACAACAATGTCAGGAATGAGATTAGACAAAATGGTTTTTGCAGTATTAAGAATTTTGGTCTTCTTTTTCTTTGCTCTAAGTTTTGCCTTTTCAGCTTGAAGTTTCAATTTTTTAGAAACTTTCATTAATTGTTTGGGTGTCATCGTCTTTATGTCGATTACAGGGTCTTCTTCTTCTTCCTCCTCTATTTCTTCATTCTTTTCTTCATCCTTAACCTCAGAGCTGGTTGTGGTGGTGAATGTAACTTTCTTCTTTTCACTCTCCTTTTCTAAATCTAACTTCCTCTTTATCGGAGGAGTGTCCACCACTTTTTTCTTGATCTCCTCTATTTCTGTCATCTTTTATTGCTTCTTTTCTACTTCTTTCTATTTTTCTTCCTTCTCCTCTATTTCTGTCATCTCTTCTTGCTTGTTTTCTACTTCCTTCTATTTTTCTTCCTTCTCCTTTGTTTCTGTCATCTCTTCTTGCTTCTTTTCTACTTCCTTTTGTTCTTCCTTCTCCCATGTTTCCTTTTTCTTTGATAAAAGGGGTTCATTTTCAGTAGGATTTATTGTTACTGAATTTTTGTGAGGTGTATCTTCATAAGGTATATCTTCAGCTATAACTTCATCTACACTAGGATGCTTGGTTTGAGTGGTTCCCTTTACCAGTGAAACATCAATATCAATAGTTTCAATGGTTGATTTGTGTTCAACTAGTTTCTCTACATCCTTACTCAAATTAGGAATATCTGACACAACATTACCAATGATATCATCAACTGAGAAAATATCAAAACCTTCAGTAGAGTCTTTGTCTTTACCTTTCCCTTTGTCAAGGGCAACTGCACCTTGGTCCTGTTTTGTTCCCTTTTTTATTTCTTCTTCAGCTTCCTTTTGTTGGCTCAAGATTTTCTTCCACAAGGCAACACCCTCATCATGCACACCTTGGACATCTCCTATTGCCACTCTCCCTATCATTTTCCTTATTTTAAAGCGTTGAATACTTGCTTCTGCCAGTATAGATGCTTGATTATAATCAAGCTCATGTTGCACTTCCATGAGTGCTTTTATCCTGTCCTCTTTCTCAATAGATAAAGTTGTTTTCCATCTCCCTTCAATTTGATCTTGCAAGTCTGATGGAACTATTCCATATAGTTCACTGGGAGTTCTACAAAACTTATGCATGTTCCACATAAGTGCGTCTTCAATTTTTCTTTTGTCCTCCTCGTTGTAGAGGGGATATTTTCTACCAACACTAAATAGACCTCCAAAATCTTTGATCCCATGGACCAATTCATCAATAGTTGGAAGTACATTTATACCACTTCTTTTGACTTCTTTTATTTCCACATTAGATTGGGTGTGAGTGTTATCACCCTCCTTTTCATCTTTCTTTGGCTTCTTATTAGCCTTTGTGTCAACTGTCCCTTCACACTTTTTCTTCCTAGCATATGTTACTCCTACCAGTCTATCTTTACCTGGTGAAGATGCAGGAGTATCTGTTTCCTGTTCTTTTGTGTATGATGTCGGCTTGCTAGTTGCAGTACCCTTGGGTTTTGCCTTTGACATTTTCTTCTTTTCTCCTGTTTGTTCTTTAACTTTGGTTGATTTGGCCCCTGTTTGTTCACTAGTACCGGTAGAAGTAGTGGCACCGGATGCTTCACCTCCATAATTTTGTCTAGTGTATCAATAATTTTCCTTACTTTCCTTTGTATGATTGTCTCCTTAAGTTCCTATTTTATTTGGAGCTTTCCTCCTCATAAGTTCCAAATTTCTTTATTTTTTTGTCTACCAGTTTAGACAATAATATGTTTGCATACACCTTAGTAATGTCTACTCCAACCTCATAACCCATAGCAGGTATCCAAAAGGTTCTAGGTTGAACTGCTTGAATGATGTAACAATTGGTGTAAACCAGAAAATAAATGTTGTCCTTATACTTCTGAACTATACCAGTTGGTATTCCCTCTCTTTTGTGCATTCTGGTTTGAAATTCCTTAAAATATCCCCACATGGTTTCTCCAAACCTATCTCCTAAATCCCTAATCATCTCATCTATCTGAACCATGATAGGTTTTCCTTCATACCACACTACATTACCCTTACCGGGAAAGAACTTTTGCACATAGAAAAATATACATACTAGTAATGAGCCATATTTGAATGATTGCTTCTTGTCCTTCTTAATTCACTCCACGTTCACCAAAAATTAAGTTCTGATCATCTCACAAATATCATATATTGCATCCTCCTTGATGATTTGATAGGCTGCATGTATAGCACCGCTCGGTGCACTGTTCATGCAGCTTGATTGATAGACCTTATAACCCAGCACTGCGGAAGCAAACCTCACTTCTGCATCCACAATATGAGTGATTGTCATTGCTCTCCCATCACATCAGGATTGAGTCAACCGGGTGACTTCAGTGGATGATATTGTTCTTAGGGTTAGTGCTTCACCAGTTGCGCTAGACCTTGTTACTCTCTGAATTACATCCTTTGTAATCTTGATCTATGCTTCTGCTTCCAACCATAGAAATTGATCATGCACTCTTCTTAATACATACCTAACCCAATCAACATGAAATTGATCGAGAAAGTCAACAACATTCAACAAACCCTTGGTCTTCAGATGCATATATTCTACCTTCAATAGATCATGAATACAGAACCCTTTGAATTCACTTCGAATAAATTTGTCTCCAAGTTCTTCAAGCTTTCAATGGATGAAGGAGAAAATATCTTCGACTAGTAACACACTAGAGGGCACAGATGATAGGGCACCGGTCATGTCGATCTCTCCAGCCTTCATAGGATGAAGTTTGAACTAGGGTTGTGGCTCCTTAAGTGCTTCAACCAATATAGGAGTCGATATAGAAGCTTCCATGGTGAAATTCAAAATAATTATTCAAAACTGAGTTTGAATACCTATAATACCTTCTCCTCTAGGGTTGCCAATCACCACTATAACGCTGCTTGATCACTCCACACAAATAGCACTAGCAAAATTTTGATCGCCTTAGGTCACACGAGAGCTCAAGAATGTTCACAAGAAAGAAAGTTAAATGAAATGTATTGACATTTCTTTATTTATGCATTAATATTTATTGGTGCTTCAATGCAACGACTAGTTTGTGTAATTTTGACCATTTACAACTTAAGGTACACCGATTTACTTTTTACTGGTTGCTTGTTACCGATACCGGTACACAAACAACATTTACACTAACCCTCAAAACATTTACCAAAAAAGAGATTTAAACAAACTTTTATGCATCTAAACTATGCAGATAGACATAACCTCATATCGGTCAAGGGGATTCAATAATGATTTTACCATATGTGCTCCCCCTGAGCATCATTATGCCTAGTTTGAAGAGGAACTGTCATCACCGATGGATGATGAATTAGTTTCATAATGACTTTCTCCTTCTTTTATTTCTTCCTTCCTAATCCATGTCTTGTTCATTTCATTCCTCACTTCTTCAATTGTCGTCTTTCCTTTCAAGTCATTTTGTCGTTTCTTCTTGCCAAACTGGTTCCTGTCTTCAGATTGGTTATAGGATTGGTTCCTACATTCTCTAGCTAAGTGACCGATCTTATGGAAATTGAAACATGCCATACCAGTTGTCCTCCATGAACCTGCATTATTTCTCTAACCCATTCTCATTCTACAATCTGCTGCAACATGACCAAAATTACCACAAGTGGAACAACTAGCATTTAACCGATTACTCCTTTTATTAGGGCTAACCGGTTTGAATGGTGATCTTGATACATTTGAAATGAACATGCATTCTTCATCTTTGTGTCCATATTTATTGCATGTAAAGCAATATCCATTAAATATTCTTCTATTTGACATGTTGCTAGATCGAGATCTGCACTCATAAGCAGTGTGACCATACTTGTGACAATTATGGCAGTAACCATCAAAGGTGAAAGACTAATTTTGACTAACCGGTTGATTTCTACAGACATTAGACTTATGACCTAGTTTACCACAATGATTGCAAGAATATTTATAAAACTTCATACCTTTCATTTCTGAATTGTTCCTTTTGTCATCCTTCATCCTTTTGGATTTAGATGATTCTTCAGTTTTCATAGGACCTGTCCTGGAGTATCCAAGACTGGTTGTCTCCTTTGTTATCCTCTGAGCTTTTAGTTGTTCATCTATCTTCTCAAAGCTTTCAATATTAAATTTCCTCAGCTTTTCATTTCTCTCATTTGCAACTTTCAACTCATTTTGAGTTGTTCAATCTCTTTCATCATCTTCTCCTTTTCCTCTGTGTTGTCATGCAGATGCTCATGTATGTATTCATTCTCCTGAGTGAGAATTCGTATTTCTTCATCTTTTTCAATGATGATTGCATTATTTTCTCTTAGGGTTTCTTCAACAAGCCTTTTGGCTTTTTTAGCTTTTGACAAAGCTTCTTCTGCATCTCTTTTTCTGTCATCAGCATTTCTGCTGGCTTCCAATATTTTAGTCATTCTCAGGGCCTGACTTTCATGTTCTCTTTTGAGATGTGTGATTTCTTCAGTTGGCTTCTTGTTCTTTTCCATGAGTCCTGAGACTGCTTCTTCTGCTTCTTCAAATCCACTATGTTCAGAGAGTTGATCTATGATATCCTGACTCTCATTTAGTTGTAGACCTAGTTCCTTTCTTTTAGCAAGAGATTTTATCAGTCTCTCTTTTAGCTAAGCAATAATTTCATTGGCTTCATCAATATGCTTTTGATACTGATATTCCTCCATGATCTTTTCCTCAAGCTGTCAATCTTTTCTTCAAAGGACCAAGGCTTTGATACCAATTGTTGGTATTAACTGATGACTGAGAGCGGGGGTGAATCAGTCAAAACAATTTCCACACAATTCAAACATTCAAGCTGACCGATCTGCTACTATCCTTCAAAATTAACTTAAGAATTGCATAAATCATGAAAGCAGAGATCATCAAAGAAAAGAGATTTGTATGCACAACTAAGCATCACATAACACTATAAATTATATGTGGAAACCCTTAGTTAGAGGGAGAAAACCACGGTGGGGATAACCCACAATATCTTTTACTGCAATGAAAAAGAGTGCCTAGTTAAGAGCTTACAACCAGTTCTTTCTGAGAACATCACCCTATTAGAAGTGATTGGTATCCGGTTAAGAATACCTTAGAACCCGTTAAAGTTCACCTTGCTAGAGGATTTTACAACTTCATATCTAAGGTGACTCGGGTAAGAGATTTTACATAAAGAACTGGTTAAGGTTCACCTTGTTAAGGGATTTACAATGTTGCAATTGTTAGAAGGTAACAAAGATGATTGATCTGTCTGATCACACTACCTCTATCTCATAGATCCACTTTGCATTCTCTATTCTTTTGATCGGTGTCGCCTTCACCGATTCATACCTCTATATGATGCACTCTATTCTACTCCCCCTGTTTACATTCACACAAATCTTTTTCACATTGACAACAACATAATCAGAATGAATTATGTGAATATATTAGCCTTGAGTTTTGGTGCCAACTTTCCCTCCAAAAATCAGATTCAAAATTTTGTTACCACGCCTTAAATTACTCTCCAAACATCATTCCAGGAATATCGGTCAAGACAGTCGTTCATGTTGATAAGTCCGTCGGTTGAAAAGAGAAGACTGTCAGTTCAACTGGATGTTATCTGGGTCTGTTGGTTGAGACTCCTTTATAGCCGGTTGTCGCTTATATACCGGTCCAATCCTGCTTACCCAGTTACCTCTTGTATACCGGTCTACTCACTCCTTAGTCAGTTTCCTCCCGTATACCAATCTACTTATTGCTTAGCCGGTTAACCTCTGTATACCGGCCTAGTCACTACTTAGCCAATTAACCCCTGTATATCGATCTACTCACTACCGATAGGAATAAGGACTCTTATTCTTCACCAATTACCCTTTACTCCTTTACCATGGATTATGGAGACTTAGAAGATGATGTTGCCAATAATGACAACCATTTCACCGGTCATACAAAATGCATCATAATGCCAACGTGTGTGTGTGCATGTGTGTGTGTGTGTGTGTGTGTGTGTGTGTGTGTGTGTGTGTGTGTGTGTGTGTGTGTGTGTGTGTGTGTGTGTGTGTGTGTGTGTGTGTGTGTGTGTGTGTGTGTGTAGATATAGGTGCATACATACACTACAAATGTATATTCATACAAACACACACACACATATATACATACGTACATATTTATATGCACATTTTGTTGGCAACAACAATGAAATAAAACTGAGAGGAGGGGCTAAATCAATTTTCACCGAATTATCAAACTTAACCTCAAATGCAAATCTGATAAACTGCAGTAACAACAAATATAAGCAAATTGACAACACAACACAACACCAATATTTTGATGTGAAAAACCTAGTTAAGGGAAAAACCACGGTGGGAACCTACCCACAATAAGATGATACTCTGTAGTAGTATGTATAAATATTACAAAGGGGAATGCACATGCATTCAGGTACAATGCCTAGGGCTCACTGCTCAAAATAGGATGACCCAAAAGGCTACAACCCTCAGGGAAGGTTCACTACCTTACAATAATGATCAGACTACAATCTGAATTAAATGAATCGCAAATATAGCAACTTCTTATGCTTGATGATAGTTCTAGTTAAACACATTTGTTTGTTGGCAATTAACACTCAATTGATTGGTTTCAATATGTTGTCATTGATGGCAACATGTTTTGGCTTCATATTTTGGTTTAGTAGTGTACCGACATACACTTCACCGGCACTGGCACCAATAGGTATCTTCACTGGTTATAAGGAATTCTTTGGTTACCGGTATTGCAGGCCGACATGGTTTATATTTAGGTTATCGGTATTGAAGGCTAGCATCATTTGGGAAATGCGACATCAAAAATTGATTTTGATATTTATGTATATATGTTATTGAGCCAACATGTATATTCATATTGTAATTATCTTTGTAAGCCGACATAAGGCATGATGGACTGTAAAGGGGTATATAGGTCAGTTGATTGGATCATTTTGTATGGTATGTAAGGTTATGGAATGTAGTGGAGATTAAAAATATATGAGAGAGATCATGTATGTGAGGATATTTATGTAAGAGCTTATTCCAGTAAGGGTTTAGGGTTTTAGACCGGAACAGACAGAGCTTAATCGAAACTCTACTCAGGCATAGGAGATGCTATCATTGCAGTTCAATCATTTCTCTAGATTGTAGTTTGATTTGTATGTAGTTGGTGAGGCTCCTTTTATGATTGAGCACTGTGCTCTAGGCTGTAAGCCTTCCTGCAAGTGCAGGCCCCTATATTTTGTAATATATTTTCATATGGCCAGTGGATTGATATTGTGGGTCACAAATCCCATCGTGGTTTTTCCTCTTTGAGGTTTTCCACGTATAATTCTTTGTGTTATGGTATTCATTTGTGTGATTGTCTTATTGGTTGCTTTACTTCTTTAATTCTATATGTACCGGTATACTGATTGGTGAATGCATGTTTTAATAAGGTTAAAATTGATCATTCTAGTAGAACATTGATTCACCCCCCCCCCTCTCAGTGTTCTTGGATTCCAACATTGTCTGCCCTGCAACAATCTCTGCTCAATAAACCACACCGAAGGATAAATTTGCTTAAGCACCACATTTACCACTCTTTGATAATGTAGACACTACATCGATACTCAAATTAAATGACTAAATCATCTATATATACCGATCATCAACCTTGGCAACAAGGTCAACTAAACCCTCAACTCACAAGTACAAAATTACATCACACGATACAAAGATGGAACACTGGACCCATATAATGATATACATGACATAACATGGACCTAAACCAAATATCCAACCACGCATCACCACCAAAAATTACGCCAAGATCAATCGCAACACGCTACACCACCAAGAATACTGCATAACACAAAGGATATCATCGGATCAATAAAATCACCAAGAACGTGCACAAGAATCAATGCGGACCACCAAAACAAATAGAACACAATCAAGAAACACCAACAAGAACATTAGAACCATCCACAATAGTTGCACCAACACCACTTATCAAATCTTCATCGATCAACATCTGAAACTCAAGAACATTCAAATAGCAGCAACTCAGACTAGAAAGATAGCTTGTGACGCACCAAATCATGAACCATCTGAAATGTAGATACACATGAACATCCAAAACAATCTCCCAAAATCTCAACTCAAGATCTGATCACATCGGAATATACTGGAGGAAATACCGAACTCTACAAAGCATTGATCAAAAAAATCAAACTGCAAACCAAATCATAGGATATGATCAATTAAGCTTTTGAATCACTGAAACCAGTACATAAAGATATAATGATACTAAAAATACTCCATACACCAAACAATGATCCCAATAAACCAATCTGCAACCACCGGAGCAATAAATCACAAGAACATGTTGACATCAATGACAACAACATATCCTAGCAACAACAATGTCCAACACATGTATACATATGTGTTTATTAATATGTATATATACATATTAATATAAATGTACACATATACATATATATGTATACATATACATATATACATATACATGTATATATATACATATACATGTGTGTCAGTGTCTGTATCTATATTGCGTTGAGCCTGTTACTGCATTGATTTTGTGCAAGCTGAGTCAACAACTTGTAAAATGAACAATGTTAATATGCCTTTCCAGCACGTGCCCATAAATGAAGTCTGAATTTTTTTTTTGAATTAATGTTGTCTGTCTGTTTCGCATGTATGGTTGTTAAGTTTGCAAGGTTAGTTTTGTATTGCCTGAATTTATTAATTTTTGTGTGTGCTTTTTGTTATTTGCTTGCTATAAATCTGATGTGCATGTTTTACTGTGATTGCCATTGATGCCACCATGTTACGCTGGAAAACTATTGTCTTCCTTGGTTCTGTTTCCTAGATGCTCTGTTGATGTTGCAATTGTTGCGTGCCTTCTTGCACAAACTTTTGATTTCAAAACTATGAAAAAAAAACAATATGATGTTTGTATAGTTTATGTCAGTCCAGTTGTAAGTTGTGTGGGAGATTCACATGTATGTATGTATTTGCATATATATAATTTCCTATGTTTGTTTTGAACATGTATGCTTGTTAAGTTTGCAGATCAAGTTTTTAGAGACCAATTATATTGATTTTTATGTTATTTGTGTTATTTAGTATCTAGAATTTTGATGTGCATGTTTTAGTGTGTTTGCCATTGATATCACCATGATACAGTGGAAAACTATTTTTTTCCCTGCTTGTATTTCCTGGATGGTCCACTGATGCTGCAATTGTTGCATACCTTCTTACTCAAAGTTTTGATTTCAAGACTGTGGGGAAAAAAACATAATGATGTTTGTTATTTGTGAGAAAAAAAAAATGCTATTAGAGGTTGCATCCTTCCAATTCGCACACTAGAAGCAATTTATGTACTTTGCATAAAAATTACTTCCAATGTCGCCTAGCCTAGGGTTTGAAAGGACTCCGGATGTAGTTCCTGCACATACTTCTGTAAGTTTCTATGGTCCTTTTCAGTGTTTATTGTGGAAATAACATTATTATTATATGGGGAAGGTTGTGTGATTCTTAAAAGTAAACACACCTATAAGTATGGTATTATGCTACCTTTTTTTAAGAACCTTTCCATCGATCATGCACTTATATGTAAACATGCTTTTCATTCTTCCTATAGATATGAAGGAAATGCACGATACTGCTAGGCTAGAAAACCATGTTACCACCTATGCTACCTATGTAGGTGTCTGTATATATATGCATAGTTGTATGTGTGTGTGTGTATGTTTACATGTACATATATAGACGTGTAAATATTTGTTTGTATACATATATATACATGCATATGTATAAATGTATACATATACAGATGCATATACACATATAGCCCTTTGGTATTGTTTGTGTTCAATTACTGTTTTCAACTATTTCAATGATATCCCCACCTCTTCTCTTATATGCTTGCATGACCAAAAAAACTATTTAAATAGGTGAGATTTCATATGCACAAACACCCACGTAGGATGCTATATCTGCTTGAACCATTTTCAGGGAAAAAAAAATCTTCGCGTTGCCTTTCCTCAATATGTTATCCATGGGTCTAGAAATGTGCACGTTTAGGAGCATATGTGTCAACTAAAATGGTAGCCTGCACAAAACCAAAAAAACCCTTCCGTCTACATACGCACATGCATGTTCCTGCACTGTTTTGTAGGTTTCCAATTGAGAATAACCTTTTGCTATCATTTCTAGTGCCTTTGTAGAATACACAGAAAGCCCCAAAATTGACTGCGAATGCAATCCAATCAATAAATGTTGGAGATGAAGTTCCATGCCCAGTCCTTCAAATTCTGTCATTCACAAAATTCCATGTTGATCAAGAGAAGATTGATCATTATAGGGTAGTGCTCTCTGACGGTTGCCATATACAACTAGGTATTGTCCCACCTAAGTACAGAGATTTATTCAATTTAGATACACTCAAAGTAGGCTTAATAATATTATTGGGAGGGTTTGTGTGTCGATCTGTGCATGGTACAAGGTACCTCCACCTTAAGCCCCCCCTTTCCTTTTTTCCTCACTCTTTACTGTTGTTACATTCAGAAGGAACAAACTGTTTATTGCATCCCTCTTCCTCGTTATGCAAGACTATCATTATTTCCATCCTTGATGTTAGCCTTGCAAAGTACCACCTTCTTGGCAGACCTTGTTACCTGTATAAAGATCAAGAAGATAAAATGGTGGGATGTAGCACACCTCCACGTAAGCAAACACTTAAATCTGGAATATACTTGCCTAAAACTGAACCTGGCAAAACTGAAATAGTCAGCCCTATAAAAGGACTTAACCCTTACCAAACAAAATGGACAATAAAAGGTTGTGTCACAAATAAGAAGAATATAGGTTCATACAGTACACCAAAGAGTAATGGTCAAGTCTTCAGCTTTGACATGATTTATGCTGATAGGACTGAGATTAGGATTACTTGCTTCAATGAAGTGGCAGTGTTGCACCATAGCAGAGTTCAGGTAGGTGCAACTTACTTTGTCTCCAAAGGCTTTATCAAAGACACAGACACAAAATATAACAAGCTAAACAACCGCCTCGAAATTACTTTAGACCAGTCCTCTATATTGAAATGATGTGATGACAACATTGCACCTGCTGAAAAGGTTTCAACCTTCACACCAATAAGTGAGATTGCTAACTATAGCAACTACACTCTAGTTAATATAGGTGGCAGTTTGTTAGATATCAGGAACACAACAATAATCCAAAGAAAAGATGGCACACGGGTCATGCATAAGATTGAAAATCAATGACATATCTAACTTTTCTATTGATGTGAACCTTTGGAGTGATGCATGTCAGGCTATACATGAGGAATTGGAAAAGAAACATCGTGGTGGTGAGTTGGTAATCATTTTTGTTATCAACGACTAGGTGGGCTACTTTAATGGCAAAGTTATTAACAGCACTATTGTGACACTCATGAATGTTAACCCTTCTATCCCAGAAGCGCAACCGCCCATACAGAGGGGGGGATTAACATCTGATGTAGTGCTTTTTCCCTCAACCCCTGGACAACTCAATATGCCATATACAAGAATGACAATTGCCTATGTTCTGGAATGATGTGTTGATCTTACAAATGCAATTGAAACAACTGTAAGAGCAACCATTCAAATGATCAAACATGATGCTCTTTACTATCTTGCTTGCCCGCTAACAATTAATGAGAAATAATGCAAAAAAAAAATGTGTTCAGCAGAAGGCCAATGAATGGTTCTTCCCTGGGTGTCAAGTGCAAGTGACTGAATGTATTTATCGATATATATTATAGCTGAGGCTTTATGATCATACTGGCTACATTTGGGTTACTGCATTTGATGAAGTGGCAAACAAATTATTGCAAATCTCAACAAATGACCTCCACATGCTTCAATATGGTACTAACACCCCTATTAAGCCCACTGCTCTTATCAAATGTGTTCAATGCACTTAGTCTATTTTTACACTTCACATCAAAACAGATATGTACAACTCTGAGAACAAATTGAAATCTACAATTACGAGGGCTGCAAAGGTTGATTCTGAGGCTGAGTCTGGACTCTCTCTCGGAGATTGCTAAACTCACAGATTCAACATAGTGAATGTGTAATCTTATAACTACGTTATTATTTTTATTCTATTATTTTTTAAAAAAAATATTGCCACCTGATACACTTTTGTCCTTTCAATGCTTATAGATTTGCATAGAAACTTTAAACAACCTACAACTTTCCTACATGCTTCAATGTCTTTTCATCATTATATTCCTTTTTCACTGTCCTCTCTGGCTGTTCAAAAGGTTGTACATGATTATGTCCCTTTACTGTTTCATATAGTTTTACATGATTATGTGCCTTTATTATGTATTTCTGATTTAAAAAAAATTATACCTGTGTATGGTTGTATTGTACCATTCCTATTGCTTATTTCATTCCTCACTTGGTCCTCCTTTTAAATAAACATGTGCACTTGTTAATTCATATATATCAATGCATTTCTATATATAGTACATTTATAGTGATTACACTTGATGGCTTTATAATTTTCAATTGAAGTTAAGTTCACCCTTGCATATGAATATGCAAATGTATCCATGCTTAACTATATATGTTTGCCACAACAGAAGTTGAAGTTATTAGCCACCTTGTTGTTGACCAATCATCTATTTTACTTTTGTATGGGATATTTCCAAACCCATTGAAATTGTCAATGTAAAACCACTCTTGTATCTTAGTTGTCAATGATTAGTCATGACAATGTTGTAAAAAAATATAGTGATTGTTGCAATCTTACTTAGATAGAAGATGAAATAGACATGTATCCTACTCACAACAACAAAAAAAACCGCTCCATATAAGTTCTCAATAAACTCACTATCAAAAGACATCATGTCATTGCAACTGCTACACTGTTATCAAGCTTGCCAAATGATGGGGAGGTTACTCAAAGAGAGCTTACACCTTGTTTAAGGGCAGTCAGATGTTTTCCTAGTGGGCTCCATGCTTTATTCATATTGTCTTGAAGACAATTTAGACACCTAAGCTCCCTAGGAGTGCTCCCAATCTAGATGTGCTCCTTGATTGTCTTCAAGCATGGTTGAGATTCACCAGGGTAAATCCAACTTTCTACTCTAAAAATCCTCACAAGCGCTTGCAGGGGTTGTATCGGGTGTTTGTGATGTTTTCCTAAGTCAATCGGTTGGTTTTAAGTGAGGGTTTCATTCTTTTCCCCATTGCTCCTTCCTTTTCCTACTTTCTAGGCCTAGTGGCCCTAGAGCCCTAATTAGCCCTACCAAACCGGTTTTTGTGAATTTTCTCCCAACTTCTCCAAAGAATCACACAAAATCTTTGCTAATCAGGATACCCTTTTGGAAGTAATTTCCAACTTCTGAATTTAGGAAGCTAAGTCTAACCGTACATGTACAAAACCCGAGAAATGCTTGTTTTAGGTGGTTTTGGGCTTATTTTGGTCTTTTTCCAAGGTTTAGGTGTCTTCCTTGATCTAACACACCTCCAAATTCACACATATGTTCTTCCACACATCACTTGTTCATCCCAAACACTCTGCAACTCCAACCCTACTCTTTCCTGCAAACACTTGCATAATCTCATTCATTTCCTAACCGGGCTATGACTGAGCTTGCCTAGGAAATGATGCTCATTGGCCTTTCAATGACCTCCAAAGGAAAATAAAAGTTATATACACTGTAAAAAGGTTCTATGGCTTGATTCCCAAGGGTTATTGGGAAGAACTCAAAGGACTTCAAGCCGGAACCATGTTTGGGCCTCTCAAACCCTTACTCAGGCCGAGAGCTTACAAAATGAAAAACTCAATTCAAACCTATAAATAAACTAATAAAATTGCTTCCTAAGAACTACAAGAACATTAAAAAAACAATAAGCAAAGTACAACAATGCAATCAATCCATTAAGTACGGATTACTTCTCTAATTCTTGACAAAATGCAATGTAAAACTTCAAAATTGGTCTCAAGATGTATTCCAATTTAATCCAGGCATTGAAAAACCTCATTAAATTTATTCTTAAATATTTTATATGCAATTTGTGGCCTAAATAACTCTCCATCAATTCCCTAACCAACCTTTTGCACCAAAAATGCAAAAAGTTGCTCAACGTTGCAAAAAGTTGTCAAGCAACTTTTACAACTTTTGCCAAAAAGTGCATTTTTTCCTTTCATGCTTGTTTCTCTCCTTCAAACCATCTAAGATGAATTAAAATCATTAAATTGACAAGTCCCAATGCCAAACAATTCTATTCAAGGCATTTTTCATCAAAATGCAAGATTTTGCCATTTCAGGCTTACAAGGGCTTACAAGCTGAAATTGAGAAAATGCATTGTCCTAAGGACATTCAACCTACCAAAGCACTAAAAAAACATATTAAGACCTAAGAGAAGACTCTTATTCACCACTCAAAACCAAACTATGAACAAACACACCAAAATGTAGAAACTGGACTCAAAACTAGCTCAAAGTTAGGTGCTCCTGCACCATACTCCCCCCAAAGAAAAGAAGTCAAGTGACTCCTTGAGGCAGAAAAGAAAATGGAACTCCATGCTTAGAGAAGTTTTCTTTAGGTATCCAACTAGCCTTTAAGGTTGGAAGGTGTTTCCACTTGACCAAGTGCTCCATGTAGGTGGTATGCCTTGTTTTCTTCAAAATTCTTGAATCTAACACCTTCTCAGCTTGGGGAATGGGTGCAGCTAGTAAGGGTAGGTCTGAGAGTTCTTGAGAGACTTCTAAAACTCTACTATCTTTAGCTAGAAGTGTGCCCTTGTACTGCACCAAATCTGCTACATTGAAGATTGGTGACAAAGCCATATCACCGGGTAAGTCTACCTTGTATGCATTGTTGCCATACTTGGCCAAAAATTTGCAAGGACCTATCCTTCTCATTTGAATCTTACTAGGGACACCTTTCTGAAGTCTTTCTTTGTTCAAATGAACCATCACCAACAACAAATTGGATATCTTTCCTTTTTTCATCCACTTTGTCTTTGATCTTTTGAGTAGTGTCCAATAGGGTTGTCTTAACCTACTCATGAACCTCTTGCATTGATTGGGCCCTGTCCAAGGCATGTCCACTTTTCTATCTCATCTTTCCCACATCTCAGAGCTCCAAAACTCCTCTAGGATGAATGCCATACACCACTTCAAAAAGACTTTTACCAGTGGACCTATTCACACTATCATTGTAAGAAAACTCAACTTGATGGATAATCTAATCCCAAGCTTGACCATACTCTTTTGTTAGGCATCTAAGTAGGTTCCCAAGTGTTCTATTAACCACCTCAGTTTGACCATCCATTTGGGGATGATAGGTTGAACTGAAAGACATATTAGTGCCTAATCTTTGCCACAAAGTCTTCCAAAAATGACCAATAAACTTTGCATCCCTATCTGACACAATGCTGATAGGTAAACAATGAATCCTAATAACTTATTTAAAAAACAAGTGAGCAATATGGTTGGCATCATGAGTGACCTTGCATGGAATAAAGTGAGCCATCTTACTAAACCTATCTACCACAACATAAATGCTATCAAAACCTGATTTGGTTTTTGGCAAACCAACCACAAAGTAAATACTTACACACTCCCATGGCCAGTTGGGAATAGGTAAAGGCTGATAAAGACTAGCATTAGAAGATGTACCCTTAGCTCTTTGACAAACCACACATTTCTCCACATATCTTCTAATATCTCGTTGCATCTTAGGCCAAAAGTAGAATCTTTGGACAAGTTCCAAAGTCTTGTTCAGACCAAAGTGTCCACTCAAGCATTCATTATGCTTTTCTTGCATCAAGTTTTCCCTTATAGACCCTCTAGGCACACATAGCTACCCTCCTTTGAAAAAAAGGCCATCTTGCAAGGTGTAATATGCATACTCACTATGGAAATGGTTTCCAAATCATTGGCAAACCTTGTAGGCAGCAACAAAATCCTCATCTTCTTCATACAAATTCTTGAAGCTATCCACTCCAATACTTTTGAGCTGTACTTCTTGCACTGTTAGTAACCTCCTACTCAATGCATCAGCTACCTGATTACATTATCCTTTCTTGTGCTTGATGGTAAATGTATATGACTACAAATACTCTACCCATTTAATATGCCTATGGTTTAACTTTTCTTGTGAATTAAGAAAACTAAGAGCTTGATTATCAATGTAAACCACAAATTCCTTAGGTAGCAAATAATGCCTCCACTTCCTAAGTGATTGGACAAGTGCATACAATTCCAAATCATAGGAGGAAAACATTTTCTTTTCATCATTGATTTTCTCACTAAAGAAGGAAACCGGTCTATTGTCTTGACTCAAAACTGCTCCAACCGCTATGTTGCTTGCATCACATTCAATTGTGAAAGTTTGTCAAATCTTGGTAGGATAAGTACTGGTTGAGTGGCCACTTTTGTCTTCAAGAGTTCAAAACCTCTTTGTGCTTCCTTTGTCTATACAAACTTGGTTCTTACACCTCCCTTGATTGTCTCAAGCATGGGTGCACATATTTCACTAAACCCTCTGATGAACTTTCTATAAAACTGAGCCAAGCCATGGAAACTTCTCACTTCACTTGTTGTCCTAGGTGTAGGCCAACTGATTATGGCTTCCACCTTAGAGGTATCCATCTTCAAATCACCTCTTGAGACTACAAACCTAAGGTACACCAATTCCTGTTTCATAAACTCACATTTCTCGAAATTGATGGTTAGTTGTTCATCACATAGTTTACTCAAGACAATTTATATATGCTTAAGATGCTCATGTTTAAACTTGCTAAAAAATAAGATGTCATCCAAGTAAACAACAACAAATCTACCAATGTAGTCCTTGGTTACTTCATTCATAAGTCTCATGAATGAGCTAGGGGCATTTGTGAGTCCAAATGGCATAACAAGCCATTCATAGAGTCCTTCTGTAGTCTTGAAGGTTGTCTTCCATTCATCACCCTCCTTTATTCTAATTTGGTGGTAACCACTCTTAAGATCTATCTTAGTGAAGTATCCAGCACCTCCCAAACAATCCATCAAGTCTTCAATTCTTGGGATGGGAAATCTATATCTGATAGTAATCCAGTTTATAGCTCTAGAGTCAGTGCAAAGTCTCCAAGTACCTCCTTTTTTTTGAGCCAAAATGATGGGTACTACAATGGGTCGATGCTCTTCCTGATTAGACCACTATCTAGGAGTTCTTATATTTTCTTGGCTATCTTCTTGTTTTGATCCAGTGTCATCTTATAAGCTCCCTTATTGGGTAAAGAAGCTCTGAGTACAAAGTCTATTTGATGGCTTATAGCACCTTAAGGAGGCAATGTAGCAGGTGTTCCATCACTAATGATGTCCTCAAACTAATTTAGAACTTGTTGCATTTCTTTAGGAATGCTCACTTTCTTCCCCTTGTTGTACTCTTTTGGCTTCACAACAATGGCAAACCCCACTCCTTCTCCCTCCTTGAGTGTGTTGATGAACTCTTTCTCACCAACCAGCAGCACATTAGGACCTTTGGATCTGCCCTCGACTTGGTCTCCTAAGGACTAAATTTTGTAGGTGGTTCCTTCCTTTTGGAAGGTATAAGCATTCTTCTCTCCATGATGTATTGCCTTTCTGTCAAACTGCCATGGCCTACCTAGGAGTAGGTGGCAAGCATCCATGGGTAAGATATCACATAGAATTATGTCCTTGTAAACTCCAATGGTGAACTCAACCCAAGTTTGTTCATTTACAAGAACATGCTACCCCTTGTTGAGCCATGTAACTTTGTAGGGATCACTATGTGGGATTCTTGGCAAATTAAGCTTACTCACCGCTTCCTCTGACACTATGTTGTCTGTGGATCCTGAATCCACTACCACTCTACATACCTTTCCCATGATCTTACATTTTATTTTGAACAAGGATCTCCTTTGGTTAGGTTCCTCCTTAACTAGTTCTTTAATCAAGACTCTCCTTATCATGAGGTTCTCTCCAAACTCTAAATCCAAGCTTATTTTTGATGCTTTCATGTTTGTTGCATCCTCTTGAGCATAATTTACTCTCCTCTCACCTCCTTGGGATGAACAAGACTTCTCAGGGCATCTATAGGCCAAGTGTCCAATTTGGTGGCAGTTGTAGCACTTCATGGTGGAAAAATGGGACCCTCTTCCTGAACCACTAGACCTTCCTCTACTAGAGTTGCTAGATCCCCTTACTCTATAGCTGCTCTTGCTATTGGAATCCCCACTTTGCTCAATCAACTTGGATTCCCCTTGGGATCTTTGGTCTATGCTTCTTCCACCAAAACTACCTCTCTGACCTCTACCATCTCTTCCCCTGCCTCTACCTCTATTGCTTTGTTCTTGTTTCTTCTTGCTCTTTTCTTCCATTCTTAGTGCCAACTAATAGCACTTGTGCACGGTTTTGGGGCATAACAAACTTAATTCTTCTTGGATATTCCATCTCAAACCATTTAAGTATCTGGCTACCTTGATGTTCTCATCCTCCACTACCTTAGATCTTAGACACAACTTCTGAAATTTCTCAGTATAGATGCTCACATCCAAGTCTCTTTACCTCAAATTTTGTCTCCTCTTGTGCAACTAGATTTCATAATCTTTAGGGATGTATGCCTCTTTCACCTTGGCTAACATGCCCTTCCAAGTAGCTATGGGGTTCTTGCCCTCTTTTTGCCTCTCTTCTTGGATAAATTTCCACCATGTCAATGTTGCCCCTCTCAATCTAGACTTGGCCACTTTCACCTTTTGTGCCTCATTGATTCCATCATATTCAAAGTGATTCTCCAATCCCTCTATCCATTCCAGGACTACCTCTGGTTCCATTCTTCCACAAAAAAGTGGCACTCCTTCTAGGGATTTCCCTCCTAAGGCTTTAATTGCTTTAAGGAAAGGTTCTTCAGGTAGAATAGGGTCTGGTTCAGGAGTCCTATTCTCTTCTACCATTTCTTTGCCCTTCCATTCATTGACCTTAATTGTCACTTTCTCAATTTTGTCTTCAACTGCATCTAGTTTGTTCTCCAACTGTAATAATCTTTCTCCGAGGAGACTATTTTCTTCTTCTTGGTCTTCTACCTTCTTTGCTAGCTCTGCACTGGTCACCATCCTTAAACTATTCTCTCCTATTGATTTAGTGTATGTCATATGTTGGCTTCTTCCCAAATCTTGGTTGCTCTGATACCACTATGATGGGGAGGTTACTCAAAGAGAGCTTACACCTTGTTTAAGGGCAGTCAGATGTTGTCCTAGTGGGCTTCATGCTTTTTCAATATTGTCTTCAAGACATTTTGGACACCTAAGCTCCCTAGGAGTGCTCCCAATCCAGATGTGCTCCTTGATTGTCTTCAAGCATGGTTGAGATTCACCAGGGTAAATCCAACTTTCTACTCTAAAACTCATCACAAGTGCTTGCAAGGGTTGTATAAGGTGTTTGTGATGTTTTCCTAAGTCAATCAATTGGTTTTGAGTGAGGTTTTCATTCTTTTCCCCATCTCTCCTTCCTTTTCCTACTTTCTAGGCCTAGTAGCCCTAGAGCCCCAATTAGCCCTACCAAACCGGTTTTTATGAATTTTCTCCCAGCTTCTCCAAAGACACACACAAAATATTTGCTAATCAGTATACCCTTTTGGAAGTACTTTCCAACTTCTTAATTTAGGAAGCTAAGTTTGACTGTACAGGTACGAAACCCGAGAAATGCTTGTTTTAGGTGGTTTTGGGCTTATTTTGGTCTTTTTCCAAGGTTTAGGTGTCTTCCTTGATCTTCCATGCCTTCATATTCACACATATGTTCTTCCACACATCACTTGTTCATCCCAAACACTCTAAAACTCCAACCCTGATCTTTCCTGCAAAAACTTGCATAATCTCATTCATTTCCTAACCGGGCTATGACTGAGCTCGTCTAGGAAATGATGCTCATTGGCCTTTCAATGACCTCCGAAGGAAAATAAAAGTTATATAAATTGTACAAAGGTTCCATGGCTTGAGTCCCAAGGATTATTGGGAATAACTCAAAGGACTTCAAGCTGGAACCATGTATGGGCCTCTCAAACCCTTAATCGGGCCGAGAGCTTACAAAATGAGAAACTCAATTCAAACTTGAAAATAAACTAATAAAATTGATTCCTAATAACTACAAGAACATGAAAAAAAAAATAAGCAAAGTACAACAATGCAATCAATCCATTAAGTACGGATTGCTGCTCTAATTCTTGACAAAATGCAATGTAAAACTTCAAAATTGGTCTCAAAATGTACTCCAATCTAATCCAGGCGTTGAACAACCTCATTACATTGATTCTCAAAGCTTTTATATGCCATTTTTGGCCTAACTAACTCTCCATCGGCTCCCTAACCAACCTTTTGCACCAAAAATGCAAAAAGTTGCTCAACGTTACAAAACATTATCAAGCAACTTTGACAACTTTTGCCAAAAAGTGCATTTTTGCCTTTCATGCTTGGTTCTCTCCTTCAAACCATCTAAGATGACTAAAAACCATTACATTGACATGTCCCAATTCCAAACAAGTCTATTCAAGGCATTTTTCATCAAAATGCAAGATTTTGCCATTTCAGGCTTACAAGGCCTTACAAGCCAAAATTGAGAAAATGCATTGTCCTAAGGACATTAAACCTACCAAAGCACTAAAAAAACATATTAAGACCTAGGAGAAGACTCTTATTTACCAATCCAAACCAAACTATGAACAAACACACCAAAATGTAGAAACTGGACTCAAAACTACCTCAAAGTTAGGTGCTCTTGCACCACCAAAACTCCACGCTTTGTTTTAGCATTCACATTATGTTGACAAGGCTATTCATTTAGCATGGTTGGTTACCACACTTCCTAACCACACAAAAAATCTTTTGCAGTGGCCAAAATTTCAATTGCCTTTAATGCAGACATTTCCAATGACCACCGAAGCCATCAATACAAGACGTTATTGGCACTTTATGGGATGACCGCCACGTTCCTCTTTGGGAAAAATAAATAACAATGTACTTGTTCCTATCTTGTCATTTATTTCTCAAATACATATACAATATTCCCTATGTGTTCAACTTCATGACTCATACATGCCTACATGTACATCTATGCATGTCGTTAGCTAGATATATATTCCCAAATGCATACACAAAGAGGATAAAATGCGGACAATGAAAACCCAAAATTAATTGTGAGATTTGATCTTGCTACTGCAACTTTTAGAAAGCATGCCCACTACTATAATGACAGGATGTGGAGCACCCGTTTGTTGGATACTCCGCGTTTGGATGCTAACTTCGCCCTGGGTTATATATCTATCTATATGCATACATATATTTATGCTTGCATGCATGTATGTAGCCATGCAAACAAACAAGAATTATTCCACATCAATGCTTTTTTTAAAGAGCCCTTAAATTTTTTATCTATATTTAGCTATCTCTTTACAACTATTCATTGCCACAATACACCAATTTTATAATTGGTGCAGGAGCACTTGATGGACTTTATGCCTCCATGAGGCAATTTTGAAAATTTTGCTTTATTATTGTTTTTTGATAATGTAATAAGGTCTTTTTAGACCATTTTGAACTTATTTGTATTGATTTTGAGTCTTAGGAGGTCATTTGTGGGCTATATGGAAAATATTGTAAAAGTTGTTATGTTTGTCAAATATTGTTAAGCAACTTTGCATTTTTGGTTGTATGTGGAAGGTGAAGGGTCAAGTCATTTAAAATTTAGTTGTAACTAATGATTTTTTGTTTTAAAAGGAATAAATATGGCTTCCAACTCTAATTCCATGTTTTTTTGAAGGTTTGAGAGGGTTTGAGATTGTTGGAGATTATGAAGAAGAAGAAACCCTTATTTTTTGTGCAATATTTCTGAATTTTTCTCATGTTGCAAAATGTTCTCTTGGTTTGTTCAAATTGTATCTTTCCTTTAATGATCTGAAACTAGTTGGAGAAGTTATTTATGTGAATCTACTTCCATTTTCAATTTGTCTCATCAATTTTCATTGGGATTTGTAAAAGTTATGCTATTTTTGGTACATGTTGTCTTGAATGACTGATTTTTCCTGTAACAATCTGAAAGAAATGTATGGTATAGATTGGTACAATATAATAATGGTGTGAAACCAATAGTAAAATATGGAGAAATGAGTCTATTTTCATTTTTTTTTATATGATCCAATTTCATTAAGTTTTGAATGAGTTGTGACATTTTTGGTGAGAGCAGGTCTATGATAAAACTAGGGTTTCCAGCAAGCATTAAGAAAACTATATCTTTGCATTGCGTCATCCCAAAAGGCTCAAACTTGGTGAGAGTCTTCTTTACATTTTTGCACAAGGCTCCTACAAAGGAATTTGGGTTATTTGATCATTTGGGAAAGATATGAATGTTTTTGTGTGTCTTTTCATAGTAAATGTTGTCATAAAGGTTTAATAAAATAATACATTGTTGAGTTGTTTGATGTAATGATGACTTGTGTGCCTTAAAAATACATAGTGAGAGGCCATGATCAGGCCAATATTATATTTCCTTATTTAAGTTTAGATTACATGTGTGAAATAGACCAAATAACCAATGTATCCAAGTGGCATAATTGGAATGCACCTTGAGTTCATTTAAGTATAACTTGTATGTTGATTGTTGTTACCCCCCACCTCTGCATCAAATTGATATTAGAGATCAGAAGGTCTGGGCAAGAGATTTTGTGGTTGTGTGTTTGTGAGCAAGTTGAAGAGAGAACTTGGTTGCCAAAAGACTAGGTAAAGGAAAAGAGAAGAGACCTAGGTGAGGCAAAGACAAAGTGGAAGCAAGGTTAAAGGGACTTGTTGAAGGAAGGAATGGATTAGTTGAAGAGGTATTTGCAAGATGAGGGTTCATCAAAGAAGAGACAATATAATAATAGGAAAGAGGAAAAGATGAGGCAAATATTATATTTCCTTGTTGAAGTTTAGATTACATGTGTGAAATAAACCAAAGAAGCAATGTATCCAAGTGGTGTAATTCGAATGCACCATGAATTCATTTAAGTATAAATTCTATGTTGATTGATGTTAACCCCACCTCTGCATCAATAACGCGCAATATAACATATATGTGTGTGTGTACCATTGCAAATCTTGCCCAGTACGCAATTAGCCAAGATGCCTACCTTGTTAGCTTTAGAATTGATTGTGAAAAACAATTGTTCCCTTCAATCGGCGGAGGAGGGTGGAGAACCATTGGCAAAGAATTGGGGTTCTACTGATTGAAGGTAGCTCATGGATAGAAAGCTTCTGGTTTGGTAAATAGCCATTTAACTTTTTCCTTGTTAAATAGTTCACAATACTATTGTCATAGAAAAAAACAATTTATGTTTATTATTGCTACATATATATTGTCTGCCAAACCATATCTAATACTTGTCTATCTTCTTTCTTCTGATACTTGTACATATTGGTGATTATTTTCTAGACCTGCTTCCTTGCAAGAGAAACATTTGGTGATTGATTTTGCATTCTATCTAGATCGTTCCCTACATTCATAACATGGTATTTCTTCTTGTTTTATTTTGTGCTTGCACCCCCAACAATTGTTGCTTCATTTTGTCTTTCTCCATTTCTTGTTTTACATGCTATATTACTTCAATGTCTTTCTATAATTGGGTTTTCATAAATGTTTACTTTAAAATATGTTGATCTTTAATTATATACATATTGATTTTATATGCTATGCAAAAATAAACATGCTATTCTTTGAACATCCTTAATTCTATATATGTTCGCAATATGATGATGTTAATTTGTTTGTGTCTATGTTTAAATGTGTCTCGTTATGTTTTGTACATGTATATACTTTTTCAACTACTTGCATTCCCACTTTGATTATTTTTGAACTTTTCCTCAATTGCACATTGTGAGCAAGCTCTTTACAAAAAAATGACTTCGTTGTTTATAAATGATAGCACTGCATGCCATCTAGACACAAATGTGTTTCTTTATTGAATATAAATTAAAAAATAACACATTATTAGTTCATCTAAGATAAACCAATAGGAAGAGATGACATCCCTGGCATGTGAAGCATGTTCATATAGCTGTTGTGTGAAACATGAAGCAGTTCCCTTGTTTTTCAAATTGATGTTGGAAGGAAAATTTACAAAATTGGTACACTACATATGTCTTTGACTGTAACAAAATACCTTTATATTATTATTTTGTTAATATCTGCATTTTTTTACTTTCTTTTGATGAATTTCCAGAGAATACCACCAACGTTCATGCCACAACTCACCAGTATTCTCAATACATATGTGGTTTTGCAAGCACGATCGGGCATCCTGAGGGATGTTCTTCATTTTGTAGATTACAATGTTGTTCAATTTACTGATGGATGACAATAATTCATAGTTGATAATGGCCTTGAACATGGAGATTTCATAGTTTTCAAATACATGGCCACCTCTTTTTTCAAGGTTATAATCTTTGGTAGAACTAGTTGTGAAAAAACCTACCCTCTCCAATATGTGCACACACATTCAACACTTAAGCATAGGCCCACTCCATCTTTTCCACGTGAATCATTCCACAGAATAGATAACACCATTGGTCAGCTATCTACTTCTACCAACATCAACCCTGCAGAATATTGGTCCCCAACTCCTTGCTCTCTTGGTTAGTATACTCTCCTACGACCATTCTCATAGAAAAAAAGTTTTAGTATGTTTCTTGTATCCTTCCTGCTTTCAAATTGTATTTTGCAACTAAATACTCCTTAATTTCATTTCTCTCCTCTCCAACTAAGCAACCCTTGGACCTCCCACTAGCTTTGTTTCAAACAAACCTTACATAGCGATGGTTGTAAAACGATGGAATATTGGTGGGCCTTTTCTCGTGGTGAGCGCCAAAAAATTGTTTTTCTTGTTATGACTTGGTATATATAGTGTTTTGTATATTTGACTTGTAATACTATTGTCTTCTTGCATAAATTTACTAAATATTTTGCACGTGCACTACGCCTTCCACATTATCGAGCACAACTAACTCTCTGCACACAAGATGGTTGTTCGTGGCCTATCAAATGTATAATTAATAATTGTACACCAGTGTTCTCTGTTGGTTGGAGGCAATTTATTTATGAAACAAGAATACAAGAAGGTGATACCTACATATTTGAAAACCTTGGCAAATTCACTATCCACTTACACATTTATCGTTCTCATTTACCAGGTAATTAGTTGACTTTTCCCTATTTCAGTTTTTCACGTGTATAAATACAAAAAAACATTATAAGTACCAATTGCACATTTTTCCCCTGCATACCAATTCTTTCCTTCTGCATGCAGGCTAAAGCAAGCTTCATCAACTACCTTGTGCATCCGTATAATGATTTGTTTATTGGTTGCTCTGCTTCACTGATAGTTTTGCACAACAACAAAAAATATTGCAATATTACTATTTAACTTTGCATCTTATATAGACTCTACAATTAGCTCATGTCTAACTAAACTATAGTTTTCAAAAATGATATCTTTTTTTTATACTATTTCCTATGCTCAAATACATTATGGTAATTATAATATACATGCCTCTTACCTTGAATTGTTTTGTTGTTTGTACATTTTTTGGATTATTGTATTGATGCTCATGATGTTACCACGTAGTTATGCACTTCTCTAGTAAAAGAATCACACACATGCTCACAATTATCTCCATCAAAACAATGTATAAACATGCTAAACTATGTTATACATTTGTGAAACAACATCTTTTGCTTGCCTATGTATAATCATCTGCATTTACATATGTATCTGTGTATATTTATATATACGTTTACAAGTTCTACCTATCCTATACATTGGAAGACTGGAAATGTCTTGCCATCGGCCAGGACATGAGGACTTGCTAGAAACATGTTGGAAAATGCACCTGGCTGGAAGACTGACACTTTCAAATATTCCAATGCTATCTACCTCACGAGTTATATATATTTGCACGTGTACATATCTAAATATACATCTACAAGTGTGTATATTATGTATATATATGATTCCCCCCAAAACTACACGCATTGTAGTATGAAAATTAAAAAAAAATGCACGTTTCTTTAAATTTGCAGTAATACAACTATTCCTTGATTGTGATCAATTATTTGCCCACAATCAAAAAATACCCTTCATACAATTGCCTTGCCCATCAATAAAAATCATTCTCGCTGTTAAAATCCCTTCGCATAGCTTCTTCTTTACACAACACTGATATGCATTACATGTAGCTCCCACTTATACTCGCCATCTTGTTCGTCCTTTGCATACCATCACTTCCTTCAATTGCTACCATGTTATATACACATAACACACATTGTACTTCACCCATTGCACAACTTTAACACTTTTCACTTGGTCGAGGTGCACATGTTGCTCAAACAGGGTGCGACTATGATAATCCTAATACTCTTCAATTGGCAGAGGAGGGTGGAGAACCATTAGTAGGGAATTGGGGTTTGACTGATTGAAGAGTCTTCCTCTATACACTTTGTAAACTTGTATAAAACTTACTTACCACAAACCATGATTTTGGAAAAGATTGCTTCTCGACAGGTGCAATTGATTGCACTTTGTAGGTTCATTTGCCAAGGTTCTTGTTTTCATTGTCAATCCCATTTCGTTCTTTGCCTCTTCCATGTTTGTATTGTTTCTCTTTTGTGTTGCAACCTTCATATATAAACTTCTCCATGTGTTACGCAACCTAATCATGAACATTCTTCTCATTGTAAGTAGACCAATTTCCAAAAAACTATTATTCTAATCAACTTGGTTTAATTCAACACACTACTCCTGCAATTTATGCTTGCTTAATAATTTGTTTTCTTCTTTGCAAATAAGGATCAGTATTAGCCGCACAATGATACTACTAATAGCTTTCGTTGATAGCTTCCAATCAATACTTGCTCATTCCAATATAAATAAAAAACAAACTAGACTATTTTAGGTTTAAAATATTATCTTCTAGCATCTTTATATTCTAAAATTTTGTTACAAGAACTTCCATTATATACTTGTACTTTTTAACTATTTTCTCTTTCCCTTCTTCTTGTACAAACCTAACAATTGCAATGTTTTTTTTGGTATGCCAAGTTCCAACGTCATTGCAACTCTTTCAGATACATGCTCATTGGCCACATGCTACACTTGCTACTATTTGTAAAATTGCATGGAAGTGACACAAATAAGTTATTTTGCATGTTATAATTGCCTACTATGACCAATATGGAATGCTTATTATTTAATAGTTATTGTAACTTTCAGACATATCATTATGATATGTAAAAAAGGAATACTTGTTGTGTTTTAGTAGCACTATGATATGTAAAAAAAGAATGCTTATATTATTTTCAACTAATTGTAACTTAAAAATATATCATTATGATATGCAAATTTGTACTTCACCCTCTATCTATTTGCTTCTCCAAATAACAATACTATGCTACGCTCATATTAAATTGTTCGCTTTCATCATGTACTTTAAATATTTCAAAACTTTCAGCTTGCCAACATTTTTTTTGTCATTTTCTCTACTTGCCATATTTCCTAAAAAAACAATAAATCAAAGTCATATTAATTTTATGCTTAAGTCCACTTCTTTTACTTACATTGTTAATCACACTTCCAAACTTCCACTCGTAGTCGCAATTGCTTTCCTCATCTCATAAGAAAAGCCACCACCGTTGATTTTTAAAAGGAATTTACAAAGTTTACATATAATGCTCATTATCCTTCATACTTATAATGCTCTATGCTTTTATACCTTCTTTTCACTTATGTTTTTAAACTTTTCACAAAAATATTACAATCAAGCTTTCAAAACAACATTTAACTTCCTCCTATTTTATTTTTATTTAAAAAAACCCTGTTAATTGACAAACTTAAAAGTTTGGGTTTTCAAATTAATTATACTAGAACATGATACAAATCAAATGATCATAATTGCCTAAATAAAACTCGCTATGTAATCTCCATATGCGATTCAATCAAGCAAAAAACTTCTCTTGGTCTTATAGAACCCCGTTTCCAATTATATGCATACACGAACCCCTACACTTATCTATAACTATATAAGGAGGTGGTGGGAGTGCGAGAAAACTAATGCGCTTCGGGTTGAAAGATACGTTTCAAGAAACAACTATAGTTTACTTGGCACTGTTTGATGAGAACTATAGTTATTGCTCATGTTCAAACCAAAACAACCCACTAATGCATGCTTCAGATGAAGAGGCGAGATCGAAGAATAAAAGAACCCCTCGTTAACAATCTACATTAAAAACACTCCTACATTTAACCTTCCAACAACAAAAAAAAGGTTATTTAAATATAGAAATTAAACCAAAATATATTACATTTCCACTTGTACCAAATAACAAACAACACCTATCACAAAAAAACCGCAAACAATCACCTTTTGCATTCACCTACATTTTATAGCATCCCTTTACAAAAAAATGTAACCTTTCATTACTAAACATAAGCATAAAATATTAAGACCACAAAAAAGTTTTTTTGCTTCCTCTTCAATAACATTACACATCGATATATGCTATTACCTTTACTTAATACAACAAACCCAATATCAAGTCCACAGTTAAAACAAATGTACAAAACAAAATTTAAAAAAAAAAACTGTCAATACTAGAATTTAATCAATTCTGCAATACTGCCTCCACAAATACCCTACATATAAAAAACAAAACGCTTCACCCTATCGGCTTATGTAGCATGCAAACCATGCAACTGCTAGTTTATTAATGTGTAAAATAAGTATAAACTCTTTCTTTATTAATGGTAAAGTGAAATTGCAAGGTTTCAAAACTTGGATTGCTACTTTATTTTCAAATTTTGAGTAGAAAAACACATTTTATATTTTATGGTACAATATTCATACGGATGATACTCCATTGCATAGACATCTACATGCTATGTATGTGACTCTGACAAAGACCTCCAAACTTTGGTTGAAGGTTCCTCTTTACATGTTATTTACCATTTTGATTTCAATTCCTTAATTTTTATTTAATTTATAATAAATAAATATTTTCTCACTTGACATATTGTTTTAACTCACTTAAAATATTTTTTCCAAGTCTAAATTATTCTAAGGTATTTTAGTAATATTCAACTTTTTTACATTAAAAATAAAATTAAAAAATCCATTCATAAAACTAGTTTTACTCTAGAGTATTGGGAAAACATTTAACTTCAAAAATAACAAACATTTTAGATTTAATCACTTTTCTTTACATTAAAAGTAGCCACTTGAATAATTCTTTGACCTTTTATTTTTACGTTTTGAATGCTTCTCAAAATCAATGCATCTCTTTTATAGGCTTTTGTTGAATTCCAATTTCTTCCTTTAATTAATGTAGCATTCTCCAAACAATGCATCTCCTTTATAGACTTTTGTTGAATTCCAATTTCTTCCTCTAATTAATGTAGCATTACTATTCCCACCAAAAATTATTGCCACCAAAGAAAAATATTTTTTTCTTGCTTTGAAAAAATATCCTTCTTGTGCCTAGACCAAGGTTTTCTCTCCATACCCATGTTGATTGTACACTCTACCATGATTTTAAATTTACCATATTAATTGTGTCAGCACCCATATGGAAAGGGCTCCCCTAAAGAATTTAATTGACAATGAATACATGTCATTTTCTATCACTATCTAGTCCCTCCACATTTTTGGTAAGTCTTCTTAAATTTTTACTTTTAAATCTAAATTGACTAGGGTATATGTATCTCATTAAACACGTTATAAATTGATTAACCTATCATACAACAACAATACTGTCCTATTTTATTAACAATAATGAGGAGACAATTTTGTTTGGGTAGTTGAACCAAAAGACAATTTATAATTTCACTTATCATTTACATAGGTAACTAAATTTTTAAATATAATAATTTATTATTTCTCTTTGTATTTATATTTAAAACGCCATCAAATTCTATTTATATTGTACAACATTAAATGTAAGTGATAATAAGTGAAGTTTCACATTATTAACTAATTTAAAAAATAAAAAAATTAAGTACAAAGCTTTAATTTTTAATATAAAATAAGTATTAACTCATTATTTATTTATGGTAAAGTGAAATGACAAGATTTTAAATTTTTTATTTGAAACTTAGTATAAAGGTTTTTAATATATTAGTGTAAAATAAGTATAAACACTTTCTTTATTTATGGTAAAGTGAAATGACAAGGTTTAAAAACTCGAGGCTTGTTAATGGGCCTCAATGGGATGAAACATTTGACAGAGATAATATGAAGGTTGTATGGGAACCATTGGACGAGGGGTGGATCAAAATTAATTTTGATGGGGCCTCTAAAGGCAACCCGAGGCCACTTGGGGCTAGATGCATCACCCGAGATTGGTGTGGTAACACTTTGGCATGGAGCACTCAAAGGATGCATGAGGGGATGGATAGTGAGGTAGAAGTGAAAGCGACCTTGCTTGTTGAACTGACAAGTAAAATTTTAGTGAACAACATTCACCTAGAAGGTTATTCTCAAATTAGTGTCAATGCCTTTTTTTATCAGTAAAAGATATTTTATATTAATATAATAATAGTTCATACATTTTCTCATCCAAATTAACCAAAAATAGGGATTAACCCCTAAAGAAGTCACAAACCTAGCCATGTATGTCATCCAATACCCCACACCTACCTACCTACAGAGAAATTTCTGCTAAATATTATTGACCCACTACCTAAAATTTGACTTCCAACCATTTTTACATACTACAAACTTAAACATTCAATAATGTGTAAATTTTAACAACAATTTGCAAAAAATTACAGACATTCTATAATTTTGTTTCCTTTTTACTCGGGCCATTGACCCAATAGTCCTCTTCAGCAAATCCAATCTTATTTGCCTCGTCCTTCTACTTCTTTGCTTGCGCCATTCACATTTCCACTTTCTTTTCCCGAATGTAGTTTTTCGAGGACTCCCATCCCACTTGTGCCTCCTTTGTTCTGGCTTCACGATCAACACCATCATTCCATAGCACAAAGGGCTCGACCTCCACGTCATTCCCCTTTGGCATGATTCCTTCACCAAACGGGCACCTCAAAGCCCTTCCCACCATTGCCCACACCATCAAAGAGGTCAAACCACTAAGAGAGTGGTCTAGGATGTAGGCTTTTGCTACCCAAATCCCTTCCTCCTTTGTCCCAAATCTCAAGCCCCAAGAAACCACCATAAAGATTATCTGGACATTTGTCTTGTATCTAAATTACAACTATAGATACTCTTCCCCCAATAATGCCTCCATTATTTGCAAAAAAGAGGGGTCGTCAAATTTGAATATGCCCTCTAGCCTCTTCTCAAACACTTTCCCCCAAAAAGCTAGTTGTTGTTTAATGGAATGGAGAGAAAAATTTGCTTCCATACCAACTAGTTGTTCATTGCTAGAAAAGTTCCTCCTATTGATGTCCAAGCCTTATGTTATTATATGGATCCTAATCAGAATCAAAGGTTAAATTTTTCCTACTTCTATCGGCATGGTTTCCCCCCATATTTTTCGATGGGGGTTTGGGGGCAACACCCCTTTCGCGATACAAGATGGGGTTGAGGGGCAGCGCCCCGCAAGGCCAAAAAGACTTTAATTATTTTATAAAGGCGTTGGGTGTTATTTTTCTATTGGCTGACATGTTGTAGCCCTAATTTTGTAACCGACATAAGTCTTGATAAAAAGGCTAAGGGTTAGGGGTTTTATGTAGAGAATTTTATAGCATTTTGCAGCTGTATTGAGTTGCAAGGGATTGTTGGTTGTAATCAGTTTTGATTTACTAGATAATAATATTAGACTCTTTGTTTGGTGGATGTAGCCCAAGATTGGGTGACCACGTTAAATATTGTCTCTTCGTTGTTATTATTTCTTTGTTTTTCACTCCTGTGTTAATATTTATCTGCATATAATTGATAATTTTTTGCATGTAATTCCTAACACCTTACTTCACACAACTCCGCCTTGGAAAAGCAAAAACACCACCCTCATGTAAATTTAAAAGACTCCACCTTGGAAAAGCAAAACACCACCCTCCTATAAATTTAAAAGACTCCACTTGACCCCATGTCAAATCAACAGTAATGATTTTTGTAGCGTCGTAAATTGTACGCACTTGCTAGGGTGGTACAATTTCACACCTAGTTTAGCACCCGCCTTGGCGCATTTTGTATTTTGCATTGCATTTCCCCTTTAGCACTTAATTAATCAAATTAATTAGGTCTAAGGTTCTATTTTATCATCTCCCATATCATAAAGTTGGGCCCTTTCATTAAAGTGTGCCCCTTTCATTTTATTCTTCCAATACATCATTTAATCAAAAACCCTAATTAGGTCCTATTTCGAACTTGGGGGCTTGGTTTTGGGGTCAAAACATCTCAAAATCACCTGTAACTTCGGGATTCTCTCTAAAATCATCATATCCGACGGCCCTGAAAATTTGGTGAAAAGTTGTCGGGACCATGGCGCCCGGAGAGGACCATGGCGCCCGGAGTGCACATGGTCCCGGACATTTTTCCCGAAATTTTAGGAGCACGATCCAATCATAAAATAAAGCTTAACCCCAAGAAATTGGCGGGATATTCAATCTCTAGGTCGGCCAAAAGACGAAATTAAGACCTAGGGTTTCATATATAAGAGCTCTCTTTCTTCATTTGAAAGGGTCAGAATTTTGGGCTTTCAAGGACCTTCTATGCAGTGAAAGAGCAGATCTTTGAAGACTTCAACAACATTCAACATCCTTCTATCAAGCATTCATCAATTTCATCAATTTCATTCATTTAGGGCTTGGAAGACATTGAAGAGCAATAGGAGATTACCGACTGAAGATTGGCTTGTACTCCTCCCTTGAGGGTTGGGTATGATTTCATGTTGTTTTCATGTCTTTGCATAAGCTTCAATATATCATTTATTCATGCTTTAGATCACTTTTCATCTTGATTTAGAGCATTTACATTATCATTTACAAGCAATTAGGGTTTACTTTCTAGGTTGCTCTAGTTTGCTTTCTTGCATTTTAGGACCTTGCACACACAATACATTTTACAATACAACTTGGCTATTCGTGGAGGTGGAAATCACTGAAGCGGGGGTTTGACTAAGGCAAAACTCTATATAGCCACCCAAACACCTTTTCAGATATAAGTGCAGGTTTCGGGACTCGGACGACGCCGCAAGTTGCAGATCCGGGAGAAGCAGACTGAGACCGACCTTCCCACCAAATTTCAGAGCAAAAGACCAGGACAGGGGCGTGGGGCGCCCTGGTCCCTGGGACAGGGGCGCTGGGCGCCCTGGTCCTCCTGACAGACAGCATTTTCAGCATTTTTGACAGCTTTTCCAGGTTGCGAAACAGCAGTTTCCGGAGCAGTTTCAGGGGCAGAATCAGGACAGTGGCGCCCACACCTCCGTCCTGAACATTTTCAGTCAAATTTTAACTCTGGGTACGTATTTGCATTCTTGTCTTATTCTTGTGTTTACAACTTTCCATTGTTTAAGTTCAATTCTGCAATCTTGTTATTAGTTCATACTTGCACTTTGGGGTTAGGGATTGAACTTGCATCATTTTATCTTTCAATTGCAACAAAGGAATAGAAATCCTAATAGGTATCTCGTGGCTCTCTCTTCCACAAAAAGAAGTAGCCAATTGTGAGATACCTCTAGGCTCTTTCGTATTCCACAAATGTGTGATTGAAAGTGAGATTAGGGCATGTTTGCTTAGTGTCACTTTTTCACCCACACATTTTTGGTGAACCCGACGTGAACTCCAATATTCTCTAATTCTGATTTATGTTTGAGTGTTTATGCTATTTACAAGTTTTAATTTCTTGCAAAATTCAAAAAAATTTAGAGGAAATTTTTGCTAAACCCCTAATTTTTCAATTCAAAGTTGAACTTGCGGATAGCTTATTTGGGATCAATAATTTCAAATCTGATTTAGGAACTCATTTGAATCATAAATTTCATTTTCTAAATCTACATTCTAAGTGCTTGCATTGGTTGAAATTAAACATTTCCTTCTATTTTGCATGTGTTAGAGGAAAATTGTTGTCATAATGCATTCATTTCATAGATGTGATAATGGGTTAGCTTCCCTTGTTTCAATTTTTCCTTCTGCTAAAGAACCTCCCCCCATTTATAACAACATTTTAGTGCCTAAAAGAATTGCTACCAATCCCTTTGAGACTCTCCTATGTTCTAAGGATGAAGACTTTAAGAGTGATCTTGACAATTCTCCTAAAATGTGCCCTTCCTATTTAGCTATCCTAGAGGAAGAGAATGATATCATAAACACCTTTCTTAATGTTACTTCACCTTCCCTACATGATGCCTCTCTAAATGAAAAGGTATTGATGGACATTGACTTATTTTCTCCTAAAGGTGGTCCTTCCAATGGGGGCATGTTAGTGCAACAAGAGGTTATGAACACTTCTTTCAAAGATCTCCTTCCTAAGCATGAATCTTTGGAGAAATATGTTCATGTTCCTCCCAAAAAACAATCCCTCCATGAGGATCCTTTTGTGCAAGAAGATGACATTATCCTTACATTTCCTAGTGATGGCATTTCCTTTTTCAACAAAATTCCCATTAGAGATGATGAATTAATGATAAATGCTTACCCTTCTCCTAAAGTTTGTCTTACCCATAAGCATCCCTTAGAGAAAGAAGATGAAATAATAAGCAATTTCCTTAATTCTCTCTCCCCTAAAGATCATATTTTGAAGAAATAGGATGAGTTTAACACATCTATTGATGCTCTCTCTCCTAAGGATGAGGAATTAATAAACAATGTTATCTCCTCTCCCGAAATTGACAATATTTCAAACATTCCTTTCAACAACTTCACTATTTGGGATGAACCATTAGAAGAAGGTGTAGATTATTCTCTCTCCCTTGATAATTTCTCATCTTCCTTGAATCTCAATTATTCTCCCTCTCCTCAACTTGGTTCTACTCATAAAGATACCCTAGTTCAAAGCAAGACGGTTAACATCTCTTTCAAAGATCTCCCTCTCAAAAGTGAGACTTTAGAGAGTAATGTTGATCCTTCTCCTAGGGAGTTTATTCCCCATGTATATCCTTTGATGATAAAGGATGATATGACCTTTCCTAGTATTACTCTTCCTACTAGAACATCAATGCCCATCCCTTGTCTCTCTCCTAAAATTGATTTGATCGGTGATAAGATTTTAGTGCAAGAGAAGACTATCAATAATTCTTCCAACACTTTTGTTCATTCTCCTAAACCATCCTCAATCAATTTGATACATGTGAATGAGACACCTAACAAACCTCTCTTCACTGTCCAAGGTGCTTGTCCTTCTCAAAATTCTCAACCTTCAAATAAGCCTATCTTAGTGGTTCAAGGTGGTTATGCTAATGATTCTTTTTGCACTCCTAAGAAACCTATTATTACTGTGCAAGGAGGTTATTCTTCTAAGAGCCCTTATGAGTATGCTAAACAACTGACTAGAGAGAGTTATCATGCGGTTGCTCATAGCTATAACACAAGAAACAATAGGCAACCTAATCCTCCTCCAGTTATCCCAACTTCGCTTCCTCCTTCCCAACCAATTCTTCCGCAAGCTCCTCGTATTTCACAAATGCTTAGTAAGGACTATGATCTCATAGAACAACTTAAAGCTACCCCTGCTAAGATATCCCTTTGGGATTTGATCCAAACTTCTTCCGCTCATCATGGAATGTTACAAGATGCCTTGAAAGATTTGAATGTTCCTCCACCGAATACATCTAGTAATATAGCATCTTTAGTTAACTCTGTGATGAATCCTAAAGCTCAAATTGTGTTTACCCAAGATGAGTTGCCTACTAGTGAAATTCAACAACAATATGATCCCTTGATGATTGTGGTTATCATAAAAGACACTGCTATAAGACGAACACTGGTAGATAATGGCTCTGGCCTTAATGTGTGTAGCATTAATCTATTGCATAAGATGAATGTGGATACATCCCTTATTGAGCCTGACTCTCGTCCCATTCGAGGCTTTGATAATGTGGCTAAGTCTTCATTAGGTATTATCACCTTACCAATCACAGTGGGACCTGTTACTTTGCCTACTCCTATCCATGTTATGTCGGGAAATCTAACATACAACTTGTTATTAGGGAGACCTTGGATTCACAGTATGCAAGTTGTCCCCTCTACATTGCATAGACAAGTTAAATTTATTTACAACAATAAGACATATACCTTGATAGGTGATACTAATCTTCAGGCTTGTTTGCAAACATCTACTTCCAAAGGGAGTTCTTCTAAATCTTCCTCTTCTAATGACGACTCTTTAAACAAAATACCTATGGATGAATCATCACCCTCTAATAATCAAAATTCTTTGGACGAGTCTGAAGCTCCTGAAGAAGATCCTTCTCGACTTGAATCTACACATGAAAAGGCTTTTGATCCTGAGAAGGTTCTCGCAGAAGACGATTGGGGATCTCTTGATTTTAATCCCACCTTTGTGGGTGAGTACAGGGTTCCTCCTAGAGATCTTAAAGGTAAAAAGAAGGAAGAAACTAGAGATCAATCAGTCCTACTTGAGCTTATGAACAATAATTTTGTGGCTGCTTCTCAAAATTCTTCTCCTCACACCTCTAATTATGAAGAGTTTGATTCTTTGTCTTATGAAAAACCACCTTCTCTTCCTGAAATGGCTGATCGTTATGGTCGTGGTTTTCACATTTTTGCTAAGCATGGGTATCATGGAAATGGTTGTGGCGCTCATGAACAAGGGATAAAAGTTCCTCTAGAGACTAATTTTCACAATTATGCCTTTGGACTCGGCTATAATCCCTACAAACGTACCAAAGCATCTAAAAGACCATCTCTCAATGTGAATGCTATATTTTGTAGTGATGATGATCTCATTTCAACTAAATCATCTTCTACTTCTATCAACTCTCATTCCCCTCATAAGGAAATCTTGGCGATGAACAAATCTCTTTATGAATCCCCTCAAATTTCTAAATCTACTTATGAATCTTTATCTCCTATTCATCATAAAGTCCTTTCCTCTAGGGATAAGGCTCTAATAAATTACACTCATCCCTCTTCTAGGATTTCATGTGACTTTTCTTCCTCAATTTTTATCATTTTATACATGTTTTTGATCTCACTTATAGTTGAGCATTTAACATGTCATATTCAAATACCTCATTTAGTCTATCATGTCTTTAAATAACATTAATGGCTATTATGTTGCTCATCATTATGTGACATTGGTAGCTCATTTACTGGGGGCTCATTGTCATTCATGATGGTACAATTTCAAGTGCAATCATATTTTTGAAGCAACATAATAGCCTAATTTTTATGTTATCTCTTGTTCTTATGGGGACAAGAGTGATTTCATATATCTCTTCTTTTGCTTATGTCTAAATCTCTCCCTAGAAGATTGTGTAAGTCCTTCTCATCGAGGCAATGATCTTTCCTTATTTTTATCTAAGGATCCACTTTTTCCTATTTTGTGGATGGTGTGAACTTTATTACTTGATGTTATTCCTTGTATGCATTTGTTGTTGTTTGTTCAAGGATTCTCTCTTACAAGAGGTGTAAATTCTTGACTACAACCTCTTTTGCACTTGGTAAAATACATCCATAATGAATTCACTCTCCCAATTGGGTTAAAAGGAGCGTCATCCTTCATTAAGAATCACTTTCATCTCACAAAAGAAGGAAGTATTGCATTCTTATTCTCTTCTTTGTCTTTGTCTAAGACAATTCCTCTCGGGGATAGGTGTCTTTTGTACAAAGATCTCTTCTCCTCTAAGGATCTCCTTTACACATACTACAAGATATCCCTTTTCAACTATCTTATCCTTGCTTAAAGAGTGCAAAACTCTCTTGCTTGGATCTATGACATTGTTGCATTTTTGGGGTATCTTCTTTTGTGATGAAGGTAGGTATCCTTGTTCTACTTTGCTTATGACATAAACATTACACCAGAGCACAGACTCTTAGAGCGAAATGTCACGCTTTTGTAATATACATATACAGGTTGTAGCATACTCGGGCATAGACTCCTACGAGGTGCTTCTAACCTCCCTTACACACACATGCACGGGGTTGAGTGGAACTAGCGGCATAAGGCTAGACTTTCTCACTCTCCTCCCTTACATGGATCACCTAGACAGACTCTAGGGGCTAGTTTTCCATGTCCCTTTTCCCATGGATCACCTAGACAAGATCTAGGGGCCAGAAGTCCATGTTTTCTCTCTCACTATTCTTCTCATGGATCACCAATGTGTGTATTCATGCTTTTTTCCTTTCTTTTCTTCTATTTGCATTTTGTTTCCATTTACATCCTTCATCTTGTGTTAGAGAACTCTCAAATCCTCACACTCTTTGTTGTGTTGGAATTGAGATTTAGTCCTCTTTCTTACCAAATGATTCTCCATTAGTTTTTGATCTCATATCAAATCTTTTTGTGAGCATTTGTCATCAATATTCTTTAACAATTCGAAGTGGTAAACATGATACCCTGTTTCAACTCACTAAAATTAGCAAGCCGAAACAGGGGGGGGCATATAGCTACCCTCCAATTTTCATCACCTTCCTTAGTAAGCATTAGGTGATTTTGTGATCTAACGTGTGGTTTTGTAGGGTGCGGTTCCTAACTGTGTACTGCAGATACCACTAGGGGCTTCGTTCGATAGATATATCCTTTTTCAAATAATGTTTACTTTTCTGTACTTTAGCTTGCATATGCACGTAGTGTTCATATGACCGCTAAAGTGGGGGCTAAATGTAGCGTCGTAAATTGTATGCACTTGCTAGGGTGGTACAATTTCACACCTAGTTTAGCACCCGCCTTGGCGCATTTTGTATTTTGCATTGCATTTGCCCTTTAGCACTTAATTAATCAAATTAATTAGGTCTAAGGTTCTATTTTATCATCTCCCATATCATAAAGTTGGGCCCTTTCATTAAAGTGTGCCCCTTTCATTTTATTCTTCCAATACATCATTTAATCAAAAACCCTAATTAGGTCCTATTTCGAACTTGGGGGCTTGGTTTCGGGGTCAAAACATCTCGAAATCACCTGTAACTTCGGGATTCTCTCTAAAATCATCATATCCGACGGCCCTAAAAATTTGGTGAAAAGTTGTCGGGACCATGGCGCCCGGAGAGGACCATGGCGCCCGGAGTGCACATGGTCCTGGACATTTTTCCCGAAATTTTAGGAGCACGATCCAATCATAAAATAAAGCTTAACCCCAAGAAATTGGCGGGATATTCAATCTCTAGGTCAGCCAAAAGACGAAATTAAGACCTAGGGTTTCATATATAAGAGCTCTCTTTCTTCATTTGAAAGGATCAGAATTTTGGGCTTTCAAGGACCTTCTATGCAGTGAAAGAGTAGATCTTTGAAGACTTCAACAACATTCAACATCCTTCTATCAAGCATTCATCAATTTCATCAATTTCATTCATTTAGGGCTTGGAAGACATTGAAGAGCAATAGGAGATTACCGACTGAAGATTGGCTTGTACTCCTCCCTTGAGGGTTGGGTATGATTTCATGTTGTTTTCATGTCTTTGCATAAGCTTCAATATATCATTTATTCATGCTTTAGATCACTTTTCATCTTGATTTAGAGCATTTACATTATCATTTACAAGCAATTAGGGTTTACTTTCTAGGTTGCTCTAGTTTGCTTTCTTGCATTTTAGGACCTTGCACACACACTAGGTCTGCACACACAATACATTTTACAATACAACTTGGCTATTCGTGGAGGTGGAAATCACCGAAGCGGGGGTTTGACTAAGGCAAAACCCTATATAGCCACCCAAACACCTTTTCAGATATAAGTGCAGGTTTCGGGACTCGGACGACGCCGCAAGTTGCAGATCCGGGAGAAGCAGACTGAGACCGACCTTCCCACCAAATTTTAGAGCAAAAGACCAGGACAGGGGCGTGGGGCGCCTTGGTCCTGCCAGGACAGGGGCACTGGGCGCCCTGGTCCTCCTGATAGACAGCATTTTCAACATTTTTGACAGCTTTTCCAGGTTGCAAAACAACAGTTTCCGAAGCAGTTTCAGGGGCAGAATCAGGACAGTGGCGCCCACGCCTCCGTCCCGAACATTTTCAATCAAATTTTAACTCTGGGTACGTATTTGCATTCTTGTCTTATTCTTGTGTTTACAGCTTTCCATTGTTTAAGTTCAATTCTGCAATCTTGTTATTAGTTCATACTTGCACTTTGGGGTTAGGGATTGAACTTGCATCATTTTATCTTTCAATTGCAACAAAGGAATAGAAATCCTAATAGGTATCCCGTGGCTCTCTCTTCCACAAAAAGAAGTAGCCAATTGCGAGATACCTCTAGGCTCTTTCGTATTCCACAAATGTGTGATTGAAAGTGAGATTAGGGCATGTTTGCTTAGTGTCACTTTTTCACCCACACAATTTTAAATGTGCCCCCTATCATTGAAGTACCAATCGATCGAGTTATCATTTTGGGATCAAGCCTCACATGCAACCTCCAACTCGATGATTATCTCTCCTCCACGCAATTTAAATGGAGTGAAAAATGGCAGCAAACATGATTAAAGCGCATCAATAGTGTGACATGTACCAAAACACATCACCCTCCCAAATAAAGACAAAGATCATGGGCAGTTGGTCACTTGCCAAGTCATCAAACTTGCTCCATCAGATCATTGGAGACCCTTCCTCATTGGGACCGTGCCTTCACCTCACATATTGAACATTTAATTCACACCCTTTATTTGATAATTTATCAGCTTCTATATTACCTTCCCTTCAAATATGCGAGATTTTAAAGTCTTGAGAATTTTTTAGTCTTTGCCCAATAATATGAATAATTTAAAATTTATTTTCTAACAATGAGAGACTCCTTTAGCAATAGCCTCTATGAATTTTTTTGAGTCTCCCTCTAGATGCATCTTCAAGACTGAAAATTTGTCTGCAAGAGAGACGAAAAGCAAGGTTGCTTGCGCCTTCTCTTCATTATTGGTGTCATCCTACAAATATTTACCTCCCCTTGCCAAAACAACTCCATCCTCATTTCTTAAAATGCAACCTGCTCCCAAAACTCTTGGATTACCCCTTGAAGCCCCATCAAAATTAATTTTAATCCAACCTGACTTTGGTTTTTCTCATATCACACCACTTTTTGCATCGGAAATAGGAATATTATTGTCAATGCCTTAATTAAAGGAGAGATGTATATTTGGAAACTAAATAAGAATATTCATTTTATTAAATTTCAACTCTCCTCTTTTCAAAATTTTATAATAACTCATATCAAAAGAGAGGGAAATGCAGAGGCTAACGTATTGTCCACATGGGCGAAAAACCTCGCTTTGGAAAGAGAGCAAGAGATTCAGGACGATCTCAGGGATGTACCTCTTGAAATTAGCGGTGTATTATTGTTGATGTGTCTTTTGTACACGACTAAACACAAAATAAAATACCTAAAGGTATCTTATCCTCTCTTGAACAAAGTTTCCTCGAATGCTGAAGATTTCGCCTAAGGATCATTTGAGAAGACTCCAAGGTTCTTATATGTAGGGTCTCTACATGTGGATAAGCTCTTGCGGTATGATGTGATTTTGCTGGAATCACAAGGGGACTTACATTTGATGACCTGAGCGTCTGATTTACTTTGGATATCACTGGAACATGGGTCTTTACTGATCCTTGATTTTTAAAAAAGGGAAAAAGGATAAGGGCTGGAGAGGAATCTAATTCTAACACTAAGAATGTAGGAGCAATGGATGACCTTTGATGAAACTCTAACTAAGTCTTGCTTTGACATGCTATGATCATCTCTACAAGGTTGGTACGATCTTATAAGGATAGCTTTATGATGTTTAGATCACCGCTACAAGCATAGACACCGTCAGGTTGATGCATATCAATGAAGAAGCAATAATTGAAGTTAAGCTTAAGTTGAATGATTCCAGTTGACTATGCAAGGCAAGTTTGCAATCAACAAACCACTAGTAGTATGGATATACAAATTTCACCATTGATCATACAAATTTCTTCCATTCATCTAATAATATGAAATTAAATTTGAGAAGTATAGAGACCATGCAAATTGTAGAATTGACACATAGAATTCACCATTCCTTCAATGAAGTTTACATGTCTTTTGCAACAATGTCTTGGTAAAAATCTTTGCCTTATCTTTCTACTCTACTCTAAAATGCTATTTCTATCTCTTTTTGCCAACTCCTAACTATTAACTAATCTCTGACTATTAACCCTTACAAATGAGGAGCTAGGGCTTTATATAGAGAGCCCTTTACAAATTGACGGCTCTGATTGACTTAGAATCAATGGCTAGGATTAAATGATAGAAACCCTAATTAGGGTTTGTTATAACAAACACCTCAACCAATGAAAAAATTGCATTCAATGAGTGTGGACCAATAGGAAGCAAGGGTAGGTACACCAAAGTTTGTGTCGTCCCCAATGAGTCGGGTACATTGCATTTGGACGTGTTGAGGTGGACCAATCCAACTGGAGAAAAAATGACTGGGATGCCACCTTGTTTGACGTTTGTGTCTTGGTTGATCTATTTTCTATCTTTTGACGTGATGAATGATGTACCTCCTTGACTCCCATATGCTTGATGAGGCTTCCTCATTGTCAAGTGTTCTTTCTCTGGTAGCATACCTCGCCTTGAAGTGTTGGTAAGGTCATTCTTCTATGTCATCACGTGGGTCTTTTGTGTGGTAGAATGGAGTCTTTTGAGGATAGCCTATAACTCCTTGAATACTTGAAGTCTTCCAATGCTTCAAAACACCTTGAGTCCTCCTTTATGTAGCTGGAACATCCTTGATGGTGATGGGCTTAGAATAGGTCGTCCTTGTACTGGCCTGATTTTCTTCCACTTGCAAAACAAACCAAAAGATGATTGAGTACACATGATATATTTATCTCACATAGCATTGTCTACCTTAAATCATCAACAAAAAGGCATTATAATGAAATTCGTTCAAGATCATCCCTAGGGACGGGCCCTATAAGAATTTCGCTTTGGACCCTTTGGAAGGGTCAGGAGCGAAATTTGCATTTTAGCTCAAATTTCATCATCTCCTTACCTTGAACTTCTCTTGACCTTTGAATCACCTTCTCCTGAAGACATCATTGATTTGACCTCCCAAAAGACCAAAAAAGAGGATTTCGCTTTGGACCTTGGCCAAGGACAGGACCTATAAGGAATTTCGCTCTGGACCCCTTGGAAAGGTCAGGAGCGAAATTTGCATTTTAGGACAAAATCTTCACATTTTGTGACCACAACTTGCTCAAATGCATGTCTAAGGATGGATTTAATCTCAATCAACACTAGGTTTGATGCAAAATTGGAGCAAAATAGAGGTTTTAAGAATTTCGCTCTGGACCCTTTGGAAGGGTCAGGAGAAAAATTCACATTCTAGGACAAATTCTATCATTTCTCTACTCCAAAATGCCTTCCAAGGCAAGCATACACTAGTCTTCTCTCCACCAAATCCTGGGAATCCATCTCTTAATCTCAATCATGGGGAAATTAGGTGATTTTGGGAATTTTTCTCTGGACCCTTTGGAAGGGTCGAGAGTGAAATTCTTGATTTGCTTGTTTTTCTTCACCTAGATTCATTCTTCATACCTTGTTTTCCTTTGACTCTCAACTTTGGATCCCCCTCTCACAAAGACAACACTTGTTTGACCTCAAGATGGCTTGAAAGGATAATTTCACTAAAAATCATGGCCAGGGACAAGACCTATTTAGGATTTCGCTCTAGACCCTTTAGAAGGGTTAGGAGCGAAATTCAAGTTCTAGCTTGGAATCTTCATCATTGGTGGCCACAAGTCATTCAAAGGCATGCCTAGGGGCATCTTAAATCTTAATTCACCCTAATTCACACTTGGCTTGACACAAAATTGAGAGGAAAAGGAGAGAATGAGAATTTCGCTCTAGGCCCTTTGGAAGGGTCAAGAGCGAAATTCATGATTTAGGACAAAATACTTCACTCCTTCACTTTTAATCACTTCCTAAGGCAAAAAAAATGCTAATCCACTTCCAAATATGCCCAAGGAACTAAAATGTTGGCCTAAACAAGGAAGAGAATGAGGTTTATGGAGAATTTCGCTTTGGACCCTTTGGAAGGGTCAGGAGCGAAATTCCCAATCTTCGACAAAATCCTCACATTTCAATGCTTTCATTCACTTTCTAAGGCAATAAAATGTCCATTTTCCCCCACTATGTCTAAGGAACAAGGTTTTTAGTCTAAACAAGGAAGAACGTAGTGTTTATGGGGAATTTTGCTCTGGACCCTTTGGAAGGGTCAGGAGTGCAATTTCCATTCTAGGTTGATTTCGCACTTCTTCCACTAAATTTACCTTCAAATTTGATCAAACTCACCTCTCCTCACCACAATAAACTCCATTTTCCACCCACTTAGCTCAAAACAAGGTCTTATCAATGTCTTAGGCAAAAAAAGGGGTTAAATTGAGAATTTTGCTATGGACCCTTTGGAAGGGTCAGGAGCGAAATTCTCATTCTAGGATGATTTTCACCATTTCATCGCCTCAATCCACCTTTCAAAGGAAATAAAACATCAAATTCCTTCAAACCATGCCTTAGAAGTCACAAATTTGGTCATAACAAGGAGCAAAATAGAGGAAATGTGAATTTCACTCTGGACCCTTCGGAAGGGTTAGGAGCAAAATTTTCATTTTAGGCTCATTTCTCACTTCCTTTCTCCTTTACTTGGCTTGGATATAACTTGTTAGGCCTCCTTCCATCATAATCCAATTCAAATTGGCATTCTCTTCAAGATTTTGTGAAAAAATAGGGTCCTATATGAATTTCGCTATGGACCCTTTGGGAGTGAAATTCACCCTTTGGCTCAAATCTTCACTTCATTTTCACATTTCTTCATCCATACAAGTGAATTTCCTTCAATAAAACCTAGGACATGGATTAGTTCATGGCTTTGGGCAATGCAGAGTGTCTTATAAAGGAATTTACCAAATTTCAGGATCAGGATGACATTCCAGACTTCTCAAGGCAAATTCTCTCTGTCCTTTATGTAAGGGATGGGACCTAAGAGGACATTATGCATTCAACCAAGGTTTGATTTAGCAACTTGAAGTGCGACCAGATAGTACACAAAAAAACACCCTAGGAATGATCTAAATTACCCCTAATCATTCAATTGACCTGACCTCTTGAGTAGATCCACTTGCCTCAAGCAGAACCTTCTATCCTAATGAGCCCCCTGGTGACCCTTCAAATGCAAAAGGTCAATAGACAAGAACCTAAAAGACCTAAAAAGCAAACCCTAGAAAGCATAAAGTAGGGGTCCCCATTTGCAATGGGGCGATGTGTGAATACGTCACAACAATTATATGTATGATCATTAATGTGAAGGAATGAGAATTGTTGATGCCACACTACCTAAATTGATGGATGCATGAGTATGAGGAGTTGGTGGGCATCATTCCATTTTAGTGGGCAATAAAAAAATTAAGTATTGCAAGGCAACATCCATCACAAAATCATGGAGGCCAAATTCTCATTGTAGACAACTATACAAATGATTTCATTTAGGGTAGGATCTCATATGAGAGGCTACGTAGTTTATTCAAGCTAGAAGACCCCATGTTCTTGCAACTAGTCAAGATGATGCTCGGTGATGAGTTTCTAAAAGAAGAATACAAGTATCATTCCAATATTGATATTGTATCACTCTTTCTGGCATGGTGCCTTGAATTAGTTAACAAAGATGACGCCCACTAGTTAATGAATTTCTATCTCAAGGATGAGTGCTGCTAGGAATTTAGTGCCTTCTTTGTAATTTCCAATCCTGGGGAGGGCTTTGTTTCTCTAAGAGGCAAATGGCTTCAAGTGGCAAAGATCACTCCTCCACTTTGCCCTTTCTTCATATGGAGTGTTGATAGTGATAGGGAGAATCATAGGGTAGAGGCCAAAATTGGGGCCGATCCATATTAAGGAGTACCTCCAAGAGATGGATGTTGAGGAGAACATGAATGGTGGTGTGAGCAAGAAGGCTTCCAGAAGTGCTTAAAGTTTAGAAGGTGAGACTACTAGGATGAGAGTCTGAAAGAGAAGACTAAGGAGAAAGACAAATAGTCCTTGGTTGCATACGCTCTTTTGATATATTTTTGTCAATATTATTTTTTGGATGAGGCTATTTTTATGGATAGATCATAGGGTACTATTTGGATGGTGGGTTTTTTGTTAGTGTAAATATGGGGTTGGGATATATATATTTTGTAACCAAGGGTATATATCTGTTTGACAAAACTTGATGTTGATGCTAGGAGCAAGGTGAGATATTTTATTGAATTTTTTGTAGATATTGATATAAATTTTGTAGATTGGGGTTTGAAGTTGAATATCCAAGACTATAATTGTAACAATTTTTGATAAAGTAATATAATTTATAACATTTATCGATAAAAAAAATAAAAAAATTTAAACTTGGATTGCTAATTTATTTTCCTAGTTCCTTGTGTGTAGATGGGCTCAAATTTTGAGTAGAGAAATAAGCTTTACATTTTATGCTACAATATTCATATGGATGGTACATCGTTGCATAGAGATCTACATTCTATGTAGGTGACCTTGGCAAAGACCTCCAAACTTTGGTTAAAGGTTCCTCTCCACATGTTATTTACTATTTTTAATCTAATTTCATGATTTAAATTTTTTTATAATAAATAAATATTTTCTCACTTGATGTATTGCTTTTAACTCACTTAAAAAATGGTTTATTAATGGGCCTTACTGGGTTGATCTAGATATATCTTATGGTTCAATTGATGTTTGGCAGAAGCTAATAGAAGGTTGGATCAAATTTAACTTTGATGGGGCCTTGAAAGGCAACCCTAGCCCATCAGGTGCAGGAATTGTGGCAAGAGGTTACAATGGAGACATTGTCGCATATGGGGCCGAAAAACTGAGGGATGAAACAATAAATGAAGCAAAAGTTCAAGCTTCTGTTTTCACAGTCAAAATGGCAATTGACCTTTTGATCAAAAAAATTTACCTTGAAGGGAATTCATTGATCATAATTAATGCCATTAAGAAAGGTATAACTGATGCCTAGAGATTAAATAAACATATTAATTTTATAAGGGGAGAGTTGGCGAAATTAGACGAATTTAGAATTTCCCACACAAGGTGGGTAGGCAATAATGTGGTAGATGTTCCCTCAAAATGAGTTGTTAAATGGAACGATGATCACATGAGGGTGATCTGGGAAGATCTACAAGGATTAAATCTAAATTTTAGGAGGGAGATGTGACAAGAGTTTAAATTCATGAGGTGGTAGATGAAATTGTGGCTCGTATGTCGCCATTCCATATGAGCATTAATGCTCACTACTTTTGAATGATGGTTTCACTGGGAGTATTTCAAGGTGGTGTTTGGTATGATCAAATAGAGGGGAATGAACTTACAGTGAATAAAAATGCTAGCAACAACCAAGAAGGAAGGCTAAGAGGCCGGGTGAATCAGTCTTCACCAGAATACCAAACTTAATCACAAAACACATATCTGATAAACTGCAATAATAAGATAGATAAGCAAATTGAAAGAACGACACACAACACCAAGATTTTGACGTGGAAAACCCGATTAAGGGAAAAACCACAGTGAGAACCTACCCACAATAAGATGATACTCTGCAGTAGCATGTGAAAATATTACAATGGGGAATGCACATGCATTCAGACATATTTCCTAGAGCTCACTGCTCAAAAGATAATGGCCTAGAAGACTAAAACCCTGGGGGAAGTCTCACTGACTTACAATAAGATTCAAACTACAACCTGGAAGAATGAATTGAAAGAATAACATCTCTAAATGTCTGATTACAGTTTCGATTAAGCACAGATGTATGCTCTACAACACCAATCTCCTCAATCACAACATTGAGGATGAGTCACTTGTTTGCACATAAACCTCTCTCTAATAATGCAAACATAATCTCGACACCTAAATTGCATTAATATATCACCTATATATACAAATCATCAACCTTGATAACAAGGTTAGCTAAACCTTCAACCCTCAATTACAAAATTACAACACACGATACAAAGATTGACCACTGGACCAATATATAATGATTTACATAGCATAGCATGGACCTAAAACAAATTCCCAATGCTCAACACCATTAGAAATTACGCCAAGATCAATCGCAACACGCTACACCACTAGGAAAACCGCATAACACAAAAATCATCACTAGTTTATGAAAACCACCAATAACTTGCACAACGATCAATGTTGATCATCAAAACAAATAGGACACAACTAGGAAACACCAACAAGAACGTTAGAATCATCAGAAACAACTGCACTAACACCACATATCAAATCTTCATCGGTCAACGTTTGAAGGCTCAAGAACATGACCAATCAACAACAGTCTCAAAGAAAGATAACTTGTAGAGCACCAAATCATGATCCATTTGAAATGAAGATACACGAGACTATCCCAAGCAATATCCCAAAAAACCAGTACAAGATATGATTACACCAGAATATACCAAAGGATATACCAAGCTCTGCAAAATAGTGATAAACAAAACAACACCACAAACCAGATCATAAGATCTTCCCAATCTACAATCACTGGAGCAATACACAATAATATGTTGATGTAAATGACAACAAAATATCCTAGCAGCAACAATAACCAACAATATCCAACAATCTCCCCCTTTGGCATTGATGGCAACATATGATTGTGAAAAACAATCAATGCAAAGAAAGAAGATATCTCCAACAAACTCCCCCTAAGATCAGGACATAGAAAGAAGTTTTTCACATGATCTATCTCCCCCTTTGACAACAATGCCAAAGATCTCAAAATAGAAAACCAAACTTACTCTCCCCCTTAGAATATAAAACATGAATCTCTCTCCCCAAAACACAGACTACTCCAGTAGAGGAGCAACACCAACACACCAATTTGGATAAAAAGGATAAGACTGTGAAGTCCACTAGATTGATGCAACTTAATGCATTTAGTTCTCTTCAGGAGGGGTGGATACCCCTAAATTCTCTCTCAAGTAGACAAATGTATCTGGAGGCAAAGGCTTAGTGAAAATATCAACTATTTGTTCCTTTGTAGATACATACTCTAGCTTCACCTTCTCTTCACTGACTTGCGCTCTCAAGTAATGACATTTGATTAACACATGCTTAGTCTTTGAATTTTGCACCCGATTCTTTGACATATTAATAGCACTGGAATTATCACAGTATATGACAGTAGGCTCATCATAAATAACTCTGATATCCTTCAACATTTGCTTCATCCAAACTACCTGAGTGCAATTACTAGCAACAACAATGTACTAAGCTTCAACAATAAGGATATTGAATCTTGTTTCTTACTAGCCCATGAAACCAACTTCTTACCCAAAAAGAATGCTCCACAAGTAGTGCTCTTCTGATCATCAACATCACCAACCCAATCAACATCAATGCAAGCACATAACATGAAATCAGTCCTCGGATACCATAAACCATAATCCACAGTTCCCTTGAAGTATCTGAATATCCTCTTCACATTAGTGGCATGACTCTCTTTCAGATCATCTTGATATCTAGCAGCCATGCACACAACATGCATAATGTCTGGCCTAGTCTGAGTAAGATATAGCAGTCCATCAACCATTGATCTGTACAAACTCTGATTAGCTTTCAGAGATTCATCATTCTTAGATAATTTACAACTAGTCACCATAGGAGTTCTAATCGGTTTGGAGTCATCTAATCCAAACTTCTTCAGCAATTCCTTCACATACTTAGTTTGAGATATGAATATACCTTTTCCAATATGTGAAATCTACAAACCTAAGAAGAATTTCATCTCACCTATCATACACATCTCAAACTCTTTCTACATATCACTGACAAACTTCATGCTCAAGTCATCACCTCCAAAGATAACATCAGCAACAAAGACTTCAACAATCAGGATGTTATCATTCTCTATCTTAAAGTACAAATTTCTATCAACAACACCTTTACTAAATCCTAGCTTCAACAAATATTTATCTAGCCTAGAATACCATGCTTTAGGGGCTTTCTTCAGTCCATAAAGAGCTTTCTTTAGCTTACATACCATGTCTCCATCATCTGATAGTGAAATTCCATCAGGTTGCTCAATGTAGACTTCTTCCTCAAGATCACCATTCAAAAAAGCAGATTTGACATCCATTTGATATACCTTGAAATCTTTATAAGTAGCATAAGAAAGCAACAGTCTAACAACTTTAAGTATGGCAACCAGAGAAAAAGTCTCCACATAATCAATTCCTTCTTTCTGAGAATATCCTTTGCAAACCAGTCTAGCTTTATTTCTGACAACTTCATCGACTTCATTCAATTTATTCCTGAATACCCATTTAGTACCAATAACATTCTTATCCTTAGGTCTAGGCACAAGTTCCCAAGTTTTATTCTTTTCAATCTGATCTAGTTCTTCTTCCATAGCTCTCATCCAATTTTCATCTTTACAAGCTTCAACAACATATTTAGGTTCAACTTTAGAAATCAAACATACTTCTTCAGTAGCTAACCTTCTCCTAGTCATTACACCTTTATTCTTATCACCAATAATCTAATTTTTAGAATGATTCAATCTTCCATACCTCAGAGTCTTCTTATTGTTTTGATCATCAAGTTCCTGCACCCCTTCACCAGCAGCAACAACATCCGGGTTAATTGTCTCTACCAAATCATTCTACTTAGGCTCTTCAGTCTGAATAGGAGCTAAAATAATATGTTGTCCATCATCATAACTACATGCTCTGATCTCTTTTCCAATGTTCTCATCCTCCTTCACATTTGCACTCTCTACTATCTTTCTCTGTCTCTTATTGTAGCACCGGTAGGCTTTGCTCTTTGTAGAATATCCCAAGAAGATTCCTTCATCGCTTCTAGCATCAAACTTTCTTATATCCTCATCTCTCTTGATATAACATTTGCTATTAAATACTTTGAAATATCTCACAGTATGAACATGACCAAACCATGTCTCATAAGGAGTCTTACCGGTATCACCTTTGATGTGAACTTTGTTGAATGTGTAAACAACAGTGCTAATGGATTCTTTCCAATAGACCTCCAGAACATTCCCTCCAATCAACATAGTCCTTGCAACATCCAAGACAATTATGTTCTTCCTTTCAATAACTCCATTTTGTTGAGGGGTTCTAGGAGTAGATAATTGTCTTCTAATCCCATGCTTCTCATAGAATGAGTTGAACTCACCAAAACAAAATTCTCCACCTCTATAAGATCTCAGACATTTCACCTTCAATCCAAACTCAGTCTCAACCTTTGCTTTGAACATCTTGAATTTGTCCAACACTTATGATTTCTCCTTAAAAAATACAACCCACATCATCCTAGAATAATCATCAATTAGCAACATGAAATATCTATCACCTTGCACACTTCTAACATTTGTAGGTTCACATAGGTTAGTATGCACAAGATCTAGCAACCTATCTAATGTATATTGTTTTCTCTTGAAAGAAATTATTGTTTGCTTACCCAATTGACATTCCTTACATACCGGATTAGCAGGCTTAACAATCTTAGGCAGATCTCTATCAGCTTGTGTAGAACTGATCTTAATCATTGAATCAAAATTTACATGACACATTCTGCTATGCCACAACCAACTCTCATCGATTTGAGAAATCAAACAACTTTTCTCACCAACATTCAAATGAAAAATGTTACCTTCAGTCTTAGTTCCAGATGCAATCTCTATACCAGAGGCATTTAAGATCTTGCATTTTCCATCCTTGAATTGTAGATTGTAACCTTTATCAACCGTCTGTCCAACACTCAAAATATTATGCCTCAAACTTTCAACATACAAGACATCGTCAGTGTTATGCTTACCATCAAAAGAAATAGAACCTCTCCCACGGATCACATAGGCTTTGTCATCTCCAAATCTAACTATTTCACCATCATATATTTCCATACTCACAAATTTGCTTTTATCATCGGTCATATGATGTGATAACCACTGTTAATTACCCATTCATCTTTCTCTTCAACTTTGGCAGCTAAATCTTTCTCCTTAATAGGACAACTAGTGGAATCAACAAGTACAGGTCCATCTTCCTTAATGGCAAGGAATACAAATTCATGTCCTTTTGATTCTTCATCTATAATACCTTCATCAACAACATAATAACAGTTCTTTTGATTCATATACTCCCGGTTAGGCTTGTAAGGCTTATCATAATTCTCATGCTTTTCATATCTATCATTCCTATCATGCTTATCAAACTTATCATATCTGTCATACTTAGCCATTCTCTCTAAGCATATAGAAGCAAAATGTCCTATTTTATTACAAGAGAAACATTTCGAAGGCAACTTTCCATCATACTTACCGACATATTTAGGCAATCTCCGGGCAATCAGTGCTTCAAATTCATCCAACTCTCCTTCTTGCTCTTCCATCTCTCTCCTCTCTCTCTCTCTCTCATGTCTAGATATTCTACACTCATCATGATCATATTTCTGCTTACCGAATATAGATGCAGATGCTTTGAATGCAGTCTCAGACTTTCCATGTGATTCTCCAAACTCACTTAGCTAAAATGCATCAAGATTTTCAACTAGCATATCTCTTGTCACTATAGTCACACTCTGGATCTCATCAATAGCAACAACCTTATGTTTATAAGCAGGAGGCAAATATCTCAACACCTTAGCAACATTTTCATCTTCCTCAATGGTTCCATCGACACATCTGATACCTAGGACAAGATCATTCACCTTAGCCATGAAGGAGTGTATGTTCTCATCATCTCCCATCTTCAACATCTCATATTTTCCTTTCAAACTTTTCAACTTAGCAACCTTCACTTGTTTATCACTTTCATACAAAATGTCAAGCTTTACCCAGATCTCATGTGCAGTTTGAAGTCCCATTACATTTGTCATCTCAGAATTAGTCAGGGCATTGAGAAATGCTTCCTTTGCTCTAATATTATGTTCAACTTCCTTGATCTCATCAGGAGTAGATGGTCCATTCAGAGGAACAATATAAGAATTCTTTGTAATATTCCAATAATCTTCACCAAGACATTTCAAGTGCACTTCCATCTGGTCCTTCCATATAGCATAGTTACTCCCATCAAATCTCAGACTGTCCTTCTTAAAGATAACACCTTGAGCTGCCATCCCGGATCTCCTCAAGCGATTAAGCTTCTATAGGAGGATCTTGCTCTGATACCAATTATTAGCAGCAACGAAGGAGGAAGATTGAGAGGGGGGGGGGAGGTGAATCAATCTTCATCGGAATACCAAACTTAATCACAAAACACATATCTGATAAACTGCAGTAATAATGTAGATAAGAAAATTGAAAGCACGACACACAACACCAAGATTTTGACATGGAAAACTCGGTTAAGGGAAAAACCATGGTGGGAACCTACCCATAGTAAGATGATACTCTGCACTAGTATGTGAAAATATTACAATGGGGAATGCACATGCATTTAGGCACACTGCCTAGAGCTCACCGCTCAAAAAATAATGGTCCGAAAGGATACAACCCTTTAGGAAGTCTCACTGACTTACAATAAGATTCTAACTAGAATCTGAAAGAAATGAACCGAAAGAATAACATCTCCAAATGTCTGATTACAGTTCCGGTTAAGCACAAATGTTTGATCTGCAACACCAATCTCCTCAATTACAACACCGAAGGATGAGTCACTTGTTCACACATAAACCTCTCTCTGATAATGTAAACATAATCTCGACACCTAAATTACATGAATATATCACCTATATATACAAATCATTAACCTTGATAACAAGGTCGACTAAACCCTCAACCCTCAATTACAAAATTACAACACACGATACAAAGATCGACCACTAGACCAATATAATGATTTACATAGCATAACATGGACCTAAAACAAATTCCCAAATGCTCAACATCACCAGAAATCACACCAAGATCAACCGCAACACGCTACACCACCAGGAAAACCACATAACATGAAAATCATCACCGATTCATAACAACCACCAATAACTCGCACAACAATCAATGCGGATCATAAAAAAAAAATAGGACACAACTAGGAAACACCATCAAGAGCGTTAGAATCATCAGGAACATCTACACCAACACCACTTATCAAATCTTCATCGGTCAACGTCTGAAGACTCAATAACACAACCATTAGCAATTGTCACGAAGAAAGATAACTTGCGAAACAATAAATCACGATCCATCTGAAATGAAGATACACAAGACCATCCCAAGTAATATCCCAAAAACTCAGCACAAGATTTGATCACACTAGAATATATCGAAGGATATACCAAGCTCTGCAAAACAATGATCAACAAAACAACACCACAAACCAGATCATAAGATCTTCCCAATCTGCAATCACCAGAGCAATACACAGGAATATGCTGGCATAAATGATAACAACATATCCTAGCAACAACAATAACCAACAATAGCCAACAAAAAATGGGGGCAAATTTCATCCTCCTCACCTACAGACAACAACTGGCTTTCTTGGGTAATTTTGGAAGAATGTCTCAAGAATGTCTTCAATATTGAAGATCCCAAATTCTTATAGATGGTTGGCATTCTTCTAGGAGATGAGTACAATCAGAGTTTAAGTATAGAATAAATGTGGATATTACCTCCATTTTTTGTGCATGGTGCCTATAACTCAACTCAAAGATGAATACGCAATGGGTGATGTAAAAAATATGTACAAGAGGAGTGGAAATATGGGCTGAAAATGTTTATGGCAATGGCTTGTAGAGGGGAAGGGTTTGTAACAAAGAGCGGGGAATGGATGCATGTGGCAGATTTGTAACCCCCTTTGAGGCCTATTCTATTATGGAGTGTGGATGGTGATAGAGAGGCACACCGGGCAGAAGCTCAAGTGGGGTGGGAGTATATTAAAGAATACCTTTGCGACATGGAGCAGATTCAACAGGTCCTTGGCCTTAAAGCAAAGCAAAAAATGAAGAAAACAAGATTTAAGAAAGGGGACTATAGGCTCAGCAAGCCATGACCAAAAGTGAAGAATCCCTATTGTGTTGGGGTATGGAGGTGTCAGGTACTGTTTTGGTTATTGCAATTTAATATAGTCCTTCATAGTGCTATCTGTAGGGTGGTCGTAAATGGTTTTATAGGATTGTCACCAAAGTTTGTATAGAGTACTTATAATCTTTAGTCTTTACTTTGTTCATAATATGGTAAATGATGCATGGTGATGATTTTGTATGGCGTTGGGGAGTATGATCTTTTAGGATGATATTCTCAGTAAGATTCAATGGGCAGAGCCACTGACTTTAATGTTTTTCTAATATTTTAAATATTAATACACCGCAATATTATTACCGATTATAAAAGAAAATCACTTAATTTTTTTCCAAAGTCTAAAATATTTTAAAGTATTTTAATAATATTCAATTTTTTTTTACATAAAAAATATATTAAAAAAATCCATTCATAAAATTAGTTATACCCTAGAGTATTGGGAAAATATTTAAGTTAAAAAATAACAAACATTTAGATTTAATCACTTTTCTTTACATTAAAAGTAGCAACCTAAATAATTCCTTTATCTTTATTTTTATGTTTTGCTTTCTCAAATCAATGCATCTCCTTTGTACGCTTTTGTTGAATTCCAACTTGTTCCTCAACTTAATGTTCCATAGAGAGCAATAACTATTCCCACCAAGAAAGATATTTTTCCTTTCTTAGAAAAAATGTTCTCCTTGTCTTAAACCAAGGTTTTCCCCCCATACCCATGTTGATTGTACTCCCCACCATAATTTTAAATGCACCATATTAATTGTGTCAGCACTCACATTTAAACCATGGTTTTCTCCCCATACCCATGTTGATTGTACTCCCCACCATAATTTTAAACCCACCATATTAATTGTGTCAACACTCACATGGAATGGGCTACCCTCTATAATTTAAGTGACAATGAATATATGTCATTTTATGTCACTATCTAGTCCTCCACAATTTTGTTGAATCCTCTTACATTTTTACTTTAAAATCTAGATTGACTAGGTCATATATATCTTATCAAACACATTATAAATTGATTAACCTATCAAATTAACAATAATGCTCTCCTTTCTATCGATAATAATGAGAAAATATTTTTTTTTATTAAATTTTTAAATGCAATGATTTATTCCCTTTATATTTACATTTAAAACAACATTAAATTCTATTTTATGCTATACAACATTACATGTAAGTGATAACTAGTGAAATTGTGCATTATTGAATATTCAGTCTTATTTGAAAATTAAGTAAAAAGCTTTTATTTATCAATGATAAAGTAAGTATAAACTCTTTCTTTATTTATGGCAAAGTGAAATGGCAAGGTTTTAAAATTTTATAAAAAACACACTTTGAAACAAGAGAGGGAAAATATTGCAATAGACAATTGTTACGTAAAAAATAAAGGATTTAAAATGAATGAAATGAGATGATTGCGCTTTGTGGACTTTAAATTTTTGTAATACCTTGGGTCAATTCTATGGGCGAAAAATTAATCTCCATGCTTGCAAATTCGACCCTATCCCACTAATTTGTTCTCCTTGTGCAAGTTCAATCTTGATGTTTGTATACCCTCCATTCTTGCAAAGAGACTAGCTTGATGGTTGTTCTCATAATGAAAGAAACCCTAACGATGTTGATGAACATTGTTTAGAGTTTGCTATGCAAGGATATTAACCTTAAATAAACCCTGTTGATTGATTTAATAATTTTAAACTAGACTTGGAGAACACTTAGTAAGGCATTGATGTGGCTAAGATGATGCATGCAAATGAGGTGCAATTTAATGAATATTGAAATAACCTAGTGTAATAACTAGAGTTGCACTTCATGTTGATGTAAGAATTGCTCTGGTTAATGTACAAAGTTAAGCAATGAAATTGGACTGATTCCTTTGTGACAGACAAACACTATGAAATTTTGTTTTAATACTACGACTGTTTAAGCTTTTTGCGTTTTCTATATTCATGTACACTAGACATTTTGTTACTTAAATCTTGCATTTATTTTACAATTACCTCATGCTAGTAGGCTATGGCTAATTTGCATGAATGTGAAGACATAATTACCCTTTCAAATAATATGTTAGCAAATTGTCACGATTTTGTTGAAGACCTTAAGCATGCATGTGAAAATCCACACAACATGCAAAATCATGAAATTGAAATGTTCCAAGAAACTATGCGGACTTTCCAACTACTTATAGTGTATTAGAGGCATACTATAGCACGTTGCAGGAATTACATTACATAAAACTTCATGGAGTGGTCGATTCTACTGATTTGAAATGTTCATTCTACGATTTCTTGGACAATGTATGGTACCCAAACACCAACTAACTTAGCCTAAGTTAGTTGCTTTTTGAGATATTGGCTAAATTTACTGAAGGGGTTCATATCAGCTATTTTTTATGATGTTGCAAAACTATTGATATGATTAGCATAGACTCCTTTCTGGGTAGCCCAATTAGCTTGGTGAAATGAGTTTTTGTTTGTAAAAAATGAACACTATGTTATGCATTATGCTCTACTCTATCAAATATATGGCACAACTTCGCTGTTGCTTACTATATACTAGTTGTATACTCGTTGTACATATTGTCTCTTATGATATTTAATTTCTTGGAATACTACTCAAAGTAATATTTGTTCCCCACCATTGTCCATATTGTTCCTTATGATATTTAAGTTTTTTGAATACTACTCGATGTAATATTTGTTCCCCCTCAATTTAGACATTGCATTAAGCTATATATATATATATGTATATATATATATATATTTGTTCCCCCTCAATTTAGACATTGTGTTAAGCTATATATATATATATATATATATATATATATATATATATATATATATATATATATATATATATATATATGGCTAAACTTGGTATTATTAAATGCTCACCTATGATAGTATCAATGCAATGGTTAGCTATTTTTTAATGTTTACCATACGAGTCAACTATGAATTACTACAAACATTGCTCGAAAGCATGGTGCATTAAATTAGTTTGTTAGAGATTTTGCAGATGTATCTAGGATTGGCAAACGATGGATACATTAACTGCAAACACAATCAAACTTTTGTACAATGGAAACTTGTTCTTAGCTCCTCGCATCCAAGTATCTTTTATATCAAACTTCGGATATAAATCTCCACAACTACTTCGTATTTGAAGGAAACATAAAAAGCTCTCTTAATCTCTACAACAACTCCATATCTGAAGGATATATTGTTGATGCAATATTTAAGAGGAAGAAATAGACTTGTGATTCTATTATGACGTTGCAAGCCTTGGAATTAACAGATGCTTTTAAATCCCTTTGCACTTTTCAAGATCAATTGTAACCTATTTTCGATAAAGCATTTATTAATTCAATTATAAACATATTATCAAATTATAATTATATAAATTACTATCCGCGTTACCATTACACCTCATCCAAGTGCAAGTGCTAGTATTAAAAAATCTAACAAAATTTCAATTGTAGGAATTAGTTTTCCATAGTCCATAGTATTAAAATACAAACCTTTGGGATTGCACTGTGTTTATTTATTTGCTCAATGTGTTTGTTTGGAAGTGATTCAAAACGTCGAGCAAATAAACATTGCAACCCCAAAAGCTTGCATTCGAAAACTTCAATTTGTTGAAAAAAAATAAAAAATTTTCAAAGTCCTCATAGCTAAAAATAGCCTAGAGAAAAAATTAATGGAAATATTGAAGGGGAAACTACTTAGTGATGGCGGTGGACAACGAAAGGTACAACAGTTTCGCTATGACAGGCTGCTTGGTGGGTCAAACATAAATTAACTCCGTAGAGCAAACATAATTTCCGCAGGCCGTCCAAATCAAACGAGCGCTACACAACAAGATCGAGGAAACTTAATCATGGTGTCTCCACCGCGAGAAACTCGAAGCAGTGGAGAAAAGCTTTATATGAACGACAAAAGCAAAGCACCAAACTCGAAAAATATCCTCGATAAGACCATTCTAAAGTTAGGCGCCATGCTTTAGAATATTCACACCGCAGTCGTTTCAGGCCTACTTTTCATGGCCGTATGCTCGTATTTGACGGGCAGATTTAACGGTCAAATCTGGGGGATCCTACTAATAAATTTCATTTTTTATTGAATATAGAATGGTATTTTGAATTTGAGACATACACGCAGCTGTTGATAAAATTGATGCCCAGGCCAGCAGTGCTTGGAAAAGATGAATCAACGAAGCGGGGGCTAAATTGGAGAGAGGGCGTAGAATAGTATATTGTTACGATTTAATGCCATTTTGATCGCTAATTAGTTGGTGGATGGTTTTTCAAAATGAAGGTATTTCCGCGTAACTTCCTGTTTTTCCTTATTTTTCAACCTTGCGACCTAATGCTTCTGCATGGCCTATTAGAAGACCAAATTTTGCTTGTCAAATGGAAGCTCCTGGTTACCTTTCTGTACAGCGTAGTACGGATTGTTTCATGGATCGGTTAGACAGACAAAATTCGGAAACAACTCTTCTCAGGTAGGTCACGATTCACGAGATATACAGTTTGTTTTTGTTTTTTGATTTTCTTGACTGGATGTGTTTTGAACTCGCGATTACCCCTTGACGGTTATATTTTCCACCGAGAGTTTAGGCGCACTCTGTTTTCGCGGGTGATGGGCTATCTGTGTGAGAGATATATGATCTCGTGGGATTCGAACTTCTGACCAATTGATGTCAATTCAGTTTTGTTTTGGACGAAGAGGGAACTGCTGTTGATACTTGTTGCGTGCATCGTGTTACTGATATTTTGCTACTTGGCTTTCTGCTTTAATAGGCGTTTGTTGAGGTTGTTGCCACGGTTTTGGCAGATAATGACTGACACGTTAGGCGGAGGGCCAGTTAAGAGTTCCATACAGATGGCAAGCGCACCGGAATTACCCCATACAAATGGACATGCGCCTCAATTTGAAGTAAGTACTTCTTCAATTTATGTTTTTTTACGTTTGTAAAACAGTTGAGAGCAGAAAATACTTGCCTGTCCTTAATGATTTAAGCAGACAGATTTAGGCATAACGATTATAGGTTTAGTTTTGATCCTTCTGGTGTTGAATTTGCGTAATTGTGTTTTAAGTTTTAAATTTAGTGATGTTATGGGTTTCGCTGCGAGAATTTTGAGCGATTTCGATATGTATGTGTGTTAAATTCTGTTCATTGTGACAGTTTGGTTTTAAATTTTGGGATCTTCTGATTTGTCTGTTATCTTTAATTATTGCCTTTGGGGTGTTAGTCTTAGGGACGGATAATATGTCACATACACCAAATTTTGCTTTTGTGTTTAAGACCTTATGTTTATTCTTGATTGAATAATCGTAAGGTTCTGCTTATCAATTATAACGTTGAGAGATGTGTCTGGCTCTGGGCAAAGATGAGTTTGGTATCCAGGTGGATATGTCGATAACTTATAGTACTTGAGTTGTTTTTTTAGCATTTCCATATTTTGTGTGGTTAAGCTTTGCAGATCATCAATTTTTGTCAGTTGTGGATCTTAGTATAATCTGTTCTCAACATTCCTTTGATTCAGGAAGCTGGTCTGTAGTTCTGACTGAAATTTATTCATTGCATCTTCCTATTAATGTGTTGCATTGTATAGAATAGTAATAATGCTATCAAAATGTCCTTTTTCACCTTTTGCCAATATGTTTTGAATTCATTTTTTCCATTTCTCAAGTAAGCTTTATGCTTTTGACGTGCTTATGAAAATAATTTATGCTTGAATGCTTGTAAACTTGAAGGATCTTCTTTGAACAATTTTATTCTCTGTTGCAGCAGCAACTCGACCTTTTTTTACATTGATTTGAAATTTTATCGTGGTTTCTCCAGATGGGTCGTATGGCATATGACGAAAGTGGATGTGAGGAAGAAAGGCTTATGGATAATGTTGCCACCAAAGCTCATAAGTCGATCCCTACGACAGACCGGACACTGGATGATGTACACAAGTATTGGAATTTCAAACTACTAAGATGTCATCTATGGAGAAGCATAGTTGTGATTTTCTTCCAGAATAAAACCAATTTGCTGTTTCCTTTCGGTCCTGCTGCTGCCATTGCAGCTTCGTGGAATATGAAACATGTAATACAAGTTATAACTCACATGCGTACTTGTTTTTTAAGTCTCCGATGGCCTTGCTTTCCAAGGTTTCTGTCCTAGTGTAACTAATAATAATAAAAGATCTTCAGTTGCTTTTGTACATGTATCTTTTCTAACTGTGGTCGAGGGGACATGAAAAATAAAGGCCTGTTAAATACTATCTTGAGAATACAAGATAAGAAAGCATTTCTTGTCTTTCACGTGCTTATGTTCTTTTTCATGGTCTTAATCTATACCATCAAGTTAATATTTGTTAGCATTGCAGGGTTGGGTATTCCTTTTCAGCCTTTTGGGTATAACACCTTTGGCAGAACGACTCGGGTTTCTGACAGAGTAAGTGCCGGCGTCCTTTTTCCTAAAAAGGAAAACCAGTCTTTTTTCATAATTCGTTAATCTTCTTCTTTTTCTTTTTTTTTCATAATTCGTTAATCTTATTACATACAAAAATGGAAATAATTGGGATAGCATAGCCTGATCTTTTCGTAACACTTCTGTAATGCAGGCAGTTAACATTTTATACTGGTTCTACAGGTATGCTATTCTTTTGATTCCTCTTTCCAGTGTTAAATGTTAGACAAAGATTCTCCGGGGTATCTGATTTTTCAAACCGTCTTTGATGCTCTAACTTCTACTTATTGACAGTCTGTAAACAATTCAACTCATTTAGAGTATCAGAAATTCTTGTTTGATAGCCGTTAGTATCTCTTATTTACAAATATCTGATTAACCTGCCTAAACAACATATAGTGGATATTAAGCCTAATTTCATTTCTCGCACTATGCATCAATGTGGTCCATGCTTTCTTTTAGAATTTTTGTTTATCTTGGTTGTATGTTTTCTTCTTAGCATACCGTTCTGTTACTCCATTGTATCCTCCTCCATTTCCTTTTGCCATTTCTTGCAGGAAGGTTCCAGTATTGATGATTATTCATATGCCACTTCTTTCAATTTCTGTTATATTATTTTTGTAAATATCTGGGCAATAGATATTATGATACTGGCTAGTTTACTAATATGTGAGAAGTGTTAGGTGACGTAGGTTCTATGTTTTTTGTCTTTGCAGTTGGAGGGCTTTTGAATGCCACTTTTGGAAATGCCACTGAGATGATCATTTCTATATATGCACTAAAACATGGGATGATTCGTGTTGTACAACAATCATTGCTCGGTTCCATACTTTCAAATATGTTACTTGTGCTTGGTTGTGCCTTTTTTACTGGTGGCATCGTTCACAATAGAAAAGATCAGACCTTTTGTAAGGTACATTCTGTTCTCATATGTTTATTTATGATGCGTGTATTTGATTAGGGTGGTATTTTTGCAGATTTAGCAGTTCATTTGCACTTTTAGTTAGAAACTGTTGGAATGGTTGCCGTGTTTTCTACAGGGGGCTGCTGCTGTTAACTCAGGATTATTGTTGATGGCTGTTATGGGACTACTTTTCCCAGCAGTTCTCCACTCTACACACACAGAGCTCCATGCTGGACGATCAGAGTTAGCACTTTCAAGGTTTACCAGCTGCATCATGCTCATTGCATATGCAGTCTATCTATTCTTCCAATTGAAGAGTCATCGAGATCTGTATGAATGCTGTAATGAGGTTCGATCTAGTGTTTTACTGCTATAAAATGGAATATTTTTTTTCCAGTTTTGCTCTTGTGCTTTGCTTTTTTCATGTCTTCCATTGTTCTTGCTCCCAATCTTAGCCATACAACTAAAGTCTACAAGTACAGTTTAATATTCTATAATTTTTATCACTGATTGTCAAAATGCGAATTAAGAGTGATTTTGTGATGTTGGTGAGACGACAGAATTTTTCTTCTTATGTTTGTATAAAATCAAAGAACCTATGAGCTTCTTGTGGCCTAGCTAACCGCTTCTAAGGTATGGGAGAATACAAAAGTTCACTAAAATTCAGCATCTAAGTTGCACTTGGGGGGTGGTGGGCGGGGGGACGTGGTGTGAAGTTGAACATAGCATTTATCTAACTAGTTTCATATTTGGTCCATTTATTTAAAACTACGGTTTTTTTTTTGCCGAGTCCTTGCCGAGTCTTTCGCGAGTCTTTCACGAGTCCGAGTCCGAGTCCAAATTTTTGGTTTGCTGAGTCCGAGTTTTTAAACTTTGGTTTTCGTCATGCTATCTTGTACCAAAATAGCATTTCCTTTGCTCGTCTCTTGTGGGCAAGGTTGTTTTGGTTGTAGGTGATCCTTGGGGTAGTGTGGGTTTGATCAGCAACTCTTACACTCAAGATGTTAGAAGCTCAAATGGTCATCACAAAAAAATGTTTAGAAGCTCAAATGATCATCACAAAAAAAGGAAAATTCAAAGCTAGAAATGTGGAATGTCAAAAGTCACTTTTGATGAAATTTGTCATTTATGCAACTGCTGTTTTGGTTTGTATTTATTTAATTCGTTCATTTATTTACACTTGCATACTTAAGCTTACTTATGTCATTTATTGGTGGTGTGAAGTTGAATATAGTATTTATCTAACTAGTTTCATATTTGATCCATTTATTTACACATACATACTTAAGCTTACTTATGTCATTGATTTTTTTGGGTCTCAAACACTTTGTCATGATCTTAATATGTCCTAGGTTTTCATCTCTTTCTTTATGACAAGGTTTTCATCATGCTATCTTGTACCAAAATAGCATTTCCTTTGCTCGTCTCTTGTGGGGAAGGTTGTTTTGGTTGTAGGTGATCCTTGGGGTAGTGTGGGGTTGATCAGCAACTTTTACATTAAAGATGTTTAGAAGCTCAAATGATCATCACAAAAAATCTAAAGCTAGAAATGTGGAATGCCAAAAGTCACTTTTGATGAAATTTGTCATTTATGTAACTGCTGTTTTTTTTAGCTGCATAGAAGACATTTATTTTGCCACATGAGACGAAGTTGAACATAGTATTTATCTAACTAGTTTCATATTCGGTCCATTTATTTACGCATACATACTTAAGCTTACTTATGTCATTTATTTTTTTGGGTCTCAAACACTTCTTTATGATCTTAATGTGTCCTAGGGTTTCATCTCTTTCTTTATAAGAAGGTTTTCATTATGCTATCCTGTACCAAAATAGCATTTCCTTTGCTTGTCTCTTGTGGGGAAGGTTGTTTTGGTTGGAGGTGATGCTTGGGCTAGTGTGGGGTTGATCAGCAACTCATACACTCAAGATGTTTAGAAGCTCAAATGATCATCACAAAAAAATGTGTAGAAGCTCAAATGATCATCACAAAAAAAGGAAAATGTAAAGCTAGAAATGTGGAATGCCAAAAGTCACTTTTGATGAAATTTGTCATTTATGCAACTGCTGTTTTGTTTTAGCTGCATATAAGACATTTATTTTGCCACATGAGATGATTACTTAAGTGCAGACTATGCAGCCCTTTTTTCTCTGCATCGTTGTCTCTGCTTTTGCTTCCTCTGGGCCTTTGCTCCTGCTCACCATATGTGCGTTTTCTTTTTCTGAAAACACAAACACACACATCTGGCATTATTTTTGTGTGTGTGTGTGCCTGCGTATGCATACATGCATGGATGTATGCATGCATGCATGCATGCATGTATCGTATATATCCATGCATCTGTAATTAGGAAAAGGTCAAATAACTATAACTTCACAATGAACAAAAATTAGAATAAGATTATGAGTATCCATTCAATGAATTTCCTCAAATAGTTCACATCTTCAACGTACTTCCTCAATCGCATATGCCATTGTCAAAAAATAAGGCGAATCATGTATAAATTTTTACACATTATGCAACTTTCTTCACAAACTCTTAATGCTTCAAGAGAACCTGACCTTATTTGATCATAGGTTAGCGATCTAAATGGACAATGAAGGGACTGGATTGATTTAACATCTATTGGTACATCTCCACTAAACAAATATTTTACAAAGGGTTTATTTGACATGGTGTTTCTTACTTATTTTCAAAATGGAGATTCAAATTGGTTGAAGGCACAAAGCAAGCAAGTTCACTTATAAATAGAAAATATCTACTAAAATATCATGATCAATGATTTGGTGAGCAAGCTCAATTTAAGTACTTCATTTTTAAAACTATCACACAGAGTGCAATCATCTTGGGTTGTTTTCATTAAAACAATAATGGAATATATACCTATTAAAATTGATGAATCATGAGAATATGCAGACAACTTCTAGCCTAATGATTGCATGCTAAGATATGGATCTACATTTTGGGATTTGCCTCCTTTTGCCTTAGCACATTTTGGTTTTGAGTCAGGGAATTAGAGTTAGGCCAACTCTTTTTGGGGTATTGGAGTTGGGCCAATTCTGATATTGGTCTCTCAAGGAATTAGAGTTAGGCTATCTTTGATACTGATTCTTTAGGTTATCAAAATTAGGCCAAACTTCAATTCCACTTTCTTGGGGTATTGAAGTGTATCAGAGTTAGGCTAGTCTTGTGGGGTATGCTACCGGTCTGATAGGGCCTAGAGATACACACACGCATCTTAGGAATTAGTGTTTGTGTGGGTCTATTATCCAGAATGTTATATAAGTTAATATTAAGTTGTTGAGAAACAACTTAATATTATATTGAGTGTGTAGTTGTGTGTGAGAATAATAATGTGAGTTGTTAATACAACTCACATAGAGATCTAAGAGCGTTTGTAGGGATTTGAGTTGTTAAAAGTTAAAACAACTCATATTTCGGGAGTTGTTATAGGAAGTTTTTATAATATAGGATATACACATCCTATAAATATGTAATGTTATTTATAATGTTTATAGAATGAAAGTGAAGTAGAATAGAAGCACAAATTATTTTGTATTTTTTTTTTTTGCAGCTTCTTTTTAGACCCTACCCGAATTCTCAATATAGTATCATAGCATGTAATATTACCATGGCTGTGAAATTCTGAAAGCAAAGGAATTCAACGAGTGGACAACCGGAAGGAATTCAACTAGTTTAGAGGAGGAGATTGTTTGACATGAAGAGAAATATAGATGAAAAAATATTCCTTGCGTAGCCTTCTTCCATCGTTGTACGATGATTTTATTTGAAAGGTTTGATGAGTTTTATTCACTGTAGACAACATTTTCTCCATTCGTTTTTGCTCTATAGTATATGCCAATCATGCCCAGAAGGATAGACAAGTTTCCAGCAGCAAATAAATTTGCTTATTACGTGTTTGGGGGTGCAGATTAAAGTGTATATGTTGAAATGGCGTTTTTTAATCAGACTAACACAATTTCAGTTAAATTGCAACAACTTCTCATTTTTTAATGAAATTTAAAAATTCAAATTTTTATAGAAAGCTGGTTGAACAAAACCAAAAATTATTGAAGATATTCATAGTATTTAATGAGCAGTTTGAAGCAGAAATTTGATTGATATTTGTTGGGTGTGAGAAGAAGCGTTTGATAGCTGCGTTCTTGATTTCTGGGCACTCGATCTCTCTACCAATCACTACTCTGGAACAATGCAAACTTGAACTGGCAACATTACAGGAAGAAAATGATAAAGCATCTATTAGTTATTTGTAGCTAACACATGACTATGTGGTGTTGAAAATAGCTGTGTGTTGTCTTGCCTGGAGGAAGTTCCTTCCCTTTGCTGCCTTTTCTCTCTAGTTCCTCGGAACTTCGGAACCCCGAGGTTCCGAAGTTCCTCCCTTTCCTTTCCTCCTCCTCTTCAGTTCTTCGGAACTTCGGAACCTCGAGGTTCTGAAGTTCCTTTCCTTTCCTTTGCCTTCTTCGGAACTCCGAAACCCCAAGGTTCCGAAGTTCCTTTCCTTAGCCTTTTTCCTTCCTCGTCTCTTCTTTTGTTCCTCGAAATCCGAGGTTCCGAAGTTCCTTTCCTTTGCTTCCCTTCCTCTTTCCCGAAACTCTGGAACCCCGTGGTTCCGAAGCTCCCTCCTTCCCCTTTTTCCATTTCCTTGGAACTCCGGAACCCCGAGGTTCTGAAGTTCCTTTCTTGCCTTCTCTATAGTTCCTCTGAACTCTGGAACCCCGAGGTTTCAAAGTTCTTTTCTCTTAGTCTCCTTCCCCTTCCCCGGAACTCCGGAACCCCGAGGTTCCGAGGTTGCAACTGTAAGTCTAGCCATTGGCCTTTGAATGAATTGAAATCATCATTCTTGCCTTACTTCAACTTATGAATGTTGTGTATGTGTTCTTACCTTCATTATAAGTGTATGTTTGTGGCTTTCTTTCACATATATGCTGTGTTAATCTATTTCTGGGTGTGACTTGTGGGAAACTTTCTCCCCTCTTGACATTCAATGAATTCTAACCTCCATACATGCATTGGGGTCATTCATACAACTTAAGTTTGTGCATCTCCTGGGTATTTCAATTGATTCTTTGTGTCATTTCAGGTAGGGAGAGAAACAATCTCTTATCTTGGTGCATCACCTCCTTTCATTTTAAGCATTTCCCTCTTCCCTTTTCCTCTGCAAGCTATTAGGATAGGCTTAGGAGTAAGTTTTGAAGTGCTGAGTTGGTTCAACACCTGCACCTGGATTGGAAGGAAGCCGGCCTTCTCCGCAGACTCAACCCCCTTGCTCAAGGTCCCACACTTTGGGGTTGTTCCCATGTTTCACGAGGTTGCTGAGTTGATAGCTCAACAAGGGTGCAAGCTTTTGTGACAACAAGGAGTAAGTGTTTAGTTCTGATTGCATTTAGTATGTGAAATATTGAAAGGGGCTATATTTTTAAGAAATATTTTCAAAAAGTTATGTAAGAAGTGAGCATCTAAGAGAAGATTTATCTTTGAGACTTTTAATCATAATGATATTTTTTATACACATCAAAGTAACTTTGTAAAGGATGCATTTTTGGTTGAATCCAACATCCTATTATCTCATGGATTTTACAAATATGATTGAAAGTCTTGTTTGTGCTTTCAGGGCAATCCATATTAAATCTATTTGAGATCCCAAAAGATCGGGTGAATAAAGTGTAACATATCATTTTGGAGGCACGAGGCAATGAAGGAAGGACATTCAATGTCCTCTCTTTAGACGCCAACAATGAGGCCACTTATCAGGCCACTTATCAGTTTTGGTGGCATTTTGTTTTCTATTGTTTGGTAGTGACAGTTTTCTATGTTTTTGGAGGTCGAGTGTGTTGTGACATTTTCACACATCGCCCCAAGGCAAATGGGGACCCCCTACTTTTTAGGCCCTCGCGGTCTTTTGGCTTGCATTTTTTGGGGTCTTTTCGCAGCAGTCTTGTTAGTCTTTCTGCTTTGCAAATGTTTGGGGGTCATATTGGTTAAGTCTGCCTTTTGTTTGAGCAAATTTGGCTAAGTCGAGGGCCAGTTTTGTCTTGTTTTTGGGTTTATACCTTTTGTCCTAGATTTTAGGGGTTTCTGTTAGGGTTTTGAAGAAACTGAACATACAACTGGAATCAGGACCCTTCAAGGGACCTCCCAGTAAAATTTGAGCCAAAATGAAGCAACTTTCTATTTTTAGAAAGTCCCTATTTTTTAGGGATTATTCCGGGTCTCGGAATGTCATCATTTTGCCAAAAATCAAACTTACTATTTTTAGTAATTTCTATTTTTAGTAAGTTTCTATTTATATTAAGTCATTCCTGCACCCTGTCTAGGGGTCTAACGCTGACATTTTGAATGTTTCTATTTTTGGAAAGTCAGTACTGGCAAGGTCAGTCAGATAAGGCGACAAGGATCAGACGTTCACAAACATTTCTAATTCCGGTAAGTCAGACAACAGACAGAGAAAGCCAGAAATTGATCATGTGCTTAGAAGCCTATGCCTAAAATGGAAAGCTCAAAAATTCGCCAAAATGAGGAAGGCAAGGACAGATGGAAAATTCCATGAATCCATGGCATAGTGGAAATTCCGCCTAGGTATGTAGTTGAGCGCCAAAATGAGGAAGGCAAGGACAGATGGAAAATTCCATGAATCCATGGCATAGTGGAAATTCCACCCAAGTATGCAGTTGCGCGCCAAAATGGGATTCCCAAGGACAGAAGGCAAATCCATGAATCCCTGGCACTGGCAAAATTCCGCCCAAGTCTGGAATTGGGCGCCAAAATGGGATTCCCAAGGACAGAAGGAAAATCCATGAATCCCTGGCACTGGCAAAATTCTACCCGAGTCTGGAATTGGGCGCCAAAATGGGATTCCCAAGGACAGAAGGAAAATCCATGAATCCCTGGCACTGGCAAAATTCTGCCCAAGTCTGGAATTGGGCGCCAAAATGGGATTCGCAAGGACAAAAGGAAAATCCATGAATCCCTGGCACTAGCAAAATTCCGCCCAAGTCTGGAGTCAGGCGCTGAAATGAAGATCCCAAGGAGAGGAGGAAAATCCGCGAATCCATGGACAGAGCAAAAATGCGCCCAAGTCTAGAGTCAAGCGTTGAATTGAAGATCCCAAGGACAGGAGGAAAAATCCATGAATCCATGGACAGAGGGAAAATGCGCCCAAGTCTGGAGTCAGGCGCTGAAATGGAGAAGCCAAGGAGAGGTGGAAATATCTGCGAGTCCATGGACAAAGCAAAAATGCGCCCAAGTCTGGAGTCAGTTGCTGAAATGGAGAAGCCAAGGAGAGGTGGAAAAATCCGCGAGTCCATGGACAAAGCAAAAATGCGCCCAAGTCTGGAGTCAGGCGCTGAAATGAGATTCCCAAGGAGAAGAAGGAAAATCCATGAATCCTTGGCATGGTGAAAATTTCACCCAAGCTAAAAAATTGAAATTTTGCCTAAGGCATGGAATCCAAGGAGTCAAGGAGGAATAAAAAGCAAAATTCCCCTCAGGCGATTTTTCGAATTTGCTATTTTTACACACCAGATCTCGACAAAGTATGGAAAATTTTATAGATTCGGAATCGGGATGAAATTCCCCATCCAATGAACTTGGCTCCTAAATTTTAGGAGGGTCCCCAAAAAATAGGCATGTTGAAAAGAGGACATGGACAATTCACAAAACAATGAATTCCTTCCTCAGGAGGAATTTCTGCCCCAGCCTTGTGGAGGGCGCTAGAATGAAGAGTGCATGGAGAAACAGGCAAATTGCAAGAGTCCTTGACCAAGGCATTTTAGCACCCAAGTGAGAGAAGGAGCCCCAGATAGAGGGATGCAAGGAATCCATGGAATTGAAAGAATTCCCCACCAAGTGTAAAATGTTGCCTAGGAACACAAGAGTGCGCTAAAATGATCTTCTCATGGACAATGCACAAAGAGATGAATTCCTTCATCAGGGAAGAATTGCACCCAAGAAGAAGAAATTCCAGGAAAGGTGTAAAATTGACTAAGTGTTTGAAATTTCTTCCTTCAGGACATAGTTTTTGGAAATCATGGAAATTGGCTAAGGTATGAAGATTTTCCTTCCTCAGGGTAAGGAACAAATTTCTTTCCAAAGGAGAACTCCTCCACAACAAGAAATCACATCCAAGGATGAATTGAAGATAAAATTTCTAAGGCAAGGAAGGAATCAGGGATGAACTGAACAAGAAATTTCCCCCACAGGGAAAAATTTTAAAAATCCATTTTCAGGGCTCAAATGACCTCTAAATTTAGAAACTTTTGAAGATATGGATACGTGAGAGAATTCTCTTCCTCCTGGTCTTGAAACCCTAATTTGTGCAAAATTCCTTAAAAATAGATGTTGAAAAATCATTGAAAATCTTTTCCAGAGCAAGGCAAGTTCAAAAACTAAAATAAAATACTTCCAGAGTTAGAGATTCTCCCTCTTGAAGTTTTTCTCTCTCCAGGGTTTTTTCCACCAAGTGGCAGTCGAGTCAACAGACTTTGAATTAATGAAAGCATCTCTTTGCATGCAGCCGTCACATTTATGGCATTATGGCAGATTCCTTCTGCATGCGGCCGTCATGTTCAGGAGATGATGGTGCATTTATGGCGTCATGGGCAATTTTTGCATGAGGGCACATTCATTGCATAGTGGGCACTTTTTGAATGTAATGGTTAATTAATGCTTTATGGGCGCCATTTCTGGCAATATTGTAATTAATTGTATATGGGTATGATGGGCTATTAATTACCGATTCCCACCTTGTTGCGCCTTGAGTGGGAATCTTCTGGGGTGAACCCTAATTAGGGTTTGCATGGCTCGAGGCCTATATAAAGGGGTGACAAACCCCCTCATTTGTAAAGGAGGGAGCTTTGTATGAAATTGTTGCGATAAGTTTTGAGATAATAACAGTGAAACATTGTTCTTTGATGGTGTCCACTTAAATTATTTTTTCAAAGCTTGCATGGTTTCACCTTCCTCACTTAGAGTAGAAGTAGTATAGTGCTTTGATTTCAATGGAGAATGTAATGGTGTTTGATGAATTTCCATGGTTCATACTTTTTGCATCTTGCTGATTGTAAGTTGCAGTGTAAAGTTAGTCTGAGCCCCCCTAAATTCGTGCTAAGTTCGATTGTGGATAGTCGTTTGGATTGCGCCGTTTTGGGTATTCAAATGTACTTTCTCGATTTGAAAATCCTCTAGCATCCCTAGAAGATTGCACCGGTTCTTGCGGAGTTGTAGTTAAACTCGACGAAGCAGAGCTTGGTTTATTTGGAATTTGTCCACCAGAGCACTATTCATTGTTATCACTGCCCGTAGGAGTAGATTTAGATCCTTCTAACCCTTTCCCCTTTACTTTCAGTTCATTTTAGTCCTTTCGAAGCAATAGCATTGCAGAATTGCCATATCCGATGATGGAGTTCCAGCCACAACAAAGAGGTGAAGGAATGATGCAAACGTAAGGTCCCTTGGATTACCAGCAATCACATCAGCCAACTGAGTCACGTCCACGCATTGAAGGAACCTTGGAGTCGATTGTTTGAACTTCTTGCAATCTTAGCATGCAATCGTACTTTGATCAAGAGAGAGTGAAGTGACTGTTGGGCAACTTTATTCTGTGTTCGACGCTGTCATAAAAAACACGTCAACAGAGTGACAACATAAACAACACTAGTTATTTCTATTCATGTGTGCGTTATTTTCTTATGTAACCTCCTAGTGTATTGTATTGAACAAAAGCACTAGTGTAATGCAGTTCATGGATTTTGAAATGGTTTTTAGTAATCTTGAAATCCATATGAGGTGAACAAATGAGTGTTCCTAATTGTGTCTACGTTTGTGGTAAACCTGTGGGGAAAACCATGCAAGGTTAATGAGAGGGTGCCTTTTGTTTAAATCAAAATCATGAGCCACAAGAGTTGGGCTTACTGCGATTAGAAGTGTTAAAGTTTTAAAGGAGAGGAGAAAATGGATATCATTGATATCATAAATAGTTGTATAGGAGAGCAATTGGCTATAGGGATGCTCTGACTTCTAGACTTCTTGGAAGCCTGGTTGATCGGTGATGAGTTCATTGGAACTGAAAGCGGGATAAATCCTCGTATGTAGGTGATCATGTGCAACAAGATCCAAATAGCAGTATGTAGACCTAAAAGTATGCATAGGCATATGATTCTATTTCTAGTTCATGTGATGCATTTTTTGCCTATGTTCACACTAGGGGGGGTGTTAAGAATTAGTGTTCAGGTGGGTGTACTATAAAATAAAGTTATATAAGTTATTTTTTGCCCATGTTCACACTAGGAGGGGTGTTAGGAATTAGGGTTCACGTGGGTGTATTATAAAATAAAGTTATATAAGTTAATATTAAGTTGTTGAGAAACAACTTAATATTATAGTCAGTGTGTAGTTGTGTGTGAGAATAAGAGATTTAAGAGCAATCGTAGGGATTTGAGTTGTTAAAACAAATCAAATGTTTCAGGAGTTATAGGAAGTTTTTATAAAATAGGATATACACATCCTATAAATATGCAATGTCTATTGGAAGTTTTTATAAAATAGGATATACACATCTTGCAATATCTATTCATATGGAATGAAAGTGAAGTAGAATAGAAGCATGCATTGTTTTGTGTTTGATTTTTTTGCAACTTCTTTTTTGACTCTACCCAAATCCTTAATAATATACATACATAAACATATATATTTATATATCTACGCACACGCACACGTAGTTACGTACAATATGTGTATCTATAGAAATATGTACATATACATTTAGATATATTATATATATGTACATATGTATATGTTTGTGTATTTATAGACACTCTCACATACATATACATATACATATGTATTTATAACTTGTATATGTCATACGCATATGTATGTGTAAGATGTATATGTATGTGTATATATATACCTTCATGCACACATAAAAAGGGTAGAGTTTTCTTTATGCATAAGTGCAAGAACATATGTTTGTTGAATGAAAATTTTATTTATAGAGGAAACACAATTTTGAAATATGCACGTGTGTCGAAATGTAGATTCACATTTCATTATGTAGTCACTAGGCTAGATGCATATTCTCATGATTCGTCGATTGTGATAGGCAAATATTTCATTATTGTTTTAATGAAAACAACCCAAAATGATTGCGCTTTGTGTGATAGTTTTGAAAATTAAGTATTAAAATTGAGGATGCTCTAGATGTGTATTCTCATGACTCATCAAGTGTGATAGGCAAATGTTTCATTATTGTTTTAATGAAAACAACCCAAGATGATTGCGTTTTGTGAGATAGTTTTGAAATTGAAGTATTTAAACTGAGGATGCTCACTACACCAATGAAGTGTTTAGTGAAGACGAATATTATGGTAAATCAATCAAGTCCCTTTGTTCTCCATTCAAGTTGTTAACCTAAGATCAAATAAGTTCAAGTTCTTTTGGAGCATTAAGGGGTTGTGAAGAAAGTTGTCTAATTTGTAAAATTAAAAAATCATTGTGGGTTGTGAAGGAAGTATGCTGATAAACAATAATATATATCATATTCAATATTATTTTTTTGATTGATAAAACTCAGTCTAAGAGGACTACACCCTTGTATTGATATGAAAAAGGTTACATAAGTTACATTTGTATATGCCAGCTCAAACCCAAAACTAGACTAGACTTCAACTTTTACCCATATTTACATGATGATGTATCTTTGACCTCTTTGAATATGTAGCTAATGAATTGCATATTCTACTATTTGACCCTACTATAAGCTATCGACTATTTTGTCGCTACAACCAAAATGGGACTTAGGTCGTATTGGCTTCACTAACTACCCAACAAACAATAATCCCAAGAGAAATATAAAATGTGAACCTTAAAAACAAGAAGCTTACGTATTACCGTCCATCGGAACCACCCTGCCCGAAGGTTGTGCACTCTCTAGTCAACGCTTCTTCCAGTCTCCATGGACAATTTGTCCCACATTCGCTATGGTTTGCAATAGCTAACACCTCGTCGATGCTCTCATTAGCCTCTGGGTCTTTTTTTGCCATTTGCATCTCACCTTCATCAGCGTCCTCCAAGTTCTCTTTAATGAAAGCCTGGAGCTATCCTAGCGTTTCCTTTGGAGCCAGACCTAGAATTCTGTCTAGAATGAATTTTGGCAACTCTGATGGATCCTTCGAAAAGATGAGTGTGAATCTGACAACATCATGTCCACATCTTCCTATGACATAATAGTCCCTCAACAGAGGAATGCTAGTCTCGACCTCAACATTGTTCAGCACGTCCTCCATCTCACCTAAAAACTTCCTCTAGATTAGTTTCTTGCATAGGGTTTCTGCCATCTCCTTGATCTCGTTTGCATTAAGGATAGAGGCTAAAAACATGGCTGAGATATTGGAATTCACTCTGTATCCGTGGTCGGTCTTGAGAAACTTCTCCCCCAAAACCATCTTGACTGCGTGAATTACCAGATCGTGGCTTGTTTTAAACACACAATGCATCCTCATCTCCGACATCACACCTAGGAACACCATCTGCCTCTTGCCACTAACAAGCCTTACTGGTGTATCCATCATGCTTTATGCTCCAGAGAACTCTATGAAATGTGGCAATTGTTTAGACCCTATAAATAGCAGTAATTCATAATTCCACATGCGTCCATCTCAAAATGCCTGACGTCTCCAATACATCTTTAGTAAGGCTTTTGTCAAATCTTAAGGCTAAGCACCTTTTCCCATGATGTAGTTTTCGTCTTCCATCTGCCTCTCGATACGGATCCATCTCCCTCCTAATCTTTGCAATCATTAATTCTATTGAGCTCGCGTAACACCCATCTCCAATACTTTTTTGCCAACTCATCCACCGACCCATTTGCCTCATGTCTAAGTGGCTTATCTTAAACTCCCTAAACTCATTCAATAAGTTCATGATGGGTAGGAGCCACTTTTCTAGTCTCCAATTTGAGGTTCATCCTTGTTTGTTCACATTGATGGTGAGGAGGGAGTCCCCCCCAAGGTGTATACTCCTAACATTTTCCTCTCAGGCACATTTTAAAGCAAGTAAAGCCGCTTGGTATTCGGCTTCGTTGTTTGCTCCCCTCCCTAAGTATTTAGATTTTGAAGCTAAAGTTTTGCCTTGATGATCCCTCAAAACATAGCCAATGCCACATTCCCTCGAGTTGCCTCTGGAAGCCCCGTCAAAATTCACCTTGCACCATCCCTCATCCAGCTCCTTCCAAATTGCCTCCTTTTTCGGATGAGCAGCAGGATCAATCCACTAAGCCCCATGAGAGGGGTGTAAATTGAGGGTAAGCAATCTCAATTGTTGACATGATAGAGAGTAACCTCGCGAGGTTCAAACCTTGGTTGTAGTCACTATAGGCAATAAGCCCCACCATTTCATTGAAGGGTCACCCCTGGATTTGCAATCTCAATTGTTGACATGGTAGAGAGAAACGCTGCGAGGTTTGGACTTTGGTTGTAGGCACTACAGGCAAGAAGCCCCACCATTTCACCAAAGGGTCACCCCTGTATATCATTGTCAATCTTATTTTTTAATTTTGAAGAATTTTATTTTTTGTTCACTTAATGTTGTAGTTATTTGATCTTTTCTTCTCATTAATAGAGTGAGCTATCTTTTCAATACCTTTTAGGTTTTGAATAACACTGATTGTATGTTTGATGCTTTTTATTTTTGTATTGCTCCCCCATAGCATATGCCACTTGTAAAATAGGGTTTATATGGGTTATTAACATTTGTAGTGTTCATTGGTAATTGGGCTACGGGGTCTATGAGTTGGATGGACTTTGAGAGTATTAAATTCTTTGTAACTGCAGCATGCCTTTTTTAAAAAGTGTATAATTAATCTTCGCGTAAATAGTTTTGATGTTAATGCTTTTATGAAGCATGTCCGTAGTATGCAAACAGATTCTGTGTAGTTTTTTGCTGTATAAAGTAAAATATAGATTATATATAATGATGGCTTTTGTCATGTGTGATTCTGAGTATTGTTGACTGTTTTGTTTTTGAGCACTTACAACTTTCTATTGGATCAGATATTAATTAAATTTTTAGAACCAGATATTACTTCTAATAATATCTTGTCATTTGATTCTTATGTTGGACATATGAAAACTGAAACCAAATTTATCACAAATGTAATGGTATTTGCAATCTATTTTACAAATTAAATTTCCTTTAAAAGTTAATAAATTGATATTTCAAATTTTAATGGTAAAAGATGAATAATTTTTTTTTGCTGACTAATTGGCACAGTTAACAATCTCCATTTTATAGACTTTCCCAGCTCATTTGTTGCTTCAGCCCGCAGAGGCATTTGACCTACAGTTAAATATTTGAGTCTTCAATGTCCTACCTTCTTGAAATAGTTTAATTCATGGCATCACCTGTATGCATTATGCGTGCCTCTTTTTCATTAATTATTAAGAGTTACATATCTATAGAATTCAATACTCTAGAGTGTAGAATGTACATTTGATGCAAATAATTTAACATCAATGTGACGTACAATGTATTTAGTTAGAAGTATGTTTTTACTAGTAATAATAGGAAAATTATCACTAGAAATAGTGTTAATATTGATTGAGTGGGTAAAATAAGGTTAGAAAAAATTGTGAAATAACAATACAAAATATTAAAGACTACTTGTATGAGCACATCTATATACTGATATAAAGCTTAGCTTGTGTAAGAATAGGCTTACTTTCTGTTTTTTATTTTTTTTAACCATAATTTACCTTTAATAATTTATATACTGCATTAATAAATTAATGTATGAGTATGGACTCTGGATATCACTGGTTATGTTGGTTTTGAACAGTCACAATGTATATAGTATACACGTACATATGTATATATGTTTATAATAATACATGCACCGAGCCTACATATGTTTGTAAAACATAGGTTTTAATTTGAAAAATTAGGATCATACAATCTCATAGGTTGGTTTGCATGAGAGAAGGGGATCGGCTTCCTACAAATATATGTGCACAGTACAGTGGGAGATGCATGGGTGATTGAAATTACCAAGCATATGTGTATCTCTATACAGGCTATTCTGTCAATCTACTATAGTTTTAGCTTTTAGCTTTTGGATTTTTTGGCTTCATATTGTATTTAACGGCTGCACTTTTGAGTTCCATTGACCTAATTGGGTCATCTTTTGTTGTCAATAAAATTTCTTTTTTTTTGTATTTGCATACCTGTTATTGAGTTGAATGATCACCTTTTCACAATCATGACAGGCAACCAAGACTTCAAATCATAAGAGAATTGGATTCTTATATCCTGGTTGAAGTACCCTTTCTTTGAAAAATGTGCACGGGAAGCATGCAGAATGGAAATCATGTTTGGACAAGATAGGTTTACTTCCAAGAAAAGATACAGAGCTTGTTTAAACTTTTAAAGAACATGAGAAAAAAAGACTCTGGATAATCTTAATGAAATAATGGTGTTAGAATCATATTTCTTCGTATGCTGTAGCACAGTATAAAATAGACATCTTGAATATTTATGATGATGCTTGCTCTGTCTGTCAAAATAAATTTAATTTTTTGTTACATTTATCAAATGGGCAGTTTAATTATTTTTCTTGTATTATTATTGCTTGGGCATTTTTTTGATTGAGATGCTTACACTGGCACTTAACTATATTGTAAATACATATTTTCATCTTTTCTAGGGTATCTATGTCTACTATGATACTAGCGTAGGGGAAACATATATAGTTTTGTTGTCATCTATTTATGAAAATAGGCGGACTTTCATTTGCTTTATATTTCAATGGGTCTTAGTGACATTCATTTACAGTTTGAGCTGTTAAAGGCTGTGTTCACATAAATGGTTATTGTGATTGAAGGATTTACTCAGCATATTAGTCCCCTTAAATGCTTTCTTTCCATTTTTAACCATCTTTGGAAATGGATGATCTGAGCTTTGGGATAGACTTGATTCTTGAAGTCTTTCTAATAAAAAGCATGGGGTGTATTGCAGGGTGATGATGAAGGAGGTTCCGAGGAAAAAGATTCTCCACATCTAAAATTTTGGGAAGCAATAATATGGCTTGCTATCCTGACTGCATTTGTTTCTTTTCTTTCTGATTATCTTGTCAATGCTATTGAGGTAAATAATAATTTTCAAGTTTCAGCATATAGTGTCCAAGGAATTGAATCGAAATTAGCATTGAGTTGTTGTGAACCATGTTCACACATATTATTTGTTATTTGGAATTATCGTCAATGACATCCGATATTAAAAATCTGCCTTATCACACAAATAGAATGTGTGTTATTATGGGTATCTTTATTTTCTTCTCGAGTTGCATAATAAACTCGTGAGTTTTTGGTGCTTGTTCTCAGTAAAGTTTAGCTTGCAGATTTGTTTCTGCCTTTTTTTGGACCATTGAAGAGAAAACTGTACACAGGGATGCATCTAGATGAGCTGGGTTATAAAACTTGTGTAGGCTGCTGCTGTATAGATAGGGATTCTCACTATCAGCGCTTGCTTAGACAGTTTATGATGGCCTGATTTCTAATGTTATAATGCCTGTTGTTTGTAGTTTCTTTCCGTTCTTGCCTGTTGTATCTTTTTGAATTGTACTAGATGCATGTGCTCTTCAATTTTTTTCAAAAGTTATTAGTTTCCACATAAGCTAACTATTCAACCTTTAACAAATGTCTTTGTTGGGCTTATTAATCTTACGTTTCCGTTTTGACTTGTAAACTAAGGATAGAGACCCAAGAGAGGACAAGGTAGACAACAAGACAGTTCTTCAGAAGTGAGAATAGCAATCTCCAATAAGCATTTTCAGAGGCAAATATTTACTTGTGGAAATGCAACTAATTGCCAAATTTTCAATTTCTGCTTTGGCATATCAAAGTAAAATTTTTTAAGATTACATATCCCAGTTATGCATCTCTCCCATGAAGGTTAATCACGATGATTAATCATCACACAATGACACATGGGAGTACAGAAAATAAATCAAGGTCTTAGTGGCCAATTGGACATTGATACATGTTCAGAATTGCTTACTAAGATTACTATCCTAGGTGTGCAACAGAGGACAAGGAAGACATAGAGACCCAAGAGAGGACAAGGCAGGCAACAAGACGTGGTTCTTATGGAAGTGAACAGCGATTCCAAATTAGCTTTGATAGAGGCAAATATTTATTTTGGGAAACACAACTAACTCGAATTGTCAATTTCTATTTTGGCAACCACCTAAACTATGGCATATCAAATTAAATTTAATTAAGGTGAATCATTATAATTAATCATCATGATGACATATAGTACACAAATAAATCAAGGTCTTAGTTGACAATAGGACATTGACACATGTTTGACATTACTAAGTTTACTAATCCTAGATATGCATCTCTTCTCTAATGGTGAATTGTGATAATCATTGAGGTGACATATAAGATTTAACAAAATAATTAAAGGTCTTAGTGGACCTTAGGACATTGAATCATACAATTTTACACCAATTCTTTGTTTAAATGCAATGATTATTGGACTCAAATGCTTCAAGGAAAAGAGGAAATTTCAAGGCATTTGATGTCAAGTCAATTGGTTATCCCACCTAGGAAAACGTTCTTTTTTCACCCACAGGATATAAAGTGCTGAAAGTGTTTTGACCATGTCAAACCTTGGTATGGAGTTCTTTTTGTAGGTGTGGCTAGGACTTAGGTGCCAGAGAGGCCTCAGTTTCCAAAGACAGACTTTCAAACATGTTTAAAGGTTTCACATTAAAATGACGAATGCCATGATAAAATGGTTTCAAAGAGGCTGAAAAACATTTTGCTTTACTTGTATGCACTGCTCAAGTTCTATAGAAAATTGTATTTGTAGAGGCATTTTTACTTGTGTTTTTTAATAATTCACCATATTAATCTGGCTATCAGTCTGAGAGTGAAATGCATTACAAAGCTTAGCTGAGTTTTCAAGCACAACCAAGGAATGTTGTCTTAATGTTGATCTCTTTTAGTTGCATTGAGGATTTCTGGCATTTCCAAATGCTATTGAAGAAATTTTGTGAAAAAGAGTATGGAATATTGTCATGCAAGGAATTGGGCTGGTTATCTTGTTGATTCTCTTTGTCTCAATAATATATTATTTCATATTTGATGGAAGTTCTACATGGATTCCTTAGACATATCTGCTCTGAAACATGATTGAATTTTTAGAGACAATAGATTGTAAGGCTATTCAACAGTATCGTTTGGAGACCTATATATGTCTAGTTCAGAAGAGAACAATAACTATTTTTTCTGGTATATGAAGACTAGAGCTATTCTACGAGCCAGTTTTACAGCTAGATAAGCTCATTGGTTTTCTTGGAATTCATAAATAAATTGGAGATTTGGAAATGGAGTTAATGTTCATTTTTGTCTGTTGTCCTTATATGTTTTCCTCAATCACTGTTGCAACTTGCAACATAATATACAATGCTATCGATTGATTTCAATCTTTAAGGGCACTGATAGTTCAATTTCAACTTGTAAACCAAATTAATTTGTTGAAAGGATCTTATTTACTGGTTGATGGTCACTTCAATTTACTAACATTGTTTGAAGTTAGCGAATATCGTTTGTTTTCTCTCCACCAAAATAGTATTGTGTACTCAAATGATGAATTGGACAGCGTAAGCTTCATTTGCCACAACTAGGCATGCATTATAGTTGATTTTATGGTCACGTTGGCTTGAGATTTTTTTATGTTATTGTGTGTCAGATATGTGAATTGAGCCCTTATGTTTAGTGAAACGGTTAATTTGAAGTATCTGTGCTTTATACAAGGGGGCATCGTTTGGTCATCTTAAATATATATTTCTTTGATATTATATTCTACTATTCGGTGAAGAGACTTGAATTGAGCCCTTATCTTTAATGAAATGGTTGATTTGAAAGGCCTCTGCTTAAGATTTATTTTATATAATATTCTATGAGAGACATGAATTGAGCTTTAATATTTAGTGAAATGGCTAATTTGGAGTGCCCTATACTTTATATAGGGGGCATCCAAGAACTGGAATATGCCAGTTTCTTTTATGAGTGTCATATTACTCCCAATAGTTGGGAATGCTGCTGAACATGCAAGTGCAATAATGTTTGCTATGAAAGATAAACTGGTAAGCAGTAACTCTCTATTTCCACATAATGTCAATAATATCATTTGATTTAATTTTTCAATAATTTTTTTTGTTTTATCACTTATATGATTTGACTTCAATTATAGTACTTTTACAGGACATTACTTTAGGTGTTGCAATTGGATCTTCAACACAAATATCAATGTTTGTGGTAAGTCCTCTAATAATTTTAAATTATTGTTTATGGATATGTGGGCTGATGTATTGATGTTCTTTGTTCTGAACCTTATGACACAGCTGCCTTATAGATCGGGATTTTACATCAAATATTTCACAATTCTTCACATTTCCTTCATTTATTTTTGCTACATTCACAGAGTATTCAAAATGAAACATTATTTGTGTTTTTCTGCCAGGGATCCTGTGATCCACAATATATCCAAGAAGTAACTTACAAAATATAGACAAATGGAAATGATATTATAAAGATCGTTGTGGATGACTTGTAAACAATAAAAAAACTCTAGGGTGATTTGTCCAATAAATATTGTTTTTCTTTAAGTTATCTTGAAATTCTAGCGGCCAAGCAGTAGGAAGCTTCAATTCACTGCTGCTCATTAATATTCTTAGGTTATCCGAGCTTGGCCTACAGTGTGGCATAACCACATAACCTCTAGCGTTGCCAAAGGGTGTGGGATATGGAAGAATCCTTGACAAGAATCATTTTCAATAAATGTTTGGCCAGTAATTGATGAATGGGAATGTATCATTCATTGGACTGAATGCCGAGTGTTACTGATATTATCCTTGTTGAAAAGATAGGAACGTAGAATCTATTGATTATTGTTCTTATGCTGGTCATGTATAGTTCTATTGACACCTTTTCATTGTATTTCTGACCATTAAAGTTTGTCCTTCGTAATATTGTTCACTTTTCAATATGATGATCCATTGGAAATTTAAAATGACTGCTATAGTATTTTCCTTTTTGATGTTTTTTCTAATTACATGTATTAGCTTGTTGCATTCTTGTTTGATGTATCAAGTTCATGAATATTCAATTTCATAGTCAGTAAATCATTTGTATTGCAATAAGAAAATGTCATCATCGAAAGATATTCAATAGTTAATCTATCCTCGTTAAGTACGTCTATATTTTTTTTCTTCTCTAATTATGTATATTCCATGTAAATAGCAATTGTGTTTTTGATTCAGATTCCTTTCTGTGTGGTGGTTGGCTGGATCATGGGAAGACCCATGGATTTGAACTTCCATGTTTTTGAGACTGCATCACTCTTTATCACGGTTATTGTGGTGGCATTTATGCTTCAGGTTAATTGCATAACTCTATGAAATTGATTTTATATTTGCTTTTCGTATTCATCATTATTTATTGATATGCTCCTTGATGCATCATGTTACAGTCCTTGGGTGTATGATATTTATTTTTGGTCATTGTGGACATTAATATATTTTCACTTTCTTGTTTTCTATTCTCTAGGATGGCTGGTATGAACACACGTTTGGTTTTTATGCTCATTGCTTTTTGGTTTGAGATCAATGTTTGTCTCTTTTTCTTGCAACGCAAACTTATGTATATGAAACTTGAAGACCAAACAATTACTTTACATACAACTTTCTCTTACATAAACATATGCAATCAAAGAGGCTTGATTTTTGTTGTGAGAATTTAAGTTTGAAGAATTTCTTTAATGCTGAATAGAAGGCTAGGTTATTGCTTGATGCATATGTGTCATGCCCCACCTGAGGTTAGGGCTTTATAAGTACAAATCCCAGCACTAAATAAAATAATCATCTGAAGGTTTAGGGCCGACCCAGGATTTAAGGGCAAACAATAAATAATTATGGGCCGATATCCCTGACATGGTGTTCAAATAGGGCATGCAAACAAAATTAAACAAATTTGCTGGTGCTGATCTCTCCTTGCATTGGCGCCTACCTTTTGGAAAGGAATTTAAATAAATTATTTTCTGGTCGACACACACCCCCCTCCCCCCCTGGTTGTGGGCAAGGAAAAATAAAATTAATTAAAGAATAAGTTTGGCTGACCTGATTAGAAGGTTTGCATCTTTTGGTGAAAGGGCACTCTTGAAGGGTATAAAAGGAAGGTTATTATAATTCATTTGGGAATCAACTCATTGCAAAAACAATTCCTATTTAAGAGCAGATTCACAGCAGAGATAGCAGATTATTTGAGCAGATTTCATGAGGAGTTATTTGAGATTTTGTGCTTACATTAAAAGATCAATTGCAGGTCTAATAGTTAAATTGATCAAGAGTGAACTTGAGCAAACCCTAGTGCATACAAAGAGCAGATTAATTGCAGCAATTAGGCCATAAGATCATTTCAGAGTTTGCTATTATTACAGTTAGTAGTATTCTCGTTTCCCTTGTGGTATGCATATATGTGCTTGATATGTATACTTGATGTATGGCTGTAATATGTGTGTATAATGATGTATTGTACAGGCAATAAGGTGCAATATTTAGACTCTCAATTCAATTTTCAAATTGCTGCAACCAACCATGCCGAGGTTAGTGAAGGAGTAGTAGGAGGAAGAAATTGTTATGAGGTCCTCTAAGTACACCTCATGGTGGATGACCGATGGTCCCATGAGACCAAGGGGGGCAAGGTATATCCTGCCCTTGGGATTTAGAGGGGAAGGATGTTCCGGACACCCTATTGTGACTTCCCCACCAACTTCAACAAGGGTTGATTATTGGAAGGTCTTCAAAGGGATATTTGTTTAAATTCTGCAAACAACCATGATAAGGATAGTGAGGGAATACAAGGAGGGGAAACAGTTAAGAGGTCCTCTTCTAAGCACAACACCTAATGGTGGAAGATTTATAGTCCCATGAGGCCAATGGGGTGCAAGGGGTGCCCCACCCTTGGGCTTAGAGGAAGGATGTTCCAAACACCCAATTGTAGTTTCGCCTCAAATCTTTACCATGGTTGACTATTGGATTAAGGAACCCCAAATTATAGGGAGGAGAATAAGGGTGGAATGAGGAGGGGAACGACTATAGGACACATCACTAGGTACACCACCTCATATCGATTGTAAAAGGCCACATGAGGTCAAGAGGCATGATATATGTGCTCTTGGGCCTAAGGTAGAGGATCGATTAAGGCACCCTATCATGCCTCCATATCCTAACCCTTTATGGTTGAACTCTATTAGTGAATTAGATATATCTTATGATTAAGTTATGTTCCTAACCCTAGTAAGAAAGATTTATGCTTTTGATTTAAAATAATGTTTCTAGTAGGGAAGTATAGTATCCTCAAAAAATTTTATTTTTATTTTTAACAAGATTACACACACAAGCACACTCGTTAGGGTTACAATAAGAAAACTAAAACTAGCAAGAAGGAACCCTACACCTTTTGATCACTGAGAGCCCAAATTGGGAGGGTGAGAGCATACGGTAGCAGGGGATCGTTAGTTGCAAACTGCTGAAGTACTGATTACAATAATGGGCGGCAAGCTAGCCCCTTCCGCTTATCCAGCGGGTAAACAAAGAAACTTGGCGGTAAACCAGCCAAGTGAACAAACACTCCAAAGCACGAATCACTCTACCGCAATATTTCAGCGGGAGGATTGAACACAGATAATAAAGCTTAACTCAACCGCTTGTGCAGTGGGAGGATCATTACAACAAATATCACTCAACCGCTTATGCAGTGGGAGGACTGAATTACAAATATCAAATGTAGGCAGCAAGCCAGCCTCTTCCACTTTTTAGCGGAGGTATGCTTTACAATCTAGAAGTGGTTGATAGTACTACTATTCAACCTTACAAAATAGAGAAGAGAGATTAGAATAGAAGAACAATGCTGATCACAACTGAAAACGATTATCAAACCAACTCAAGCATAAACAACTACTGCTGTCCTTAAATTTTGAAAATGCATAACACGCAGACCATATTAGAAACACCAAAATGCTCATAACTAATTCAAATCTACTCGGAATCACACCAAATCAAAAGCAAATGAATTGAATGACTTAAGCGAACATTTTAGAACCTCAAACCTGCAACTTCAAGCCCAAATAACAGCAGCACACATCCCAAGGCAGCAATGAAAAAAACGTCCCAGCTGAAAAGTTCGATTTGCAACATTAAATTCAAATAAGCGAACTTGCGGCTGCAAATTGGTGGACCTCATCGCCATAGTGGTAGAAAAGTTCAGAGCCAATACCCAGAATGAAATAATCAACAGGCAGGGAGGTATATTCGAAACACTGCTTCAGCCACTTCACAACCAGCAACACACCAAAACACACCTTCATTCAGAAAACTGAAAACACCATAGCAAAATCCATCACAGTGAAGCTCATTCTATTCCCTAGGATGAGAAATAGGCTCTCCCACAGTTGGGTACTATCTCACAACCACGAAACTAGCACAAGCTAGGAAGCACTCAACTTCGAAGCAATAGTCTGGCACAAATTCGGCAGCACTTCGTTATAAAATGTTCAAGATACCAAATGAGAGACCAAGCTCTCATATTTATAGATTTTGAGACCCCAAATTCACCTCCAAATGGCGTCCAAATTACAACTTCTTCATTTGCATTTCATTTCCCACTCCCTCATGTGTTTGGCATCACCTCCTAGATAAAAAGTTCGAACTTTTTCCTTGGTGAATAACTTGTAACTTGAAACATGATAAACACATGAAATAATGCTTCCTTTTCTCATGCCACTGACTTTGGGAAAATATAATATTTTTAGGTGCAAAGTATTTTTCCATAAGTCGTCCAAAACACATTAAATATTAACTTTAGCATAAAGTAATAATATTTAATAAATCACTGAAAATCAAATACTAATTATGCCAAATTGAATTGATGGAATGAAGTGCTGAAAACCATCAAACTAACCTGGGTCAGAACTCACAACTGAACTGCTAAAAGTAGAACTGCCTGAAATGACACTTACTAAAAATAGTAAGTCTTGAAAACAACTCCAAAAAGATTGTTCTGCGAACCCTGTAGCTCAGCTTGAGAAACCCAAAAAAACCTAGTAATCATGACAACTGACCACAACTTACTAAAAATAGTACGTTCTTCAAACTCGCTTGAACTGATTGCATGTTATACCACTACGTAGCTAACAGAAAACCCAAAAGGAAACTTTGATTCATTTTGCCAAACTCCAACTGCTTCCCACTCAAAATCCTTTCGGAAGATGGAAACCCTAATTTTGCCAAAAAAGCCTACGGGCCTCTTGAATAGGCTATTCATCACCAGGAGTGATCACTGGTGTAGCGTCGTAAATTGTACGCACTTGCTAGGGTGGTACAATTTCACACCTAGTTTAGCACCCGCCTTGGCGCATTTTGTATTTTGCATTGCATTTCCCCTTTAGCACTTAATTAATCAAATTAATTAGGTCTAAGGTTCTATTTTATCATCTCCCATATCATAAAGTTGGGCCCTTTCATTAAAGTGTGCCCCTTTCATTTTATTCTTCCAATACATCATTTAATCAAAAACCCTAATTAGGTCCTATTTCGAACTTGGGGGTTTGGTTTCGGGGTCAAAACATTTCGAAATCACCTGTAGCTTCGGGATTCTCTCTAAAATCATCATATCCGATGGCCCTGAAAATTTGGTGAAAAGTTGTCGGGACCATGGTGCCCGGAGAGGACCATGGCGCCCGGAGTGCACATGGTCCCGGACATTTTTCCCGAAATTTTAGGAGCACGATCCAATCATAAAATAAAGCTTAACCCCAAGAAATCGGTGGGATGTTCAATCTCTAGGTCGGCCAAAAGACGAAATTAAGACCTAGGGTTTCATATATAAGAGCTCTCTTTCTTCATTTGAAAGGATCAGAATTTTGGGCTTTCAAGGACCTTCTATGCAGTGAAAGAGCAGATCTTTGAAGACTTCAACAACATTCAACATCCTTCTATCAAGCATTCATCAATTTCATCAATTTCATTCATTTAGGGCTTGGAAGACATTGAAGAGCAACAGGAGATTACCGACTGAAGATTGGCTTGTACTCCTCCCTTGAAGGTTGGGTATGATTTCATGTTGTTTTCATGTCTTTGCATAAACTTCAATATATCATTTATTCATGCTTTAGATCACTTTTCATCTTGATTTAGAGCATTTACATTATCATTTACAAGCAATTAGGGTTTACTTTCTAGGTTGCTCTAGTTTGCTTTCTTGCATTTTAGGACCTTGCACACACACTAGGTCTGCACACACAATACATTTTACAATACAACTTGGCTATTCGTGGAGGTGGAAATCACCGAAGCGGGGGTTTGACTAAGGCAAAACCCTATATAGCCACCCAAACACCTTTTCAGATATAAGTGCAGGTTTTGGGACTCGGAAGACGCCGCAAGTTGCAGATCCGGGAGAAGCAGACTGAGACCGACCTTCCCACCAAATTTCAGAGCAAAAGACCAGGACAGGGGCGTGGGGCGCCCTGGTCCTGCCAGGACAGGGGCGTGGGGCGCCCTGGTCCCTGGGACAGGGGCGCTGGGCGCCCTGGTCCTCCTGACAGACAGCATTTTCAGCATTTTTGACAGCTTTTCCAGGTTGCGAAACAGCAGTTTCCGGAGCAGTTTCAGGGGCAGAATCAGGACAGTGGCGCCCACGCCTCCGTCCTGAACATTTTCAGTCAAATTTTAACTCTGGGTACGTATTTGCATTCTTGTCTTATTCTTGTGTTTACAGCTTTCCATTGTTTAAGTTCAATTCTGCAATCTTGTTATTAGTTCATACTTGCACTTTGGGGTTAGGGATTGAACTTGCATCATTTTATCTTTCAATTGCAACAAAGGAATAGAAATCCTAATAGGTATCCCGTGGCTCTCTCTTCCACAAAAAGAAGTAGCCAATTGTGAGATACCTCTAGGCTCTTTCATATTTCACAAATGTGTGATTGAAAGTGAGATTAGGGCATGTTTGCTTAGTGTCACTTTTTCACCCACACAACTGGCTAGAAGGGGACATTATATGAAGATCTATTTTATGGATTATGTTTCAATGACTACTACCTATAACATGTTTGCAGGATCTCAACAAGGTAAATGATATTACTAACTCTATTCCATTTCTTGATTTACTTGGAATTGTGATTTAGGGCAAAAACTAGGGCATTTACAAAAAGTTGACATTAAAATACAACCCTGGTAAATGATATCACTAACAAAGGGCCAATAAGCATACAACAATTCAAGAAGCATTATGAAACCAGACATAAGAAACGAGAAGATAAGCTAGCCATTATTCAATAACTTGTGGCCTAAGACTTCTTCCTAGAGGAGGATCTCTTGTTTGCAAATGTAGTCTATTGCATCTATTCATGCAAGTAATCAAAATTGAGGAATTGCTCTAGGGGTTTACTCCCACGATTGGTTGAGCAGCCTGAAAAATATGGTCCTTGACTTCAACTAAGGAAGGAGATCCCCCTTCCAAAAATAACGACTCTTGTATTATCTAGAGAAACTTGGGTTAGGAGGGATCCAAGACTCAAGATTTAGAAGAACATGCTCAACAAGAGAGTGAGGCGATCCTAATGTTAGAGAAGAAGTATGCTCATATGGAGGGCATATATTCAACCTTCTCAATCTTTACAAGGCATGCTTTCAACTTAATCAATCTTTATGTTTTTTTCTATAGGTAAGTGAGGTATTGAGATCAATTGGGGTCCTCACCCATGTAAATAGAATATGAACAACAACAAAGTACAAATAAAATTGGTGAACTTGCACATGTTTGAAAGAAAAATGCTACTGACTAAAAGTTCAAAGGGACAAAACAAACACCTACAAAACAAGGGGCCAAATAAGCATACAACAATTCAAATAGCATTATGAAACTACACATGAATTGAGAAGACAAGTCAACTACTCTTCAACAACTTGTGGATTGAGACTTCTTCCTAGAGGAGGATCTCTTGTTTTCAAATGTAGTCTATTGCATCTATTCATCCAAATCAATCGAAATTGAGGAATTCCTATAGGGGATCACTCCAATGATTGGTTGAGCAATCTGAAAAATATGGTCCTTTCCTTCAACCAAGGAAGGACATCAACCCTTCCAAAAATAATGAGACTCTATCTAGAGAAACTTGGGCTAGGAGGGATTCAATACTCAACATTTAGAATTATGCTCAATAAGAGAGAGATATGCGATCCTATAATGTCCCCTTCTTAGTTCTAGACTGATGGATGGAGTCAGCCTATTTTGGGGACCCGTAGGCTAATCAGGGACTAAATTAGGGTTTCTGTCTTCAAGATGGTTTTCGGAGGGGTGTTTGCTGGAGTTTTGCAGTTTGCTCTCTGGATTCCTTCTGGGTTTTTCATGAGCTTCAAGATGGTATAACATGCATTTGGTATAACATGCATTCCAATTAGAGAAGATTTTTGAATTTACTATTTTTAGTAAATTGCAACGATTGTTTGCTCTCTAAATTCTTTTTGAGTTTTTCATGAGCTTCAGGATGGTATAACATGCATTCCAATCAAAGAAGATTTCTGAATTTACTATTTTTAGTAAATTGCAATAGCTGTTTGTTTTATAGGGTTTTTCTGGATTTTTGAGAGCTCCAGCGTGGTTTGACATGCAAATTCTTCGGAGATGATTTTTGGACTTACTATTTTTAGTAAGTCAAGACGACTGCTCAAAATGTGTTCTAATGAAGTTTGGGATCACTTACTATTTTTAGCGGTATGCTAATTTAGTCAATGCTATTTTTAGTAATCCTGTTTTTGGCAGTCTGGTGGTTCTTTTCGACAATTCAGTTCAGTCTATCTTTCTTCGGGAATTTTTAGATGACTGAGGTTTTTTATTTATTATTTTTCATAATGCATTTTGGGTGAATATTTTATTAACCTTTTGCAAAAATAATATATTTCATATTTTTGGTGTCCAAGCTAGACTTAAAATAGGTAACTCAAATTTGACGCCAAGATGGGAGTTGTGGTAATTCTTTAAAAAGTTATTTTGTATTTTACCCAATTGTGGCGTCCAAGTTGGAGGGAAAATGAATTTGAATTTATGAGGTCTCCAGTCTATAAATAAGACCCTTCTCTCCTTCATTTGGTTATGTTGGAATTTGATAACGAAGAGCACCGAAATGTTTGCAGAATCTTGGCCTTGGGCTTGCGTGCCTCCTAGCTTTATCACAGTTTTGAGTTTGAAAGACAACTCCTAGCTGTTTGAGGAATTCCATTCAGAGATTTCCAGTGGTTTTGAGAGAAGATTGGTGTGTTCTTGCTGGTGAAAAACAAACCCTACAACCGAAGTACGTTTCTACTTATCTTGGTTGGAGTTGTTATCTGATTTTTGTGGGTACGGCTTAATTTTCTTGAATGCTCTGGGCGCCTATTTGCTCATACTTTGGTGGATTTTGGTGGAGAGATAGATTTATGGTTTCAAATCGAACTTGCTGCTGATCGCCCTAGTTCCATTGTTAGCATTGGAGTGCGTGCCCTCGCTTAGACCTTGTTTGGTGGCAAGTTTTCTTATTATGCCTTGGTCGCCCAGCTCACATGCTTAATTCGCATCTTACTGGAGCTCATTTGGAGGTGTCACGAGAGAGTTGTGAGCATTTTGGTGATTCTATAGTGGCTGTTTTTTCTGAAAATCAGAGTTCATACTACTTATTTCAAGGTTGGTAACATTGTCTTTGATGCTCCAATTTCAATTATCCTTTCCCTTTAAGTTAGCTTATTGTAATAACTTGTTTAGTAGTACTAAACAACCTTTTGTTTTCATTTTTGGAAGCTAACTTCATCCCAGTGAGCAAGTGGAAGTGGTTGGTTATACCGCCAAGTCTTGTAGTTTCCAAGTCTTTTCAGTTTACTTGTATTCCTTGCTGAAAAGTGGAAGTGGCTGGTTATGCTGTCAAGTTTGATTGTTAAGTTTTCAGTAATCTTGTAATCCCCACTGGATAAGTGGAAGTGGCTGGTTTAACCGCCAAGTTTTGGGTTGTTAAGTTTTCCATAATTTGTAATTCCCCATTAAAATCAGTGGAAGTGGCTGGTCAAACCGCCATCATGTGATGCTTTCAGTGTTATGCTTTCCTCCCATTGCATAAGTGGTCGAGATGAATATTTGGTAATGCTAATGGGTGCTGAATGTTGTATTTAAAAATTGAAAAAATTAAGGGGGCATATTTCAGATCCTAATGTTAGAGAAGAAGCACATTCAATAAGAGAAATCGACATATGGGGAGAGACTTAATAAGGAACTTTCCCTAGGACTATTGAATCCTTGTAGGTGGAACCTTGAGAAGACAACAATAGGGGACAAAGATAATCAAAATCTTCTGATGTCGAGGCTTTGTCCCCTTCCATCAAGAAGCAACCTTGGAACTCTTTATCCTTTTTTGAAACACAAAGTTTTGTTATATGACTATGTGCAAAGCAATCTCTACAATTGAAGGTGATCCTCTCACAATCCAATAGTTTGAGCCATATCTAAGAGTGATGGTAGCTAGTTACAATTGGCAAGTTCACAAGTCTGTAGTTGATTACAAGGGATGTTGAGTGACAATCTCATTTTGGCTAAGAGATTTTAGGAGGGTATTCAGAATACCTTCCATAGGAGTGTCGGTATGTATGCCATTGTGAAAAATCACTCCCTAGCATAAAGATGCATCTATTTGGAGAATCTCTTTTGGAATACTTTCCATAGGAGTGTTGGTATGTATGCCAATTGGAAAAATCACTTCCTAGCATAAAGATGCATCTATTCAGACAATTTGCAAGTCAGATCTTACACAACAGGAATGGGACGATATATGGAGTATAGGCAATAGGCATTAAGGAAAAGTGTTTTTGCTACTATAGAATGCAGATATATTATGGACCTGATAAAATGCAGACTCACTAGTGCTAGATGAGTGTTAGATGTAGCCATTTGGATGATCGACTTCATGATTGGGTTGAGCATTGGTAAGGTGTATAACTGGGGGCATCTATTGTCTGAAAGAATTTGAGAATTTTTATTATAGAAACATAAGGCATTTTATATGACGTAGCACACCATTGTCTTATTCTTGGATGTTTTTCATAAATAGGTTCCTGTCGACAAGTGAGGGAAGTTTTAGCTAGTGTCCTACCTTGCTTGATCCTTCATGGCTGATAGTGTTTTATTGGACGACATTGGATATACAAGCAATTGGAGACGGAACGACGCAACCGGCGAGAAAGAATCGAAAATAGAAGGATGCGTTTGATGATGGGGGAGGTACTGTAGAAGGCTATGAATCTAAGAACTCCATTATTATATAAAAAGTTTTTAATTGAATAATATTTTTTAATATATGGTAAATGACAATATATTATTAATGAATATCAAGCAAATCAATAATTGTATTATCGGTGATATAATGAATAGATTCAGATTCTAGCTGTTTGTTTTATAAAACAGACAGATTTGACCGAATCTGGTCTAATCGTGTTAGACAGATAATTTGGATAATGAGTTCAATATGAATTATGCTCTTGATTGATCGTAATACTTATAAGTTGATAGAACTATTGTTAGCTACATAGGCTTCAATGCCAACATAGGAGGTGTCATTGGCTACTGATGCTCAGTCTCTATCCGAGGTTGAGATTGAGGAGGTAATCTCGTTACCATCAACATTGCTAGCTACATTAGCATTGGTTACCTTGCCACCAACATTGCCAATAACAACACATTGCCATCACCACTAGCCACATTGAAAACACTGCCAACCACACTTGCATTATAACCAACCACATTGCTAGCCATCGAGGGCATTTTGTGTGAGGATATTACACTAGTTGGCGACATTACTATGGTGGAAGAAGCAAACTAAATTGACCCGTGGTTGGATCAATTTGGGATCTCAATGTAGGCTCTAGCCTTTCCCTCATCTCCAAGGGTCTTGCCTGAGGGACCTGATCAATAGGTAGATTCGGTAATGGTTGTTGATAGTGCCTTAGTCCCACACATGCAACTCTGCTTAGGGTGGAGAATGCACAGTAGGGTGGAGAATGCACATAAGGTTGCGCAACAATCACCATCGATAGCTCCTAGGCAGCCAATACGGTCAATCCATTAGATGATGACCAAGAGTTGAGCGAGAATGGATCTAAAGGCATCACCATAGAGATTGGTAGGCTAGATGAGGACGACCCAATTGATACAGAGCAGAGGTATCTCTAGGAGCTTCAATCCATGGCTGTCACGATGTAGGGGATTGGGGATATCTCTAGGAATTGGACATTGGACACTCTGTCAGTAGTAAACGAAGCACTATGCATCCTAGCATGTATGCATATGGAGTTTGAAGGAGAATTTGCAAGATGTTTCCCTACTCGGGGATGGCTAGGAGTTGAGACTCTAGAGATGATGGCAATCTGGCACCTGACCAGGTCGACGGTCAAAGGAACACATGGTCGGGTACTTTCAGCCCTATTTGGTATTGAGACTTGTTTTAGAGACATATTCTTTTAATTGAAGTGCCATATTGTTTTTATCGATGAGATTGCCCAACACAAAGATGAGATCCTCTGAATGGTATAGATTGTTTGTGTAGAGATGGCTGATAGGATTCAAAAGTTCTAGGAAAAGTTGTCACAGTAGGCACAACTTATTGAGACATATTGGGCTAAGGCAACAACAATAAGGCAAAGGAGAAGGAGATGGAGAAGGCCAAGCGTCAATTGCTAAAGGCTGCCCACATGGTGAAGACAACACGGGAACGAGAGTTTTTGTTGCCTTAGCTTGTTTTGTTTCAGTAAGATGTGCCTGCTGTGCCAATCATTCTTGGAACTTTTGAATCCTATCAGCCATCTTGGCATGGACAATCAATAGGACATGCAAAAAGGACTAATAGACATAGGAAACACAAATTGGGAGAGTGAAGAGGATAATGTTTATTATTGTAGATCAATGAGAAAGGAACACAAGGGTGGGTGAGGGGAAGGGTGCTAAAAAAATGTGAGCTACAACACTTTGTGGTGAGTGCAACTCAAGAGAGCATGCAATTGTGTGGAAGAGCTAAACCATTGGCAGTTTGATTTCCTACAACCTATCAATTCTTATATTATTATTGCTACATAAAATTCAATATCTTTTCATGTACTTCCAAATTTGATTCCTTTTTTGTGTTCATTGTGGTTTAAATTTTTCGATGGATTTTGTGGTCAATAATCTTTTTCCAAGTGTTAAATTATAACAATTTGCAAATAAAAAAAGGATCATAATTTGAGAGCTTTATCTAAAATTTGTAGTCACTTCAAGGTTTTCTCAAAAGTTTTCTAGACATATAGAGAATTTTGAAGCACTATTTGTGATTAAATATTTATTGTTTTGTCAGATTAGTTACAACCCAAGTTATTGAATCAGGTATAGGTAAGACAAAATTTACAATTTTGTTTAATTAAGTCTAAAACAAAAATTTAAGTTTAGATAGCATACATACTGATTGTTAGGATTCCCACAGATACTGAGAGGGGGGGGGGGGGCGTGAATCAGTATCTAACCGGTGAATTGAATTTCTTAACTTAAAACATGTAGAACATATTATAACAGTGTACCGGTATGCAAGAAATAATGCAATAAACAGAATTAAAAGCATCCACATGAAAAGCACACCATGACACAAGGATTTAACAAGGAAACCCGGTGTGGGAAAAACCTCGGTGGGATTTGTGACCCACAATATTCACTTACTGGCCAATAAGAGAATATTACTTACAAGAGGGGCCTACACATGCAGGAAGGCCAATTGCCTAGAGCTCATTGCTCAATGGGAAGTCTCACTGACTTACAATGTGGATTATACAAATCCAATATCTTGTACTGCTTTACAATACCATCGATCCAGTATCGGTTTCTGCTTTGTTCTTTACATAAAACCTTTAACCTATATTTCGCATAATAGGTCTGCCTAATATCTTTTTTCTTTTCGCTTACAAAATGTCTACAATGATCTCTCTTATATATAAGAGTATCTCTCTTATATATAAGAGTCATTTTACAACTTGCCAAGTCGGCTTACAAAGTTTTTACAATAATAAACAAAATATAATATATCAAAAATCCTATCGGCCTCTGCGCCGGTATGCTTCCTTTCTCTGCCGGTGCCGGTGGTCTGAGTGTCGGTGTAGAGTTTGATCTTGCTAGTGTCGGTGTAATGCCTTGCCGGTGCCATAGGATTGTAAGGTTGCCATCAATGACAAAACCTTCAATCACCTACAATGTCTCATTGGAGTGTGCATATGCCAACAATCTCCCCCTTTGGCATTGATGGCAACACTCATGAGAAAATTCAAAAGTGTATCCAAAACTTTAATCCAAAAATGTGTTACCAAAAATATAAGAACTCCCCCTGAGTAGATAAGTCTTTTGCCGATTATTTTCTCATACTACTACTCCCCCTTTGGCATCAATGACAAAGGTTGTCAAGGTGTCAATAGAGTTGTAGCCTCAACCTTGTAACTGGGTAGTTACAATTTGAAATAGATCCGCCAAAATCAAGTTTATACTCTCCGTAAACTTCTTACTGTCTCTTATTGCTGTCTATGTTCTTTTAACTGTACCAGTGAGGTTGCATATGCTCTGCCGGTGTTTTCTGTCCCTGTATTAGTGCTTCAGATATTTCCTTCCGCAATGATGCTAGATAGTCCAATATTGGACTCAGTTTTAATCTCAAATTCTTTGCCTTATCCACTATTCTCTCCTTTTCTCTTTCTAACTTAAGTAACTCTTCCTCAAAATTTGTTATCCTTTGCTCAAAAACTGATAATGTATCAGGTGAGTTAACAAAATTATCAACAAGTTTATTGATTTCATCCTGTACCTTGCTCTTTTCAATTTCTACCTTATTCTTCAAAGTCTCTTCCTTATTTGCTCAATAGTCATTGTGTTCTCAGTGATGTATTTACACAAAGTATCAAGTTGTCCTAAAGAATCTTTATTGTCTATGTTACAGTTAGGAGCAATTACCTTCAAAATTGGGATTGTGTCATCTATAGCTTTATAAGCCTGAGAACTACAATCTGTTATCCTTTTGATTGAATCTAAGAGTACTTCAGTTACATTTGTTGATTTGTGGCCTGCTGAGGAGGAACCAACATTTTGAATTCTGTCGGTGGAGGAAGTAACCAAGCTTGTTGTGACCTCTAGTAGGTCTGTTTGTGTTTGCATTTCCTTAAGCAATGGTTTGTGTACTTCTCTTGTTGCTGGTTGTACTGTTTCCTCATGACTCTGTTCTTGTACCTGTTCCGGGTCCGGAGCCTTTTGCTCTTCTTGTTTCTCTGTCTATTCTCCTGTGTTATTATCTGCCGGTTTCTTGTGTTTGACCAGTTTGCTCAGTTACCGATGGCTTACTAGTCATGTTTGTCTTACCAGTTGTATCTTTATCTACCACAATGTTGATCTTTTGTGTATCAACATCTACTGTGTATAAGACTTCAGGATTAGGATTGACATCCTCTACATCCATACTTTCAACTGCTGGTTGATCTTCTGTAGTTGTTGTTACCGGTGATGTAATCAAAGGAGGTGGGGGTAAGTTGTCTTTTACTTTGATACTCGGAGGTCCACCAACCTTTCCTTTTCCTTTGTCTCTCTCCTTCTGATATACCTTTATTGGTTTGGGGTTCCTGTATTCTTCCTGTTTTTCTTTCTCGACAAGAAATATGTCCCATGCATTTTCTGTTTCTTCAGTTACCTCATTAACTCTTCCAACCATTAAAGCAATATGCCGGTTTGTAGTAGAGAATACTGATCGGTTGGCTTCAACAATTAAGTCATCTATCTCCTTAGGTGAGTTTACTAGATAAATAGCTAGTAACTTTTCAATTTTGATTTTCTTATCAAGCTCTATAACAACTTGTCTTCTTGCTTCCAGTCTTTTGAACAGTTCATCTGGTACTTTATTTATCACTTCCATCAAAAACTTCTTATACATGTCCATGTGCAAAATAACACTGTTTTCCACTTGTTCTTTTTCATTTGCTGTCAAAGTGTCATAGTTTCCTATGTTTTTGAGTTTCCCTTCCTCTGTAATTTCATTTAGCAATATGTCAAGAGGGGCCAAGTTTTGTTTTGTTCTCTTCTTCTTCTTGGGTGTCAGTTTCTTCTTTGGTGTAGTCTTTTTAACCGGAGATCTTACTGCTTGCTGTTTCTGTCTAGTTCTCCTAGGTGAGGGTGTGGTTGCCGGTGAAGGATCTCTTTTTCTTACAACTCTTTTGAAAGCTGTAGGCATGTCACTCTCCGAAGAAGTGCCTACCGTTGATAGGTGAGTCTCAGGCTGTAGAGTTCCTAACTCATCCTCGGTGATACCGGTTTGCTTTAATACATCTTCTTTAATGGCCTTTGCCTGTCCAGAACCTCTTCTCACAACTGCCTCAACCTTTTTCACTCTCTTCTTAGATTGAATTTGTTTTTCTATGGTCTCAGCACTACCAATTACTTCTTCCTTTGGTTCGTTTGGTGCTTCCAGAAGTGCTTTAGCATAAGTCTCAATTATATGATCATCTGTCTCATAGCCCATCTCTGTTACCCAGATTGTTCTTGGGATGACTGCTTCCATCCAAATCTCATCCTTTTTGATTACAAAACATATATCATCCTTGTACTTGTCAACAATCTTCTGTGATAATTTGATTCTCTTCTTCATTTTGGCTTTAAGTGCTTGAAAGTATTCATGGATATTCTTTTCTTTGTCTTCACCCATGTTGTTAAATAGTTTTGTTAACTGTTTTCCTACCGGTATATCAAATCCAAGTACTTTATAGCCTATACTGGGAACCTGTTTGGTTATGTGTAGCATCAAGTATACAAGCAGATTACCAAATCTAAAAGTTCCTTTCTTATCTTTCTTTATCTTGCCTAAGTTGTCATTTAACTCATATTTTAACCATTCACATATGTCAATTTTCACATTGTCTATAACCATATCATAAGCACTCTTAATGCATAAACTTGAAACTGAGTTAAGTCTATTTGCATGAGTAGCTTTATACCCTAAAATCATGCTAACAAATCTCACATTTGTATCTGTTACATCATTTACCCTCAAGGACCTTCTGTCGGATGTTGCACCAGTTAGTTTAGTTACTAGGTCATTTGAGACCACCTTAGTCTTGTCTGGTCTTTTACCGGTGGACGGTAACCCTGTGACAGCTTTCACAGCTTCCTTGGTAATTTTGTGAATTGCATCTAACCAGAAAAATTCACCATGTACCCTGCTTAAGACTATCCTAATCACATCCTTGGGAAATTCAGGAATGGAGAGGATTTCAGTAAATCCTAGGGTTTCAATGATTTTATGTTCCGGTTTTACATTTCCGAAATTATCACATATGCGAGATTTATACATTGTTTTGATCTCTTCATCTCCCAATTCCTCTATGTTACAATGAATGTAAATTCTTGGGTCTTCAGCATAAACAACTCCTTTTGGTATTTGAGAGAAAGCACCTACATTGTCATCTTTCTTTGCTACCTCGGGAACTAGTTGAAATACGGGCCTAGGGCGTTTTATAACCTCGACTACAGTAGGGTTTGCTATATATTCAAGTGCAGAGGTGGATGCCATGATGATAAATACCTTTTTCTGTCTTTGGATGGATTGATTGCTTGAAATGCTTCGCCTCTTTGCTTGAAATCCCTTAGCTCTGCAAATTTCATGCTCTACGAATGTTTGAAATCGTGGTGAAATGAAATGGAGCCAAAACCACAAATTTATAATGTTTATTTGCCATCTACCACATTTAATGCATGCCGGTTAAGTATTCATTTAACATTGTCTTCTGGTAATGAAGTAATTTCCAACTTCTCATCTCTAACCGAGGGAATAATAGCACATGTGTCATTAGATTGCCAAAACCTCAAGGAAACTTTCTTCAATTTGATGAAGAACTTCCTGCCGGTGGAACACTACTCTGTCCTGCCGGTGAAGCATCACTCTGTCCTGCCGGTGAAGCATTGATTGGTTCTACCGGTGGAGGAGTATTCCCAACATTTAGATCAGCTTTTCTAATCCATTGTTTTGAGAATTCTTGCTTAACCTCTTCAACTTTTTCTTTACCTTTCAAGCTAGAACTTTTGTTGTCTGCCGGTGATCCTTTACTTCTACAGAATTTTGCAATATGCCCAATCTTGTTACATGCATAACAAGTCTCATTATTTTCTGAATAGCTTTCCCATAACCTATGCTGGTTTGTGTTATGCATTGATTAGACAAATGTCCAAATCTTGCACAAACATAACATCTCACATTCATTCTGCAATTTTCAGAGTTGTGACCAACTTTGTTGCATTTTGAACATTGACCGGTGGGTGTGTTGATATTCTGAAAATTTCAAGATCTACATTCATTTGCTCTATGACCATACTTATTACAGTTAAAGCATTTTCCATTGAATTTATAAGCATTAGGTTGCCTTACAGGTTTGCTGTGATCCTGTGTGTTTGGAGTACCGGAGCTTTCACCAACTTCAAAGCCAATTCCAAAAGTGTCACCTTTAGGTTTTTGATTCTTCAGCAAGTTACCAAGTTCCTCTGAGCTTTTCTTGAATTTTTCTTTATGTTGATTTGCAGTTCCTAGTTCTCTTTCTAAGACTTCTTTCTATCATCAGTTCATTGGAGTCATTCTGAGTGTGCATCAGATCTGTCTTCAATAAATCATTTTCATAGCTAAGTCTCGTGTTTTCATTTGCTGCATCACTTAGTCTTCTGGTCAATTCTTCTTCATTCTTCTTCCTATCTTCAATTTCTTTACAAAATCTCATAGTCATATCCTGCATCTCATTCTTTGTTGTCATGTTCTCCAGTTTCAGCTTGTTTATCATATCATTAAGTGATTCCTTTTCATCATTCTCATTTTGCATCTTTTCACAAAGTTCTCTTCTCTTATTTTTTGCAATAGTAAGATTCTCTTGAAGTGCTTGAATGATATCCTGAGCTGCTTTTAGATCATCTTCTAGTTTGATATTTTTCAATTTCTCTGTATCATAGTCTGAAAGAGCTACTTCATCAGATTTTCCATCTCTACTGGTGTCAAGATCTTCCTCAAGCTGTTAGGCTTCTGAAAATAGAGGACCAGGCTCTGATACCAATTGTTAGGATTCCCATAGATACTGAGAGGGGGGGGGGGGGGGGGGGCGTGAATCAATATCTAACCGGTGAATTGAATTTCTTAACTTCAAACATGTAGAACATATTATAACAGTGTACCGGTATGCAAGAAATAATGCAATAAATAGAATTAAAAACATCCACATGAAAAGCACACCATGACACAAGGATTTAACAAGGAAACCCGGTGTGGGAAAAACCTCGGTGGGATTTGTGACCCACAATATTCACTTACTGGCTAATAAGAGAATATTACTTACAAGAGGGGCCTGCACATGCAGGAAGGCCAATTGCCTAGAGCTCACTGCTCAATGGGAAGTCTCACTGACTTACAATGTGGATTATACAAATCCAATATCTTGTACTGCTTTACAATAGCATCGATCCAGTATCGGTTTCTGCTTTGTTCTTTACATAAAACCTTTAACCTATATTTCGCATAATAGGTCTGCCTAATATCTTTTTTCTTTTCGCTTACAAAATGTTTACAATGATCTCTCTTATATATAAGAGTCATTTTACAACTTGCCAAGTCGGCTTACAAAGTTTTTACAATAATAAACAAAATATAATATTTCAAAAATCCTGTCGGCCTCTGCGCCAGTATGCTTCCTTTCTCTGTCGATGCTGGTGGTCTGAGTGCCGGTGTAGAGCCTGATCTTGCTAGTGCCAGTGTAATGCCTTGCCAGTGCCATAGGATTGTAAGGTTGCCATCAATGACAAAACCTTCAATTACCTACAATGTCTCATTGGAGTGTGCATATGCCAACACTGATGCCATGGAAATGTGGATAAGAGCCAAAAACAAAGTTCAATGTTAGTATGTTAGTTTCAACCATTAAAACCAAAACAAAGAACTAAAAACCATTTCAAAAACATATCAAAGAAGATTCAAAAAGCATGAAAAAAGCTTAAACAAAACAAGAAAGAATAAGAGTCTCCCTAAGATGCCTCTATGATATCTTTGTTGCTCCTCCCTTGTTTCCCTCCTCTCCAAGTTCCAAATGAGTGTAGCTCTCATCTTTTAGCATTAGCCATGGATGCCAAATGGAGATTCAAGACGGTTGAAAATGAAAACATATGCTATGCAAATGCAAAGAGTGATGTTATGAGAAAGCTCTAAATATCTATTCAAATTACACTATAATAACAATGCTCTAATGCTTCCTCCTTTGCTTCCTCCTTTGCTTGAAGAGAAGGGTTCTATTTATAGGCAAAATAGAAGATTGGATGGTCAAGATTGATCTGGTTTGTGGAAGGCCAAGATTGCATGATTCATGATCCATGTGATGGTTTTCAACCCAATCCCATGATGACAAGTGTCAGCCTGAGATTGCTTGAGAGGAGAGGGAAGGAGCATTTAATGCTCGAGAAGACATGAGGTTATCCTCATGTGGGTTGGGTTATTGAATAAAGCTATTAGCCAAGGGTAAGGTTATTATCCAATGGGTAAACTCTTGTGCAAAGTTTAATGGATAAATTCTTGTGCAAAGTTTACCCATGGTTAAGCCTTTATTAAAGGGTCAAGACCCATGTGGGTTAGTGTGTTGAAGAAGGGAAGCATTTATGACTTTGTAAGAATCTTAAATGGTTGAGATGATGGGTTGGGGGTTAATTTTTGTTTAGGATTGTGCAAATGATTAGAAGAGGGATTAGGCTAAATTATAAGGGGTTAGAAGAATCTAGAAGCAAGTGGGTGAGGATAAAGTGGAATTTTAATTAAAAATGAAATCATTTATTTCAACTAAAATATGCAATATGCATTTGTAGGAGAATGCAAGTGGATGAGACATTTTTAAATAAATATTTAAAAGGGGATTTGATTTGGGGATTTTAAATAAATGTTTAATTAATTTAAATGAGAGAAGGGATTTTAGGATTTTTAAATAAATGTTAAATTTATTGAAATGAGAGGAAAGAGGGAAATTAAATAAATTAGATTTATTTAATAACTGGACTATAGTTAGTATGAATATAAATTTATAAAATTTATTTGATTAAAATAGAAGAATAGGGGTTGAGTGAATTAATTAAATGTAAATTTAATTAGTAGAGGAATATTAGTTCATTAAGTAAATATTTAAATATTCATTTAATTTGTGGACAGATTTATGTGTCTACACATACAATTAACAAAACAATTATAAAATACTACTTTGATTTCAATTTGTCAAACTTGAATGTCATGATAACTAAATTGTCGTCAATAAATTCAGAAGAAGGCAATATTCTTAGATCAAGAGGCAATCTTGATACCTAAATTATCGTCAATAAATTCCAAAAGGAGGAAATCTTGATACCTAAATTATCGTCAATAAATTCAAAAGGAGTCAATCTTTTTAGATCAAGAGGCAATCTTTTTAGATCAAAGATGTTGGACATTTACTTGATGAATCCACAAGAAAAGAAATATACATAGGTTCAAACTTAACTAAAAACATATGATCAAATTATTGACATATGTGAAATTCAAATAACTACAATATTATGGGACCTTGAGTTTCCGGAACGGGGGGATGTCTTTCCTTGTCCCGATTTTTGGAGCCATTTCTGGGAATGGCTAGGGGTGACAAAGGGGATGACTATATAAAGCATACAAGGAAATTTTAAATATTCATATGAAAACATGGATAAAGCATGTATATACATTATAGAACCTTAACATATAACATTTGTGTTAAATAACTTAAATTGAGGGCTCACATGAGAGTCAAAGTCAAACAAATTATCAAAGCAAACAATAATACTATGGGATGGCTCGGGGATTTCCCCGAGGTGTCCTTCCTTCCCTGGGACGTCACAAATGATATAAGATGGTTGTCGTTGCCACGTGGAAACCGATGTTGGCTTTAGTCATTTTGGCACAAGTTGCTTTGTCACTAAAATAATTTGTCAACCTCATTGCTAGTAATTGACAAGAGGTTGTTGACTGTCCAACCTCTCCTGTCTCCAACCTCCAATAGGTTTGCTAGTTGATTGGCAACTTTTTCCTTGAGGCTTAGTTTTATAATGCCCCCCCTCAATATGGCGATAATGTAACTAATTAAAATTGAGACAATTTTTTATTTTAATTTTATAATTTTTTGACACTTTTTGATAGACAAACATACATTTGATGACACTAAAATGACAATAAATTATAATACCAACGTATCACTATAAACCTAAATAAAACTTTAATTTAAAAAACTATCATTACATGCTTAATATTCTTACCCATAGACTTTGCCTCTCGGTATATTTTCACCCACTCTTCTACAAAATCCATTTTGTTGGGGCCATCATCTCAAATTAAAATGAGCCCTTCTGTTGCTTTAATCTCCTCTTTCTCCTCTTGTCTAGGTAACAATACAAGAACATCTCTTGCTTGGCGTGATCTAGAGAATTCAATATTTTTTAATAAAATATAGAGAAGTTAATTGCAGTATTTGTTCATAGGTTCTATTCCTAAGAAGCAGGCCATTTGTATGGTTGCACCAAAGGCAAGGTTAGTATGGTTGCAACCTCTGTGGCACTAAATGTGAATAGCACTTCTCATATTCACGAGATTTTTGGATAGACGTAAAGTGAGAATTGTTGCAGCTTGAGTATGATCACTTCCTCTAATAAGGCTGATGGGAAACAAAACGAAGGCCCATTTAAATATCCTCTAATAACCAGAATTCTTTTAACAATGGTGACCAATCTGATAATGAATTATTTTTAGAGATCTTTCTTTGGCAGTGGCCACTTCTCAACTATGTTCATCAGATGTCTTAGGTGGAGTATCTATGATTAGATAATATAACTACCTGCATAAACATCTTTCAGAAATTGCTTGATCAGTCCATTCTTGCCTGGTCCCATCCAAGATTGCTCTCATGCATTTCCTAACCTTCCAATCCAAGCATCTTGGGAATGCTAGGAACACAAACATCAATGTCAAGCAGTCTGACCTACTTGGTTTTGCTCAGCTAAAGCAAATGAAATTGTCCTTCAACTGTGCTCTCTCTCACGCTGTGTTCGTCCCTTATGCATTGATTTGGTGTACAAATCCTGCCACACTGCAAGTCCTTCACAAGCAGTAACACACCCAACCACTACCTGCATCGGCTCTTTTAGTAGTGGTGCATTGCTAACTTCTCTGTATGCATCCAATGCAATGCCACACATTCAAATGTATTGGATTTTCTAGAGGACAACTTGTATAGGAATTTTAGAGCGTTGCCTTTGTTATTCACAATGTGCACGCTACAATCAATGGTAAGCAACATGCCGAGCACAATGGGTATCACTTTTTCCTTGTCAAACAAAATCGAACTCGGAGAAAATTTGAAAGGAAAATGAAAGACAAATCTCAACTCAGGCAAGAGAGTGAACTGCAACATGATGGTGATAATTGCAGAAATCTCAAATCTCATTCGCTTCCTTTCCTAACCTTACCTTGCTGTCCACAAGGAGGAGCTTCATAGCATTCACCAAAGAATCATACACAACTTCGATACCATATTAGAAATTTATGCAGAATTCATAGAGGCCAAACAAATTTTATGCATTGAATAATAGTGCTTCTATTCTCCATTATAAATGTCACTAAAATAATACATATTTATAATATTTTCACATCCTATATTATAGGAGGATTGTTATGCCTCCATAAACCACTCCTCTAAATCTATTTAGTTGTTTTAACAACTCAATACAATCAAGTATTCATATAACCAATATATTAACCAACACATGATAATTTAACAAACCCAACTATCATACTAACAACTATGAGAATAACAACTATGAGAATGATGTAATATTCCCAACAAACCCATGTGATGTGATATTCCGAACAACTAGCTTGTTTTGGCAAAGATAGACCAAAATTTGGAAACCATGTTTACATAGAATTGGTTGATGCTTGTAAATAGCGTATTTAGGAATGGTTAACAACCTAGACAAGCCAAATGGTTTACAAATATCAATTAGAAGTCAAGGCTTCGCATGTGCTTTCTAGACTCAATGTAATTGGGGATACTACTTCACAAGTAGGATGATTGAACCAAGAGGAGTCTCCAACAATGGTGCATGCAGTAATGCCAAGACCATTGTCATGGTTTTGTAGTAACTATGATAACACCTTAGTGGTTAACCAAGCATTAGAGAACCTCCTAGATGCTTGCAGTATCACAAAGATCAACCATCCATCTCTAGCAAGTGTTGCACATAATCTAGTAGCAGTACAAATTACTTTGCATAGGAACAATCACTTTTGTGGTAATTGTACATCATCCAGACTTGCAGTTTCTACCATAGATTTAGTAGGGTTCAACACACCTGCAAGCCAAATTGCAAAATTTAGTTCTTATTGCAATGAGCCACACTATGCCAAATCATCTTCTAGCTCATCAAGCACCTATCAACAAATGATTTCACCCCACAAATATTGGGAGATGAGAAGTGAAACAAAGAAATTGTTTCACTTCTATAGGAGATGATTCATCCTCCTAACGATTCTTAGCCTTCATGGCATGAAACATATATAATTTATATATGTACATATTTGTGCCATTTGTTAGTTTTAGATCAGACTGATAACAACATGCAGAAATGAAACAATAAACACACATAACACGACAGTACCCTGGGAAAACCTCGTTCTTGGAGGTGAAAAACCCAGCAACAAAGATCTCAGATTATATTAACTCAAAAGCAGTAGAAGTCTTACAGCTTTTGCTTAACACTTGAAGCATAATATAATCAGCAGAAGATAATCCAAGTTAGGGCACACACTAGGGCAGACTTATCTGAGGTATGCTTGCTGTAGATGATTCAATAATCTAATTGTAGACCATTCGCTTGATCTTGCAGCCCTTAGAACAAGTTCACTGATCTTGTAGACGAAGTTGACAGCCCTAGGAGGAGTGTGCTGTCCTTGTGGATGAATTCGCCAGCCCTAAAGGAAGTTTACCAGCCCTAGATGGAAGTTCGCCAGCCCTAGATAATATCTAGGATTAATTTGCTGCACAAGATAACTGATTTGCTGAAGTAATTCGCTGATCAATAGCAGAGGTAGTTCGCTGATGTGTGAATGAGATTGATTGCTGAATGAATGTAATATTGATGCAAGAATGATCTTGCATATATATGAGACATTATGTCTCTTCTCCTTAGGTCGGCCTTGCATTTAAATTAATAATTGAATCTCATTTTGGCACCCACACATAGGGTTAGCCCAATTACAATTTACAAGTTACTTGTATAGGGCCGGACCTAATACAAGTTACATGTTATAATTACATTTCACAAATGATGACGCCCATTTAGGGCTAGACCTAATAACAAGTTATACATTGAAATTTGCAAGATATTGTGGCTAAGGCCGACGGGCCAATTAGCCACCCAAAAGTGCTAGGTCGGCCCTAGAAGGAATCCGACCTAGCTATAACATCACCACCATTAGGTTGACATATAGTTAAGATAGGTAGCTGATAGGTGGGTAGCAGCCATGCATCTTTCTCAAGAGTATGCCATGTAGAAAATGAATGACTAAATAAAATTACATTAACTATTTCACTTTTGTATCTTTATTTGTCTTTGCACTTGTTTGTCGCAAATTTGTTTGCATATGCCTTCAAGTTGATCTAGATCATCTTGAAAGTTGTCCATTGGATACAAGTTGGCCCTAGATCATTGCAGTAAGCACATTTGTGCTTGTGCCAAAGGATGGAGATGTGCATTGACAATACAACTCTCAGTAAATAATAAGATCATTGTGAATAATTGCTATCACTAGACCTGCATTAGGGTTCTAAACTCATCACTAAAATCTTAAGTTAGCGTACTGTAAAATAAATATTAAACCTTATATGTTTGGAATGCAACCCTCAAAGCCAAAGAGTATTTTTTCTTTGAATGGTTGGTTATGCTCTCTGTCTTGACCAATGCATTTGACATTCGTATGGATGATGAAAGACATTCTTCGATCATTTGTTACTTCATTTGTTGTAGTCTATTTTGACGATAATCTCATTTTTCAACATGAGAGGAGCATCTACACTATATTATGCAAGTGCTTAACACTTTGCAGGAGCACAAATTGTATCCAACATGCAAAATGTTGTTTCTCTAAGCTAGAGAAAATATATTGCGTATATCATTGACGCACATGGAGTACATAGACCAAGATTTGTGCCATTTAGAAATGAATACAACAAAGATCTGCACAAGCTTCACAACTTTTCGAGCTTAGCAAATTTCTATTGGAAGTTTGTTCTTGTTTTCTCTCACATCACTTGGCCATTGAATTGAGTTACCTAAGTGGTGCTAAATGTAATGTCCCCACTTTAGCAGTTGACCAAGCATATGTGCGTTAGCCTAGCTCTACATGGTCCTGAGGGCTAACGAAGGGTTTAAAGGGATCCTGGAGTGTTTTGGCCTAGTCATTTCTAGTTCAGGCCAAAACGGAGTTGATTTACTTAGTTTCAGGCATACTTACTATTTTTAGTAAGTCAACAGGACACAATGGAGGCTAGCTTTGGTGATTGGATTCGATACTCCTTGGAGAGAGCTTTCCGACGAGTTATCAGTTGCGCTATTCGGAGTCCGATTGCTAGTATATTTTAATGCCGGAAGTGTTATTAAAGTAACATTTAATTTAATTGTAAAATATTAAAGTGTTACTTTAATATTTATTTTATGGGGATGTGTGCAAATCAAAGGGGCATCCAAGGGAGACATAAGTGAATATTTTAATATGTTTTATATTGCACATGTTTTATCCCACATTGCTTAAGTGAGTTGGGTCGACCCTTAGAGAAAGAATAAAAGGAAGCTTTTGTGGCTTCATTCAGCATGTTGAATTTGAGAAGAAATTGATGTGTGAGTTGCAGATCCTTTCTTGGCATTAGAGGACGTCTATTCTCTCGTGTGACATTCTAGACGTCATTCCCTTGGGGTTTGGCCTTTGGAATCCATTGCTTTCAGCTTCATTAACAGGCAGATTGGGTGCATTTTGGGTGCATTTCCAGCTACAGGCAGCAACGCTATTTGGGTGTATTTCCAGCTACGGGCTGCAACACTATTCACGCGGGCACTATTCATGCGGCACTATTCACGTGGCACTATTCATGCGGCACTATTCACGTGGGCACTATTCATGCGGCACTATTCACGTGGCACTATTCATGTCATTGTAGCAGCAAGATTGGAAAGCATTTGATGGAGCATTATTGCTGGAGCGTTTAGTGAGTTGAAAAAATCTGCTATGTATTTGATTAATTCTGAAAATAATATCATATCAGCAGTAGTTCAATTTCCAGTTGCATATTATTGTAGTTTCATTCTTGTTCATATTCTGTGATTTCAATTCCATGTAAAACAAACCAACATTTCATTTCTGGAGCCATAAGGGAATTTAAAACATTAAACGGAGAAATAAGGAGTTGGATGCAAACTGTTTGATAAAATTCCTAGCAGTAGTTGGTATGGTTTTTGGGCATTCCGGGGTGTCCATTACAGTGGTATCAGAGCTTGTTTTTCCTGCCATCCTGTGAGGGTTTCATGCGTCCAGCACATCAGTATTACTTGAGGAGAAACAGGTCAAACACAAACCTACAGAATTCACCAGAGATTGAAGAGGAGGGTAACCCTTTTTCAGCACCAGCCATGGGTGACAGAGATGAGGAAAGGGGAGAACCTAGCACTAGGGAGATGCTCAGTGATCTTGCTAGGGGTCAGAGGGAGCTCCAGGCTACGTTGCAGCAGATGGCTATAGCATTTACACAACATTTGACGAGAGCAGATCAAGGCAATAATGCCAACTGAGGTAATAATGGCAACCAAGGTAATAATACCAATCAAGGTAATAATGCTAATCAGGGAGGTGGACAGGGTAATGGAGGTAATGGAGACGCATCGATTAACAGGGAAACCAGGACATATTCTAGAGCAGGTTCTTCTACTATAAGATCACTCATGCCACATTTTCCTCCGAGACAGAATGACCAAAATAATGTTGGTCCTACACTGCAAGAGATTCAAAATATGATTATGGATGATTGGAGGGACTCTAGCCCTAAGCTACAGGCTGAGATGACATTCAGGGAATATATGGATGTTAGACTCAAGAATATGCCCATGAGAGGAAACCGACAACAAAATTATGAGATGAGGAAGAAGTTGGGAAAGTTGTCTATTCCATACTATGATGGTACAGGGAAGGCTTCAGCACGGACATGGGTTCAAAAATTAGATACTTATTTCCAGCTTAATCCCATTCTTGAGGAGGATGCGATTAAGTATGCTGCATTGCACTTGGATGGGAGTGCACACGAGTGGTGGCACCATGGTATGGTCACATTGGGCCATAATCAGATAGACACATATGTAGAGTTCACTGAGAGGTTGATTGACAGGTTTGATACGAAGGATCCAGAACTCCATTTCAAGGAGTTAGCTCTGTTGAGACAGTGGGGTCCTATCGACAGTTACATCTCAGATTTCCAGAGACTATCAGTGTTGGTTACAGACATTTCGGAGAGGAGGTTGATTGTACCGTTTGTGGATGGATTGTCAGAGCCTCTTTTTGGTTGGGTGAAGGGACATGATCCCCTCACATTGCAGGATGCCATTCGGAAGGCGAGAGATCTTGCACCTTCCGCTTCTAGGAGTAAGTTCACTCCTAAGGATCCACACTTCAAGAAGGATAAGGATAATAAACCTCTACATAGGGATTCTCAGCCTCAGAAAAAGGTATCAAAGAGGTTAGACAATGAGACACTGAACGAGTTGAGGCGGAAAAAATTATGTTTTCAGTGTAGGGAACCGTGGGATTTATCTCACAAGTGTCCTCTGAAGGCTAAGGCCAACCAGATGGAGTACTTCTTTGTTGAGGAGTCACAGTCAGAGGATGAGGAGCAGTAGTCAGAGTCTGATGGTGAGAGTAGTGCCGCTGAGGAGGGTTCAGGGAATGAGAAGTCCCTAGCTAGATTGACAGGTGCTCAAAAGGCAATTACTTTTAAGGTGCGTGGTACCATACAGGGACAAAAGGTGGTTGCTTTGCTGGACACTGGGGCCACACATAATTTCATAGATTCACAGTTAGTGGGCAGGAGAGGGTGGCAAACTGAAGAACATTCAGGATTCCGAGTCATGGTAGCTAGTGGTCACAAGTTACTATGCACACAGAAGATTACAAATCTTTACATCAGATTGGGAGATGGTTATGAGCTCCAGGATGAGTTCTATGTTGTGGACATGGGTGATTATGACGTTATCTTAGGGACGACTTGGATGGCATCGTTGAGAGAATTTACTCTCAACATGGAGAGAGTAGAGATGAGGTTCCAGCATGAGGGCAGGACCGTGGTACTTAGAGGATTATCAGATGGCAGTTGTAGGGTAGTTTCTTTGAGGAGGATGGAGAGGTTGTTCAGATGTGATGATGTTGAGTGGGCAGCGGAGTGCTTGATTATGCCAGCATCACCAGAACCACAAGTTAAGAGTCATCCGCCTGATATGCAGGACATCCTTGATAGACATGCCAAGGTATTTAGCAGTATTCCACATGGCGTTCCTCCAGATAGGGGAATAGAGCATGTCATTGAATTAGAAGAGGGGGCTAAGCCCATTATGATCACACCCTATCGTCATTCTAAGAAACACAAGGATGAGATAGAGAAAGCCATCAAGGAGTTGTTGGAGATGGGGCACATGAGGCCAAGCAAAAGCCCTTTTGCTTCAGCAGTTGTTTTGGTTAAGAAGAAAGATGGAACAATGTGCATGTGCATTGACTACAGAGCCTTGAACAAGAAAACCATTAAGAACAGGTACCCCATTTCGAGGATAGATGAGCTGATAGATGAGCTACATGGGGCATGCGTCTTCACAAAGATAGATTTGAGATTAGGGTATCATCAGATCAGTATGAGGGCAGAGGACATTGAGAAGACAGCTTTTCGGTGTCACTATGGTCATTTCGAGTTTTTGGTTATGCCATTTGGGCTAACCAATGCTTCTGCTACTTTTCAGAGTTGCATGAACCAGGTGTTTAGGGGGCAATTGAGGAGATATGTTTTGATTTTCTTTGACGATATTTTGGTCTTTAGCAAATCATGGGGGGAGCATTTGCAGCATTTTGAGGAGGTACTATCTATTTTAGAGAAAGAGTCCCTGTATGCCAAGGAGTTCGGGATGACAGAGCTTTTGTACCTTGGTCATATTATCAGTGCAAAGGGAGTTCGGGTGGACCCTGAAAAGATTAGAGCTATTGTTGATTGGCCCACGCTTACGAACTTTACTCAGCTTAAGGGGTTCTTTGGCTTATGTGGTTTTTATAGGAGGTTTGTTAAGGGGTTTTCTCAGACAGTTGCTCCCTTGACAGATCTTACTAAGAAGGGGGCCTTCACGTGGACAGAGGCAGCACAAAGGTGTTTTGAGCATTTCAAGTAGGTGATGTCTTCATGTCCAGTTCTAGCTCTACCAGACTTCACGAAGCCTTTTGAGCTTCATTGTGATGCATCAGGTGATGGGATTGGAGCAGTATTGATGCAGGAGAAGCACCCCATCGCTTTTGAGAGTAGGAAGCTCCGAGGTGTGGAGAGGAGCTATTCTATTTATGATCGTGAGATGTTGGCCATCATGCATGCCTTGGCGAAATTCCGACCCTACTTGGTTGGAGGGAAGTTTGTGATCAAGACGGATCACAACAGCATAAAGTATTTCATGAGCCAGCGAGACTTGAATGACAGGCAGCAAAAGTGGGTCACTAAATTGCAGGCTTATGACTTTGACATTGAGTTTGTCAAAGGGAAGAAGAATGTAGTAGCTGATGCCTTATCCAGAAGACCTCACATTTGTGCTCTTGCAGAGATTACAAGAGATTGGAGAGATAAGATTATAGCAGAGTATGTCGGAGATACTTGGGCTTCTGGTTTGATTTCAGGTACTATACAGGATGATCGCTATGAGGTGATAGATGGATTGATCGGATTTCAGGACAGGGTTTATTTGATTCTATCATCACAGTTGAGAGAGGTGATACTGAGGGCATTTCATGTGTCTAGGCTTAAGAAAGCTATTGGTCAGAGTGTAGTACCTTCTGCAGATTTACCCCCTTTGGATGAGGAGGGGAAGCTCATGTTAGTACCTGAGGCTATTTTGGACACCAGAGAGAGGAAACTCAGAAACAGGATAGTGAAAGAGTATTTGGTCAGATGGAGAGACCTGCCGGAGGAAGATGCTACATGGGAGAATGAGCAGGTGATACAGTAGGCTGGACTGAGATTGCTTGAGGACAAGCAATTTCAAGGGGGGCGGGCTGTAATGTCCCCACTTTAGCAGTTGACCAAACATATGTGCGTTAGCCTAGCTCTACACGGTCTGGAGGGCTAACGAAGGGTTTAAAGGGATCCTGGAGTGTTTTGGCCTAGTCATTTCCAGTTCAGGCCAAAACGGAGTTGATTTACTTAGTTTTAGGCATACTTACTATTTTTAGTAAGTCAACAGGACACAACGGAGGCTAGCTTTGGTGATTGGATTCGATACTCCTTGGCGAGAGCTTTCCGACGAGTTATCAGTCGCGCTATTCGGAGTTCGATTGCTAGTATATTTTAATGCCTGAAGTGTTATTAAAGTAACATTTAATTTAATTGTTAAATATTAAAGTGTTACTTTAATATTTATTTTATGGGGATGTGTGCAAATCAAAGGGGTATCCAAGGGAGACATAAGTGAATATTTTAATATGTTTTATATTGCACATGTTTTATCCCACATTGCTTAAGTGAGTTGGGTCGACCCTTGGAGAAAGAATAAAAGGAAGCTTTTGTGGCTTCATTCAACATGTTGAATTTGAGAAGAAATTGATGTGTGAGTTGCAGATCATTTCTTGGCATTAGAGGACGTCTATCCTCTCTTGTGTGACATTCTAGACGTCATTCCCTTGGGGTTTGGCCTTTGGAATCTATTGCTTTCAGCTTCATTAACAGGCAGATTGGGTGCATTCTGGGTACATTTCCAGCTACAGGCAGCAACACTATTTGGGTGTATTTCCAACTACGGGCCGCAACACTATTCACGTGGTACTATTCATGCAGGCACTATTCATGCGACACTATTCACGTGTCACTATTCACGCGACACTATTCATGTCATTGTAGCAGCAAGATTGGAAAACATTTGATGGAGCATTATTGCTGGAGTATTTAGTGAGTTGAAAAAATCTGCTATGTATTTGATTAATTCTGAAAATAATATCATATCAGCAGTAGTTCAATTTCCAGTTGCATATTATTGTAGTTTCATTCTTGTTCATATTCTGTGATTTCAATTCCATGTAAAACAAACCAACATTTCATTTCTGGAGCCATAAGGGAATTTAAAACATTAAACGGAGAAATAAGGAGTTGGATGCAAACTGTTTGATAAAATTCCTAGCAGCAGTTGGTATGGGTTTTGGGCATTCCGGGGTGTCCATTACACTAAAGAAACCTTCCTTTGGTCATCCACACAGTATCAAAGCATGTGAGGAATTGAGAACATTTTTTGTTTTCTTCTAGGGGCAAATGCAATAAAAATCAAGAGATTCCTCTCTACCAAATTGTCAATGTCATGATTGGAGATGAACCAATGTAATTTTCTGCCATCAACATGCAGCCAATAAATATAGCGATTAAAGGAAATTGATATTAGGGTTCTGGCAGATCCGAAGCAAATACAAATTAACATTTATATGCAGATTTGAATACACAAAGATGAAGAAAAATACACAACACAAATAACACAGATTTAACGTGCTTCACCCAAGATGGGCTACATCCACAGAATACATCCATTCAATATTTTCTTATTATCCAGTAAAAACAATATAGCATCATTACAAAACCCTTTACATTCCAGCCGATTGTAACATGCAATTTTTAGGGCAACATGCAAATTCGGTCTTTTTAGGTTTATTTTTTTCAATGTCGATTTTTAAGATTCATTACGAGTGTACAGTACTTGCATGATCAGTTGCCACATACCAACAATTCAAATAAGGATGGCAGTCGATGGAGATCGTTTGTTTGAAAAAGACATGCTAGTTCCATACTAGTGCTTAGGATTAAACATAGTTAAATTAACATTCAAAGGCAGCGATTGTATGGAGGGGTGTTCAAATTAAAATTAAATTATGATTACCAAGGGCAGGGAGTTATGGAAGGGTTGTGACTCCTTTCAACCATAAGTTATAAAGGGAAATCATTTCAATGTGAGGAGCATATCAATTGGGAATGAGTATTCTGCGACTTTGTAAGTAAATACTACAGCCAAAGAGGACGAAAAATCTCCAAGGCAATTAAAAGACTTAAGGATGAAAACCCTTAAACTTCTATCAAGTTATTGGGTGAAAACCCATGACTTGACTTCTCTAAATGTCAAGGACAAACATTCAAGGAAAAATAGCTGCAAATAGGAGAGATAGTTATAGCAAAAAATCAAGATAAGTCTATTTTCAGAATTATGTCAACGTAATAAATCTGAATATTATAATAAAATTCATAATCTGTGATTAAGTTATATTTATAAACATAAATACAATTATCATTTTGAGTTAGAAATATTTCTTAGAGGCAAAAAGATAGTTCTAAAAAGGGACATTACAGTCAAGTTCTTGATTGATGATAAATGGTTAATCAAATCTCAATTTACTAAAAACTTTTTAGATCTTCTTAAAAAATGTGCTATAATAAAACCATTCCTTCTCAAGGAGGGGCAATTTATGATAGAGGATCTAGTACCTTAATTGACTCATAGTGCAATGTTGTTATTTCCTTCCATACGCCATCTTTAGACCAAGATTTAGAAATTTCATCACAAGACTTTGTAATGTACCTCAAAATAGGATTTAATAATAATAAATAATAATAAAAAAATTATAAATATAAAAGAATATAATTAAATTAATGAATGGTCAAAAGACATGAAATGAAAAGTTGTGATTCCCTCAAACATGAGATATAAAAGGGAGAAGAGAACCTCATTTGAGGGGGGATAATTTGAGAATCAGAAGTGCAGATCTGATTTAAATAAGAATTGCAGATCTGATTGTGAAAGGTTGCCCCCTTCAAAGGGCAGAAATAATGAAGAGTTGCATTCTTTCAAAGGGTGCTAATGGTGAAAGGGGGTGTCTCTTGCCAAAGGGCATACATGATGAAGAGGTGTGACCTCTCCTTCACATTGAGAGATGTAAAGGAAAGGAATCAAAAGCATCCAGGGACACCACCATCGATTAGATTAGATCAGATCAGAGCAGAACCGTTATCAAGTTACTGGCAGTAACATCCTTGTTCTTGGTGGTATGCATGGGGATGTACTTAATATGTATGCGTAATATATGAAGCTTGATAATGTTCTTATGCAGGATTTGTTAGTAATATTAATATAGACTGCAATATGTATGACAGTCATCTTAATTTCATATATATTTATAATACATGAGAAGTTAGTATACTCAGTCTAGCCCTTGATCTTTCGCTAATGCCTACGGAGGATGGGAATGATTTGTGCAAAGGGAAAGGTGGTCTAATTCCACACCAATAAGGTGGTCCCAAGATGGGTTAAGGGCTTGCATCCGGAAACCTTGAGGGAGTAGTCCCAAGATGGGGTAAGGGCCTGCATCCAGAAACCTTGAGGGAGCCTGTTTGTAGTTTGATTTCTCAGTGCCCTTGCACCATAATTTCCCCATCCTCCGTTAGGGTTAGGGAAAGCCCTAAATATAATTGGTTATTGATTGTATTATGAAGAATTAGTTGTTCTCTAATCTCAAACGCTTAATTTAAGGCATAATAATATTTAATGATATATGTTAATTATTGGTAAACTGGCAGCCTCCTAGTAGGGGACATTACAGAATTGATTATTGGCTATCCTTCATCACAGGATTTGAGCAATTTTTAATCTTTAATTTATTCCGGAAGAGTTAATATTATTAAGACAAAATCAATGCCCAACTCATGCAAAATCCGTCCACTAATTCTGTCAGACCCTCTAGTCTTCAAGCACTTTCAGTATGTGCTCATTCAGCTTCATTGTATGTCTTCGTAAAATTGTAGACTATTTGTTTTTGTATTGGTGAATGAATGGTCTTCAAGCACTTTCAGTATCTGCTCATTCAGCTTCATTGTATGTCTTCGTAAAATTGTAGACTATTTGTTTTTGTATTAGTGAATGAATGGTTGTGATGCTCTTTTAGGTGCCAGATTTATGTGGTAGTCAACGATGTGACTTTTATTTGTGATCAACAGTGCGTGTACACTTTGCCTACCATTGAGCCACAGCGCTTAGGCCTTAAACTGTAGACTATTAAGAGAAAAATACTTTTCTGCAGAGGTGGAATTATGAATTATTAATTGCTCTTTTGTTGCTTATATAGAGTTATTTTTACTAGGCATGAATATCTTCATATGTATATGACACTATACATGAAGGGCCAGGAAAAAGGTGGTTAACTGTTATCTTGAGAATTCATGTCGTTAACTTAATATGTTACGCATACCAATTTACTGATAAAAAGTACATTTTTTTTTCTCTTAAATATATGTAATGCATGATGCAATGTTGTATTGCCCTTGATTACTAGTGGGTGTAATTGGCAGGTTTTTCTGTAATATCCCTGCATACTCAGATGCTAATTTGTATACCAGTAATTATTACAGTAAACATAGCCATTAATTTATATGATACTTAACCTGTGTAAAAGCTTTTCCTTTGATTATTATCATAAGTTATATATGCATCACACTTTTCTTGTAATTGTAATTCAATTTAAGATGAAATTATAAGTAACAACAGAAATTACAGAGGGACTGCTATACTGTTCACATTTTTATAATGTTGTGACATCTCACCTTTTAATAAGATATTTGAAAGTAGCATATCATTAATTCTCAATGCCGAAATTTTCTTTCTCAAAAAGGCACATTTTACAGAGGCTCATGTGGGCAAAGTACAATCTTTGATGAAAGTTTCTTGTGTTGCAGGATGGCACATCGAACTACTTCAAAGGGCTGATGTTAATATTATGCTATCTGATAGTTGCTGCAAGCTTCTTTGTGCACATTGATTCTAAAGGTGGTGAGTTTCTTAATTTTCAACACCATTCTTTTTTTTATTATTTTATTTTTGGGCAGTAAAGGAATCATAGAACCCAATGAGAATTATCTTGGTGAAATTTGGACCACAGCAAGAACAAATGCATTAAAACATAAAGCATTAGACTATTCCTTCAAAATAGCAAATGAAATTATGAAGGTACAAAACAATAAGAAATTGCAGTACTACACACTAGCATTATACCTCTATGAGTTTGAGACGTGCTCCTAGATGAGAGATTGCAATGGCAAGTTGCTATGTTGGTTGCTCTCACTTGGAAATTCCTTAATTGGGCAACATGTACTTACTTCCAAATGTGGTTATTTGTCTCTTGGATAGGGGTGTTCATATAGATTTCCAGATATGGGCACGAAAGGTTGAGATTTGATCATGAGATGGATGGATAGGATTGCTTTGCTTGAGACAAGTGTTGTGATAGGATGAGATTAAGTTGATGTAGGGCCGAGATATTCTAAAATTGCATGGGGATGGGAGATGTGCACAAGTGGAGGTGTGGAAGGAGTGCAAGTGGATGGAGTGGATCAATTTGTCTTGCACGGAGTTGTAGCATTCACACATTTGGAGGCTTGAAATTAGGACAAGTGGAGGAGGGGGGCATGAGTTGAAATGGATGGCTAGGATATTCCTAGATTTGAATGGAGGGTGGAAATTAAAGAGGAATTTTTTGGATGGTAGTGGTGAGGTGAAAATTTTTTAATTTTATTTTTAAATGAATGTGCATTAACCTAATTAATTAAATAAGCATGTCATATTTAATTAATTAGTTAGAAGGTTAGATTAGGTTAATTAAATAAATATGATTTATTTGATTAATCAGTGACGAAGTGATGTGGGAAGATCTGGAGCAGATGTGTAGTGTCTACATGAACCAGTGAATTCATATTAATTTTAGGTCATTCTAATTACAGCTTCTTCTCTGAGACTGACTTATTTTTTGGATGATGAATGTTATGTTGTTTCTTCCTGTTCCTCACCATTAGTGAATCAAGAACCTATCAGAACTAAGATTTTCCTCTAGCTGCGGCAAGCCATTCTCTTACATGTGTGATGTAACACTTGAAATTTCCCATGTATACAAATTTGATGGCCACAATTTTGTAATTAGGTTGTGAACATAATGAAGAGTTCCATCTAATAGTTTACCACCGTTTTTTGCCATTCCTTACTCTGAACTAAGAGCTCAGGAATGTTTAGCCTGATCCATTTTTGATCAGTTTCTGTTAGTATATCTCTTGTTCCATTTGATCGGTTTTATTTCTAGAGTGCTGATCTTTTTTTTGGGCGTTCGTATCTCAATGCATTCATCTGCCAGTTTCTTTCGAAAATAAAAGAAGTCAGAAATTGCTGTAATAGTTAAAAAATATAATTTTATGTTAAAATTTTTGTTTTACTGAGTTTATTGTATATAACATATATCTCGAAGCAGTGTTATATAAATCCTCTACAATAATCGATGTCTTTGATGGTTAAAAAGAATTCACATAATTATTTATAGTAACTCCAATTCTGATGTGAATTTGCAGATGATGACTCAGGAGACGTTTAAAATGGATCTGGCACTTGAGGCCATAGTGTACGTAAAGGCATTCGAGTTTCATAAGATACTTTGGGTAAGGTTGATCATATATTTACATTATGGCAGCGTGTTATCTCTGATCATATAACTACACAATCAGCAGTATGTTAACTGTGACGGCTTTTGGTTCATGGGAAGCTTCACATATCCGTGCAAATTATTTACTATAATTGACTCGCAGGCCCAATGTTATAATTTTGAAAATATCTGTAGTCAGCATACTGTATTTTTTGAAATTCATCTCATTTTGAAATATCTTAATAGCGTCCTGCAAATTGCTGTGAAGATGGGTTTCTTGAATGTAATAATCCACTATTTTGCAAGATTGGATTTTTGATACTAACGGATGAAGCTCCTACTATGCAGCTTACAAGATTGCAAAGTTGCTACAGTTGGTGCTGAAGGAGGTTGAAGTATAGAACTGTTAAGAAGTAGATTGTAGATTCTATTGTATAGGATAAGATGTAATTGTTTTTGACCCTCAATGAGGAAAAAAATGAATGGTTATAAAGATGGAAAATCAGAGATGTTTTGATTTGTAAGTTTGTACTAGCAATTTTTTTTCATTATTTAAGACATTCTTAATTGTTGGAAGGGCATCTGGGAGTTTTTGGAGCACTCTCTAGCCTTTAAGCTATATATTTGTTAAATATGTGTATACACACGTACATACATGCATGTACATGTTCACAATCGCACGTACACCCTTTCATTTAGGACTAAACTATAAAAAATAATGTTCACCCTTTCATTTAGGACTAAACTATAAAAAAGAATGTTCAACATTGTATTAATTGCATTTTATGCCAATAAGCATGTACTGGTGGGTACATTTAGGAATAACATTGTCTATGATATTATTTTTTCCAACAAAATCAAGGGCAAAGTTTGGTGGATGCATTAAAGAATCACATTGTCTGGAGGATAAGGGTCTTTCAGAGTATTTATTATGAGAATAATTTGGTAGGTCAACTGAGAAATTGCATTCATGAAGGGAAATTTGCAACTATTACCATGTTTGTCGACAACCATTTTATCATTGGGGTTAAATACTAGCAATTGCACCTTGGTGTGCAATGGGGACGTCGAACAAATGTGGAAGGTCAACTATGCAAAATTTTAGTTTATTTTTTTCATATATTTGTGTCGTCCATGAGTTCAATTGGTAGGTATGTTCAAAAGAGGTCTGAATGGCTAACTCATTTTTTCTTAGAGAGAGAGAGAGAGAGAGAGAGAGAGAGAGAGAGGCAAAGATGAAGATAAGAGTGAGAAGAGACAGGTTGAGGGAGAGACAAAGATAGAGAGAGATGAAGAGATAGATATAGAGGGAGAGGGAGAGAGAGATAGAGATATGAGGAGATATAGAGAGGAGGGGAGAGAAAGATAGAGGGAAAAATTGAGAGAAGTATATGTAGACTAATAGATGTGGAGAGGGAGAGAAAATAGGGAGATAGAGAGAGGAAGAGGTAGAGTGGAAGATAGACATATGAAAGAGAAAGATATAGAAACAAAGGTACATGATAAGGGAAAGAGGGAAGAGGTAGAGATAGAGATAGAGATAGAAAGCCATGATAAGGGAAAGAGAGAAGAGGCAGAGATAGAAGAGGAGAAGAGAGGGAGAAGAGGAGAAGAGAGGGAGGGAGATATGTAGAGAGAGGAAAGGTGGAGAGAGGGAGAGATGGCTCAATATATAGAGAGGGAGACAAAGAGGTGTGTAAAGATAATGATGTAAAGAGGTAGAGAATGATAAACAATAGACAGGGAGAGAGAGGGAGAAATGGAGATAAAAAGATAGTAAGAGAGGGGAAGATGGAGATATAGGAATTTGAAGATTTAGGAAGTCAAAGCTATCAGATTTCCACAATCCATTCAAATGTTGTTAGCAGTTTTTGAATTTGATTGTGTGAGAAATTTTTGACCATCAATGTTTCGAATCACACTATGTGATTCATCATCAGGATGCCAGAGAGTTCAAGGAGTTGTAAAATGAATCACAGAGTGATTCACAATGTTGATGGTCAAAGATTTAGAGAGAGAGAGAGAGAGAGAGAGAGAGAGAGAGAGAGAGAGAGAGAGAGAGAGAGAGAGAGAGAGTAAAATACAGATAGAAAGGAAGATATGGGAAAATTAATATAGAGGACTCATGAGAGAGAGGTAAAGGAGATGATAGAGACAAGTAATAGAGAGGGAGAAAAAGATGTAGAGATGGAAAGAGATGAATATGGTGATGGGGAGGGATAAGTAGGGTGAGAGAGAGATAGAGAGAGAGCAAGTGAGAGATATAGAGATAGAAATAGAGGAAGAAATAGGGATTGTGTGTGAGATATAAGGAGATAGATATATAGAGGGAGGGAGACATATAAATAGATAAAGAGGGAGGGAGAGAGATGGAGAGAAATAGACCATGGAAGAGAAATAGAGAGATACATAAAGAAGAAGTGATAGGGAGAGAAGGAAAGAGAGGGATAGGATGAATTAAAGGAGGAAAAGATATTAGGGCGAGAGAGGGAGAAATAACAACTAATCAAAATTCAGTTACTCTTTGTTTCACTTTATAACTTCTTATTTAGATTTAAAATTTGAAATTTATTTTATTGTTTAAATAAAAATAAAAATCTAAAATATTATTAGTTTAACAATTATTAGAATTTTTATAAGATAAATAATATTAAATTAAATTTATTTTAGTAACTTTTAATTATTAATTATAATGTCATAAAAATATATCAGTAAATAAATAAAACTTCAAAACTAAATCTAAAATCTCGTCAATCCGCAGGAAAAGGGAAAATGAGAGAATGTGATAAGGGAGCGGACTGAATATGGAGGCGATGAGGAGAAAGATGTGAATGACAAATCACAATCAGTGGACCCGATGGATGTGTCCAGCAAGGGGTTAGAAGGTCGAGGGGGGTTCGAATCTGTATTAGAGGGCAAGTCACCATTAATGTTAATCACATCCGTGTAAGAACGTTCAGAATGGGTAGAGGAAGGAAACGTATCAGAGAAAATACAAAGAAGGCTGTTGGAATGCGGTTGCTGCTGAGAGGCATCTAGAGAATCCAAGCAACTTAATTACAAATATAATAAATAGATATTTTTGGCTCACGTCAATTATCTGGCGTCTTAAATGTCTCTGCAAATTAGTGTCGTTCTGGAAGTTTAATGCACGTGGCCGAGGAGAAAGAATGGATAGGGAAAGGATTCCGGACGCACATGGTTTTTGCCCGTGCCAGCTAGTGTTTGCCTTTATAAAAATAGCAAATTTCGAAAAAGGAGAAATGGGAAGATGCAGTATTAATTCCTCTCGAAATTTTCCATGCTTTGTACGTACAAGCATGAAGGCATACAGGAAGGAAAAATCAACGATCATACGGTTAAAAAGTACACATTTCAAAGTGTCGTCTGATACCTAACTAAAGATGTTTTAGTAACCGTCAACTCAAAATCGCTAGTACTTGTTGACAAATGTTCCAATACTGGTGCACAAATGGGCCAATTATGAACAAAAAATTACAAAAAATGATCAGCTATTGATACAAAACAAATGGTGACGGTTATTGGAACTATGTTATCTATTGATGCTACTACCCAGAAGCCAAATCAATAGCTATAAGTAGTTAAGTCGCATACTAATATAGGTGCCAGTACTCAACATGAATAAGGTCTGGACTCTGTACTAAGAAGAACTCCAACTCATGCATTGTGATAAATAGTCAAATTGATAGCATGTTTCCAAAATCTTTATTATGAAGCATCTGATATTAAGTAGAGCAAAAAAATATGTAGGATCACGATTACAAACTTCAGAATCTAATTTGTACAGTGCGTTATGGCTCATTCTCAAGGCAAGATCTAATTATGTTGAAAGCGTCTCCTAGGGGAAGAGCACCAGTAGCCATCATAGCTAACTTCGTGCACCCACAGATAACGGTACAAAGATGGAGACGATTATTTTCTAGATATCTTTGTCCGGTACCTGAAAAGGAAAAGATGGATATCTTTATTGACAATCTAAGTAGCGAGATGAGTTATCAACTCCAATTGCAATGTCCACATTGCTTCCAAAAATTGATCGATAATGGCATCAAAATTGAAGAAGCCTTGATTAAAAGAGGAATCTTAAAATTCTCTAAGGAAGGTACTAGTTTTTCAAACAACTATAACCACAATAACAGTAACACAAACAACAACGTCGACAAGTCCAAATTCTGGATGAGAAACAAGAACATCGTCAATGATGGTGTAGTTGACATTCATAACGTAAAACCAAAACAACCAGTGTTGAACTTATCAGGTACTACATCAGTCAACAATCCAAAAAACAACAAACCAAAACCATCCCCTACACCATATCGAAGGAAGTTTGCACCTTTAGGACAATCACTTGAATCAACATTAAAAGAACTTTTGGTGAATAAACTCATAACATTACCCAACACGAGATTTTGAACCACAAGTCAAATCACCTTGGTGGAATGACACACATCATTGTGAGTATCATCGAAGCAAAGGTCACTAAACTAATGATTGCCAAAGATTGAAGAACTTGGTTCAAGATTTACCAGACAAAGTTGACATAATGGTGGACGAACATAAAACCAATGATGACCATGAAGCGTTCAAAAAACCCCTTCTTAATTATGACAAAGGAGCATCGTCTTTATCAAATAACAAAGGGGCCAGTATTAATCACATTTACAACAACGTTATCAATCACATCTCGACACATGACAACCAAAATCAATGTCATTAAGATCAAGGATAAGCAAGAGCATGTCCCAGTAAATGTGACCACACGAGCTCAATCCAAGTATGTATTGAAAGGAAATGCATCCAATACATCTATTCCTCCTAAAAATCAATACAATTTGGAAGATCAATTACAGAAAACACTGACCCACATATCAATATTAGAGCTTCTCAAAATATCACCAGTGCACAAAGATATTCTAGAGAGAGCTCTTGTAGACACTACAGTTCCAAACAACTTGGATATTGATCGATTCCAAGCCATGGTGGGACATTTAACTGTGCCTCACAATCTATCCTTTTTTGAACATGATAACGTTTCTTTGAGTCATCCGCATAATACTTCGCTCCATATTGAAGTTTTGATCTATAAACATCGGGTAAAACGTGTACTAATAGATGGAGGAGCCGACCTAAATATTTGTACTCTAAAACTTATATGTGCATTGGGTTTCTCAGAAACAACTATTGATCCTAAGAAAAAGATAACAATAAAAACATATGATGACGAAGAAAGATGATCAAAAGGGCTGGTGGCACTGCCTATTAAAGTAGGACCTGTTCAGTGGGACACTCTCTGTCAAGTCTTGGACATAGACTTGTCTTACAACATACTCTTGGGTTCTCCTTGAATCCATGAAATGCAGGTGGTACCATCTGCATACCACCAGTGCCTTAAATTCCCATACAATGGACAGGAAATTCCCATACAATGGACAGGAAATTCCCATATCAACAAACACTAATCCTTTGCAGTACTGCAACAATCTCAAGGCAACTCAGAATATCCTTGTACCACACAACAGGGAAGCCCTCGCTTACACATCATCAAATAATGAAGACCAACTCAAATCTCTATCCATAGATTTTGAGAAAAATATGCAGTTAAAAGACAAAGGCATGGGAGAATAATCTTTTGAACCATCCTTATTTTAATCAAAGTTGACCATTTCACCAAGGTCTCATGGACAACCATCATCATCCAAGCAAAAATCTTCACAATCCATCAAACTCTTTGATGGTATGTTTATTCAAGCAGGGACATTAGCAAATGAAACAAGGAACACAGATTTCTTGAACTGGTTATACAAGGATGAAGAGGACACACGAGCAACAATGTTAAGTGTCACAATCCCAACAGAACAATATGGCAACAGATTCAGGATCATGCAAAGGATGGGATACACTAGAAAAGGTCCTATTGTCAAAAGAAAAGAAAGTATTCTAGAACACATACACCTTCCCACTCAAAGTGCTAAAGACTAATCAAGAATAGGCTTTGGTAAGAATATCCCAATTCACAGGCAACACATAAATCAACAACAACATCAACAAGAAGAATCTGCATGACACCAAAATCAACAAGAAGAATTTGCATGACAACAAAATCAACAAGAAGAATCCACATGGCAACAACAACAAAACAAGAAATGGCACAACAACAAGAAGTAGAAGAAACAATCCGAAAGTGACAAGAAGAGGAATGCGCACAACGACAAGAAGAATTTACCATCAGGAAGGCAGAAGCGACTCAAAATTTCTATGAGCAATTCCATAAACTACAGGCTAGTTCTGAAATAGACTTAAATGAGTGGGAATGGGATTCTTATTCTGATGGAAACCTGTGACTCGACGAAGGAGAAGGCTCAAGGTCTCAATCATTTGAATTTGGGCCACAACATATCTATGATGCTAGTGAGAATGAACAGATTCAATATGAGACAAGCAATCCTAAGGAGAGTACAATCATAGGCCTCGATCTTGTTATTGATAACCTTGACAATGTTTCCATCATGACTCTTACACCATCAGACCTTAACACACCTAATGATTCGTTACCCACTAGGAACAAACTGAACCCTTCACTATACCCATCTTTCAAGACGATGATGCCTTTGTCCATTACCTCTGTGCAGTAAACTCGAAAACATACTCCACTAGTGAATCTCCTAACAATGTTCTCAACTAGGGGAGTGCCAAGTCTTTCAATCGCAAAACAAATAAAACACAAAATAGATCTAATGGTGAAAACCATCTAATGGTAGTGTTAGATCCTAAAAAAGTAAAAAGAAAGGACGTATCCAATGGTGAAAACCTCTTTGAGGCGCTGACGGATGAAAGACTTGACACTCTTCCTGAGCACTATCAAGAGAGATTGCCAATTTTGATTGAGCCAACACAATCAATAAATATCGACACTACAGAAACAACAAAGACATTACATCTGACAACATCCTTAACATATAAAGAGAAACCAAGTTTCACAAGATTTTTTGAAGAAAAGCAAATCAACTTTGCTTGGTCATATGTAGATATGCCATGGATAGATCTAGGCTTGATCATGCACCATTTATCCATAACTCCAAGAGCCAAACCTGTCAAACAGAAGCTGAGGAAAATGAATCCACATGTGGCACTGCTAATCAAAGTTGAAGTAAAGAAACTATTGGATGTCGGTTTCATTCGACCAATCGACTATGCAGAGTGGATCTCCAACATAGTACCTGTTTCTAAATCCGACAAAAGTATCAGGATATGCGCTGACTTCAGAGATCTGAACAAGGCTTGCCCTAAGGATGATTTCCTTTATCCAACATCGACACAATTGTAGATTTAACAACATGACATGCCATGGTTTCACTTATGGATGGTTTCTCGAGCTATAATCAAATCAAAATAGCACCAAAATACCAAGATAAAACAACATTTACATGTCCATGGGGTACCTACTGTTGGAATGTCATGCCTTTTGGCTTAAAGAATGCAAGAGCAACCTATCAACGAGCAATGACCACAATCTTTCATGAAATGATGCACACATTCATGGAAGACTATGTAGATGACCTATCAGCCAAATCATTTACAAGAGAAGGACATTTGGAGATTCTTGACAAAATCTTTCAGAGGCTAGAACAATTCAATGTGCGACTAAACCCAAAAAAGTGTCTTTGGTGTAACATCCGACAAACTATTGGGATACATAGTATCAGAAAAGGGCATTGAGGTGGATCCCACAAAAGTACAAGCAATCATGGAGATGGCACGCCCTAAAAATATCATTTAGTTAAGATCTCTACAGGGCCGACTATAATCCATGAGAAGATTCATCTCTCAACTAGCCGACAAGTACCTCCCTTTCACTCACCTACTCCACAAAAATGTTCCTTTTAGATGGGAGGATAGATGTGCAAAATCATTCCACCAATTAAAGCACTACCTTATGAATCCACCCATATTGGTGCCACCAATAGCAGGCAAACCTCTATTGCTCTACATATCGGCCACTGAGATATCTTTAGGAGCTTTATTAGCACAAGAAGATTCAATAGGAAAGGAGGGAGCGATTTACTACATCAACATAACATTAAATACATATGAGCTCAACTACACGGTCATCAAAAAGGCTTGTTTAGCAGTGGTGCTCGCTTCCCAAAAGTGACGACACTACATGCTAGCTCATACATCAAGCTAATAGCAAAAACAAACCCATTAAAGTATTTACTCAGCAAGGCTACTTTAACATGAAGACTAGCTAAATCGGTAATGATTTGAGTGAGTTTGACATCCAATACACATACATAAGAGCAATCAAAGGTCAAGCAATAACAAATCAGTTGGCAGAGGCACCATTACAAGACAATCATCTACTACATATTGAATTCCCAGACACAGATGTCCTAACAGTGACAACACAACTATGGATTTTGTACTTTGATGGATCATACACCCAACATGGATCAGGGGCCGACATCCTATTTGTCACCCCACAAGGACACACCATCCCAAGATCTTACAAATTAATGTTCCCTTGCACAAACAACATAGCCGAGTATGAAGCTTTGGTCATAGGAATCAAAGTCGCAGTAGAGTGGAAGATCACAGAGTTATAGGTTTATGGAGACTCCCAATTGGTCATCAATCAGGTAAATGATGACTATCAAACCAAGGATGACAAGTTGATGCTATATAAAAGGATGGTGGCCGACTTCAAGAAATACTTTGTGGATATCAAATTCGAGCAGATCCCCAAGCTAGATAACAAAGGTGCAGATGCCATGGCAACCATTGCCTCACTCCCACAAATACCAGAAAAATAGAATTGTTATGAGTTCTTGGTGGAGAAATTGTTTTCGCCTACCCATGACAATCTTGAATCCCAAGTCATATGTCACCTAGTCAGTTTTGACTCGACACTGTATGGAAAGATCTATACCTACCTAAAATATAATACCCTTATGCTAGATGTATCTCGAAACCATAAACACAACTTTATACGTCAAGCCACCCGTTATACCCTAACCGTTGATACACTTTATTGATGGGGTCTTGATGATACTCTCCTTCTATGTCTTGACAGTAACAAATATGAAACCGCCTTGAGAGAACTTCACAAAGGTATTTGTGGAACACATTGAAGTGGTCCTACTCTAGCCAAGAAACTTCTAATAATTGGGTGCTATTGGCCAACTATGGAAAAATAATCCCACCTATTTGCTAGAAGTGTCCGAAATGCCAAATCCATGGCAATCTTATACATGCACCAACACAGGAATTGCAGCCGTTCACAACATCATGGCCATTCTGTTAGTGGTGACTTGACCTTGTGGGTAAAATACATCCCTCCTCATCAAATGGACAGAATTTTATAATCACAACCACTGAGTATTTTAAAAAATGGATTGAAGATGTTCCATTGACTACTGTTACCGACAAGCAAATATCTTCCTTCATCTTGAACTATATCATTTGTCGGTATGACATTCCCATTTCCATTATCACTGATAATGGTAGACCTTTCAAAAATCAAGATGTTGAAGAACTTTGCAAAAAATTTCATATCCAACATCGCTTCTCCACACCTTATTATCCTCAAGGAAATGGCCACGCAGAGGCTTCAAACAAAACCATCTTGAAAATCCTAAAGAAGACAATGAATGATGCTGGTCGTGATTGACATGTCCAATTAAATACTGCCTTATGGGCATAGCGCACTAGCATCCGCACACCTACATGAGCCACACCATATGCATTGGTATATGACTCAAAAGCCATCTTACTCATTGAGGTCGAAATACCTTCACTCAGAGTATCATTGAAAGGACTCATCCTAGATAAGGAGTATTGGGTAAATAGACTACAAGAGTTAGAGTTGCTAGACGAACATCGTTAACATGCTTTTGATCATCTAAAAGCATATCAACAAAGAATGTATAGAAGCTATAACCATAGAGTGAAGCTAATAATATTTCAGGTTGGTGACTTGGTACTAAAATAAAATCCCCGCAATCAACAAGATCAAGAAAAGAAAGACAAATTTGAACCAAACTAGCTAGGTCCTTTCGTCATCATATCAACATATGGATCAGGGGCATATCAACTATCTACATCAGAAGGGGATTTGTTTGATGAACCTATCAACAACATCCATCTCAAAAGGTTCTACACATGAGTCATCCAATGCATGGAAAAACAAAAAAAATAAAAAAAAAGAGAAAAATCAAGAAAAATACAAAAATATCATAAAAATAAAAAAATGCAATAAAAGCAAACAGTGAAAACCTGACAACAGGCTCTATTTGTGATAGATCGACTCCTTCATTTATTCCTGCACTACTATATATCTGCTTTTCACTATCATTTTCCATATTCATAATAAAAAGCCTTGTATCCATCTCAAGCACGACAATAACATCTCACCATGGCTTGGCGATCCTTGTATATATCCATAAAGAAAGATTTTGTCAAGACTAGGGGCAAAATCCTAGACTTAGTGGGGGAAAATCCGTTTAAGGCTTCAACAAAACATACAACCAACAAATAGGAAAGAATGCATCAAAACACAAATCAAAACGCAAACTCAGTGTTGAACATAGAAACACACATTTCCAAAATCAATCATCAAACTCAACTAGTAAAACATAACACGATACATGATCTATCTTGAATCATGGTTTGATTACTTTAGCATGAGGTTTGACTGTTTGCATCTTGATTTTTGGTTGTCAGATTTCTAGAGCAACTCAAAGATGTCTTGAACTAGAGAAGCACGAAAGGGGTTTGATATTTTCTTTGTCTGCTATCTGTGAGTGGATCATTCGTACTGTGCAAATTTTTTGTAGCACATGATTGGAAACATATCATTGAAGACATTTTTGATTTGCATATACTCATGGTTCACTCTTGCCTGTTTTATGCAAACAACACTCAGGTCATCTTGGTTCAATTATACCTCAATGCTTGTGTCATTTTGCAATATCAAAATCCATGTAAGTTGTACTCAGGTCATCATGGTTCAATTATACCATTGATGTTTGTACTAACTTTCAACATCTTAAAAGCTCAATGATGATAAAAAGGGCACAAACAATTGACCGACAGAATGACAACGTTGCATTCGTTATAATAATTGCATTCATCATTATCATCATCATCATTGCATATTTTTTACACATCATCATACTTCAACACATCTAAATCTGCCTGCAATGTGATATCAAGAAAATATCAATTATCTATCAATCAGTTATCCTATCATCTCCCTCGAGATTTTAATCAGTCTCTTCGAGCACCTATTAGTGACTCTCATCTGTCATCGATCAACCCTATCATCAAATTTGGAGTTTCTATCATAAACTCTTATCAAATCAACAGGTTCATCTCAACCTAGCCTATCAGTGACGAGGTCACACAATCATCGAATTTGCAATTTCTATCATAAACTCTTATCAAATCAAACAGGTTCATCTCAACCTAGCCTATCAGTGACAAGGTCACGCACTCATCAAATTTGGAGTTTCTATCATAAACTCTTATCAAATCACCTATCAGTGACAAGGTCACACACTCATCAAATTTGGAGTTTCTATCATAAACTCTTATCAAATCAGCAGGTTCATCTCAACCTAGCCTATCAGTGACAAGGTCACGCACTCATCAAATTTGGGGTTTCTATCATAAACTCTTATCAAATCAATAGGTTAATCTCAACCTAGCCTATCAGTGACAAGGTCACACACTCATCAAATTTGGAGTTTCTATCATAAACTCTTATAAAATCAACAGGTTCATCTCAACCTAGCCTATCAATGACGAGGTCACGCAATCATCAAATTTGGATTTTCTATCATAAACTCTTATCGAATCAGCAAGTTCATCTCAACCTAGCCTATTAGTGACGAGGTGACGCACTCATCAAATTTGGAGTTTCTATCATAAACTCTTATCAAATCAGCAGGTTCATCTCAACCTAGCCTATCAGTGATGAGGTCACACAATCATTAAATTTGGAGTTTCTATCATAAAATCTTATCAAATTAGCAGGTTCATCTCAACCCAGCCTATTAGTGACGAGGTCACTAAATCATCTAACTTGGAGTTTCTATCATAAACTCTTATCAATCAATAGGTTCATCAAACCTAACCTATCAATAACTCTCATCCATCATTAGGTCACCCAATCAATCAAACCTATCTAATCATCAAATCATGAGTCTATATTATAATCTCTCATCAATCATGAGGGAAATCAAACTCAATCAATCATCTAACTGAGCGAACACATCAACACAATCAAGAAATTTGCATTTTATTAAGAGATCTTATCAAGTTAATCAACAACATCAAGTTTTTTTATTGGGAAATGAATGATCGATTTTCCAAATCCCAAAAATTCATAAATCTATCTGATTCATCTCCCGAGGGGGCATCAACACATCATTATCCGATCATCAAAAGGCAAATCAATCAAAATTTTTAGCAGTGGCATCAAGCAATTATTTTAGCAGTGACATCATCACATCATTATTCGACCATCAACATCTAGGGCAAATCTATCAAATTTTTTAGCTAAGGCATCAAACAATTATTTTTCTTTGAATCAACGTGTGGTCACACATCACTTCAAAGAGGAGCAAAATGTAGACACCTATTTCTGTCCACCTGATTAAATGAATTTTATATCTATTTAATTGTCCTCCATCTAGCTATTAATTAAATTTACATTTAATTAATCTATCATCGTTTTCCAATTATTAATTAAATTAATATTTAATTAATTCACCCCTTTCTTCTATTAATTAAATAAATTATTCAATTTATTTGATTTAATTCATCTAGCCAAAATCATACTATTATTTAAATAAATCATATTTATTTGATTAAATTCACTTTCCACATTTAATTGAATTTTCATTTAATTAAATCCCTCTCACATTTAAATAAATCAATATTTATTTAAATATCTATCCACAATGTAAGTTGCACCATTATTTTAAATAAATGAATTATTTGTTTAAATTCCTAAAATCCCTCCCCCACTTGCACTTTCTAGAAAATACAAGATGCAAGTTAACCTTTAAATTCTTCAAGCCTTTAATTGCTTCTTTCTAGAGTCTTCTGTTGAGCCTTTAATGGTTTCCTTTAAAGTCTTTAAACCTTTAATGACTTCCTTCTAGAGTCTTCTCAAGCCTTTAATGGTTTCCTTTAAAGTCTTTAAGCATTTAACAACTTCCTTCTAGAGTCTTCTTAAGCATTTAATGGTTTCCCTCAAAGTCTTCAAACGTTTAATGCTTTATCCTCCATTTTCTCATTTAAATAAATTAAAATTTATTTAAATAAAATCCAAAATACACATTCACATTTAAATAAATTAATGTTTATTTAAATATCTATTCAAATACAAGTTTCACAATAAATTGAAATAAATTGATTTTATTTCAATCAATTCCTAAAAATTCTACCACTTGTATTCTCCTACAAAATCCACTTGCATGCCTAAACCCCTTCTAGATTCTTTTAATCACTTCCAACTTAGCCTAATCTCCCTCATAAACATTTGCACATTCCTTAAGAAAAATGTCACTTCTCAAAAACCCTCAAAGTCTTCAATAACCATCAAAAGCTTTATGTCTTCAAATGGTTAACATCTAAAGTCTTCCAAACCATTAAAGGCTTTTACATAACCATTTATGGTTAACTCAAACTCAACCCTGGGTTAGAGACTTTCTCTCTAATTTAACTATCATTTAACTCATGGGTCTCTTCAAACATTCATTGCTTTGACCATGGTTATCCCTTTAACCCTTGCACAAGAGTTTATCCTTTGGATAAAAGCTTTATCCACTAACTCAATCCTAACCAAACCCTCTTAGGGTGACCTTCATGTCTTCTCAGGCATTTAATACCTTTTCTCTCTCCTTTTAAGTCATCTCTTGTTGACAATTGTCACCACTTCATTGGTGAAAATTGTAAACATGGATTGAGTATTCTTCAATTCTAACCCTTGTTAAGATTAATCAATCTTAACCATCCAATTGCCTATTTATTCTATAAATAGGCCTCATTTATCTCATTATCAACATCCAAGTTTCATGTATCTAGATTATAGTCCATTCCATCAAGCATTGCCTCTCTTTGTCACAAATCATTATCTTAATCATTTAGAAGCACTTTAGTATAGCATTTTATCATATTTAGCATATATCATGTTAGCATAGCTTGTTAGTTTCATTATCATAACTAATCTTCATCCTAGTAATTTTATCATATTCATATAGATCTTAGTTGCATGTTGCATATAGATCATTTTTATCCATTATCACTCGTTCTTGAAGTTGTCATTTCAAAGGTCAGTTGCTCAATGATCTGTGAGAAATCATTGACTTGAGGAATCCTATGAGATAGAGAACAATGAGACACTTTTTGAAGGATTTACTTGTTTAACTAGTTTACCAAGTTAGTCTTATGTCTGAAGTTTCATTGACATGTTAGTTTCTTGTCTTTTTGATTAATCAACTGACACCACTATTCTGGCATACACTCCTTTATTTTTTTTTTCTATATTTGAATATTAATTGCCTGATAGCCCATGTTGAATTATATGGAGGAATGGAAGATTTGATAAACTATATTGGAAGACAACTTAGTAGATATAAAAGACCCTGCATATACCCTCCCGATTTTGTTGGTGATGGTTATGGTTTCTTCATGGAGACTTTTTTTTGGTGCGTTTTTTAATTCGGTGGCTGAAGAAGCTTTAAATTGTCATAATTTGAGGACTTCTAAACTTACATATTTCAGAAATAATGAAATTTGTTTCTGCCTAACCAAGATGGTAAGGTTTAAACGAGATAGAAGTTGGTCTCTGTGCACATTTTGTTCTTGACTTTTCTTTTGCAGTTTTCTACATAAAAGCTCTATGAGCTCTCTATATGGAGAAACAAAAGAGCGAGAGAAAAAGGGAGGGGGTTCTAGTTTTGCATGTTGGCTCAAGAGACACTACATTTTGCAGATAATTAAGCTCATGGAAGATGTTTCCAGCTTCGCATTTTGCAGATAATTAAGCTCATGGAAGATGTTTCCAGCTTCGCATTTTGCATATTCTTTGGGATTTTTTAGAGTTTGGAAAGAGGAGCAACGATTGAATGTTTTGAATGAAAATGAGCTTTCTGTCGTCTATTTTTAAAGGGTTGATATATGACATAAATGTCAACTCCTCGATTTGTAATTGATAACCAATGATATTTTGGTCTTTGATGTGTAGAATGGAAGTGGGTATTAGGATGCTACACAATTTGTTTTTTAAAAAGTTGTTCTGCCCCTTTTAATTTTTTGATGATCTCTTGCTTGGTAAAACGTCGTTCTACTCAAATCTTTTAAGTTTTGATGATATTTCTTGATTTTTTTAGGCAATCAATAAGGGTTTATAGTGAGTTAGACGGTGGATACCAGTGACTGATGATAAACTTCAAAGGATATTCATAGGTATACAAAGAAATCAACACAAATGTTTTCTTGAATTGAAAATAATTAGTCAATTGTCGTCACTTCGAATACAAATACTTCTGGATTGCAACATAAGCGTTAAAAAAATTCTCTAGATCTAGCTTGGGATCAAATATTGTAGGTATCTAAGATGAAATATGATTCTGGTCAATATTGACGAGTTCAATAAAAATGAGTAAATAAGCAAAATGTATGAGTTAATTAAAATATTTATATGCATGAACAAATGGATGTTCAAATTGTCTTAAATAAGAAGTATTATATACATATGAGCTTGCTTAGTATTTCGAGTGAGGATTTGAGTTTAGACGATAATTGTGGTAAGTCTCCAACTTTATTACATAATCACACCCACCATGACTTGAACTGCATCTTATAGTTATAATAGACTTGAGAATTTTATTGGAATTAAACTATATTGCTTATATAACTAAGCATCACAACTTGCCCCCATGGTGTATATATATGTTGTTTTAAATGCGGACATGATACTTTTGAAAATATATAAAAATTTAATTCAATAAAGCTAAAAATGAAAGTTGTCTGTGGAACACACACTCATAATTAGTGTGGAAATTCTACAACATTATTCATCAATACATATCTTAATCAATCTTAATGCACATTGGATCATTATAGATCTTAATCTTAATGTACATTAATTCGTTAAGTTACTATTACGTAAGCTAAAAAGAAAAAGAAGCTGGCTTAAGTTTGATGTCATTGAATCCAAATAACATGAAAATAAACACAATTAAAATAGAGAGCATATAACACAACAAATAAAGTAGACAATAATAATTGACCTCAAGAAATATAAAATGGGAGAGAATTCTAGAAGGGACATTCCCTTTTAGAGTATTCCCCCCCGCCCCTTGACCCTCGCACTACACATTAATTCTTCTGCAGGGGTGATTTTCTCGGCCCATCGCCGGTCAAACTCCCACCATCTTTTGGGGGCTGTTGCCTTTTTTCCCCCGACGCCTGCTTGCCGTTGATTCTCTGTCAATGCCTGCCGGTTCTCGGTCCTTCTCCGTCGTGCCACTATCGTGTCTCCTATGCTTCCAGTAAACACATTACGCCCAATTGGATTGACAGTACACACACGCAGACAACCACATGTCACCTCCTATACTGCCACATGGCAGCCACATCACCAACCACGTTAGCACCATATCATTGCAGAGTCAACCGCCACAGTGTACGAAATAGACAACTCGACTGCCCAATCAACTGCATCATCACCATACGGATGCCACCTAAGTGCCCAGTTAGTAGGCCAAGTCACAGGGCCACATAAACAGTTTGTACTGCCAAGTAAGCGCCATATCAACATACAAAGTTTTGCACAGTCTGCCTCCGTACGACACGTGTCATCATTCGATTCACCCACATCATCGTCTGTACTATACAGACAATACACATAGGGATGGAGGAGAAGTTTTTTTGATAGTAATACGATCATCAATTTTAAGCTCATGAAGTGCCGACGTTAGCCTGTGTCAGCACCTCTTTGAAATTTATACCCCCTCTTCGTTGAGCAGTTTTAATTTTTGGCCCAACTTTGAAGGCCCATACTTTCTCGTTTTGACTCCTTTTTGAGTGCAATTTTTTTTTTATTTGGGCTAATTTTTTGTGTAATTTCACGTGGTGGTATTATTTTTTGATTTGGGTGGACACATTTTTCAGAAAATTCAGTTTTTGGTGACTACACCTGTCCAATCCCCATTTTTGCACAACTTCCAGGGCTCCGTTCAGGCTCATACAAACTCCTTTTTAGGTGCCATTTTTTTGAAAGTGCATGATTTTTTGTCTACTTTCATAATATGCTATCATTTTGTAGTGATTTTAAGTGGAAATTTTACTTTCAACATTGTAGTGTCGAAAATTGTACACCCTTGCTAGGGTGGTACAATTTCATACTTAGGTTAGCACTCGCCTTAGTGTGTATGCATCTTGCATTATTATTTCCCTTTAAACATTTAACAAATTAATTTAATTAAATATAAAGTCATATTTCATCACTCCCCACATTATAAAATTGGGCCCTTTACCCTAAGTGTGCCCTTTTTTATTTTATTCCTCTAATAAATCATTTAATCATAAACCCTAATTATGTCTTATTTCAACCTTTAAGGCCCAATTTCGCATATCAAAACACCTCTAAATCAGTTGTAACTTTGGGATTCGCTCTAATATCATCATATCTAACGACCTTGAAAATTTGGTGAAAAGTTGGTCGGACCATGTGCATTCCTTCCACGATCCTCGACTTTTTTCTCAAAATTTGTGGAGCACAATTCTATGATATTATATTATTTAACCCCAAAAGATTGGCGGGAAATTTAATTCATAGGTTGGCCTAAAGGTGAAATTAAGTCGAAATTAAGTTGAAATTAAGACCTAGGGTCTCATACATAAAAGCTCTCTTTCTTCATTTGAAGGCATCTGAGAAAATATAGGAAAAGGCTGTGGAGCAAGCATAAAGAGCCTTCTATGCAGTGAAAGAAAAGCCTATGTGGAGTCTTCAACCATTCAACACAATTCATCAAGCATTTGTCAAGCATTCATCATCAATTAGGAGCCTTGAAGACATTGAAGAGTAATAGGAGATCTAGTGGCAATATCTCTCCCTTGGGGATTGGTATGATTTAATGTTATTTTCATGTCTTTGTATGAGCTTCTTTACATCAATTTGCATATTTACATTCATGATTTAGATCATTTAGCATATTTGGTTTGAAGCATTATCATTTACATTCACATTCACATTTAGGGTTTACTCTCATGCGTAGGGTAGCTCTAGTTTCTTATTATTTAGGATCTTGCATACACACAAGGTTCTAGCACACATATTTTTAGTACATTATCGAATATTTGTGGAGGTGGAAATCACAAACACAGGGGTTTGACTAAGGCAAAACCCTATGTAGCCACCCAAACCTTCCCTTTTCAGTTGCAGGTGTAGAAACGGGTACCCGAAGGCATTTTCAACTCAACAAAAGGCACAAGAACCACCCAGAATCATCAGATCTACCCTAATCTTCCTGGGACAGAGGTGTGGCACCCAGGTCCTGCCCAGAACAGTGGCGTGGTGCCATGGTCCCTATGCTTTTCAATGTTTTTTAACAAGTTGTAGCTTCAGGTCATTAGATTTGTAGTCTTTCAGTTGCAACCTCCTCTCTACAAAAATATGACAATGGCGTAGCACCTTGGTCCATGTCAGTTTTATTCAATTTGTAGCATCAGGTACACATCCAGAATCCTCCCCCTTTCATGCTTTCAGTATCTTAGTTTCAGATCTGTAGGTTTGTTCAATTCTGAGTTCATTTATGCTTCATTCTTCATCTCCTAGCCTAGTTGATCATCCAAATCCTAGTTTTTCTCATCGTTTGCAACAAGAGGAATAGAAACCCTAAGAGACAATCCTCGTTTCTCTCTTTCCCACAAGAAGTAGCCAAAGTGATCTATCTCCCTAGGCTCTTTCGTGTTCCCAATGTGTTGGCAAAAGTAGGATTAGGTCCTAGTCACCCGATCTTGCTTTTCCCGCCATCACATTTTGGTGAACCCGACATGAATCCAACCTTCTTTAATTCTGATTTATGTTCTCAGATATGAGTTTTTTGGCTATTTCAAATTGAAATTTACATTTACAAGTTTCAATTCCTTGCAAATTTCAAAATTTAGAGGTTAATTTTGTTAAAATCCTAATTGTTCAATCAAAATTAAACTTCTCGATAGCTTAATTTAGATCATTAATTTTAGATTTGATTTTGGAACACATTTCACTCATAAATTTAATTTTCTTAATCAACATTTAGGGTGCTTGCATTGTTTGAAATTGAACATTTTCTTTTATTTTGCATATGTTATCATTTGAAAGAGGAAGTTTTTTTGTCATGATGCATTTATTTCATAGATGTGATAATGGGTTAGCTTCCCTTGCTTCAATTTTTCCATCTCTTAGAGAACCTCCTCCTATCTATGACAAAATTTTAGTGCCTAAAAGAGTTGTTACCAATCCCTTCAAAGCTCTCTTATGCTCTAAGGATGAAGATTTGAAGAGTCATCTTGATAGTTCTCCTAAAATGTGCCCTCCTCATCTAGCTATCTTAGAGGAAGAGGATGATATCATAATTTTTTTTCTTAATGTTACTTTACCTTACTTACATGATGCCTCTCTAAGTGAAAGGGTATTGATGGACATTGACTTATCTTCTCCTAAATTTGCTCTTACCAATGGGGGCATGTTAGTACAACAAGAGGTTATGAGCACTTCTTCCAAAGATCTCCTTCCTAAGCATGAATCTTTGGAGAAAGATGTTCATCTCCTTCCTAAAGAATACTCCTCTCATGAGGTTCATTTTGTGCAAGAAGATGGTATTGTCCCTACTTGTCCTAGTGATGGCATTTCCTCTTTTGATTCCAACAAAATTCCCACTAGAGATGATGCATTAATGAGAAAGGCTTGCCCTTCTCCTAAAGTTTGTCTTACCCCTAAAGATTCCTTACAGAAAGAAGATGGAACCATAATAAATTTCCTTAATGCTCTCTCCCCTAAAGATCCTTTTGAAGACATTTTGAGGAAAGATGATGATTTAGATACATATAGTGATTCTCTCCTTCCTAAGGAGAAAGAGTTGATAAACAATGTTATCCCTTCTCCCAAAATTGGCAATAAGGACATCTTTGTGCAAGATATATCTAATATTTTTTTTAATAACCTCATTATTTGGGATGAACCATTAGAAGAAGGTGTTGATTATTCTCTACCCCTTGAGACAACCCTAGCCAAAGGGGATAAAATCATGATTGATAAGACCCTTGATAGCATCTCACCTTCCATGAATCTCAATCATTCCCCCTCTAAAAATAAAGCATCTCCCTCTCCTCAACTTGGTTCTACTCATAAGGATACCCTAGTTCAAGATAAGATGGTTAACATCTATTTCGAAGATCTCCCTCTCAAAGGTGAAACTTTAAAGATTAATGTTGATCCTTCTCCTAGAGAGTTTATTCCCCATGTCGATCCTTTGGTGATAGAGGATGATATGACCTTTCCTAAAACATCAATGCCCACTCCTAGTCTCTCTCCTAAAATTGGTCTTATCCATGATAACATTTTAGTGCAAGAAGAGACTATCAACAATTCTTCCAACAATCTTGTTCATTCTTCTTCTAAGGACACCTTTGATATTCCTAAACCATCCTCAATCAATTTGATACATGTGAATGAAACACCTAATAAACCCCTCTTCACAGTTCTAGGTGCTTGTCCTTCTCAAAATTCCCCACATAAGCCTCTCTTAGTGGTTCAAGGTGGTTATGCTAATGATTCTTTTTGAACTCCTAAGAAACCTATTATCAATGTGCAAGGAGGTTATCCTACTAAGAGATCTTATGAGTATGCTAAGAAAATCATTGGAGAGAGTTATCATGCGGTTGCTCATATCTACAACACAAGAAACAATAGGCAACCTAGTCCTCCTCCAGTTATCCCAACTTCACTTCCTCTCTCTCAACTTACCCTTCCACAAGTACCTCGTATATCAAATCTTAGGAAGGAGTATGATCTCATTGAACAACTTAAAGCTACTCTTGCCAAGATTTCTATTTGGGATTTAGTTCAAACTTCACCTTCTTATCATGGGATGTTACAAGATTCTTTGAAAAACTTAGATGTCGCACCTGCAGCGACACCTAATAACATGGCTTCTTTGTTTGATCCTACGAACACACCCAAAGCTCAAATTGTATTCACACAAGATGAGTTACCTTCTCGTGAAATCCAAAATCAATATGATCCTCTTATGGTTGTGGTTATTATCCATAATAGTGCTATAAGACGAACCCTTGTGGATAATGGACCTGGCCTTAATGTTTGTGGTGTGGACTTATTGGATAAGATTAATGTGGATCATTCTCTCATCGAATCTTCTTCTCTTACTATTTGAGGCTTTGATAATGTTGCTAAACAATGCCTAGGTGTCATAACCTTTCCTGTTAAGGTAGGTCTTATTGTGTTACCTACACCTATTCATGTTATGCCTGGTAATTTGACATATAACCTTCTATTAGGAAGACCTTGGATTCATAGCATGGAAGCCATCCCCTCAACTTTGCATAGGCAAGTCAAATTCATTTATATCAATACGACACACTCCTTGTTAGCTGATATCAAACTTCAAGAAGCATTAAAATCTGGATCTTCTTGTTCAACTACTTCCCATTCTTCTGCCAATCCTTCTTATTCTTCTTCAAATACATCTACTTCTTTTAATGATGTTGTTCCTTCTAGTACTCCTGATTCTCCTACTCAATTGGAATCTCCTCCCAAGGATCTCTTTTCTCCCGAAGAAGTGCTCACAAATGATGATTGGAAATCTCTAGACTTTACCCCTACTTTTATAGGAGAATATAGGGTACCTTGTAACAGATATAAGATTGAGAATGAGAAATCTAAGGAGGAACCTAAAGATAAACCCACCTTATCTAAACAACTAAGTAACCATTTTGTGGCTGCTTCTAATTCAAATGATTCTTCAAATCCTTCCTCTAATTCATATAGCACTGAGAGCTATGGGGCATCGCCATATCTTTCTGATTTGGCATCCCTTTATGGTCATGGTTTTCACATTTTAGCTAAGAGTGGCTATGATGGCAATGGTTGTGGCGCAAATGAACAAGGAATTAAAGTTCCTTTAGAACATAATACACATGAAGCTTCATTTGGACTTGGATATAATCCTTCTAAGCCCACCAAGCATCTAAAAGACCATCTCTCAATGTGAATGCTATATTTAGTAGTGATGATAACCTCACCTCAATTAAATCATCTTCTACTTCTTTCAAAACTCATCCTCCTCATAAGGACATCTTGGTGATGAACAAATCTCTTTATGAATCTCCTCAAGAGATTTATAATCCCACTTATGAGGCTTTATTTTCTACTCACTCTAAAATCCATTCTTCTAGGAAAAGGCTCTTATGAATTATACTTCCCTTTCCCAAGATTCCACTGTGCAAGAGAAGTATGACTTAGTGGCCTATTCTTCTCCTATAAAATTTTCTCTTTCTAAAGATCCTTTAAGCTTCATCATTTTATACATGTTTTTAATCTCACTTATAGTAGAGCATTTAACATGTCATATTCAAATACCTCATTCAATCTATCATGTCTTTAAATAACATTAATGGCTATTATGTTGCTCATCATTATGTGACATTGGTAGCTCACTTAGTGGGGGATCATTGTCATTCATGATGGTACAATTTCACGTGCAATCATAATTTTGGAAGCAACATAATAGCCTATTTCTATCTCATTTCTTCTCCCTATATATATGGGGGGCAAGAGTGATTTCAAACATCTCTCCTTCTTAAGATTAAAATCTCCCCTTTGTGAAGTAGTGTCTTCTATAAGGATTTCTTATTGATTGTAGAGGTGTATTCATATTTGAATACCTTCTCTCATATTGGAACACGCATCCCTAATGGGTATCTTAAGTACATATCCTTTACTGAGACCTCCTCCTTGGTGTTGGAAGTCTTTGATCATTCATCAATTTATTTTATTCATTGAGTAGTATATTTTATAATAAACCCTTCTATTTTGTGCATGTGCATATCCCTGATGAGGATCTCTTGCCTCCTTTTAGAAGAGTGTTGTTATAAATAATCTCTCTTTGATGTCATCTCAATCCTCTGCTATTTTCAAATCTCTTGCATTCATTAATTCTAGAAGATGTTATATTTGTCTAAGACAACTCCTCTTGAAGGTATATGTCTTTTGAACAAAGATCTCTTCTCCTCCAAGGATCTCCTTTACACTTATAGCAAGATATCTCTTTTCAACTATCTTGTCCTTGCTTGAAGAGTATTCCCTCTCTTGCTTGGATTTATGACATTGTTGCATGATGGATATCTTCTTAGTGTCGAACGTAGGTATCCTTGTTCTTCTTCCTTCTCTTTACATTTGTTTCCATTTAAATCTTTCATCTTGTGTCAAAGAGCTTTCAAATCCTCACACTCTTTGTTGTGTTGGAATTGAGGCTTAGTTCTCTTTCTTACCAAATGATTCTCCATTAGTTATTGATCTTGTATCAAATATTCTTGTGAGCATTTATCATCAATCTTCTTTCACAATTCGATACGGTAAACATGATACCTTGTTTCAACTCACTAAAATTAGCAAGCCGAAACAGGGGGGCATATAACTACCCTCAAATTTTCATCACCTTCCTTAGTAAGCATTTAGGTGATTTTGTGATTTTATCTAACATGTGTTTTTGTAGGGCGCGGATCCTAATTGTGTACTGCAGATACTGCTGGGGGTTTCATCTGACAACTTGTGGATATATCCTTTTTCATGAATTTTTACTTTGCTATACTTTAGCTTGCATATGCACGTAGTGTCATATGACCGCTAAAGTGGGGGCTAAATGTAGTGTCGTAAATTGTACACCCTTGCTAGGGTGGTACAATTTCACACTTAGGTTAGCACCTGCCTTAGTGTGTTTGCATCTTGCATTATTATTTCCTTTTAAGCATTTAATTAATTAATTTAATTAAATCTAAAGTCATATTTCATCACTCCCCACATTATTAAATTGGACCCTTCACCCTAACTGTGCCCCTTTTTATTTTAATCCTCCAATAAATCATTTAATCATAAACCCTAATTATGTCTTATTTCGACCTTTAAGGCCCAATTTCGCATATCAAAACACCTCGAAATCAGCTGTAACTTTGGGATTCTCTCTAATATCCTTATATCTAACGACCCTAAAAATTTGGTGAAAAGTTGGTCGGACCATGTGCGTTCCCGCCATGGTCCTTGTCTTTTTTTTTGAAATTTCAGGAGCACAATTCTATGATATTATAATGCTTAACCCCAAAATATTGGCGAGAAATTCAATTCCTAGGTCGGCCTAAAGGCGAAATTAAGTCAAAATTAAGAACTAGGGTTTCATACATAAGAGCTCTCTTTCTTCATTTGAAGGCATCTGAGAAATTATAGGAAAAGGCTGTTGGAGCAAGCATAAGGAGCCTTCTATGTAGTGAAAGAGAAGCCTATGTGGAGTCTTCAACAACATTCAACAATATTCATCAAGCATTTGTCAAGCATTCATTATCAATTAGGAGCCTTGAAGACATTGAAGAGTAATAGGAGATCTAGTGGCACTATCTCTCTCTTGGGGATTGGTATGATTTCATGTCTTTGTATGAGCTTCTTTACATCAATTTGCATATTTACATTCATGATTTAGATCATTTAGCATATTTGGTTTGAAGCATTATCATTTACATTCACATTTACATTTAGGGTTTACTATCATGCGTGGGGTAGCTCTAGTTTCTTATCATTTAGGATCTTGCATACACACAAGGTTCTAGCACACACATTTTCAGTACATTATCAAATATTTGTGGAGGTGGAAATCACCAAAACAATGGTTTGACTAAGGAAAAACCCTATATAGCCACCCAAACCTTCCCTTTTCAGTTGCAGGTGCATAAACAGGTACCCAGAGGCACTTTTAACTCAGCAAAAGGCACAAGAACCACCCATAATCATCATATCTACCCTAATATTCCTGGGATAGGGGCATGGTGGCCTGGTCCTACCTAGGATAGTGACATGGTGCCACGGTCTCTCTTATTTTTAGTGATTTTTAGCAGGTTGCAACTTCAGGTCATCAGATTTGCAGTCTTTCAGTTGCAGCCTCCTGTCTGCAGAAACAGGACAGTGGCATGGTAACTTGGTCCAGGTCAGTTTTGTTCAATTTGCAGCATCAGGTACACATCCAAAATCCTCCCCTTTCATTCTTTCAGTATCTTAGTTTCAGATCTGTAGGTTTGTTCAATTCTAAGTTCATTTATGCTTCATTCTTCATCTCCTAACCTAGTTGATCATCCAAACCCTAGTTTTTCTCATTGTTTGCAGCAAGCGGAATAGAAACCCTAAGAGATAATCCTTGGCTCTCTCTTTCCCACAAGAAGTAGCCAAAGTGATCTATCTCCCTAGGCTCTTTCATATTCCCAATGTGTTGGCTAAAGTAGGATTAGGTCCTAGTCACCCGATCTCGCTTTTCTCGCCATCACAAGCATATGGTCCTTTTTGGCCAATTTGGCACTTTTATTGCATAGATCTATCCATTTGGTCTAATACATTGTATTTCTTAGCCTATTGGGGCAGTTGTAAAGTTGAAATCAAAAGTCCATTTTTTCATTGTTTACAAGTAGCCTATTGTACACACACTACATATAAAGTGCCAAAATCATCATTTGGGGGGGGGGGGTACTTTGATTGAGTGAATTTTGGGGGGTGTCTCTTGTGTTCTTTCATTTTTCTGCTATGTGTTCTCCTAAGTTTCCTCTTTTAACTCCACATAATTATTCTACTTGGAAAATTGATGCATGGAGTAAACTAATGGAAAAAGGACTAACTCATTACATTGATGGAACTATTGTTGCTCCCGCTGATCCTAAGGATGATCCCAATGGTCACTTGGATTGTCTCACTAAGAAAATCATATCAATTGGTAAGAAAGTATGTATCAAAGGATCTCATCTTTGATATTGATAAATGTACTTTAATTAAAGATGCTTGGCAAAAGTTTCAAGACTTGTCTGGTCAAGTTGATGAGATTAGGGGATATCAAATTGAAAGTAATCTCACCATGTTAGATCCCAATAACTTTACACAATACAAGATTATGTCACTAAAGAAAATGAGTTGAGGGCACAACTCAGTGATTGTGGCATTGATAAAAAGGATACTCAATTGATCTACAATTTGATGGGAAAACTTCCATAAGAATATGCAACATTTGTTTCTAGTTTCCAAACCCGTAGGATGATAATGGGTTAAAGCTACAAAATGCCTACATTTGATGCTTTCACATACATGTTGATGATGGAACAAACTAAGTTGATAAGCATGGGAATTATTAAGACTTCTAAGTCTCAAGCATATGTGGCAACTCAAGGTAACAAAGGAAATCAAGAAAAGGACAAGTCAAACAATAAGAAAGGGCAATCAAAGCCTAAGGACAAAGCACCACCTTCTCCACAACAAGGAGATTCATCATCTTCCAAGAAGGACAATTCACCAAAGAAGGAGAGAGCAACTTGTGCGTACTGTAAGAAGGTTGGTCATGAGGAGCATTGTTATCATTCTAAGAAGAATGATGACCTCCCACATATACTCCAAAAGAACAACATCGATTTGCCTAATGCCTACAAGAAGGAGGATTCGTCACCTTCCACTTCCTCACAATCAAAGGGGAAAGGACAATCATTTATGGCATAAACAAGTGGGAATACTCACTCTTTTGGGACAAGAAAAGGATAAGCTCTTTGTGCTACTACAAGTCATGATTTAGGGAGATGGCTTCTATATTCAGGGGCTTCTCATCATATGGCATCTTCGCAGTCTATGTTATCTTCATTTGAGCCTTTCACCATGCCGCAGATTTGGATGGGCAATCATACATACATGGATGTGATTGGGAAAGGATCTATTGCCATTGGGGATAAAACCTTCAATTATGTGTTGTGTGTACCCCATTTGAAAAACAATCTTCTTTCCATCTATCAAATCACACATGGGGCAGTAAAGAAAACTGTGGAGTTCACACCTAAGTCAGTTATCATTAGAGACTTGGAGAGTAGATCTATCATTGAGACTGGGGTTGTGGATCATGCATCTTGGTTATATTCCTTTTCAGATTTTGTTCCTATTGATGAAGATGATTTTACATATGATGATCACACTTCTTATGATGATTCAAATTTTGAGGAGAACTTTGGGTACTCGAACTTGGGGATTCTCACATGTGAGCCCATTCTTGAGCCTTGCATTTCATCTGGACTCCTATTGATATCACATCACCTATTGCACCTGATGATGCAGATAGTGCGATAGTTTTTCCTTCTTGTGATTTAGTGCAACATGATATTTCTTGTTTTCCAGCTTCAGTTCATTGGGATACCTACTTGACAAATATTGGGGGTTTGTTTGTGGAATCCTACATTGCAGATTTGGGAGACATCATTGATGATATTCATATCTTCTCTTCTCTTTGATGATCCTTCTTCGATTGTTGCGAGGTAAAACTATGAACATCTTGTTCATTCTCTACATGATCATTCTTTCGAGGTTGAAATAATTGTGGATTCTTATGTACAACAGGTCTCTTTATCCTTAGAGGAGACATATGAGTCTTTGGATCACGTTCTACGTTCTTCTCCACTAGATCTTGGAGTGTCTTTTTCAATAGTGTGGATCAATTCACCACCTTTGGAGGGGGTATCTTTCAACATCGACATGGGAACACTTGAGCAGTTTTCAGAGACTTCATTCATCATGAGTTTTTTTCGTCCATCTTCCCTTCATGATTGGGGAGACTTCATGGATACAACTTTGGTTTTGTTTCTTCCCAGGGGGAGAAACGTGGCTCAACGATCGTGGAGAAGTTTCTTCATTCAGTTTTGAGCTTCTACCATTGGTGCAGATTCTACATCGAGGGGGGGATACTTAATCTCTCTTCTTATTCTTCTCTCATATGGGGGGGAATTTTTCCTCACATGAGGTTTTGTGCTTCACATTCTTCTTTGAGAGTTCTTTGTATATTTTTCATCTCTCTTTTGGGGGTGGGTTTTTCCCATTGGGTTTTTCTCTCTTTCCCCACTTTATGGGAGATTGCATTTTCATTTGTACATGGGTACCTAACATGGCTTTGTAGTCGGGACCCATCTTGGATTGCTTAGTTGCATTGTAGACTAAAGTGCATTCCCCCAAGTTGCACTTAAGGGGGGCTCTTGGTGTAATTATTTATTCATCTTGGATATAATTACACTTTACTTAAGTTTACTTAGGTACATGCATAACATTGTAGTTTTCATATGAGACACTTAGGGAGATATGCATACATTGAGAGTGTGCATATAGGAGAATTTCCACCTTTTATGGTGTGATCTTGTTGTTACTTTATCATATCCACTTATTGTGGGATGATAATTCCACCTTCGATGGGTGATGCACCTCATGTGGAATATTTTACTATTTCTCCTACCTACCCCTACCTACCCTTGTATCTTATTGAGCCACATGTCATGTCATCATTGTGTGATCTCTTAGCCTTGCCTTTATAAGCAAGCTCTTGTAATGATCCAGTTGATCTCTTTTGCATCTTGATAGGAATACAATTTATTCTTGTCATATTTTATCTCTCTTGTCATTAAGCTATCTATTGGTCTCTTTGATCTTGGTTGCTTCAAGCATAATCTCATACCTTCGAAGGCCTTAATGAAATTTTTTGCACAATCAACGTCTAAATGCCATACATCCCTACAACTCAATTTATGTAATTACACTAAAATTAATTTGAGACTCATAGGTTGAAGCAACAAAAGCTAGTATCTACAAAACTGCTAAGAATAACAATAAGGCATCTCTTGAAAGTATTATAGAGTGAGTATTAGAAGAAATGTTTGAGGCGAGATTAGTATTCTTCATTATCTTCATTCCATGTAGATTTCATCTTTTTAATTTTTTGATTCGGGAGTATCCCAAAGAATTTTTCATGCATTTCATTGTGTAACTTTAATTTGGATTGCAATAGAGAACCAAAGTTTAGTAAGATCTCATTCATTACTTATCTAGATTTTAATGGTAATGGATTAATCTACACGAATTTATTGTCACCAGAAGCTCACAGTTCATAACATAACCTTTTCATACCTTGTGTATATGGTGAAAATGGATAACAATAATAATGATATTGAAAGGCTAAATGAATTCAACCACAAAACCCTAGCCTAACAACAACAAAGATCCACCATAACATATGAAGATTACCTAAGACAATGCAAATCAAATGAAATCACAAAGATTATACCATCACATGTCCAATAGGGTTTGGATCTCCATTCTTCCTATCTCCATTGATCTTGCTTGATATATTTGCTCTCAGATTTTATGTGCACAAGAGCTCAACAAAGAACGGAATGTGGTTGCAAGTAGGATCACCTATGTTCAAAAGCGTAGTGTAGTCAAGTAGTCAACGGGGGCCTTGATAATGAAGGAAGCATTTCCTTATATAGAAGACACTATATGAAATGGAGGGATAAGATTGAGAGGTGTAAAAGGAGGTCGGCTATGATTAGAGGGTAGGTAAAAGAAATAATAAAATAATGAAAGGGGTAGGTAGTATATGAATTAAGAGATGAATGACATGTGTCATGGGTAGAAAAGACTAATGAATTGATTAAATAAATAAAGATTTATATAATTAATAGAAGAAGTGGCATAATTAAATAAATAAAATATTTATTTAATTTAGGAAAAGGATAATTTAAATAAATAAATGTATTTATTTAAATGAGAAATAATGCTAGAAGAGGATAAATGAATTAATTAAATAAATAAAGATTTATTTAATTAATAGAAGAATTAAGCTAAGATAATTAAATAAATAAAATATTTATTTAATTAGACATGACAATTTTGGGTGTCTACATTTTGCCCCTCTTTGAGACAATGCGGCTTGTTGCGTTGTTTCAAAGAAGATAAGATGAACTGATACAGAGTTGCCCCAAGATGGGAATGATATGCCCCCTTGAGAGATTTGATGAAAATATCTGAAAAGATTGTAGACAATCTCTTGATAAGAAAGAGAGGCTAGAATGGACTAACCGGATAAAGTGACAGAGTCACGGGATAATGAAGACAGACTCGGGAAACGAGGGCTAGGGGTAGGGTAGTCTATAAGATAGACCACGGGGGAAATACATCCTCATTGTCATCTACACATCCACGAGAGCAGAGTGCAGAGTGAAAATAGAGCAGCATCAGTCAGCAGCGATGGCCTTCATTCACAGATTCGACTGCGTTCGCCGATTTTAGAGGCCAGCTGAGGCAGGAGAGCCGATAAGTACCACCAAACCTCTTCATACTTTGACACATTTAATATTGTCATTTATGCATGGTAGATAGAGCAATAAATGCGCTTAGAATAGGGTCCCAAAAAATGTCAAAAATGTTTAAGCGCGTCTGCGTTGGTGCCAGGCGCGTCTGTGTTTGTGCCAGGCGCATCTGCGTTTGAAACCGCGTCTGTGTCAAATGCGGCCGCGTTTGTGATGGTCAGGTGCGTCTGTGCCAAGAAGGCACGTCTGTGTCGCCCAGGCATGTCTGTGTAGAGTATAGGCACGTCTGTGTTTTTCAGGCGCGTCTGTGCAGTCTTTAAGCGCATTTATGTTAGGTAAGCGCGTCTGTGTGAAGTTTTGTCTTCTAGGTCAAATCGACAGTTCTGTGATGAACCTACGCTGTCGATTGGATAAGCTGCTAAGAGGATACACTCAAGCAGGTCCTCTAGGGAAGACTAGGATAGATCAAGGCACTTTGTGATGAACAGTGAGTACCAAGATAGAGTACTTTGTGATGAACATGGAGTACTAAAATATGAGCAACACTTTGTGATGAACAATGAGTGCAAATGTGAGTAACACTTTGTGATGAACAGGGAGTACTACTAGTGATAAAAGCAACACTTTGTGATGAACAGTGAGTGTCACTAGGATAGATAGCCATATGCATTTAGATAAAAAGTAGCATTTTGTGATAAACAAGGAATGTCACTATGACTGACATGAGTGATTTGCTTGACTGCAGGAGTATTTGCCTATGCTGGAGTCATGGGAGAGATTTCCATCGACTCAGAGGTTGCGACCTGAGCTGACCTTTGAGGACCGAGCGGCTATTGAGGAGATGGGATTGAGACATGTTCTATATGTGCCTGAGTTTCAGACGAACATGGGACTGTTGACTGCGCTAGCGGAGAGATGGCACTCCGAAACATGTACTTTTCATTTGCCGATGGGGGAGATGACAGTCACCCTTGAGGATGTATACAAGATTCTATGGATACCGATCGATGGGGAGCTGATCCCATACGATCGAGATGGAGATAGGGAGGCCCTGAGATGAGTATTCTAGGACCCAGGACTGGAGATGAGGGCAGGACACGTGGCGTGGGACACTATGACAGCCACATGGGCTAGCGCTGCCAGCAGTGGTAGGAGGAGCGATCAGTGGGTTCCTGTGTCCAGATAGGGCGACACGGGGGTTGGCTGTGGGTTGGGGAGGAGCACTGGAGACACTTGTGTCATAGCACACCAGATATGCTTGGGGACCGTGTGTGCTGGCACACCTTTACTATGAGCTGCATCAATTCGTGTACCACAGATCAGTGGGATTGGGCTGCGGGATGACATTGCTGCAGGTGTGGGCTTATGAGCATTTGCTAGTGACGAGGCTGATACACTTCAGAGGCAGGGGTCAAGGACGTAGTTTTGTTCACTTGTATGATATGATCACGTCGCAACCACGGATTGGTAGGTTGGAGCACTAGCAGCGAGTGATAGATGAAATTGACATGGTCATATGGAGACCATACTTGAGATGTGAGCAGTGGGAGGATGATGCAGTCGAGCTTCCCTACACTTTTCGGAGCAGGTACTTGATTGGGTGGATGCCTTATGTGCTGGAGAGGCAGCTAGTGGACAGGGTTGGCAGACAGTTTGGTAGGATCCAGAGGATGCCTCGGGGCTCAGGCATGTATGCACAGACTGTCAGAGATCAGGCACAGTTTGGACCCCTATTGTCATATGATCAGGCAGTTACGCAGCTGGTAGAGATGATGCCCCTACCCTAGGACATGTGGCCAGAGATTGAGGATGCCAACATGGATATTGAGTACATAGCATACTGGGTAGAGCATCCATTCCCACGCCTAACGGATCCGGGAGAGCCATTAGATGGGGATGGTGGTGGGGATGATGATGATGGTGGAGGTGATGGGGGCAGAGGCCGACGGAGGAGGAGGGGAGCAGTTGGAGAGAGGAGGGTTGCACCACGGAGGGAGGGTGGAGAGGAGAGACAGGTTCGGGTGGTGAGGGGTCGCGGTGGATTGCCACTACAGGTGCCAGTAGCACAGGGTCTCAGACAGGTACAAGTACAGGGACAGGGATAGATACAGGGATAGGTACCAGTATAGGTATAGGCACAGGGGCAGGCACTCGTATAGGGGGAGCCATAGGCAGAGGCGGAGGGGGCTGACGCAGAGGAGGATTAGCTGATAGAGCTGAGGGAGATCTACCAGGGATAGGCAGATGAGATCCAGGAGTTGGAGAGGGAGACGGATTGGCTCAGAAGGAGGCTCAGAGATACTGAGCGGGAGCGAGATCAGGCTATTCAGTGTTATACAGAGGTTGAGACAACACTGAGGGCGGGGAGACAGGTAGCGGAGGACATAGGGGCAGGATATGCTTATGTCCTGCAAGCAGGGGAGGAGATTGCGTACTGGCAGGATCTCTATTATGGTGCAGTGCCAGCGGATTAGTGGGAAAGGAGCTTCCATAGACCGTCGCGTACAACGACAGCTACGGGAGGGAGCCGGAGGAGACAGGCATCGAGTGGTGGGGTTATGGGTCCTCCACCACCACTAGATAGAGGGGACAGGCGGGATGATCCTAGGGCGGGTCCTTCAGGGGCTCAGATTTCATCGAGGCCAGGCGGCTCCGAGGGAGGGAGTTCATCATAGCCATAGAGGGTTCCCTATGTATCAGTATTGTACGATTTTTGCATGATGATGTAGACACCTGCGGGTGCTTGTAGCCATATGATTTTGACATCATTGTATCATGACACTTCATATATATATGAGATGATTCATCTTTGCGGCAGCTATATGCATGTGTACCTATGTGATGAGATGTTCTTATGTGATGCTTATGATATGGATGCAAATATGTATATGATGCAATGCAATATATATATATATTTTTGTTCTTTTATGTTTTATATGTGTATGCATGATGCAAATGTGAATGTATGTAATGCAGATGAATATGATAATGCAAATGACTATTTACATGATGAGAATGTAAAATGTTCTAATATGTGTTGTGTGCAGGATGTGATGCAGTTGTGATATCTATATGTATGTATGAAATGCTTATATGTGGTAATGCAGGTGCAACTACATGAAATGCAAATGTTTTTGGTGTGTCATTATACTCAGTCATGTGATAGCACGCTACACAGACTCGAGAAGGATGATGGAAGTCATTGAAGAAAGGGGGATGAAAGATAGAAGATATGAAAGTGAAAGAGCTTCTTGTGCGTTATCATCATTGAGCTTTATTATGGCAAGTAGGTTATGACAATCGAGGCATATGTTCGACCCAGAAAGTCATTGTACCTGCTTGCATGTAGATAAGACAGTCACAAACAAGGAATGCCCCAGTTCATACTAGACTCATAGTGTCCTCATATCCTTGGACAAGTCATAGCATTACTAAGAGACAATCCACAGACAGCAAAAGAAAATAGGTGACGATACCCCATCCTCACCTTTCTAGTCAAAGACATCTTGGAGATAGAATCTCTAGTCAGAGACATCCCGGAAAAGCTAAAAGACATGTCACCAAAAAGGATGAAATCAAAAGAAAACCAAGAATCAACACCAACATCCACTGTAGCCCTCAAGTTTAGTGTCTCTTATCACTTGTATAAGTCTTATTTGATTGTGGTCACAATGTTTACTTTCACAGAAAGGATAGATAGCACTGAATCATATGTTGTCTGAGTCTGTTGAAAGATTTGATTTGTTGAAGCCCATTGTTGCTGTTGTGTCTCATCTGAAACTGACTGAATCCATGAAACTGATACTTTATTACGGAGAAGATGAAACTTTATTGTGGATCTGTGATGCAAATGTTGCTTTATTGTGGATTGTGTGTGGATAGATTGAAGGAAGCTGGAAGAAACTGTACTCCTCGAAACATGTGATGTTCTCAGTTCCACACCCATTACTAGACGTAGGATTTTGCCTTAGCCATAGATAGGATCTGATTTATTATGGATGGAAAGGGATGAAAAGGGAGGTTTATTATGAATGGCTAACCAATCTTAGGGAGATCAATAACAAGCCATGATGGGAATGGGTAAGTTTGTTAAGGATGAATTGGTCGTGAGTGTGTGCAAAGTGAAGTGATGAAAGAGAATCCTGAAGGAGGGAGGAGCAATGTCTCTACGCATGGCACTGGTGACCCAGTTTTCACCATGGTACTTGCCCGCGGCGCCACCGAAGTGGTTTTCACCATTGGAAGAAATTATTTCTCTTTACTTTTTTTATTTTTCAATGTTTTTTGTGTCACAAGGCGCCTGTTTGCCAGGTTTTCACCAAGTAACGATTTTTTTTTGTTTTATAATTTTTTTTTGTATTTTTTGAATTAGGATACTCTGAAGAGCTATGTGTAAAACCTGTGAAGGTGCATGCTATTGATAGGATCCTCCAAAGGTTCACCTTCTGTAGTTGAGAGCTGATATGCCCTAGATCCATATGCTGCTATAATGATGTAAGGACCAAGCCAATTTGGTTCAAACTTGCCCTTCCTCTCTCTGTCTTGTTGATTTTTAGGATTTTCTTTGAGAACTAAGTCCCCTACCTCAAATGTGCGAGGCTTGACCTTGTGATTGTAGCTGCGATTCATTCGTTGTTGGTAAGCCTTGAGATGATTAAAAGCAGTTTGTCTTTGTTCATCCAGTAGTTCTAGGTCTTGTAAGCGAGAGACCCTATAGTCTTCATCATTGATGATGTTTTGCAAAGAGACCTGTAAAGAGGGTAGCTCAACCTCAATAGGCAAGATAGCTTCAGCGCCATAGATAAGTGAATAGGGTGTAGCTCCTGTAGGTGTGCGGACACTTGTGCGGTAGGCCCAAAGTGTAGGATTAAGTTGGATATGCCAATTACGGCCAGCGTCGTCAACTGTCTTCTTTAGGATTTTAAGGATTGTTTTATTAGATGCCTCAGCTTGACCATTACCTTGGGGGTAATATGGTGTGGAGAAATGATGAGAAATATGAAAGCGGTCACAGAGTTCACGAACATCCTAATTTTTGAAGGGACACCCGTTATCAGTGATAATGGAAACAGGAATACCGTGTCAACAAATGATATAGTTGAGGATGAACGTAGCAATCTGTTTTCCAATGACTTGTGTGAGAGGCATAGCTTCAATCCATTTTGTGAAATACTCTGTGGTAGTGATAATGAATTTATAACCATTGGAAGAAGGAGGGTGAATCTTGCCTATGAGATCGAGTCCCCACTGACAAAAGGGCCAAGGAGATGTAATTGGTTGAAGTTCTTGTGCTGGCGCATGTATGAGGTCTCCATGAATTTGACATTGCTTACATTTCTTGACAAACTGATATGAGTCTTTTTCCATATTGGGCCAATAATATCCAGTCCTGATGAGTTTCTTGGCCAAGGTAGGACCACTAGCATGTGGACCACATATCACTTCATGCACTTCCTGTAACGCAATCTGAGCTTCGTTGCTTTCTAAACATCTAAGAAGAGTGCCATCTAGACCTCGCCGGTATAGGATATCAGCTAAAATGACGTATCGAGAGGATTGGCGAATGAAAGTGCGACGTTGGTTATTTGATAGATCAGGAGGTAGGATATTGTTACGAAGGTATGTGAAAATGGAGCCATATAACTGGGATTTAGGACCGACAACACATATCGTCTCAGTAGGCATGATCTCATATGAAGGAACCAAAAGGTTATCCACCAAGAACTCATAGCAGGTCTCATTTGGAGGTAGATCGATCAGTGAAGCAATTGTAGCCATGGCATCTGCGGCACGATTCTGCTCTCTTAGTATCTGCTCAAAGTCTATCTTTGTGAAGTGTTTTTCAGGTCATCCACCATTTGTTTATAAGGCATTAATTTTTCATCTTTTGTTTGGTAATCATCAGTTGCTTGACGGATGACAAGTTGAGAGTCTCCAAAAACACGAAGTTCCTAGATCTTCCATTGAACTGCAATTCGTAATCCTATTGTTAATGCCTCATATTCCACTATATTGTTAGTGCAAGGAAATGATAAGCGGTATGATTTTGGTATAGAATCCCCTTGAGGAGTTATAAAGAGGATGCCAGCTCCTGCCCGATGCTATGTGTATGAGCCATCGGAGTACAGTTCCCATGGCTTTGCATGTGACATTGTCAAAATGGATTCATCTGGAAATTCTGAACTTAGAGGAACATCATCTATCATGGGAGCTCTGCTAATTGATTTGCGATGGCTTGTCCTTTTATTGCTTTTCTGTCCACATACTCGATGTCGAATTCACTCAGGATCATTACTCATTTGGCTAGTCGCCCAGTAAGTGTTGCTTTATTGAGAAGGTATTTCAATGGGTCTATCCTTGCAACCAACTTAGTCTTATGAGTGAGCATGTAATGTCGTAATTTCTGCGAAGCAAAGACCACGGCGAGACATGCACGCTCAATTGGTGTGTAGTTTAGCTCATATCCCACCAATGTGCGATTGATATAGTATACTGCTTTTTCCTTGCCCTCAGCAATTTGTTGTGCTAAGAGTGCCCCCAGTATTGTTGGAGTAGCTGATATGTATAGTAACAGTGGTTGATCTGGAACTAGTGGCATCAGAACTGGCAGATTGAGTAGATAATCTTTGAGCATCTGGAAAGCCTGTTGACAGTTATCATCCCATTTGAATTTGATGTTTTTATGTAGCAGGTGCTAAAAAGGATTACACTTATCTGCAAGTTGTGTTATGAATCTTCGGATGGACTGGAGTCTGCCTTGTAAGGATCAAAGTTGACTAATATTTCTTGGTGGTTCCATCTCCAAGATGGCCTTGACTTTTGCTGGATCGGCTTCAATTCCTCTTTTGGATACAATGAATCCTAGGAGCTTCCCGGAGGTTACTCTAAAGACACATTTCTTGGGGTTTAATCTTACTTTGTACTTTTCCAACTGATCAAAGACGACTGAAAGTATGTCCAAATGTGTATTTCTGTCTATTGATTTACCCAAGAGGTCATCAACATAATCTTCCACGGTTACGTGCATGAGATCATGAAAGATAGTAGTCATGGCTCTTTGATATGTAGCACTTGCATTCTTTAGCCCGAAGGGCATGACATTCCAGCAGAAAGTTCCCCACGGAAAAGTGAATGATAATGGTAGAGACATAGTTGTCCATCGAGATGTGATCGATAGTTGAATCATAGTTGTAGGATACTCTGGTATAGTTGGTTTGATCATCTGTGACTTTAGCTTTTCTTTTGTCATGTTTTGGGAGTGGTTCCTTAAACATCTCATGTTCTTGATTGGATGAGTGCCCTTCAATCTCAATGTCACCCCTATCAATGAGATCTTGTATGATGTTCTTCAGTCGATGGCAATTTCCTGTTTTATGACCTTTGCTCTTATGAAATTCACAATACTCATCATCATTCCACCAATTTGGTTTAACCTTTGGTTCATGTGGAGGAAAATCTGGAATTGTGATTACTTTGTTTGCCACTAGCTTCTTGAAAACTGACTCAAGTGGTTCTCCCAATGGAGTGTACTTCCTTCGTGATCTGGAAGTTGTTTGAGTATTCACTTGATTGTTTGTAGAACTTGATCCAGAAAAAATGAATTTGGGTCGCACAGTGTTGGCATCAAAAACACCATCATTGACTGTGTTCTTGTTTTTATTCCAAAATCTTGGCTTGTCTTTTCCTTTAAAGTCATCTTTGTTTTCCTTGAATATCTTAATGACTCCTTGTTCAATTAAGACCTTTTCTGTCACTCAGCCTTTTTCAATAACGTCCTTGAAGGTGGACAAACAAGATTTTCTTAGATCATAGCCAATGTCTTTGTTAACATTCTGGGTGAACATTTCTACCATTTGTTTTTGTGGAATTTCACAAGAGCATCTGCTGGCTAGATTTCTCCATCTTTGTAAGAATGATGCAAAAGACTCTCCCTCTTTTTGCTTGGTGTTGCACAAAGTAGTGACTGATATGTCTGTCTCTATATTGTAGGAGAAATGTTGGATAAATGCCTCTGCTAAGTCACCCCATGACTTAATGCCAGGTGGAAGTTGGGAGAACCATTCCATAGCTTGATCACCTAGGCTTTGTGGGAATAATCTCATCAAATATGTCTCTTCTACTGCTACCTCAATGCAAGCTGTGAAAAACTGTCTTATGTGTGCCTTAGGATCCCCTTTTCCTCTATACTTATCAAACTTAGGTGTCACAAAGTGTGTAGGAAAAGGAGGCATTGGAATGCTCTTGTCAAATGGATAAAGACATATGTCTCTCATTGTGTATGTTGGCTTTGGTGTATTTATGTCCTCCATTTTCTTTTGTAAGTCCCTGATTTGTTGCTCCAAATTGCTCTTAGGTGGAGATCGACTTCTTGGACCATACCCCATGCATTTAACATCCTTGTTGAAGATTTTGTATTTTGAAGTTGCAGATCTGACATTTTCGACAGCATTTTGATATTTTCGCGTCTGCGCACTTTCGGACCGCATTTTTGATTTTATGGCATGTCTGGGACATCTGGAGTCGCGTCTGTGTTATTGGCAATATTTTATTTTGCAGGTTCCAGGAAAGAGCGTTTGTGTTATAAAGTTGTGTCTGCGTTGTTTTTTGCCGCGTCTGTGTCCAGAAGCTGCGTCTGCGTTCTTTAGTCGCGTCTGTGTCTCACAGAATCGCGTCTATGTCACAAAGTCACATCTGTGTTGAGGGTAATCACGTCTGTGTTCACGAGTTTCAAATTTTGGGTTTTTATTGATTCAGTTTTCAAATTTTGCATTTAGGGTTTCAGATCTGGTTTATTTTGAGCTAACATTTTTAGATCTAGCTAACAAAATTTGTGCAGCTTGTCTTGAAAACAAAATCGTTTGGTTGAAGGCCCCTATTTTCACAAAATCTTTTGGATCTAAAATTTACCTAACTTGTGTGCTTGCAGGAAGGGGTGATTATTTCAAACAATCCAAACTACTAATAAATCTTTTTTGCAGGTCCTTGGCAAGGGTTTTTGGATTTTTATTGTGTGCCTTGTTTTTATAGACTAGCAAACACTTCAATTGGTGCACTAAAATTGAATCATTGTCTTTTGTGTCCTGAGCAATAGGCTCTTTTTGTTTAATCTTTAGAGGGCCTATCTTCCCATGTGGTCATTAGGACTACTAGTGAGAAGAGAAAGACCCAAGTGGTAGCAAGGAAAACCCACCTCTTCCGAACCACTATAAACAAATGTATTCATGGTGAAAACTATGGATAACATGTGCTGATTAGTTCATACCGACACTATGTCTCCCTATAAACCCATTTGATCAAATTTATTTGATCAGTTGTAGGGCGTAACCCCTACCGGCTGGGAGCCTTCTGTATTTACAGAGCTGAAAGTGCTGCATGTATGGCCACACGAGTGGATGCCCTTACTAGCACCTTTTTGTTTTAGAAGCCCAAATCCTTCTAGTTGTTGGGGCAGGAGGTCGGACCTCTAGTAGCGGCCCACACACATATGGTTCTTAGTAGAGATACAAAGTTCGCCACGGGGAGTTTTCGTGGGGACTGATGCTTGGCTGACCCGAGAAGTGAGTGCCGAGGGTGGAGCCAGTGAGGTCAAGCATCTAAGTATCCACTCTGAATAGCGTAGCCTCGGGGGTAAAACCCCATGTGGGATCAACAACTATTGTCTTGGCCAACCATAAGAATTGTGCTTGACTTATTTTCAACATTCAAAACATTCAAGACCAAACAACAAAACATTGTGTCTTTTGTGTCTTCAAGTGTATGCAAAACATTTTTTTACATCAATAATACACTTTTTTTTGAGTCATTTTTTGAGTCTAGACACTTAGAAACATTGGGTCTTCATCAACACTGTGTCCTCTTGTCACGAAAAATAGTCAAACAATCAGATTTGGTCACAACAAAACAACTTCACAGATTGGAAAGAATTACACAAATTTTACAGAAACGCGTCTGTGTCTGACATAATAGCATCTGTGTTGTATAACTGCGTCTGTGAAGGGCAGAATCACGTCTGTGTTCCCAGAATAAACATTACACTTTGCAAAAAAATCTCAGAAGCGCGTCTATGTTGAACAAAGCCACGTCTGTGTCAGGAAACCGCATCTGTGAAGTATACAGGCGCGTCTGTGTTTAGAATTGAAAAACTATTACAGTCCAACAAACAAACACAGTCGGTTTCAGAATTCTTGAGCTTCCTAGGTCATTTCTCCAGGGTTTCATTTAGCAGTCAACCTATCCTTGGGTCTCACAAAGTCTATCATTGCTTTACATCTCACTTTACATTCACAATTGTCTAAACTTGAGTCAAAAGGTCACTTGCTTGTCCTCATCATACTTTGTCAACACACTACATACAACAACACTTTGCTAAGTGGTCCCTCATCAAGGTCTATCACCTTTGGGTCTCATTTGTTCTTACTTAGAGTCAAGGTCAACTTACCTCATCAAGAGAAACTATCCTCTCTTTGGAAGTCACACCTACTCTACTACATACATACTTGGTCTTACACTTTGGACATTGCAAGTACACCTCAGATTCATTTACATTCCATCCAACTCTTGGTCTTCCATACTTTTTCCATTTTCATCTAGTCTCACACATCTTGGTCAATACCTAGTTCATGGTTGAAACTTGTCTTCAAAAATCTAGGAGAGAAACTAAAGAGGCTCAAGAGTCCGCAAACATGAGTTCTTATGAGTATAAGAATGATATCTTTTTCAATTCTGATCATACCACATTACCTGACATGGATGCTTATAGAAACATTCCAAATGTTGAGAACATGGACACCACAAACAACAATGCTACACACAATGACAATATGGACAACTTTTCAGTACATTCAACAGATGTGGAAGAATCCATTATGAATCCCCATTTCAATCGATTGGTTGAGGAAATAATGAGGAGGGATAGACAATACTTCTTACAAATGATGGCACAAAGTGGAGCCAAGATACCTCATGATTTTGACATGTCTCAAATAATGGAAAATCAACCTTTGCAACAACCTCACTCCAACATGGATCAAAGGAGACCTAATAGTGGAGGCAATAAAGGACCACATATGGTACCTGAATCACCATCATCTTTGTTTCAAAAACCAAAGGTCCCATACACACATGGTCAAGCATATGATACTCACCTTCGCAGGCCATTATGGAAGTCTTATGCAGACAGATATGCTCAATCACATACCAATGCTAAGGATCAACCACCAAAGCAATTGGATATTCAAAGGCATGCTCAAAATTTGGACACAAGGAAACCCCGTGTCAAATTTGGGGGCAACATATTAGAACATGACATGCCTATAGAGTATGGTATACATGGACAAAATAGATATTTCGTTCCTCAACATGAATCTATACCAAGTGGATCTCATCATAAGTATAGAGGAAAAGGGGATCCTAAGGCACACATAAGACAGTTTTTTACAGCTTGCATTGAGGTAGCAGCAGAAGAGACATATTTGATGAGATTATTCCCAGAAAGCCTAGGTGATCAAGCTATGGAATGGTTCTCCCAACTTCCACCTGGCATTAAGTCATGGGGTGACTTAGCAGAGGCATTTATCCAACATTTCTCCTACAATATAGAGACAGACATATCAGTCACTACTTTGTGCAACACCAAGCAAAAAGAGGGAGAGTCTTTTGCATCATTCTTACAAAGATGGAGAAATCTAGCCAGCAGATGCTCTTGTGAAATTCCACAAAAACAAATGGTAGAAATGTTCACCCAGAATGTTAACAAAGACATTGGCTATGATCTAAGAAAAGCTTGTTTGTCCACCTTCAAGGACGTTATTGAAAAAGGCTTAGTGACAGAAAAGGTCTTAAATGAACAAGGAGTCATTAAGATATTCAAGGAAAACAAAGATGACTTTAAAGGAAAAGACAAGCCAAGATTTTGGAATAAAAACAAGAACGCAGTCAATGATGGTGTTTTTGATGCCAACACTGTGCGACCCAAATTCATTTTTTCTGGATCAAGTTCTACAAACAATCAAGTGAATACTCAAACAACTTCCAGATCATGAAGGAAGTACACTCCATTGGGAGAACCACTTGAGTCAGTTTTCAAGAAGCTAGTGGCAAACAAAGTAATCACAATTCCAGATTTTCCTCCATATGAACCAAAGGTTAAACTAGATTGGTAGAATGATGACAAGTATTGTGAGTTTCATAATAGCAAAGGTCATAAAACAGGAAATTGCCATTGACTGAAGAACATCATACAAGATCTCATTGATAGGGGTGACATTGAGATTGAAGGGCACTCATCCAATCAAGAACATGAGATGTTTAAGGAACCATTCCCAAAACATGACAAAGGAAAAGCTAAAGTCATAGATGATCAAACCAACTATACCAGAGTATCCTACAACTATGATTCAACTATCAATCACATCTCGATGGACAATTATGTCTCTACCATTATCATCAAGGACAAAACATCTGAGAATTCTACCCGGAGACCCAAGATTGTCCTAAAAGGTGTTGGATCTTCTTCCGAACCTACCTCTGAATGTAATGTCACAACCCGCCGAGGTAAAATCACTTTGCAAGGTGCTCCAACCAAGAACACCGCTTCCTCATCAACTAAGCCTAAGTATGACCTTGTAGAACACTTAGGGAAGACACCCGCACTTATCTCCATCCTTGAGCTTTTGTGCATATCCCCCGCACATAAAGCTATTCTTGACAAAACCTTGAGAGACACTGCTATTCCTACTGATCTGAACGTGGACCAGTTTCAAGCCATGGTGGGATACCTTTCCATTCCACACTCTCTTACATTCATAGAAGCCGATGACACCTCTGTAAGTCAGCCACATAATGCACCACTACACATTGAAGCCTTCATTCACAAACATCAAATAAAATGAGTCCTGATAGATGGAGGAGCAGGTCTAAACATTTGTACATTGAGCACAATTAAACAATTGGGATATTCTGATAAAGCTGTGAATTCTACAAACAAAATTACTATCAAAGCGTATGATGATGAAGAGCGTTCATCCAAGGGTACAGTCACCTTACCTCTCAGAGTTGGGCCAGTTACGAAGGATGTGGTTTGTCAAGTTCTAGATCTAGATCTCACAAACAACATACTCTTGGGACGTCGATGGATTCATGAGATGAGCACAATCCCTTCTACATATCATCAATGTATCAAGTTTCCACACAATGGAGTTTAAATAACAGTTAATGGTGATGCTAATCCATTCACATATTGCAACAATCTGTGACCTTGATCATAAATAACAATCCCAGTCAATCGAGAAGCTATTCCTTCATCAACATATGTGGATCCACAGTCCTTGAGAGATTCTACATCAAAACAAGGAGAGCACAAAGAAAAGTTCAAGGTTAAAGACCTAGGATGTGGTGAGTATATATTTCATGTTGACCAACTCCCACTATCTCCTAAGACATTCAGTCGACAAGAACAATCTATAAACAATTTACAAGGAATTGGGTGTGAACCACCTAGTGTTGTGGCTACTGAGTCTGAATGCAAATCTCCTCCAGTGGTGCAAGCAACTCTTGATATCAATAGTCCTAAGAGTGGTTCCAACGAAGAATCTATTGAGCATATCGCCAACCCTCTTGATAACTCACATAGCCTTACCATATCATCCACTCATTCCATTTCCACTCCACTTCCAGACTTGGCTCAACAAGAATTACAAAAGCCCTTACTCGTTGGGGATCAAAAATCAAGCTTTGAAAAGAAAAATCTAAAAGTCAATAATAAAGAAAAGTCATTTAGTCCAAATCAAAATCAAAAGCTATTGGACTTTGCAAAAATCAAGGTCAAGGATAAAAATCCAATGAAAGAAAAAGAGCAAGAGTTGATCTCCCCTAATATCAAAATAACTGGGGGCAAAAATTCTACAATTGCAAGTCAAAAAGCATACTTGTTGATCCTAAGTCTCCATCATGCTATCCTACTCTCACTTCTTTTCGCAATCATAAGCCTCCATCACTCATCCACTTGTTCCACACATCCATCTCCTTTTGGCGATACATCATGGATCTTTAATGGAACTTCCTCAAGGGACTTTGTTATCAGGGATGCCCAAACTTCTTTAGGTGACACGCATACGGGCCTGTGTAGTCCACACACTAGTAATTCTATCCCAGTTCCTTTATCAAGGAAGACAGTCACTTGAACTACATATCATTCAGTCAAGGAACAATGCAGTTACAATCATAAGGTCTAGCCTCGTACATTTGAGGTGGGTGACTTAGTTCTCAGAAAAAATCCTAAAAATCAGCAAGACAAAGAGAAGAAGGGCAAGTTTGAACCAAACTGGCTTGGTCCTTACATCATTATAGCAGCATATGGATCTGGGGCATATCAGCTCTCAACTACAGAAGGTGAACCTTTGGAGGATCCTATCAACAACATGCACCTTCGCAGGTTCTACACATAGCTCTTCAGAGTATCCTAATTCAAAAAAAAAATAAAAAAATTATAAAACAAAAAAAATCGTTACTTGGTGAAAACCTGGCAAACAGGCGCCTTGTGACAAAAAACATTGAAAAATCAAAAAAGTAAAGAGAAATAATTTCGTCCAACGGTGAAAACCACTTCGGTGGCGCCCTGGGCAAGTACCATGGTGAAAACTGGGTCACCAACACCATGCGTAGAGAAATTGCTCCTCCCTCGTTCAAGATTCTCTTTCATCACTTCACTTTGCACACACTCATGACCAATTCATCCATAATAAACTTACCCATTCCCATCATGGCTTGTTATTGATCTCCCTAAGATTGGTTAGCCATTCATAATAAACCTCCCTTTTCATCCCTTTCCATCCATAATAAATCAGATCCTATCTGTGGCTAAGGCAAAATCCTATGTCTACTAATGGGTGTGGAACTGAGAACATCACATGTTTCGAGGAGTACAGTTTCTTCCAGCTTCCTTCAATCTATCCACACACAATCTGCAATAAAGCAACATTTGTATCACAGATCCACAATAAAGTTTTATCTTCTTCGCAATAAAGTATCAATTTCATGGATTCAGTCAGTTTCAGATGAGACACAGCAACAACAATGGGCTTCAACAAATCAAATCTTTCAACAGACTCAGACAACATATGGTTCCGTGCTATCTATCCTTTATGTGAAAGTAAACATTGTGACCACAATCAAATAAGACTTATACAAGTGACAAGAGACACTAAATTTGATGACTACAATGGATGTTGGTGTCGAGTCTTGGTTTTCTTTTGATTTCATCTTTTTTTTTTTTGGTGACATGTCTTTTAGCTTTTTCGGGATGTCTTTGACTAGAGATTCTATCTCTAGGATGTCTTTGACTAGAAAGCGAGGATGGGGCATCATCACCTATTTGTATTTGCTGTCTGTGGATTGTCTCTTAGTAATGCTATGACTTGTCCAAGGATATGAGGACACTGTGAGTCTAGTATGAATTGGGGCATTCCTTGTTTGTAACTGTCTTATCTCCATGCAAATAGGTACAATGACTTTCTAGGTCGAACATATGCCTCGATTGTCATAACCTATTTTGCCATAATAAAGCTCAATGATGATAAAGCACAAGAAGCTCTTTCACTTTCATATCTTCTATCTTTCATCCCCCTTTCTTGATTGACTTCCATCATTCTTCTCGAGTCCGCGTAGCGTGCTATCACATGATTGAGTATAATGACACACCAAAAACATTTGCATTTCATGTAGTTGCACCTGCATTACCACATATAAGCATTTCATACATACATATAGATATCACAACTACATCACATCTTGCACACAACACATATTAGAACATTTTACATTCTCATCATGTAAATAGTCATTTGCATTATCATATTCATCTGCATTAGATACATTCACATTTGCGTCATGCATACACATATAAAACATAAAAGAACAAAAATAAAATAAAATTGCATTGCATCATATACATATTTGCATCCATATCATAAGCATCACATAAGAACATCTCATCACATAGGTACACATGCATATAGCTGCCACAAAGATGAATCATCTCATATATATATATATAAAGTGTCATGATACAATGATGTCAAAATCATATGGCTACAAGCACCCGCAGGTGTCTACATCATCATGCAAAAATCGTACAATACTGATGCATAGGGAGCCCTCTATGGCTATGATGAACTCCCTCCCTCAGAGCCGCCTGGCATCGATGGAATCTAAGCCCCTGAAGGACCCACCCCAGGATCATCCCGCCTGTCCCCTCTATCTAGTGGTGGTGGAGGACCCATAACCCCACCACTCGATGCCTGTCTCCTTCGGCTCCCTCTTGTAGTTGTCGCTGTACGCGACGGTCTATGGAAGCTCCTCGTCCGCTGATCCGCTGGCACTGCACCATAATAGAGATCCTGCCAGTATGCAATCTCCTCCCCTGCTCGTAGGACATAAGCATATCCTGCCCCTGTGTCCCCTGCTGCCTGTCTCCCCGCCCTTAGTGCTGTCTCAACCTCTGTATAACGCTGAATAGCCTGATCCCGCTCCTGCTCAGTATCTCTGAGCCTCCTCTTGAGCTGATCCCTCTCCCTCTCCAACTCATGGATCTCATTTGCCTGTCTCTGGTAGATCTCCCTCAGCTCTATCAACTCATCCTCCTCTGCGTCAGCCCCCTCTGCCTCTGCCTGTGGCTCCCCCTGTACGGGTGCCTGCCCCTGTGCCTGTACCTGTACTGGTACCTGTCCCTGTATCTGTCCCTGTCCCTGTACTTGTACCTGTCTGTGATCCTATACCTATCTACACCTTGCAATATCAAATCCGATAGATTGTGAGGTAGAGTATTGGACCAAATGAGCCTTCCATTGGAAATGCATCAATTTAATTAACCCTTGGAGATTCATCATTAGATTTAGATTGATCGACCTGCTTTGTAGGACATCGAATTTTGGGATACCTAGAAGTCAACTCCAAGCTTTTGGGATTCCTAAAACTTGGAGTTGATATGCAAACATCTCTTGCATTCATTCAAAATCAGTTAATGAGTTTTAGAGTATGGAAAGATTGAGAGTTAAAGCTCTTGGTTCATAGCTGATTAGATAGTCAATTAGTTAGTCCTTATCATATCTTGTATGCAAGTTTGTAATAAGCTTGTTGCTACTTTTAAGCCTAGCCATACTTGTAATTTGAATGTAATAGGCCAATGAGTTTTTTTTGTTATTCTAAGATACTAAATCAATGAGAATTTTTGCAATTCTCTTCTATTTTTGTTGTGTTAAACTCTAAGTTGCACGGTCGGATAGTCCTTTCTTTGGACCCTCCATCCACGATTGCATTAATTTTTGTATTTTTTGAAACAAACTTTGATGACCTTGTTATACACTTGTAGACGTCTAAAATTAGTTAAATTAAATATTTAATTAATTTATCCTTTCTACATAATTAATTAGTTTAATTATGTTATTCTCATTCTTCTCAGGATTAATTAAATTTAATTAAATTAATCTTGTTACTATAGCCCAATAGCTAATTTATCAAATAAATTAATTATTCTCATATTCTTCTAAAGTTGCCCAAATCATTAATTCTTCTAAATCCTCTTTAAGTTAATTAATTTTAATTAATTAACTTAAGTCATGTGATTCCTACAAATCACTTCTTCTAATCCTCACTTAGCCTAATTAATTATTTTAGAAGCTTGATTATCATTATTCCTCAATTTTATATTCCTCCACTCATTCTCTCTCCTTATATCACATCCTCCTAACTTTTCCACTTGGACTCTAATCACTCATTAAGTCACCTAATTAATCTCCTTAATCATTTGCACACCCCTAATCACCTTGATCCTTTTAAAGAAATTTAAATTCTTTGAATCTCCCCATGCGTCCTCTTCCCAAGGAATTTTTAATTCCTTTATTCATTTAGACTTCCCACACATCCTCTTATTTTGGAATTTTTAATTCCTCTTCCCTTTCTCCAAGGAATTTTTAATTCCTTTTTTCTCTTCCCAATGTACCTGGGAGCTCTTCCCCATGAACCTTGAGAGGTGTGGAGACAAGAAATTCCTTTATGGCATATCTCTTGAATCCCACACCTTGTCCTCCCAGTCCTCTCCTCCATTTCAAATCAATCTCAACCCTTTATTTTGAAATCAATCTTGGCCCTCCATTTTGGCCTCCTCCAATCTATAAATTGGAGTCTCATCTCCTCACAAATCATCCACTTTTCATCTAATCTTATGCTGTCCATTTGAGATCCAAAATCATCCATCATGCCATCATAGTGCCCAAATATTCTCTCATCTAAGCCAAATCCCTCCCATTCATCATCATCATTCAAATCAAATCCAATCCCTCTTGTTATGTAGTTGAGAACATTCCACAATCCTATCAAAGAGCCAATCCAATCAAGTGGAGAAGGGGCATAATTTTTACTTCACCTAAGGCTCAATCCAAGGGAGGAGAAGAAGGTATAAGAGTATCATTTGCATTTTCATGATTTATTTGTATTTTTATGATTAATATATGCATGTGAGCACCCTAACCATTTTCTCTTCTCCATTTTGGCATGCCCAGTGGGACCCATTTCCCTTGAAGCTAATGATTTTTGTTGTTTTTAAAATATTTTCCTCACGGGTTAGCAGATCGACGTCTGTGTTTGCATTTCAGTGCCCCTGCTTTGCTGTTTCGACATCTTCGCTTTAGTCCTTCAATGTTTCCATTTAAATTTAAATTTTCCCGCTAACCTTTTTTTTTGAATTTTTTCATTAAAAATTGTAGATCAATGTCTGTACATGCATTGATCCACAGATCACCGTATGCACATACCTTTGACGTATGAGAATAGTTAAATCCATAGATCAACGTATGCACATACCTTCAACATATGAGCATAGTTCAATCCACAGATCAACGCATGCGCATACCATCAACGTATGAGCTCAGTTTAATCCACAGATCAACGTATACGCATAGTTTCAACATATGAGCATAGTTCAATCCATAGATCAACATCTTCGCTTGGATACTTTTCCCGCTTGTTTTTAAAATTTAAAATTTTGAATTTTTGCAGGCTAATCATTTTTTTCTATGGAGGACCCCAATCAACGTCTACACAGACGTTTCAACATCTACGCTTGCACTTCAACGTCTCTACTTATTCTGCCTACTCTCATTTTTTTTTTCAAATTTGAATTTGCATGCTAACTTTATTCTGTGCAAGGCCTCAATCAACGTCTGCACAAACATTTCAACATCAACACTTGCACTTCAACGTCTCTGCTTTAAGTGTTTATTTTCAAATTTTTGCTAACTTTTCTCTATCCTTGCATCTTTTTCGCATATCCAAGACATAAAATCACACTACTAACACTCTTTTGCAAGATGTTTTGTTGAAGACCATCTTTTCCACCATATTTAGTTTCTTTTTCTTGCATTTTAGATTAGCAAATTTTTTCATTTGGGATTAAAAAGAACATGTGTATTTTGTGTTTGGTGCACTTGCATATTGTGTAGGGTGGACCTACCGTCATACCTATTATCCTCTCCCCTCGCCTTCACGGACCTTGGGTGATGAGAAAGGTGATTGACAACACCCACATTTTTCTTTTGTAGTTGAGGGATATTCTTGATTGGGGATTTCATCACCTCACAAGGGTAGTTCGAATTGGGACACGTCAGGGATATTGACTCTCCCAACGCAATCTCAAGCAGGTTTTATGAGCCCCTATATAAATATGTCGGTCAAGCGGCTGAAGTGATGAGTGAATTAGATGTATGTGGAGGCCTCCTCTGCACCGATAAGCTTTGTTAAAGCCTTAAGTGGCTTGCGTAGAGAATCCATCGTTGGATTGGTGATCCCTTATAATTACACTAAGAACCTTGGTGATCTTTAATTATGGACTTTTGGTCCCCCAAAAAAACTTAGGAACTTACTAGAAGATAAAATAAGTTTACCAACTTATCTTTTAGATGACACTTGGTATTGCATGATTTATCCTTTTCAAACCAACTTGTCATATCTTTTAAGACAAAATGCAGGTACCTTCATGAACAACAAAACAAAAATCCTCAACTTCATCATGATGTGTGCCCTAAAATCCCAAACGAAAGAACACAAAGGCTCACATGAAAGTCTTAGCAACAAAAATTTCATCTTAATTTTGCTTTGCTTGTTGGTGCCTAAGACTTGATAGTTTATGCAACCTATCCCTTTAGGATATACAAAGAAAATGACTTATAATTTCCTAGATGACTCTCTAGGCCTAAATGACACAATGATGTTGACAATGCCAATCCTAGAGGCACATTACTGAACACCATATTATGTTAGTTTGAAAAACTCTAAATATCAAAATGAAGGATGTACTTACCAAAAAATGAAATGATATGCATACCATCCACCACTAAGCAACTTACTACCCCACTAGCTTGACCCTTGCAAGAAGTCTTCTGAACTATGACAAATCTTGGGATCCATCAAAGATAATTTTTAATCACTTTATCTTTTCCTTCAAATATAATATTTCTTTATGGACTTAAGATTCCATAAAAAATCACCAAGATATAATGTCCCCATTTTGGATTACCCTAAATCTCGCCCTTACAATTATCAAAGTTTGTTGGTTTCCTTTCTTTAATTCTAAAATTTGTTTATGATACTTCTTATATGGATTGCTTGTTCTCTTCTTGGTTTCATATCTCCTCACATAGAATTACCTATTTGATTTCTTCCTTTGTTTCTAATTTTCTCCTCATATATGTTCATATCATTCCTTCCACAATGAAATGCTCCCCATTTTTTATATCTTTATTTTTACTGGGGGAAAGCCACATCTTTTCACTAAAATCATACCATTCCCAAGGGATACATCCCCTCACAAATTGATCACTAATGTTGGTGTTAGATATAATTTAATATTTTACTATTCTCATTCCTTTTTCTATTTTACTATCCCAATTACCAAAACTCAATCCTTCCCCAAATAATTTGTTCTTTCCTCTTATATCCTTACATTTGAAGGAGACACAACTCTTCATGGCATGCCTCTTGACCTTTCATTAAAATTAATTAACTCACGTTCACGACTGCATTGGGGTCCTCATGCATGCAAACACAAATCCTCTAGCTTGATTGGAGACCGGAGAGTGCTCGGCTTGTGAAAACTGCTTCTTCCTTGGCCTCCGCATCACTTTGTCCACACTCTGCACTGGAGACAGGGGTAGGACAGAGGCGTGGCACCCCTGTCCCCCCTTGGATAAGGGTGTGGAACCCCCATCCCCCCTTGGATAGGGGCATGGCACCTCTGTCCCTGCCAATTTTGGGGCAGGACCTTTCTAGTGCAGGCATTGTGGGTTGTGCAGTGAGCAGGAAATCTCCCCGATGTTAGCCCGTGATGAAATTCAAATCATTCCAACATGTATTTAAGGGGAATTCATCCTCTCATTTGCATAAGTGGAAGGTCAATAAGTTGAAGTTGGATAAGATTGGAGCATTCAAGCATTCTTTTCCAACATTGAGCATTCTCAAGTCTCCCTTCAAGGCTAGGTGTTGCATTCAAGTCAAGGATTCAACCATTGAAGATGATATTTCTCTCAACATTCAATTCCACACAAGCGTTTCTATCAACATTGCTATTACAACCTCCCTTGAGGTGATTTACAATTCAGTATTTCATTTACATCTACTTGCAAGTACTTTCTTTCATTACTTGGTTAATTCCAAAATTGGGGTTTGACCTAAAGGCAAACTCCCAATCCCAACACATTTCCCCCTCTTTTCTATGTGTAGGTTGCAGGTGCGCAACTGTACTTTCAGATTCGGGCTTCATTTGAAGAGGCGGAAAAACCCTTTTCGTTTCATGGATTTTTTGGAGGACCGTGTACATTCCTACCATGGTTCGGACAACTTTTTGTCAAATTTGCAGGACGACTTCATCTCGACATTTTACTACCAAATCCAGGTGCACAACTTCATCCCATATTTAGATCTCAAGTTATAATCGATTCTTTGTCACTTTTGCACTACATAATTCAATCAATTTCCTTCCTAAATCAAACAAAAGGGAATAAGGGGATCATCATAACTATGAGATTTTGCCAAGATCAAGGGCACACTAAAAAGCACACAAAAGAGAGACAATAGTTTGACAAGAATAAACTGTATTCTCATCAATATGCAAATGATCAATTGGATTAACTAATACAATTAATATGGGCTTGCATATATAGGCAAGGCCAAATGGATCTGTGAGAAACAAGGGTAGGTAAGAAAAAGTAGGGGTAGGTAGGAGAAATAATATAATATTCCACAAGAGGTGGATCACCCACCGAATGTGGAATGTAAAAACAAGATAAGACCACAAAAAGTGGAATTTCTCCTACAAGCATCATCCCTATGTGCACACTTCCCTAAGTGTCTCATATCCATACTACAATGAGATGCATTATCTTAAGTTAACTTAAGTGTAATTATATCCTATAAGAATAAATAATTACACCAACACCTCCCCCTTAAGTGCAACTTAGGGGAATGAAGACTCAAGTCAACAATGCAAGATGGGTCTCGGCTACAAGGCCATGATAGGTACCAATGTACAATATGAAAATGCAAGCAAACCTATGCAATGAAATCTCTCACAAACAGAGAAAGGGAGAAAACCCAGTGGGAAAAAGAAGAAGGACAAAACCTCAAAGAGGAAAAAGAAGAAGGACAAAACCTCAAAGAGGAAAAAGTCCCCCCCATAAGAGAGGAAGGAGAAGTCAGTTGACCCCCCCTAATGAAACATCCCGCACCCCCAAGAGAGCTTGCAACTACTGGAACTTACTCTCAGTGAAGGGTTTGGTGAATATGTCTGCAACATGCTCCACTGTAGGACAATACAACAAATCAATGACCCACTCTTGAATCAACTCTCAAATGTAGTGTATATGAATCTTGATGTTTTTAGTCCGCTGATGCTAAACCAGGTTCTTTGAGATTGCAATAGCACTCTGATTGTCACAATGCAAAATTGTTGGCCGTGGAGTGGAGAACCCAAACTCTGTGAGAATATGCTGAAGCCAAATAGTCTCAGTTGCTGCATTAATAACCCCTCGATACTCACCCTTAGTCAAAGAGAGAAATAGCATGTTGCTTCTTGCTCTGCCAACAAATGGGGCCCGAACCAAGGTGGAGGCTGTAACCAGAAGTAGACTTACGATCATCAAGATCACCAGCCCAATCAGAGTCTGTGTATCCAACCAAGCGAAGTCTTGTGCCTGTTGCATAGTGAATCCCATAATGATGTGTACCCTAGATATAGTGTAGGATGCGTTTGTCGGCTTTCCAATGAAGCTCACGTGGTTCCTGCATGAAGCAGGAAACCATGCCAACCACAAATGAAATATCAGGGCATGTGTGAGTCAAGTAGATGAGACTACCCACAAGCTGACGATACAATGTGGCATCAACTGGTGGAGAAGAGAACTTAGCCTGAAGCTTGACTCCTGAAAGAAAGGGCATCGATGCAGGCTTACAATCATCCATATGAAAGTGTGCAAGTAGATCAAGAGCATACTTGGGCTGTGAAAGTGTAATCCTGAAAGATGACTGTGAAATCTCTATCCCGAGAAAGTAGTGCAAAAGACCTAAGTCAGCAGAGAGTTTTTTAGTGGTGAATCTTCGCCAATTGGTGAATTCCGCACGAATAGTCTTGGGCACCATCATGGTCAAATTGCTCATAATTTCATGGTTAACGAAACACTGTAGAATTTGGCTTCACCATTGACCACACATCGTCGATGTGCATGCCCATAATATTCGCTTGGAATCACTCGGACGTGGGTATTAGATCACCTCTGTTATTCGCCAGCAATAGTAAAACGACCACGTACCTAGGACCTAATTCACCAATGGTAAATCAAATATTCATTGCACGCGTCGGCCAAATTTGCCAATATCAATTAAAACATCATAAGAATTCGAGGACCCATTTCGCCCTGCTTAAATTAAATGTTCATTGCATGCCCACGCAATTCGCCAAAAATGCAATCATGGATTGCTATAAATACACTCTTTCTTACAATTTGTTTGTGTCTGATTAGTAAATTGGGAGCTCTTGAGTCTTGATTCACATTCCGCAAATTGAGTTGGAAAGTCGAAGTTCATTCACATTGTAGGGCGGGGCCGAGGGCCAGAGGTACAATCCTGCAACACAGGCCCAGGCATTCCTGATTCCCGATTCAGAGAATTGAGAAGGCATAAAGGTGAGTAATCATTTCTTCATACTTGATAGTATTAGTTTTAACTTTTAATTCGTAGTGAGAGGTCAAGACTCAAGATGTCACAGTCAGACATGGGCGAGACTCCTCAGGGTGGTAAAGGGATTGAGATGTCAGACAAGGGTGAGATTGAGACTCCTCAGGGTGGTGAAGGGATTGGGATGTCAGACAAGGGTAAGAATCCTCAGAGTGGTGAAACTGAAGGGATTGAGAGGCCATCAAAATGCCCAAAACCTAAACTTAAAGATACTACCATAAAGTCTTTCTTTGGAATTGACAAAGTTTCTGGTCAATCAACTTCTGCAGTTGTAGAAGCCATTCACAGTAGCTCACCATTACCACCACGAGGTGGGATTGTCATTGAGTTAAATGCATCAAATGAAGATGACAATACCGACACGACAGAAGATGTTGTAAGGGATACACACAATGAGACAATTCACTCGGATACAAATGCTAGTACTGAAGATGATGTTGGTAGGAAGAAAAGAAAAAGGAAAGTAAAACTGGGGCGAGAGTGGGAGATGACAAGGAGTTTTAAGATTGATTGGGTAGAAAAGTACCGATTCATTGAACTGGTCCCAAACAATGATGAACAACCAACAAAATGCAGGTGTAAGATTTGTAGCTGGAAAACTAAAAGAGAGAAGAAGATGCAACTAAAGCTCGACACCATAGAAAAGCATATTGGTAAGGTTTATGAAAAATAGATCATAGACAGAAAGGAAACACGAGTAGTAAGATGGAAATCAAATGAAGAATGTCTTCATGTTAAGTATGCCGCGGAATATGAAGAGAATAAACACAAAATGACACTGATTGGTAATAGTGGATTTGGAAATACAATCAAGGCTGGGCTTGAACATGCAGCAAAAGATGCAAACCTAGCAAAGACTGTTCAGATGAGTGTTGTTTTTCATTTTATGTGGAGAGGGCGTCCTATGAAAGATTTCCCAGAATTTAGTAATTTATCATCTTTTTTGAATGTTCCTCACTATCCTATGTCACATTGGTCAATAAATGCTGGATGGGAAATGACAAACTGTCTCGTTGAGGTGGAAAAGAAAAATTTACAAGAGAGCGTAAAAGAGTCAAATTTCATTTCATTATCCATAGATGAGGTTACTGCGGTAGATAACACTGCTTGGGTTTGTATGCATGTGTATATCGTAAAAGAACACATCTGCCGAGCTCATCTACTCTGTGTTCGTAAAATGAGGGGCAATTCAACAACATAAAATTTATATTTGGAAGTTAAGAAAGCTTTGAATGAAATTGCTGGTATGGATGACTTGACAATTGCCAAGAAGTTGGTGTGTGTTGGAGCTGCAGTAATGCAAGGTCAAAGGAGCGGTCTTTGCGCAAGATTACAAACTAGTATTGCACCATACATGGTTGCTATTCACTGCATGGCCCATCAAATGAATTTAGCATATAGAAGTGTAAGAAATTTCCCTACAGTGTCAAAAGTTGAAGATCTGGTCCACGAGCTCCACTCATACTTCTACCGAAGTCCTAAACATTTTTCAAAATTTCAGATTTTTGCTGAGGGAGTAATGGGAGGAAACAAGCTTCTCAGGGATGTTGAGACCAGATGGATCTCCTTGCATGTACCAGCGGATCGAGTTCTAATAAAATATCAATCCTTGATTGGACTAATGTATGAGCAACGCCTCACAATAGACAAAGCTCCTGATCTCTTACATAAGTTAAGTGATATAGAGACTCTGTTAACTTTAGCTAGTCTTCTCCCCATGCTGGTTTCAATGAAAAAACTTGTTAAGAAAGCCCAAGACATAACTATGTATATCAATGAGTATAACACTCTACGTAAAATGACATGCTTGAGCATGGATGGTCTATATTCAGATCTAATAGGGTGAAGCTCAAATTTTTTTAGGTGGAAGATAATTACAGATTTGAATCATGCTGAAATGTTTTTACATTTCAATACAAAAAAAGAGTTATGTGTCTTTGTAAAAGGGTTTCAGATACCAATTCACCAATCTAAGATGGGCAAGCGAGGTAGAGTACTACTAGTTAAAAATGAAGATTTTGATAGGATTGTTAAATCTGTTAGTGATAATTTGAAGTCTATTGCATATGAACTTTCAACTGAGATTTGTGAAAGATTCCCTAGAGAAGAAATACTTGAAGCCATGGGTTGTTTGTATCCTCAATTTTGGCATTCAATTGGAGATAATCCAAATGACGCAAAGATGTATCATTAAAAACTAGAGGAATTGATATTGACATTTTCAAAAGATGCATATTGCAATGGACAACCAATAGAAGGAATTTTAAATTCAGATCATCTTAGAAAACAATGTAAACAATTTGCATTGGTTATGAAACATTAGTTGGTTAACTTGGAGAATCCATTTGAACCTGGATCAATCACAAGGCTTTGGAAAAGGATAGATCAAAGTGAAGCATTGCGTATTGCAATACCAGAATATTTGAAAGTTGCTGATTTATGTCAAACAATGATATTGGGGTCGGTGGAAGATGAGAGAGTTTTCAATGCATTAGGGATTTTGAAATCAAAGATCAGAAATAAATTAGACAAGAATTTGGAAACTTTCTTGAGGTTGTTTGTAACCCAGTATAATGTTAGAGATTTTCCATATGATAGGGCACTGGCAATCTGGAATTCCGTGCGTGAAAGACAAATGAATATGATGGATCATAGACTCAGAGTCAGCATGAAGACGAAGACATTTTTGAATAGCCGACTCAGAATGAAGATGAACATGTTAGTACTAGTTAGTTTCCGGATCTTGACTCCATTTGGGATATGGAAGCCTTGGAGTGAGTCATTGAAGTGAATTAGCAGTCAGTTTATAGGTATTTATAATTATACTATAGTTCTTGAGTCATATTACAATTTCAATTTGCAAAATTGCAATAGTATAGTTGTCATTGATGATTTTTGATATTGTATTCCTTGAATTTGTCAATCAGAACGGATACTTATTTCATATTTTTAATTGTGAATTTGAATTATTAGTAAACAATTGAATTATTATTAAATTGGTATTTGGTTCCACATTATGTTGAACATGAAATGCAACAATTTGTGTTACAAGATCCATAAAATTATTCATATTGCATAACTGTTACTGCTAGAACATTTCTACTGTTCTATATTAAATGCTTAACATGATGTTCATGCTGATTAGGGTTTTGTGTTTGTTTTTTTGTCTTAGTTGGCTTGTAAACCGAAGTTGTCGTGCATTGAAAATCTGAGTTGTCCTCTCTTTATTTGTCCATGTCAACGCCAAGTGTGGTCAAACTGTTGGTCAGACATGTTTAATGTTTCATCTCTAACTCGCAGATAAATTTCATGTTTCACAATTTAAGTGGTGACTTAGCGAGTGTTGGTTTGGGTTTAAATCGCGAGGTCTCTAGTTTTTTGAGTGTTAGCATTTTATGTTAGCGACCTGGAGATTGTTAATGAAATTGCTTTGGTCGTGAGTTCTCAAATTGGTTTGATGCCATGCATTATAGCCGCGAGAGTTAGCGAGTAAGTAATAAGTCATTAATGGTTTGTGTGCCATTGCTCGTGCCTATTTATGATGGTAAATTAACATAAAACATCAATTTTTGTTGGTACTCACTGGGTCGCTGCGGCCAAGAGATAAAAAGTTTTGAGATTTTATGGTTATCGCTAGCTCCCAGGTCCTTTATCATCAAGTCAGTTTAAGTCGCGGCTTGCGAGTACTGGGAGATTTTAGTTGTCGCTACCTTGCAAGATGTTTTGCACTTGACCATTTTATGTTGCGAGGTTGCAACTGGGTGTGATTTTATGTTATCGCAAGGTCGCAAGGTGTTCACGGTTAAGTCATTTTAATTTGTGATCATGCGATGTGGTTGGTATCTCAACTTAGTTGGTTTCGTCGTTTTCTCATAGGTTTGAAGTTGTTTAGCATTTTATGTTGCGATTTGGCAACAGGTAAGTTTTAGTCTGATTTTGTGGTCATGGCATGCTCGTGGGTTTGTAAGTCTTAAGTCAAAAAGTGTTGCGAGCATGCGATGGCGGTTAAGTGTCTTATTGTCGCGGGATTGCAAGGGTTTAAGTCAAGTTAAGTTTCGAGTTGCGAGCTTGCGATGAAATAAGTTGTTTTGTTAGATTTGCAGTGGTCGCCAGCTCGCAGGTAAAGAAAGAATATTACAAATGTTGTTGCGAGGTTGCAACTGAAGGGCTTGATGAAGATCAACGACTATCGCTCACTCATGAGATTATTTGAGGATTCGTAAAAGGGGTTGCGAGCTTGTGATTAAGAGGATTTGGTAGCATTGTCGCTAACTCATTGGTTCCTTTCCAAATTGTTATAACCAGTTGCGAGTGTGCGATTAAAGATGGGGATTGACACATGGACTTGTTTGCCAGGTTCTGTAAAAGTTTTGAATGGCAATCGGCAATCAAATGCCACAGTATCTACTGCTAGTTCATGCAAGTGTGGCAATTAATATTAATGAGACTTGAGAGAAGTGACGACGCCCAAATACCATAAATTGCATGATTGAGCCGAGATTTTGACATTTTTATAATTGCATTAATGCCACACTAGCTAGTTCATGCAAGTGTGGCAAATCGCAAATGACAATTAATGAGACTTGAGAGAAGTGATGAGGCCCAAATACCATTTTATGTTGCGAGGTTGTGACTGGGTGTGATTTTATGTTATCGCAAGGTCGCGAGGTGTTCGTGGTTAAGTCATTTTAATTTGCGATCACGCAATGTGGTTGGTGTCACAGCTTAGTTGGTTTTGTCGCTTGCTCGCAGGTTTTGAAGTTGTTTAGCATTTTAAGTTGCAATCTGGCGACAGGTAAGTTTTGGTCTGATTTTGTGGTCATCGCATGTTGGTATTTTGGTATGATTTTGTCATTGATGTCAACACCTACTAATACACCTACTTTGGAGATCCAGCAACATTCACCGGCAAGCAGTAAACTGTGCAACAGTTACTGGTATATGGTTCACCGGTACTTGGAATGATATGGAAGACACTTGGTAATGTCAAAGACATCATGTTGACACTTTATTTTGAAGAAATAATCATTGGTATATTCATATTTGCATATTTGCTTTTATCGGCAAATAGGTCCAGGTTATCTAGGGTTACACCGACAAGTTTATCTTTTCCAGATCAACATGGCACGCTATGGAGATGATTTATTATTGTTGTAAATGCATTAAGCCGACATGTTCAATCAGTTATTGCATCGGATATTGTATTGTATGTAAAATGTTTTTATTGTAATATCTTGTAGAGCCGACCTAATAAAATTGGTCTTAGGGTATGGTATAAATGTAAGATCTTATTTGTAAGATCAAGTGTGGAATGTGAAAAGAATTAAGTGAAGGTATATGCGAGATCAATCAGGGATATACACAAAGACATCATTTGAAGGTGAAGTTAGGTTTTTGTAGAAGCATATTAGCATTACACTGGTATTGAATCAAGCATATGAAGATGCTATTTTGTGCAGTACATTCTTATTGGATTTAACCATCCAACTGTAGTTAGTGTGACTCCCATTTTGTGATTAAGCAGTGAGCTCTAGGCTGTTGGTCTTTCTGCATGTGCAGACCCATTTATGTACACTTACTATCTGTAGTAGTATCATCTGATTGTGGGTAAGGTTTCCCACCATGGTTTTTCCCCTTACAGGGTTTCCATGTACAAATATTGGTGTCATGTGTTGTGGATGACTTTATGTTTATGTTTCATGCATTAATCCTTACCGATATAGCAATTTACTGTTAACACTGTCTACCGGTATACTTAACTGGTTTACCGGTATTAAGCATTAAGTTGGTTAATAAGTTTTTGGTTTGAATTTATTTGATAACTGATTCACCCCCCCCACTCAGTTGTCTTCGGGACCTAACAATTGGTATCAGAGCCTAGTCCTCTTTTGTAGAAGTTTAACAGCTTGAGGAGATCCAATGTCTACTAATTACTTCAGGAAGGACAGTCCTAAACTTGATGGAACCAATTATGGGATATGGAAGATCAGAATGGAGACACATCTGAATTGCATCGGTAAAGAGATCTGGGAAGTTACAAAGAATGGTTATACTGCTGCTGTAGCTAGTCAAACTGCTCCAACTACTTTAGCCAAAGATGAAGAGAATGATTGCAAAGCAAGAGAAGCACTTTTGAGCGCATTATCAGATCAACAAATCATGAGATTATCATATAGGTCTACTACTAAAGCTATTTGGGATCATTTGGAAACACTGAATGAAGGAGATTCCATAGTCAAAATTGCAAAGCTTGAAAGCTTCCGAGTCAGGTATGAACATCTGAAAATGGAAGAAGATGAAAGGATTTCTGCTTATATGGAAAGAGTAAATGAAATTGTTTTGGGTATTAAATGTTGTGGAGGAACTCTGAGTGAGGATGAAATTGTTTCAAAAATCTTAAGAGGTTTGCCACCGGCATATAAAATGAAGGTTACTGCTATAAATGAGTTGAGAACAATGCCTAATACATCGGTAACTAGGGATACATTGATTGGAAAACTTTCAGCTTTTGAAATTGAGGAATTTGGTCCTGTTACTATAAAGACTGATTTGGCCTTTAAAGCATCAACATCATCTGCTCCATCATTTGACAAATTAGACTAGAGCCTTTTATGCAAGAGAACTTGAAGAATCCAAAAGGGAGAATGAAGAGCTTGAAGAGCTTGAAGCACTATTTGCAAGAAAAATGCCAAAAGGTCCAATTGGAAGTAAGTATGAAGGCAAAGCACCCTTTAAATATTTTAACTGCAATAAGATTGGTCATATGGCTTCAAGATGTCCTGATAGACATGCTAGACTAAGAGAAGAAGCTAGAAGAATATACAAGCCTAATCCTGAATATCAAAGATACAGATTTAAAAAGAACAAAGACAAATCTTGTTACATTGCTGATGAAGGCATGACTGATGACTCTGATGAGGATCCAACAGACAATGGATGGGTTTTTGTTGCTATAATAGAAGATCAACCGACACCTACTGCTCAACCGGTAGAAGAAGCCCTAGCAGCTAAAGTTGAAACAAAGGATGAATGGATTATTGACTCAGGATGCTCACATCATATGACTGGAGACAAAGGTAAATTTTTGAACTTTCAAGAATACAATGGAGGTTTAGTAAGATTTGGAGATGACAAAGCCTGTTCAATCAAAGGTAAGGGTTCAATATATCTTGATGGTAAACATAACACTGCCAATGTCTACTATGTTGAAGGATTAAAGCATAATCTTTTAAGTGTTGGTCAATTAGTTGAGAAGGGATTTCAGCTACAATTTAAAAATGGAAAATGCAAAATCATGAATAGAACTGGTTTGGAAATTGCAACCGGTAATCAAACTAGAGGCAATATCTTTCATTTAAATAATAGTGAAAAGGCATGCTTAATTGCACATATAGATGAAAGTTGGTTATGGCATAAGAGACTATGTCATGTAAATTTTGATTGCATGGTAAAAATCAGTACTTCTAAGGCAGTTAGAGATCTAATTAAAATTGTGAAACCTCAGAATACAATTTGTAAGGAATGTCAATTTGGAAAACAAGTTAGAGCTAGTTTCAAAAGTATTCCAGAAAAATCCAATAATGCTCTTGACTTAATTCACATTGATTTATGTGGTCCAGCTAGAACTAGAAGATTACAAGGTGATAGATATTTCATGCTAATTATTGATGATTATTCTAGAATGTGTTAGGTTACTTTTCTCAAAGAAAAATCAGAAGCACTTGGTAAGTTCAAACTATTCAAAGCAATGGTTGAAAATGAAACCGGTAAGAAAATCAAATGTTTAAGATCAGATCAAGGAGGAGAATTCACATCTAAGGACTTTAATACATTATGTGAAGTGAATGGAATCAAAAGAAAGTTATCAGCACTTTGGACACCACAACAGAATGGAGTTGTTGAAAGTAAAAACAAAACTATCTTGGATGCAACTGGAAGTATGTTATCAGAAGCAAGTCTACCACATGTGTATTGGAGAGAAGCAATTAGCACTGTTGTCTATATATTCAACAAAGTTCACATCAAAGGTGAAATCGGTAAGACCCCTCATGAACTATGCTTCGGTAATACTCCTACTCTTAAGTATTTCAGAATTTTTGGAAGTAAATGTTATATTAGAAGAGATGAGTATATTGGCAAATTTTATCCTAGAAGTGATGAAGGAATATTTCTTGGTTATTCATCTAAGAGCAAGGCATATAGATGTTTTAATAAAAGATTGCAGAAAATTGTTGAGAGTACAAATGTAAAGATTGATGAACAATTCAGAGGAACTTCAAGATATATAGACTCTGAATCGGCAACAGAAATTGTGACAAATGAACCTATATTGAATCCACCGGTACAGAATGAAGATCTAGATACCCCGGTATCATCAGAAGATTCCACAGTAATTGAAGAACAACAACAAACTAAGACATCTCGATATGTAAGATTGAATCATTCTGAAGTTCAGATAATTGGAAACAAATTCAAAGGAGTTATGACAAGAGGAAGATTGGCAAATGAAGAGGTATGTCTTATTTCTCAAATTGAACCATAATCTATTAATGAGGCATGTGAAGATAAATTTTGGATTAAAGCTATGGAAGAAGAATTAGGACAAATTGAGAAGAATAATACTTGGACATTAGTTCCCTGGCCTAAAGATAAAAATGTAATTGGAACTAAATGGGTGTTTAGAAACAAACTTAATGAAGATGGTAAGGTTGTCAGAAATAAAGAAAGACTAGTGTGTAAGGGATATTCTCAGAAAGAAGTGGTTGATTACAATGAAACCTTTGCACCGGTAGCCAGAATTGAGGCAGTTAGATTATTTTTGGCTTTTGCAGCTCACAAGGACTACAAAGTTTATCAAATGGATATTAAATGTGCATTTTTGAATGGAGATCTTGAAGAAGAAGTATATATTGAACCTAATGGATTTTCTTTGTTAGATGACAATGATATGGTTTGCAGGTTAAGAAAAGCTTTGTATGGATTGAAACAAGCCCCAAGAGCTTGGTATGCAAGGTTGGATAAGTATCTTTCGAAGATTAGTTTTACTAAAGGAAATGCAGATAGCAATTTATATTATAAAATAACTAATGATGACATCTTGATTATTGAAGTATTTGTTGATGATATAATCTTTGGAGGAGAAGATGGATTATGTAAGGAATTTTCTATTGAAATGCAACAAGAATTTTAAATGTCTATGATTGGAGAAATAAAATTCTTTTTAGGTTTGCAGATTTCTCAGACTGATAAAGGTATATTTTTGAGTAAATCCAAGTACTTGAAAGAATTACTCAAGAAATTTGGGATGAAGAACTCTAAACCGGTAAGCACACCTATGACTACAAATGACGAATTATCTCAAAGAGATGAATCTACACATGTTAATCCAACTAGATAGAAATCTATGATAGGAGGTTTACTGTATTTGACACAAACCAGGCCTGATATTATGAATGCAGTATGTATTGTTTCTAGATTTCATAGTAATCCTAGGGAAAATCATGAATCAACAGTAAAAAGGATTTTCCGGTACTTATAAGGCACAACAAATCTTGGATTATGGTATCCTAAAGATGAAAACTTTGATCTATGTGCATACACAGATGCAAATTGGGCAGGAGATGTAGATGATAGAAAAAACACCACTGGAGGAGCATTCTTTCTTGGAAAGAGATTAGTTTCTTGGTTGAGTAAGAAACAGAGTTGTACATCTTTATCAACAATAGAATCAGAATATGTTGCAACAACAACAAACTGTACACAGGTATTATGGCTTAAGCAAATGTTGAAAGACATAAAGGTAAAATGCAAAGAACCTATTACTATATATTGTGATAACACTGCAACAATTGATATATCTAAGAATCCGGTATTACATTCTAAAACAAAACATGTTTCTATCAAACTGAATTTTCTAAGGGAAAAAGTTGAAGAAAAGGAAATAAAACTGGTTTATGTGAATACTAAAGAATAGCTTGCAGATATTTTCACAAAACCTTTGCCTAAGGAGACTTTTGAGTATCTTAGAGATCAGCTTGGAGTCATACCACCACTGGTAGAGACTTAGACAGTTGACGATTGTCATCAACCGATAGACTTAAATGAACAAATCTTTTATTTCGGTATTTGATGAGGAAGCTACTTCTCAGGGGGAGTAGTTGGTATATTGAATTGTTTGGTATTTTGTATGAACTTGGCTTTTTTTTGTGACTTTGGCATTTGATGTCAAAGGGGGAGAGATATCTATGGAAAAACACATTATCCTTTTGGGGAGAGATTTTTAAAAACACATTTAAAGAGAAATTGGTATGAGAGATTGGTATTATCACTCCCAGGGGGAGAAATGGAGATTGTTGGTTTTTATATTTGACATTTCTATTCTGGCACTTTGATGGTTTTTCCATCTTGTGTTGCCATCAATGCCAAAGGGGGAGATTGTTGGTATTTTGGTATGGTTTTGTCATTGATGTCAACACCTACTAATACACCTACTTTGGAGATCCAGCAACATTCACCGGCAAGCAGTAAACTGTGCAACAGTTACTGGTATATGGTTCACCGGCAGGATATATTGTTCACCGGTACCTGGAATGATATGGAAGACACTTGGTAATGTCGAAGACATCATGTCGACACTTTATTTTGAAGAAATAATCATTGGTATATTCATATTTGCATATTTGCTTTTACCAGCAAATAGGTCCAGGTTATCTAGGGTTACACTGACAGGTTTATCTTTTCCAAATCAGCATGGCACGCTATGGAGATGATTTATTATTGTTGTAAATGCATTAAGCCGACATGTTCAATCGGTTATTGCATCAGATATTGTATTGTATGTAAAATATTTTTATTGTAATATCTTGTAGAGCCGACCTAATAAAATTGGTCTTAGGGTATGGTATAAATGTAAGATCTTATTTGTAAGATCAAGTGTGGAATGCGAAAAGAATTAAGTGAAGGTATATGCGAGATCAAGCAAGGATATACATGAAGACATCATTTGAAGGTGAAGTTAGGTTTTTGTAGAAGCATATCAGCATTACACCTGTACTGAATCAAGCATATGAAGATGCTATTTTGTGCAGTACATTCTTATTGAATTTAACCATCCAACTGTAGTCAGTGTGACTCCCATTTTGTGATTGAGCAGTGACCTCTAGGCTGTTGGCATTTCTGCATGTGCAGACCCCATTTATGTATACTTACTATCTGTAGTAGTATCATTTGATTGTGGGTAAGGTTTCCCACCGTGGTTTTTCCCCTTACAGGGTTTCCACATACAAATATTGGTGTCATGTGTTGTGGATGGCTTTATGTTTATGTTTCATGCATTAATCCTTACCGGTATAGCAATTTACTATTAACACTGTCTACTGGCATACTTAACTGGTTTACCGGTATTAAGCATTAAGTTGGTTAATAAGTTTTTGGTTTGAATTTATTTGACAACTGATTCACCCCCTCCTCTCAGTTGTCTCCAGGACCTAACATTGCATGCTCGCAGGTTTGTAAGTCTTAAGTAAAAAAGTGTTGCGAGCATGCGACGATGGTTAAGTGTCTTGTTGTCGCAGGATCGCAAGGGTTTAAGTCAAGTTAAGTTTCTAGTTGCGAGCTTGCGATGAAATAAGTTATTTTGTTAGATTTGCAATGGTCGCTAGCTCGTAGGTAAAGAAAGAACATTACAACTGTTGTTGCGAGGTTGTGACTGAAGGGCTTGATGAAGATCAACGACTGTCGCTCACTCGCGAGATTCTTTGAGGATTCATAAAAGGGGTTGCGAGCTTGTGATTAAGAGGATTTGGTAGCATTGTCGCTAACTCGCTAACACGTGAACTTGTTTGTCGAGTTCTGTAAGAGTTTTGAATGGAAATCACAATCAAATAGAAGGGCATGAATTCAAATTTCGCTCGAGTACTTCAGCTTTGAAGTTTGAAATTTGAATTAATGCCATAGTAGCTAGTCCATGCAAGTGTGGCAATTAATGAGACTTGAGACTTGAGAGAAGTGACGGCACCCAAATACCATAAATTGCATGAGAGCCAAGATTTTGTATAATTGCATTAATGCATTCTATCTTCGAGGTAATCCAGTGAATTGAGCTCTGCAACAACGTTGGAGAATTCAGAGTGTTGGATGTGGGAAAATTTCAGAAAATTGGTTAAGTTTTTCTCTTGCAGCTAAAATGAGCCAGGCGATGATTGGAACTGGAGCTTCCAAGCCCAAGCCCAATCCCAAGTCCAAGCCCAAGGCCACGATAAGTGGAGCAGGAGGACCTGAAGGTTCCAAGGCCAGTGCCACTGAGGAAAAGATGGTTAAGAAATACAAAGAAGAATTTGTAGATTTGATGCCAGGGACTTCCGTTGCTTTGAATACAAATGATTTGGAATGGAAAGATTTATGGAGCCAATGCAGAAACCCTACCACGATTAATATGACTGGTTTTGCTCTGTTTAATTATTTCTGGAATAATAGGGTTAAGGGTGTCCCGATGTCAAACCCTTGGGATTTAAATATGGAAAAGTTAATTGTGCCAGATGTGTGTGTTGATGTGGATTTGATCAAAGAGTTGGCCAAACGCTATTGCCCAGTATCTAGGGTAATCAGAAGAAAGAACCAGTCTGCCCTAGTTTCAATTAACAGAGCTAACTTTGTTGAAGCTTTCCAGATTACTGGTGCTGCATGTACATATATAGATTTGGAGTGGATTGCAGAGGATTATGACAAATACAAAGGTTTTATCAAGAAGCATGCAATCCTTAGATACATGCCTAGGGTGAATAGGAAGCTGGTTATAATTCTAGGGAGTATCGAACCACCATTTGACATCACACCTTTCCACCATTATGTGCATTGTACAATCTATGGATTATGCAGAGTGTTAGGTTTTGATGGAGATTCAAGAGTGTCAGCTGAATTACTGATGATGGCTATGGACATTCAACACCCAGATATTAACAAAGATTACGATTATGTGGGCCATGTGGTTGAACACATTCATAATGCTCTAGTTGAAATTCAGAGTGGTGCACCCAACCCTACATTCAAGAATTATTCATTGCTGATGTATTTAATCTTGTTCTATAATGTTGAGTTTGTGGATAAAGAATTGGAGCTTTTCAAAGAAGAATTCAGTGTCTTAATGCCAATACAAAGATGGACCCAAGTTTTGGACAGTAGTTCTCCCAATTCTTCTTTCATTTTCTTTGAAAATTGGATTGTTTCGCCAATTATGGAAATGCTAGGAATAAATAGGGAACGATTGTTAATTAATGTTAGGAGAGTTTTGAGACCTTACTAGTTTGTTCCAAGCTGGTCTATTTCACATAACTGGGGGGACTTTTATTTTTTTGATAACTTTACTGTGATCAGAGTCTATGGGTGTCCTCAGCCTCTCCATATTTTAGCAAAATTTTTTCCAATTAGGATTGCTTTTATGGAGTTTATCTGGCAATTGACCCTAGTTGAAAAAGAATACCTTGATAAACACATGAAGGGTTCTCTTCTTCCTAGGCTTTGGGTTGCGTCTGATTTTACCATTGGTAGGAGTTCCTTTGATGAAGTAAATAATTTCGTTAAACAATATAGGTTGGTTAATGCTGTGTCTAGATTCTGTGATCTGGAACAATTATTAAAGTTGCAATGCCAAAAGTGACACCTTGGGCCACAATAAAGGAGCATGAACCATTGGATGATGAAAATGTGGTTAGAAATTTGCTGAGAAAAGATGAAATACAAGAAAGGAGAAGAAAATGGAAAAATTTGATGAAAGTTGAAGCAAAATTGAAGGCTGCTAACCCTAGTTTCTCAGGTTTTTGCCCTGATAGCCCGTACCTAGAGAGGATTAACAAAATGCTGAGTTTATATGAAACTCTGATGGAACAAATGCCTCAAATTCTAGATTCAAAAGTGGCTGCTTAGCAGCAAGACCCCCAAGATGGACAATCTTCACATGGCAAGAGGCCACTTAGTGTGTCTGCTGATGATGTAGAGAGTGGGGATGAAGTTCAATCTACCCCAGCTGCAAAGAAACAAAAAACCAACGAGGTTGATACAATTGTGAGGGGAGACCCTGCTAGAGCAATTGTTACAGAAAAAGGACAATACTTTCATCAAATAAGGACACATCTCAGAGAAGCAGGGTAGAATGAAGAATAGGGAGAAACAAACGAAGCCCTTGCTCAAGGCTTTGATGAGCGTGTGATGTTGTCATGAAAGATGATGACTTTATTAAGTCAGATGAATTTAAAAGTTTTTTGACAAGATTGAAACAAAAACAATTAAGACAAAATCTGATCATAGAGGAAGCAAATGAAGAAAAGAAACATGAGATCATCAAGGCACTGTAGGAATATGATCCTGACAGGGAGCAAATATTTGTGGAATAGGCAAGACAATTGATTAAGAGTACTGGTATGATTATGATGCCTGACTAGGATATCCAGTCTACTTTTATTATTGATCTGATTAGGAAGCAAGAGGACCCAATGTTTAAAACTGAATTTGAAATTGGAGATGTAATAAGAGGATCAGGATTTAATCCTAAGTCAAAGATACTTGCTGCTTGGTCTTTGGCCCCTTCCACTCAAAAGCCCCACCTTCTAAATATCCAAGTAGAAAAGAAAGCTGACAGAATGATCTCGAACTTGCAAAACACAACTGACACAGAGATTGCCTCATTTTTGACTCAAGTTTCTTTTATGAATTTATCAAAAACAAAGGATTTGTCAAGAAGATACACAACAACATATACCCAATTGATTGCATTGTCTAACAAATATGAAGAGACACTGATGAAGAAGGGTGCTCTGGAGGAAGAGTAAGTGGAGTTGAAAGAAAAAATTGCAAATAAGCCCCCTCCAATACAGATTACAGAACAAGTACAAGAAATACCAGCTGATGTGACAACAAAAATGGAGGAATACATAGGGAAAATTGAAAAGCTGAAACGAAACAAAATGTCAAGGCTATCTCTGTTGTGTCAGGAATTTTGAAACACAAGATTAATGTATTGAAAGGAAATTGATGGTAGTGCATGATTTGCACATTTCTTTGAAAGAGGCAAGTAAAACATCCTCTGAGGTTGTCGTTTTCTTGGACCTTTGTTCAATGTTTGGTCAGGAAGAAGCAAATTAATGGATAAGCTAGATACTGCAATGATGTATAGTGACGAGTTCCCTCCCAATATCAGTGACACTAAAGACATGGTGGAGGTAATGAATGCAACTTATGCATTTTTCACAGGGAAGGATGTGCTTATAAATGAAAAATTGCAGACATTTGGGGAAGGTTATAGTAAATTGGTGCCTTCAATTTATGGTAGTAATGTAGATTTGAAATCAGTTTCTGATTGGACCAGCGAATTTGATTTGATTCTGGATCAAGAAGAAATAATCAAGCATGTAAATGAACAGGTTGATGCTGATTTCCTTAACGGTATGCTTGATTCACTGTTCAAGGTTGAGGTTGACCATGCAAAGTTTATTGTTGAGTCCAGGGCAGTTACAAATGCTAAATGGACAGATTCAGTTTCAAAGTTGGAAGAGGTAAAGACATTTAGTTGGCCAACAGACAAAGAGTTGGATAGGTGGCAAGCCATGCTAAAGCCAAAGAAGAAATCTCAGGTTGAGGTTGCTACCTAAGATTCCTCACAGTAATCCTAAGCTTGTTGAATCCTCATCTTATAAAAGGATTCCAATATTAATTTGAGAGGGATGGCCAATTTTTCTTTTTGATCGGTAGAGAGGGATGGCCAGTTGGCCACTTTTATTGATGTTGAAATTGAAAACTCTTATATAGTTATAAATTTATAATAGCTCAACTGTTTAAGAATTTGATAAGTGCATAGTTGAATCACATTGTAAATTTACTTTCTGATATCATTATGAATATAATATCAATATCATTTGTAGTTTGAGATCTTCACATAATTGTCTTTGTGTTAAATTTATGTTTTCACTATGAATTGAATGGTCAAGGATTTTTCAGTTTACATATGAATCTAGGTTGTGTATGTAATGGCAATTATGGTATTATTCATAATTTCATTCCTATTTATCTACAAATGAATCTTATTGAAGTTTATTATTAGGTTGTCTTTGAATTGTAAGTGACTCTATGCCCTAGGATAAGGCGCTGGTCTGTTGTCTTGACGTTTTACTAATTATGTTGTATTCCTATCTATTGTGGTGTTTAATACTTTCATTCTTAATACTCTTATGATTTTATATGCGATGGATGTTTATGTAATATATATGGAGGTGTTCTAACTTCTATGACTATGTCTATAATCCGCCCACCAATTACAATGAGGTGAATCCTTAATATGATTCCAGACTAACAAAAATTTTGCATTCCTTGGCATAATAGGATTAGGAAGCATTAAATGAAAAATTACATACACCATAACAATGCAGCAAATAAAAAAAGTTAAATCTCATGATTTTGATCATTTGAAAGAGATAGAATTATACACAAAATAAATTTATATATAACTCCTTCGAGAACCCACACAAAGCTTGACACTAAATGCTTTTCATTTTCTCTGTAAATGACTATACAGTATACAACTTTCTCCCTTCACCTAGAGTCTAGAATCACTACTGGAACCATAAAAGGAACCCCCATGACTATACAACTTGGAAAACTGCTTGAGCCATGCCATTATCATCTTGATGCCTTCCAATGAAATGTGAGATGTTACGTTCTGTCCAACAGATCATTTCCAAATAGAGGAGGAAGCCTTCATGCCCAGGAACAAAGACAATGGAAAGAGGAGCCCAAGCCTTCATTCCCACGATTAGGGAAAGTGGAAACAAGAGCTTTAGGGTAAATGTAATATGTTGGGGAAGGGTTGCAGCTTCCATGTGGTCACAAAGATGACTGGCTGCCACTCCCCACCCAAACAAATCCTTCTTTCATTCCTCTGTGGGCTCCTTCTTCAAACCCCTTACCATCCTATGGTAGAGTAGAAGCAGATGATGTGCCATGCTTGGCCTTTCTTGACAAGAAAAGGCTTTCACACCCCCTCTGACAATCCTTCTCACTTTCACAACCCCTCTAACAATAAACAAACTCACATAGAAGAAAACAAAAAAACACCCATCCGGTATTATAGAGCACACAAAAACTCCATGCATGATCCTGCTCAAACATCATCTTCCTTTCTGAGGAAAAAACCACTCTCAGAAAATAAAAAAGGTTTCTTTTCTCAGTTTCTCTTCTACCAATTAAGTCACCACTCCATTGTATTTATAACATTTTCACACTTCATTTGGTGATGCTCATTCACGTGAAAAATCATCATTTTGGTGTTTTTCAACATGACTGTAGACTCTATAAGTCATGCCTATCAAATCCACTGCATCCTGCTAAGGCTCATCTATTGTGAATGATTTTGTTCTGATTTTATTCCTCCTTGATTGGACAAATTCCGCTTCAGAATTCCTAACAACAAGCAACCTGAGCTCTTATTTCTCAGAGAAATCCGTGATCTCCCATCTCTAACTCAGAAGCTATCAAATCCTTTTATGCCTCTGGAACCGTCGTCCTCGCTTGTCTAATCAACCTTGACTCAAGAGAAACCTTCAAACTAGTCCCTCAGGAATGAGCTAGCATCCAAGCCTTAAAATTTTTAGGTTGCGAGCTAGCGACTAGATAGTTTGTGGTTAAGTTTTATGGTTATCACCAGCACCCGAGGTAAAATGTCTGAAAACATGATCAAGCCGCGAGCTGGCGACAAGTTGGTTTGGGTTTACATCGCGAGGTCTCTAGCTTTTTGGGTGTTAGTATTTTATGTTACTGAGCTAGAGATTGTTAGTGAAATTGGTTTGGTTGCGAGGTCTCAAGTTGGTCTGATGTCATACATTATAACCGCTAGAGTTAGCGAGTAACTTATTTCATACAGTTATCGCTAGCTCTCATGTTTGTTTAATATTAGCATTTTTAGGTCACTAGCTAGCGACTAGACAGTTTGTGGTTAGGTTTAATGGTTATCGCCAACTTGCGAAGTTAAATGTCTGAAGACCTGATCAAGCCGCGAGCTTGGGAGTGAAGTGCTAGCGGTTAAGAGATAAATAGTTTGATGTTGGCAAGTACACGACAAGGGTTAAAGTTACCACTATCTCCAAGTCGCTGTGGTGATGAGGACTTAACATTTGTGGTTGAGAATTGGTGAGTGCCAGTTCAGTTTCCCTCAGTCGCTAGATCTCGAGGTTACGAAGGCTTAGCATTTTCAGCTTGCGAGTTGGAGATAGAGAGAGTCGTAAGGGCTTGTCGCTAGGTTGCGAGATTTTCTAATGGGCAGTCTTCCAGGTAGAGAGTTGACGACTGTGTGCCACGTGTTTTAATTACTTAAAGTTAATATCTTGAAATCGCCAATATTTTTTTTTATGGTTTGAAAATAGCTTGAAATCGCCAATATTTTATTTTTATGGTTTGAAAATAGCTTGAAATTGCCAATATTTTTTTTTCATGGTTTGAAAATAGCTTGAAATCACCAATTTTTTTTTTTATGGTTTGAAAATAGCTTGAAATTGCCAATCTTTTATTTTTATGGTTTGAAAATAGCTTGAAATCGCCAATGCAAATATTTTTCTGGTTTTAAAAACATTACCATTCACCCATGCAATTATTTTTTGGGTATTAAAAATAGTACAATTCACCAAGATTTTTCGCAAACTTTGAGCGATCACGGATAATTCGCCAATGAATATTATTTTTCTTCGTAAACCGCAAAAATTCGCCAGTAAAATTAAAATTTTCTTTGGAATTATACAACTTTCGCTAGGTTTTTACACCTTGTCCAAGGGAGGGGTTTCATAATCATACTAGATTATGATTCTTGACTGGGATATCAAAATGACACCTAGTGAACCCTACAGAGAGAAGGAAGGAATCCATCTTGGCATACCAAGCCCTAGGGGCCTGCTTAAGGCCATAGAGAGATTTCCTCAATCGACAAACCAATGAAGAATCTTGGATGAACCCCTGTGGCCGCTCCATATATATCTCCTCATCAAGATCCCCATGAAGAAAAGCACTCTTCACATCCATCTGATGGATAACCCACCCATGAGCTGCAACAATAACAAGTGTCAAGCGAATGGAGTTCATCTTGGCTATGGGCGCAAAGGTCTCAGTATAGTCTGTTGGCAAATGCACACTCCAATGAGAAATTGTAGGTGATTGAAGGTATTTTCATTGATGGCAACCTTGCAATCATGTGATACCGGTAGGAAGACACGGGCATCGACACCGACAAACTCTACACTGGCACACAGAACACCGGTAGCGAAAAGGAAGAATACTGACATCCTGGCCGACAATAATTTAGTATTAATATATTTTGTAATTAATTATAAAATCTTTTGCAAGCCGACATGGCAGATTGTAATATGACTCATATATGTATGAGATCATTGTAGATCATTTTGTAGACAAGAGATAGGATGCGAAGTATGGAAAAGTAATTGCAGACCTAATATGCGAATTATTGGTTAAGGGTTTATGTTGTAGCAGAGCTTAAACCAGTACTGAATCTTGCATAGGAGATGCTAATCTGAAGCAATACAAGACATTGGATTAGTATAATCCACTTTTGTAAGTTAGTGTGACTTCTTTTGTAATTGAGCAGTGAGCTCTAGGCACTTGGCCTTCCTGCATGTGCAGGCCCCTATTGTAAGAGTAATATTCCCTTATTGGCCAGTAAGCGAATATTGTGGGTCACAAATCCCACTGAGGTTTTTCCCACACCGGGTTTCCTCATTAAAATACTGTGTTATGTTGTGCTTCTCATGTTGTTGTTGTTGTTGTTGTTGTTGTTATTTACTGCATTATTTCTGGTTTACCGGTACTCAGTTTTAATATTCTTTTCATGTTTTAAATCAAGTAATTTGATATATCAGTTAGATACTGATTCACCCCCCCCTCTCAGTATCTTTAGGAATCCTAACAATTGGTATCAGAGCTTGGTCCTCTATTTTCAAAAGCCTAATATCTTGAGGAAGATCTTGTCACCAATAGAGATGGAAAACTTGAGAAAGCAATTGGAAACAACTCTTACAGACTATGATGCAGAAAAAGTGAAGAATATCAAACTTGAGGATGATCTGAAGGCTGCTCAGGATATTATTCAAGCACTTCAAGAGAATTTTACTATTGCAAGGAACAAGAGGAGAGAACTTTGTGAAAAGATGCAGAATGAGAAAAATGAAAAGGAAACTCTTAATGATTTGCTAAACAAGCTAAGACAAGAAATTAATACAATGAAGAATGAGATGTAGGATATGACTATGAGATTCTGTAAAGGAATTGAAGACAGAAAGAAGAATGAAGAAGACTTGGTTAGAAGAATAAATGATGCTAGAAATGAAAACACAAGACCCAGTCATGAAAATGATATGTTGAAGACAAATCTAATGCACACACAAAATGACAGAACTGAACTCATAAGACAGAAAAGAATCCTGGAGAATGAACTGATTGCTGCAAATCAACACAGAGAAATTCAAGAAAAGTTCAGAAGAACTTGGTGACATGCAGAAGAATCAAAAACCTAATGGTGATACAAATGGCCTTGGCTTTGAAGTTGGTGAAAGCTCCGGTACTGCAAACAATCATGATCATAGCAAACTGGTAAGACAACCTACTGCTTACAAATTTAATGGCAAATGCTTTAATTGTAACAAATATGGTCATAAAGCAAATCAATGTAGATCTAGAAATCATCAGAATACTAATACACACTCTGGTCAATGTTCTAAATGCAACAAAGTTGGTCATAATTCAGAAAATTGTAGAATGAATGTAAGATGTTATATTTGTGGAAGATTTGGACACTTATCTAATCAGTGTAGAACACATACCAGCATAGGATATGGGAAAGTTATTCAGAAGAACAATGTGACTTGTTATGCCTGTAACAAAATTGGACATATTTTAAAATTTTGTAGAAGGCATCACCGAAAAATACCAAAGGTCCTAGTTTGAAAGGTAAAGAAAAGGTTGAAGAGGTAAAGCAAGAATTCTCAAAACAATGGATCAAAAAGTCAAATCAGAATGTTGATGGGAATACTCCTCCACCGGTAGAACAGAGTAACACTCCACCGACAGGAGACTCTTCATCTAACTGAAGGAAAATCTTTTGGGGGTTTAGCAACAAAATGAAAAACATGCTATTATTCCCTTGGTTGATGGTGAGAAGTTGAAATTACTTCCATATCGACAGATGAGTTAAGTTGTGACTTAACCGATGAGCATTGAATGTGGTAGTTGGAGAAAATAACATTATAAAGCAAATGATTTTGGCTCCTTTTTCATTCACCGAGCATTCAAATCTTCGAGAGCGTGAAAATTCCTGAGCGAAGGCATTCTAAGCAAAGAAGTGAAGCAATCCATCAAAGCATTAATCCTTAAGGAAGATTGAGGTATTTATAGCTATGGCATCTTCATCCACTCCTGAATTTATTGCAAACCCTACTGTTGTTGAAGTTGTTAAGCACCCTAGACCCGTATTCCAACTAGTTCCCGAAATTGCAAAGAAAGATGATAGCATAGGTGCATTTTCTCAAATGCCTAAGGGAGTAATATATGCTGAAGACCCTGGGATGTATATACATTGTCATATTGAGAAATTAGGTGATGACGAGATCAAGAATATGTATAAGACTATGATTTGTGATGGGTTTGGAAATGTCAAGCTGAAACATAAAATAGTGGAAACCCTAGGTTTTACTGAAATCCTTAGTATCCCGGATTTTCCCAAGGATATCATAAGGATTGTGTTAAGCAGAGTACATGGTGAATTTTTCTGGTTAGATTCAATTCATAAAATCACAAAAGAAGCGGTAAAAGCTATAACAGGGTTACCTTCCACTGGTAACACACCTGACAAAACAAAGGTGGTCTCAAATGACACAGTGATAAACCTAACTGGTGCAACATTTGATAAAAGGTCTTTAAGGGTAAACAATGTAAAAGACATAAATGTCAGATTTATCAGTATGATCTTAGGTTATAAGGCTACACATGCAAATAGGTTGAACTCAGTTTCTAGCCTATGTATCAAAAGTGCATATGATATGGTTAATGATAATGCAAGGATAGATGTATTTGAATGGCTCAAAGATGAGTTGATAGACAATCTAGGAAAGATTAAAAGAGATAAGAAAGGAACATTCAGATTTCGAAATTTGCTTGTTTGTCTGATGCTGTCCATAACAAAACAAGTACCCAGTATTGGTCCAAGAGATTTTGGTTTTGACATTCCAGTAGGAAAACAACTGCTGGATCTATTGAACAATATGGGAGAAAACCGAGAGAAAAACCTAAATGAACATTTTCAAGCATTGAAGACTCAAATGAAAACTACAGTAAGACTGTCACAAGCTATTGTGGATAAATATCAGAAGGAAATTTGTTTTGTGATCAAGAAAGATGAAATCTAGATGGAGGCAGTTGTCCCTTGAACTATCTGGGTAACTGAAATGGGATATGAAATAGATGACAATATCATTGAAACTTATGCAAAAGCCCTCCTTGAAGCACCCAATGAACCTACTGAGGAAGTTTTTGGAAATGCTGAAACAATAGAAAGTGGAATTCAATCAAGGAAAAGGGTTAAGAAGGTTGAAGCAACCATAAGGAAAGGAACCCGATAGGCTAAAGCAATCAAGGAAGATGTTTTGAGACAAACTGGTATAAGTGAAAATGAGTTGGAAGCACCTCAACCGGAAACCCATCTTTCACCGGGTGGAACTTCTTCTGAGAGTGATATATCAACAATATTTAAAAGGGTAGAAAGGAAAAGAAAACCCACACCGGTACCCTCTCCTACACCAAAAAGAACCAGACAAAAACAACAGGCAGTAAGGCCTCCAACAAAGAAAATGACTCCTAAGAAGAAGAAGGTAAAACAAGATATTGCTCCAATAGACAAACTTCTTAGTGAAATTATAGAGGGTGGTAAGCTGAAGAACATCAACAAAATATACAATACACTATCAGCTGATGATAAGGAAAGCATAGAGAATAGTGTAATTTTACACTTAGATATATACAAGAAATTTTGATGGAAGTTGTTGACGAAATTCTAAATGATCTGTATAGGAGACTTGAAGCTAGAAGGCTAGCAATCATTGAGCTGGACAAGAAAATTAAAATTGAAAAACTACTTGCAGTACATCCAGTGAACTCAACTGATGAAATAGATAAACTAATCAGTGAAGCAAACCGGACAATATTCTCTATTGCTCACCGGCATGTAGCACTGATGTCAGGTAGAGTAAAGGAAGTCTCTAAGGAAACACCAGATGCATGGGATATATTCTTTGTGGAAAAAGAAAAATAGGAATAATTACTCAGACCAAAGACTATTAAAGTATATCAAAAGGACAAAGATAAGGGGAAAGGTAAGGTAGGTGGACCTCCAAGCCTTAAAATAACTGACAATGTGCCCCCACCTCTTTTAGATACTCCACCGGTAGATAATACTGATAGTCAACTAGCCACAGAGAGTATGAAGACTCCACTAGAGGATACAAATCCTGAGTCTAAAATTTTGTATACTGTGAATGTAGACACCCAGAAAGTAAATGTTGTGGTTGACAGAGAAACCATTGAAGATAAGGAGGAAGATGTGACTACTGAGTCACCGGCTGTGGAGGTTAAGATAAGCATAGAAAAAACTACACAAGCAGAACAACCGGCTGAGGATACCACTGAGAAACCAGTATAAACAACTGAAAAACCATTTAAAGAATCGACAAAAGAGAGTTCAGAGGTACAAACTGAGACTACATATGAGAAACCGGTAGTTGAAAGCTTAGAGAAACCCTCTGAGATACAAATAGAGAAACCAAAACAGGTACATGTTGAAGCACAGGTTCAGACAGAGACAGTGCCACTGGCCCAAACTGAAAAGCATAAACCTTTATTTGTAGAAATGCAAACACAGATTAACCTACCAGAGGTCGAATCAAGTAAGGTGATTACCACAACCGGTAGCATGGCTATTGTAAAGACTATTGGACAAACATCTGGTACATCTATGGCAGAATTCAGACCTACAAATATAACAGAGGTCTTGTTGGATTCAATAAAGAAGATCACAGAATGTAACACACAAGCCTATAAGGATATTGATGATACAATTCCAATTCTTAAATTGATAGCACCAAAGTGAATTGTTGATAATAAGGATTCTTTATGTAAACTAGACACATTGTCTAAGTTCATCACTGACAACATATTGATTGTTGATCAAATAAATGAGGATACATTTAAGGGAAGAATGATTAAAGAAAAAGAGAAATCCTTTGAGGAAATTGTGAAGAAGAACAAGGAGAAAATGGATACCCTATTACTGGAACTTGGAGAAATAATTTTTGACTTCAAGAAACTGTACAAGGATACTTGTAAGACAAATATCTTAACAGAAGACCTTGACAAGGAAATCAGCAAAGCACAAGACAAGATTAACAATATTGCTAACAATCTGATAGGATCATCGGATTCATTTTTGGAGATAGAAAAGAAGATTGCAGAGCTAGAAGAGAAAATCAAGAAGTTAGAGAATGACAAACAAAGAATAAAGGATAAAGCAAAGGACTTGAAATGCAGACTTGGTCCAAGACTAGAATACCTCACTTCTTTGAGAAAAGAAATATTTGAGGCTTTGGTTCCCGGACTGAAGACAACGGAAGAGAAAATGCACATACTCACCGGTACAGTGCAGAGAACACAAGAGAAAACAAAAGACAACAAAACATTTAGTAATGGTATAAATTTGATTTTGACAGATATCTTTCAGATTGTAACCCACCGGTTATAAGAATCCAGGCAGGACTCCACTGACAGCGAATGACAACCTTTGTCATTGATGTCAAAGGGGGACTAGTGTGATGAGAAAAATGGAAGTAGAGATTATTTGCTCAGGGGGAGCACACATTTTTGGACATACAATTTTTTTGGCAAAGATTTTTTGGACTTCAGTTTTCGGATGCATTCTTGAATTTCTCTCATAAGTGTTGCCATCAATGCCAAAGGGGGAGATTGTTGGCAAATGCACACTCCAATGAAAAATTGTAGGTGATTGAAGGTATTGTCATTGATGGCAACCTTGCAATCATGTGATACTGACAAGCAGAAATAGGCACCGATACCGACAGACTCTACACCGACACACAAAACACCGGCAGCGAAAAGGAAGAATACCGACATCTTGGCCGACAACAATTTAGTATTAATATATTTTGTAATTAATTGTAAAATCTTTTGTAAACCGACATGGTAGATTGTAATATGACTCATATATGTATGACACCATTGTAGATAATTTTGTAGACAAGAGATAGGATGCAAAGTATGGAAAAGTAATAGCAAACCTAATATGCGAATTATTGGTTAAGGGTTTATGTTGTAGCAGAGCTTAAACCGGTATTGAATCTGGCATAGCAGATGCTAATCTAAAGCAGTACAAGACATTGGATTAGCATAATCCACTTTTGTAAGTTAGTGTGACTTCTTTTGTAATTGAGTAGGGAGCTCTAGGCACTTGGCCTTCCTGCATGTGCAGGCCCCTATTGTAAGAATAATATTCCCTTATTGGCCAGTAAGTGAATATTGTGGGTCACAAATCCCATCGAGGTTTTTCCCACACCGGGTTTCCTCGTTAAAATACTATGTTATGGTGTGCTTCTCATGTTGGTGTTGTTGTTCTTATTTACTGCATTATTTCTGGTTTACCAGTACTCAATTTTAATATGCTTTTCATGTTTTAAATCAAGTAATTTGATATACCAATTAGATACTGATTCACTCCCCCTCTCAGTATCTTTGGGAATCCTAACATAGTCAAAACCTTGAACCTGAGAGAAACCTTTGGCAACAAGTCAAGCCTTATACTTATCCACACTACCATCTGCTGCAAACTTGGTCCGATAGATCCACTTACATCGAACCATATTTTTCCCCTTAGGGAGAGGGACTAACTCCCAAGTGTTGTTCCTCATCAAGGAACTATACTCTTCCTCCATAGCTTGGTCCCACTCGGGAATCCCTGATGCTTCCTGAAATGTCTGTGGATCAGAAGTGGTAGCAATGTATGCATGTGGAAAGTCCTGATGTTGTGATCGAGTCCTCTGTGTATCTGAATGATCCCCAAAAAGAGAACCCACTGACTCAAGTCTCTGTCGAGTCCAACGAAGTCTAGATGGAGGTGGAGGACAAGGCTCCTCAACTACTAGTGGACCCTGCAGAGTTGTAACCCTGCGAGTTAGAGATGAAGGAGTCTCATCATCTGAATCATTCTCATCACTATCCACAATGGAGGAAGGTAGAGGAGGAAGTGAGGGTAAGCTAGGAGAGATTTCCTCAAAATGAACACTCCTCTCAATAAACACCTCATGTGTGTCTCTGGATCCATCAATTGATATGCCTTAACACCCTCAGAATATCCAACAAAAATACAAGACCTACTTTGAGGTTCCAATGCCTTGCATTTCTATGGAGGAATGTGAGCCCATGTTGGACACCCAAGGACTCTGAAATGTCTCACAATCGGTTTCCGACGAGCCCAAGTTTCAAAAGGAGTAATAATCGTCAAAGCTTTGTGACGAACCTGATTTTGGATGTGTGTAGCACAACTGATAGCCTTTGCCCAAAAGGCGAGATCAAGAGAATGTGCATGTATCATACAACTAGCCATTTCCTTGAGAGTTCTATTCTTATGTTCTGCAACTCCATTCTTCCGTGGAGTGTAGGCAACTGAATGCTGAAGATCAATCCCCTCAAGTGTACAAAAATCCTCAAGTCTTTTGTTCACATATTCCCTTCCATTATCTGTGTGAAGGATCTTGACCACTTTCCCTGATTGCTTCTCCACATGAGCCTTGAAGTCTAGAAATCTGTCAAACACTTCACTCTTATGAACAAGAAAATAGACCCAAGTGAAGCGGGAGTAGTCATCAATGAAGGTGAGGACATAGCAGGCCCTACTAAATGAAGGTGATGGAAATGAACCTGCTACATCGCTATGAATAAGTTGAAGAACTTCCAAAGCTCTCCAATATTTCCCCTTATCAAACTTCTCCTTGGGATGCTTGCCCATGGAACATCCTAAACATACACCCTCTAAAAAAATGTTTCGAGGTAGACCTATGACCATGCCTTTAGTGCTAAGCTATTGAAGATAGAGGTAGTTGAGGTGATCGAACCACTCACGCCATAGCTTACTTTCAGAATTTGAATGAGTAAGCAAGGCCATAGAAGGAGAACTTGGCACAAAGTAGGAGAATGAATAAAGCCTTGAGTTTTCATTGACTTGTCCCACTGCTACCAAGGCATCATTATCAAGTTCTTTTACCACAACTGAATCAGGTGTAAACTCAACTTTTTTGCCATTCCCATAATGAGTGATTTGGTGGATAGAGAGAAGAGAGAAGATTGGTAGACAAGTTAGGAACATAAATAATATTCTCAAATATTCCATCATCTATGGCAACCAAACCTTTCCCTTCAACCTCAACTTGTGTATCATCACCTATGTAAATGTGAGGTACCTTTGATGGCTCCAACGAAGAAAACTGCTCCTTTTAGAACCCATGTGATAAGAGGCTCCCAAGTCAAGTATCCATTGCTGTGAAGAACCTGTTGTACCCACAGATGCTTGCCCTTTTCCTTTGGACTATGAGGAAGTGGAAGGAGTTGATTCCTTCTTATTGTAGGTGAATGACAAATTGATGTTGTTCTTCTTAAGGAGATTTGCCAACTCATCAACTTGCTTGGTGTGGCATCGATGCTCATCATGACCATACTTTTTGCAATAAGAACAAGTTGGTTTTTCCTTCTTAGGTGGATTCCCCTTCTTGGAAGAGGATGAAAAATCGCCTTGCAATGGAGAGGATGATAGTCCTTTTTCCTATTGTGCTTTGACTTAGATTGCTTCTTCTTCTTATTGGAATCTTTTCCTCGACTCCATTGACTCCCTTGATTAGCCACCAAAGTCTTGGACTTTGAAGAGTTGAGAATCCCCATGTTCAACAACTTAGATTGTTCCAACATCAACATTTTTATGAAAGCATAAAATGAAGGCATAGTGTAGGAACTCCCCATTGTCAAGCGATGGGTTTGGAAGCTAGAAACAAATGTTGCATATTTAGGTGAAAGCTTGTCCAAGAAGTTAAATATCATCTGAGCATTTTTTTGTCAATTCCATAATCCTTAAGCTTTGCTCTTAGCTCATTTTCTTTGGTGACATAATCTTGGATTGTATCAAAACTCTTGCAATCCAAGTTGGTGAGATCATTGTCAATCTTGTAGCCTCTGATTTCATCAACTTGACCACACAATTTCTGAAAGATATCCCAAGCCTCTTTGATTGTACAACACTTCCGAATGTGAAAAATGAGGTCATCTGATACATACTTATGCAAAGTTCCAAGAGCCATGCAATTTTTAGTGAGCCATTCTAATTGAGCATTAGGATCAACCTTAGGATCTGTTGGTGTTGCTATTGTTCCATCTATGAAATGTGTGAGTCCTTTTTCCATTAGTTTGCTCCATGCTTTTATTTTCCAAGATGCATAGTTATGTGGAGTTAAAGGTGAAAATTTATGAGGACTCATAGAAACAAAAATGAAAGAGAACAAAGAAAGAGATGCACAATCACACAAGACACCCCCCCAAATTCACTCAATCAAAGAATCCCCCCCCCCCAAAAAAAATGATGATTTGACACTTTATACTTAGTGCCTCTATAATGGGCCATTTGCAAAAAATGGCAAAGTGGACTTCTGATTTCGACTTTACAACTACCTCAAAGAGGCCAAAGGAGACTCAAGCTAATAATCCAAGAGATCTAAACTAAGATCCAAACAAATTACAAGTACCAAGTAAGCCAAAAAAGATCAATTTCTGAAAGTAAAATATCCACTTAAAATATCTGCAAACTGAAGACATATTATGAAAGTAGACAAAAAAATATGCACTTTAAAAAAAAAGGTACTTGAAAAGGAGGTCGTATGAACCCAAACGAAGCCTTTGAAGTTGCAAAATTGAGGATTGGATAGGTACAATTGAGAGAATCTAAAATTTTTGAAAAAACTGTTCACCAAAATCAGAAAATAACCACACCATTGCGGAGAGCATGAAAAATTATCCCAAATAAAAAAAAATTGCACCCAAAAAGGAGCAAAATTGAGCAAGTTGTGGGCCTCCAAAGTTGACCCAAAAAATCAAACGGCTCAACGGAGAGGGGTCTAAAATTTTCAAAAATGTGCTAACGCATGTTGACGTCATTAATTCACCATGTTAAATTTTATGGCCGTATGACCGTCACACCCTTCTCCCTAGCTATACAGACAGATGACGTGGCTGTTGATTGTGCGATGATCGTACTGTACGACGACAATGACATGTCACATAGTGTCTTGCCCATGGGCCAGTGGCCCCCTGCCACATGGCGAGTGTGGGTCTCGTCGGAGGGAGGTTGGTGGGAGGTCATGGGTGTGTGACATGTTGATGGGAGGTCACTGGTGGCAAGGGCCAGTGGGAGTTGTAGGGCCGACATGGACGGAGGTCAGCGACAGGTCGCGACGGTGGCCGATGGGAGTTCGTGGTGGCCGTGGTTGACAATAAACCAAAGAGGTGGCATTGGTGGGAGGAGGTGGCTAGAGGAGCTGGCACAAACAGTACGCCTTGTAGATCTAAGCAAGGTACAACTAGTAGGGGGGGGTGGTCACGGGACCCCCCTGAAATTAAAAAAAAAATATTTGATTTTATTTAAAAAAAAAGCTTTTGCAAGATAAAAAACTGCAATTCGAATAATATAAAAATTAAAATAAAACTGTAGAATTTTTTTTTTTTTTGCAAAATCGTATCGTACCGCCCAAATTGGGCAAATTTTTTCCTCCAACACCCAAAATTCGACTTTCGCCAAAATAGGTCAAGTTTATACTCGATTTTTATGAAAATGACCTCTCGGACACAATGGTGAGGTCGAAAACACTCTAGGATGCCTCCAAAATGTTCAGTACCTTAGATATGAAATTAGAAGCCTTCCAAGATGTCTCCCAAAACCAATCAATGAAGCCCCAATGACTCTGATACCATGTGAGATTTTGCCAAGATCAAGAGCACAATGAAAAACACACAAAAGATAGACAATAGTTTGACAAGAACAAACTATATTCTCATCAATATGCAAATGATCAACTGGATTAACCAATACAATGAATATGGGCTTGCATATATAGGCAAGGCCAAATGGATATGTGAGCACACAATCATGACATGTGGCTCAATGAGAAACAAGGGTAGGTAAGAAAAAGTAGGGGTAGGTAGGAGAAATAATATAATATTCCACAAGAGGTGGATCACCCACCGAATGTGGAATGCAACAACAAGATAAGACCACAAAAGGTGGAATTTATCCTACAAGCATCATCCCTATGTGCACACTTCCCTAAGTGTCTCATATCCAAACTACAATGAGATGCATTATCCTAAGTTAACTTAAGTAAATTGTAATTATATCCTATAAGAATAAATAATTACACCAACAATAACATCTTTAATTCATTCAGAATTCAATCTATCATCTTTGTGTGGAGATTGGATCTAGTGAATTACCCCTTATCTCCCTAATGTAATGGTGAAAAGTACTTGAAGGATAATCAATAGTGAAACTCTCATCTCTCTTTGAGGGAAAGGGTTAGTTTTCCTCTTGATCTATCACTCATCATTTTCCCACCATCACATTTTGGTGAACCCGATGTCTTGCATGCTATCCTTTGAACAACATTCCATATTTTTCATTTACAAGTTTCAACTTTTTGCAAACTTAGTGGTTAATTCATTGAAAACCCTAGTTTTTAAATTTAAAATTGAACTTGTGATTTGTTAAAATTGCTTGTGTTTGTCTTAGATCTGAAAATTGTTGTGTTGGTCAAATTCAATTTCCTCATTGTCTTGTTCAATTTGCAGTTAAAATTCACAAAATTAAGAGGTTACTTGTTAAAACCCTAATTTTGAAAAATCATATTGAACTTGTGCAAAAAATTGGATTTCAACTTAATTTTCAGATTTTTGATTATTCTCAAATTTGTCTTCAATCCCACAATTCAAATTTTCAATTTCCCCCTTTTCCCCAAAATTCAAATTTCAAAATTAAGTGGTTAGGTCATCAAACCCTAATTTTTAAAATTAATTGGATTTTGTGTGAATTTCAAATCAATTTCAGTTACTTTCAAATTCTTAAACATTTTCCAAGGTGTCCCTATCCATTAGGTTTGACCCTTTTCAAAATTGCACTTCAATTCCTCTTTTTCTCCAAAACCCTAATAGGGTCCTATTTTCACCTTTGTGCCTTCATTTCGCCCATCTAGAGATCGTAAAATTCTCCAATTTTTTGGGGTTAGCTTTAAAATCATCATAATATCCATCCCTGAAAAATTTCAAAAAAAGTTGGTCGGACCATGTGCGTTCCCGCCACGGTCCTCGACTTTTTTCCCAAAATTTCAGGAGACTATTATGATTGTATTTATTAGCCTAAATCTGAAAGATTGGCTGATTTTATCAATTTTTGAACCCTCTAGTATCAGAAATACCTTCAAAATTCAACATTTCAACTTTCAAGAATTTTTTTAAAATTAAGAGGTTAATTATAGTCTGCCCTGATTTTAAAAATTCTGATTTTAAAATTAAGTGGTATTCCCTTGGCCCTAATTTTAAAATTCCAATTTCCTTTCATTTTTGGAAGTTGTATCATCCTCTTCCTCCAACAAAGTTCAAATTGTGCAATCATTATTTCCTTACATTTTGCATTTCTCAATTTTTGCAAGCTTTGTCCTACAATTCAAAATTCAAATTTTCCCTCTAGTGCATGAGTTTTACCACTATTAGTCCTACCTATTCTATCCTCATTAGACGAAACATTAGAATTAAGGCTTCCCAAGGTTTAATTACCGAGGAGATGGAGCCTAATTTGGGCGACTTCTTTAATGAGGATCATGCTAATTATTCCCATCCTAATCATGTGCCTATTTACCCCATTGATGGATCTCATGGTGAAGAAGAGGCTTTAACTAGGGTTTCTTTAGATCAACTTTCCACATTGGACAATTAATTTTATAGCTTTCAACAATGGATGTCCTAAGAATACCTTAATAGTGAAGCTCTTCCATTAATTGAAGGTCTTAAGTGCATGCTTCGAAGTGATAAGAATGGAATTGATATATGGCGTGGCATTGCACATATTGTTGATTCTAATGTCATGCCTATCAAGAGTTGTGTTGATACCCTAGGTTACTCACAACCTTCAACACAAGTCAATTCCTCTATTCCTTTGACCAATCCTATGACTAGTATTCCTACTTTTACATCCAACATCATGGCTACTTCAACTCAAAATGTCATTCCTACAACCATAGGTCATGGGGGCAATCCCTCTTCTTCATTTAATCCTCCATCATTACCTATGTCTTCCATAAGTGTTCCTAGTATTCCTCAACAAATCAGTGTGACACAGGGGGACAATTCCTTCAACAAATTTATTCCTCCTTTAAGTGTCCCTTTTTCTACCAAATCATCACCAATGCCTACTTATCATAGTGTCCCACCACCGTATTCTCAGTCCATGCCTTCTTTCAACAACATCACACCACCTTCTCAATCACCTATGTCTAACATCAATTCTTCTACCTAAATGACAATGAACAATCTTGCCCAAACTGTGTCTTCCTTACAACAACAAATTGCTTCCATGAGTTAATCCAAGTTTAGTGTGCCCACCTTTGATGTTGCGAGCCCACTTTCTCTTGATATTGTTAAAGTCGTGCCACCTAAACATGTTGAGATCCCTCAATTGGAACTCTATAATGGAACAAGTGATCCTCTTACGCATATTAAAACATTTCAAACCTTGTGTACTGATTTTGCTTATGATCAACGATTGCTTACAAAATTTTTTACAAGAACATTAAGAGATAATGCCTTACAATGGTATTTCTCTTTACCTTCTTATTCTATTACTTCCTTTCAACAATTGGCAAATGCTTTCATCCAACAATTTCAAAACAACATTGGTCCTAAAATCACTTTGACTGATTAAATGCATTGTAAACAAGGTGTTAAAGAAAAAGTGTCTGATTTCATTGGTAGATATAAACATTTGTGTTCTCCAATTTCTTTTCATGTGCCTGATAATGATATTCAAAGAATTTTCATTTCTAATTTACAAAAAGATATCAGGGAAAAGCTTCTTTTGTCTGAGTTTACTTCCTTTCCGCAGTTGTATGCAACACTCCACAATTATCAACTGGCTGTTAGTCAAATGGAGCAATCCATTCCTATGGCTTCGAGTGATAAGGGAGAGAGTGTTAAACAACCGTTTGTGAAGTTCAAACCAACAAAAATCTTCATCAAGCTCAATGATCCAATAAAAAACAACCATGTGAATGCTAAAATAGGTGTGCCTCCTATTTCTAAATTTTTCCAAAGAGAAAGACAATTTACTCCTTTGAATGAATCTTTACATAGTATTATGTCTTAGTTGTTGCACATAAATGTTATCAAACTTCCTCCTATAACACAAGTTGATCCTTCCAAACTTGCATCTCCTCATTTTGATAACAGTTCCTTTTGCCAATTTCATCGTCAACTTGGTCATGATACTGAGAAATGTTTTGCATTAAAACATAAGGTTGAAGACTTGATTGATAATAATACAATATCTGTAGCAGGTGTGAATGATAAAGGGAATAAATCAGTTGCTCCTCCTAATCAAAATATTAATATTTTCATTGATCCCTTGCCATCTCATACCTCTAATGTTATTGAGATTGCGCCTAGTTCTCTCTCTTCTAACACACTCATCTGTATGGCTCCAAACTTGGTTAACATGGTAGAAACACAAGATTCGCCTAAGGATCCCTGTATTACATTTGACCCTAGTGAGACCATTAGAGCACTCGATGGCCCTTTATACATAGTTGCAAAGGTTAAGGATATCCCTTGCCGTGGTGCCTTGATTGATCCCTCTTGCATGGTTAATGTCATAACTGAAGAGTATCTTTTCACTTTATGATTGCATAAACCATTATATGATGCTTCTAATGTAGTGGTGAAGTTATTTGATGGCTTCTCTTGTCCTACCATTAGTTTTATCACCCTTCATGTTGAAGTTCATACTAAATCCATGGATGTTGACTTTGTTATCATACCTTCCTCTAAGCAATTCTGTGTGAAGTTGGTCTATCCTTGGCTATCTTCCATGAAGGCTATTGCTTTTCCAATCCACAAGTGCCTTAAATTTCCTCACAATGGCGAAATCAAAACTATGAACCATAGCCTATTTCGTCCATCCGAAAGAAGCCTTGGTGTTCTTATTGATCTATTTTGGCCCAAACAATTTCAATCTCTTCCATCAAGGAGTGATACTGTTTTTCAATCCTATAAAAAATGGAAGAATGATATGATCTTATCCTTAAGTCAACCTAGATCACCAAGACTTGACATTCCTATTATTCTTCAGGATGAGGTTATTCCTCTCTCAGATAGAACTAATCTCCCTCCTAAGGAAAATTGTCCACCTACTCCTATGGATGTGACTTTACCTTCTCTTAAGGAGAAACACAATATTCTTCCTAAGGTTAGATCTATACCTCCTCCTCATGATGGACTCGGTCTCCTTCCTACACCTAATATTCCTCCTTGCTATGGCCTAGTTCCACCTCCTTCCTCTTATCGAGAGAAGATGCCTGCTTCTCCTATTGTTCAACCAAAAAGACCTCAACCTAAACCTTCCACTATCAAGGAGAAATCCATTCCTCCTTCTCAGCCTTCCACTAAGACTTGATGGAATTGTTGTGCGAGAGAATGGCGATGAAGACGCCGTGTTCGAGCTCACGAAGCTATCCCTCAAAATACTCAATCTCCTCAGACTCTAACAATTGACATGATTCCCTTTTCTCCTAAGCAAGATGTTCAACCAACATCTCCAAATCATAAGTTGCATAAAACATGTGGTGGTTTTACTCCTATTTGTGTTCTTGCTCCTCTTGCTTTAAACTTTGATGCATAAATGAGTGAAAATATTATTCATAATGGTAATACAACTCCTAATGCTTCTGATAGTGAGCATGAATATATTGATGTGTATAAACATTTATCAGATGAGTTTTCACAAAATTTAATCCTAGCTCCTAGAATTGAACAAAGTGACTTACAACATGAGCATAGTCCTTGTTTGGATCTTGTGATGGCTCCATCTGTTGTACTCAATATCGCTCCTCTGACATGTTTCTCACCTTCCCAAAATAGTGATCAGCAAGATTAGGAGGCAGATGTCGTGCTAGATTAGCGATAACGTGCTCCCCTCCTTCTCTCTCTTGGGTGTATCCTATCTTTAAGGAATCACTCCCAATAAGGCGCGTGCGATCGCTTTAACATGGCGGCATACACTCTGCTCATTTTTTCCTTCTTGTGATACTTAGAATTACTTAGTGAACTTTGCTTTGCTTTGTAATCTTTTGTATCCTTGTTTTCATGACTCATAGTGAAGGGACCTTTGCTACTTGCAGTCATGGTTCTCCCCTTCTCGATCTTCCCTTTTAATTTGTCAATCGAAGTCGTAAGATCCTAAGTCCATTGGGGGCTTGGCGCATCTTGCCTCCTTGACGTGGTAAAAGTCTTTCAATCTTGTTTCCTTGTACTTTACCAGCAATAACGACATACACTTATACTCCCGTTAAAGTGGGGGCTAAATGTAGTGTCATAAAATTGTGACCCTAGCAATTTACGACTACATTAAGGTCCTCACTCATGCGAACTCGAATCCTCTAGCCTGATCAGAGATCGGAGAGTGCTCGGCTTGTGAAAACCGCTTCTTCCTTGGCCTCCACATCACTCTGTCCACACTCTTCCCTAAAGACAGGGGTAGGACAGGGGCATGGTGCCCCTGTCCCCCCTTGGATAGGGGCGTGGTGCCCTTGTCCCCCTAGGAAAGGGGTGTGGCGCTCTTGTCCTCCTAGGACAGGGGCGTGACGCCCCTATCCCTGCCCTATTTTGGGGCAGGATCTTTCTAGTGCAAGCATTGTGGGTTGTGCAGTGAGTGGGAAATCTCCCCGATGTCAGCCCATGACAAAATTCAAATCATTCCAACATGTATTTAAGGGGCATTCATCCTCTCATTTACATAAGTGGAAGGTCAATAAGTTGAAGTTGGATAAGAGTGGAGCATTCAAGCATTCTTTTCTAGCATTGAGAATTTTCAAGTCTCCCTTCAAGGCTAGGTGTTGCATTCAAGTCAAGGATTCAACCATTGAAGAGGAGATTGCTCTCAACATTCAATTCCACACAAGCATTTCTATCAACATTGCTATTACAATCTCCCTTGAGGTGATTTACAATTCAGTCTTTCATTTATATCTACTTGCAAGTACTTTCTTTCATTACTTGGTTATTTCCAAACTTGGGGTTTGACCTAAAGGCAAACCCTCAATCCCAACACATTTCCCCCTCTTTTCTGTGTGTAGGTTGCAGGTCTGCAACTGTACTTTTGGATTTGGGCTTCATTTGTAGAGGTAGAAAAACCCTTTTCGTTTCACGGATTTTTCAGAAGACCGTGTACATTCCCGCCACGGTCCGGACAACTTTTCATCAAATTTGCATGGCGATTTCATCTTGACATTTTACTGCCAAATTTAGGTGCACAACTTCATCCCATATTTAGATCTCAAGTTATAATCGATTCTTTGTCACTTTTGCACTACACAATTCAATCAATTTCCTTTCTAAATCAAACAAAAGGGAATAAGGGGATCATCCTAACATCCTTAATTCAATCAGAATTCAATCTATCATCTTTGTGTGGAGATTGGATCTAGTGAATTACCCCTTATCTCCCTAATGTAATGGTGAAAAGTGCTTGAAGGATAATCAATAATGAAACTCTCATCTCTCTTTGAGGGAAAGGGTTAGTTTTCCTCTTGATCTATCACTCATCATTTTCCCACCATCACACATATACATATACATATACATATACATATACATATACATATACATATACATATACATATATTATTAAATCCTATTTTAGGAATGAGACATTAGACAAGATAATGTATCTCTTACACCCTTAATAAAGTTAGTTTCTACAATACATGGCCAATCACATGTACCTCATGTTCAACTCTAGTTTTATTAAGCTATCTTCTTATCTAATTGCATGTAATGAAGGATCGATTAATAATAGTGATATGACATTAAACCCATGACAATTTTAAGCCTTCAAGGTATTAGGGAAAGTATTTGCAAAACCTTTATTAAATTAAGGAGATTAAACATAATCTTAATCATTGTAGGAATTCCCACATCAACCCTTTAAGGAGATTAACAAATTAATTCGATTACTTTTTTTAGCAATATTTTGACATATAAACACCACATAGAAAATAAATTATTAGAGAGATACAATAGAAATCAACCCTAAGAAAGGGAATGAAACGTATATATAGTAATAAACTAATGTATTATTCAACATTAATAAAATTGTTGTACAATATAATATAAATCTATCACCTCTATAGAGATCAACATCGTCTTCCTCTAGTAGAAATCTAGTAGCATAACATTGGAAAAAATACCTTTCTTTTCTCCATCTTAGTCCCTGAATACATAGACTAATGGGGGTCTAAAAATTCACCATAAGAAATTACCATGGGACCCCTTAAGGTGCCAAAATACCATTGTAAAAATATGTATGACCCACACTCCTTGGTATTTATCGTTAATCTCCTTTAGGAAGATTCTTTATAACGTATCATGGCATGCAACATAAGTGGGTCAAGATTCTTAGTTGACTTTGTAACGTCTTGAGATTAATCATGCTCTTATACATCATAAACTCTAACTTTGTCATATATGGTATTATATATCATTTAAGATGAGATATACTTTTATAAATATATTTATACACATTCCAAAAAAATTACACATGAAATAAGAACCAACGCATAAAGTACATCCCATTTTATGAGAAGATATTTCAATAAAATGAATATAAGGAATTACAAGGTGTATGTTACATTTGATGTCAAAATTCTCCTAGTTGTCATATACCTTCCAAGAGAAAAATGGAACACCAAAAATTAGTGAACTAACGACCATGAGTATAACCAAGCTACAACAACTCCTATGTGCCCACAGGTTCAACCAAACATCTACAACATCGATCAAGTGACAACCATCTCAACCAAAACGATTCCCATCCTCTATATCCCAAGAATACAAGATAAGAAACCAAAGGCAAGATGATAATTTTAATCTCATGCTTAAACCCAAACGTATACACTAAAGTCCACCTCCTCTAGAATAGTATCAACTATCTACAAAATACTCAACAATAGCTAGAATAGTAACCACAACATATAGCTCTTACACATCCAGCTAACTATACTTCAAAAATAGGCTACACACATCATATGAAGAATTTTTATTGTTGAAACATCTAACCCTATCTACTATCACAAGTCTTTGAATATTCAATGTCTTATATATACAACTTGTCTACATAGATAAAAAAACACAAAGATGCAAAAATATCAAATACCCTTATATCATAGCCTAATGACATATATACCCCCCTAGGATTAACACTACATGGGTAGTTTACAATCTATAAAGTAACCAAAGCAACAAAAGAATTCACCAAAAACACTAACAAAGAGGATGTTGATTAATCCTCAATCACATAGTGTTGAAGAAATGAATTGATCTACAAACTTGCAAATAAAACTACAATAAACTTATCTTCTTTAGTCAACATAGCTATCCAAAGTAAGAAAAATATTAAAGAGCTCCAATCTTCCTTATTGTTAGTAATAAATAATGAAGTAAAATAACACTAAATAAGCTTAACTCCAATACGAAAAAAAACAAAACTTGACATGTACCTCCATATATAGTTGTGATAAGCAATATTTGACATGTACCTCCATATATTAAAATAGCTATGACTTTGGGCGATGTTTGTCTTCTATGGTAAGGGGTGTAAGGTGGTACACAACCTTATGTTCTTTATCTATGCAATCATGTGGTAGATGGTATTAATGAGATAGATGTTGCCATTCCAATTGAGTGGGGATGGAAGTGTCCATTGTGAGTTCATGGGGAATAACACACCCACTAACAACAATCTTCCTACTAAGAATAGACACATTCGATCACAAACAACCATCAATTATTATGGGGAATAGACACATCTAGTCATAAACAACTAACAATTATAATTGGGGACACACATCCAATTACATATATAATTTTATTTTATTTTATTTAAAAAGTGTATCCCTCATTGTTCTCATGTGGAGGGTCTTCAATAGCTACTTCAAAAACATTTTTTTATTATTATCCATTTTTAATGCCTTATTTGTATTTAGCTTGCTATCAAGGAGATACTTGGCATGTTGAATAAGTCCAGGTTTGGGATGTGGAGGCAAAATACCCATATCCATAGGTGGAGTCATTATGGTTACTCAAGGTCGTTATCCTTTCAAATTTGAAATTTTGATAAGTTAAGAAGAGGACACACTTATGAGGTTGAAAAGGTTCAGGTTTTTGAGACCAAAAGAAATCAAGGGTAAAGTTTCCACGTTTTGCTAAGGGCTAAGGAGAGAGAATTGGATATAAGGTGAAACAATTGGATTTCGGGCATGTAGAGGGATACATATGTTAGAATCGTATTTAAGGAAAATCAGGGTAAGGGCCCCCTTTCTCATTATAGGGTCCCGAGGGGATTATAAAGAGGACGATAATAGAAATGCCTTCAATAGAAATAGGTTCACCCTTAGGGGTAGGTGGGAGGACATAAAGATAGTTAGTGGGGGACTTGGAAACTGGGCCTTAGTTCATAAGGGAACAATTGGAAACTGGGAACCATGTATTATCTCTTCCCACCCACCCCTTATTAATCTACCCACTAGAATAAACTGAGTCACCACCCACAAGTTGAACAACATGAATTGTATACGTCACATTGTGAGGGAATTTTAAACACTCTTGGATGGTAGAAGGGATAGCTTTCATGGAATCAAGCCAAGGGTATCTCAACTTCACATGAAATTGGTCCGATGGGGGGATAATGGCAAAGGTAACATATAAGCACTGAGTACCAACCTCTATAGGAAGGGTGATGGAATCTATAGTAGGACACATAAAACCATTATGCACCTTAATCATAACTTCAAATTTATCATATGTATCTTGATATAATTGTTATTTAAAAAGATGTTCTTCCATGATAACATTCACCATGAATGCTGGATCTATGAGCACTCCTTGTGAGAGATTTTCTTTAATCTTCATAGTACTATATAATGGTTCATCATGTACTCTTATAATATCTCTCGAGTAAAAGGTGATGCAAGGGTCATACTTAGGATTAGGTTGCTTAATAAGGTTCACAACATGGTTGTTGGCTTCACCACACATATCACTAGCAACTATAAATTTTGGATCCTTAGGCTCAACAACATTGGTAGAATGAGAATACAAATGGTTGGTAAATATTTGCAAATTTTGATTAGGAGGTGCTACATATTTATTTCCTTTATCATTCACACCATCCACAACTATAGTAGTAGAATCAATAAGATCTTGAATATAATCTATAACACTTCTTAGTATCATGACTAGCATGACAATGGTATTGGTATTAGGATTTGGGATCAAAAGAAGGTGACAAATTCTACAAAGTATCTATAGGACAAATGAGATGAAGATTCATCATATTAGAATCAATCAATTTAAGCATTATGTTATGCAATGATTTAGAAAGAGGAGTGAAATTGTGATGTTTATTTTTTGATGAAAAGGAAGCTACAATAGGTGTTGTGTCTGCCACTTGAGATTCAACATGATTGGAAGAATTATTATTATTGGGATTGATTTTGATGAAATTCTTACTTTGTTTTTGAAAATTTTGATGAGAATATTCATTCTTATCGACCAGAGTCAACGATGAACAGGATTCAAATGAACTCACTTTAAGTTGATAATTATGAAGCACTGTGCATAATTGTGTGAAAGATGCACAATCGGATAGAAAAGGATTATCTCTAATGTCTTTTGTAAATTATTAATGAAAATTGTTTGAACATCACCATTAGGCACATGATAAGAAATTTGTGAATGTAAATATTTATATCTACCAATGAAATTAGTCATTTTTTCCTTAACACCTTCCTTACAATACATCAAATAAGTCAAAGTAATTTTGTGTTAGAATTCCTGATTGTTGAATTCCCACAAGCCCAGATAATCATCTGCAAGAATACCTGTTACATACAAAGGAGAAATTGCACAACAAACAAGAATATTGAAGATAATAACAAGAACTGAATGCTTGATTTACAATGAAGGATATGACATCCTTATAAAGAAATCTAATTCTAAAGATAGAAACCCTAAAAAGCAATTAATAATTAGTAATGAATTAATTATCAATATACCTAAGGGATGCATGCATATTAAATGCCTAAAAAAATTCCTAAATTTAGCTTAAGTGAAAAAAGAAAAGGTGACTTAATTAATTAATCAATATGATTAAATTAATTAAGTAAATAAAACCTTTTACTCTAACTTCCTCCCTTAAGATGAATTTAGGGAGTAGCCAAAAAGCTAAGTGCATGAAAGCAACTACATGCAAAAAATGCAACTACATGCAACAATGCAAATTTGGGTCCTGATAACAAGGCCTGATGAGGTACCCAATCACAACATGGAAATCTCTGTAAAGTGGAGAAAAAGAGAAAACCCAATGGGAACAAAACTCTTCTCCAAAAAGAGACAAAGGAAGACCATGAAGCCCTCCAAAAATGTAGAATCTCCTATAAATGTTCCTCCATAGGAAGAATGAGAACTAATTTTGCACCAAAAAATGTAAAAGTGTGACAAAACCAAGTACCAATGTCGATGATGATGAATCACTCATTGCAGATGATAAAGATCAGGCACACAGACTAGGTATGGGAACCATCGATTACACAAACATACTGACATGATCAATACAGAAGACATGCCAAAGGTCTAATATCGAATTCCTAATCTACAATACAAAATAATTGCATCATATGTGTCATCAAAAGATGCAGAACAAAGAGGTGTGTCACTTTATCATAGTGCCTATACAACATAGCTCAAAGAAGAAGATCCAACATGAAATGCAAGTGTGCAAAACTGGAAAACATGAAGATGAGGCTGCCACCAAATGATACCCTATAGAAATCTGTGTAGATGATGTGCTCTCTGGTTGGAATATAGCTAAGGGTGAAATTAAGGAAGCCAAAACTGCCACCCCCCCCAAGGTTGTCGATTGAAGAACATTGCATACAGGTTAGGTGAAATAAAACTTGTTCCTAATTTTGCTTATTAGGGCAAAATTAGTTTTTTAATTAAAAACAAAAAAAAAAAGCCTCCTAAATTTTTTTTTTGAAAAAAGAAAAAAAAAAACAATTTTTTTTATGCAAAAGAAATTGAATAAAAAACCAAAAAAGAACATGCAAAAAAAAAACAATTTGTTTTTTATTAAAAAAACGCATCCATAAAAAAAATGATTTAAAAAATTAAAAAAAACACATGCAATCAAAGAAGTTTTTTATGTTGGAATCCAAGAACACTGAGAGGGGGGGGTGAATCAGTGTTCTACCGGTTAAGTAAAATTTAATTCCTTTAGATACTTTACCAATTAAGTCGGTATGCATATAAACATAATATAATGAAGAACAAATCAACCACACAGATCAACACCATAATACTACAGATTTATATGTGGAAAACCTCAAAGAAGAAAAATCACGATGGGATTTGTGACCCACAATATCTATCCACTGGCCAGTTGAATAAATATACATAAGATAGGGGCCTACACATACAGGAAGGCACACTACCTAGAGTGCACTGCTCATCACAAAGGAACCTCATTGACTACAGATATAAAGTACTGAATTACAAACAAAATTCTGAACTCTGAGTGTGAATCAGATATGTTGGACGAGTTCTAGTTTAAGTACAAACTGTACTGATTATCACTATCTTCTTCCTTATTGGTAACCTTGTTCACTTCCCAATCCTCTCCACAAAAAACCAAGATCGACAACAGATCAATTCTGTCGATCAAGATCTTGCTCGCATAATATCACATAACCTATCACATCTATATATCAAAATAACCTAGCCAAACTGACTTATATACCCTTTACATACATAAAGATGAATGCCTTATGTTGGCTTACAATCATATTACAAAAGATAAATACATGTTGGCTTAGAAAAAAATATAAACATCAATCTTCATGATTGTTGCTGTTAAAACCTTTTCCGGATCAATCTTTTATGTCGGCCTCCAAATATCGGTTCCTAGTTTGCCGGTTTCCTTGAATGCCGGATGTTAAACCTTCAATACCGGAGGATACCGGATAAGCATCCAACCCAAAATGATGTGTGTTGCCATCAATGACAACATCATAAGCCCAGATGAGTGTCAATTGCCAATAATCTCCTCCTTTGGCATTGATGGCAACACTCATGTGAAAAATGAATCAATGAAGTGTTGCTCCGGTTCCTGTCCACAAACTTCTTGAAACTGATCTCAGAAAGCTGCTCCCCCTGAGCTATACATTACTTCATATGTCCCTTAACATTTTTCACATCCAATCTCCCCCCCTTTGACAACAATGCCAAAGACGAAGCAAATAAATGAAAGAATCAAAATTGTGTTTACCGGATCTAGATGTACTTGAATATATCCGGGTAAGTACCCTTCAAAAATGCCAAATAAGTGTCCCAACCAGATTTTAAAGTTCCCAAAATTGATACAAACCCATTCAGAATGTAAGCGTGCAATTCTTCTTCTGTTAATATTGTCGGTGTGGGCATATTCATCTGTTCCATACTTTCCCGCTTATGAAGTAACAAAGTATTAAGCCGAGGACTTACTAAGCCCCTCAATTCTCTGGCCCGTTGGATTAACTTGTCCTTGTCCTTCTCCAAAGCTGAAATGTCTGACTCTAAAAGAAAAATATGACCATCAACAGTGCTGGTCAATGACTCAGTACCATCAAAACTGACTACAAGTTGTTCTATTTTGTTCTTATCCTCAATTTTATTGTCTAGGTCTGCTGTTAGTTTTTCCGTGTTAGTGCAAGGCCAGTATATGCAACTACATTGATAAAGTGCTTCATCAATCTTTGTTATTTCTTTTGTCAGCTTAGTTTTGTCTAATGTGATCATATTATCACAAGTGACCTTCCTAGTTGCATTGTATCTTTCCACCAACTGTCGGTCTGACACTTGTTGAAGAGTTTTGTACTCTTTTGCAATATGCTCAGTCAAACCTTTAAGCTTACCAGAGGGACTGACTGCCTGATTAACCTTGTATTCTGGTGCAAGCTGCTACAGGACTGGAATGGCCTGCTCAATCACCTTCTTATTGTCAGATCCTTCCTTCATTCAATTCTGAGCTGTAACAAACATTAACTCAAAACTGCTCAACTAATCTATGTTCTTCTCTCCAAAATGCCTAAAATCTAATTGACCAGATGTGTCAAGTGTCAACAATGAGGGATCAACAACCGGTGAAGGTGCGATAATACCCTAAAAATGGTCATCTAAACTATGGGCCCCTAGTCTCGACAACATCACCAAGGTCCTAACCAAAGGCAATTAAAATTAATCTTGAGCACACAATTAATTTCTTAAATCATCAATGTCACATGTCAAATTAATCACTCTGAATTAATTAAATAAATATTTAATTAATTGATCATTTCAAGTAAATCATTTTTAAACAATTATCTTATTTATTTTATTGAATATCCTAGTATATTTAATTAAATAAATCAATTTTCCATTAAATCATCAAAAAAAGAATTAATTGAAAAAATAATAAAAAATTGAAAAGAAATCAAATAGAGATTGTAGACACCTAAAATTGTCCTGTCTAATTAAATAAATATTTTTTATTTATTTAATTATTTTAGCCTAATTCTTCTATTAATTAAATGAATCTTTATTTATTTAATTAATTCATTTATCCTCTTTTAGCCTTATTCCTCATTTAAATAAATACATTTATTTATTTAAATAGTCATTTTTCCTAAATTAAATAAATACTTTTATTTATTTAATTGATCCCATTTCCTCTATTAATTAATTAAATCTTTATTTATTTAATTCATTCATTAGCCTTTTCTACCCATGACACATGTCATTAATCTCTTAATTCCTACACTACCTACCCTCTCATTATTTTCTTATTTTCTCTACCTACCCTCTAATCCTAGCCGATCATTTATCTATTGCACCTCTTAATCTTATCCCTCCATTTCTTATAGTGTCTTCTATATAAGGAGATGCTTCCTTCATTATCAATTCTACTAGCATTCGAACTTTCATATGCGATCAAACTATCAACCACATTTCCGTTTTTTGTTGAGCTCTTGTGCACACATAAAATCTGAGAGCAAATATATCAAGCAAGATCAATGGAGATAGGAAGAATGGAGATTCAAACCCTATTGGACATGTGTGATAACTCAAAGATGAACGAATAGTACCAAACCGGTACTAAGAGGGGGGGGGGGTGAATCAGTACAGACAAAAACACACTCTTAAACCAGTTTATCAGCAAACACTATGCATTGACAGACAAACAGTAACACCGGTCCTTAAACAGAGTACAACCGGCAAAACCCAGAATAACTGAGACAAGCATAAACCGGTTGACACTTATCTTCTCATACAATCTAACACTTCATTTCCATTTCACCCTTATGCATGAATAGGTAATCTACCATCAAAGATATAGATATGAGCAACTAGATCAACATGATTCACCACTTGATAGAAAACAACAAAGCATCACATGAAGAAGACATCACACATGACACACATATTTTTCACGTGGAAACCCAACTAGGAAAATCCACGGTGGGGATGAATACCCACAAGCTTGTTTTTGAACTCTTTAGAAGTCCGCTCTGTTAGGAGCCTTGTCCGGTTAAAGACTGATACAATAGGTTCTATTAGGAACCGATCTTGTTAGGGATCACCCGGTTAAGGGATTGCTAGAATACCCGGTTAAGGGTTAAACCTTGTTAGAGAATTTCAAGAACTCAATGGTTTTGAGTTACCCTGTTAAAGGATTTACAACAAGCCGATGAAAGCTACCCTGTTAAGGGATTTTCCAACTGTTGAGGTGGTTAGAGATCAACAGGTATTACAATAATCTGGTAACATCACTCAATGCCAATGCAGATCCACTTAAGCTCCTCTTCACCTTCTGCACTTACACTCTGTAGGTATCACTTCTCTCCTCTGGTCTGGCAAGAATCACGTATCTCTTCTCTTGGATACACACACACAACTTTTTCCAACAACCTCAAAAAGAATCACAACATTGACCTTATAGGAGAACAGATAGGTCAGTAGCATAAACCCTAAACCCTAAACTTGTCAGGTTAAAGAATTCAAATGGTTCAATCCTGACCGTTGAGCACACTACATTAAAAGTAACAGTCTTGATCCAATCTCAAGACATTCTCCATTGTTCATTTTCCATTGATTTCATGGCAGCTGATAACTCATCACACGTTATCACTGTTTACAGACTTCACACATTCCTGTGGTAGATAGGAACAATCTCCTTCATGCAAGATCCTTCACGCACACAAGGCTTACGTGGCAACATGATCTGTTCTTCGTTATCATACTAACTCATCACACAAAGTCACCAGTTGAGCCACACAGGCTTGAAGCACTCCAACCGGAAACCCTGTAGTTGAGACTATCAACCGGTAGTTATACAACGCTTCCATGTACTGGTTCCCATAACCATATGTCAGTTCACCTTGAACAAACACATCGCTTCACTTTGGCACAAATGCCGGTTCACAATGTTATACCGGTTCTCTTCTCTTCATCATATTGACATCAATGACAACACAGAATGTCATTATGTACTCATACCGGTTCACATAATGCCAACAATCTCCCCCTTTAGTATTGATGGCAATATACAAAGATATCTCTTCGCTTTACAACTTCTCCAATTTCTGCAAATATCTTCTTCGCTTCACATCTTCTCCTCCAATTTCTGCAGATATCTTCTTCACTTCACATCTTCTACCCCTTTGACAACAATGCCAAAGTGGAGGCACAAGCTTCCATGTTCCATTATGCTGCTCCCCCTGAGAAGTAGCATCCTTCATCACATCAATCCTGAAGAAAAAATTGTCTATGCAATACATGACTGATATGGAGCATATACCTTTAGTTCACCTCCTGAAGGGGAAACACCCCTAATTCACCTCTTAAGTACATAAATGTAGCCTTTGGGAGAGGCTTGGTGAATAGGTCTGCTAACTGCTCCTTACGGGAAACATGCTGCAGTGCAATCTCTTTATTCTGAACCTTTTCCCTCAAGAAATGATAGTTAAGCTCAAAGTGCTTGGTTCTAGAATGTAAAACCGGATTCTTGGAGATGTTAATTGCACTAGTATTGTCACAAAATATACTTACCAGTTTAGATATAGGAACTTTGAAGCCATTTAATACAAGCTTTATCCAAATTGTCTAAGTGCAGTTCATGAAAGCTGCAACATACTCTGCTTCCGCTGTAGACTGAGAGATACAACTTTGCTTCTTACTCATCCATGAGACCAGTCTACCACCAAGAAAGAATGTACCACTAGTTGTGCTCTTCCAGTCATCCACATTACCTACCCAATCAGCATCTGTGAATACTTTCAAGTTGAAATCCTTGCTATATGGATACCACAATCCATAATCAATAGTTCCCTTCAGATACCTAAGAATCCACTTGACTGCAACCAAGTGGGATTCTCTTGGACTTTTCTAGAACCTTGCAGTAATGCCAACTACATGTGCAATATTTGGTCTGCTATGCACTACATAATGCAACTTACCAATCATTGATCGATATTCCTTCTCATCAACCAATGCTGAGTTATCCTCTTTGGATAGTTTACAACTGGTCACCATCGGTGTACCAACCGGTTTTCTATCTTCGATGCCAAAGGTCTTCAACACCTCTTTGACATACTTGGATTGAGTGATAAAGATTTCATCTTTTATCTGCTAAATCTGCAGTCCAATGAAGAACTTAATCTCCCCTATGAGTGACATCTCAAACTCTTTCTTCATCTCATTTGCAAACTCATGACTCATCTTGTCATCTCCACCAAAGATAATATCATCAACAAATACCTCATAGATCAGGCTCTGTTCTCCTTCAGACTTCAAGTAGATATTGCTATCTTCGCTTGTTCTCTCAAATCCAATCTTCACAAGATGGGAATGCAGGCGTTCATACCATGCTCTAGGTGCCTGCTTTAGACCATATAAGGCTTTATGTATCCTACATACCATTTCATTGTCTTCAGATAGGGAAAAACCATATGGTTGCTCTATATACACCTCATCTTCAAGTACACCATTTAGGAATGCAGATTTTACATCCATTTGATATACTTTGAATCCTTTAAAAGTTGCATATGCAAGAAGCATACAAACTCCTTCCAATCTGGCTACAGGAGCAAAGGATTCTCCATAGTCTTCTCCTTCTTCTTGGGCATATCCTTTGCACACTAGTCTGGCTTTGTTTCTAATCACTGTGCCATCCTCATTCAACTTATTTCTGAAAACCCATTTGGTACCAATGACATTTTTATGCTCCGATCTGGGTACTAAAGACCATGTACCATTTCTCTCTATCTGGTTAAGTTCCTCTTCCATTGCCTTGAACCAGTCTTCATCTTTATGTGCCTCTTTGAATGATTTAGGCTCAAATTTAGGGATCATACATGAGTTTTCTCTGACCTTTCTTCTTGTAAGGATTCCTGCATCCTTATCTCCTATGATCTGCTTAGGATCATGATTCGGCTTGACATACCGAGGAATGGTCTTGATAAATTCCTCTTGCTTTTCTTCTTCATCCTCATCTCCATCAGTATCAACATCTACATCTACCAGTATAGGAACACTGTTACTGGTACTTGGTTGATTGACAATCGGTTCCCAGAAGGTTACAACCAGTTCATTTACCACTTGCTTACTATCGGTTTCCTCAGTTTTCTCAGAGGTTTCATCAACTCTTACATTGATGTTTTCCATGATTCTCTGAGTCCTATTATTGAAACACTTGAGAGATTTTCTCTTGGTGGAATACCCTAGGAATATTCCCTCATCACATTTCGGATCAAATTTTCTTTGGTGTTCGCTCCTCTTGATGTAACATTTGCTACCAAACACTCTAAAGTAGCTAGCCATAGGTGTTTTACCAGTCCAATACTCATAAGGAGTTTTATCCTTACCTTTCTTGATGAGTACCCGATTCATTGTGTAGACTGCAGTGCTCATCGCTTCTCTCCAAAAGGTGTGAGCTACCTTTCCTTGAATCAACATGGTTCTAGCTGCTTCAACCACAGTCCAGTTATTCCTCTCTGCTAGGCCATTCTATTGTGGAGTCTGGGAGGCAGACAATTGCCTCTTGATGCCATGTTCTTCACAGTACTTGTTGAATTCACCGGAAGTGAATTCCCCTCCTTGATCAGTTCTTAGGCATTTGATCATTTTATCACTTTACTTCTCCACTAATGCTCTGAAAGCTTTGAACTTTACAAAGGCTTCACACTTATCTTTCAAGAATGTGACACACATCATTCTTGAGCAGTCATCAGTGAGAATCATGAAGTACCTATCACCCTGCACACTTCTAGTTTTCATAGGACCACACAAATCAGTATGCACAAGATCAAGCGAATTGTCAGTAGTGAAAAGTTTACCTTTAAAGGTTGATGAAGACATTTTCCCCAATTGACACTCTCTACACAAGGTATTATTCAGTTTGCTTAGCACCGGTAACCCTCTAATTGCCTTGATCTTACTAGCCTTCACAATGTTATCAAAGTTTACATGGTAGAGTCTCCTATGCCATATCTAGCTATCATCAAATTTAGCCATAAGACATGTACTTATATTTGCATTCAGCTAAAAAAGGTTACCTTTGGTCTGCATGCCGATGGCCACCAATTCACCATTCTTTCCTTTGATTCTGCACACTCCATTCTTGAATTAGAGACTGAGACCACTGTCGTTCAGCTGGGCAACACTCAGAAGGTTGTTTCTGAGATCATCAACCCAGTACACATTGTCAGCACTACTACTCTTTCCATTTAGAGAGATGGACCCTCTACCTTTGACCATGCATGGTGTATCATTGCCAAAGCGAACCACACCACCATCATACTCTTCCAAGGATAGAAACTTGCTCCGGTCACCAGTCATATGGTGAGAATAGCCACTGTCAATAATCCACTCATTGGAATTATTAAACCGGGAGACAAGAGCCTTCTTGTCTGACACATCTTCCTTGATAGCAACAAACACAATATCTTCATTTTCTTCATCTTCTGATTCCTCATCTGTGACACCTTCATCAACTGCCACAAAACAGTTTCTCCAATTTCCTCCTTTGAATTTCTTGAACCTTTCCGGTTTGTCCTTGTTGTCGCCGTTAGGACAGTTTACAACAATATGTCCTATCTGGTTACAAGAAAAGCATTTCAAAGAAAGCTTACCTTTGTATTTGCTGGTTCCTTTAGGAAGTTTCCTAACAAGGAGAGCTTCAAATGCCATCAGAATCTCCTCATCATCCATTTCTCTGCTATGTCTTGGTTCACCATTGGTGCTAGCTTCTTTTCCTTTTCTGGATGGTACAACAGAGGCTTTAAAAGTTGATTCAGTCTTTTGAACATTGCCATCAAAACTATTTAGCTCATAGGCTGTCAACTTTGCAATGATGGAGTCTAGGGATACCTTACTCTTGTTTATTGATCTCAGCTCCTGAATAGCAGCAACCCTTATTGCATAGACCGGTAATAAGGATCTCAGGACTTTGCTTACCACAGTGGAATCTTCCATTTTACCACCTGTACTCTTGATATCTCCAACAACGGTTTTGATTCTTATTCCATACTGTTGAATGGTCTCATCTTCAACCATCCGCATGTCTTCAAACTTTCCTCTAAGGCTTTCTTCCTTAGCTTGTTTTACATGCTCATTACCGCCATAGATATTTTCAAGAGTATCCCATACCTCTTTGGGATTTACTTTATCTTGAACAATAAACTCAATGTCAGATAAACTACTAATTAGGGCTTCCATGACTTGCCGATGCTGCTGCATCTCTTTCTTTTGGTCATCAGTGAGAGTACCAGTAGGGGAAACATAGGCATTCTCAACATAGCTCCAGTGTTGAGCACCCATGCTTCTGATGTATATCTTCATTCTGTCTTTCCATATACTGAAATTTTCTCTGTTAAACTTTGGACCTTCCCTCTTCATCATTAGACTGGGATCTTTACCTCAAGTGGTTAAGCTTATGAGACAGAGGAACTGGAGGATGCTCTGATACCAATTGATAACTCAAAGATGAATGAATAGTACCAAACCGATACTGAGAGGGGGGGGTGAATCAATACAGACAAAAACACACTCTTAAACCGCTTTGTCAGCAGACACTGTGCATTGATAGACAAACAGTAACACCGGTTCTTAAACAAAGTACAACTGGCAAAACTCAGAATAATTGAGACAAGCATAAACCTGTTGACACTTATCTTCTCATACAATCTAACCCTTCATTTCCATTTCACCCTTATGCATGAATATGCAATCTACCATCAAAGATATACATATGAGCAACTAGATCAACATGATTCACCACTTGACAGAAAACAACAAAGCATCACATGAAGAAGACATCACACATGACACACATATTTTTCACATGGAAACCCAACTGGGAAAAACCACGGTGGGGATGAATACCCACAAGCTTGTTTTTGAACTCTTTAGAAGTCCGCTCTATTAGGAGCCTTGTCCAGTTAAAGAATGATACAATAGGTTCTGTTAGGAATCGATCCTATTAGGGATGACCCGGTTAAGGGTTAAACCCTGTTAAAGGTTACCTTGTTAGAGGATTTCAAGAACTCAATGGTTTTGAGTCACCCTGTTTAAGGATTTACAGCAAGCCGGTGAAAGCTACCCTGTTAAGGGATTTTCCAAATATTGAGGTGGTTAGAGATCAACATGTATTACAATGATCTGGTAACAACACTCAATGCCAATGCAGATCCGCTTAAGCTCCTCTTCACCTTCTGCACTTACACTCTGCAGGTATCACTTCTCTCCTCTGGTCTGGAAAGAATCACATATCTCTTCTCTTGGATACACACACACACAACATTTGCCAACAACCTCAGAAAGAATCACAACATCGACCTTATAGGAGAACAGATAGGTTGGTAGCATAAACCCTAAATCCTAAACCTGTTAGGTTAAGGAATTCAAATGGTTCAATCCTGACCGTTGAGCACACTGCATTAAAAGCAACAATATTGATCCAATCTCAAGATATTCTACATCATTCATTTTCCACTGATTTCATGGCGGCTAATAACCCATCACACGTTATCACCATTTACAGACTTTGCAGATTCCCGAGGTAGATAGGAACAGTCTCCTTCATGCAAGATCCTTCACGCACACAAGGCTTACATGGCAACACGATTTGTTCTTCGTTATCATGCTAACTCATCACACAAAGTCACCGGTTGAGGCACACAGGCTTGAAGCACTCCAACCAGAAACCCTGTAGTTGAGACTACCAACCGGTAGTTATACAATGCTTCCATGTGCCGGTTTCCATAACCATATGTTGGTTCACCTTGAACAAACACACCGCTTCACTTTGACACAAATGCCGGTTCATAATGTTATATCGGTTCTCTTCTCTTCATCATATTGACATCAATGACAACACATAATTTCATTATGTCCTCATACCGGTTCACATAATGCCAATAATGTGATGGTATAATCTTTGTGATTTCATTGATTTATATTGTCTTAGGTAATCTTCATATGTTATGGTGGATCTTTGTTGTTGTTAGGCTAGGGTTTTGTGGTTGAATCTATTTTAGTCTTTCAATATTATTGTTTCTATTTTTACCATAAACATTTTGGCAAGCCCGGTGGGACTCTTGTCCTTTTGCACTTAACATCTTGGTTGCAAATTTTATGCTTTTGAAGTTGCAGATCTGACATTTCCGACAACATTTTGACATTTTCGCGTTTGCGCATACCAGAACCATATTTTTTCTTTTTCTGCCACGTCTGTGACCCTTGGAATCGCGTCTGAGTCTTCAACATCATTTTACAATTTTTCAGATTGCAGATCCACATCTATGTTCCCGAATCGCGTTTGTGCATCTTTTAACTGCGTCTGTGTTCCAGATTCGCGTTTGTGTTGCCGAAACGCATTTGTGAGGGTTGAAATCGCGTCTGCATGAAATCCAATCGTGTCTGTGTTTTTTGATTTTGCAATTTTTCGGTTTTTGTTTCAGTTTTTAGGACTTTATTTCATCATTTTGATTTTAGATCTGGTTTATTCGAGCTAAGTTCTTGTGATCTAGTTAACAAATTGGTGCAACTTGTCCTTGAAGAAACATGTCTTGTCGAAGGCCCCTTTTTCACAATCTTTTGGATCTAAAGTTCACCTAACTTGTGTGCTTGCAGGAGGGGTATTATTGCAAACCTACTAACAAATCTTTGTTGTAGAATTTTGGCAAGGGTTTTTGATCTTTATTGTGTGTCTTGTTTTCATATATTATCAAACACTTCAATTGGTGCACTAAAATTGAACCAATGTCTTTTGTGTCTTGAGCAATAAGCTCTTTTTGTTTAATCTCTAGAGGGCATGTCTCCCCGTGTGGTCATTAGGACTACTAGTGAGGAGAGAACGATCCAAGTGGTAGCGAGGAAAACCCACCTCTTCTGAACCACTATAAATAACTGTATCCATGGTGAAAGCCATGGGTAACGTGTGTTGATTAGTTCATACTGACACTATGTCTCCCCATAAACTCGTTTGATCAAATTTATTTGATTAGTTGTAGGGCGTAACCCCTATCAGCTAGGAGCCTTTTGTATTTATAGAGCTGAAAGTGTCACATGTATGACCACACGAGCAGATGCCCTTACTAGCACCTTTTTGTTTTAGAAAGCCAAAATCCTTCTAGTTGTTGGGGCAGGAGGTCGGACCTCTGGAGCGACCCACACACATACAGTTCTTATTAGAGATACAAATTTCACCACAGGGAGTTTTTGTGGGGACTGATGCTTGGCTGCCCCGGAGAAGTGAGTGCTGAGGGTGGAGCCAGTGGGGTCAAGCATCTAAGTATCCGCTCTGAATAACGTAGCCTCAGGGGAAAACCCATGTGGGATCAACAACTATTATCTTGGCCAAACATAGGAATTGTGCTTGTCTTCTTTTAAACATTCAAACATTCAAGATCAAACATCAAAACATTGTGTCTTTTGTATCTTCAAGTATATGCAAAACATTTTTACATCAAACAAAACACTTTTCTTTGAGTCATTTTGAGTCCAAACACTTGCAAACATAGAGTCCTCATCAACATTGTTTGCTCTTGTCACGAAAAATAGTCAAACATTTAGATTTGGGTCACAACAACAACTTTACACATTGGAAAAATTGCACTCAGTTCCTGGAAACACATCTGTGCAGTGTTCAAAAACGTCTATGTCATTTAACTTTGTCTATGTAGGACAAAAATGCTTCTGTGTCATCATAAGCAAAACTGGATTCACAAAATCTCAGAAATGCGCTTGTGTAGTGTTCAAACACGTTTGTGTCCTTTAATCACGTCTGTGAAGTATATAGGCACGTCTGTGTTCAAAATTGAAAAAAAAATTGCAGTTCAATAAACAAGAGCAATCAATTTCAGAATTCTTGAGCTTCCTAGGTTATTTCTCCAAGTTTTCATCTAGCATTCAACCTATTTTTGGGTCTCACAAAGTTCATCATTGCTTTACATCTTGCATTACATTCACATTTGTCTAAACTTGAGTCAAAAGGTCACTTGCTTGTCCTTATCTTACTTTGTCAACACAATACATACAACAACATTTTGTTAAGTGGTCCCTCATCAAGGTCTATTACCTTTGGGTCTCATTTGGTCTGACTTAGAGTCAAGGTCAACTTACCACATCAAGAGATCTATCATCTCTTTGGAAGCCACACCTGCTCTACTACATACATACTTGGTCTTACACTTGGTCATAAGCCAACCACATAATGCACCTTTACACATTGAAGGCTTCCTACACAAACATTGAATAAAATGAGTCTTGATAGATGGAGGAGCTGGTCTTAATATATGTACTTTGAACATAATAATATAATTGGGATATTCAGATAAAGCTGTGAATGCTACAAACAAAATTACCATCAAGGCATATGATGATGAAGAGCGTTCATCCAAAGGCACAGTCACCTTACCTCTCAGAGTAGGGCCGATTACAAAGGATGTGATTTGTCAAGTCCTAGACCTCGATCTCACATACAACATATTGCTAGGATGTCCATGGATTCATGAGATGAGAGCAGTCCCATCTACATACCATCAATGCGTTAAGTTTCCTCACAATGGAGTTGAAGTAACAGTTAATGGTGATCCTAATCCATTTATATACTGCAATAATTTGAGGCCAAAGGCTGAGACAATAATTACAATTAATAGAGAAGCTATTCCATCTTCTGTATATATTGACCCTGAATCATTAAAACCTTCAACATCAAAGCAAGGTGACCTTAAAGGGAAATATCAGGACAAAGGCATGGGTGAATACACTTTAAATCAAACCATGTGCTTACGACATGTTATGAGTTCACCTAAAGAATATGGACGACCACATCCTTCTAAGCGGGTATCTATCATTACGTTAAAATGGGATCCTACTATATTCCAAAAGTGGGATGAAATGGAAGAAAACTTATACAAAATGCTTTACAAAGACCGTGAAGATGGTACACAAGATCACATCAAGATACCATGTAAAAAATATGGCAAAGGATTCAAGATCCTACAAAAGTTTGGGTACGATGGTAAAAGTCCTCTTGGATTAAGAAAAGAAGGTATCGCTCAACCTTTGCAACCAAAATTGACATTTAAAAATCAGCGCTCGAAAGGGCTTGGTTTCATCTCTTCCAGGGTAAACACTCACAAATTAGAGGAAGCATTGCAAATCATGATTTTGAATGATCAACAAGAGAGCCACTATTCCACTAACTCTAATGGATGGGAATGGGGTTTGGACAAATCCTCCAATGACTATGAACTCACTGAGACATTTTGAGAACCAAGCGAACCCACAGAAGAAGAGAAATTTTGTAGAAAATTCAGAGTTGGTCAATAAACAACCCCTGAGGATCCCACACAGTCTTTGTTTTTAGGTTCTAGGTCGAAATCACGAAGGATGAGGACACCCGTTCCGGAATGCGCTTTTAGTGATGACAATTTGGACTCGTTCACGATTGAGACAGATGAGGAGAGTGCCAACGATGACCTCGACAACTACCTCGACATACCTGAATATAATATATCTGCACCCTAACACCCGTTGACTTTGAAAACATTCAAGGCTTTTGCCTTGTTCACCACCAACTTATTGACTGGGACCATGAAGGACCTATATAATTCGACACATTCCAAAATGATGAAGCCTTTATCAACTATTTAGGCATACGAGATGATCTTCCGCTTGGGAACCATAAGGTAGGATACACTATAGAACTAAAAAACGTAGCATATTTTGGTGAGGGTGTTGGGCCTTCCAATCACAAAAATATAAAAATAAAAATAAATCATGGGTTTTACGGTGAAAACCACATTGTGGCATTGCCTGACCCCCAAAAAGTAAAAAGAAAGGACATATCTGAGGGTGAAAACCTCTCTAAGGTGCCCAAAGATGGAAGGCTCGACATTCTCCCTACATCATATGAAGAAAAATCATCCATGTTAGTAGAGGAGACCATCAAAACAAACATTGGTACAAAAGAGATTCCACATAACATATTCCTGGCACAATCTTTGACAGAGAGAGAAAGACCAAAGTTTATAAGTTTCTTCACAGAGCGACAAATCAATTTTGCATGGTAATATGTTGATATGCTTGGATTGGATCCAAATTTAGTAATGCATCATTTAACAGTTAAACTGGGAGCAAAGCTAGTGAAACAAAAATTAAGAAAGATGCATTCACAAGTGGCATTATTAGTCAAGGCAGAGCTTGAAAAATTGTTGGATGTCGGATTCATACAACCAATTGATTATCCTGAATGGATCTCCAACTTAGTACCAGTTAGTAAGCCATATCACAACATCAGAATATGTACAAATTTTAGAGACATCAACAAAGCTTGTCCTAAGGATGACTTTCCATTGCCAAACATTGACCTGATCATAGATCTTACATCAGGTCATGCAATGTTATCTTTGATGGATGGATTCTCTGGTTACAATCAAATAAAAATTGTATCTGAGGATCAACACAAAACAACATTTATTTGTCCCTGGGGAACTTTTTGCTAGAATGTCATGCCCTTCGGGCTAAAGAATGTAGGTGCTACATACCAACAAGCCATGACTACTATCTTTCATGATCTCATGCAAGTAACTGTAGAAGATTATGTTGATGACCTCTTGGGAAAATCAATAGACAAAGATACACATTTGGACATCCTTTCAGTGATTTTTGATCGGTTGGAAAAATACAAAGTGAGACTAAATCCCAAGAAATGTGTCTTTGGAGTAACCTCCAGAAAGCTCCTTGGATACATTGTTTCAAAAAGAGGAATTGAAGCCGATCCAACAAAAGTCAAAGCGATCCTAGAAATGCCACCACCAAGAAATATCAGTCAACTTCAATCTTTACAAGGAAGACTTCAATCCATACGACGATTCATAACACAACTTGCAGATAAATGTCATCCTTTTCAGCACTCGCTATACAAAAACATCAAATTCAAATAGGATGATATCTATCAATAGGATTTTCAGATACTCAAAGATTGTCTTCTGAATCCACCAGTCTTGATGCCACCGGTCCCAGAACAACCCCTGTTACTCTACATATCAGCTACACCAATAGCACTGGGGGCACTCTTAGCACAACAAGATGCTGCAGGCAAAGAAAAGATAGTATATTACATCAGTTGTACTTTGGTTGGTTATGAGCTAAACTATACACCAATTGAGTGTGCGTGTCTTGTTGTGGTTTTTGTTTCGCAGAAATTAAGACATTACATGCTAACTCATAAAACTAAGCTGGTTGCAAGGATTGATCCATTGAAGTATCTTCTCAATAAGGTGACACAAACTAGAAGACTAGCCAAATCGGTGATGCTCTTGAGTGAATTTGACATTGAATATGTGGACAAAAAAATAATAAAGGGACAAGCTATCGCAGATCAGTTAACAGATGCACCCATGATAGATGATGCTCCTCTAAATTTAGAATTTCTAGATGAATCCATCCTTGTGGTATCACACACGAAGCCTTGACAACTGTACTTTGACGGCTCATACACACAACATGGTGCAGGAGATGGCATCCTCTTTATCATACCTCAAGGGGATTCCATTCCCAAATCATACCGATTGTCATTTTCATGCACAAATAACATAGTAGAATACGAGGCATTAACAAATCGATTACGGATTGCAGTTCAGTGGAAGATCCAGAAACTTCATGTTTTTGGGGACTCTCAACTTGTAATTCATCAAGCAACCGATGACTACCAAACAAAGGATGAAACATTAATGCCTTACAAGAAAATGGTAGATGACTTCAAGCAATATTTCATAAAGATAACCTTTGAGCAGATACCAAGAGAGAAGAATTGAGCCGCAGATGCCATGGCTACTATTGCCTCATTGATTGATCTATCACAGAATGAAACCCGCTATGAGTTCTTGATGGATAACCTTTTGGTTCCCTCATATGAGATCACTCCTACTGAGATGATATGTGTCATTCGTCCTGATTCCTAGTTACACAGTTCCATTTTCACATACCTTCGTAACAACACCCTTCCTCCTGACTTATCCAACAACCAACGTCGCACTTTCATTCGCCAATCTTCTCGATACATCATTTTAGCTGATATCCTATACCGTCGAGGTCTAGATGGCACTCTTCTTAGATGTTTAGAAAGGGACGAAGCTCAGATTGCGTTATGCGAAGTTCATGAAGGGATATGTGGTCCACATTCTAGTGGTCCTACCTTAGCCAAGAAACTCATCAGGACTGGATATTACTGGCCCAATATGGAAAAAGATTCATATTAGTTTGTCAAGAAATGTAAGCAATATCAAATTCATGGAGACCTTATTCATGCGCCAGCACAAGAACTTCAACCGATTGCGACTCCTTGGCCCTTTTGTCAATGGGGACTCGATCTCATAGGCAAGATTCACCCTGCTTCTTCCAATAGCCACAAATTCATTATCACTGCCACAGAGTATGGATTGAAAATGTGCCTCTTACACAAGTCACTCGAAAATAGATTGCTACATTCATTCTTAACTATATCATTTGTCGGTACGGTATTCCTCTTTCCATCATCACCGACAACGGACGTCCCTTCAAAAACCAAGATGTTTGTGAACTTTGTGTTCGCTTCCATATTAACCATTGTTTGTCCACTCCATATTACCCCCAAGGAATGGTCAAGTTAAGGTGTCTAATAAAACCATTCTTAAAATCCTAAAAAAGACAGTCGATGACGTTGGCCGAAATTGGCATATCCAACTTAATCCCGTACTTTGTGCGATAAGTGTCCGCACACCTACAAGAGCAACACCTTATTCACTTGTCTATGGCGCTGAAGCTATCTTACCTATTGAGGTTGAGCTACCATCTTTACGAGTCTCTTTGCAAAACATTATCAATGATGAAGATGTTGGTATTTTGGTATGGTTTTGTCATTGATGTCAACATCTGCTAAATACACCTACTTTGGAGATCCAGCAACATTCACCGGCAATCAGTAAACTGTTCAACAATCACCGGTATATGGTTAATCGACAGGATATAATGTACACTAGTACATGCAATGACATGGAAGACACTTGGTAATGTCGAAGACATCATGTGGACACTTTTCCTTGAAGTAATATCATTAGTATATTCTTATTTACATATTTGCCTTTACCGACAAATAGGTCCAGGTTATCTAGGGTTACACTGGCAGGTTTATCTTTTCCAGATCAGCATGGCACGCTATGGAGATGATTTATTATTGTTGTAAATGCATTAAGCTGACATGTTCAATCTGTTATTACATCGGATATTGTATTATTTGTAAAATGTTTTATTGTAATATCTTGTAGAGCCAACCTACTAAAATTGGTCTTAGAGTATGGTATAAATGTAAGATCAAGTGGGGAATGCGAAAAAGAATTATAAAAGGGTACATGCGAGATTAAACAGAGGTATACATGAAGACATCATTTGAAGGTGAAGCTAGGTTTTTGTAAAAGCATATCAGCATTACACCGGTACTGAAACCAGCATATGAAGATGCTATTTTGTGCAGTACATTCTCATTGGATTTAACCATCCAATTGTAGTCAATGTGACTCCCATTTGTGTTTGAGTAGTGAGCTCTAGGCTATTGGCCTTTCTGCATGTGTAGACCCCTCTTGTACAGTTACTATCTGCAGTAGTATCATCTAATTGTGGGTAAGGTTTCCCACCGTGGTTTTTCCCCTTACAGGGTTTCCACATACAAATATTTGTGTCATGTGCTGTGGTTGACTTTGTGCTTATGTTTCATGCATTAAATCTTACCGGTACAACATTTCCTGTTAACATTGTTTACCGGCACAATTGACTGTCTTACTAGTATTAAGCGATAAGTTGGTTAATAAGATTTTGTTTTGAATTTATTAGACAACTGATTCACCCCCCCCCCCTCTCAGTTGTCCCCGGGACCTACAATTGGTATCAGAGCTTAGTCCTCTTTTTGCAGAAGTTTAACAACTTGAGGAGATCCAATGTCTACTAATTATTTCAGGAAGGATAGTCCTAAACTTGATGGAACCAACTATGGAATATGGAAAATTAGAATGGAGACACATCTGAATTGCATTGGTAAAGACATCTAGGAAGTTACTAAGAATGGTTATACTGCTATTGTAGCTGCTCCTATTACTCTAGGTAAAGATGAAGAAAATGATTGCAAAGAAAGAGAAGCACTTTTGAGCGCATTATCAAATCAACAAATCATGGGATTATCAGACAGATCTACTGCAAAAGCTATTTGGGATCATTTGGAAACACTGAATGAAGGGGATTCCACAGTCAAAATTGCAAAACTTGAAAGCTTCCGAGTCAGGTATGAACATTTGAAAATGGAAGAAGATGAAAGAATTTCTGCCTTTATGGAAAGAGTAAATGAAATTGTTTTAGGTATCAAATGTTGTGGAGGAACCTTGGGTGAAGATGAGATTGTTTCAAAAATCTTAAGAGGTTTGCCACCGACATATAAAATGAAGGTTACTACTATTAATGAGCTGAGAACAATGCCTAATACATCAGTAACTAGGGATACATTGATTGGAAAACTTTCAGCTTTTGAAATAGAGGAATTTGGTCCTGTTGCTATAAAAACTGATTTGGCTTAAGCAAATGTTGAAAGACATAAAGGAAAAATGCAAGGAACCTATTACTATATATTGGGATAACACTGCAGCAATTGATATATCTAAGAATCCAGTATTACATTCTAAAACAAAACATGTCTCTATCAAACTGAATTTTCTAAGGGAAAAAGTTGAAGAAAAGGAAATAAAACTGGTTTATGTGAATACTAAAGAACAACTTGCAGATATTTTTACAAAACCTTTGCCTAAGGAAAATTTTGAGTATCTCAGAGATCAGCTCGGAGTCTTACCTCCACCGGTAGAGACTTAGATAGTTGATGATTGTCATCAACCGACAGAATTAAATGGAAAAATCTTTTATTCCGGTATTTGATGAGAAAGCTACTTCTCAGAGGGAGTAGTTGGTATATTGAATTGATTGGTATTTTGTATGAACTTGACCTTTTTGTGACTTTGGCATTTGATGTCAAAGGGGGAGAGATATATAGAAAAACATTGGGGAGAGATATATGGAAAAATGCATTATCTTTTTGAGGAGAGATTGGTATGAGAGATTGATATTGAAAATAAATCTTTGGGTAAACACATATTACTCCCAGGGGGAGAATTGGTTTTTGTACTTGGCATTTCTATTTTTGGCACTTTGATGGTTTTTCCATCTTGTGTTGCCATCAATGCCAAAGGGGGAGATTGTTGGTATTTTGGTATGGTTTTGTCATTGATGTCAACACCTGCTAAATACACCTACTTTGGAGATCCAACAACATTCACCGGCAATCAGTAAACTGTTCAACAATCACCGATATATGGTTAACCGACAGGATATCATGTACACCGGTACATGCAATGACATGGAAGACACTTGGTAATGTCGAAGACATCATGTGGAGACTTTTCCTTGAAGTAATATCATTGGTATATTCTTATTTGCATATTTTCCTTTACCGGCAAATAGGTCCAGGTTATCTAGGGTTACACCGGCAGGTTTATCTTTTCCAGATCAGCATGGCACGCTATGGAGATGATTTATTGTTGTTGTAAATGCATTAAGCCGACATGTTCAATCCATTATTGCATCAGATATTGTATTATTTGTAAAATGTTTTATTGTAATATCTTGTAGAGCCGACCTACTAAAATTGGTCTTAGGGTATGGTATAAATGTAAGATCTTATTTGTAAGATCAAGTGGGAAATGCGAAAAAGAATTATAAAAGGGTATATGCGAGATTAAACAGAGGTATACACGAAGACATCATTTGAAGGTGAAGCTAGGTTTTTGTAAAAGCATATAAGCATTACACCGGTACTGAATCCAGCATATGAAGATGCTATTTTGTGCAGTACATTCCCATTGGATTTAACCATCCAACTATAGTTAGTGTGACTCCCATTTGTGTTTGAGCAGTGAGCTCTAGGCTGTTGGCCTTTCTGCATGTGCAGACCCCTCTTGTACACTTACTATCTGCAGTAGTATGATCTGATTGTGGGTAAGGTTTCTCATCATGGTTTTTCCCCTTACAGGGTTTCCACGTACAAATATTTGTGTCATGTGCTGTGGTTGACTTTGTGCTTATATTTCATACATTAAATCTTACCGGTACAACATTTCTTGTTAACATTGTTTACCGACACAATTGACTGTCTTACTGGTATTAAGCAATAAGTTGGTTAATAAGATTTTGTTTTGAATTTATTAGACAACTGATTCACCCCCCCCCCTCTCAGTTGTCCCTGAGACCTGCAAAAGACTATAGAGTCTCTCGCTTACAAGAACTAGAACTATTGGATGGATGAAGACAAACTGCTTTTAATCATCTCAAGGCTCGAACCTTTGGAGGATCCTATCAACAACATGCACCTTTGTAGGTTTTACACATAGCTTTTCAGAGTATCCTAAATAAAAAATACAAAAAAAATTAAAAAAATAAAAAAAACAAAAAAAACAAAAAAATCAAAAAAATACAAAAAATAAACAAAAAACTGAAAAAATAAAAAAAAAGAAGTAAAGAGACATAAATTCGTCCAACGGTGAAAACCACTTCAGCGGCGCCCCGGGAAAATACCACGGTGAAAACTGGGTCACCGGCGCCATGTGTAGGGACGTTGCTCCTCCCTCCTTCAGGATTCAATCTCATCCTTCACTTTGCACACTCACAACATATCCATCCATAATAAACTTACCCATTCCCATCATGGCTTGTTATTGATATACCTAAGATTGGTTAGCCATTCATAATAATCCCTCCTTTTCACCCTTTCCATCCGTAATAAATCAACTCCTATCTGTGGCAAAGGCAAATCCTCCATCTAGTGATGGGTGTGAAACTAAGAGCATCACACGTTCTGAGGAGTATAGTTTCTTCCAGTTTTCTTCAGTCTATCCGCGCACAATCCACAATAAAGAAAAACTTGCATCACAGCTCCGTAATGAAGTTTCATCTTCTCGGTAATAAAGCATTAGTTTCATGGATTTAGTTAGTTTTAGATGAGACATTGTAGCAACAATGGGCTTCAACAAATCAAATCTTTCAACAGACTCAGACAACATTATGGTTCAATGCTATCTATCCTTTTGTGAATGTAAACATTATGACCACAATCAAACAAGACTTGTACAAGTGACGAGACACTAAACTTGAGGACTACAGTGGATGTTGGTGTCAAGTCTTGGTTTTCTTTTGATTTTATCTCTTTGATGACATGTCTTTTAGCTTTTCCGGGATGTCTCTGACTAGAGATTTTATCTTCAGGATGTCTTTGACTAGAAAGGTGAGGATGGGGTATCGTCACCTATTTTTTTTGCTTTTTGTGGATTGTCTCTTAGTAATGATATGGCTTGTCCAAGGATATGAGGATGTTGTGAGTCTAGTATGAATTGGGACATTCCTTGTTTGCAACTATCTGATCTCCATGCAAACAGGTACAATGACTTTTTGGGTCGAACATATATTTGGATTGTCATAACCCATTTGCCATAATAAAGCTCAATGATGATAATAGCACAAGAAGCTCTTTCACTTCCATATCTTCTATCTTCCATCCCCCTTTCTTGATTGACCTCCATCTTCCTTCTTGAGTCCGTGTAGCCTGCTATCACATGACTGAGTATAATTACACACCAAAAATATTTGCATTTCATGTAGTTTGTACTTGCATTACCACATATTAGCATTTCATACATACATATAGATATCAAAATTGTGCCATATCCTGCACACAACATATGTTATCACATTTTACATTATCATCATGTAAATAGTTATTTGCACTATCATATTCATCTGAATTTCATACATTAACATATGCATAACATTTAAAACATAAAAGAACAAAAATATATTGCATTTCATAATGTACATATTTGCATTCATATAATAAGCATCACATAGAAGCAACATCACATAGGTACACATGCATATAGCTTCCGCAAGGATGAATCATCTCATATATATATCAAAATCACAAGTGTCATGATACAATGATGTCAAAATACATATGGCTACAATCACCCGAAGGTGTCTACATCGTCATACAAAATGGTACAACACTGATACATAAGGAGCCCTCTTAGGCTATGATGAACTCCCTCCCTTGGAGCCGGTTGGCCTCGATGGAGTCTGAGCCCTAGAAGGACCCGCCCAAGGATCATCTCTCCGCCCCCTCTATTTGGTAGTGGTGGAGGACCCATGACCCCACCGCTAGACGCCTGTCTCCTGTCTCTCCCTCTAGTAGTTGTCGTAGTCCACGATGGTCTCCGGAAGCTCCTAGCCTGCTGATCTGGTGGTACCACTCCATATTACAGGTCTCGCCAGTAAGCTATCTCCTCCCCTGCCCGCAGAACATAAGCATATCCAGCCCCTGTGTTCTCTAATGCCTGTCTCCCTACCCTTAGTGTTGTCTCAGCCTCTATATAGCGCCGAATAGCCTGATCCCTCTCCTGCTCAGTGTCCCTCAGTTGTCTCCTGAGCCTAGCCGTATCCCTCTCCAAATCCTGGATCTCATCTACTTATCCCTGGTAGATCTCCCTCAAGGATAGTAGCTCATCCCCCTCCTCTCTCCCCTCACCCTGTCCCTATGGCTTCTCCTATTCCTGTACCTATCTGGGAATCTGTACTGCTGACACCTATAACGACAATCCACCTCCACCCCTCACTACATGCATCTGTCTCTCCTCTCTGCCCTCTCTCCTCTGAGCCCCTCTCCTCTCTACCACTTCCCTTCACCTCTATCGTCGGCCTCTGCCTCCACTATCCCCACTATAATCTCCATCACCTCCATTGTCTCCCTCTATCGGCTCCCCTAGATCTGTCAGCCATGGAAATGGATGCTCTCTCCAATATGCAGTGTACTCTGCATCCATCCCTGCATCCTCCACATCTACCAATATATCCCAAGGCATGGGAACCATCTACAACATCTATGTCACTGCTTGATCATATGACAATAATGGCCCTAAATGCACTTGATCCCTCACTGTCCATGCATACATCCTTGACCCCCGTGGCATCCGCTGTATCCTGCTGAACTACCTGCATACCCTATCAATCAACTGCCTCTCAATAATATATGGTGTCCTCCCGATTAGATACCTACTTTAGAATACATATGACAAGTCCACTGCATCATCTTCCTACTCCTCACAGTCTAAGTAAGGCCTCCATACCACACTATCTATCTCATCAACCACCTTGTACCAATACTCTATCCTCCCAATCCGTGGCTGATAAGTAATCATATCATACAAGTGCACATAACTGCACCCATGTCCCCTGCCTCTAAAGTGTATCAACTGTGTCATTGGAAGATGCTCATATGCCCATACCTGCAACAATGAGTCCGCATCCTAATCCTATTGATCCATGATGTACAAATTGATGCAACTCATAATACAAGTGTGCCAGCAGACACGACCCCCATGCAAACCTGGTGTGCACAATAACCAATGTCTCCAGTGTCCTCCCCCATCCCATTGTCGACCCTCGTGTTTCCCTATTCAGATAGAGGAACCCACTGATAACTCCTACCAACACCGCCAGTAGAGCCAATCATGTACCTGTCATAGTATCCCAGGCCACATGTCCTGCCCTTATCTCCAGTCCTGGATCCTGGAACACTCGTCTCAATGCATCCCTATCTCCCTCTTGATCATATAGAGCCAACTCCCCAACGATTGGTATCCTCAGTATCTTGTATACATCCTCTAAGGTGACTGTCATCTCACCCATCAACAAATGAAAAGTGCATGTCTCTAAGTGCCATCTCTCAGCTAATGCAGTCAACAACCCCATGTTTGCCCGAAACTCAGGCACATACATAATGTATCGCAAGACCATAGCCTCAATTGTTGCTCTATCCTCAAATGTCAGCTCTGATCGTAATTTCTAAGTCGAAGGGAATCTCTCTTATGACTCCAGCATAGGTAGGTCCTTCTGTAGTCAAGAAAATCAACTGTGTCAATCTTAGTGGTACTCCATGTTCATCACAAAGTGCTTCTTTTTATCCTAGTGCTTATATCTATCATATGACACTCTATCCTAGTGGTACTCCCCGTTCATCACAAAGTGCTTATATTTATCATATTGCACTCTATCCTAGTGGTACTCTCTTTTCATCACAAAGTGCTGCTTTTTATCCTAGTGCTTATATCTATCATATGACACTCTATCCTAGTGGTACTCCTTGTTCATCACAAAGTGCTTTTATTTTATTTTTTAGGGCACCTACTTGAGTGTATCTTCTTGAGTAGCTTATCCAATTGGCAACGTATGTTCTATCATAGAATTGTCAATTTCAGCCTAATCTAATTGGCAACGTATGTTCTATCACAAAATTATCAATTTCTATGGTACTCCCTGTTCATCACAAAGTGCCTCATTCTATCCTATCCTAGGGCCTCTGCTTGAGTGTATCCTCTCGAGTAGTTTCCTGATTGACAACGTATGTTCTATCATAGAATTGTCAATCCTCGCCCTATCTGCTATCCTAGTCTTCCCTAGAGGACCTATTTGAGTGTATCCTCTCAGCAACTTATCCAATCAACAACGTATGTTTATCACAGAACTGTCAATTCGACCTTGAAGACATAAACACGCATTCGTGACACAAACACACTTGCATACTTCACAAACATGCCTACTCTGCATAGACGTGCTTGAATCACACAAACATGCCTCTATTCTACACAGACGTGCCTGTCCTGCATAAATGCGCTTGCATTTCACAGACACGCTCACATTGGACACAGACACTTTTAAAAGCATAGACATGGTTGCATTCTACATAGACGCGCATAACCTACCCAGACGCACCTGGAGCCAACATAGACGCGCCTTCCCGTCTTTTGCCCTGCTTGACATTTTTTGCAACCTACCTAATGTACATTTATTGCACTACCTAACATTTATTTCTGACAACAATTAATGCACAAAGGTACAAGGAGGTTTTGTGGTATTCACTGACTCTGCTGCATTTGCTGGCCTCTGATATCGGCGAACGCAATCAAATCTGTGCACCAATGCCATCGCTGTTGACTGCTCTTTGATCTCTCTGCACTCTGATCTCTTAGGTGTGTGGATGACAATGAGGATGTTTTCCCTCATAGTCTATCTTATAGACTACCCTAGCCCTAGTCTCCCAAGTCAGTCTTCTTTATCTCATGACTCTGTCACTATATCCTATCTTGTAAGTCCTTTCTAGCCTTTCTTTCTTATCGAGATATTGTCTACAATCTTTTTAGACATTTTCATCCAATCTCTCGAGGGGGCATATCATTCCCATCTTGGGGCGACTTTGTATCAGTTCATCTTATCTTCTTTGAAACAATGCGACAAGCTGCATTGTCTCAAAGAGGGGCAAAATGTAGACACCTAAAATTGTCCTGTCTAATTAAAAAAATATTTTTATTTATTTAATTATTTTAGCCTAATTCTTCTATTAATTAAATGAATATTTATTTATTTAATTAATTCATTTATCCTCTTCTAGCCTTATTCCTCATTTAAATAAATACATTTATTTATTTAAATAGTCATTTTTTCTAAATTAAATAAATACTTTTATTTATTTAATTGATCCCATTTCCTCTATTAATTAATTAAATCTTTATTTATTTAATTAATTCATTAGCCTTTTCTACCCATGACATGTCATTCATCTCTTAATTCCTACACTACCCACCCTCTTATTATTTTCTTATTTTCTCTACCTACCCTCTAATCCTAGCCGACCATTTATCTTTTACACTTCTTAATCTTATCCCTCCATTTCTTATAGTGTCTTCTATGTAAGGAGATGCTTCCTTCATTATCAATCCTACTAGCACTCCCAAGCATTCTAACATTCTAACTTTCATATGCGATCAAGCTATCAACCACATTTTCGTTCTTTGTTGAGTTCTTGTGCACACATAAAATTTGAGAGCAAATATATCAAGCAAGATCAATGGAGATGTGAAGAATGGAGATTCAAACCTTATTGGACATGTGATGGTATAATCTTTGTGATTTCATTGATTTACATTGTTTTAGGTAATCTTCATATGTTATGGTGGATCTTTATTGTTGTTAGGCTAGGGTTTTGTGGTTGAATCTATTTTAGTCTTTCAATATTGTTGTTTCCATTTTTACCATAAACAAAGATAATCTTGAAAATCAAATTAAAAATTGAAAAAAATATCAAAGAAAAGCAATTAAAATAATTAAATCTCAAAATTGAACGAAATAGAAAATAAATCAAGTTTTTCTGATTTTACCTTAATTTTAGTTCAATTTCCTTTAAAACAGAGAAAATCAACCAATCACATCAATTCACCTGGATTGTGCTTCCTCTTGGAAAATATTGACCGCTCATCATCGTTTGATCTCAGTCATTGGTTTCTTTCTGAATTTTCTATAAATTCAGGCCCTCATCTCTCATTCAAGGATCTTGGAGAATATAGTGTTATCATGTTGTTTTTGCTCTAGGTTCATTGAGATTTGTGCATTGAGATATTATATATTAGTTATTGCATACTTATTAAATCATGTTAGATTAATCATGCATATCTAGCTTAAATCTTGCATTCGTTTAGCTCAATTTCATACATATAAATCAAATCCTTCATTTAGATGTTGTCTAGTCACTGGTATTGCATATGAAATCTAAGAGCAAGACTAAACTCACATCTAATAGAAGGCAATAGGTCGCTTTGTAATGGTTTATTGTTCATTGTTGATTGATTTACTAACCATGCATCTAATGACTTAATTGAAGTGTTGTGTATTCCAGATACAGATATAGGTCCATTTTTCACACACATATTTTTGGTGCCCATCATGGGGCTTGGAATTCAATCCTTCGGCCTCAAAATCACTTATTTATCTTTCAAGTCTTGTCCGTACAACCTCTGCAAAAGATCGTACGAGTATATATCCTTCATCGTACAACATTTTGTCAAGACTTGTCTTTTATTGTGTACTTAAGAGAGAATACTCATACGAGTTTCTACTCTGACTATTTGGTTTTGTGTTTTGTCGTTCGGTCCCGTGAGAATACTTGTACAGGAAGGTATACATTGTTGTACGGATTTCTGTTTTCTCATTTCAAAAATAGTATACTTTCTAGGTTTTTTTCGTGAATTAAATTTGGATTTTACTAACACTAATGCTAACCCTAGTCTGTCTTCTATCTGCCTGAGATTTTTTACAGCCTAACTGATTTTCTGCAGAACACTTGTCAAATAATCTATCAATTGAACATACACCTGTCAAAGAATCAAAAACAAAATTAACACTAATGTGTTGTTCTTGTAGGTTGCCCAAAAAGAATTGACCAAACATCGTGTATTCTTTAAAGTTCAATTTTTTAGGCACTTAAATTGCTATCTGGTTAATGAACAAATCTGTCTTTTGTGCTTGAAGAAAAATCTGAGAGGTAGGAAAGTATGCTCTTGTCTTTACAGACACTCAGAAATCTAGACCCTCAAATCTTTTTCTAATTTTTGAGATTTGTGTACCTTTAGTGTGCCTCTCACAATGGAAAAAAGTAATCGCCCTGTAAGAATGACGCAAGTGAGTACAACTGGACCTTATCATTCCAACTCACTATAATAAATAGGCCTCTGGTGATTAAAGTCTCAAAGGACGAGATTATTTGAGTTTTCTCTTTAAGATCTCTCATATCAAACATTTTGTAGGGCCTCGTGGTCTCAATCACGTTTACGTGACTACAACTTGTTTCGGTACCTTGTTGGGCTATAGGCCTCAATCATGCTTACGTGACTTCAAGGGGTAATTTTGAATGAAATTCCTGACTAAGAACTATAAGATAGAGGCTACTCGATTCACCTTCGAAAGGGAGATAATCTTTGTGCAAGAGAGATAGTAACTCTCCCAAGACACTTGCCATATCGTGCCCTCATTAGCGTTTGAAGTCGGCTAATATGGCGTTAAGAATCCATTGCGTGAGACTAAATGACCGTATTCTGATTAGCTATTAGGTGTGTACCTAAGTCAACAAGCAGAAGTTTTCTTCTCTAAGACAACTTCCATAGGGTTAGCGTGTTGTGATTGAAGTAATTATACATCTTGCGTGTTTAATGTGTTTTCATCCCTGAAACTGAAATTGGAGAAAACAAATCAAAAACATCAAAAAATCAGTGATCAAAACTCTGTCTGTGTCCAAAATTGGTCTTTGTCAGTCATCAAAAACTCAGTCCTTATCAAAAACTGGTCTTCGTCAGTCATTGAAACTCTATTTGTCAGAATCTCATCTTTGTCCCATCCTCTGTCGTACAAATCTTTTGAATTATCGTCTTGCTGCATAAGTATTGTCGTACGAAACTTCATTGATCCTCTCAGTTTGTCATCTGGTTCTGTAAAAACTGTTGTACGAAACTGCACAATTGTCGTCTGGAGACCACCAAACTGTCGTACGAGTTTAGGCAACAACTCGTATGAGGAACTGTCTTTACCGTTCGGGAGCTGTTAAACTGTCGCATGGGTTTGTAAACTTTTCCATATGAATTTCTGACTTTGTTAGTCTAGAATGAATAGTCACACTTGCCTAATTAGTCTATAATAAACATAAATCTAGTCATCATAATTTTTGAGCATAAAAAAAATCTTGATAGTGTACCCCTGCCGTTGTGTTGCATGATTTTGTCGATCATCTTTCAACTAGTTCAATTAACTAGTTATTAAACTTAAGTCACTTAGATCACGTCTTATACATGATAGATCGTTCCTGAAACCAGACTGAGTCTTAGTCACTTCTCTCAAATCAAACTAAGTTACTTAGATAATGTCTTATATAGGATAGATCGTTCCTGAAACCAGAATGAGTCTTAGTCACTTTCCTCAATGACTACGTCAAACAAACAACTAGCTTCAATTTGATCTTGACTTCTGCAACACATCTAGCTCTCGGTCCCATCGGTTGTAAATGCTTGTTCAAACCAGAAGCTCTTCTAAATTTTTTTGACAAAAGTAAGAAGCCCATGGCTACCTTGACCCAACAAATTCAAGATCTCCAGAGAGAAATATATGACATTCAAGCCCAACAAAAAGATTTAATGACACCTCTTGAGATAAAATTTCATGATATCAAGAACACCAGACTTCAAGAAATGTTAAAACAATTACATAAGGTGGAACAGAAAGTAATTGAAAATCAAAAGCCAAATCTCATACAAGATCACAAGACACCTTCACCAAGACAAAAATACATCTATACCCTAGATAGACAGTTTAGACCTTTGGGGCAATCTATTGAGTCATCTTTGGAAGAGATTCTTAAGCGCAATCTTATCATATTGCCTAAAAAGATCACATGGGGATGTGAAGTTTTGAGTAATTACTGTGCATATCATAGACATAACAAACATAAGACTTCAATGTGTAAGGAATTAAAACATAAAATTCAAGACCTCCTTGATGATGGTGTTATTGAATTTGAAGATCCTAATAATTCACCTAAGGAGAAACTAGATGTCATTTCCAAGCATGATCAAAATTATGAATCTGTGTCTAGCAATGACCCACATGTAGCCTCCCTCTCTTCCATGATGCCTCCATCTCCTACGGCTTCTCAACAACAATCCATACTATATCCCTCAAATAATAAACCTAATGATGAACCTTCTCATGTTGATCCTCTAGGGCTCTCTCAAGGGCCATCCCATCCAATGGTTGAAAAAGATCCTATCTCCATACATTCCCACGAGGATCCCATTATACCTTTTCATTTCTTCCAAGATGATCCCCTTCCATCTCAAGAGCAAAGTATCCTTCCTAAGAAAGATCATGATGCCTCTTCCACTTTTTCAAATGATCCTATTCAAAATGAAGAGTCAAACACCCTTCCTACTCTATCCAATGGTCCTCTTCCATGTCAAGATCAAAGTATACCTTCATCTCCTTGTCATAATCCTCCACATTCACCTCAAGGATCCATCATGCCTACAAAGCCCTCTCATGATCCTACAAGTCCAAATATTTATAAACGTAAAGGTGTAGACCTTCACAAGCAAGAAACTCTCCATATTAAAGAAAATATTAAGGGTCATGGCCTCAGTGACATTCCTCAAGATGTTGGTATCCCAACTAAACCGAAATCCAAATACACGCTTTCCCCTTCATCTCTTCTATCCATTTTAGGACCTTATATTCCTCTATCCCTTATGCAGGATCAACAAAGGCATACATCTTCATGTACCTTCCATCCATCTAGAAGGACACAAAGGCTCATTGAGCAAAACAAAGTAAAATCAAAAGTTATATGGGTTCCTAATGCACTTGTAGAAACAATGTGTTCCAAGAAACTGCAAAAGCATGAAAAATCAAAAACCATGTGGATCCCTAAGAGTCTCCTTGAAGCACAACAGTCTAAAGAAAAATCCAAATCAACAACCAAGATTGTTGTTCCTCCATCCAAACCTTCCAAATCTATTTCTCCATCACCTCCTTCATCCATTTTGGATCCTTATGTCCCAAAATCCATGGTTGTTCCTCCATCCAAATCTCAAAATCTGAGGTCCACTTTTCCTCCATCAATCCATCATCCCTCAACATGTGTGCCAATGGTGATCCTGCAAACGTTTCCATTCGCTCATGCACCAAAATTTCAATATCTGATCCATTATCCAACACCTCCTTTTCATTTTTCCATACCCCTTATCCAATCCTTTGCATAAGAATTTACCCTAGTTTCATTGCAAAATCCAAAAACTAAGGAAACCAACATTGGAGATGTTGGACATGTACACTTAGCCGAGTCCTTCTTGGAAAGACATCTTTATGTTGGACCAATGAACTACCTACACAAAACTCCCTAACCCTATGAATAACATGCACCTTTAACAATATTATATCTAAGGGTTGGGTTAGTTTAGCATTTGCTTTCTGCACTACATTGCATATAGTTTCTTTTTCAAATGCATCACATTCATAAAGTTTTTGCATTTGCATGTAGCAACATTAATAAAACAAGGCAAATATCCAAGTTTATCATTTGTTTGCATTCAAGAGAAACAAGGGTTGTCTCCTTTCTTAGATATTCGGAAATGAAGTCATTGAGGTCCTAAGGTCATTTATTTTCAACATTACCCTATGACAACGCTTTACTTATGGTTGGGTAGTGATTTCACTATTTGAGACTTGTTAACCCAAAATTTATCAATTGCTATATCTTAAACACATTAATAAAATCTCTAATTCATTCGAGACACCTAGTTGATCATATGACTAGTAAAAAATCTAAAATTCTACTTTAGCGTCGCTATAATTATCACACCCAAGTAGGTTTCATTACTTACACGTTAAGGCAAGAAAATAAAAAAAGAAAAAATGCTACGCCAAATATTCATCTCAAGGCAAAAGAGAAATGATATATAACTGAAATATCATGCATGCGGATGCAAAATAAATAAAAAGCCTTGACTATGGGAACATGCGATTAACTCCATTAGGACTATTGATGCCTACTGGCAATGGAGCAATATTCGAGAATTTACAGTTTATAACCTCGTCGGAGCTCTAAAAGCTTGTTGGCAGCGAGGCTCTATTCGGGATGCTTTTGAAGTTAGAATAATCCACATAGCTAGTCATATAGGATGCTAAGGATCTTTTGTGAACACAAGAGCAGGAATTAACTCATTTGCACTCACATGGGCAAAACAAGATCAAAGTTTCAAGAATCTATGGGGAAGTTTTATGCATTTCTATTTGTAAATCCTAGTCACTAAGTGTGTTAATTTGGATGTTCCAAGAGACCTTAACGATCGATTGACCGCTTATCAATGAAATGTTTTGTACCTCCAATTCAATTTGTGTATTACAAAATACTAAACAAACACGGTCATCCTTGTTCGAATAGGAAATGCATCTTCATCATGCATATTGCATTAACATAGGTCATATCGAAAAATCATTGTCTCCATATGCATTCTACAGATCATCACATCATATAGGTCTGCATACTAGGGGCATAGCTGAGAAAATCCTAAAAAAAATCGTAAAATGTCTCGAACAAACTCCTAAAAATCATAAAATGTCTTGAACAAAATCCTAAAAATAAAAAACTCACAAAATAAAAAAATAAAAAAAACTGAAAAATCGAAGCAAGAAAGCATAGACCATCCATCAAACCAAATCAATCACAGACAAACTCTCAAGGTCTGCAATAAAAATTATCGCATGTCTTGTTAACAAATCTATCAAACTCTATGAAACATCAACATGTCTTATATAAGGGTACACTCGAAACCGGACATATCGGTCTTATACGGGGTACTTACTCTTTGAAACAAGACATTCCTATCAATCACACAAATCAAAACAATGACATAGATCAATATGGATACTGGATTTCGTCCAGCTTGGTCTTATCTTTTGTACTGAAATGCTATTTATTTGTTTTATCTTTTAGTCGCTTTTGTGACATCCTAGTTCTTTTGGAACCCTCATGGCTTGAAACTGATCAATGTCCTAGTCTTAGGGTAATCAACTAAGCAATTTACATGTTCTAAGCAGTGTCAACCAAGTCATCTTTTTGTCGGTAGTACCAGGTCATCCACTTTGAGTCAGTCACCTGTCTCCTAACCACTGAAGAGTTTTATCATTGAGTATACAAGCAAAACAAGACTACTGAAAAACAACTGCTAAACTGTTTGAGATATGCATGAAATTTTCTATGTTGTCTTTTATTGACTTTCAATTATTATTCCCTTTGAGTAACTCGAGGAAGTCTATCTTGACTAAGAGAAGCAAGGATTAGGGGCATAACACTTTTCTTTGTTTTCTGCTTGTAGGAATGAATCCGATGATCTGGAAACATATAATTAGTTGGGTGTCTGTGATAAGTGCCTTTACATCAAGGTGAAATCTCCACACATACATCGACTCCGCTTATTTGTATGCTACAAGGAGGTTGGAGTAATTTCTTTGTTTGTTTAAGGAACTTTCTTTAATTTGCAATCCAGAAGCATGCATAATCTGTCCAAGGATATGAACGAAAAAAGAGTCATTGCGGACAAGATAATTAATATTGCATATGAAAAGGAAGGAACTCTATTTTGCCTGCTCTGTTTGTAAAATGCTCAGTGATGAAAATTAAGCATTCCAAATCCAGTGACTAGGTTTAGGTTGCATTCATTTTAAATTTTATACATTTCAAATGATTTCGGCATGATAACAATGATTTCTTTATCTTTTGAATGAGAGTTTGAAGCATCATCATTTCTCAGCTAAGTGGTTTTTTTTCATCATCATTTCTACGATCGAGTACTTGTGTATTGAGATGTTAGCATCATACATGAACATCTTATATAGATCCATACATTTCATTATTAATTATTTGTATTCATATTATTGTATGAAAAAAATAAACATTTGTATTACTAGTTACTCATTCTCATCATCCATTTGCCTATGAAAAAGAAACCAAAAAACAAACATCCATATTCATCTGCATTACATACATCCATATTAAAAAGATATGCATACATATAGAATAAATCATATAGAAAGACATCTCATAATCAATCAAGACAAGTATGATGAAATCAAATCAAGATCTTATATATATCATTATAATCTTAGAGTCTCAGAGTACAAATGATATCCACTATCAAATACAATGTCTCATCAGAGCAAGAATCGTAAAGGCTACAAAAAATGGGGTATATAACAAAATCTAGGAGCTATAAAAATCTCTCTTTGCCTCTCCCTCATCGCCGGGTGGAGGAGGTGGTGCCTGCTGACCGACATCTTGTCTAGGTGCTCTAGCTCCCTCAGATCGAGCCATATACTGCGAATACAGGACAACCTATTGCGCTAATAGGACCGCTACACTATAAGCAGCAACATAATATGCTACCTGACTCGTCTGATGTAACACCTCTCGCTGGAGTGCATCTCGCTCTCCTCTAACCTTAGCAAGCTATAGATATCGCTCTACAAGCTGTGTTTGCACCACTATCAACTATGACTGCAAACCTGCCAATCTAGTCCTCAGAGACCGTACTGCATTTGGTGCCCCTTGTTCTCTCCCAACCCCTCCGCCTCCCTCTCCACCTTCCTTCGCCTCCCTACTCATCCCTTCACTGTCTAATCTGCCTAGGAGCTGCTCTCTCCTCCTCACCTCCACCCTTTATTGCCTTGGCACTGCCAGCATCCACCCCAACAACTCCTAAGGATCCACCCTCCCCTCTCTGCCGCTATCTCATTCCACTTGGTACTCTACTGCTACTAGCCCCATGATCTCCTCCTTCTCGCCTAGGAACCTCCGCTCTTTGTCCCTATGCCTTTCCTTGTCCCTATCCCTGTACTTGGTCTGGTACCTGTGCCTGTGTTGATGCCTCATCCTCAGCCTCCTCTATAAGAGGTGCATGCTCTTCGGGATCCATAAACCGAGGAAAAGGATGTCTCTAAAACCAATCTTTGTATTGGGGCAATACCCCTGCGTTTGCAACATCCTCTAGGTAATCCCACCTCCGTCGCTGTAAACTGACTAACTCCTGCATGCTTAGCGCATATGATAGTCTCAGGGCCCATCCTCGTCTCTCCTCCTCTCCATACTAGACATAAGATGTAAACTCTCGAGATATACCCTGCGGTCTCCCATACTACCTCATCACCCTGGATACTACAAACCGCTCAATGATAGACACTGATCAACCAATGAGAGGTCGAGTCATGAACATGTCCTTCCTCTGCGCTCTCCAATCATCCCACAACTCCAGACCCCTATACGGTCTCCATACTACCACGATCAGATCATCCAACTATCTCCTCCAATAATCCATCTTGCCCAGATGGGGCTGCGTAACATACCCTGAATAACAATAAACAATAGGTTGGTGTGCCTCTCTAGAATCATCTACTATAGGCCTACATACTAGGATATGCTCTCATGCCCATATTTGTAAAACTAAAACACCTGTTGCCATGCTCTTCCCCTCCTGATACACAATCTCGTGCATCTCATGATACATATGGGCAGGCAAACACGATCCCCACCCTAATCTCCTAGGTTGGGTCAACAATCTCTCAAGCATCCTAGCCCAACCACAAAAAAAACCCTGATGTCCTCTATCAGGCATAACAAAACATCCAATAATACCTGCTAGAACACATGCTAGAGGATCATATCATCCCAGGTGATGGCACGGTCCAAAATGGTCTCATCGTGAAATATCCGTCTCAATGCTAAGACACCTGATCACTGAGTAGAATCATAGTCAACCTTGTCTCCAGCAAACGAAATCCTCAGAATCCTATACACATCCTCCGGTGTAATCATCTCTCCAACTGGTATATGAAAGGTGTTATGCTATGAATGAAACTGCTCTGCTAATGCAGTCAACATCCTATGATTCACACAGATATCTGGCATCTATAAAAGGTATCTAAAACTGCACAAATCAATATGTGCTCTATTTGCATTTGATAAACCACAGACTAACGTCATTGTTGGTGGATATACACACCAAAATAGGATATCTGACAACCAAATCTACAAAATCAAACATAAAAACTATCAACACATAATCCAAAGTGCTCAAAATATGTTAAAAATGCTTGCAAATCTAAATATGCAAAATGCTAACTCAAAAATTCATGTTTCGACCCTAAAAAAATGCTGCTTGTTTTTCATACAAGTTTTCACCAAACAAGAAAAAACTCGTACACGTAAGGATTACACTCCGCACGATAAATTATCCCCATACGATAAAACATCACATATCGCACGATATTATGGGCACTCAAGAACAATCTCATACGAGACATGGGATGAGATCAGACGACAAACCCTATATGACCATACGACAAAACACTAAAAGGATAGTTTTTCGTACGAGAAATGGTGTCTCACCGCACGAAAAAACGATACAAACTGACTTTGCACGAAAATAAAATGTAAAACATTCACCAAAAATTTAAAATTCAAGAAATGCTTAGGCCTAAGATGGATCACTTACCACTGGGTCGTAGTTTCGTGGTTGATTATGTCCTCTCTGGCGCTCAAATCGATGCTCATGGATTGGAATGGCCATTTTCTTCACAGAGGGCTTTTCAAATTTCAAACTTTGGGAAGTTAAAATGAATTGAAAAGGACACATGAACCCTTGATATAGCCTAAACCCTAATTTTCTAACTTTCTCCGATGGACGTGAAAACTATACCCTAATCTAATTTGCTCATCCTGATTCCTTTTTCGAGATCGAAATCCAAATACAAGATCATCTTCCTAGTCAATTTCGCACAACTGTGACCACTTAGCGCTTTCATCAACTGCTCATTATTTTCTTCAATTTGCATTCAATTTCTCATCAATCAATGCTAAATCTTCAACTGACCCTTTGAATCATTCTTTGCGCTCACATCATTACTCGCTTCATCTTTTTATCAAATTGCTTAAAATCACTGCACAACTTGTCAATCTTTTGATTTTGCTCCCGAGCGGGCATACTCATGACATCGTCATCAGTGATTGCACCCTCAAAGTCGAGAATTTCTTCAAAATCTTCATTACAAGTCTAGCAACTAATCTTTACGGAACATCAAACACGACCTTATTGCTAGGGGCATCTCAGCTTCATCGCTTCATATCAAGTTGAGATTTCTCGATCATCTGAATCAAATCAATCTCTAGGGGCATATCAGTTTCATAACATCAAATCAAGCTGATATTGTCTTCATCTGAAACAGTCTCTTAACGTAAATCAGTTTCATCGCTTTTCAAGCTGATTGTTCGTTTAAACTCAATCAAGGGTTTAAAGAGTATCTTTGATCACACACTCAATCTAAGCAACTGTTTAGTTTCATCGCATCAAATCAAGCTGGATAGTCTATCTTCGCTCATCGTGTCTTGATCCGTCAAGTTCAAGATCGGTTTTATCTCCGCTCACTGTGTCTAGTTCAATCAAGTTCGGGATCGACATCGCTTTCAATTAGTTTGTTCAGTTTCATCGCTTCAAAACAAACTAAATACCTCACTCTTCATCTGGTTTGAGATCAATCAAGTTCAGAACTAGTATATCCTAGACATCAAATTTTCTTTGAATCAACACGCTGCTCGCACATTAATTCAAAGAGGGCAAATGTAATACCCTAAAAATGGTCATCTAAACTATGGGCCCCTAGTCTCGACAATATCACCAAGGTCCTAACCAAAGACAATTAAAATTAATCTTGAGCACACAATTACTTTCTTAAATCATCAATGTCACATGGAAAATTAATCACTTTGAATTAATTAAAATAAATATTTAATTAATTGATCATTTCAAGTAAATCATTTAAAAACATTTTTCTTATTTATTTTATTGAATATATTAGTATATTTATTTAATTAATTGATCATTTCAAGTAAATCATTTTAAAACATTTTTTTTTTTAATTTTATTGAATATCCTAGTATATTTAATTAAATAAATTAATTTGCCATTAAATCATCAAAAAATGAATTAATTGAAAAAAAAATTAAAAATTGAAAATAAATCAAATAGAGATAATCTTGAAAATCAAATTAAAAATTGAAAAAAATATCAAAGAAAAGCAATTAAAACAACTAAATCTCAAAATTGAATGAAATAGAGAATAAATCAGTTTTTTCTGATTTTACCTTAATTTTAGTTCAAATTCCTTTAAAACTAAGAAAAGCAACCAATCACATCAATTCCCCTGGATTGTGCTTCCTCTGAGAAAATCTTGACCGCTCATCATCATTTGATCTTAGTCATTGATTTCTTTCTGAATTTTTTATAAATTCGGGCTCTCATCTCTCATTCAAGGATTCTGAAGAATATATTGTTATCATGTTGTTTTTGCTCTAGGTTCATTGAGATATTACATATTAGTTATTGCATACTTATTAAATCATTTAGCTTAATGTTGCTTAAATCATGTTAGATTAATCATGCATATCTAGCTTAAATCTTGCATTCATTTAGCTCAATTTCATATATATTGTAGACACCTAAAATTGTCCAGTTTAATTAAATAAATATCTTTATTTATTTAATTATTTTAGCCTAATTCTTCTATTAATTAAATAAATCTTTATTTATTTAATTAATTCATTTATCCTCTTGTAGCCTTATTTCTCATTTAAATAAATACCTTTATTTATTTAAATTATCCTTTTCTTAAATTAAATAAATATTTTATTTATTTAATTGATCCCACTTATTCTATTAATTAAATAAATTTTTATTTATTTAATTAATTCATTAACCTTTTCTACCTATGACACATGTCATTCATCTCTTAATTCATACACTACCTACTTTCTCATTATTTTCTTATTTCTTTTACCTACCCTCTAATCATAGCCGACCTCTTTTACACCTCTCAATCTTATCCCTCCATTTCATATAGTGTCTTCTATATAAGGAGATGCTTCCTTCATTATCAAACCCTCTCTATGCATTCAACCCTGCTTACGACTCGACTACACTATGCCTTTGCACTTTTACATGCGATCCTACTTGCAACCACATTTTCGTTCTTTGTTGAGCTCTTGTGCACATAAAATCTGAGAGCAAATATATCAAGCAAGATCAATGAAGATAGGAAGAATGAAGATCCAAACCCTATTGGACATGTGATGGTTTAATCTTTGTTATTTGATTTGATTTGCATTGTCTTAGGTAATCTTCATATGTTATGGTGGATCTTTGTTGTTGTTAGGCTAGGGTTTTGTGGTTGAATTCATTTAGTCTTTCATCATTGTTGTTATCCATTTTCACTGTATACATTTTGGCATGCTCGGTGGGACCCTTGTCCCTTTTGCATTTAACATCTTTTGTTGTAGATTTTGTTTTGAAGTTGCAAATCTAACATTTCCGACAACATTTTGATATTTTCGCGTTTGCGCACTTTCGGATCACGTTTTTGATTTTCTGCCGCGTCTGCGTCTTCGACAACATTTTATTTTTTTTGCAGATTTCAGAAAATGCGTCTGTGTTCCGTAGTCACATCTATGAAGTCTTCAGGCGCGTCTGCGTTCAGGAGCCGCGTCTGTGTCAAATCTAGGCGCGTCTGTGTGTTCTCGCAGCGCCTGTGTTTGTGACAACTGCGTTTGTGTTCGGTTGTTGCATTTTTGGTTTCATTGATTCAGTTTTTCGTCATTCGGATTTCAGATCTGGTTTATTTTGAGCTAACATTTTCAGATCTAGCTAACGAAATTGGTGCAGCTTGTCTTGAAAGCAAAATCGTTTTGTTGAAGGCCCCTATTTTACAAAATCTTTTGGATTTAAAATTTACCTAACTTGTGTGCTTGCAAGAAGGGGTGATTATTTCAAACAATCCAAACTACTAATAGATCTTTGTTGTAGAACCTTGGCAAGGGTTTTTGATATTTATTGTGTGCCTTGTTTTCATAGATTAACAAACACTTCAATTGGTGCACTAAAATTGAACCATTGTCTTTTGTGTCTTGAGCAATAGGCTCTTTTTGTTTAATCTTTAGAGGGTCTGTCTCCCCGTGTGGTCATTAAGACTACTAGTGAGGAGAGAACGACCCAAGTGGTAGCAAAAGAAAAGCCATCTTCTTCCAAACCACTATAAATAACTATATCCATGGTGAAAACTATGGATAACGTATGCTGATTAGTTCATACCGATACTATGTCTCCCCATAAATCCATTTGATCAAATTTATTTGATCAGTTGTAGGGCGTAACCTCTACCGGCTGGGAGCCTTCTGTATTTACAGAGCTGAAAGTGCCGCATGTATGGCCACACGAGTGGATGCCCTTACTAGCACCTTTTTGTTTTAGAAGCCAAAATCTTTCTAGTTGTTGGTGCAGGAGGTCGAACCTCTGGTAGCGGCCCAAAACATACAGTTCTTAGTAGAGATACAAAGTTCGCCACAAGGAGTTTTCGTGGGGACTGATGCTTGGTTGCCCCGAGAAGTGAGTGCCGAAGGTGGAGCCAGTGGGGTCAAGCGTCTAAGTATTTGCTCTAAATAGCGTAGCCTCGAGGGAAACTCCATGTGGGATCAACAACTATTGTCTTGGCCAGCCATAAGAATTGTGCTTGACTTATTTTGAACAATCAAACATTCAAGACCAAACATCAAAACATTGTGTCTTTTGTGTCTTCAAGTATATGCAAAACAATTTTACATCAAACAACACACTTGTCTTTGAGTCATTTTGGAGTCTAAACACTTACAAACATTGAGTCTTCATCAACACTGTGTCCTCTTGTCATGAAAAACAGTCAAACATTCAGATTTGGTCACAACAAGCAACTTCACAGATTGGAAAAATTACACAAAATTTGTAGAAACGCGTCTGTGTCTAATAGACCCACGTCTGTGTCATCTAAACACATCTGTGAAGGGTAGAAACGCGTCTATGTCTTTTGAGCAACATTGCAACATCTCAAAAACGCATCTGTGTCTGACAGAATAGCATCTGTGTCCTTTAAGCGCGTTTGTGAAGTATATAGGCACGTCTGTGTTCAGGATTGAAAACTTTCATAATTCAGCAAACAAGAACAACCAGTTTCAGACTTAGTGAGCTTCCTAGGTTATCTCTCTGGGGTTTTCATCTAGCATTCAGCCTATCTTTGGGTCTCACAAAGTCCATCATTGCTTTTATTACATTCACATTTGTCTAAACTTGAGTCAAAAAGTCACTTGTTTGTCCTCATCATACTTTGTCAGCACATTACATACAACAACATTTTGCTAAGTGGTCCCTCATCAAGGTCTATCACCTTTGGGTTTCATTTGGTCTTACTTAGAGTCAAGGTCAACTTACCTCATCAAGAGAAATTATCATCTCTTCGGAAGTCACACCTACTCTACTACATACATACTTAGTCTTACACTTTGGACATTGCAAGTACACCTCAGATTCATTTACATTCCATCCAAACTCTTGGTCTTCCATACTCTTTCCATTTTCATCTAGTCTCACACATCTTGGTCAATACCTAGTTCATGGTTGAAACCCGTTCCCAAAAATCTAGGAGAGAAACTAAAGAGGCTCAAGAGTCCGCAAACATGAGTTCCTACGAGTATGACAATGATATCTTTTTCAATTCTGATCATACTACATTACCTGACATGGATGCTTATAGAAATGTTCCAAATGTTGAGCACATGGACACTACAAACAACAATGATACACACAATGACAATATGGACAACTTTTCTGTACATTCAACTGAAGTGGAAGACACCATTATGAATCCCCATTTCAATTGATTGGTTGAGGAAATAATGAAGAGAGATAGACAATACTTTCTACAAGTGATGGCACAAAGTGGAACCAAGATCCCTCATGATTTTGATATGTCTCAAATAATGAAAAATCTACCTTTGCAACAACCTCACCTCAACATGGATCAAAGGAGGCCTAATAGTGGAGGCAATAGAGGACCACATCTTGTGCCTGAATCACCATCATCTTTGTTTCAAAAACTAGAGGTCCCATACACACATGGTCAAGCATATGATACTCACCTTTGCAGACCAATATGGAAGTCTTATGCAGAAAAATATGCTCAATCACATACCAATACTAAGGATCAACCACCAAAGCAATTGGATATTCAAAGGCATGCTCAAAATTTGGACACAAGGAAACCCCGCATCAAATTTGGGGGCAACACATTAGAACAAACTCATGACATGCCCATAGAGTATGGTATACAGGGACAAAGCAGATATTCCATTCATCATCATGACTCTATACCAAGTGGTCCTTATACGCAACATCATTATAGACCTCCTCCATATGAACATGTGTATGATCAATATCATCCATATATGCAACATGCTCCTCCTCCACTTGGTGGTTCAGGCATGGGATATGGTCCAAGAAGTCGGTCTCGACCTAAGAACAATTTGGAACAACAAATTAAGGACTTACAAAAGAAAATGGAGGACATAAATACACCGAAGCCAACTTACACAATGAGAGACATATGTCCTTATCCATTTGACAAGAGCATTCCAATGCCTCATTTTCCTACACACTTTGTGACACCTAAGTTTGATAAGTATAGAGGAAAAGGAGATCCTAAGGCACACAAAAGACAATTTTTCATAGCTTGCATTAAGGTAGCAGCAGAAGAGACATATTTGATGAGATTATTCCCACAAAGCTTAGGTGATCAAGCTATGGAATGGATCTCCCAACTCCCACCTGGAATTAAGTCATGGGGTGACTTAGCTGAGGTATTTAAATAAAATTTCTCATACAACATAGAGACAGACATATCAGTCACCACTTTGTGCAACACCAAACAAAAGGATGGAAAATCTTTTTCATCATTTTTACAAAGATGGAGAAATCTAGCCAGTAGATGCTCTTGTGAAATTCCACAAAAACAAATGGTAGAAATGTTCACTCAGAATGTTAACAAAGACATTGGTTATGACCTAAGAAAAGCTTGTTTGTCCATCTTCAAGGACGTCATTGAAAAAGGCTTAGCAACAAAGAAGGTCCTAATTGAGAAAGGAGTCATTAAGATATTCAAGGAAAACAAAGATGACTTTAAAGAAAAAGATAAGCCAAGATTTTGGAATAAAAACAAGAACACAGTCAATGATGGTGTTATGGATGCCAATATAGTGCGACCCAAAATCGTTTTTTCGGGATCAAGCTCTACAAATAATCAAGTGAATACTCAAACAACTTCAAAGTCACGAAGGAAGTACACTCCATTGGGAGAACCACTCGAGTCACTTTTCAAGAAGCTAGTGGCAAACAAAGTAATCACTATTCCAGATTTTCCTCCATATGAACCAAATGTCAAACCAAATTGGTGGAATGATGATGAGTATTGCGAATTTCACAAGAGCAATGGTCATAAGACAGGAAATTGTCACCGACTGAAAAACATCATACAAGATCTCATTGATAGAGGTGACATTGAAATTGAAGGATACTCATCCAACCAAGAACATGAAATGTTTAAGGAACCATTCCCAAAGTATGACAAGGGAAAGTCTAAAGCCATAGATGACCAAACCAACTATACAAGAGCATCTTATAACTATGATTCAACTATCAATCACATTTCAATTGACAATTATGTCTCTACCATTATCATCAAGGACAAAACACCTGAAAATTCTACCTAAAGACCCAAGATTGTCCTAAAAGGCATTGGATCTTCTTCCGAACCTACCCCTGAATGTAATGTCACAACTCGTCGAGGTAAATTCACTTTGCAAGGTGCTCCAGCTAAAAATGTCGCTTCCTCATCGACCAAGCCTGAGTATGACCTTGTAGAACAGTTAGGGAAGACACCCACACTCATCTCCATCCTTGAGCTCTTACGCATATCCCCCGCACATAAAGCCATTCTTGACAAAATCTTGAGAGACACCCTATTGATCTGAACGTGGACCAATTTCAAGCCATGGTGGGATACCTTTCCATTCCACACTCCCTTACATTCACAGAAGCCGATGATGCCTCCATAAGTCAGCCACATAATGCACCTTTACACATTGAAGCCTTCCTACACAAACATCGAATAAAACAATTCCTGATAGATGGAGGAGCTGGTCTCAATACATGTACATTGAACACTATTAAAGAATTGGGATATTCTGAAAGGGCTGTGAATGCTACAAACAAAATAACCATCAAGGCATATGATGACGAAGAGCGTTCATCCAAGGGAACAGTCACCTTACCTCTCAGAGTTGGGCCAGTTACGAAGGATGTGGTTTGTCAAGTCCTAGACCTGGATCTCACATACAATATATTACTAGGATGTCCATGCATTCATGAGATGAGTGCAGTACCATCTACATATCATCGATGTATCAAGTTACCACATAATGGAGTTGAAGTGACCATCAAAGCTGATCCAAATCCATTCATATATTGCAAAAATCTGTGACCTAGATCATAAATAACACTTCTAGTTAATAGAGAAGCTATTCCTTCATCATCATATGTGGATCCAGAATCATTGAAAGCTTCTCCATCAAAACAAGTAGAGATCAAAGAAAATTTCAAGATTAAAGACATGGGATGTGGAGAGTGTTAGGGGTCCCATAGATACTGATAGGGGGGCGAATCAATATCTAACTGGTAATAAGAATTTCTTAAGTTAAAACATGCAGAATATAATATAACAGTGTACCGGTATGCAAGAAATAATACAATAAACAGAATCAAGAATATCCACATGAAAAGTACACCATAACACAAGATGTTTAACGAGGAAACCCGGTGTGGGAAAAACCTCGGTGGGATTTGTGACCCACAATATTCACTCACTGGCCAATAAGAGAATATTACTTACAATGGGGGCCTGCACATGTAGGAAGGCCAACTGCCTAGAGTTCACTGCTCAATGGGAAGTCACATTGACTTATAATAAGGATTATACTAATCCAATGACTTGTACTGTTTTACAATAGCATCTTTAATGCCAGATTCAGTACCAGTTCTTGCTCTGTTCTTTACATATACCCTTGACCTATATTTCGCATATTAGGTCTGCCTAATAATTTCTTTATGCTTCTACCATCACTTCTTTAAATGTCTACAATGATCTCCTTTATATATAAGAGTCATTTTACAATTTGCCAAGTCAACTTACAATAATAAACAAAATATTATATAACAAAAATCCTGTCGGCCTCTGTGTCGGTATACATCTTTCCTTCTGTGCCGGTGCTGGTGTAGAGTGTTCTACTGATGCCGGTATAATGTCTTGCCGGTGCCATATGATTGCAAGGTTGCCTATGTAATGCTTTGCCAGTATAATGTCTTACCGGTGTCATAGGATTGCAAGGTTGCCATCAATGACAAAACCTTCAATCACATACAATGTCTAATTGGAGTGTGCATATGCCAACAATCTCCCCCTTTGGCATTGATGGCAACACTCATGAGAAATTTTAAAAAAGTATCCAAAATGTGTAGTCCAAAAATGTTACCAAAAATGTGAGAGCTCTCCCTGAGCATATGATTCCTGTGTTTTGAACTTTCTCATCCCATTACTCCCCCTTTGGCATCAATGACAAAGGTTGTCAAGATGTCAGTAGAGTTTGTAGTTTCATCTATCCATATCCTCAACCTTGTAGCCGGGTAGTTATTATCTGAAAAAGATCTCCCAAAATTAAGTTTATACTATCCATAAACTTCTTACTATCTTTTATTGCTGTTTCAGTCCTCTTTACTGTACCGGTGAGATGCTGCAAATGTTTTGCTTGTGTTTTGCTGCCCTGTATTAGTGCCTCTAAAATTTCCTTCCGCAGAGATGCTAAATAGTCCAATCTTGGACTCAGTTTAGATCTCACATGTTTTGCCTTATTTATTATTCTTTCTTTTTCTCTTTCCAGTTTGAGTAATTCTTCCTCAAAATTTGCTATCTTCTCTTCAAAAACTGATAATGAATCAGGTGAGTTTACAAAATTGTCTGCAAGCTTATTTATCTCATCTTGTGCCTTGGCTTATTTTCTTGTCAATATCTACAGTCAAAAAGTTTGTTTTACATGTATCTTTATACAGATTTTTGTATTCTTTCAACAAACTACATAGTTTCGGTAGAAGTGTGTCAAAATCTCTGTTACACCTTTATTTCCTCATCAAAGAATTTCTCTTTCTCTTTCTCTACCTTATCCTTTACTGATTCTTCCTTTATTTTCTCAATGTTTTCAGAAATATATTTACACAATGTATCCAATTGCCCTAAAGAATCTTTATTATCTATATTACAGTTAGGTGCAATTACCTTCAAAATTGGTATGGAATCATCAATTGCTTTATAAGCCTGTGAGCTGCAGTCAGTTATTTTCTTGATGGAGTCAAGTCATACCTCAGTCACATTTGTTGACTTGAATGTTGATGATGACCCAACAATCTAAGTACTGGTGGAAGTAACCATACTTGTATTGACCTCTGGCAGATCAGTTTGTGTCTGCATTTCTTTTAGCATTGGTTTTCCTACTTCACTACTTACCGGTGGCACTGTTTCCTTATGTACCTGTTGTTCCGAAGCCTTTAGCTCTATTGGTTTCTCTGTATGTTGTGTTGTCTTTGTTTGTGCCTTAGTCTCTGCCTTTTTCTCTGTATCTTGTGCCGGTTTCTCTGTTTCCCCTGCTACCGGAGGCTCATTAGCCATATCTGACTTGTTAATTGAATCTTTATCTACTATTATGTTGATATTTTGAGTATCAACATTTACAGTATATAGAACTTTAGAATTATGATTTTTATCCTCTACATCCATACTTTCTGCTGCCAGTTGATCTTCAGTAGTTGTTGTTTTTATCGGTGGGGGTAGGTTGTCTTTAACTTTGATGCTTGGTGGTCCACCAACTTTGCCTTTCCCCTTGTCCCTATCCTTCTGATACAGCTTTATAGGTTTAGGGTTCCTGTATTCTTCTTATTTTTCTTTGTCAACTAGGAATATATCCCATTCATCTTCTGTTTCCTTTGTCACTTCAGTAACTTTTCCTGCTATTAGTGAAATATGCCGGTGTACCGTAGAGAATACTGACCGGTTTGCTTGAGCAATCAAGTCATCAATTTCCTTAGGAGAGTTTACCGGATATACAACAAGTAGTTTCTCAATTTTTATTTTCTTATCTAATTCTATCACTGCTTGCCTTCTGGCCTCAAGTCTTTTGAATAAATCATCAGGAATTTCATTTGCTACTTCCATCAAAAATTTCTTGTACATGTCCATATGCATTATAACACTGTTTTCAACTTGTTATTTCTCATCAACAGTTAGAGTGTCATAGATTTTTCCTATATTCTTCAGTTTTCTTTCCTCTGTGATTTCATTTAGCAGTACATACAGAGGTGCCAAGTCTCTGTTTGTCCTTTTCTTCTTCTTAGGTGTAAGTTTCTTCTTTGGTGTGGACTTTTTAATCGGTGATCTCACAGCTTATTGCTTTTGCCTTGTCCTTCTAGGTGAAGGAGTGGTTGTTGGTGAGGAATCTCTTTTTCTTACAACTCTTTTAAAAGTTGCTGGCATGTCCCCTTCCGAAGAAGTACCTACCGGTGATGGATGAGTTTCAAGTTGTGGAGCTGCCAACTCATCTTCTGTTATATCGGTTTTCTTTAATACATCTTCCTTAATGGCCTTTGCTTGTCTGGATCCTTTTCTCACAAATGCCTCAACCTTCTTTACTCTTTTCTTTGATTGTATTTGACTTTCTATAGTCTCAACACTACCAAATACTTCTTCTTTAGGTTCATTGGGGGCTTCCAGAAGTGCTTTAGCATATGTTTCAACTATGTGGTCATCTATTTCATAGCCCATCTCGATTACCCAAATTGTTCTTGGGATGACTGCTTCCATCCAGATTTCATCTTTCTTAATAACAAAGCATATATCATCTTTGTATTTGTCTACTATTTTCTGGGATAACCTTATTCTTTGCTTTATTTTGGTCTTCAATGCTTGGAAAAAGTCATGAATATTGTTCTCCTTGTTCTCACCCATGTTATTGAACAGTTTTGTCAATTGCTTTCCTACCAGTATGTCATATCCAAGTTCTTCATAACCTATACCGGGAACCTGTTTTGTTATGTGTAGCATTAGGCATACTAACAGATTTCCAAATCTGAAAGTTCCTTTCTTATCCCTTTTGATTTTTCCAAGGTTGTCAATTAGTTCATCCTTTAACCATTCACATATGTCGATTTTTGCATTGTCTGTTACCATATCATAAGCACTCTTAATGCATAAACTTGAAACTGAGTTAAGTCTATTAGCATGAGTGGCCTTATAACCTAATATCATATTTATGAATTTCACATTGATATCTTTTACATCATTAACCCTTAGAGATCTCTTGTCAAATGTTGCACTAGTTAGTTTTGTAACTAGGTCATTTGGAACCTTCTTGGTTTTATTTGGTCTCTTATCGGTGGTCGGTAACCTTGTGACAGCTTTCACAGCTTCCTTGGTGATCTTATGAATTGCATCTAACCAGAAAAATTCTCCATGTAATCTGTTTAAAACTATCCTAATCACATCCTTAGGAAATTCAGGAATGCTAAGGATTTCTATGAATCCTAGGGTTTCAATAACCTTGTGTTCATCTTTAACATTGCCACTATCATCACATATTACAGTTTTATACATGGTTTTGATTTCCTCATCTCCTAACTCTTCAATGTTGCAGTGGATGTACATTCTAGGGTCTTCAACATATACAACTCCTTTAGGGATTTGAAAAAATGCACCTAAGGTATCATCCTTCTTTGCTATCTCGGGAACTAACTGAAATACGGGCCTAGGTCTTTTTATTACCTCAACAACATTAGGGTTTGCTATGTATTCAATTGCAGAGGTGGATGCCATGATTAAATACCTTTTTCTACCTTGGATGGATGATTTCTTGGAGTGTGCTTACTTCTTGCTCGAAATGCCTTAGCTCGAAATCTTCACGCTCTCTGAAAATTTGAAATCACAGTAAAATGAAATGGAGCCAAAACCTTATTTTATAATGTCTTTTCGCCATCTACCACATTTATTACATGCCAGTTAAGTATTCACTTAACATTGTCTGTCGGTGATAAGTAATTTTCAACTTCTTATCTCTAACCGAGGGAATAATTAGCATATGTGTCATTAGATTGCCAAACCCTCAAGGAAATTTTCTTCAATTAGATGAAGAACTTCCTACCGGTGGAGCACTGCTCTGTCCTGTCGGTGAAGTATCACTTTGTCCTACTAATGAAGCATTGGTTGGTTCTACCGGTGGAGAATTATTCCCAATATTTAGATAAACTTTTCTAATCCATTGTTTTGAGAATTCTTGCTTAACCTCTTCAACTTTTTCTTTACCTTTCAAGCTAGCACTTTTGTTGTCTATCGGTGTTCCTTTACTTCTACAAAATTTAGCAATATGCCCAATCTTGTTACATGCATAACAAGTTACATTATTCTTTTGAATAGCTTTCCCATAACCTATGCCGGTTTGTGTTCTGCATTGATTTGATAAGTGTCCAAATCTTTCACAAACATAACATCTCACATTCATTCTGCAGTTTTCAAAGTTGTGACCAACTTTGTTGCATTTTGAACATTGACCGGTGGGTGTGTTGATATTCTGATAATTCCTAGATCTACATTCATTTGCTCTATGACCATACTTATTACAATTAAAGCATTTTCCATTGAATTTATAAGCATTAGGTTGTCTTACTGGTTTGTAGTGATCCTGAGTATTTGCAGTACCAAAGCTTTCACCAACTTCAAAACCAATTCCAGAAGTGTCACCTTTAGGTTTTTGATTCTTCAGCAAGGTACCAAGTTCCTCTGAGCTTTTCTTGAATTTTTCTTTGTTTTGATTTGCAGTTTCCAGTTCTTTTTCCAAGATTTCTTTTTGTCTCGTCAGTTCATTTGAGTCATTTCGAGTATGCATTAGATCTGTCTTCAACATGTCATTTTCATAGCTAAGTCTTGTGTTCTCATTTGCTGCATCACTTAGTCTTCTGGTCAATTCTTCTTTATTCTTCTTCCTATCCTCAATCTCTTTGCAAAATCTCATAGTCATATCCTGCATTTCATTTTTTGTTGTCATGATCTCTTGTTTCAACTTGCTTATCATATCATTGAGTGATTCCTTTTCATCATTTTCATTTTGCAGTTTTTTCACAAAGTTCTCTTCTCTTATTTCTTGCAACAGTAAATTTTTCTTGAAGTGCCTGAATGATATCCTAAGCTGCCCTTAAATCATCTTCTAATTTGATATTTTTCAATTTCTCTGCATCATAGTCTGTAAGAGCTCCTTCAAATTGCTTCATCAGATTTTCCATTTTCACCGGTGTCAAGATCTTCCTCAAGCTGTTAGGCTTCTGAAAATAGAGGACCAGGCTCTGATACCAATTGTTAGGGGTCCCACAGATACTGAGAGGGGGGGGGTGTGAATTAGTATCTAACTGGTAATAAGAATTTTTTAAGTTAAAACATGCAGAACATAATATAACAGTGTACCGGTATGCAAGAAATAATACAATAAACAAAATCAAGAATATCCACATGAAAAGTACACCATAACACAAGATGTTTAACGAGGAAACCCGGTGTGGGAAAAACCTTGGTGGGATTTGTAACCCACAATATTCACTCACTGGCCAATAAGAGAATATTACTTACAATGGGGGCCTGCACATGCAAGAAGGCCAACTACCTAGAGCTCACTGCTCAATGAGAAGTCACACTAACTTATAATAAGGATTATACTAATCCAATGACTTGTACTATTTTACAATAGCATCTTCAATGCCAGATTCAGTACCGGTTCTTGCTCTGTTCTTTACATATACCCTTGACCTATATTTCACATATTAGGTCTGCCTAATAATTTCTTTATGCTTCTACCATTACTTCTTTAAATGTCTACAATGATCTCCTTTATATATAAGAGTCATTTTACAATTTGCCAAGTCGGCTTACGATAATAGACAAAATATTACATAACAAAAATCCTGTCGGCCTCTGTGTCGGTATACATCTTTTCTTATGTGTTGGTGCCGGTGTAGAGTGTTCTGCTGATGTCGGTGCACTATCTTGCCGGTGTAATGCTTTGCCGATATAATATCTTGCCGTTACCATAGGATTGCAAGGTTGCCTGTGTAATGCTTTGCCGGTATAATGTCTTGCTGGTGCCATAGGATTTCAAGGTTGCCATCAATGACAAAACCTTCAATCACATACAATATCTCATTGGAGTGTGCATATGCCAACAAAGAGTATATATTTCATGCTAATCAACTCCCACTATCTCCTAACACATTTTGTCGACAGGAACAACCTACAAACAAGTTGCAATGTCAAGGAATTCGGTATGAACCACCTAGTGTTGTGGCTATTAAGTCTGAATGTAAATCTCCTCTAGTGGTGCAAGCATCTCTTGATATCAATAATCCTAAGAGTGGTTCCAACAAAGAATCTATTGAGCATATCGCCAACCCTCTTGAGAACTCACATAGCTTTACCATTTCATCCACTCATTCCATTTCCACTCCACTTGCAGACTTGGATCAACAAGAATCACAAAAGCCCTCACTTATTGGGGATCAAAAATCAAACTACGAAAAGAAAAATCTAAAAGTCAAAAATAAAGAAAAGGCCTTTAGTTCAAATCAAAATCAAAAGCTATTGGACTTTGCAAAAATCAAGGTCAAGGATAAAAATCCTATGAAAGAAAAAGAACAAGAGTTGATCTCTCCTAATATCAAAATAACTGGGGGCAAAAGTTCTACAATTTTAAGTCAAAAAGCATACTTGTTGATCCTAAGTCTCCATCATGCTATCCTACTTTCACTTCGTTTCACAATCACAAGCCTTCATAACTCATCCACTTGTTCCACACATCCATTCCCTTCTAGCGATACATCATGGACCTTTAATGGAGCTTCCTTGAAGGACTTTGTTATTAGGGATGCCCAACTTCTTCAGGTGACACGCATACGAGCCCGTGTAGTCCACACACTAGTAATTCTATCTTAGTTCCTTCATCAAGGAAGACAGTCATTCGAGCTACACATCATTCAGTCAAGGAACAATGCAGCTACAATCATAAGGTAAATCCTCGCACATTTGAGATAGGTGACTTAGTTCTCAGAGAAAATCCTAAAAATTAGCAAGACAGAGAGAAGAAGGGCAAGTTCGAACCAAACTGGCTTGGTCCTTACATCATCACAACAACATATGGATCTGGTGCATATCAGCTCTCAACCACAGAGGGTGAACCTTTGGAGGATCCTATCAATAGCATACACCTTCGCAGTTTTACACAGCTCTTCAGAGTATCCTAATTCAAAAATACAAAAAAAATAAAAAAAAATTCAAAAATACAAAAAAATCATAAAAATAAAAAATCGTTACTTGGTGAAAACCTAGCATACAGGCACCTTGTGACACAAATATATATATATATATATATATATATATATATATATATATATATATATAAATTGAAAAACCAAAAACATTTTCGTCCAATGGTGCAAACCACTTCGATGGCACCCTAGGCAAGTACCATGGTGAAAACTGGGTCACCAATGCCATGTGTAGAGACAGTGCTCCTCCCTCCTTCAGGATTCCATTTTCATCCTTTCACTTTGTACACACTTACAACCTCTTCATCCATAATAAACTTACATATTTCCATCATGGCTTGTTATTGATCTACCTAAGATTGGTTAGCTATTCATAATAAACCTTCTTTTTCACCCTTTCCATCCATAATAAATTAGCTCCTATCTGTGGCTAGGGAAAATCCTACGTCTAGTGATGGGTGTGGAACTAAGAGCATCACATGTTCCAAGGAGTACAATTTCTTCCAGTTTTCTTCAGTCTATCCGCGCACAATCTGCAATAAAGCAACATTTGCATAGCCAATTCATAATAAAGTTACGTCTTCTCCGCAATAAAGTATCAGCTTCATGGATTCAGTCAGTTTCAGGTGAGACATAGCAGCAACAATGGGCTTCAAAAAATCAAATATTTCAATAGACTCTGACAACATTATGGTTCAGTGCTATCTATCTGTTTGTGAAAGTAAACATTGTGACCACAATCAAATAGACTTATACAAGTGACAAGAGACACTAAACTTGAGGACTATAGTGGATGTTGGTGTCGAGTCTTCATTTTCTTTTGATTTTATCTTTTGGTGACATGTCTTTTAGCTTTTTCGGGATGTCTCCGACTAGAGATTTTATCTCCAAGATGTCTTTGACTAGAAAGGCGAGGATGGGGTATCGTCACCTATTTTTCTTTGTTGTCTGTGGATTGTCTCTTAGTAATGCTATGACTTGTCCAAGGATATGAGGACACTGAGAATCTAGTGTGAACTGGGGCATTCCTTGTTTGTGAATCTCTTATCTCTATGCAAACAGGTACAATGACTTTATGGGTCTAACAGATGCCTCGATTGTCATAACCTACTTGCCATAATAAAGCTCAATGATGATAATGCACAAGAAGCTCTTTCACTTTCATATCTTCTATCTTCCATCCCCCTTTCTTGATTGACCTCCATCGTCCTTCTTGAGTCTGCGTAGCCTGCTATCACATGACTGAGTATAATAACACACCAAAAATATTTGCATTTCATGTAGTTTGCACCTGCATTACCACATATTAAGCATTTCATACATACATATAGATATCACAATTGCATCACATCCTGCACATAACACATGTTAGCTCATTTTAGATTTTTATCATGTAAATAGTTCTCTGCACTATCATATTCATTTGCATTTCATACATTCACAATTGCATATGCATAACATATTAAAAACATAAAAAATAAAAAATATTGCATTGCATCATATTTGCATCCATAACATAAGCATCACATAGAAACATACGTCATGAAACATCTCATCACAGAGGTACACATGCATATAATTGCCGCAAAGATGAATCATCTCATATATATATAATCATAAGTGTCATGATATAATGATGTCAAAATCATATGGCTACAATCACCCGCAGGTGTCTACATCATCATACAAAATGGTACAAAACTGATACAGAGGAACCCACTAATCACTCCTCCCAACACCGCTAGTAGTGCTAATCCTATCCATGTCATAGTGTCCCACGCCACATGTCCAGCCATCATCTCTAGTCCTGGATCCTGGAACACTCATCTCAGGGCCTCCCTGTCTCCATCTCGATCATAGGGTATCAGCTCCCCGTCGATCAGTATTCTCAATATCCTATAAACATTCTCCAAGGTGACTGTCATCTCACCCATCGGCAAATGAAAAGTGCATGTCTCAGAATGCCATCTCTCGGTTAAAGCAGTCAGCAAACTCATGTTCGCTCGAAACTCAGGCACATACAAAATGTATCGCAGACCCATAACCTCAATGGCAGCCTTATCCTCGAAGGTCAGCTCTGGTCGTAAACTCCGCATCGACGGGAATCTCTCTCGTGACTCCAGCATAGGCAAGTACTCCTACAGTCAAACAAATCAATCATGTCAATCTAAGTGACACTCACTGTTCATCACAAAGTGTTGCTATTTTTCCTAGTGACACTCACTATTCATCACAAAGTGTTGCTATTTTTCCTAGTGACACTCACTATTCATCACAAAGTGTTGTTATTTATCTTAGTGGTACTCCCTGTTCATCACAAAGTGTTGCTCATATTTGTACTCACTGTTCATCACAAAGTGCTGCTCCTATTGGTACTCCCTGTTCATCACAAAGTACTATGTCTTGGTACTCACTGTTCATCACAAAGTGCCTCGATCTATCCTATCTTAGGGCCTTTGCTTGAGTGTATCCTCTTGAGTAGTTTCCTAATTGGCAATGTATATTCTATCACAGAATTGTCAATCCTAGCCCTATCTGCTATCCTAGTCTTCCCTGGAGGACCTGCTTGAGTGTATCCTCTCAGCAGCTTATTTAATCGACAGCGTATGTTCATCACAGAATTGTCGATTTAACCTTGAAGACATAAACGTGCATTCATGACATAAACGCGCATTCATGACGTAGACATGCCTTGACATTTTTACTCTGCTTGACATTTTCTAGACATATCTAAAGCACATTTATTGAAATACCTAACATGCATTAATGACAACATTTCATGCGACAAAGTACAAGGAGGTTTTGTGGTACTCACCAGCTCTCCTGCATCTGATGGCCTCTGAAATCGGCGAACGCGATCGAATCTATGCACCAATGTCATCGCTGCTGACTGTTGCTACTCTACTCTCTCTCTACACTCTGATCTCTTAGATGTGTGGATGACAATGAGGATGTTTTCCCCTTGTAGTTTATTTTATAGACTACCCTAGTCCTCGTTTCCTGAGTCAGTCTTCATTATCTCGTGACTCTGTCACTCTATCCTATCTGGTCTAGCCTTTCTTTCTTATCGAGAGATTGCCTGCAATCTTTCTAGACATTTTCATCCAATCTCTCAAGGGGGCATATCATTCCCATCTGGGGCAACTTTGTATCAGTTCATCTTATCTTTTTTGAAACAACGCGACAAACTGCATTGTCTCAAAGAGGGGCAAAATGTACACCTGAAATTGTCCAATTTAATTAAATAAATATATTTATTTATTTAATTATTTTAGCCTAATTCTTCTATTAATTAAATAAATCTTTATTTATTTAATTAATTCATTTATCCTCTTCTAGCCTTATTTCTCATTTAAATAAATACCTTTATTTATTTAAATTATTCTTTTCTTAAATTAAATAAATATTTTATTTATTTAATTGATCCCACTTCTTCTAGTAAATAAATAAATCTTTATTTATTTAATTAATTCATTAACCTTTTCTACCCATGACACATGTCATTCATCTCTTAATTCATACACTACCTACCCTCTCATTATTTTCTTATTTCTTTTACCTGCCCTCTAATCATAGCCGACCTCTTTTACACCTCTCAATCTTATCCCTCCATTTCATATAGTGTCTTCTATATAAGGAGATGCTTCCTTCATTATCAAACCCTCGCTATGCATTCAACCCCGCTTACGACTTGACTACACTACGCCTTTTCACTTTTACATGCGATCCTACTTGCAACCACATTTCCGTTCTTTGTTGAGCTCTTGTGCACATAAAATCTGAGAGCAAATATAGCAAGATCAATGGAGATAGGAAGAATGAAAATCCAAACCCTATTGGACATGTGATGGTATAATCTTTGTGATTTCATTTGATTTGCATTGTCTTAGGTAATGTTTATATGTTATGGTGGATCTTTGTTGTTGTTAGGCTAGGGTTTTGTGGTTGAATTCATTTAGTCTTTCATCATTGTTGTTATCCATTTTCACCGTATACACATATAAATTAAATCCTTCGTTTAGATGTTGTCTAGTCACTGGTATTGCATATGAAATCTGAGAGCAAGACTAAAATCACATCTACTAGAAGGCAATAGGTCGCTTCGTAATGGTTTATTGTTCATTGTTGATTGATTTACTAACCATGCATCTAATGACTTAATCGAAGTGTTGTGTATTCTAGATACAAATACAGGTCCACTTTTCACACACACAACCAGTACCCTGACTTCAATCCGTTCTAGTCCTTTCTACTTCTCCTCTTCCTTTTCCCCAGCATCGGTGGCTTCGCCACTTGGTGCAGATATATCTTCTGCCATTGCATCAATAACCAGAGGAAAATTATCCTCAATATTGTCTGTCGGTTCATTTTCTTCAATATCCTGTACATCTGTGACTGCTAGAGGATCTTCAGTTATTTTGTTATCCAAAACCGGTGGATTTTCACCTAATATACATTTCCCTATAGCATCGATCGGGATGTTTGGAATGTCAGACTTAGGAGGAATATTCGGTGATGTAAAGAATCCTTGATTATCAACAAAGAATTGTACCCATGCCTTATGAGTCTCCTTAACTATTTCATTCACTCTTCCTACCATTAAACTGACATGCCTGTGCTTACTCTGGAAAACTGTTTTATTTGCAACTTCAAGACACTGCTGCATCTCCTCTCCAGTTATAGCACCACAAATAGTTAACAATTCCAGAATTTTTATATGTTTATCTTCCTCAAGTGCAGATAGACTCCTAGCATCTAGTTTAGTATACAATTTTGTCGGAATTTGTTGTTCAATCTCAAGTAAGGCCTTCTTATATATATCTAGGTATAACAAAACTGTTTCCTCAATTTCTTTTTGCTCAACATCATCCATATTTTCATAGTAATATTGTAAATTACTCAAAATTCCATCCTTAGTAAATTTTTCTACCAATTCAACTACATATGAAGGAGGGATAAATTTAACACTTTTACCAAATTCAAGAGCCAAATCCAATTTAGATTTCTTCTTCTTCCCAGGAGTGGGAGTTATCTCTTTCACTGGTTTCCTCTTCTCTATAGACTTCCTCTCCTTCAACGATTGCATGTGAGTTGTTGGAGGGGTGACCTTGGTTTTTTGTTGTTTTCCTTCCTTGGGCTTCTTCCTCTGAATTCTCATGTAAATCTTGGGTATCTTAGGAGGTTCATCTTCAGTCTTAGATCCAGAATCAATAGGGGCAATAAAGGTTTTTGGTTTCTTTCTTTTCATTATACCTTTGCCGGTTGCTACTACTAGTGAGGCCTGAACTGTTGCCGGAGAGGATGACTCCGCTAGTCCAATAATCTGTTTGATCTTAGTAGACATCTTCTCAACAACCTGTCCTACCTTCTTTATCTGACCTTCCTTCTTCTTCTTATTGAATCCAATTTGTACGTCCAAATCCTTCAATTTAGTTGTCCCAAAAGTCTTCTCAGTTTCATCTACCGGGGCATCTATAAGCATCTTGGCATATAGATCCAAGATCTGTGCATCAACTCCATAGCCCATCTCAGTTATCCATACCTTTCTAGGTTGCACTGTTTCCATTAAAGTTTCATCTTTCTTGACCATAAAGCAGATCTCAGTAGAGTACTTATCAACAATGTGCTTAGGCACTCTTTCCCTCTATTTCATTGTTTTCTAAAAAACCTTGAAATAACCTCATAAAATGTTGTCCCTATCCTTCCCTATGCTTCTTAAGGCATCCTTGATTTTCTTCCCTACTGGAATGTCAAAGGCCCATTGCCTTTTACCGGATCCCGGGGTCTCATTAAGAAATAAAAGCATCAAACATACAACAAGATTACCATAATGAAATACACTTTTCTTTTCTCCCTTAATCTTCCCTAGATTCAAGATTAACTCATCACACATCCACTGACATAGATCATATTTATCATTCTCCTTAACCATCTTATGTGCGCAGTAGATATAAGAACTAGAGACAGAGTTCAACCAATTAGATTGAGTTACCTTATATCCAATGATCATATTGGAAAATTGCACGACCTTGTCCTTGATAGTGCTTATCCTCATTGACCGGTTGTTGAAAGTGGCATCGGTTAACTTATTGACCTCATTGTTCAAAATTTTCTTCTTTCCCGATGTCTGTCCAGTCTGGGACAAACCGGTGATTGGATGAATAGCCTCCTTAGTGATCTTGTAAGGCCGGTCTAGCCATATGAATTCGCCATGGACACATATCGAATAATTTCATCTTCAAACTTAGGCATCTCCAAAATATTAGTGAAACCCCGATCCTTCAGATTTTTGAATTCCGTTTCATCATGCCATCCTTGTCCAAAATACTGTCATATACATGGTCTTGATCTCTGATGTACCTAGATCCTCCAAGGTGCAGTGAATGTATACCTTGACAACCTCGACATAGAGTACGCCATCGGGAACCCTTTAAAACGCACCTATCGAATCATCAACCTTTGCAATCTAGGGATACTTCTTGAAAATTGGGCGTGGACGATCCTTAATATCAACCACAACAGGGGTTGCCACATCTACTGTTAGAATAACCTGTGGACAACTGAGAGTGGGGGGGGTGAATCAGTTGTCAACATATTATATTAATCAAACCACTTTATAACGTTTAATCGGAGCACATAAAAATTGAATACCGGAATAGTAGAAACAGATACTGGTAAGCAATAAAACTTAAGAATGAAACAGAGAATTAACACAATGCAACCATACCACATAACACCATGATTTGTACGTGGAAAACCTAGTAAAGGGAAAAACCATGGTGGGAAGCCTACCCACAGTCAGATGATATTTTTGCAAAAAGTATGTGATACAATAAAGGGCCTGCGCATGCAGGAAGACACACTGCCAAGAGCGTACTGCTCATTATAAAGGAGTCTCACTGACTATAGAGAGGTTATAACCACCTTAATATAATTTGGACAACAATCTAGAAGAATGAACTGCCAGAGATAGCATCTACTATGCCTGATTACAATCCCGGTTAAGCTCAATACCAGAGGCCTTTGACCTCTTACATAAACCCAATTTGATCGCCTATGATCGACCAAATCTCCTTCGCATATGATATTTCATTCCATGACCACAACCATTACAACCACGATCTACAATGAGATCTTACATCAGTTTATACAAATCCTAAGGCCTAAACCAATTAGGTTGGCCACCTAAAAGATATTACAATAAGATCATTACATACATCCATATTACAATGATATGCCATGTTGGCTTTAGACCAAAACAACATTAACCAATTCCTAAATCATCCCGGTAATGTGTAGAGAACACGTAACATGATACTAGTCCATAACCTAGATAGGTACCAGACCTAAATAGATTCACCACACCAATCCGATGTCTCCAATCAGTTGAGGCACGAACAAAGATCATCTTCAGCATCCTGAATTCCATCTAGAAGCCGCACCAACACCACTTATGCATCCTGTCAAAGATTCTCAGTAAAATCTCTACCGGTAAAACCTTAAACCCTTACCGGTATAGGCTTACTAGAGTGTATCATAGCATTTGATCACCAAGTCAATACCAACTGACCAAAACATTCTCTAGAAACATCAAACCAAACACATTCCATTGATCCAAACATGTCGATAGTATCCAACTGATGGTCCCTTCTGCCAGTAACACAAGTTCTTCTATCGGTAACCAAAATCTGTTTGCCGGTAACCAACCATAATAGCTAGTGTTGACATCAATGACAAAACGTCACTGCAACACATAATCAATTCCTTCATATTGCCAACATCTACCGGAGCGAGAGTAGATCCATAAGCCATTGCGATTTGAAAAGATAGCTTGAAAAATCGAGAAAATACCTCAGACTTTGCCGGTGAAAACCCTTGAAAATCCTCTCTGAATGTATTGAAATTTGTTGAAAATGCTCATAATTGCCTTTGGTTGCCTTAAAATTGCTCTGCTTTGCTCTGAATGCTTGGTGATGAAAAATGAATCACTTTAGCCTTTTAACCTGCAGAAATCCTAATTCCTTATTAACATAAATGCATGTCGGTATATCATAACGGATCCTGGATCCATCAAATCTATGCTGGTGAATCTTCAGACAAACTCCTCCAAAGTTTGAAATAAGCTTTCAGACCATTACCGGGGGTAATGCAAGATCTGTCATCAATTTGCCTCCCCCTAAGGCTAATGCCTTAGTTATCAGATGAGTCTCCTGTCGGTTCATTAACTGGGGTATTTGCTTCAGTCGGTTGATCCTCAGACTTTCTGATCCATTTATTCTCATGATCCTTCCAAATATCATCAACCTTTTGTTTTCCCTTCTCATCATTTCCTGTCGGTGAATTCTTGCTTCTACAAAATTTAGCAATATGTCCTATTTTGTTGCATGCATAGCAAGTAACATTGTTTTTCTGAACTGCCTTGTTGTAACCTTGATCATTTCTTGACCTACATTGATTAGCCATATGCCCAAACTTTCCACATGCATGACATCTCACATTCATTCTACAATCTGTTATCTAATGACCATACTTTTTGCAATTTGAACACTGACCAGGAACTAAATTATTATTCTGATTTGCTTTGTTTCTACATTGACTTGCTCTATGACCAAACTTATTGCAAACAAAGCATCTACCATTAAATTTATATGCATTGGGTTGCCTTACCAGTGATTTATGATTCTGGTTGTCTGGTGGATTCTCTTGATTTGTAGGACTGGAGCTTTCTCCATGCTCAAATCCAAGACCTCTAGTGTCTCCAGAGTCTCTTTGATTCTTCAATAATTCATCAAGCTTTGTAGAACTGACCCTGAACTTTTCTTTGTATTCATTTGCAGCATCCAGATCACTTCTTAGGACTGTCACCATTCTTTCCAACACTTGCTCATTGTTCTGTGATTGCACCAATTCAGTTCTCAACACATCATTCTCATGTGCCAACCTAATGCACTCCTAAGATCTGTCTTTCAGAGGTATGGGAAGATTTTCTTCATTCTTCTTCTGGTCTTCAATCTCCTTGGACATCCTCATGGTTATGGCTTGCATCTCATTCTTCATGACATTATTCTCCCGACTCAACTTCTGACATAGTTCCTTAAGGGAATTATTTTCTTCATCATCCGTTCCTTCCTTTTGGCTTGAGTAGATGATAACCTCTCCTGCAGGGAAAGTATAAATTCTTTTGCAGAGTTCAACTCATCTTGCAACTTCAAGTTCTGCAATCTTTCAGAATCATAGTCTTCAAGTGCTACTTCAAGTTCTTTCTCCAAACTCATCTCCATGGATTTTAGATACATGATCTTCCTCAAGCTGTTAGACTTAATCCGAGGCACAAGGATCTGAATCCAATTGTTGGAATCCAAGAACACTAAGAGGGGGGTTGAATAAGTGTTCTACCGGTTAAGTAAAAACTAATTCCTTTAGATACTTTACCAATTAACAGGCGGTATGCATATAAACATAATATAATGAAGAACAAAGCAACCACAAAGATCAACACCATAATAACACAGATTTATACATGGAAAACCTCAAAGAAACCACGGTGGGATTTGTGACCCACAATATCTATCCACTGGTCAGTTGAATAAATATTACATAAGATAGGGGCCTGCACATGCAGGAAGGCACACTGCCTAGAGCACACTTCTCATCACAAAGGAGCCTTATTGACTACAGATGCAAAGTATTGAATTACAAACAAAATTCTGAACTTTGAGTGTGCATCAGATATGTTGGATGAGTTCCAATTTAAGTACAGATTTAAGTACACTTTGGCACAACATTTCATTTTCATAACACTATTGTTGGTTAACAATTTTGTCCCTTTAGAAACAATAGATAAATCAACTCTTGTTAGCTAAAAAATAGAGACAAAATTGTTAACAATAGTTGGGTAAACTATGAAATAGTTTCCCTCTAAATTTTGAACAAAGGTATGACTCCCTTCATAAGATTGAATATTTTTTGTTTTTAATGAATATTAAAAATGGGCATACTTTAAACTAGAAAGTAGGAAGTGCATCTAACACTCGTGCATCAATAGGCAACAAATGCGGAGAATAAAATTGAAATTAAGTAACGAAAACAAACTACTAACTTCAAGACTCAAAAACCATTAAATATTCTACAATAAATTGGTATTGATACTTGTTGGCAATAGTGACTGTGTTGTCATTAATGTCAACACTGTATCCTGGTTGGATATGGTTCTTTCCCGGTTGGTTATTGTTATCTCGGTTGGTTCCTCATCTCGGTTGGACTTGGTTTTGGTCGATTCTGATCTGGTATGATCAGATCCTTGGATTCGGTTTTGGATGTTTATTCAGGTTGGTTACATGCTTGTCACATTCACTTGGTTTATGATTTGGTGCTCTGGAAGCTTTCGTTTATGTTCCCGGTTAATATTCTTGGTACCGGTTAGCTTTACCGATTGGCTATATTTGATGATTTGGTTAAGTGATTTTGGTCCGGCTTACTGTATTGGTTCCTAACATGTTGAAGGTGCTTCTTGATCGTTTCCTAATTGTTTGGTGGCTTCACATTGGCTGGTGTGATGATTTGGTGGTCCTATTTGGATCCAATTGATTATTTTGTGTTATTTCACTGAGGGTTTCTACCTGTTGGTGAAATGTGTTGGAGATTGATCTTAACGCGATTTCCGACGGATATAATTGTATGGGAATTTGAATTAGGTCCATGCTATGTAATGTAAATCATAATATTGGTTTGGTGGTATCGTGTGATATATTTTTTTGTAATAATAGGTTTATGGGTTTAGGGTTTAGTCAACCTTGTTATCAAGGTTGATGATCTGTATTTATAGGTGACTTATTTATGTAATTTGGTATGGTATGGGTATGTTTGCATTATCAGAGAGAGGTTTTTGTGCCAACAAGGTTAGATCATATAACGAAGGTTGTGAATGATTTGGTGTTGCAGGGAAGACATTAGTGCTTAACCGAAACTATATCAAGCTGTATGGGAGAAAAAGAAACACTAAGCAAACATGCCCTAATCTCACTTTCAACCACACACTTGTGGAATACGAAAGAGCCTAGAGGTATCACACAATTGGCTACTTCTTTTTGTGGAAGAGAGAGCCACAGGATACCTATTAGGATTTCTATTCCTTTGTTGCAATTGAAAGATAAAATGATGCAAGTTCAATCCTTAACCCCAAAGTGCAAGTATGAACTAATAACAAGATTGCAGAATTGAACTTAAACAATGGAAAGCTGTAAACACAAGGACAAGGCAAGAATGAAAATGTGTACCCGGAGTCAAAATCTGACTGAAAATGTTCGGGACGGGGGCGCGGGCGCCACTGTCCTGATTCTGCCCCTGAAATTGCTCCGGAAACTGCTGTTTTTGCACTCTGGAAAAGCTGTCAAAAATGCTGAAAATGCTGTCTGTCAGGAGGACCAGGGCGCCCAGCGCCCCTGTCCTGGCAGGACCAGGGCGCCCCACGCCCCTGTCCTGGTCTTTTGCTCTGAAATTTGGTGGGAAGGTCGGTCTCAGTCTGCTTCTTTTGGATCTGTAACTTGCGGCGTCGTCTGAATTCTGAAACCTGCACTTATATCTGCAAAGGTGTGGTGGGCGGCTATATAGGGTTTTGCCTTAGTCAAACCCCCGCTTCGGTGATTTCCACCTCCATGAATAGCCAAGTTGTATTTGTAAAAGTAATGTGTGTGCAGACCTTGTGTGTGTGCAAGATCCTAAAATGTAAGAAAGCAAACTAGAGCAACCTAGAAAGTAAACCCTAATTGCTTGTAAATGATAATGTAAATGCTCTAAATCAAGATGCAAAGTGATCTAAAACATGAATAAGTGATATATTGAAGCTTATGCAAAGACATGAAAACAACATGAAATCATACCCAACCCCAAGGGAGGGATACAAGCCAATCTTCAGTCGGTAATCTCCTATTGCTCTTCAATGTCTTCAAAGCCCTAAATGTATGAATGAAATTGATGAATGCTTGATGGATGGATGTTGAATGTTGTTGAAGTCTTCAAAGATCTACTCTTTCGCTGCATATGAGGTCCTCAAAATCAAAAATCGGATCCTTTCAAATGAAGAAAGAGAGCTCTTATGTATGAAACCCTAGGTCTTAATTTCAACTTTTGGCCGACCTAGAGATTGAATATCCCGCCAATTTCTTGGGGTTAAGCTTTATTTTATGATTGGATCACGCTCCTAAAATTTCGAGAAAAATGTCCAGGACCATGTGCACTCCGGGCGCCATGGTCCCGACAACTTTTCACCAAATTTTCAGGGCCATCGGATATGATGATTTTAGAGAGAATCCCGAAGTTACAGGTGATTTCGAGATGTTTTGACCCTCGAAATCAAGCCCCCAAGTTCGAAATAGGACCTAATTAGGGTTTTTGATTAAATGATGTATAGGAGGAATAAAATGAAAAGGGCACACTTTAATGAAAGGGCCCAACTTTATGATATGGAAGATGATGAAATAGAACCTTAGACCTAATTAATTTGGTTAATTAAGTGCTAAAGGAGAAATGCAATGCAAAAATACAAAATGTGCCAAGGCGGGTGCTAAACTAGGTGTGAAATTGTACCACCCTAGCAAGTGCGTACAATTTACGATGCTACATTTAGCCCCCACTTTAGCGGTCATATGAACACTACGTGCATATGCAAGCTAAAGTACAGAAAAGTAAACATTATTTGAAAAAGGATATATCCATAAGTCTGTCGAATGAAGCCCCCAGCGGTATCTGCAGTACACAGTTAGGAACCGCACCCTACAAAACACACGTTAGATCACAAAATCACCTAATGCTTACTAAGGAAGGTGATGGAAATTTGAGGGTAGCTATATGCCCCCCCCTGTTTCGGCTTGCTAATTTTAGTGAGTTGAAACAGGGTATCATGTTTACCACTTCGAATTGTTAAAGAATATTGATGACAGATGCTCACAAGAAGATTTGATATGAGATCAAAACTAATGGAGAATCATTTGGTAAGAAAGAGGACCAAATCTCAATTCCAACACAACAAAGAGTGTGAGGATTTGGGAGTTCTCTAACACAAGATGAAGGATGTAAATGGAAACAAAATGCAAAGAGAAGAAAAGAAAGGAAAAAAACATGAATACACACATTGGTGATCCATGAGAAGAATAGTGAGAGAGAAAACATGGACTTCTCGCCCCTAGATCTTGTCTAGGTGATCCATGGGAAAAGGACATGGAAAACTAGCCCCTAGAGTCTGTCTAGGTGATCCATGTAAGGGAGGAGAGTGAGAAAGTCTAGCCTTATGCCGCTAGTTCCACTCAACCTCGTGCATGTGTGTGTAAGGAAGGTTAGAAGCACCTCATAGCAGTCTATGCCCGAGTATGCTACAACCTGTATATGTATAGTACAAAAGCGTGACATCTCGTTCTAAGAGTTTGTGCTCTGGTTTCGAGAACAATCAGCTTGCATAAAAGAAAAATGGAGACATCTCGCTCTAAGAGTCTATGCTCTGGTTCCGAGAATGACCCATTGCTCAAAAAGTGTAATGTTTATGTCATAAGAAAAGTAGAACAAGGATACCTACCTTCATCACAAAAGAAGATACCCCAAAAGTGCAACAATGTCATAGATCCAAGCAAGAGGGTTTTACACTCTTTAAGCAAGGATAAGATAGTTGAAAAGGGATATCTTGTAGTATGTGTAAAGGAGATCCTTAGAGGAGAAGAGATCTTTATACAAAAGACACCTATCCCTGAGAGAAATTGTCTTAGACAAATATAACATCTTCTAGAATAAGACAAAGAAGAGAATAAGAATGCAATACTTCCTTCTTTTGCGAGGTGAAAGTGATTCTTAATGAAGGATGACGCTCTTTTTAACCCAATTGGGAGAGTGAATTCATTATGAATGTATTTTACCAAGTGCAAAAGAGGTTGTAGTCAAGGACTTACACCTCTTGTAAGAGAGAATCCTTGAACCAACAACAACAAATGTATACAAGGAATAACATCAAATAATAAAGTTCACACCATCCACGGAATAGGAAAAAGTGGATCCTTAGATAAAAATAAGGAAAGATCATTGCCTCAATGAGAAGGACTTACACAATCTTCTAGGGAGAGATTTAGACATAAGAAAAAGAAGAGATGTATGAAATCACTCTTGTCCTCATAGGAAAAAGAGATAACATAGAAAATTAGGCTATTATGTTGCTTCAAAAATATGATTGCACTTGAAATTGTACCATCATGAATGACAATGAGCCCCCAGTAAATGAGCTACCAATGCCACATAATGATGAGCAACATAACAGCCATTAATGTTATTTAAAGACATGATAGATTGAATGAGGTATTTGAATATGACATGCTGAATGCTCAACTATAAGTGAGATCAAAAACATGTATAAAATGATAAAAATTGAAGAAGAAAAGTCACAAGAAATCTTAGAAGAGGGATGAGTGTAATTTATTAGAGCCTTATCCCTAGAGGAAAGGACTTTATGATGAATAGGAGATAAAGATTCATAAGTGGATTTAGAAATTTGAGAGGAGTCATAAAGAGATTTGTTCATCGCCAAGATTTCCTTATGAGGGGAATGAGGGTTGAAAGAAGTAAAAGATGATTTAGTTGAAGTGAGATCATCATCACTACTAAATATAGCATTCACATTGAGAGATGGTCTTTTAGATACTTTGGTATGTTTGAAGGGATTATAGCCAAGTCCAAAGGCATAATTGTGAAAATTAGTCTCTAGAGGAACTTTTATCCCTTGTTCATGAGCGCCACAACCATTTCCATGATACCCATGCTTAGCAAAAATGCGAAAACCACGACCATAACGATCAGCCAATTCAGGAAGAGAAGGTGGTTTTTCATAAGACAAAGAATCAAATTCTTCAGAATTAGAGGTGTGAGGAGAAGAAGTTTGAGAAGCGTCCACAAAATTATTGCTCATAGGTTCAAGTAAGACTGATTGATCTCTAGTTTCTTCCTTCTCTTTAACTTTAAGCACTCTAGGAGGAACCCTATACTCACCTACAAAGGTGGGATTAAAATCAAGAGATCCTCAATCGTCTTCTACGAGAACCTTCTCAGGATCAAAAGCCTTTTCATATGTAGATTCAAGTCGAGAAGGATCTTTTTCAGGAGCTTTAGACTCATCCAAAGAATTTTGATTATCAGAGGGTGATGATTCATCCATAGGTATCTTGTTTAAAGATTCATCATTAGAAGAGGAAGATTTAGAAGAACTCCCTTTGGAAGTAGATGTTTGCAAACAAGCCTGAAGATTAGTATCACCTATCAAGGTATATGTCTTATTGTTATAAATAAATTTAACTTGTCTATGCAATGTAGAGGGGATAGCTTGCATACTGTGAATCCAAGGTCTCCCTAATAACAAGTTGTATGTTAGATTTCCCGACATAACATGGATAGGAGTAGGCAAAGTAACAGGTCCCACTGTGATGGGTAAAGTGATAATACCTAATGAAGACTTAGCCACATTATCAAAGCCTCGAATGGGACGAGAGTCAGGCTCAATAAGGGATGTATCCACATTCATCTTATGCAATAGATTAATGCTACACACATTAAGGCCAGAACCATTATCTACCAGTGTTCGTCTTATAGCAGTGTCATTTATGATAACCACAATCATCAAGGGATCATATTGATGTTGAATTTCACTAGTAGGCAACTCATCTTGAGTAAACACAATTTGAGCCTTAGGATTCATCACAGAGTTAACCAAAGACACTATATTACTAGATGTATTAGGTGGAGGAACATTCAAATCTTTCAAGGCATCTTGTAACATTCCATGATGAACGGAAGAAGTTTGAATCAAATCCCAAAGGGATATCTTAGCAGGGGTAGCTTTAAGTTGTTCTATGAGATCATATTCCTTACCAAGAATTTGTGAAATACGAGGAGCTTGCGGAAGAATTGGTTGGGAAGGAGGAAGCGAAGTGGGGATAACTGGAGGAGGATTAGGTTGCGTATTGTTTCTTGTGTTATAGGTATGGGCAACCGCATGATAACTCTCTCTAGTCAATTGCTTAGCATACTCATAAGGGCTCTTAGTAGAATAACCTCCTTGCACAGTAATAATAGGTTTCTTAGGAGTGCAAAAAGAATCATTAGCATAACCACCTTGAACCACTAAGATAGGCTTATTTAAAGGTTGATAATTTTGAGAAGGACAAGCACCTTGGATAGTGAAGAGAGGTTTGTTAGGTGTTTCATTCACATGTATCAAATTGATTGAGGATGGTTTAGAGGAATGAACAAAAGTGTTGGAAGAATTGTTGATAGTCTTCTCTTGCACTAAAATCTCATCACGGATTAAATCAATTTTAGGAGAGAGACAAGGGGTAGGCATTGATGTTCTAGTAGGAAAAGTAATACTAGGAAAGGTCATATCATCCTCTATCATCAAAGGATCTACATGGGGAATAAACTCTCTAGGAGAAGGATCAACATTACTCTCTAAAGTCTCACTTTTGAGAGGGAGATCTTTGAAAGAGATGTTAACCATCTTGCTTTGAACTAGGGTATCCTTATGAGTAGAACTAAGTTGAGGAGAGGGAGAATAATTGAGATTCAAGGAAGGTGAGAAATTATCAAGGGAGAGAGAATAATCTACACCTTCTTCTAATGGTTCATCCCAAATAGTGAAGTTGTTGAAAGGAATGTTTGAAGTATTGTCAATTTCGGGAGAGGAGATAACATTGTTTATTAATTCCTCATCCTTAGGAGGGAGAGCATCATTAGATGTGTTAAACTCATCTTCTTTCCTCAAAATATGTTAAATATGATCTTTAGGGGAGAGAGAGTTAAGGAAATTGCTTATTATTTCATCTTCTTTCTCTAAGGGATGGTTATGGGTAAGACAAACTTTAGGAGAAGGGTAAGCCTTTATCATTAATTCATCATCTCTAGTGGGAATTTTGTTGGAAAAGGAAATACCATCACTAGGAAATGTAGGGATCATGTCATCTTCTTGCACAAAAGGATCCTCATGAAGGGAGTGTTTTTTAGGAGGAACATGAACATACTTCTCCAAAGATTCATGCTTAGGAACGAGATCTTTGAAAGAAGTGTTCATAACCTCTTGTTGCACTAACATGCCCCCATTGGAAGGACCAACTTTAGGAGAAAATAAATCAATGTCCATCAATACCTTTTCACTTAGAGAGGCATCATGTAGGGAAGGTGAAGTAACATTAAGAAAGGTGTTTATGATATCATTCTCTTCTTCTAGGATAGCTAAATAGGAAGGGCACATTTTAGGAGAGTTGTCAAGATCACTCTTAAAGTCTTCATCCTTAGGGCATGGGAGAGTCTGAAAGGGATTGGTAGCAACTCTTTTAGGCACTAAAATGTTGTTATAGATGGGAGGAGGTTCTTTAGGAGGAGGAAAAATTGAAACAAGGGAAGCTAACCCATTATCACATCTATGAAATGAATGCATCATGACAACAATTTTCCTCTTTCAAATGATAACACATGCAAAATAGAAGGAAATGTTCAATGCAAGCACTTAGAATGTAGATTTAGACAATGAAATTTATGATTCAAATGAGTTCCTAAATCAGATTTGAAATTATTGATCCCAATTAAGCTATCCGCAAATTCAACTTTGAATTGAAAAATTAGGGTTTTAGCAAAAATTTCCTCTAAATTTTTTGAATCTTGCAAGAAATTAAGACTTGTAAATACAAATTTGAATTTGAAATAGCATAAACACTCAAATTTGAAAACATAAATCAGAATTAGAGAATATTGGAGTTCACGTCGGGTTCACCAAAATGTATGGGAGAAAAAGTGACACTAAGCAAACATGCCCTAATCTCACTTTCAACCACACACTTGTGGAATACGAAAGAGCCTAGAGGTATCACACAATTGGCTACTTTTTTTTGTGGAAGAGAGAGCCACGGGATACCTATTAGGATTTCTATTCCTTTGTTGCAATTGAAAGATAAAATGATGCAAGTTCGATCCTTAACCCCAAAGTGCAAGTATGAACTAATAACAAGATTGCAGAATTGAACTTAAACAATGGAAAGCTGTAAACACAAGGACAAGGCAAGAATGAAAATGTGTACCCAGAGTCAAAATTTGACTGAAAATGTTCGGGACGGGGGCGCGGGCGCCACTGTCCTGATTCTGCCCCTGAAACTGCTCCGGAAACTGCTGTTTTTGCACTCTGGAAAAGCTGTCAAAAATGCTGAAAATGCTGTCTGTCAGGAGGACTAGGGCGCCCAGCGCCCCTGTCCCAGGGACCAGGGTGCCCAGCGCCCCTATTCTCGCAGGACCAGGGCGCCCCACGCCCCTGTCCTGGTCTTTTGCTCTGAAATTTGGTGGGAAGGTCGGTCTCAGTTTGCTTCTTCCGGATCTGTAACTTGCGGCGTCGTCCAAATTCTGAAACCTACACTTATATCTGCAAAGGTGTGGTGGGCGGCTATATAGGGTTTTGCCTTAGTCAAACCCCCGCTTTGGTGATTTCCACCTCCACGAATAGCCAAGTTGTATTTGTAAAAGTAATGTGTGTGCAGACCTTGTGTGTGTGCAAGATCCTAAAATGTAAGAAAGCAAACTAGAGCAACCTAGAAAGTAAACCCTAATTGCTTGTAAATGATAATGTAAATGCTCTAAATCAAGATGCAAAGTGATCTAAAACATGAATAAGTGATATATTGAAGCTTATGCAAAGACATGAAAACAACATGAAATCATACCCAACCCCAAGGGAGGGATACAAGCCAATCTTCAGTCGGTAATCTCCTATTGCTCTTCAATGTCTTCAAAGCCCTAAATGTATGAATGAAATTGATGAATGCTTGATGGATGGATGTTGAATGTTGTTGAAGTCTTCAAAGATCTACTCTTTCGTTGCATATGAGGTCCTCAAAATAAAAAATCGAATCCTTTCAAATGAAGAAAGAGAGCTCTTATGTATGAAACCCTAGGTCTTAATTTCAACTTTTGGCCGACCTAGAGATTGAATATCCCGCCAATTTCTTGGGGTTAAGCTTTATTTTATGATTGGATCACGCTCCTAAAATTTCGAGAAAAATGTCCGGGACCATGTGCACTCCGGGGGCCATGGTCCCGACAACTTTTCACCAAATTTTCAGGGCCGTCGGATATGATGATTTTAGAGAGAATCCCGAAGTTACAGGTGATTTCGAGATGTTTTGACCCCCGAAATCAAGCCCCCAAGTTCGAAATAGGACCTAATTAGGGTTTTTGATTAAATGATGTATAGGAGGAATAAAATGAAAAGGGCACACTTTAATGAAAGGGCCCAACTTTATGATATGGAAGATGATGAAATAGAACCTTAGACCTAATTAATCTGGTTAATTAAGTGCTAAAGGAGAAATGCAATGCAAAAATACAAAATGCGCCAAGGCGGGTGCTAAACTAGGTGTGAAATTGTACCACCCTAGCAAGTGCGTACAATTTACGACGCTACACAAGCATTAGGATATACTACTTTCACAATTCATTTTCTCCAGATTGTAGTCCCATGTTTATGTAAGTCAATGAGACTTCTTTTTGTGATGAGCAATGAGCTCTAGGCGGTTGGCCTGATTGCAAGTGCAATCCCCATTGTAATTATTTGACATACTACTGCAGAAATATTATCTGACTATGGGTAGGGTTTTCCACCATGGTTTTTCCCTTTACCGGGTTTTCCACATAAAAAATATTGGTGTTGTGTGATCTATGCTTTCATGTATTATCTTTCACCGTGTTGTTCTTATTTTGCTCTGGTAAAAAGGTTTATAATTTGCTTTAACTATTAAGCTTGTGGAAAACTGATTCACCCCTCCCCCCTCTCAGTGTTCCTCGGATATCAAAACATTCTAACAATTGTTATCAGAGCAAGGTCCTCTCCACAGAAGCTTAACCGCTTGAGGAGATCCGATGGCATCAACTTCTTCATTTAATCCCTACCGGAAGGAGAGTCCCAGATTTGATGGTACAAATTACAAATTATGGAAGAAACAAATGAAGATTCATCTGAGATGTCTTGGAGCTGAAGTTTGGGAGATAGTAGAGAAAGGGTATACACCTCATGATCCTAATTATGGAACACCGACACCTCTTGATGAGCAGAAAAGCGTCAATAATGATGTCAGAGTGAAATAAGCTTTGTTAAGTGCCCTATCAGATGAGAAGTTGTTGAATGTAATAGAATTGGAAAATTCAAAGCAGATTTGGTTGAAGCTTGAAACTCTTTATGAAGGTGACCAAGCAGTAAAGATTGCAAAATTTGAAGGTTACCGAGTGAGATATGAAACTTTGAAGATGGAAGAAGATGAGAAGATAAGTTGTCATGGGAATCAAATGTTGCGGTGGAAATGTCACTAAGGATGAGGTTGTGTCAAAGATTTTGAGAGTTCTACCTCTGGCTTACAAAATTAAGGTTACTGCAATTAATGAACTCCGGACAATGTCAAGTACCTTTGTTACCAGAGATACATTACTTGGAAAGTTGACTGCTTTTGAACTTGAGGAACTTGGAGGTTAGAGTGCTACTAAAACTGAGACTGCATTTAGAGCATCTGCCTTTAGTAAGTAGAAGATAGATTGGAAAGAGTTATATATTAGAGATTTGGAAGACATTGAGAGAGAAGACATAGAGCTTGAAGAGTTGGAAGCCTTAATTGCTGAAAGAATCCCTAAAGGATCGTCTGGAAGTTAGTTTAAAGGAAAAGGTCCTTTTAAATGTTTTTCATGCAATAAGATTGGTCATTTTGCTTCTAGATGTCCTAAAAGAGCAGCTAGGAATCAAGAAAGATTTATGAGAAGTTATAAGCCTAATCCGGAATATCAGAGAAGACCTAGATTTAGAAGGAATAAGGATAAATCATGTTACTATGCTGGTGATGATGATTTTGGTATTACTGATGATGATGATGAACCTGTAAGTGGATCCGGTAATGGAAGCTCTGGTAAAGATTGGGTCTTTATTGCTATTAAGGATGATTGTCACTGATACAACTCATACTGATGAGAAGGCTTTGTTAGACATTTCAAATAACCAGAACAAAACTAAGAAGGGGGGGGGGGGGGGGTGAATCAGTTGTCACAGATTACTGGAACCTTAAGCAATTAAAACTTTAATACCGAAACCCAAAACATTAATACCAGAATGCTTAAACCAAATATCGGAATAGCAGTTAAACCAATTAAGCATGAACAACAATCACAGAATAAATACCATCCACATGATACCAAGCTTTACATGCGGAAAACCTGGTAAAGGGAAAAACCACAGTGGGAAGCCTACCCACCGTCAGATAATACTTTTGCAGTAAGTATGTGAATTACAATTGAGGGGCCTGCACTTGTAGGAAGGCCAACATCCTAGAGCACATTGCTCATCACAAAAGGAGTCTCACTGACTACATAGAAATCCAGACTACAATCCAGAGAAGTGTTTGAACTGCAAAGATAGCATCTCCTATGCCTGAGTACAGTTCCGATTAAGCTCAATACCAGAGGAATAAATCCTCTTACATAAACCCAATTCGATCTCCAATGATCGACCAAATCCTCTCCCTGACTGATATTACATTATTTGCACATTACATATCCATATCCCATACCATGATGATCTACAATGAGATCTTACATCTATATATACAAACCCTCGACCATAAACAATAAAGTCAGCCACCAAACAATAAACCAATTGCATCATTACAAAATATGTTGGCCTTAGACCAAACAAATAATATCCAACACACAAGACATCCCAGAAACACATCGAGAGGTCCAATCCACACGTTACGTTAAGTCGGTCCATAACCTAGATCAACCGAGACCCAATATAGGTCCATACGCTAAAGCAATGATCTCCATCCGCCAAGTCTCGAACATGATCACCATCAACATCATGAAACTCCACCAGAAACCGCACCAACACTAGTTATGCAATTCATCAAAGATCTTCATCAAAAGCTCTGCTGGTGAAACCCTCCCCGAAACCACAAACCAAGCTTCCAAGAAAACATGATAGCATCCGATCACCACATCAAGACTAAATGACTGAATGTGAACGTGAGTATCATGAATAAGCCAATTCCATAACCAAACCATACCGGAGCCTACCAGATCATGTCGGATCCAAACCAACTAGAAACTACTCAACCTAACGGGACCAGAAGGGTGTCGGTAAAGCATCCAAACAACTAGTGTTGGCATCAATGACAAAACATCAATGCAACACATAATCAATTCAACCAAATGGCCAACAATCTCCCCCTTTGGCATTAATGGCAAGATGTGAAAAACATCTAAGTAACAAGAAATGTCAAACAAGTCTCCCCCAATAGAAGACAACCAACAATCTCTCATTCAAAGATATAGCAATGAAGTTATAAAGAAAAGACCAAACTCCCCCTGTGAATAATATCTTTGTAAAGCTCTGAATTATACATATATCTCTCCCCCTAATGTATACAACTCCTTAATTTTTTATTTTTCACATCAATATCTCTCCCCCTTTGACATAAATGCCATAAATCTGACAAAAATATCAAAACAAAAACATAAACCACTGAATCACAAAGTTGACTACTCCCCCTAAGTAGTAGCATCCCCACATCAGTGCTGAAATGAAAATTATCTCTGATAATGCATATCGGACTGATGCCAAATTGCATCAATCAAGTCTCTACGGGAGGGGCAGAAACTCCCAATCTGTCTTTGAAATATTCAAATAATTCTTTAGGCAAAAGTTTAGTGAAGATATCTGCAATCTGCTCTTTAGTGTTCACATAAACTAATTTAACTTCATTTTCTCCCACCTTTTCCTTCAAAAAGTTGTACTTGATAGATATGTGTTTTGTCTTAAAATGAAATACCGGTTTTTTTGATATATCAATAGCAGTAGAGTTATCATAGTGAATAACTACCGGTGCATTACAATCCACCTTTATATCTTTCAACATTTGCTTCATCCATAGAATCTGTGTACAGTTAGTAGCAGCAACAACATACTCAACTTCAACAATAGATAAAGAAGTACATGATTGTTTCTTGTTGATCCATGAAACCAACTTCTTTCGAAAAAATAAAGCTCCACCGAAAGTACTTTTTTCGGTCATCAACATCTCCAGCCAAATCAACATTTGTATATGCACATAAAGTAAAACTATCATCCTTAGGGTACCATAAACCATATTCTGATGTACCATGCAAGTATCTAAAAATCCTTTTCACCGCACTCTCATGATTTTCTCTAGGATCACTTTGAAATCTTGATACAATATAAACAATATTCATTATGTTAGGCCTAGTTTGAGTCAAATAAAGTCAACCTCCAATCACAAATTTGTATCTTGTAGGATTTACTGGTGCAAAAACATCTTTTCTTGTCAATTTCTCACTTGTAACCATAGGAGTACTTACTGGTTTAGAATCTCCCATACCGAATTTCTTCAACAATTCCCTAGCATACTTAGTTTGACAGATGAAAATACCTTTATCAGTTTGAGTAATTTGCAAACCTAAGAAAAATTTCATCTCACCAATCATAGACATCTCAAATTCATTCTCCATATTCTTAGAAAATTCCATGCATAACATATCTTCACCTCCAAAAATAATGTCATCATCAAATACTTCAATAATCAGTATATCATCATCAGTGATCTTATAATATAAATTATTATCAACATTACCCTTAGTAAAACCAAGCTTCAAAAGATATTTATCCAACCTTCCATACCAAGTTCTAGGTGCCTGTTTCAATCCATATAAAACTTTCCTTAACCTGCAAACCATGTTTGTATCATCTGATAGTGAAAAACCATCAGGTTGCTCAATATAAACTTCCTCATCAAGATCCCCATTAAAAAATGCACACTTAACATTCATCTAATAAACCTTGTAGTTCTTATGAGTAGCATAAGCAAGAAATAATCTTACAACTTCAATCCTAGCTACAGGTGCAAAAATCTCTCCATAACCAAATCTTTCCTTCTAAAAATATCCTTTACAAACCAATCTAGCCTTATTCCTTACAACTTGACCATCCTCATTGAATTTATTCCTAAAAACCCATTTAGTCCCAATAACATTCTTATTTTTAGGTCGGGGAACCAAAATCCATGTGTTATTTTTCTCAATCTGATATAATTCTTCTTCCATAGCTTTCAACCAATATTCATCTTTACATGCCTTAATTACTGATATCTATTCAACTTGTGAAATTAAACATACCTCATTAGTTGTCATTCTTATTCTTGTCATTACTCCATTGTTCTTATCCCCAATGATCTGATCTTCTGAATGATTCAGTCTCACATACCTAGGAGTCCTCTGACTCTCTGTTCCTCTTCCCGGTTCTTCAGTTACTGTAGAATTTTTTGATACTGTCGGAGTAACTGGTTCAACACTCTGCTCCGGTAAAGGTGCTACCGGTTCACATATAATCATTTCCCTCGCTGGTTCTTACTCATAAACTCTAATTTGACCTCTATTCAACTCATCCACTTTAACATTACCACTCTCTACAATTCTTTGCAATCTCTTGTTATAACATTTATATGCCTTGCTTTCATTAGAATAACCAAGAAATATGCCTTCATCACATCTAGGATCAAATTTGCCAATGATGTCTGTAGACACCTAAAAATGTCTCATTGATCATGTACTAGTTATTCCTCTAACTGATTAAATAATTCTTTAATTCTTTAATTAAATTAATTAATTTTACTCTTCTAATTTCATATTTCCTCATCATCTTACTAATTATTCAATTTCGATTCTATCATCATTTAATCATTTAACCATTTTCTAACGTTAATTAAATATTTATTATTTAATTAATTATGATTATTAATCTTTATTAATTTCATAAATTAATTCTCAATTTCTATCTCTATTCAGTTAATCATCAACCCTCTTCTAAATATTAATTATTTAATTAATTGTGATTTTAATCCTTTAATTTAAATAATCTTTATTATTTAATTAAATTCAATTTCTAAATAATTAAATAGTTTCTTTAAATTATTTAATTGAGTTAATTAATTCTAATTCCAATTCCAAATCCTCAAATTCTAATTTCATTTAATTTCTAATTAATTCTTCTAATTTAATTTAATTTATAATTCCTTCTAATAAATTCAAATTCTTCCAATTTCAAATACATGTACATGATTTCAAAAATCAAATTGAATTCTAAAGTCAAGTTCTAAATATATTCAAAATAACAAATTGAATTTAAAATAAATTCAATATTTGAATTAAATCTCATGCAAAGATTAAATTGAAAATCAAAGTCAAGGTGCAAGCACATGCTAAATTAATTAATTCAATTATCTCTTCATTCCTATTTCTATCTTTTAGTTAACTATTTCTAAATAAAGCTCTCAATCAACTTTCAATCAGTTAACCATCTCCTCCTCTTTATTTCCTTCAATCATCATTTTTCATCTTTCAATCAACTTTTTTCTCAATCAGTTCACTCATTTAATCTATTCAATCAATTCTGTTCCACCTCCAAATCAATAGTTCAACTATCAATCAACATGTGAGCTCACCTGAGTTCCACCTCTTGATCATTTTATTCCACCTTTCAATCAATCTCATCTAATTATCTATAAATTGAGCATTCAAGTCCTCACAATTCCTCTAAATCATGGATTTCGAATCTTTGTGTCATTTGCAGGTTGCCAGCATGATATCTGAGAGCCACCATACCACAAAGAAGAGAAGAACAATGGAAGCTACATGCGATCATGGAATAGGGAGAATTGATTGATATATTTTACATTCCTATTTCTTGTTTTTGCATCATTTCATTGAGTTTGTTTGAATTCTATTAGGATAGAGATTCATGATTTCTCTTATTTCTGATTGATTACATTATGAATTTTAGCATACGACATTTTGGTAAACCTGACGTGAACTAACAACAATTTAACCTTCTCTATTTTCTGTGTGATTTTGCAGATCGTACGGATTTTTTTCATTTTTTGCAGGTTGTATGGATTGCACAATAGATTCAACGATCACGCAATCGCGTTTACAAAATCACGCAATCGAGCATACAGGGCCACGCATTTGTGCGGAACCCATCACACAATCGTCTAGATACTGTCACGTAATCGAGTAGATATTGTTACGCATTCGTTAGCTGGTTTATGCGTTCTATTTTTCTTATTTGTCTCATTATTTGCATTCTCTTCTGTCTGGATTCTATAATAAATTTGTTAAATCTGAATATGGTTTATATTTATTGCATGCTTTAATTATGACATCTTATGGCACATAAGATACAATTCAAAATTTTAGGTGCCAGAAGGACGAATGAACAAAGAAGACAAGCCAGACACTATCAATAAATCCTAAAGGCAGAAAAGAAGATATGAGATCTAGAAGACCAACCAACCATTGACATATACAACAACCTAGCTCTCTCGTATAGAGTAAAATATGATTTGCTTAACATAGAGTGGATGATGAGAGATCTTGCTAGGGCATCACAATCTGTTTTGCAGGTTCCATATCAGAATTAGCCTTTTTATTTTTATTTTTGTTTGGTCTATTTGTGTATTACACAATCGCTCTATTACAATTACGCAATCATCCTGTCAGAATTATGCAATCAGTCATACAAGATCACACAATCTCTCATGTATCATTACACATTCACTTTTTGTTATTGTTAATCTTATATTTTCTGTGGATTTTCTTGGGTTATTGATTATCTGTTTGCAGCATGTGGCAAATTTATAGAGAGGATTGGATTATTACTGAATCATAAACACTCATGCTATCACACTTCAATTTTGGGCTTAAAATAAACTTGGTTAAAATGGACATATATGTTATTACACTTCAGTTTTGGGCTTAAAATAAACATGGTTAAAATTGACATGCATGTTATCACGTTTCAGTTTGGTATTTTAAAATTGACATGCACATGTGTATCTCACACCTAAATTTGGGTTTTAAAATGAACGTCAATCAGGCTTATCCATAGAATAACTCACACTTAATTTTATTTAAGGAAAAAAACTTTTTATCGTGTTTGGGGTGGACCTACAGTTGCATCAACTACCTTTCCACCCTCCTTTGGGGTCTTGGGAGAAAGAGAGAAGGTGATAACAACACCCAATTTTTCATTTTAGTAGTGAGGGGCATCTTTGATTGAGGATTTCATCACCCCATAGAGGTACTTCGAATTGAGATGAGTTGGGGATATCATCTCTCCCAGCGTACTCTCAAGTGGGTTTTTTGAGCTGCTATATAAATATACTGGTCAAGCGGCTAGAGTGTTGAGTGATTTCGATGTATGTAGGGGTCTTCCCTGCACCGATAACCTCAACTAAAGTCTTAAGTGGCTTGCTCTAAGAATCCGTCGTTGGATCGAGACCTTCGAAATTTTACAATAAGAACCAACTTAGTAGCCCAAATCCCACATTCAGTGATTCCGGGAGTGTAAATTGTACCCCATAGATACACCTCATGTACCTTGCATTATGAGACAAAAATCCCTCGGTGATAAGATCTTCGGATCTTCGGGGTAAGAGAGATTGGCATGCTTGAGAAGTGTGTGCCGTGGAGTGGAGCCAGTGCTGGAAGACTCTCTATCTGTTCGTTTTGTTTTGTTATTTTGCTACGAGAGCCTCATTGAATGGTGTCCACTTTCCAACCTAAGATTGTATTATGTGCTTTTACATGTATCATTGCACCACACCAGTATTGAGTCAATATTTGGGCTATTTTAGGCCCTATCTTACGTATCTCTGAATTCTCAGAGTTGGTCAGAGCATAATTCAGTCAGCTATACTTGTCTTTAAACAATTGTTCTCAGATTTGGAAAACAACAAGTTCATCTTGAAACATCAGACAATCCTGCAAACTCAAAATTTTACATAATTTAGACAGTCCTCATAGTCCTCATTTACGTCCTTAGAAGTTGCATAGTCCTCATTTACGTCCTTATTATCATCCTTAGAAGTTGCATAGTCCTCCTAATCCTCATTTACATCCTTATTTATGTCCTTATTATCGTCCTCATATAAGTTGCATGGTCCTCATTTACGTCCTTATTATCGTCCTCATATACGTCCTTAGATCTAGTCCTTGTCTAGATTTCATATACATTTGTCTTAGTCCATCATCATTTTCATAATCATTCTAGAAAGTCATAGCATGTGTCTTAATGAGTCTCCCAGGTGATGGTTTTCTCCCCTTCGAGCAACCTAATCTAGTGTTGAACGGCGATCAACGAGAAATCATTAACGGTTTAGGTATCTTGGCCTGGGAATTAAAGAGAAACACACCTGATTATATAGGAGTCAAGTACGAGCTAAATAGAGAGTATAATATTGCCCATAGAATTGATAGAGAAATTGATGTAGAACTTCTAAGAGAAGAGCTTGAAAAACTTGCGTTGCGAAAATCTTGAAATACTCAACAAGTCTCATATCAAAATCCTTAATAGAGAGTCTGGTCTAGTGTTGCATATTCCATATTTAGGTCCAGAGTCTTACATTATTGTCGTCTTGCATTAGGTTCTAAACCATCCTCATATGGAAGTTTTAAATGCCCGTCACAAGCTCACAAAAGGCAAAAAGTAAGATAGACCCAAACAACAATCTGTCAGTAAATCCAACTTGGAACATGGACATATCAAGTAGTCAATAGTCAAATCCTCAAGCAATGCCCACAATACACGAGTTACAACAAAATTTAACATGCGAAGAGATTGAATCAGCTCAATAGGACCCACATGTCCTTATGATCTTAGACACTCTTATACATAATGATAGGGACAAATATCTCTCGTTGTTATTACAAAATGGGGCCAAATTACCTGAAGATTTTGATATCACAACAATATTACCACTAGGAAATACTTTAAGTCCAACTATTAGTCAAATACCACATATGACACAAATGCAAGCGATGACCTCAAGTTTTCCTCAGAATGCACCAACATCATCTATACAAACAAATATAATTTCAAATGTGACTTCTCAATCAAGTGCATCACCCTCAACAATAAACGTTAGTGCACCAACATAGGATATCCTAGCCTCTCATACAATACCGATAATGTCAAGTATCTCAGCACCTATTCACACACAAGTTCCTCATACAACAAGTATGACTCAACCTTTGGTTTCATATTTCATAGGATCTACATACAATCATCAGAATACAAACCCAGGTTTCGTTAATACAATGAATACAACCCAATCAAATATGGGTTCACATGTCGCTTATTTCACAGTACCTAGCGGAACCCATAACACACAGAATTATAATTATAGTACCTTTCAACAACCTCCTAGTTATACTACCACAAATCCTTTTGTGGGAAATATACATGCACAAAGTGTACCCCTGACTCAAACAAATATTTTGTCCCAACAGGTACAAAATCTACAACAACAAATGGCAACTATGCAAATCGGTAACAATAAAAAGAGCTACACAATGTATGACTTACGTCCTTATCCTTTTGATCACACATTATACATGTCGTCTTTCAAACCAAAATTTGACAGATACTGAGGGAAAGGTGATCCTAGAGATCACATCAGAGAGTTTTTGACGACATGTATAGAGGTTGCAACTGAAGACACTTATCTAATGAGAATGTTTCCTAAAAGTTTGGGAGGCTCAGCGTTGTAGTGGTTTTCACATCTACCACCAACTATCATATCATGGGGTGAATTCGCTGAACACTTCATTGCTAACTTCTCTCATAACATTGAAACCACATTCACTTTGATGGACTTATGTGCCACAAAACAATATGAGAATGAAACATTCACATCCTTCATACAAAGATGGAGAGCTCTCTATAGGAGATGCAAGACTATTATTCCCAAAACATAGCAAGTTGACATGTTCACAGAAAACTTAATCCCTAAAATGAAGTACCCGATACAAATGCAATGTTTGACCACATTTAAACAAATCACTGAAAAAGCCTTAAAGTGTGAGAAAGGAATAGTAGAACAAGGTCTCATAAAATATGGCAATAACAACAACAATGATAAATCCAAACTTTGGTCAAAAAACAAAAATGTGACCAATGATGGTGTTGTAGACGCCTGTGCAGTGAACATAACTCAACCGATTTTGTCTTTACATGGCCAAAGTCAATCATTTAGTCCACATACAGAGAATAACACTGTATTGACCAATGTAAACGTTGCACAAACTATGAACACAAAATTCCCAAGGGTAAATGCTCCAAAAAGGAATTACACATCTCTAGGGGAACCTATTGAATCATCGTTAAAAAAATTGATACAGACAAACATGATCACTTTGCTAGAAGTAAAAGTATATGAACCAGGTCCTTTCAAACCTACATGGTGGAATGATAGTGATTTCTGTGAATATCATCGTACTAAAGGTCACAAAACTGCAAGTTGCTATAAATTGAAAAAATTAATCCAAGACATGATCGATCAAGGTGACATCACAATTGACACCAACAAAACTTCAGCAAACACGAATCATGCCATCTTTAAGGATTCATTTGTCGAACATGATAAAGGGAAGGCATCTACATCGGGAACACAAGACAATACAACTAACTACACAAAAGTCTCATACGACTATACTATTCATGACATTAGCTCAGGAGATGTAGTAAATGATGATTCACAAGAAACACTTGATAACGATGAGCAATATCAAGAGACTTACAACTATTATTACCAAATTTGCATACTGTCAGAACCACCAAAATATGACGACAAGAATCTTTGTCTTATGGACTGGGGGCATGAAGAACCGTTTCATTTAGGATGGTTTGAAGATGAACTTATAGCACATATCATGGATGTCAAACTTGCACATGATGACTATAGGAAGGGATATGAAATAAACCTTGATAACACAACATATGTTACAGACAGTTCCCTCACAAGAGATGATACAGTAGCTATAATCATGATAACTCCTAGAGACAGAGACTGTGTAGTAGTTACTCGCAGATCTAAAGTAACTTTACAAGGAGTACCATCAAACCCACCACCAACAGTAGGATTCTATAATGTTGTTGTGAAACTCAAGAAAACCCCGACACATATAACACTCTTTGAACTTTTACGTATATCACCAACTCATAAAGCTATCCTGGACAAAGCACTTCAAGATTTAGTAGTTGATAGAGATATAGATGAAAATGCCTTCCAATCCATGGTGGGGAATTTGGCTAATGATACCTGCTATTGTATTCACAGAACAAGATATTCCCAGTGATAGACTCCTCCATAATGACCCACTACATCTAGAAGCTTACATACATAAGAGAAGAATCAGAAGGGTAATTATATATGGAGGATTTGGTGTCAACATATGTACATTAAAGTTGGTTAAGGCATTGGGATATTCTCAGCTTCATATTGATCCTTCAAAAAGAATAAACATCAAAGCATATGATGATGAGGAGCATCCTTCAAAAGGTATAGTTACGCTACCAGTGCAAATAGGACCTATAACAACAGAGGTTACTTTCCAAGTGTTGGACAAAGAACTAGGGTACAACATGTTATTGGGTCGCCCATGGATTCATGTCATGCAAGTTGTAGCATCGACATTTCATCAATGTGTTAAATTCCCATACAATGGCATTGAAATCACCATAAAGGGTGATCCAAATCCATTCCAACATTGTAATCACTTAAAGGCAAGTGTAGATAACCAGGTACCCGTTAATCAAGCAACACCCCTCACTACACAAATAGAGTCATTAACGATCACAGAAAAATATAAGAATGCGCCTACAACATCTTCTTTGCAAATTAAGGTTATTGGTTGTGGGGAATACTCTATTTCAAGTACCTCAAATGGAAAACAGTTATCTCTTTCTCCTAGGTCTTTTGGGAAGCCTCAAAACACAGTAATGAAACAAGACAAACGAAAAGAAATTGTCAGATACTCAGATGCATGCTCTTTCATTAGGTGGGGAGATTTACAAGAAGAATCTCTTAATGAAGATGTAAATAACTGGATATACAGAGAAGAATATGACATGACAATACCCAGGTTACCTTTAGATCAGTATGGCAACAGATTCAAGATGCTACAAAAACATGGGTATGATGGTACCACAGGCTTGGGATTACAAAAGCAAGGAAGATTATAACTTCTTGTACCAAATGAAAATCCAAAGAATCAAGGGTTAGGATATAAACATGTACCAAATATAACAGAAGAAAGACAACTTACACTAGATATACTGAACAGACCTAGGTTACCGTCAGAGTACATATCTCAAAGTCGGTCGTCAACACGAGTATTTCCCTCTTCATCTCAGACAAGCAAGAAAGCACCAACATCTCCTATTACAAAATTACATGGTGAAGATATGAGACAACTTCTACAAGAGCCTAGCACTGAGTCACCCAGCAATAAAGTATCTGAAACATCCACACAAGCATATATGGTAATAGACACATGCTTAGCACCAGTAAATGAGACTAATCCTTGGTTGTTGTCAATACTTTTTCCAAGGGAAACAACTCAAGCTCCACCCAATGAATCAGACGAAGAAAGACTACAACGATTTATACCAAGGTTAAGAAGGGTGACCCCCATACAAAGGAGACCCACAAATCCACAACAAAATCAGATGCAAGAACAAGACGAGATAAGTGATACAACCTCAGAAGTTGAAACATACATAGAAAGTGAGATAGATTCTCACGACTATGAATTCCTATCTGATCATGATTCCAGCCCACGAACAATAGACATAATAAAGGATCACAAATTGCCTATAGATGATGAAAATATATCAGGTCACTGAAATAACCAGGTATGCATGTTATCAGAATCTGTTACAACAAGAGGGAGCAATGAATTACCCCTTGTACACTCACATTTGATTGATTGGGGACGAGAAGGAAAACCAACTCTAGATTGGTTTGAGAACGATGAAGCTATTGCAAAATTCCTTAGTGCCAGAGAAGGGTTTCCACAAGGTGATCACAAGGCAGGATTTTCTATAGACCTGGATAGAACAACATACTTTGGAGAGGCACGTGCCCGTGTGACAGAAGATATGGATCAAAGTGATCGCAACGGCAAGAGTGAGTTAGACAACCTCCGTATTGAAAAAGAGAATTCAACATTACTCATGGAAGAAACTGAATAAGTCAATATAGCAGAAGGAGAAGTTGTACATAATATCCATTTAGCAAAATCATTAAACCAGGAAGAAAATGACAAATTCATACAGTTTTTCAAACAACGTTCTATCAATTTCGCTTGGTCCTATGCGGATATGTCAAGCCTAGATCCAGAATTGGTGTTACATCATTTACCATTGCTACTAGGAATTAAACTGTATAAACAAAAGCTAAGAAAGATGCATCCACAAATTGCGTTATTGGTCAAAATAGAACTCCAAAAGCTTCTGGATGTGGGCTTCATTTGACCTATTGATTATGCAGAATGGATATCCAATTTGGTACCTGTGACTAAGCCCACTAGAGGCATAAGAATCTGTACCGACTTCCGAGATCTAAATAAAGCATGTCCTAAGGATGATTTCCCATTACCCAACATAGACATGATAGTTGACTTAAGTACTGGAAATGAAATGCTTTCATTGATGGATGGTTTCTCAGGGTATAACCAGATCAGGATTGCACCTGAAGATCAGCACAAGACGACATTTTCCTGTCCATGGGGAACATACTGCTAGAACGTCATGCCATTTGGTCTTAAGAATGCAAGAGCAAAATATCAAAGGGCTATGATGACACTATTTCATGACATGATCCACAATATCATGGAAGATTATGTGGACGATCTACTGGCTAAATCACAGACAAGAGAAGGTCACCTTGAAGTCCTTGCAAAGATATTTGATCGATTAGAGCAGTACAATGTCAAGTTAAACCCCAAAAAGTGTGTGTTTGGTGTAACAACAGGCAAACTTTTAGGATTTATTGTGTCTAACAGAGGAATTGAAGTAGATCCTGCGAAGGTCAAAACAATCATGGATATGCAACCTCCATCAACACTTAAGCAATTAAGAGGGTTACAAGGAAGACTACAGTCTATGAGAAGGTTCATAGCACAACTAGTAGATAAATGTCATCCATATCAGTATTTACTCAGAAAAAAAGTCACCTTCAAATGGACAGAGAATTGCCAAGAAGCTTTTCAAGCTTTAAAAGATTATCTTATGAATACTCCAGTATTAGTTCCACCTACTCAAGGAAAGCCCCTATTACTATATACATCAACCACAAACTCATCTTTAGGAGCCTTGTTGGCACAACATGATGATCAAGGAAAGGAAAGAGCAATCTACTATATAAGTAGAACCCTAATTGGATATGAGCTTAATTACACTCTTATAGAACGAGCATGTCTAGCAGTGATCTTTGCATCTCAGAAACTTAGACATTATATGCTGAGCCACAAAGTCCAACTCATCGCACGTTTTGATCCACTCAAATATTTGTTAAGCAAAGCAAAATTGACTGGAAGATTGGCTAAGTGGGTCATGATTTTAAGTGAGTTTGATATAGAGTATGTAGACAGAAAGACAATCACAGGGCAGATTATAGCAGATCAGTTAGCAGAGACTTCCTTGCAAGACAGTCACCTGCTACTAATAGATTTTCCTGATGAATCTGTGTTTACATTGACAACGTCCAACATGTGGAAATTATACTTTGATGGGTCCTATACAAATCATGGAGCTGGAGTAGGGATTCTTTTCATCACCCCTCAAGATGATTCTATCCCTAAGTCATTCAGAATAAATTTTCCCTGTACGAACAATATTGTTGAATATGAAGCTCTCATCATAGGACTTCGTACCGCTGTACAGTGGAGGATAAAAGAATTACAAGTCTATGGTGACTCACAACTGATTGTAAATCAAGGACCAATGATGACTATAACACAAAAGATGATAAACTGCCGCCTTATAAACAAATGGTAGAAGATTACAAAGAACATTTCAGTGACATCACTTTTGAACAGATTCCAAGGATACAAAACAAGGCAGCCAACACCATGACTACAGTAGGGTCTCTACTAAATATGCCTAATAATGAAACTCAGTTTGAGTTTATTATAGAAAAATTGATGATACTAGCATATGAGATTCCCTCATTAGAATATGTATGTGTAATTGTGGGTCATGAATCCCCATGGTATAATGAGATATACGCATACTTACATACTCAGTCTATGTCTCCTGATTTGTCTAGAAATCAAAAGAAAACTCTTATTCGTTAGGCATCCAAACACACTATTATTGCTGACACATTGTATAGAAAGGGCTTTGATGGAACCCTTCTCCGATGTCTTGATGAAGAAGAAGCACAACTTACCCTAAAGGAGGTACACGATGGAATTTGTGGGGCGCATCAAAGTGGCCCGCCACTATCAAAGAAATTGTTAAGAACTGGATACTATTGGCCAACTATGGAAAATGATGCCAATAAATATGTACAAAAATGTAAATAATGTGAAATGCATGGAGACCTCATTCATGCACCGACACAGGATCTTCAACCTATTACATCACCATGGCCATTTTCACAATGGGGGTTGGATCTAGTTGGTGAAGTTAATCCTACTTCTTCCAATGGGCACAAATTCATCTTAACAACTACTGAGTATTTTACTAAATGGGTAGAGACAATCCCCCTTACATATACCACTGGTAAGCAAATAGAAAAAATCATGCTTAATTACATTATCTGCTGGTACGGGATTCCAATGTGCATAGTGACAGACAATGAACGTCCATTCAAAAATCAAGAAATGAGAGAACTGTGTGAAAATTTTCAAATACAACAGAGATTTGCAACACCATATTATTCGCAAAGCAATGGACAAGCAAATGCAACAAACAAGACAATATTAAAGATCCTCAAGAAAGTTGTTACTGATGCAGGACGGGACTAGCATCTCTAGTTAAATCCCGCTCTTTGGGCTTATAGAACAGGAGTACGCACCCCTACAGGAGCAACACCATATTCATTGGTCTATGGTACAGAAGCAATATTACCTATTGAAATAGAACTACCATCTTCAAGAGTCTCCTTAAAACACATCATATCAGAGGAAGACTATTGGGTTGCAAGATTACAAGAGCTTGAAATGCTCGATGAAAATATACAAACTGCTTTAAATCATTTGCAAGGTTACCAAAACAGCTTGAGAAGGAGTTAGAATAAACGAGTACGCCCAAGGAATTTTGAAGTGGGAGATCTAGTTCTCAAGGAGAACCAAAGGAGCCTAGTAAAACGAGAAAAGCCAAGGAAGTTTGAACCTAATTGGTTAGGTCCTCTTATCATAACAAGGGTTATAGGAAATGGAGCATACAATTTGGCTACCATGGAGGGAGATCTGCTCCGTGACCCTATGAACATCATGCACCTTAAACGATATTATATCTAAGGGCTGGGTTAGTTTAGGTTTTTCTTTTTGCATTGCATCACATGTAGTTTCTTTTTCAAATACATCACATTCACAAATTTCATAGCATATAGCAACATCAATAAAACAAGGCAACTGTCCAAGTTTATCATCCGTTTGCTAAGGTCATTATAGATATAGATGAAAAAGATTGTAATAAGGATATGGGAGACTGTGTAATGCGAAATATATGTATGTAGACCATTTGTATGCGAATGTTATATCATGCAATGATCTACAGATAGTTTGGAAAGCATTCTTGGAGGGAAGAAGATACTGGTAGAAGTGTTCAGGGTTTATGAACTGGTACAGAGCAAAACTATAACCATAATTCTTTTTGACATAGTAGATGCATTTTGTGAGCTCATTATTATTGTTTTATTTCAGCAGAAGCTTGTAGTCAGTGAGACTCTTTTTGTGATGAGCAGTGTGCCTTCCTGCATGTGCAGACCCCCATTTTATGTAATATCCTTTCATATGGGCAGTGAACTGATATTGTGGGTCACCAATCCCCTCATGGTTTTTCCTCTTTGAGGTTTTCCATATATAAATTTTGTGTATTATGATGATCATTTATGTGGATGATTTATTTGCTTCAAGTTATATGTTTCTTCATATACCGGTTTATATGTGTATGTTATAAAAGGGTAAAATCGTATCTTACTGACAGAACACTAATTTACCCCCCCTCTCAATGTTCTTGGATCCCAACATTCATTACTTACAATTCAAGGCAAGAAAATAAAAAAGAAAAAGTGTTATGCCAAATATTCATCTCAAGGAAAAAGAGCAATGATATATAACTGAAATATCACACATACAAAGTGAGACAAAAAGTTTGACTATGAGAACATGTGAATAACTCCATCAGGGCTATGAACGTATGCTGACAATGGGGCAATATTTGAGACATTACAGTCTATAACCTCGTCAGAGCTCTAAAAGCTTGCTAGCAGCGAGGCTCTATGCGAGATGCTTTTGAAGTTAGAATAATCCATGTAGCTAGTCATATAGGATGCTAAGGATCTTTAGTGAACACAAGAGCGTGAATGAACTCATTTGCACACACATGGGCAAATAAAGATCAAAGTTTCAAGAATCAATGGGGAAGTTTTTTGCGTCTCTATTTGTAAATCCTAGTCACTAAGTGTGTTGATTTGGATGTTCCACGGGACCTTATAGATCGATTGCCCTCTTATCTATGAAATATTTTGTACCTCCAATTCAATTGGTGTATTACAAAATGTTAAACAAACACAGTCATCCTTGTTCGAATAAGAAATGCATCTTCATCATACATATTGCCTTAACATAGGTCATGTCAAAAATTCATTGTCTCCACATGCATTTTGCAGATCATTATGTCACATACGTCTGCACATTGGGGGCATAACTGAAAAAATCATAAAAATCATAAAAAATCCTGATAAAATCCAAAAACAGTGAAAAACATAAAATCTAAAAACATTGAGAAAACATAAAAATCAACTAAAAACATCTTATAATGTCCTGAAAAAATACCCAAAACATTCAAATATCAATCTGAAAAAATCAACCAAAAATATTCTAATATCGATCCACAAAATCCAAAAACATTCAAATATCAATCAATCAAAACTTGCAATAAAATGTCTCGCAAGAAACAAACACCCTAGCAGATATCCAGCAAACACTTCGCAATCAACTGATCAAACTGTCTTATCAATCATACCATATCCATATCAAGTGATCATTATCTTGTCTTAAACAGATATGGATACACTCGAAATCAAACAAGTCAGTCTTAAATGGGGTCCGCAACTTTCTGAGATCAGACATTATCAACTATCACAACAAGCAATTGAGAACGAAGGCACAAGATCAATATAGCTGCTGAATTTTGTCTGGGTCAGTCTTTATCTTTTATCATTTGGCGACAGATCATGTTCCTATGCTACTCAAAGATGTCCACAAGTGACTAGAGGAGCCATGATGGGCATTATCTTTTTCTTTGTTTGTTGTTTGTGGTGTGAACCAATGAAGTTCTAGGAAAATTTCTCTAGTGGGTGTTTGTGATAGGAGCATTCAGCTTGTGAATGCCACACATACCTCGACCCCTAATGTATTTCCTTGAATGGAGGGTTTCACTCCTTGTCTGCTACGTGTTTGTTTCTTCAATGAGATATCTTTACATCTTGGTTCCTTATACCCTGATGTGCTAAGCTCCATTGTTCAATAATAAGGCTCAGTGATGAATATATATTGCACAATAAATAATGACATAGGTTCGTGAATCAATCATTCTCATTCTCATTCTCATCTCATCTGTTTATTGATAGTTTGCTGATTTCTCATCTTTTTCTAAATCATTTTCTGTCATCTAACATTATTCTTTCATCAATCTCTTCTTTCTTTCATCTTACGAACATTTCTTTAAGGTACATCTAAGTTAAAAGAATATTTTGGCATTATCATACAAAAACAAAAGTGCATCCATATAGTTTTAAGTTGCATTCATATAGTTTAAATTGCATTTGTCTTGCATTTAATGGCCGTCATTCATAAATCATATAGAAAGCATTAAACCATTCATTCATCATTACATCATGTCTCTCCACCGATATGTCTATCCATTTAATATTGCAAATACCGATTCATAATCGGTGGCATTAACAAACCGTTAATTATTATAAACAAATACCGATTCACAATTAATAGTTAACTATTCAGTTAACACAACCGATTCACAATCGGTATGTTAAAATGAAGAATCAGTTAATCGATATACATTATCGATTAAGGTAAATTGATACACATTATCCATTTATGGTAAATCGAAGAAGATAGTCGATGTGCCTCCCCATTTAGATATATATAATTCACAAACAGATCGACGAAGGTAGTACCGCAACCTATTAGTGCAAGCCTTGGAAGATCGATCTCATTCTCAACACAGCGATATTTGTGATATAAACAACAGCACTTGAAGTATTAACAATACTTAGGAAATCAACGTACTTTGTGGACATACTATCTTCCCTTATACTTGCAGCAACCTACAAGATTCGCAGGTTAGTGAGATCATCATTTGTGAGACAATAAAATCAAAAGATACCTCTATTTTATCTACTAAGAAATCTAATCTACATTAATAGCAATAACCTGTTAATGAATGCACAAGTTGACAAGGAAGTCTTAATATGTTAAAGAATGATCAGAAATTTGAATATCACGTGTCAAAGAGTGAACAAAGGTGCACAGGTTAATAAACAAGCATTGGTTAAGAATGGCAAGTGAATACTTCTGAATGGATACCCGACTAGACAAAAATTAAGAACAAAATTAAATGATTTGTTAATGGACTAGCATGGTACAAACTAATTGTCAAAACAAACCGTTTATATTGATGCCATGTTTGTGAAAAGGCATGACTTTGTATTCTATAATGGCACGAACTAATTAAGGAACGGTAATTAAATTGAAGAAAAGAAGAAGTATTTGATCATATACATCTCGAGATGAAGGATAAGTGTTAAGAGGATTATTGACAGATCTATAAATAATTTGGAACAGACATATGAGGTATATGTAAGTAGTCTCTTCAAGGATCAAACAAGCTAATACAACAATTCTTGAAGACCAGATGTGTGTAGAAGAAATACGGATATGTGAGTGAAGTGTTGAATAAGGAATATTATCATTGTATACCAGCATTAAATTGGCATAAAGAAGAACATATAAGAAATAGAAGTGAATTATATATATATAAAATATATATACGTTCAAGGTAATTTTTAAAATAAATAAGGCATAAAAGGTAGATTTGAGTAAAAGAATGTATATGGGATAAAAGAAGATCTTGAGCAAAAATCAAAGGGAGTATATGAGCAAAACTAAAGAGGAAGTATGAGCAGACTTTGGAAACATTTATGGAAGGATTATAAAGAAGAATGTTGGAGTATAGCAGAATTCATCATTACATAAGTCCCATTGTCAAATAAGAGAAGGCCATCAAGATAAGTTCTATTCTCAGAACTAGTCTTAGAATTTTATGTTGATTTTTATAAAGAAATATTTTCAGATTTAATGAAATTATATAATTACAATTCTCATTGTGAGTTAGAATTTTTGTCTTGGGACTAAATTAGGTAAACCTCCAAACAGGGACATTACACCTAAGGATCAGAGTTCATCCAACTAGATCATACTACTTTACTTGATTATACACAATATATTTAAAGGACCTACCAGTTCTGAAGAGGAACACAACCATCAACCAACCGATACTTATAACTACCCAAAGATAACAAACACTTAATACGAACAGTTAATACATAGTTGGATAACCAATATTATCGAACATAACAATAGACATTGTATGCTAACTACATCATCCCCCCCAAAAGAAAAATTCATCTTCAAGACAACAAGTAAACATCAAGTAATATTTGTGAAGATGTATGACAATATTGTAGACGAAGACTTGTACATGAACTTGGAAGTGTATCTTAAAAACTTCGACTTATACTATACTTACAATTCAAATGAGCGTAGTGGGGGTCTAGGGGCAACACCCCTAACAGGGTCAAGGAGTAGCACCCCTCGTGGAGTCTGATTGAGGCAGTGCGCCCAAATTAAGACCTTCAAAACCAAACAAATCATCATGGTGCACATCATTTTCAAGACTTTTTAAAAGGCAAAAAGCTATGTTGATGAAGTTAAAAAAAGAGGGATTTTGGAGTGTTTAGCCAACATATGCAACATAATAAATTCTAATGTTTCCCAAAGAATCCACTTCGTCGTACTATGAGAGAAATACTTCGCCGAATGGTGATGGAATCTGCCTACTACCAAATGATGATATTGGTGTGATTGGAAGTGTTGTGTTGTCGTACCAAGAAAAGCTTTTCCTGTTGTATAGTACCAAAGGCAACTTGTCCTATAGTTTGCAAGGATGCTGCCAGAGGAAGCCGTATGATATTGCAAAATCATACAATGGGGATGAAATGAAGATGTTGTATGTCCAACCACTCTAGCCAATTGTGCCACCAACTTTGTCATACCCTAGACTATAAAGTCTTCCATATGTTGCCACCCAAGATCATCATTTGATGATGAAAGAGCATGCCAATTATCATACAATAAGAATCAATCTGTCAAGTAAATTGTACAATCCATATGCCTAGAGGTGGCATGCATGGATGAGGTCATACACTTGGAGGCAGAGACAATGAGAAAAAGTAGCCATACAATGTGAATGTGGGGACAAGGATGTCGTACATTCGGAACTAGCAACCATACGTTCTATGAGGGGACGATGAATTGTCAAGAGTGAAATGGACATACAGTATAAGTGAAACATCATCATATAAGCAGATATAGTGAAGGTTGTACAATGTGGGAATGTTGCTAAATGAGTGGAGATGGCAGTCGTACTGTAACTTGAATGAATTAAGGCAATAGTGTCGTACAATATAATTCGTATAACTTATTCCTTTTTCCAAGTGAAGCTTTATATTATGCCATCATACAACTTGATATTTTTGCCTTTTTTGCTTAATTTCATCATCATTTTCTAATTATGTTTTCCTTTATAAATTTTTTGAAGTTGATTTCCTTTGACAAATATTTGTACACTTCGAATGAAATATTTTGCTCTTTGTGCTGTCAGATGTATCGTTCATAATTTTGCATGGTTTCAAGTTTCATCAATTGCTCTTCACTGAGATGGAAATACCTAATAGTCCTTCATTCGCCAATGAAATAGGCAATAGAGAGAATTTGTTTCATCCTCCAAGCATGATTATAATTCCAAAATTCCCTCATCGTTTGGTTCCATCGAACCTTGATTCTCCATCCATTCTCCTCTAATGTTTGAATTTGATGAGTCTAAGGAAGTTGATTCATTACTGACAGCTTGGTTCTTGAAATCAAATACATACTTCTGACCCTTGTTTACAATGGAGATTGTATTCTTTTTCCAATTGAGATCAGCTTTGGCTACTACAAGCCATCCTCCCCCAAGAAATGCATTGTATGCTTTCTTCTACAATGGGATAACCACAAAATTTAGGAGGAACTGTTGGGCTCCAATCATCGCCTTTTGCACCATCAATGTCCCCAACAGTTTGATTCCATGCTAGTTGATGCCTACTAGATGGAATGTTGATGACCAAAGGGTTGACTTCTTGAGGCATTTCTAGGTATCTTCCAACAATATGTTGACTCTTGATCCTCCATCAACAATAGCCTTCGTCAAGGTCTTCCCCGTGATCTCCATTTGAACGACAATCAGTTTCTTCCTAATGTCACCGCTAGCAGCATAGGGCAATGCCTTGTTCACCCTTGGGTGGTAGCTCTTCTATCATGTCTTTATGGGCCTCACTTTCATCGACTTTGGCCATCACCAACCATGTTGGTAATTGTCACTCTCATTTGTGGCATGGTTTGAAGGTCTATCACCTTGATTGGTATGGTTGTCTGTAGCACATGTTGTATTATGTTCTTTGACTCCAATCACAATGACATACTTGCAATTTTGTTGGAGGTTCTTCATTCCTTCACCATCACTTGTTCTACTTCTACTCTAGCTTCATGAAGTTGTTCCTTCTCTATACGAGGATCTAGGTATATTGCCTTCTATGTCTATTCTCTAGTGATTGTTCAAACTACCTCGATTTGTTCTTCCATGTCCAACATATTAATACTCTTTTGCTTTAGGCATTTAGTGTCTTCAAGGTCACCTAATCCACACCATTTGCTCAATAATTGCACTTTGTCCTTGTTTTGGCAGTCTCTCACACTGTCCCCATTCACTACATTGTCAACATTTTTATGATAGAACGTCCTTTGGAGATGACTCGTATTGTATTTGATTTTGCCCTCATTGATTTCGATAATTGTCTAGTGATGTTGTCTGTGGCTTGAATGGAGTGGAATCTCCTCGTGTTAAGAGTACTTGTGTACTTCTAATCTTCAAATTGTATGGGCACTCCATTATTGAATGAACCTTAACCTAACAAATATCACAACGCTTCTTTCTAGGACAATTACCTTTTTTGTGTCCCATAGCTTTGCACTCAATACACCATAGTTTGTTAGTTTCTTTGTTGGTTTTTTTCTCCACTTTTAATTCTTTCATATGTCCCTCTAGAGTGCTTGTACTATTCTTGATTCATTGTCAATATTGTCATTGAAACTTACATCTTCCTTTATTCTTCTTTTACGGTGCAAGGGCATTTTATCTTCACTTTCTATATTTATCACCTAATTGTAGACTTCTAAATAGGACAACAGTGGTACTACATTTTTTTTTCTTAATGGTGGAATTAAACCTTCAATGAACCATCACTTTTTTAGACTGGCATTTGGTTATGTTTTCAATATTACCAACAATTCTTTAAGTCTTTGATTATAAGCTCGTACATTTTCATGCTTACCTTGTTTTGTATTGTAAACTTCTACTATTTCATTATCATCACAAAGCAATTTAAACTCTCCTTCAAAGGCCTTCATTAATCTATTCAATGCATTTATGGAGGCTTGGTCAATTTCTATATACTAGTCGATCACTACACCTTGCAAGGTGGCTACAAAAGATCGTTGCCAAGTTGTTTTATCATCTTGCCCATTTTCAATCCATATTGTTTCACTAGGGCTTGCCATCATTTTATTTTGATGCAAACCTAGCGCACAAAATCTCCTTGACTTGGGATTTTTGATTCAGATGTTTCAGTGCTTCTCTCGGACTCTTGACCATATAGGAATCTTCAACTCTTCACTCAACTTCATCCTTTTGCACACCTTTTTCACCTTCAAATTTTCTTTTACACTCCCTTGGCTCAACTTCTTCTCCTTCTATTAACAACTTTTCAATGCCTCAAAGGCTACTCTCATACAATTCTGTGAAGGAATGTGACTTCATCTCCCCACTTCCCTTGTCTGGAGAAAGTTGTCTTCACTCTTCAATTTGATTATGTTCTCAAGAAGAGCTCCAACTGTGGAATCATTTGGTTGTATTTTCCTCAAGTGTTTCTCATAATCTTCTCCTATCCATTTTCTAGATGATTGTTAAAGATCCCCTGATCTCATGGTATTGACCTCCCATCCATTTTCTTTTACACTCCCTTGGCTCAACTTCTTCTCCTTCTATTGACAGCTTTTCAATGCCTTGAAGGCTACTCTCATACAATTTTGTGAAGGAATGTGACTTCATCTCCCCACTTCCCTTGTTTGGAGAAAGTTGTCTTCACTCTTCAATTTGATTATGTTCTCAAGAAGAGCTCCAATTGTGGAATCATTTGGTTGTATTTTCCTCAAGTGTTTCTCATAATCTTCTCCTATCCATTTTCTAGATGATTGTTAAAGATCGCCTGATCTCATGGTATTGACCACCTTGTGGCCTTTTCTCACCTTTATTGGGATCTAAGGGCATGAATTGCTCAAATCTATGTTCCATTGAGTTTTGGGGACGAGGATGGCAGGGGACAACAAGACGCATTTCTAGTATGGGGGTACTTTTGGGCCATTTTCTAGGTGACGACAAGGGACAATTGTTAAAAAAATAAGGGATTTTTAAAAATATAGAGAAATTTTAGCTAGTTTGGGGATATAACAGGCTTCCATGTTGATTAATATATGTATATATTACATCCTAGTTTCAAGAAACGTTTTCTAAAATGGGGGTACTTTTGGGCTAGTTTCATGTGTTTGGGGATGTAACAAGCTTCCATTTTGATTAATATATGTCTATATTACAACGAACACAGATATTCATTAACTGTAAGGTCAGTTAAGCAATGCCTAAACAAGGACTTTTTGCAAGCTATTCTTTACTTTGTTCATATTTAATAGGATCTCTGATAGATATTTTTTCCTTAAAGTCACTGCCACAACTCTACACTTTAACTCCTCTTTAAAGTAGAGATATTAGTCTCTAATTCAAGTCACATTCGATTTTACAAACAAAGAAAACAAAATATATTGGTGCCCACAAATAACCAAAGTAGGAGAATGGTACTAAGAAAGCATAATCAGCTGTAAAAAAGTACTTGGTAGAAAGACAATAGGGTAAGAAAAGTAACCAAACACAAATTTCAACTATAGTAAATTAAACAACAGAGATTAAACCTAAATTGGTCGAACACCGAGGCAAAAGGTATAGTACAAGTGTAATAGTCCCCATCGGTGAAAGAAACATTTCCTGACTATCTCTTGCAAAGGAAACGACTCAAGTACGTCCCAAAACTGTCCCCGATATGAGTACCGGGATACCAGGCCTGAGAACGCGTCCCCATGGAACATAGGCTCAAATCTAACCCAATTTCTTTTAACGCAACAGTGCCAAATTTTTACTGCTATATCTGATAAATTAAATATTAATGAGGATGACAATGCATACCAACACAAGAATAAAATATGTCTTTATTCGCACATGAAATTATTATAGAAGAAGACCATAGATGGTCAGCCAAGGATCGGGGTTGATCTAACTAGAACATACTACTATCCTTGACGATACACAATATATATAAAGGACTCAACGGTTAGCAACCAATCGATGCTTATAACTATCCAAAGCCAACAAACACTTAATACGAACAATTAACACATAGTTCGATAACCAATATTACCAAACATAACAACTTAATACGAACTATATCAGCCTTCTAATGGACAAAAACCGTCTTGAAGAAGATTTACTATGGTGGTGAGAGATCTTCCTAGGTCAGTGCAGTGAAATTCGTTCAAAATCTCAACTTGTGCAGAGAGGAAATCTACAGATTTCATCAAAGATTGATTTGTTGGAAGATTTCCAAGTTCGTTTGAAGTTTGCAAGTTTGAAATTATATCAGTTTTTGTAAGTTTGTAGAGTTTCCAGAAGACAGAATTTTTTGGGGGGTTTGATTTTAATTTCAAATTGTTTGGAGTCATGGAAAATTGTATGATGGGCAATTTGCTTGAAAAGTGGTTATAGCTGTTCTTTAACAAATTGACAGGAGAGTTTTGAAATAAGGACAAAACCAAGTTTCTCATTATGTGCCACCTCAGATTTCAGTGCCCAAATTAGACAAAGCACCATTGATTAAGGCAATAAGGGAACATTTAATCTTTAATATGAGCCAAAGAGATTGTGCTAAGGGTGTGTAATTTACTGTCTTTAGCAAAGTCATGGGTGCATATTCTAAATGCTAAACTCTGTATGTTGCATGCTGAATGCTATGCTTTGTTTTGGCGTTGGAATATTTGACGTATATAAGTAATTGATACCTCTCCATTGTGACCGCTTAATACTATCTCAGCTTGGTGTGAATATTACTTGCTACTGTTGGTTCGATATGGTGGGTCGAATGCTTTGTGAGGCTGGCATGATTAATATGGAAGTCCATTACGGCTGTTTGGAGCCTTCTTATCACTGTTTTCAGGGTTGACTTGCTTGAATAGCAGGTCGTGTGGCTGTTGTGAAGAAAAATCAGACTTGTGGGTGGCGCTGGAGATGAAAATCAGTCACTAAGATCTGCAGTTTGGTCACCAGAGTGAATACAAGGAGGCATGAGTATTTCTGAAGATTGTTTTCATCTATGATAGGCAATTAAAATGCAGAGCTGGGCATATACATTCAAAGGCAGACTGAGAAACTAATGCTATATCATTCTGGGCAGCTAGAGTCACAGTTCAAGGTTATTTTCAGATGTTTACATTGGGCGACTTATATTGTTTCCAGCTCATACAACATGAATGACTTTGCACAGCGATTTATACTCAGACAGTCTATGGCTACTTTCTCTGGAAACAGCATTTTATTGCAGATTAATCTCAGAGATTGATAGGACTGTTAAAGCAATTTCTGAACTTGGCCTGGAGTTTATATTCCAGTGGTGTGCATTGGCTTTAACACTGTTCATTCAATGATGAATATGCTATTGTGATTTCCAGCACACAAATTGACGTCTCACACACACACACACACACATACATATATTAAGTGTTTAGTGGAAAGTATACTGTATTCATTTTAATTCTGATCTGGATAGTTGTCTCTCTAATTTGTTTGTAAACACTAAACTGTGTGTGAACATTGAACATCAAACAACATAAACAAAGCTGCAAACTAAACCCAATTTTCAAACTGTTCAACAAAATGTTCATTGGAAAAACAAAACAAGAAATTTGGCGAACTGGGGTGGCCTCTTACATACACTCTGGTTTCATTTAGTATAGTCAGTTTTGTTTAATCATATATTGTTAATGTGCATCTTCTGGTCTCCACTTTCAGCCAAATAATAAGCATTTGTCTTGCAATTTACATTATTTAGTTGCAAGCCTTTTAGATAAGAAAACTCATTTATGAGATAAGTACTTTTTAGGTCTTGTGCTCAGCCTCTTAGGTAAAAAGTATAGGGTAGTTTTACTTCCAATTTATTTCCTTTAGTGCAAAACGCCACTGATAATAAGTCTGCATAACTCCTCATGTGTTCTGTTTTCTGTTGTCTCACAAAAAGACAATTTAAAACACGAACATGATTAAAGTGGTTTTTGTTAATTAAATAATATTGAATCACAAACATCTTTAATGTTGGTTTTTGTTAATTAAATAATATTGAATCACAAACATCTTTAATGTTAGCATATATTTGTCAAGTTTACAATCAAAATTAAGCCTTAGAACCATAGTTTACATAATCGTCGAGTTGGTGAGTACTCGCCCATTTTTCATCTACGCGAACAACTCGCGGGTATACACACAAGTTCTGGTAGTGCCAAAAACTCGTCACGACTCACTGTAAACCCTGTGATTCTGAGAAACTAGGGCCGCGCCTAAAAAAGCCCACAAAAACCCTTGATCCTGCCCTCAAAAAGTAACGCAATATGCAAAAAAGGTCATTATTTTTTGAACGAAAAGAACGCAAAAAGAAAGCGACTTTTTTACTTAAAAAACCCTCCACTCTCGCACGACTCAGATGTGCCCTCATCCGCATGATTTCCAGCAGGGTTTGACAATTTTCAGTCAAGTTTTTAATTTTTTTCCTATTTTTTTCTTTGTAATTTTCTGTTTCAAATTTCTCTTTTTTTACTTTGTAAGCTTTTAGTTTCCAGTCTCACACATCTCCAAAACAATTTCTCTTGCAACAATCTTAAACACATTTTTTTTCTTTCTACTTATATTATTTATACTCAATCATTAATATATAGAAAAAAATCATAAATTATATTACATGTAGTGAAATAGAAAAACAATCATTTTATAATACCTAAAATTGTAGTGTCTAAGTTGCCTAGATATGAACTTTACAATGATGATTTTCAAATACAATCATCATAAATTCATAATAATTATTAGTTAGTAGCTAGCTATTGTATTCAATTCCACTATCCGGCTCCATATAATGATGCCATTTTATAATCCATATGCATTCAACAATCAAATTTAATATAAAACACTTCCTCATGATTTTTAGTCTCATTTGATACATTTTGTAATTGAATTTTGCAAAAAAAAAGGGTTTTTATTAAAAAAATTAGTACTTTTAAAGTTGTAGAGTCAAAATATTTGGGCTTGCCAAAGTACTCTCCGAGTCCAAATATGCAATCTATGCTTCAAACTATTTTTTCTTTAGCTAGCAATTTAAGCCCCTTGAAAGAAAAAGAAAAAGCATAAATCTCTAGGTTACCCACATATGCCTAGACCAAATGATATAACCTTAGGGTAAGCAATCCACTTTCAAGCGAGGACAAATTGTTCCTCTCAAGTTGGCATGTTGGAACTTGCATCAACAAATGGTGCTAGAAAGAGGGTGGCAAGCTAGAAACTAGGAGAATCATTACAAGGTCAAATTCTATCAAGGATACATTTCCCTAGTTTTTTCTCTCTCCCTCAATCAAGGATGTCTCGGGAACATGGGGAGAGGGATAGAAAACACCCTTCAACCCTCTCCCCGTACCCCCTCCCTCCCTCAAACCATCCCCTTTTTCCTTCAAACGGGGATGTCCTAAGGATGCCCCCTTTGTAAGGGGAACATCCACTACAAATGTCCCTCTAATAGGGCACACCGAAGCATCCCTCACTAAAATTAAAAAAAACATTGAGCTCAAAATCATAAAAAACAATAAAAAGCCTAATCTCACTTCTCAACACTACAACTTAAAGCTTGCATTTTCTTCTTTGATTTCATATCAGAGAAGTAAGCAAAATATTTAAATAAAGAAGAACAAAATTACTGAAGTAGAAAATCATGAATATTCATTCATTTCAAGGTGGTCGACTATAGAAAGGAATTGATATTCACAATGTTATTAACTAAATCAACTACTGCATTATTCAGAACTTCAAGGCCTTTTATAGAAATGTAACATTAAAAATGGTGCTTCACAATCAATTGCTTATACACTACATTTTTTATACAAAAAGGAATTCTTACGTGAAAGAATTAGTCAAATCCAGAACAGCCTTGTCAATTGAGTTATAGAATCAAAGAATAGGAAAAGAATGACAGAACCCCATGGGATGGAGGGACTGCATTGAAGAAAACCTTCTAATCATCCTTCACTGCTTGAGTTGAGAGTTTTATTAACACTTGATAGCTTATTGACAACTCAATGGTGTACTAGTATGGAATGTTCTTCACCTTCTCAACTAATGATCAATTTGCACCTACAAGTTTGTCAAAGGAAATCTTAGATTTGTCCACTTTTGGCTTAAAATGTGTGTGAAATCTTTTCTTCATCAATTTTTCGGATCATACTACATGATCCATCAGTAGGATGAAAGAAATAGATAAAGAGCAAAATTGAAAGAATAGCTGCAGACTCATGAAAATAAATAGAGGCAGGGTGGAATATTCTAGGGCCTAGAAGATAGAAATAGAGGGGGCAAGAAGAAAACGTTTTTGCTTTGCCTTTATTTATTTTCTTTATTTATTTATTATTATTTTCTTATATCTTATGTCCATGCTTAATATTATAATAATTTTCTTTGTTTTAAACATTATCAATTTTTCTTTGGTTTTTTATATGTTTTTTCTTTTACTTTCTTGGTTCTTTTTATAGTTTATCCCTGTGCTTATTTTTTGTAGTCTATATTACTCTCTTTTTCTCTTTTGCATTTTTTTGCTTATTTCTTTCTTCTTTTTGTAGTAAATCTTATATCCAAGTTGATTGTTTTTTCTTTCAATTTTATATATATAAAATTTTTATTAATTATGATTGTTATATTTTTCTTTTTTTTGAGTTTTGAGTTTTTCTTTCTTCCCCCTCCCTTTCTATCTTCTAGGCCTTAGAATATTCCACCTTGCCTCTATTTATTTTTATGAGTCTGCAGCTATTCTTTCAATTCTGCTCTCTATCTATTTCTTTCATCCTGATGATGGACCACGTAGTATGATCCAAAACGTTAATGATGAAAAGGTCTCACACACAGTTTAAACCAAAAAGTGGACATAATGGACTGGAAATTATATGACTCTAAAGGAAATCTTACTTTTCTCTTCCAGCAGTTCAAGGAATGTTCTCCCTGTTCGCAGTCTTTGATCAACTCCCTAATTAGATGGAGTCATTGTATAAAAAAAAATGATGTCATTCTGTACATTGCTTATTATGTTGGACCGTGTTGTCAAATCTATTTCACAATTTTGAGTAGTTGGTATTAATAACATTCGTAGCCTGCACTATTGCATCTAACTGGTCCTTTATTCCAGTTTCTAGCGAATTATTAGTAGGTAGTATATATAGATGGCTCCTGAAAATGGAAGCCTCTAAGAATTTAGAACCAATGTCCTGGAATGATATGTCCATATTTGCCATTACTATCTAACTGAATGCTAGAGCATCATCATTGACATTTTAGACCTCTGATTTCTATTTTTAGTTTCTTGAAGTTGTTGGCTGAGATGGGCATTGCTGCTCACAAAAGGAACAAATTAAATTCATAATTCAGATAACAGAAAATTAAATTCATAATTTAAATTTTTTTTTTTATAATTTCCATGTTTTGAATAAATTAATAACAAATGTTGTGAATTACAAATTTACAATAAGCAATCATCCACCAAAATCAACGTGTAGTCAGGACTGTCCAGTTACAGGCTTTCATTTTAATTTTCTATTATATTATTATCATTATAACAGTAACTTCTAGTTGTTTTATGTTACATTCATTTTGATGGATACATTCAGTGATAACACTGATCTTGATTTGGAGAATGAAAGTGATGAGGAATTGGTTGTGGGCAGCCAAACACAAACCCCCAGTGTAACCATAGAGAGTTCAACTGTGAGTGTATTGAAATTATATTGCCCTTCAGAGTTGTGACAATTTGACAAATGGCCATTTAGGAAGAAAAATCCTTCAGATCAGTTTGCAACAATTGTTGACACAAATAGAGTACCTATTCAGGTGGAAGTCAGAAATGGAAATACAACATTTTCCCAGAGGGTTGGAATGGCAGCATGACATGGATCAATTGCCACTTTTTGCATGTTTTGGTAAATTAGTTGGGCATTGTGCAGAACTCACACTCGAAATGAGAGCTGAGATGATCAAGTTAGCTCCAAGGCAATATCACTGAAACACTAGTTTCTAATACACCAGGAAGTTCAAGTTAACCACCTTCATTTTCGTCATTTAGGATGAATGCAGTGGAGTCAAGGGGGAAAAGGAAAGCTACAGGTTTGTCCCAACTAAACCCAATCACAGATTTATTCAAAACTTCCATCTGCAGGGAAGGGTGAGAAGGTATGCAAAGATGGTCCTGGTTATGTGGGTCCTGGTTATGTGGGTCTTAGAAAAATGTTACTCCAAGGTTAACTTGTCAATGGAGGAGAGGAAGACCTAATGGGTAAGATGTGGCTGCAGGATAATTGTGGATGGGTTGATGGGTATTAGACAATGTCCACTCGTCAACATTATAGTTTTATATGTTGATGGACCTTACTTTTTGCAATCAATTGATTGCTCAAGAAAATGCAAAAATGGCGAGTTTCAGTTTCAAATCCTATGAGAATCCATTGAGAAGGCTAGTCCTCAGAAAATAGTGCAAGTGATTACTAATGCAAAAAATGTTTATACACCAGCAGGTAAATTGATTCAATCTACATGTAAGCACATTTACTGAACCCTTGTTGTGTGCATGCTCTAAACAATGCACTGAAAGACACTGGAAAGATAGGGTGGGTTAAACAAGCAAAGGTAGATAGATGCAAGGGAGGTTTAAATGTTCATTTGCAATTGGCATTGTTTTGAAACTTTACAAAGAAATAATTCCTCAAACTAGTAGTTTTCCTATTTCATTCTACTAGAGAGGATGCTTGAATTGCAAGAGGCACTACAACTTATAGTTATGAAACAAGATTGGAACAAGAGGAAAGAATCAATGAATAAGCAAGGAAAGAGGTGAAGGAGAGTGTTATTAGCGATACCTTTTGTCTGAAAGTAAGATGCATCACATCTTTTATACAATTTTTTTTCAATATCATCAAATTTGGCGATTTTGATAGTCTTAGCCACGGGAAGATCTAGAGTGCATTGATAGCATGCTTGGCCAAATGAACACCTATATTTATGCAAAAGACCCCACCCTAGAGTTTTACAATGAGCATATTCACCCCATCATCCAAAAAGGTGGGCAAAGTTGAACATGCTCGACACATGGCTGCATAGGCTTTGATCCAAAATGGTATGTCAAAAGAGTCCATAGAATTCTACCTATTAATGATCACAAGGTGAGGAATAGCCTCATGAAAGGATCCAAAAAAGTATATAGTTTAGAGGAAGCTTCATTGATCAGAGTTTCAGTGGATTGAGTTTAAAGAATGTAATGTCCCCTTCTCAATGATGTGCTTTCAATGGTCCATTGGCCTATTCCAGAGACCTGTAGGCTATGTGGAACGGAGAATTAGGGTTTCAAACGTTGGTGAAGCGAGAACTTACTATTTTTAGTAAGTTAGGGGTTGGTTGTTTGGATGATGTTGTCTTACTGAGCTTTTCCATGCTCTATCACTGGGTGCGAAGATCATGCTTTTCGGAGGAGTAATTCATGACTTACTATTTTTAGTAAGTGGCAGTATGGAGCATTTCTATTTTTGGTAGTGGACAGGGTCCTAATCCTACAACAGTTCTATGGTCTTCTTTACTCTGCTTCATCTTGGTTTTGTTGACGATCAGTATGGGAGTCATAAGTGATTTTATTAAATATTATTTCCTTGTTCTAAGGTTAATATTTAAATATTTGTATTTACTGATTAAATGTTTTGAGGATGACTTAGGGGAAAATAATTATCTAATATCAATGTGTTATTTTCCTAAGTCAATGGCGTAATATGTGGTGGCAATTTGGAAAGATAAAACATCTCATGTTTTATATTTTTTATGTCACAAAAAAACGTCACCAAAGGTAAAGTTTGAACTTTGCCTAGGAAGAAGGGAAGTGGGCGCCATGTTGGGTGGAGACTTGAAATGAAATGAAAGGAGTTTGAGTTGAGTTTGGGCGCCATTTGCATTTGAATTTGGGGAGCATGAAGTTATAAATATGAGCCTTGGGCTCTCATTTTGCCATCTTGAAAAATTGCATCGTTATGCTGCCGGATTGGTGTATGAACTTTGAAGCTTCGGAGTGCGGCTCCCTAGTGTTACCAGTTTCGTACTTGAGATATAGTACCTAGCTGTGTGGTGTATTCTATGACATTTTTCAGTGCATATTTCAGTATTTTCGAAGTGTGGAGTGTTTTTTGGATTTGCTAGTTTCCCTGTGGCTGAAGCAAGTTTTCGATCCTACCTCCCTGCCTGAGCGACAGATCATTCTGGGTACTGGCTTAAACCTTCTTTTTTCTATTGGCGATATATCTTGTAAGTTTGCAGCACCATATTCTAAGTTTTTTATTTTATATTGCAAATCGAAATATCCTAGCTAAGCGTGGGTTTTGGTGAGTGCATTGTGTTTTGGAGTGTTTGGTAGCTCTTCTTTGTTTTGTTCTTAGTTGTTGCTTGCCTAGTGTTGGTTTGGGAGTGATTTGGAGTGAATTGAAGGAGATTTGAGTGAGATATGAGCAATTTAGTGAGTTTATGGGTTGTTGGTTATGCATTTCCAGCCTGCTGTTTTGGTGTTGAATTAGTTTGATGATCATTATCTCTTGTGTTTAGCAATATACTTTCACTCTCTTTTTCCTCTCTATTCTAAGGTTAAGTAGTAGTACTACTAACCGTTCTGGATTGTAATTTTCATATCCTACTGAAAAGTGGGAGAGGCTGGCTTGCCGCCTATATCTAATATTTTGTAATTCAGTCCTCCCACTGCATAAGTGGTTGAGTGATATTGGTTGTAATGATCCTCCCACTGCATAAGCGGTCGAGTTGAGTAGTTTTGTCATTTAGTCCTCCCGCTGAAATATTACGGTAGAGTGATTTGTGTTTGAAGTGTTGTTCTCTTGGCTAGTTTACCGCCAAGTTCCTTGCTTTCTCGCTAGAAGGGGTTGGCTTGCCGCCCATTATTGTATTTCAGCAATTCAGTAGTTTATCTCTAACGATCCCCTGCTACTGTATGCTCTCACCCTCCCAGTCTGGGCTCTTGGTGATCAGAAAGTTTAGGGTTCCTTCCAGTTGTTTAGATTTCATTATTCTAACCCTAACGGGTGATTGGTGTGATTGTGATATTGCTCTGAAAAAAAAATAAAAATTGTGGGAATATTACAGTGGTATCAGAGCTGATTTTCCTGCCAGCCTGTGAGTTTCAGAGGGTCAGAGTTCTCCATGAGTGACAGAGACCTCCGTTACTACAACAGAGAACAAAAGAGAACAGTTTTAGATTCCTGTAGTGCCAAAAGAAGATACCTTTTCAGAGGTATTGAGAAACAGAGGGAAAGAAGTGGATTTTGCAAATTCAGTGGATTCAATGGCAGATAAGGCTGCAGAACAGAATGAGGCACCTAATAAGAAGGCTGAGAGACAATTCAATGCCATGATGGATATGATGTCTCAATTGCTGGCCAAACTTAACTAGAATGTTGTTGGGACCTATTGACGTGTTTTTTATGACAGCATCCAACACAAAATAAAGTTGCCCAATGGTCACTCCACTCTCTCTTGATCAAAGTACGATTGCATGCCGATATAGTAGGAGAAACAGACAACCGACTCCAAGGTTCCTTTTATGTTGCGGATGTGACTCAATTGGCCGATGTGATTGCTGGTAATCCAAGGGGCCTTACATATGTTGAAGAAATCTATGCAAGCTCGAGAATTTATTGACGCGGATGATTTGCAATGAAGCTCTAAGTTTTAGATTTTCGGATTATGAAATATGCAGAAAGTAAATAGGAACAAGGTAGAGGGGGACTAAACTAAAGGTAATCTAATCCTAGGAACAAGGAGACGGGACAAACTTGTGCAAAATCCAACCGCGCTTCGCTTCGCCAACAAAGCACAACTTACACGAAGGCGGTGCAATCTTCAGGGGGAGTGCTAAAGATTTTCAAATCATCAAAAGAAACCATCAAATAGAACAATCTCTTCTAACAATCGAAGTTGAACATACACTTATAACGAGGCTCAAACTAACTTTGCACGATATGCAACAATTAGCTGCACACCAAAAGTATGAGCAAGAATTTGGCAACAAGCGATCCTATCAAATCCAGTTCATTTAATTGCATGAAAACAAATCTAATCTATGAAGAGAACGAGACCATGTGAATTCCAAAACAACACAAGAACACACCAACAATTGAACAATGTATTAAGTGTTTGCTTCAAAAACTCTTAGCAACAATCTCTGACGATAGTCTCTCCTCATTACAAATGAGGGGGTCACCCCCTTATATAGGCCTCAAGCCCAGATTACATGCAAAACCCTAATTAGGGTTTGCCCAAAAGATTCTCCACACATGATGCAACAAGGTGGGAAATTGCATTAAATAACCCATTATGCCCACTTACAGTAAATTTAAAAGGGCTTAAAATAGCGCCCATGATGATGATCGTGTCTGGAATATAACTAAAGTCGTCATAAATGCCCATCACTCTCCAAGTGACGGCGGCATGCAAGAAGAATCCGTCATAAAACTATTATGAGAGGACGACATGCAAGAAGATTCCCTTATCCTGTGGTGGCATGCGTTGACCGGTCCCGCGCCTAGTCAATGTTCCCTTCAGCCATAAATACGCCATCATGGTTTAGTCAAAAGACTTTCGTCCAAAAACGGATGACCATTATCTCGCTCATTAATGGCGTAAGTAATGAACCTACCGACGACGGCTTCCAATTCTCCAATGGAGACACTTGGCACATTCTCGATGTTGAATTCCATCGAGGCAATCTCCTCTTTGCTTCTGGAAAAGAAACCTTCCCAATCTGCCATGGCCTCCTATGTTTTCTTCATCATACCGGAGAATGAAGAAACATTTGCAAAATGTTCCTTGGGAAACGAACCGACGAAGAAGAAATCATGTAACTGGGATTTCAAGGAATTCACTGTCATTCCCCCATCGCTGAGTTTCCTTGAAATAAAGCTTCCATGGCACTGAGGATTTCTTCCTGTATCCCTCTGATGGATTCCTTCAAGGTGACAGAATCACTGTTGAATTTATCAAGGGTGTTCTTCCCTGAACAGATGGCGTAGAACCATCGGGGAAAGTCGTAGGCTTCATTCTCCTAGATTACTTTCCCGTCTACCAGTGTTTGCCTTGGAGTCCTCATCAGGGCCCTGAGTCGGGAAATGGTTAAGTCTTGGTAGACATCAACATCTTCCCATAGTCCTTCTATCGTTTCCAACCTACTTAGGAGGGCCATGAACCTTGAATGGAGCTGAGCTAGATCCTCTTCAAATTTCCCTGCCTCAGCATAAACATCCTCTATCCATTCTCGAGAATTCTGTGCCATTGCCTTTGTAAGTTCCGCATCATCAATTACTTCCTTGGGAAGGAAGGGAGGGGGAGTGGATGAAGGACCTGCTTCCCTGAGGGGTTTCTTGAAACTCCTGACATACTCGCATAGAAGTCCGTTTTCCTCCTTCAGCCGCTTACACTTTGCTTTTGACTTCAGCAATTTCTCCTTCATGGCAAAGGAAGAATCGTCGAAATCTCCCATTACTTGACCGGTGGAAGCATGGCCAAGATCCATCTGTCTGATGACGTAATCTTCCTGCCTAATCACACTCCTATCCTTATCCACCGCAGGTTCAGCAATGTGCAAGGTCCGAGCTCCGGATTCTTCCCTTACTACCTTGGAAAACTTCTGGGGGGCCTTTCTTTCCGGTGGCTGATCCATCCTTTTTAATAATTCTTCTAATTCCTGAGTAGGATTGGGCTCCCCTCCTGCTTCATTTCCCAATCTACCTATCAACCAATCCGGTGCGAGGATGGAATGGCTGTAATCCCCTGCATGCTCCCGTTCTTGAGATTCCTCTTCCATTTCGCCAAGGATAGTCTCTATGAAATTATTCTGGCAAACTTCTTCCAAGTGCGGGGAAATCTCTTGCCTTTGACTTCTTGGCTGATGACGACCTTGTGAAGCATGGATGCTGAGTATATCAAGTGCTGGAACATTTCCTGGAAGTGGGCCTGCGGGATGTGGGAACATTTCTACTTCTTGTACGCTTGTGGAGCTGACTGGTGAATGTTCCCTTCCTGTCCTCATTCTCTTTTGTGGAGGCTCTTCCTGCTGGGCTTCCTGCTGAACCTCGCACGGGATTTCTTGTTGGGCATCCTTTGTCTTTGTTATCCTTGGCCTCTTCGGGGCACTTTTTCCTTTGTCTATCCAGGCCTCTCTTCCTACTTGCCCTTGTGAAGAGTCTTTAGTTGCCTCGCTGTGAGAATCCAGATTTCCCATCAGTTGGTATGTCAGAGGGGCATGATTTTCAACCAACTTTCTTGTTTGCCTGTCAATCCAATGCTTAGTGAATTTTAGCACTGGCCTAGCCAAAATGTTCAAATCATCTACCGTAGGCTCCGACCAATCTGGCAACAGGATAGGTTGATCTTTTATCCTCTCGAATTCAGGTTGCATCAAATCTGAGTCTTCCTTCACCCGGTCTAGCACTTGATGGATCTCACTTATTCTGATGGTGTCAAGGGGCAGTCTAGAGTGCATTCTTCTTCGGACGTCAAAGTCATCCTCGGCACCGGCCCAGTAATCTTCCAAGTGAAATCTATGTATGAATTTGACACCGGCAACCTTCCTGATTTGGCTGTAAGGATCATATTGGGCCCTGGAGGTGTAAAATGGTAGTCGGTAGAATGCCAACTCGCTTGTTGCACTTTCAGCGGCCTCCAATCCTGGGCATATCTCCATGAAATCCCCCAAGACAACTAGAAATTCGCTAGATTGCTTCTTCTTCTTCTGCAACTGATCGTAGGCAGTCAATTGCCTCATGAGCTCGAGCAATATAAGCTTATCTGACAGATATCTAGGCAATTTGTAAGATTGGAAGGAAAAACCCTGTGTCCTGATGTAGGTGAACTTGGGGAACTGCAAGAATGAGGCGCCATACTTCTCGACCAAGGCACTTGCTTGCGGAGACAACCTCAGGTGCAACTTATTTTGCATAAGTCGTGTCAGGTACATGGTGAAGGTGTCATTCGCCAACTTGTAAGAAATCACATTGTGGAGATGTAGCTGAGGATAACATTCATGCACCTTTAGCTGAGCTGGCCCGCAGCCCATGATTCCTCTTGCTAGCAGCCCATTGAATCCACCCCTTCGTGCCAGCATATAGAATAGGTAGGAACTCATGAAAAAGGACTGAGACTTTTTCTCCTGCAGGTTCTTCAATTGTTCGTGCAAGTAGTGGCTGATCAATCTAGCCCAATCAATCAATGTATTAGAATTCATGATCTCGCCAATGTAGAAGAACATCCAAGGCTCGAAGTTCACTGTGTGTGAGAATCCCATTACTCTGCTCAACATTTTTATCATGTCCACATATTCCTGCTTGAACTCGAAGATTGTGAGAGTTTTGGGCATCTTGGAAACGTGTACTCTAGTTTTCAACAACCATTGCTTGTTGATCAAATCAGCACACCTGGTGGGGCCTGCTTCATAGACTGCTTGGGCTCCGCTGCTGGTCCTGTATGTCATGGAGTAATGTGAAGGGATTCCGAAAGCTTCACCAATTGCCTCTGGAATCAATGTTGCCAGTAACTTGCCGTCTGGTGTTGAGATCGTTTTCTGCTCCAGATTGTAACGTGTTGCACATTCCAAGACTAGATCTAGGCATTGAATGGCGGGAGGAAAGCCAGCTGCTGCAACTATTCCGCTTCTCACAATCTTGACAGCTGTCGGAGATGGATTGTGTCCTGCAATTCCGAGCATTCTTATCTTGAATGCAGCCCAATTGAACGTGCCAAAGTTGGTATCACTGATCTCTTCCCATCTTGAATTCAACCGAGAATGGGGAAGAAAACCCTTTGTCTTTGCTTTGATCATTGCTTGCCTGGAGATAGTAGTTGTCCTGCTAGATTCCGCCATCCTGGGAATATTTCAAAATGATGAAATAGAGACTAAGTATAAAAAACTTTTCACTTCTTCACTCTTCCTTTCCCGAATCTCCCACGTGAAAAATGAAATGTTTTTTCCAACTTATATAAAATTCCCAAGAGGTATTAAATTAGTAATTGCATTTATGGCGCGTCATACTTTCCTTAATTACTATGACATGCAAGGCAGTTTCCCATGCATGTGAGTTCGAATTTAGAACCTTCCTTAAATGCTCCCAGTCATGCGATATGCTTTGGAAGATTCCTCCTGCCAACTCGTTGATTCCATACTTTCCAATTTTGGAGGGAGATTGCAAGATCTCTCTCGGGATTTGCTCAATTCCATTGTCTTGTCATCTCGTGCCGTCGAAGGAACTTTTCCGGCTTTTCTCCATATCCCTATTTTTTAGGGATCTTCCTAAATTTTAGGAGTCAAGTTCATTGGATGGGGAATTTTGTCCCAATTCAGAATCCATAAAATTTCCATATTTGGCCAGGATTTGATGCCTAAAAATAGCATAACTGAAAATTCGTACGAGGGGAATTTCTGCTTTTTACTCTTTCCTGACCTCTTGGATTCCGTGCCTTAGGCAAAATTTCAAGTTTTTCTTCTTGGGTGAAATTTTACCATGCCCCTATTCATGAATTCTCCACTTGTGAATGCCTTCATGATTTCAGCGTGCCAGACCAGACCTGGGCGCAATTTTGCTTTGTCCGTGGAGAGGCGGAAAATTGTGCTTGTGAATGACTCCTTGGTTTCAGCGCCCCAGGCCTGACTTGGGCGCATTTTTGCCATGTCCATGGAGAGGTGGAAAATTGCACTTGTGAATGCCTCCTTGGTTTCAGCGCCCCAGGCCTGACCTGGGCGCATTTTTGCTCTGTCCATGGAGAGGTGGAAAATTGTGCTTGTGAATGACTTCTTGATTTCAGCGCCCCCGAGCCTAACCTGGGCACATTTTTGCCATGTCCATGGAGAGGCGGAAAATTGTGCTCGTGAATGACTTCTTGATTTCAACGCCCCAGGCCTGACCTAGGCGCATTTTTGCTTTGTCCATGGAGAGGCGGAAAATTGTAGTTGTGAATGTTTTCTTGGTTTTAGCGCCCCAGGCCTGACCTGGGCGCATTTTCACCATGTCCATGGAGAGGCGAAATTTCCTGCTTGTGAATGACTTCCAGACAGAGAATATTTTGACCTTCCACTTCAAGGATGATTCTTCAGATTTAGCCATTTTAGATCCCTACCTGTCTACTTTCAACTTTCCAGATTTAGAAGTGATTGTGCATGTTGACTCTCTGTTGCCTGCTAGCCTGATCCTGCCACAAATAGACTTTCCCGAAATAGAAACTTTCCAAAATGTCAGAGTTAGAGCCCAAGACAAGGCGCAGGATGACTTACTAAAAATAGAAATTTACTAAAAATAGAAATTACTAAAAATAGTAAGTTTGATTTTTGGCAAAATGGCGACATTCTGGGACTCGGAAAAATCCCTAAAAATAGGGACTTTCTAAAAATAGAAAGTTACTCCGTTTGGGCTCAAATTTTGCTAGGAGGTCCCTTGAAGGGTCCCGACTCCAGTCGTATGCTTAGTTTTTCCAAAACCCTAACAAGAACCCCTAAAATCTAAGACAAAAGGCAAAACCCTAGAAAAAGGACAAAACAGGCCCTAGACCTCACAGAATTTGCTTGACAGAGAAGCAGATTAACCCCAACTGACTCCCAAACACCTGTAACGTGGAGAGATCGAAGAGATTGCCACTAACACACACAAAAACGAAAGCCAAATGACCAAAAGGGCCTAAAAGCAAGGGGGGGTCCCTATCTGGGATGGGGTGATGTGTGATTAGGTCACAACAGGACCCCTAATCGACCTAACAATGGATCGGAAGCCAGTACATCTAATGCTCCTGAAGGAAATGGAAATGGGAGTAACAATGGGAGCAACAGTGGAGGTTCAGCCCCAAGACCTCTGCAACCTATCTTCCTGCCTAAGTCCAATTGAGTTTTATTAAGTTTCGAAGTTTCTAAGTGATTCTGAGTGGAAAAATTATCATTTTCTGAATGAAAATCCATATTCTAAGGGTTAAAAGGTCAAAATTTCATACTAGAGGTGCTTTTCCCTTCATATTCCTGACTACCCATGGTTTTCCCTCTCAGAATCCAGACTGGACATGGATTTCCCCTAAAATCCACACTTCATTTTTCCACCACTGTGAATCCATACTAGGCTCGTTTTTCCCCTGGAAGCATAAAATTTGACTAAGTGTCAACCCACGTTTTTCCACTAGGGACGTATGGACAAGGTTGCGGATGACGTTTGCATTCATTCCACACCTAGGTCGATTTTCCACTGAGAGTGCTTTTCATGATTTTTGAGTCCGGATTTTCATCCAGACTAAGGTCGTTTTTCCACCAAGGGGCAGTTTGAGTAATTAAAGTGATTTTTAAGTCCGGATTTTCATCCAGACTAAGGTCGATTTTCCCCTGGCCCCATTTTGTGTGCATTTTGATGGATTTTGTTGGAAATTTTTGTCCATACTAAGATCAATTTTCCCTTATGGGGAATATTTTGACATTTTCAATAATTTTGATGGGATTTTTTAATCCCTACCGGGATCGATTTTCCCAAGTGGCTCAAATTTTGATTCAAAATTGCAATATTTTAATAAAGAGAGCCTTGTTTTAATTGTTTTTTTAATAAAGCAACGATTATTTAATAAATTTAAAAAACAATTAAATGATTTGCAATAAGCATTTAATGTTTTCAACCTTCTAGAAGCAAATCAGTTTTACCTAAAGCAAGTATAAGAACAAGTGTTTTATCCCACATTGCTTGTGCGGTAAAGTTGGTGATGAAAGCAAGTTTAAAGAGAGGAGTCCAACATTATTTTATTATTGAATTTGCGAGGTGTCTCCATGCAAGGGCGATTTTCCCTCTTATTGGCGATTTTTATTTATGAAGTGTTTTGGTGGAGTGATTAATAGAAGACTTATCTTTTCCCTCCATTTTTCCAACTATGCGATTTTTCCTTGATTGCTGCCATATTGACTCCATTGTTTGCAGATTTTCAATTTTGGAGATAGCCATTTTTTTTTTTCCTAAGTGGCGACTTCCTACTTTGGCAACTTTTGGTAATTTTGGAGGATTCTTGTTGCGATTTTCCTCAAGTCTGCCATGCAACCTGCTGTTATCAGACTCATTTGGCTGCCATTGAAGACCCCCATACCATGATTTTGGTGAAGTTCACCATTTTTGGAAGAAATACACGATTTTGGTGAAGGGCGATTTGAGTTTCAACTCCAAACTTTGACGATTTTCCTTGATATCGCCTTGGTTATTTGCTGTTCTCAGACTATTGTTGGCAGATTGTATGCACATTGAAGACAAGTTTCAGATTTGAACGTGGCGCCATAGCTGGGAAAATACGATTTCTATTTGGCATGTATTTGTGGCATATTTTGATGGATTTCATGCATGTTTGATACCGCCATTGCCCCTACTTGCTGTCATTGCCTCAGATCTGAGCCTAAACACCATTATTGCAGCAGGGGTGACCTCCATTGTTGGCTGTACATCTATTTTCAGACTTAAACTTTCATTGCCAGCCAGCTCCAAACTTAACGATATGCCTTTGGGAGAGTTTTCAAGTCATTTTCAGTCAATCACTTGACCATTTGAGGGCTGTTACAGGTCTGCAACTTCGCCATGGCTGCTTGTCCTCAGAAAATTTAACTCTTACCAGCCATACCATTATTCCCGGATTTGACTTGCTTTCATTGTATAAGACTATAAGTTGTTTTCCATCAAATTTATGCACATTTAGATACTTGCAACATGTTTTGAGAGGTTTATTTATATAGTTGTGTTTAGCCCTTATTGTGAGGTTGGTAAACTCACGGTCAAAACAAGGATTTCCCACACGTACCAATTATTCATGTAACAGAACATTCATATATCCAAGGATAAGTAACAACAGTAAACAGCTATACTAGAAGAATGATATCTTTATTGAATTCTCAAGAATATACCCATACAATACCATCCTTGCCGAGGTTCCATCTGAATCATATATAGACTCGATGATTGGCCAAGTTGCCAATCGTCGCTAACTACCAACTACCCCACGGGAACCTCTCGGCGACTCAAACATCAACACCCATCCCAACTACAAACTGACATGTGTTATTGACCCCTAACATCAGCCCCCCCAAAAAAGTAGTTGTCTTCCAGACGACTAAGACAATAGGAGCTGGAATACAAAATAGAAGACTAGGACTGAGAAGGGGGAGGAGGTGTCCCTGTAGTGGTCGAAGAAGAAGGTTGTTGCCATGTGTGGAGTCTGAAGGTCTTCTCTGCCATCAGCTGTCGTTCCCGTGCCTTCTTCACCATGTATGCGGCCTCCAACAATTTTTTGTCTTTTTGCTCCATCTGTAAGGTAAGCTTGGCCACTTTTGCTGAAAGGTACTTGCACCTCCTTCTACATGCTGCAACGGGCCTCATAAGTAGTCACCTTCGTTTCTAGCTCAGCCCTCAAGTTCTTCTCTACTGCGGCTAGTTGCGCACGCTTCTCCCCTTCCTTCTCTAGTTTTGCCACATACAGCTGCTGAGCCTGCTGCTCTATCTGACTTTGTCGCATTTGCAGGTACACATCTCGGAAGGATCCTTCCATATTGTGCAAGGTGGCGCCCAAGGTGACCACTCCTTCCACTAGTCGCATGCGCTTCCATTCTAGTACCATCTCCGGCGTACTACTGGCTGGCCACCCCTGCTGCTCGAAGTGGCACGCAAACTCATCTGTACATCCAGAAGTCATGAAGTGGTGCAGTTTCTTAGCATTGGCGGAGTTGCCGGCATCCATCTACCCAGTCAAGTGTGCCATTCCACGTGCTACATCTGAAATCCCCTGTAGCTCCCCAAAGAACTGTTGGAGCGAGCCTGCTAGATCGCTAGGATCTGGTGGAGTGAGGTGAAGTCCTGCCAGTAGTCCTTCTGGCCTGCTTTCCCCAACATTGAGGATCCTCGGGCTCTGTCCACCACATCCTGTTGCTATTCTGCTCCTCAGTAGACATCCTCTCATCCTGATCTGTGATAGGGGTGGTCCTGTTCTGTGTCTGGTTCGGTCCAACGGCCATGGCGTGTGGTGAAGGCGAGGGGGGGGTGAGGTGTGAGTGCAAACTGCCCCAACCACCCGTCCAACGATGCATCTATATCCTCATCCGTCTGTGTCTCCAGTATTGCCAACTCCTCCAGACCATCTCCCATCATCGGTACATCCCCTGACTCATCTTTCTCTGTTGGTACCATACTAGTACCTCTCGTACTAGTACATGTTGGTACCGTACGAGTACCTACTGGTACCATACTAGTACTCGTCGCACTAGTACCTGCCAGTATCGTACTAGTACATGTTGGTATCATAATAGTACTCATCATACTAGTACTTGCTAGTATTGTACTAGTACATGTCATACTAGTACCTGCTGGTACCGTACTAGTATATGTTGCTACAGTACTAGTACATGCTGGTATCGTACTAGTACATGTTGGAATCGTACTAGTACCTGTTGTGCCAGTACATAAACTTGTCGTACTAGTACCAATTCCCTATACGACTACCTCTTCTTCCCTTGGTATGGCCGTCTCTTGAGCTAATTTATTCGGACTATGTTGTACAGCCTCCTCTGCCACTGTCCGGTCTGCCATACTGGTACGATCTACGGTTGGTACAACTTGCGACTCAAGTACAACTAAACTTATTTGCGGCATTGACACCCATTGTTGTGCTGGTGGTTCTCCTTCATTGATTTTTCGGAACAACACCCCTACTAGTCGTACGTCTCCTACCCGACTGGCTACTATAAGTGCTTCCTGTGGTACCAAGTGTGCTGAAGAGGATAATTTTGAGGGTGTAAATTTCACCCACATGCTCTTCCACTGTGCCTGTAGCCCTCCATGTTGCTCTTCCTCTTCCTGTTGCTGCGATTCCGCTTCCACTTCATCCTCTCTTGCTGTGTGTGGTGCCATACGGAACCCCTCATCGCCACTCTCCTGCTCCTCAGTCTCTTCGGCCTCTTCCTCAGAATCTTCGGTACTGCTGTCATCTTCAACCTCTAGAGATACGTCCAACTTCCTCCTCTTTGCTGACTGCATGGTGTCACCAAGTGTGTCTAGATGGGCATAATAGTACATGGTCGGCCTATTAGGTTCCACCCTTCCGCGCGGTTCGAAAGTCCCCCACATTTCTGGCGGTACTTGTAGACGTACGACATCCAAGAATAGGTTGATGGCATGTGTAAAATGTCTTGTGTTCCAGCTTGAGAAAATCATGAATTCTTTCTGCCAAAAGTTGCCCCTAGTTGTACACTTTGCCACACTTAATCCCATTCATTAACCCTATCATCCAAATGGCGATGTCGGATGCCCGGCTGGCTCCTGTGAGGCGACTTTTTACCAAGTCCATCAACATTCTCCATTCTCCTGATGCGATAAACGCACGCTTCAAATCCCTACTGTCAGACCTGGCGCTTTTCCATTGCTCTTCTGTGAGGTCATCTCTGCATACCAAATCCAATAGCCACTTCTTCTTTTCCTTGGTGAGCTTCTTGGTTGGTTTCGCTGCAGATGCTCCCTTCTCGAGTATACCCAATACCCTCCTGAAACCTTCTGGTTTGCATGAAACTCGTACCGTGCAGCCCTGGAACTGAATGATGGAAGCCCTTTCCTAGCGGTTGTATCCGGATACCATAGTCCGTAGCACCGGCTCAAAATCCTTAATGTTGAATGTCGGCATCTGGATGGCATGGTCTACCTAAGCTTTTCTGAGGGAGTCCTTTATCACATGGTCGGGGGAAGTTTCCTCCCACCAAGTACGGCATTCGCTACCAGTCACACTCTCAAAGGCTACATTCTCTGTCGTGATTCCCTCTGGATCCTTCTACACTTTTGGCCTAATTTTGGCCTTCTTGCTGTCGCTAGCTGGATCTGTAGCTGTCATGGTTGCATTGCAACTGCTTTGCTCTATTGTCTTGTCCTTGTCTCGTCCTTGACCATTATTATAACGGTCTGGAAGTGTGACCCGCCAATTGGTACGGACCATTGGACCAATTGCTGCCTCTACACCATACGGATTAATTCGTGTACTTTCATTCCCTGGTCATACGGCCTCTTCAACCTACGCCAACTCTTCACTCAACTCCACACGAATGGCATGAATCTCTGCATAGATACCCTCAAACTTTTTATACAACTGCTCCCTGCGTGTACGGATGCTGCGAAGGAGGGGATTGTACAGATCCTGCACATACGGTATGTCTGTTTTCTGACCGTACAATCTTTCTCCTTTATCCGCTGGTAGCCGTACAAGATCGTACGACTTAGTTTCTTGTGGGTACAATGTTCTGCCGTACGGTATTCCTCTCTTCCGCGTACGGATTCCATCCCTCGCAAGTTGTACACCGTACGAGCTATGCCAGACTCCCTTCTTTGCCAACCGTACACCATATGGATAAGTCAGACACTCCCTCGACTGTCGTACACTGTATGGGTGATCAACATACCCCTTGTCTGCAGGTCGTACGTCATAGTGCCTTTTCCCTATCTCGCCTGGCCGTACATCGTATGGGCTATCACCGTCGTATGGACTCCTCACTCTTCCTTCCTTAGGTCGTACATCGTATGGCTTGCGAATTCCTTCTGCCTCCGTCGTCCGTACGGTTTGTGCTTGTACTGGCGTGATGTGTACGGACCTATACGACCTTGCTTGGCACCTGCTATTTTCTCTACAATTTTTTCTTCGACAGGCTCTTTCTCTGTCCCGATTCTGCCTGTGTGTTGTGTACAAATAAGCTCTGTGGGGTTTTAAATAATCATTTGGTCTTCTCATGGTTAGGGTTAGGCTTAAATATTTCATTAATTTTTTATAAAACAATTGCCTCTTTATTAATTGTATTTTTTCCTTACTTATTTCCCTTACTTTTGCCTTGCACTTTAATTTTTTAATACTTGCCAACCCTCGCCTTTTTATCTCCTCCATATGCTCTTTTCTTCTTATTTTTAATATCCCGTCTCTTATCAATTGTTTTACTTTTATTTGACAACACTTTTTAAATGTTTCCACTTTGAATATGATCCCAGCCTCCAACATTTTGTTGATTTCCTCATTCACCTTGGCCACATAGTTCTTGTTCATCATGTACAGTCTCCTCTGTACGGATTGTGCTCCTAGTATGAGGGTTATGCGATGTATGCACAATTCTGGTGGTACCCCCTTCAAGTCCTTGTAGGTCCATGCAAAAACGTCCTTGTATTCCAGAAATATCTTGAAAGCTGCCGCCTTCAGTATGGGGTTCCAGTCATCCCCTACGAGTATTACCTACAGGTCCTCGTCCTTGCCTAGATTAACTTTTTCCACACCCCTTTCCTCGTACTTGATGGGTTTGTCTCGTTCAAACTGGTGGGCTGGCATGTCATCCACTCGTGCCATTCCCTCCTGGTACCTGTCATACTCTAGTGGAAATGATTGTTCTTCCATACCACCACTTGATTCTCCAATCTCGCATATTTGCAACATGTGGCACTCCGAGTGGAAGACCTCGTAGTCCTCCATCTGCCAATGGAAGATTCCGGCCAGCGAACTAGTTCCATCCTCAGAGCATCCGTCCAGTTCCAATACTCCCTCCTCGTTGGGTTCCCTTCCTCCTCTATCTCCTTCGGAACCCCACTCCCATCTGTTTGAGTCTTTCGAGTCTGAGTCTGACAACGCAAGCTCTTCACTGACAGACGGATTCCTCAGGTCAATCACATACTTATGGCCTTCACTCTCAATTGAGAGTGTACTCTTCTTCCAGTTACGATTGGCTCTAGCCATGATTAGCTATCCCCTTCCCAAGAGGGCGTCGTACACTTTTCTTTCCAGTGGGATGACTATGAAGTACACACAATTTCGATGGTACCCCCTTCAAGTCCTTGTAGGTCTAGGCAAAGATGTCCTTGTATTCCAAAAATATCCTGAAAGACGCCGCCTTCAGTATGAGGTTCCAGTCATCCCCTACGAGTGTCACCTGCAGGTCCTTGTCCTTGCTTAGGTTGATTTTTTTCACATCCCTTTCCTCGTACTTGATGGGTTTGTCTCGTTCAAACTGGTGGGCTGGTGTATCATCCACCCATGCCATTCCCTCCTGGTACCTACTGTACTCTAGGGGAAATGACTGCTCTTCCATACCGTCACTTGATTCCCCAATCTCGCATATTTGCAGCATGTGACACTCCGGGTGGAAGACCTCGTAGTCCTCCATCTGCTAATGGAAGAGTCCAGCCAGTGAACTAGTTCCATCTTCAGAGCATCCATCCAGTTCTAGCATTCCTTCTTTGTTGGGTTCCTTCCCTCCTCTGTCTCCTTCAGAACCCCACTCCCATCTATTTGATTCATCCGAGTCGGAGTCAGATGACGCGAGCTCTTCACTGACTGACTGATTCCTCAGGTCAATCACATACTTATGACCTTCACTCTTGATTGAGAGTGTATTCTTCTTCCAATTATGATTGGCTCTAGCCATGATCAACCATCCCCTTCCCAGGAGGGCATCATACGCTTTTCTTTCAAGTGGGATGACTACGAAGTCCAGAAGGAAATGTTGTGTCCCGATCACCACCTTTTGTGCCATGAGAGTCCTAAGGGGTTTGATGTCGTGTTGATCCGCACCGACCAGATGGAATGTTGGTGGCCAGAGAGTACGCTTGCCAAGACCTCTCCAAGTTTCTTCCGGTAGCACGTTGACTCCAGACCTGCCATCCACAATGTTGTTTGTGAGCTTTTGTCCCATTATGTCCATCTCGACCACGGCAGGTTTCCGTCCAATGCTTACCATGAGAGCATAGGATCCATGGCATCCGTACCAGGTTCCTTCACCGGAGCCGCGCTAGGTGGTTCTATCGCCGTCTGGTGTCCGTGGCTGACGGTGATGTCACCGGCTGCATTTGGCAGGGCCATCCTCAACTGCGGCATTGTCTATAGAAGGTCGGATACTCGTACGAGTATGGTGGTCTATAACATCTGCTTAATGATAGTTTTCTCCGGTCTTGACCGGAGTGGGGTACTGGCAATCGGGTGCGAGGCCCTCCGTTCTTCTGCCATCGTGTTGTGACCATTTCACACATCGCCCCATTAGAATGGGGACCCCCTCTTTTTCGCTTTTGTTTTGCCTGTTCTTCTCTCTGCTTTTAGGGTTTTGAGTGAGTGAGTTGTCTGTCTGGGCTAGGGCTAAACCTTAGGTGTTTCTTCTGGGTGTTATTCAAGCTGAGTCCAGTCAAATTTTGAAAATTATTAAGCATCCTCCCGAGGATTGAGATTGTTGAAATAAGGTAAGCCTGTCAGGAGAGTCAGATAGGTCTCAGGTCAAGTCTAGATTCAGGGTTTTTGGGGTAAAATCCAAATTTTGTCTTAGTGTTAGCATTTTGAAGGTGAAATTGTGTGTTGTTGCCTAGGTAAATTTTGATCAAATTTTGGAGGTAAGATGATGCCTGAAACAGAGGAATCGCTCCTGTCCCTTGCTGAGGGCCCAGGGCGAAATTCATTCTAAGTGCAATTTCTTGTTTTTGATAGGCTTGCTAACTGGTTCCTGGCCTTGAAAATGACCTAACTTTGCTTTGTAAAGTGATTGGAGATTTAAATTTTGGATGGATTAGCCAGAAAGGATAAAATCGCTCCTGTCCCTTGCTGAGGGTCCAGGGCGAAAATGTTATTTAAGGCATATTTGTCACTGACTTTTCTAATTTGTTTTGTGCAGGGTCTCCAGGAGAGGTGATTGGACGTGTTTTGATGCTTTTGAAGATTTGAAGGCAGGAAAATGATGAATTTTGAAGGTCAAGGGAAAAATCGCTCCTGTTCCTTGCTGAAGGCCCAGGGCGAAATCTTGATTTCCCTCATCTTGCAGTGAAAAAGGACCAAGTGTTGAACATGAATGGAAAACAAGTGATTTTCTCCACCCGCCTTAAGGAGTTTTAGCTTGAAATGATGAAGGATCTTGTTGGGATCATCAAAATCGCTCCTGACCCTCACTGAAGGTCCAGAGCGATTTTCTTTATATGTGTCATCTTGTGACCTTTTGGGACATGAGAATTTATTCATAGCATGAAACCAGATAATATCTTCCTTAGCCAAGAAATTTCGAGATGAAAAGTGAAACGATTTGATCATGATGGCAAAGGGCGCTCCTGTCCCTCACTAAAGGTCCGGAGCTTGATTTTCAAATTTGCACTGTTCTTGCAGGATCAAGGTGATTTTATGATTGGAAGAGATCAAGGAAAGCATGTTCTATCCGTTGAATATAATTTGAGTGGTCAACAAAGGAAGAAATCAACCTAAATTTGCAAAAGCGCTCCTGTCCCTCACTGAAGGTCCGGAGCTAGATCCTAAAAATGCAATTTTTTGACAAGGACAAAACGAGTTTTGTGGTTTAAATGAATGGAAGAAAGTGTGTTTTGCCCGTTGAAGATAATTTGGAGGGCTAACGAAGGACGGATAAAACTTGAATTTGCAAAATCGCTCCTGTCCCTCTCTGAGGGACTAGGGCGAAAAACCTAATATCCAGCCCTTCTCTCCAAGTTTGGACAAATCTAAGCCAAGGCGCAAGTTTGAAATGATGTTTAAAATGCCTTGAGGTGGAATTGAGATACTAGGATTACGAATTTTGATGACAATTTGCAAATTCGCTCCTGTCCCTCACCAAGGGTCCAAGGCGAAATTTCTAAGTGTGCCCACTTTCCTTGCATTTCGAGATAACTTTTTGTTTCCAACACTCAAAAGGGAGTGGAGAATGATGTTCTACGTCTTGAGGGTAATTTGAAGTTGAGGTAATTAAGAATTTGTGCAAAAGACTCAAGATTGCTCCTAACCCTCACTGAAGGTCCAGGGCGATTTTTGCAAAACCAATAGCTTCCCTCCAAGATTACGTTAAGGCAAGGTTGTACAAAGATGAAAAAGGTCTTCTAAGGCATGGTGAACAAAGATTTGACTTCAAAATTTGATAATCCTAGCCTAAATTGCTAAAATCGCTCTTGTCCTTCACTAGAGGCCCAAGGCAAAAATCTTTAGAACACCTATTTTGCCTTGCGGAAGCAAGTTGAGCATGCATGGAACAAGTGAAAGAGATCATTACTTACCCCACAACGAGAATTGACAAATAAAAGGTGAAGGATTAAGAGCAAAAGTGAAAAGGCGCTCCTGTCCCTCTCCAAGAGTCCAGGGCAAAAAAGGTCCTAATGCACTTCCCTCCTAGAGATCAAGTGAAATTAAACTCAAGACTCCAATTAAAAATGCCATTTTAATGCCTAGATAAAGTCTTGGACAAGAAAATGAGGAATGCAAGGCCTAAATTGAAAGTTCGCTCTTGACCCTTGCCAAGGGTCCAGGGCGAAGTTGGTAGCATTTTTTATTTTCACCATATTTGAGCGTTGATATCCTCCAAATTGCATTAGATGCCAAATTGCTAAATTCGAAATATTTGGAAAAATTAAATTAAATTGGCATTTAATAAAAGACACATTGGCATTTAATAAATTAATTTTGAGCCTCAAAAAATCGAATTTTTATTATAAAGGCATTTAAAATTAATTTTTGTGAAATCAAAATAAAAAATGGAGCGCTTGAGGGCTTATTTGTATTTATTTTATCAAGTCGGCCTCTCCTTTTTGCAATTTTATTTATTTTTTAGGCCTATTTTGCCAAGTCGGCCTATGGGGAAGCAAAGTGGTGAGCGGCCTATATAATACGGGTGTTTTGATCAAGTTTAATCAATCATTCACTCATTACTTCAAGTACAAATTTGGAGAGCAAGAAGAAGGTGCGAAATCTGGTCTATTTGGAGCGAATTTATCTCAAGTGTTGGAGGCTAGAAGGAGGTGGAGTTGATTCTTGTGAAGGCTAAAGGAGGCGCATTTTGCTCAAGGGAGAACTTTGATCTACATTTTGCCTAGTGAATTCTCCTATTTTTGCATCATTTCTTAGAATTAGTACTCAAGTGGAGGTATGGCGTAATCACCTTAACACCATTGTTGAAGATTTGAATTTTGCGCTTTGTTTTGAAAATTCTAAGTTTGATGTAGTTAATTAGGAAATGATAACTCAAGATTTATCATGAAGTTTCCTAATTAATATCTTTTATCTTCCTTGCTACTCTTCAAGATATTTTACTAATTATGAAATGTTGTGTAGGTGTCAAGATGGCGACTCTAAAGGCAGGAGCATCTACTAGTCGTCCAGCTCTCATGAAGGAAGATCAGAGGAATGAAGAATTGGAGACTAGGATCGTGTCCAAGTGGAGCAATATTGGAGATACCAACTTGGGAAACTTCAGTGTGAAAAAGTTTCGAGAGGTCCCTTACATTGGCAAGCCATCACCTGTCGCAAAGAGAATAATTGAAAGTGGCATCATCAAGGCGGCCGGTTTCCCTCCAGCAGTCCAGTGTCATGAGCTGATGATCGAGTGTGCCCGCCATTATGACTCACAATCAAGATCGATCGTATCCAAGGAAGGGAACACTTTGGCTTACCTTTCAGAGGAGGCTATAAGTGAGGCTCTCCATCTTCCAAAGCATAAAGATATGATTTACAAAATCCTAGAGGGAGCCAGGTCAATGTATGAAGATGATCCCAACACTTGCTTGAATATCATCAATAAGAATTGGTTATTCAAAAGTCGTCCTCGCCTGAGCAATATTCCCAACACACCACATAGGATCGACTTCCAGGAGGAGTACAGAGATTTGATAACTTTGCTCAATCGAGTTACAGGGGCTCCTCAAGCCTTCTACTTTGAGAAGTGGATGTTCTACTTCATCCAAGTGATAGTTCAAGGGAAAGGAACGATTCATTGGGCTAGAATTATTAGCCATTGCCTGGATGTGCAGTTAAGAAGACTAAAGCCTACCAAGTCATTTCACATGAGCTCATACGTCATATATGCCTTGATCAGGAGTTTTGAATATGTAGGGCTACCTCATAGAGGAGTGATCGGAAGAGGACCCGGAGAAGTGAGAGTTTGTGACTCTTATGTTCATTTGCATCATCCTCCTAGAGGTGACTACAAGTTAGTCAATGACACCTTCACGATGAACATCACTAGGATATTACAAGGTGGGATTCACAATCGACTATCTCTGGATGCACAAGAGCTTGTGAAGAGGTATGGTGCTTGGTTCATCCAATTTCAAAAGTTTACATATATCAGAGTTCATGGGTGTCCTTCACCTCCCTACATGTTGCCGAGGTATCCGACAGACAGGATAGTGCTACTTGAGGTGACTAGGTAGTTGGCAGCTTATGCGAAGGCATTCAGACATAGACATGGAAATGGAATTCCCGTGCCCATCATATTGGGGAATTCAGTTGAGGTATGTCCTAATACTCAAGCCTTGGATATGTAGAGAAGGAATTGGCTTTATATTCATTTACATTCTTTGCCTCGAGGGAGAATTTCGATCCTCATGGTTATATGGAAGAGATAGCTGGTAGGAAGTACAAGCACGAATTTCAGGTAAAGGACTTTTGGATGAATGTCTCAAGTGATTTAGAAGTGAAAAGAAAGATGCATTCTAGATTACCTTTAGATTTCATCAGGAAATGCAAAGTTTATAGAGTGGCCGATCAAGCTCAGGACAGTGGCAGACATCTCCAGTCATCCTATGACAGAGAGGACAAAGCAGTAAAGATAGATTGGAACGAGCCTGAGATTTCGGACTTGAGAGCTTTGATGGCTCCCGTTTTGTCATGTACTCGCAGATGGGTGGATGTACAACATCAAAAGTTAAGAGAACAGAACATACCAATGACTTTTACTTTGGAGGAAAGACCAGAAGAAGGAGGAGCAAGCGCAAGTGAAGGCAATTCTCATCCTAGACGCGCGAAGAGGAAAGAAAGACTTGAGAAAAGAGAGCCCTCCAAGAAGAAGCAAGAGGCCAATCGAGATCGCTCATCAGGCACATCTTCTCGACATGAAAAAAGGACAAGTCAAGTTGAAGGACAAGAGAAGATGGTGCCTGAGGTTAATGAATCTATGGAGTCGATGGTACAAAATGATAAACCTGAAAAGGGATAGGCACCTCAGCATTCATCAAATCAATCTCCCCAAGTCGATGAGCTACATGAAGAGAAGAATGATGATGAAGTGACATCCCCTCTCTGAGAAGACGAACCATTGCTTAAGGAAATACAAGTTAGAGAGACAAGATCCACCATTCCGGATTGGTTAAAAGAGAGATTGACAAGGGTGATTGTGATTGAAGATGAAGATGATGTAATTGACTTAAAGAGCCTTATAGGAAATTCTCAAGAAGTAACGGAGAAGAAGAAGGCCACCAAGATGTCCAAGGTGATCAAAGATGAGACAGGGTCCAGGAAGTTGCAAATAGCTACACCAGTAGTGGACAAGTATGAAGGTGAAATTCTTGCAGAAGAGTATGATGTAGAAACGTTTGAGCTTGGTCCACTCACTACTGAACAGGCACTGGATGAGGCAACCGATTCATTTGAAGCACTTAAAGACAAGCTTAAGGAAGAAATGGAAAAGAATAGAAAGCTTGAGAGAGAGAGAGGTGCTTGGAGAGGCTACTTTAGTCATCTCAATCAGCCCTTGGGACATCAGGATCCAGCAGTGTCTCCTGTGCAAGCACTTCCCCTTGAATCAGTTGGTGAGGCAGAAAGAGTCAAGAGCTTGGTTCAGCTTCTGAGCTCTTGGATGGACAAATCCCACATAGTAGCCGTTGAATTTACAACAAGAATGATGCAGACAATCCACCGAGCTATCCAGGTCCTTGAGATCGTCCACAACCTAATGATAACGATAGCTGCTTTTGCTCACACTAGAGATGTTATCATTCATGTTCTGCAAGTAATCAGGCAAACACCAAGGAAGATCCTAGCACAAGAAAAGATAATGGATGGAGGAGCTCATAATTTACTTCAGTGGTCAACTCTACTCTAGATGAAAGAGGTTCTTTTCGAGGACATCAGCATCAAATGCAATCAAGTTGAGGGCGTCATCCATCCAATTCAGGATAAGGTTTTTGAAGTGTTGTGTACCATTCTTGACAGGAGGATCGAAGTTGAGACAGATGTGGACCTTCAAGAGTTGGAAGAAAGAGTCAAGGTCATCTTTTGCAAAGATGAGAATGTCATCACAGATGAGTGACGGGATCTAATGTTCACTACTATGTTCCTAATTGAGAAGATCAAAGAACTCGAACCTGGATGGGAAGCTGCTCTTCTCAAGGCCTTTGATCAGGTTATCCACTTGGAGGAGCGAATGAGGAATCTTCCCGAGATTCCTATTACTGAGATTGAAGGAATTGTGTCCAGATTCGTTGCATATGCTAAGAAAGAACATTGGAAGGGGAATAAGGTTCTAGAAGAGAGGTTGTTATAAAATGATGTGGCATCTTAATTATCATTGGTCTATGTTCCCTCGATTTTTGTGCCAATTAAATATTTGGCTATGCATTTAATAATGTTCAGCTAAAAGGGGACTTTTTGTAACAAACCCTAATTAGGGTTTAGGTCTCAAAATCTCAGCCATTGATCTTCTTTTGATCTGGGCCGTTCATTGTAATTGAGGATGCTATATATACCCTCACTCATTTTCATTTTGTCATTAGATGATTAGAAACTAGAAGATTAGAGATTAGATATTAAGGAGATAGATAGTTAGAGAGAAGAAAGTTATTTTGTAGCAAGATTGAGTATTGAAGAAAGAATTTCAAACAATTGTTGTCTATTTTGGCTTTGAGATCAATGAAATATTGAAGTTACGGTGTTTTATTGCAATTCTTGTGGCTATCTTCATGGTTGTTTACTTTCTTGAATCATTCTAAATCAAAGTAGTATTTAAGTTCGAAGGACTAAGTGTTGGGCTTGATCTTTGGTGAGATTCACGTTCCAGACCACTAGCTTCTTACTGATTGTAAGGATGCCTTGTGTGGTCAACTGGAGATATTTAGATTGCTTAAACCTTCAATCATTATTGAACTATTGATATGTATCTTTATGGTAGTATCTATAATTCTTGATGATTTGAAAATCACTAATCACCTTAGAAGATCGCATCAATTCCAGTAGAGTTGTAATTCCTTGGCAATACTGAAATTGGTAGAATCTTACCAAGTCTAGCCTACATTGAGTCATTCTTAGGATTAGATTAGAATTCATCTCTTGCAAACCCTATCTTTTGATCTTTTTTGAGAACCTGTTAGCTTTAGGAAAATCCTGTTCCTGCAGATCGAAAACGTAAGGCCCCTTGAAGAAACAACATTTACAACGACCACTGGTGCTTATCCACACGTAGAGATCCTACATCAAAGAACCTTCAAGTCACCCTGATTGATCCTTTTTGCGATATCTTCAACATTCAGAGGCTTTACTCAAGAGAGGATAAGGTACCCTTGGGTATTTTATTCTGTGTTTGATAGTGTACAAAATACACGTCAACACATCGCCCGCTCAATATCTGCCTTGGCTTCCTAAAGTCTTTCCTTCTCTGTGCGAGGGTCAGGATACATGGCTTTCTTGTTTTGCAATCTTGTGATTGCCAATACGCCTTCCTCCGATTCTTCTACCTCCAGCATATTCACCACTTTTTGCTTTGGACACGCTGTGTCCTCATGATTCCCCGGACCGCACCATTTGCACAGCAAAATTCCTGCGTCATCTCCATTTTGGCATTCCCATGCAAAGTGACCCCATTCGTTGCATTTCCGGCATTGGATCATGGGTCGTCCCTTTGCGTCGTATTGAATTCTACTCCGCAGAGTGTTAGTAATGGACCTGTTGTTACGCCGCCGGTTGTTACGGTACCCTCCAGGAGAGGCGTCAGAGTTTGCAGCCAGCTTCAGAGGTGTCGTTGGCGGTGTGACTTGGTCGGGTTGGGCATAGAGCACTTGAGTGCTCCGTCCTTTTAAGTTATATGGGCATTCCTTAATGGAATGTCCCATTACTTGGCAGATGTCACAGAAAGCTTTATGAGGGCAACTCCCCTTAATGTGCCCTTCTATCTTACAGTCGGTGCACCATAGTTCCTTCTCTTCCTTGCCACTTTCTTTGTCAGCCTTCAGTTCTTTCATCATCCTCGTCATATCCCTTTGGAGTGCTTGCACGGTTTTGGACTCTGCATCATTGTCTCCGTCCGTATTGTCACCATCGCTCACTCGGTGCTTCCCCCGGGATGTCTTATTTTCACTTTCAATATCCATCGCACAGTTGTATGCTTCGTCATACGAGGGCGGAGGGACCACCTTCATCTTCCATCTGAGAGATGGTACTAGTCCTTCAACAAACAATCTCCTCTTGAAGCCATCAGCCGACTTCAAACATAAACATAAACATAAACATAAACATAAACACCCATCCCAACTACAAACTAACATGTGTTATTGACCCCTAACAGTTGCAGGTTGTCTTCAAATTTGTGACCTCCATTGTTGACTGCGGAAGGTGTCTTCAAACATAATATTTTGTGGAAACACAACCTTTCACACCTTTCCCTAGTCACTCTTGATCCGGTATACTCCTTTGCACTATGATTTGCACGAAATTTCTACGTATAAGGAGGTGTTGATTAAATGAGGGTTTCATACCCTAATCTTGTCACATTTTGTATTTAAAATTGTTAAGATCTACCTAGAGTGTGGACTATGTTCCTAACTTCATACCTATTGGTGTCTGTTTTATCATCTACCAAACATTAGGATAGGATACCCGAAGAGGTATTCTATCCTCTCCTAAAAAATCACTACTGATTCCAAGGTCTATATGTGCGAACAAGCGACTTTAATGGAATAGCTTTTTGGGTAGTGTATGCTGAAATTTCAAGGGGGACTTACGTTTGACAAGTATCTTGAACTGCTGGACTTAGATGGATTTAGCAATTTTAGGCTCTTTTTTTTGGGGAATTTTCTGGGATTTAGACTTTCAAAGAAAGGGAAAAAGGGATAGGGTTTAGGAAGGCTAATCTAATCCTACGAATTCTGGAGACGGTATCAATTGGGTGCTCTCAAGAAACCAAACCTTGCTTCACCACACTAGGGACAACTACACAAGGCCGGTGCAATCTTCAATGGGTTGTGCTTATGATCGAGATGTTGGGATGCACAGGGGATGGGCTCAGACTAACTTTGCACGGTGAGATGGAAATCATCCATACACCAAAAGTATGAGCCGAGATACACCATCAATTGACACTTATCAAATCCTTCATTCAAATTAACAACAATGAAAGCAAATCTAAGTTAATTTTAACTAAGTGTTGAGGCAATTGAAACCATGCAAATCATTCAAATAATAGAGATTACAAAGCAGCGCACATGCAATATATTATCTGGAAATGACCTTAAGCAACAATACATCAAAAACCTCACCTTTTTCAAATGAGAGGAGGCAACCTTATATAGTTTCTCAAAAATAAATGAAAGGCCGAGATCAAACAGTGATCAAGGGCCAAGATTGAAAGTCCTAAACCCTAATTAGGGTTTCCCGAAATATTATCAGTTCAAACAAATGAAAGAGTGACAAGTGGCGCAGCTGCTAATTTCACTGAGGTGAGTGGCCACTTTCCTCTTTCAGAGATTCAACGTATCTGGACACAATGAACTTGACCTCCTCCATGGTGACACTTGGCAAACCGCCAATCTGGAAGTCGATGAGGTCCACATCATCGGCACATGTGGCAAGGATGCCTTCCCACTCCACTGCTTGGGTGAGGAAGTTGTCATCGATGGAGAGGAAGTTTGCAATCTTTGAAAGATCGCCTTTGTCAATCATCCCTGAATCCCGGAAGAAGCTCATCTGAACGCTAGCTCTCAGGTTCTCTGCTTGTAAATGCTTCTCCCTTAGGCTTTCCTTCTTCCAGATCTCTGACGCCACACGGCATACCTTGCCCAGGATCTCTCTAACACTTGTCTCTGTCTCAAAACACTTGGTCTTGGATTTCTTCAAAACCTCAATCCGAGTGACCAGAGCATAGTACCACGTGCTGAAGTCGTACCTGTCTCTTGTTTGTATGATGCCTGCATCCACTAAGCTCCCTCCTCTTTGACATGCCTCGGATAACCTTCAAGTGAGGGAGTATTTCATTCTGAATTTCATCCACTTCTTCCCAATTGGATGCTAGATCCTGGATACGATCAATCAACAAAGAAGTTGCCTCATGTGCCGATACTAAGTTTTCTACCAGGGTGTCAGCATGCACCGAAGCGTCTGAAATCCATTCCTTTCCTTGAGTGTACGAACCCTTCATATCATCATAGTCCTTCATTGATCCCTGCTGAAGAGGTTGTGGTGGAGTAGCCGGGACTTCATGGTTGAGCGGGCTGGTAAGATGGAGAACATACTTCTTCCACTGTTGGTTCTCCTCTTCCACTTTCTTCCTCTTTTCCTTTTCATTAGCCAGCCTCGTCTTTAGAACGTTGCAGGAGTCATCAAAATATTGGATCTCTTGGTCCTGAGTAGGCTTACCCATCTCTATGGTGGTAACCTTTTAATCATCTGCGGTGACATCGTCCCTAGTCTTCCCTTCTTTGGGCACCGCTATCTGGACTGTCCTGAATCCGGCACTGTCTCTCTGAATCAGGGAAAACTTCCTGGTGGGTTTGGGCGGTTTAGCTATAGCGGGTTCATTCACCTTCTCCAGGAATGCTGCGGTGACCTCCTCGGTTGAGTGGGCCTCCTTGGGAACCTTGGCCTTTATCCTTGCTCTTAGCCAATCTGGAATGGTTGATTGTTCTACAGTGTTCCGATCAAACTCATCATCTGCCTCTCCTGGGTTCGCTGGTATGCCATCCAAGAAGATTGTAGGTGCTTCAATTTGCCCCTTGTCTAGACTTCGGAAGACCTTTTCCACCACTCCCTCAACTGGCTGGGAAAGCACTCTTACTTCATCATCAATCACACAAATGTTCATCTCTTGTTCCCCAATTGCAGTCTGATTAGGTGCAATGGAAGCAACACTTAGGATGGAGTGACTTTCGCTAGATTCTCTTCTCTCACCTACAACCCTTTTCCCTGTGACCTTTGTGGAGCTTCCACCCAACTCCTTCCTCTTTCGAGACCCAACACTTTCTGGATTTTGAGCATCACCGGCAGAGGTACAAAGGTCGACGGACAGAGTATCATCTACTCCCATTAATTCATAAGTGAAAGTCATACCTTTGGCCTTCAACTGTTTTGTCTTTTCAGATGCCCACCACCTTGAGTACTCAACCACCGACCTCATGAGGTCTGCTAGATCCGATTTCTCTCCCTCTGTCCAATCTATTAAGACTAAGGGTTCATTCTTCATCTTTTCAAAGCTTGGCTGCTGAAGTTCTAGGCTTTCTTCTACTTGATCAGCAACTCTGAATACTTCCGTTGCTCTCACCATACTCAAAGGAATTCTTGACCAGAACCTCTTTCGGATCTCGAAACTATCAGCTGCATTAGCCCAGTAGTCTTCTAGATCCAGTCTGTGCTCAAACGTTGTCCCTTCAATCTTCTTTATCCTATGGAATGGATCGAAATCCTTTCTTGCCTTGTATTGATAGAAGGGATACCAGGCCAGTTCTTTCTCAGCGGTGGCTACAACCTGTGATGATGGACATGTTTCCAGCCCATTACCAATTGTAAGTGAGGACGTTCCTACCTTCTTCTGCTTATCCCTTTGAATCACTATATACTCCTCCAATTGTCTCACAACCTCGAGCAACACTACTCAGTTGGTAGGGTAAGCTGGAAGCTTGTATGGAGGCCCAGAGAATCCCTAAATTCGGAGGTAAGTGAACTTTGGATATTGGATGTACCAACACCCGAACCGACTGATGAAGTCCATAGACTCTTGAGAGAGCCTCTGGTGCAGGCCACCTTGAAGTGTCCGGGTAATGTGCATCAGGAAGGTATCATTCACACTTTTGAAATGGAACTTCTCCGTGTGGAGCTGGGGATAGCAATCATATACTAGAAATTGGTTCTCCTTGTTCCCAACTTCTCCTCTACAAGTGAGACCTCTGTACTTGTAGGTCTTGGCCAAAGAATAAAACAAGATCTCATGAAGAAAGTCCTATTTGCCTCCAAGTTCCTTAGCTGGCTGTCTAGGTTGTCGCTGATCATCTGGGCCCACTCTATCATTTTTACTCCATTGATTATTTCATTAATGAAATAATACATCTAGGGTTCGAATGGAGCTCCCTGAGGATTTCCTATTAATCTATTGAGCAGGACAATCATGTCCCCAATGTCCTCCTTGAAGTATGCTCGCACTAGGCTCTTTCTCTGGAGTTTGGAGGTGCCCTTCCTCGGCTTGTCTAGCCAGGAATGGTTAACCATGGCATCATATTCCTCTAGGTGGTCGTGGTACAGACTGTTAGCTTCGTCCTTTGTCATATATACTGCGTTGTGGTACTCAGGGATCCTGAAGGTCTCTCTGATGGCCTCATCACTGACATTCGCCAACACTCTTCCATCAGGTGCAACAATATCCTTACTGATGGGGTTGTAGTGTTTGGCACATTCGACTACTAGTTCATTGCACTGCATGGTGGGGAGGAAGCCGGCAGCGTGCACGATACCACTCTTCATCATTTTTCGTGCAATGGTGGTAGGCACAAGGTTGTCCAGACCAAACATTTGCTTCTTAAACTCCCTCAGATTGATGTGTCCGAGGTTGGTGTCACTGATGTTCTTCCACTTTGAAGTCATCCTCGACTCTGGAGGAGCATCTTTGTCTACTTGGAATTTCATAATGTATAAGGCCTACAGGCAAACAATAGAAATTTTAAAGTTAGAAAAAGATTTGCAAAGTTTTGAAAGTAACGGGGCTGTGAAATGGCTAAGTGTTGGAAAATTTTCCATTTTTTATTCTCATACTTAGCCATAAAAATCGAATTTTCACCTTAAAACCCTCAGTCTTAAGGTTGATTGTGGTTATCACCAAGTGTCAAAACTTTCAAAAATTTTCATACTTAGCCCAAAAAAAATGATTTTCTTCCTCCAAAATTTTCGAAAAAATTATTTATTAAATTCTGGAAAATATTCAGAAAATTCACAATTTTAATTTCACCTCTGACTAGGATAGAAGTAAGGCTAGAATTTTCTCCGAAATATTCAGAAAATTCAGAAAAGTTTGGATGATTCTTCCTCATTCTAGTTGCCTTTCTCCATAAATCTATAAACCTTTCGCCAAAAAATATTATCCAACTTCCAGCAATATCTAGAATTTTCTCCAGATGATCTTCAAACTGACATACCTTACTAAGCTCTCCTTAGTAAATTTGAACTTCTCGGTGTAATAATGAAGTTGATAATGAAGTATTTGTAGACAAGGTTAAATCTTCAAGTAAAACCCCTAAAATCATCCAACTCATACTTCTAATTTTAAAAAAAAACTTTCCATTTTGATTTAAGTTTGAAGATATTCATAAATTCTCCAATATTCCCTTTTCAAAAAAAACTTTCCATTTTGAATTAATATCTCAATAATTTTCAATATTCCTTCAATATTCTCTTTTCCCAGGAAAAAAAAAAACTTTCCATTTTGGATTTGTTCTGAGGATTTTTAATAATCCTTAGATATTTTCTTCATTTTAGATTTAATTTTAAAATCTCTGTGGATTTTGTGACATCATGTTTACTTTGTTTGACCTTCCATGTGTAGGCGGACCTTTAATGGGTTGTTTTCATCTTGGGCGGACTTTAGGAAGGACTCCATCAAGGCGAACTTTGAAGGTTTAAGGCATAGGGCGGACTTCAGGCAAGCCCTTCATGGCCTAGGCGGACTTTGGTGGCTTCTCCACCTTGGGCGGACTTCTAGCGCCTCTCCTCATTGGGCGGACTTTGGAGAGTGCTCCCACATGCTTGGGCGGACTTTGGTCACTCCTCCTCCTTAGCCTCCAACCTGTTGTGACCATTTCACACATCGCCCCATTACAATGGGGACCCCCTCTTTTTTGCCTTAGGTTTTGCTTTCTCTTTGCTCGTTTTTCTCTCTGCTTTTAGGGTTTTGAGTGAGTGAGTGGTCTGCTTGGGCTGGCTAGATTAGGGCTAAACTTTGGAAGCTCATTTTAGGGTTTCTTTCAAACTAAGTCTAGTCTGGTTTAGGAGGTTGTTAGTCGTCTGCCTGAAGCCTCAAGATTGCCAGAATGAAGCATGCTTTTCAGGAGATTCAAGTTGGTTAGATCAGGGGGCAGGGTGAATAGGTCTTATCTCAGGTCAGGTCTAGATTGAAAGAGGGTTTTTTCTGGTCAGGGAAATATTTGTTTCCCAGGTTGAGTAAGTTGAGCAGAGTTGGTAATTAAAGGCAGGATCTTGATGGAAATGCGTGAAGGAGAATCTGTGTTTGCCTTTCAAGGAAAATTGGAGTTTAAAATGTCCAGAATCAAGCTGAGAGAGGATTTTTGCTCCTGACCCTTCCAGAGGGTCCAGGGCGAATTTCATCCTAAACACTATTTCTTGCCTTGGATAGCCTTGCAATTTTGTTCCTGGCTTAGAAAAAGACCTAACTTTGCCTTATGAGGTGGTTTAAAACTTGAAAACTGAGCAATTTGGCTTGGAATGGAAATTTCGCTCCTGACCCTTCCAAAGGGTCCGGAGCGAAAATTTTATTTGAGCTTATTTTTCACTGACTTTGGCTAAATTGTGATGTGCAGGGTATCTTGGGGGAAAGATTGGACATCCTTGAGATTTGGAAGCATGAAAAAATGGAGAACTTTGAGCAAAATGGGAAATTTCACTCTTCACCCTTCTAGAGGGTCCAGGGCGAAATTCCCAAAAGGCTCTTATTTTGCAATGAAGGAGGTCAAGTTTTTGACATGATGGAAGAAGAATAGCTTGTTTTTGCCTCCTGAAGAAGTTTCAACTTTGAAGAATAAGGGATTTTGCTTAAAACCTAACTTTCGCTCTTGACTCTTCCAAAGGGTCCAGAGCGAAAATCTCTACGAGGGATATTTCTTGCCTTGTTTGGTCAAGTTGAGGAGTCTAAGGCATCATGAAAGGAAGAATGAGCATATTCAAACCCTTAGGTATGTTTAGAAGTCATGAAGAAATGAAGGATTTTGCCCAAAAGAGGGAAATTCGCTCCTGACCCTTCCAAAGGGTCCAGGGCGAAAATTTTCAAATCCTTCTATTTTTCTTGCAAAAATCTCGTCAAGCTTGGCGTAGATGAAAGAGGAGCAGTGTCTTTTTCTTGAGAGGTGAAATCAACTTGAAATGATGATTGAATTGAGCCTAAATTGAGGAATTCGCTCCTGACCCTTCCAGAGGGTCTAGGGTGAAAAACTTTATAGGAGGCATTTCTTGCTCAGCTTGACCAAATTGTGATGCCCAAAGCATGTTGAAAAGAGGAATGGACATGATCTTGCTTTGAGAAGTGTTTGATGGCAAAGAGAGATGGAGATTTTAGCCAAGAAAGGCAATTTCGCTCTTAACCCTTCCAAAGGGTCCAGAGCGAAATTCCTTGTAAACCCATTTTTAACCTTTCTTGGACATGAAAACCTTGTTCCTAGGGCAATAAAAGATGAAATCCCACTAAGCAAAGAAGTTTTAAGGTGAAAAAATGAAGATTTTTGGTCAAGATTGCAAAAATCGCTCCTGACCCTTCCAGAGGGTCCAGAGTGAATTTCCTCAAAATCACCTTTTGCTATCAAATTTTGCTAAGCCAAGTATGGGATAAGGTCAAACACTGAAAGAATTGCCCCTAGGAGTGAATTGAGATTGCAAGAAATCATCAAAAAGTGAAGGAATTGAGCCAAATGGTGAATTTCACTCCTGACCCTTCCAAAAGGTCCAGAGCGAAATTCTTAAAAGCACCTATTTCCTTGCAAGGTCAAAGCAACTTTTTAGTTTTTATGGCTTGGATGGGTGTTTTGCATTTTGAAGATGATTGAAATTGTCAAGAAGAAGCAATCTAGACTAGAACATAATTTTCGCTCTTGACCCTTCTAGAGGGTCCAGGGCGAAAATCCTAAAACCTATCTTTTCTTCCAACTTTTCTTCCAAGATTGGACTAGACCAAGCTTGGACATGGGTTTGAAACGACATTTGAATTGCCTTGAAGTGGAATTGGATTGCTAAGAATGAAAATTTTGAAGCCAAGAGGGAAATTCACTCTTGACCCTTCCAAAGGGTCCAGGGCGAAATTTCCAAATCCTCCTATTTTCCTTGCAGTTCAAGATTAGATTTTGGTTTTCAGGACTCAAAGAAGAGTAAGACATGATGTTGTATCACTTGGAAATGATTTGAAGATGAAAGGATGAAGGAATTGCCCTAAAACCTAAAAATCGCTCCTAACCCTTCCAAAGGGTCCAGAGCGAAAAATCTAAAACCAGTGCATTCCTTTCAAGTTTGTGCTAAGACAAGGCTAAACCAAGTTAGAAAAGGCCTTTGAGACCACTTGTGAGTAGGTGTTTGTTTCAAAATTTGATGATTCTAGGTCAAAGAAGGAAAATCGCTTCTGACCCTTCCAAAGGGTCCAAGGCGAAAATCCTTCAAACACCTATTTTGCCTTGCAATAACAAACCAAACATGCATGAAGTGAATGAAGAGGATCATTGCCTAGCCTGGTGAGGTGGATTGGAGTTAAAATGATGGAGGAGTAAGCCTAAGCAAGAAAAATCGCTCCTGACCCTTCCAGAGGGTCCAGGGCGAAAAACCCTAAATTCACCTTTTTCTCCAAGATTTGAGTGAGACTAAGCCTAGACCTCAGTGAAAGAACCCTTTTGAAATGCATTGGAGAGGTTTTGGACCTTTAAAAATTAGAATTTTGAGCTCAGGAGAGAATTTCGCTCCTGACCCTTCCAGAGGGTCCAGGGCGAAATTCCCAAAAATGCAATGTTTCCTTCAAAATTTTGATGAGCTAACCTAGTGATGGAGAGAAATGAACCCTGGAGATTGCTTCAGAGGAGTTTAGTGATCAAACTAAGGTGAATTTTGGCCTAAAATGAAAAAATCGCTCCTGACCCTTCCAGAGGGTCCAGGGCGAAATTCACATTTTCACCTAGTTTCCTCATGAAAAATGATAAAAAGTTGAAAGGCAAGACCTAGAGTAGGTCAAGACACACATGAACTCACCTTCCAAGAGATTTTGGAGTCAAGGAATGAGGTATTCAAGACCTAATTTGAAAAATTGCTCCTGACCCTTCCAAAGGGTACAGGGCGAAATCATAAGGAAACTTCATTAAGCCTTAATCAAACCTTGATGTTCCTCAATTTTCACTAAAGTAGCCAAATTCAAGACATTTGGGGAGTCTAAATTAAATTCGCATAAATTAAGGCCATTACAATTGAATTAATTAAATTTTAAAGCCTTAATATAAATATAAAATCCACCTTGGAGGCCTTAAAATCAATTTTAAAATTTTAAAAATATAGGTGAGCGCTCAAAATACATTTACTTGCTTTTACAAGCAAGTTGGCCTCCTTTTTAGTGGATTTTATCTTATTTTAAAGCTTATTTGCTAGGTTGGCCTTATGCTTAATTAGGGTGAGCGCCCTATATAAAGGAGGAGTATTGTTTCAAAATTCAAATCATTCACTCATTACCTCTTATGCGAATTTTGAGGAGCAGATTAGAGGAGCGAATCCCAGCAGATTGGAGGCGAATTTTTGCTAAGTGTTGGAGGCTAGAGAGGGTGAAGCTCTTTTGAAGGTTAATCAAGACATAATTCATCCAAGGAGGACCAGAAATTCAATCTTTATCCAGCAAAAATCTGATCTTCTTTCTTCCATTTTCCAAGGTTTATAGTTAAGCATTCAAGGAGAAGGTATGAAGAATCCTTTTGAAGTTTCTAGTCAAGACTTATTTTCATCTCATAGCAATCCTTTGAAATCTAAGTCTTGTGCAATCTGATTTTCATTCATAATTTGAAAATTCATAATTCTTGAGTTATCATGTCATTTTCAAATTAAAGTTTTGAGCTATTCCCTTGAAAGATCTTAAGTTCTATGCTTTAAGGTATGATACTTAAAGACTAATCTTAAATTTTTGTGTAGGCATCAAATGACGACCCCCAAAGCCGGAGGATCTACTCGTCAGCAGGCTCTCATCAAGGAAGATCAAAGGAGCGATGAATTGGAGACCAGGATCGTGTCCAAGTGGAATAATGTCAGAGACACCAACTTAGGAAACTTCAATGTGAAGAAGTTTCGAGAGGTCCCCTATATTGGCAAGCCATCACCTGTTGCAAGGAGGATAATCGAGAGCAGCGTCATCAAGGCGGCAAGTTTCCCTCCCACAGTCAAGTGTCATGAGTTGATGATCAAGCGTGCCCGCCACTATGACTCACAATCAAGGACAATTGTAACCAAAGATGGGAACATCTTAGCCTACCTTTCAGAGGAAGCTATAAGCGAAGCTCTTCATCTTCCAGACCATAAAGATATGATTTACAAAAGCTTAGAAGGAGCCAGGTCAATCTATGAAGATGATCCCAAGTCTTGTTTGAACTTCATCAATAAGAATTGGTTGCTCAAAAGTCGGCCTCGCTTGAACAAGATTCCCAATACACCACATAGGATCGACTTCCAGGAGGAATACAGAGACTTGATAACTTTGCTCAATCGAGTTACAGGTGCTTCTCAAGCCTTCTTCTTCGAAAAGTGGATGTTCTTCTTCATACAAGTGATAGTCCAAGGGAAAGGAATGCTTCATTGGGCCAGAATCATTAGCAATTGTCTGAACATGCAGTTGAGAAGGCTAAGACCCACCAAATCATTCCACATGAGCTCATATGTTATATATGCCTTGATCAGGAGTTTCGAGTATGCAGGGCTACCTCACAGAGAAGTGACTGGAAGAGGACCTGGAGAAATAAGGGTTTGTGATTCTTATGTTCATCTGCATCATCCGCCTAGAAGTGACTCCAAGTTAGTCAATGACACCTTCACGATGAACATTACCAGGATATTGCAAGGGGGAATTCACAATCGACTGTCTCTGGATGCACAGGACCTTGTGAAGAAGTATGGCACATGGTTCATCCAGTTTCAAAAGTTCACATACATCAGAGTTCATGGGTGTCCTTCACCTCCTTACATGTTGCCAAGATATCCAATAGACAAGATAGTGCTACTTGAGGTGACTAGACAGTTGGTAGCTTATGCGAAGGCATCCAGACACAAGCATGGAAATGGGATTCCCGTGCCCATCATACTAGGGAACTCAGTTGAGGTGTGTCCTAATACTCAAGCCGCAGAAGATGCAGAGAAGGAATTATCTTTATACTCATTCACATCCTTTGCCTCGCGAGAGAACTTTGACCCTCATGGTTATATGGAGGAGACAGTCGGTAGAAAGTACAAGCATGAGTTTCAGGTGGAGGACTGTTGGATGAATCTCCCAAGTGATTTAGAGGTTAAAAGAAAGATGCATTCTAGGCTACCCTTAGATCTCATCAGGAAATGCAAAGTTTATAGAGTAGCCGATCAAGCCCAGGATAATGGTAGATACCTCCAGTCGTCCTATGAGAAAGAGGACAAAGAAGTGAAGATAGATTGGAATAAACCCGAGGTTTTAGACTTGAGAGCTTTGATGGCTCCCGTTTTATCCTGCACTCGCAGATGGGTGGATGTACAACATCAAAAGTTGAAGGAGCAAAATGTATCAATGACATTTACTTTGGAGGCAAGACCAGAAGAAGGAGAAGCAAGTGTGAGTGAGAATACTTCTCATTCCAAAGGCTCAAAGAGGAAAGAAGGACCTGAGAAGAAAGAACCTTCCAAGAAGAAGCAGAAAACAAACCCTCATCACCCACCAAGCACATCTTCTAGGCATGAAAAGGAGGCGAGTCAAGGGGAAGATCAGAGGCAGATAATATATGAAGTTGATGAGTCTATGGAATCCATGGTATAGAATGATAAACAAGAGAAAGGACAGACACCTTAGCATTCATCAAGTCAATCTCCCCAAGTTGATGCTAATGAGCAACACGAAAAAAAGAATGATGATGAAGCAACATCTCCTTTTCGAGAAGATAGACCACTACCCAAAGAAATACAAGTGAGGGAAACAAGATCTACCATTCCCGATTGGCTGAAAGAAAGACTGACAAAGGTAGTTGTGGTTGAAGAGGAAGAAGATGTGTTTGACTTGGAAAGCCTTATAGGAAATTCTCATGAGGTAATGGAGAAGAAAAAGGCCACAAAGATGTCTAAGGTAATTAGAGATGAGACAGGATCCAGGAAAGTGCAGGTAGCTACACCAGTGGTGGACAAATATGAGGATGAAATTCTTGCAGAAGAGTATGACTTAGAAACATTTGAGCTTGGTCCACTTAACTCTGAGCAAGCGATGGAAGAAGCAACTGATTCATTTGAAGCACTTAAGGACAAACTTAAAGAAGAAATGGAAAAGAATAAGAAGCTTGAAAGGGAGGTCAGTGCTTGGAGGAACTATTTTAGTCACCTTAATCAGCCCTTGAGACGTCAGGATCCAGCAGTATCTCCTTTACAAGCACTCCCTCTTGAATCAGTAGGTGAGGCAGAAAGGGTGAAGAGCTTGGTTCAACTTATAAGTTCTTGGATTGATAAATCCCACATGATAGCCGTTGAATTTACAACAAGAATGATGAAGACAGTTCATCGAGCTATCCAGGTCCTTGAGATTATCCATAATCTAATGATAACTGTAGCTGCATTCGCTCACACTAGAGATGTTATCATTCCTATCTTACAAGTAATAAGACAAACACCAAGACGGATTCTGGCACAAGAAAAGATAATGGATGGAGGAACTCATAACCTCCTACAGTGGTCAGCTCTACTCCAGATGAAAGAGGTCCTTTTTGCAGACATCAATACCAGATGCAATCGAGTTGAAGGTATCATTCATCCAATTCAAGATAAGGTGTTTGAGGTGTTGTGTACCATTCTTGACAGGCGGATCGAGATTGAGACAGATGTGGACATCCAAGAGTTGGAGGATAGAATCAAGGTCATCTTTTGCAAAGAGGAGAACATCATCACAGATAAGCAACGAGATCAGATGTACACTACTATGTTCCTGATTGAGAAGACCAAAGAACTTGAACCTGGATGGGAGACAACTCTTCTTACTGCTTTTGATCAAGTCCTTCACTTGGAAGAATGAATGAAGAATCTTCTTGAGATTCCCATTGCTGAGATTGAAGGAATTGTGTCCAAATTCATTGAATTTGCTAAGAAAGGGCATAGGAAAGGGAACAACATTCTAGATGAAAAGTTGTTATAGGATGATGTGGCAGCTTAATTCCTATTGGTCTGTCTCCTCGGTTTTTGTGCCAATTCTTTATTGGCTACGGATTGGTGATGTTTATCTAAATGGGGACTTTTTTACAACAAACCCTAATTAGGGTTTAGGTGTCAAAATCTCAGCCATTGATCTTCTTTTGATCTGGGCCATTCATTGTATTTGAGGATGCTATATATACCCTCACTCATTTCATTTCAAGAGTTCAGAGAAAAGTTAGAGAAGAGAGAGAGCTTAAAGAGAAGAAAGTTAGAAAGTTATTGTTGTAGCAAGATTGAGTAGTGAAGAAAGAATTTTGAACAATTGTTGTCCATTTGGCTATAAGATCAATAAAATATTGAAGTTATGGTGTTTTATTGTAATACTTGTGGTTATCTTCATGATTGTTTATCTTCTTGAATCACTCTCAGTCGAAATAGCATTAAGATTTTAAGTTTGAATGACGAAGTGTTGTGCTCGATCTTTGATAAGATTCATGTTCCAATCCACTAGCTTCTTACTGATTGTAAGGATGCCTTGTGTGGTCAACTGGAAACCTTGAGATTGATTAATAATTCAATCATTCTTGGAAGTATTGATATGTATCTCTATGGTAGTATCTATATCCTTGATGATTTGAAAAACTATTGAATCCCCTTAGAAGATCGCATCAATTCCAGTAGAGTTGTAATTTCTTGGCGAAACTGAAATTGGTAGAATCTTATCAAGTCTAGTCTTCATTGAGTCATTCTTAGGACCAGTTCAAGTTTTCCTTCTTTAAAACCCTTATCTTTTGACATTTTTTGAAAATTTGTTAGTGTTAGGAAAATCCTGTTCCTGCATTTGGAAAGAAAGTAACGTGGACAAGCTTTCTTTGAAAGTACGTAAGGCCCCTTGAAGAAACAGCATATACAACGACCACTGGTGCTTATCCACACGTGGAGTTCCTACAACAAAGAACCTTGAAGTCATCTCGATTGATCCTTTTCGCAACATCTTCAACATTCAAAGACTTTAATCAAGAGAGGATAAGGTACCTTTTAGGTATTTTATTCTGTGTTTGGTCGTGTATAAAATACACATCAACAGAATTGGCGCTAGAAGGAGGGCTTCTTACACGAAAGTTTGATTATCAAAAGGAACAATACTATCCAAAAAATTCAAAAAATATATATATATATTTTTCAACGTGATCATGTATCACGATGGTGTTGCCAGATGAAGGATTGAATGAGGTAGTGCAACCTAATTTGGAAATAGGCAACATTCAAGAGGACATTGTTTCAGGATTGAACAACCTAGCATGGAACTTAAGGAGAAGTGAAGCTGAGTATAACAGAGTTAGAATCATTTTGGAACAAGAAGCAAACAGAGCTGAAGAATGCCAAAGAGCCGCCGCCAGAGAACTTCACAATCAAAGAAACCTGCAGTAATCTCCACAAAACAGATCTTCACGCTGGATCGTATTGGTTCTTTCTCGCTCGAAAAACACCAAAGAATATTGAGGTCTACACCAGGCACCAAAAATCTGACTGAACTTCAGTTCACTTCAAGGTCAAAGCGGGTCAAAAGAGAAGATACTCCAAGGGAATCTGAGTCAAGATTAGAAGGCACTTCTGAGTCATTACAAGCTCCATCTCTTCAAGAACAAGTACAAGCAGCAATTCAAGCAAGTATCCAGGCAATTTCTCAACCAACAAGCCAGGCCGGTTCATCAAGTTTCCAGTCAAGCTTTCAACCTTTGGGAAGCACGATGGCTCACAATGCTCCTCCTCCTCCTCCTCCTGCTCATTGTACTCAACGACACTACATGGATGATCAATAATCCATCACCATTAGAATTTGCAATCTATCATGATATGCCAAAGAATCCGGAGAATTTCTATCCCAAATTCAATGTCAGTGATTTCAATCGTACAACAGAGGATCATATCAAGATGTTCGAAGATCTTCTTTGTAACAGGCGAGTTGAATATGGAGATGTAGCATGTAGGCTCTTTCCCTACTCATTAGGAGAAGAAGCATACTTCTGGTTCATTCACTTACCAACAGGGTCAATCAGGACTTGGGATGCAATGAAGGATACATTTATTGCAAAGTTCGGTATCCCAACCACACCAGCTGAGCTGTATAGACAATTCGTTGAGATTCGAAGGAGAGAACATGAACCCATCACTTCTTTCAACAACAGGTTCCATAGGGCTTACACGATGTTACGACATCCATATCTCATTGCCGACCTAGGAGAGATTTATTATGGAGCCTTAGATCATCTCACTGCCATGTTCGTAAGAACTCATCCTATCTCGAATGATCTAAACGCAGCATATGCAAAAACTATTGAAGTCAGTAAGCACATGGGATAGAATATTACTGGGCCGCTACTTCATTTGGGACCTACTGCAGCACCGAACCAAATCCAAGCAGTTAGTTTAGCCTTGGCCAATCAGACCCCGGTCATGAATCCTATTCCGCAAGCAACATATCCTAATATGCAGCTGTGAAACCAGTTGGTGCTTCATCCCGAAGTTGCACTTTCACAAGCCCCACCAGCACAACCTGTGTACCTGCAAAATGCAACAAACTCTTCAAGAACACAGGAAGAAAAGGACGAAATGAAAGAGTTGATTGAACAAGTCAAGAAGTTATCAACTAAGGTAACTCATTTGAGGAATCAAAATAATCAACTTCAAAGCATGCAAAGGATAACTCATTTGTGTACCATTCTTGACAGGCGGATCGAGATCGAGATCGAGACAAATGTGGACATCCAAGAGTTGGAGGATAGAATCAAGGTCATCTTTTGAAAAGAGAAGAACATCATCACAGATAAGCAACGAGATCAGATGTACACTACTATGTTCTTGATTGAGAAGACCAAAGAACTTGAACCTGGATGGGAGACAACTCTTCTCACTGCTTTTGATCAAGTCCTTCACTTGGAAGAACGAATGAAGAATCTTCCTGAGATTCCCATTGCTGAGATTGAAGGAATTGTGTCCAGATTCATTGAATATGCTAAGAAAGAGCATAGGAAAGGGAACAACATTCTAGATGAAAAGTTGTTATAGGATGATGTGGCAGCTTAATTCCTATTGGTCTATGTCTTCTCGGTTTTTGTGCCAATTCTTTATTGGCTATGGATTGGTGATGTTTATCTAAATGGGGACATTTTTGTAACAAACCCTAATTAGGGTTTAGGTGTCAAAATCTCAGCCGTTGATCTTCTTTTGATCTGGGCCATTCATTGTATTTGAGGATGCTATATATACCCTCACTCATTTCATTTCAAGAGTTCAGAGAAAAGTTAGAGAAGACAGAGAGCTTAAAGAGAAGAAAGTTAGAAAGTTATTATTGTAGCAAGATTGAGTAGTGAAGAAAGAATTTTGAACAATTGTTGTCCATTTGGCTATAAGATCAATAAAATATTGAAGTTATGGTTTTTTATTGTAATACTTGTGGTTATCTCCATGATTGTTTATCTTCTTGAATCACTCTCAGTCGAAATAGCATTTAGATTTTAAGTTTGAAAGACGAAGTGTTGTGCTTGATCTTTGATAAGATTCATATTCCAAACCACTATCTTCTTACTGATTGTAAGGACGCCTTGTGTGGTCAACTGGAAACCTTGAGATTGATTAAGAATTCAATCATTCTTGGAAGTATTGATATGTATCTCTATGATAGTATCTATATCCTTGATGATTTGAAAAACTATTGAATCCCCTTAGAAGATTGCATCAATTCCAGTAGAGTTGTAATTTCTTGGCGAAACCGAAATTGGTAGAATCTTATCAAGTCTAATCTTCATTGAGTCATTCTTAGGATCAGTTCAAGTTTTCCTTCTATAAAACCCTTATCTTTTGACATTTTTTGAAAATCTGTTAGTGTTAGGAAAATCCTGTTACTGCATTTAGAAAGAAAGTAACGTGGACAAGCTTTCTCTGAAAGTACGTAAGGCCCCTTGAAGAAACAGCATATACAACGACCACTGGTGCTTATCCACACGTAGAGATCCTACAACAAAGAACTTTGAAGTCATCTCGATTGATCCTTTTCGCGACATCTTCAGCATTCGGAGACTTTAATCAAGAGAGGATAAGGTATCTTTTAGGTATTTTATTCTGTGTTTGGTCGTGTACAAAATACACATCAACACAACCTTGGCGGACTTTAAACTTGGCACCTCCTACCTTGCTCTCTTACTTTGGCGAACTTGGGAGAGGGCTCCATCATAACCTCCATCTGGCATGGCGGACTTTGGCTAAGGCATTGGGGCGGATTTTGAAGTTAGCTCCCACATGACCCCTTTAGCCTTGGCGGACTTTGAGGTGTGCTCCCTAATGGCCTCCATCAAGGTGAAAATTTGGCTAAGGCATTGGGGCGGACTTTGAAGGTCCCTCTTCATGACTCTCCTAAGGCATGGCGGACTTTGGCCTTAGCTCCCACATGACCTCTCTAGGGTATGGCGGACTTTAGGCATCCCTCCTCTTGCTTGGGCGGACTTTGGTGGTGCTGGCCATCATGGCCTCTTCAACACATGGTGGACTTCTAGCTTAGGACCCATGTGACCCCCAAAGGCACGGTGGACTTTGAGGTGAGCACCCATGTGACCTCCCCAAACATGGCGGATTTCAGGGTGAGCACCCACACAGCCTTCTAAGGCATGGAAGACTTCAGGCAAGGCTCCTTCATGGCCTCTCTTGCATCATGGTGGGGTTTGAACCTGCAAAAATACTTCAAAACCCTTGTTAGCCAGACTTAGAATAATTTTCAGAGAAATTTCAAAATTTCACAGTTTAATTTAATTTAACCGGATTAACTTGAAATTTGAAATCCAGGCCTAGGTGGATCATCTGAGGCATCACGCCCCCTAAAATCTAGGGATTTGGCTTTTTAGGTCAAAACTTGGATTTTTTGAGCTCCGGTTGAAGCTGGTCAGTGGTGCAAGTGTAAACCCTAGGTTTGCATATCGAAAAAGCAAAAAGCCTAAAATCTAGGGATTTAGCTTTTTTAGGTCAAACCTTGAAATTTTCGAGTTCCGGTTGAAGCTGGTCAGTGGTGCAAGTGTAAACCCTAGGTTTGCATCCTAAAAAAGCAAAAAGCCTAAAATCTAGGGATTTAGCTTTTTTAGGTCAAAACTTGGAATTTTCGAGTTCCGATCAAAGCAAGTTAGTGGTGTAAGTGTAAACCCTAGGTTTGCATCCCGAAAAAGCAAAAAACAGACATCCCTAAAAAATAGGAAAAACTTTCTAAAAATAGCCATATCGGGGATCGAGCTGAAAATGCCAAAAACAAAACTTCCTAAAAAATAGGAAAAAGCAAAAAAGCAAACTTTCTAAAAATAGAAAGTTGTCCAAATTCATCCAAATCGATTGCGATCTTCGTCCTTTGGCCTTTCTAAGCACTCTGGTGGTGTTCACATTTTGGAATCACATAACTTGCAAAAACTAACTTTCAATTGTCAGGGCCTGAAATGCTCTGAACTGGACAAGGCTCGGTGAAACTGCAACAAAAGGTCACAGGATACTAACAAAGCCCTTGTTAGTAGGAAAATGAGAGGGTCCCCATTAGCAATGGGGCAATGTGTGAAAAAGGTCACAACAATACCCTTATTAGCTTAAATCATTAAGAAGTCAGGAATTCTTTTAAAAATATTATAATTTTCCTATGTTCTAACTTCAAGCTTCGTACAGGTGTGATGTCAAAGGCCAGATTTAAAGAAAGAAGAGAACAATAGCAAATACTGGAGACTCGATTCTATCCAAAATCCAAGATAATCCAAGATGTCATCCAGATGGAAGGAGATTACGGATACAAACATGCATTTCCTGAGCCTGAACCTGATGCGACAGCGGATGTTCGGAGTCGGAAATCAGATTCCTTCCCCAGCGTATGTAAACATTATGAAGACTGGTATTTTTCAAGCCGCTGGATTCCTACAGTCCATACAATGTAGTGAACTTATCCTGGAATGTGCACTATGTTATGATCCTTGCTCGCGAATGATCAAGACTCCTAAGGGCATTGCCATTGCCTACCTTGTTGAGGATGCGATTGCTGAGGTGTTTGGAATTCCACGTAGAGCAGATATGAAGAATGCAACTAAGGATGAATATGAAGAGCGGTACATGAAGAAGATGGATGCGTGTAAGAATATAATAAACAAAGAGTGGATGATCGAGCCTAGGCTTCATCATTCCAAGGCTCCCAAGACACTCATGTGCACAAACTTCAAAGAGGAATATAGTGACTTGGTATTCCTGCTCAACAGAGTGATGGGGATGTCGCAGGGTGCAATATACGATGCATGGATGTTCTACTTCATCCAGGATTGTCTTAGAGGGACATTGATAAATTGGTCTAGAATCATAAGTGACAATTTGGACTTTCAGCTGAGGAATGTAGAGCGGTCCAAGTCTTTCGCCATGACTTCCTACTTGGTATACATGCTTGCAGGGTTTGTTTCATACAAAGGATTGATATGCAGAGGTGAAGGCGGGAATGGGCAAGGACAATTCAGGAGTCATGAGTGCTATCCCTAGCGGAACATATATAGAATTGAAGTCTATAAGAAAGTGAATGACGTCTTCACAATGTACATCATGTAGATGTTGCGAGGCGAAATCCACAGAAGATTGTCAAAGGAGGCAACAGAGCTAATAGAGAAATATGGATCGTGGTATATTCAGTTTCCCACTTTCACGTACCTTAGGATTCGTGGGTTTCAATCCGAACCCTACAAGCTTCCTAGGTATCCTTCCGACAGAATGATCTTGTTGGAAGTAGTGAGACAGCTTCTAGAGTTTGATTCCATTCAGAGAGAGAAGCATAGGACAGGCATGACATTCCCTATTTCAGTTGAGAAGACGTTGGAGGTTTGTCAGTCTGCCTTAGTCGCCAGCATTGCAAGTGAGGAGCTTGCATTCTATCAATTTGCAACCTTCAAGAAAAGAGAAAGATTTGATCCAGATAAGAAAGTTGGAAGGATCAGGGGAGAGAAGTTCATCCACAAGGTAGACATAGAAGATTATTGGGCCAACCTGATGGATGAGCAGGCAGTGAAGAGACCAATGTAGTCCAGAATGTCAGTGGATTTCATGAGGAAGTGTGGACTTTTCCTCATTCCTGATCAGGTGTTAGATGACAAAGATCATACGCATCCACAGTATGAAAATGAAATGAAGAAGGCAATCTTATTGCCTAATTGGTCAAAATCAGAAGGGATTGATTTGAATGTATTGATGAGAGAGGTCTTGAGTTTCTCCCGTACATGGGTAGATATTCAAATGAATAAGTTAGTTGATATGGGTGTTTCCTTCACTTATGAAAAGATGAAGCCGGAAGAATCTACTTCCGAAGATGATCAGAGGACTATCAGTGATGTCAAGATTCATGCAGATGAAGAGAGTCAAGCTCCCAAGAGAAGGAAAAACACGCCAGGAGGAGTCAAGGCTAGAGGGAAGAAGATTGAGGAGGTCAAGAAGAAGAAACAAAAGACTATCATTCCTTCACCTATCATTCCTTCACCACCTCTCAGTGTCTCATCAATTAAGGAAATTGAAATAACAGAACAGAATAAGGAAACCCAGGAATGTTCCAACACAGTGATACTACCAGAGAATATTCAAGAGTTGCATGCCACAGCGACATCTACTCCACCAAATGAGAATGATGATCAACCAGGATCCCCTACTGTCCTTTTGGAGGTTAGTTTGAGAAATGAGATATATGATTTGACCAGGAGTAATCTTGATGATGATGATGATGATGTTATCTCGACATTGAGAGGACTTGATCGAGATATGTGTCTCGATGATGGCCACTATTCCTGATTGGCTGATGAAAAGTATGGAAAAGAGTAAGAAGATGATAGAGGTACAGCCTATTGATAACATTGATGACTACCTAGCTAGGAGCAATAAGGAGAAAGAACCCAAGAAAGCTGAGATTTTGTCGCACATAGCTAAAGATGAGACAGGAATGCGGATTGCGCAGGTGGTTGTTCCTATTGGAGGTGTGATAGCAGACATTGTTACTCCTATGGATTTCCATATTACTTCAGTTGCCCTTGGTCGTACTACAAAAGAGGAAGAGTTTCAGGAGATTGGTGATAACCTTAAGGCGATCAGCACAAGGTTAGAAAGAGAAATTGAAGAGAAGCAGAAGTACAAAGAAGAGAATATCAGACTTAGAGAGTATATTGCGGGGATAAGGCGTGAGAATCCCACCCTTATTTCCCCTATTGCGGTTGATCATGGACTACATTCACACTATGAGGCAGCGAGAGATACACTCTCGAAGATGGAGAAGTGGATTGAAAGTGCAAGAAAATAAGCAGACGATTTCCTTACTCAGTTTGTCCAGGCACATGATAGGACAATAGGGCTCATGTTTAGAATCCAGTATTTGGAGGGAGTTTGGGAAGAATTCCGGCCTATTCAAGAGAAGACTATTCCATGCCTCAGAGCTTTGAAGAAGATTCCCAAGTCCACGTTGATCAGCAATAACATTGTGCACAATGGAGACAGATACGATATCCATGGCTAGTATTGTTCATTGGCCATGAAGAAATCAACTTATGAGAACGCCCAACTGAGTTGTACAAAGATGGAAGGGTTGATTCAGGACATTCAGATGAAGATCCTTGTCTCAATTGAGGAGTTATTGGGTGTTGATGTTAGTGATGCTAGTGGTTTACACTTAGTTGAATTAAGAGACAAGATGAAACTTACGTATTTTTGTCAGTTGGACTCGTTGAAGAAGAGTCAGATAGATGATTTGGTCTCTTTGTTGATTCATGTTCATAGTTACAGAAACTCATGCCAGATTGGGAGAACACTTTGGACGCTTGCTCGGATTCATTGGACATGATTGATTTGCAGCAAGATACCTTACCTAGCATTTCCATGGAGGAGTTAGATTCTGTATTGGCTAGATTCTTGTAGTTTGCTAGGAGAGAGAGAGATATGTCGAGAGGAATCTTCTAGAAGATTCCCTATTTGGTGACTAGGTATCTTTTTATTGGGCCATATGTTGGTGGCACCATTTTTTATGTAAACCCTAATTAGGGCAATTCTAGGGTTTTGTTGGCATGATCTTGGTCGTTGATTTTGAATCAATCTTGGCCATCCATTTTGTAAGAGACTCTATATATACCTCCTTGTCTCTCATTTGTAAGAGAGTTTTTGTAGAATTGTTGGTATATGCTACAGCTATTTGAATCTAAATCATTGTTCAATTGTTGGTGATTTTGCTCTGCAAATGCTGTCTTTGCATTCATGGTTCTCAATTCCTCCAAGTTAGATTAGAATTTGTTTTCATGTTTATTAGATTGAGTGAAAGATTTGTTGAATATATTTGTGTGGAATCCTTAATCCATACCACTAGCCTCTTGTCGTTGGTAAGTGTGCCTTGTGTGGTCAACTGGAAATTTGAGTAAGCTTAACTTCAATTATTACGCGTCCCTTGACAAGCATCAACTTGGATGGTGTCAACGTTTGAGGGTGACAGTCTAAAAATCCTTGAGTATACCTTAGACAATTGCACTAAGCTTGTGTCAATTCCTGTTTGTGAGACCCTACCTAGTTTGATTCCACTAAACTTGTTCATCATTTCCTACATTCCTAGGCCTAGAATAGATTTCCTGAACCCTATTCGTTTTGCCCATTTTTTTAGTAAGAATTAAGTCCAGAACTTCATTGCTAAATCCTAAGTTGTCAGCATACCCATTCCGCATATTCCATGATCGAAGAAGATAATCCTAACATTTGTGTAAGTCCCCAAGTGAACACAGCAATTCACATTGACCATTGAGTTACCCACTCGTCAAGACCTGACATGTAGAAACCTTGGAATCATTTTAGTTGATCTTACCCTTAGCATCTGAGGTGATTTTGTTCAAGAGAGGGAAAATTACTGTGGTATTTTATTCTGAGATGTTATGTGCATAAAACACACATCAACATGACCTAAGTAGAAAATGAAGATGCAACCTATTGAATGTTGCCATTTACCTTTAATGAAGTCACTAATCATTGGTATATCAATCTCCCAACAAGTTCGCTAACTTCTTGGACTCTATCTAAAACTATTTTTGTTGATCATTTCCAACTACCCATCAATGTGACTATTATGTATCACTTGTTTGCCTCAGCCCATAGGAAATCATATACCCCATGAACTTAATCAACGCCAGCCTCTTTAAGTTGTACAATATGTTATTAGCACCATATGCATCAACGAGCATAGTTTCTCTACAAATGTACCTTAAGGCTTTATGCATGTTGACATCGAAGTTTATGAGGATATTGTTGTGACGTTTTCACACAACATCCCATTGCAAATGGAGACCCCCACTTTTTTTCACTTTCTAGGCTAGTTGTCTTAGCTTAGTCATTTGGTAGTAGTTTTAGCTATTAACCTTTTACTTGAGGAGGTGTAATGCCTTAGGTTGTCAGGAAGTGCTCAAGTCCTCTCCCTCTTTAAGTTGGAATGAGGTCAGTGTAGCTTTCAAAGCCTTGGTGATGAGTGATTTAGGATGAGCATTTCATTTGATCATCAACATGCGGCTTTCAAGTTCTAGGATAGGAATAATGAGTCTAAGTGTGGAGAGCTGTCAAAGAAAGTGGAATGCTTGATGAGAGGGTAGTCAGGGCATAAACAATGATGAATAAACCTTGTTAATGAAGGAAATGTCCTTGAGATGAATGAAGTAAGTCAATGAAACAACAAAATGGAATAAATGAAGTCACTTCCAATGACCCTTCAAATCCCCAACCAGCTTCATTGTCACTTCCAATGACACCCTAAATCTCCTACCAGCCTCTTCAAGTCATTTCTAGTTGATGGTCAAAAGTCCGATCAGGAAGAATGTATCCTTATTTTGGCGAGTTTAATGCTGATTCAGGTAAATGCTTAAGGTTTTGAAGGTTACTGCTGTCTGAGATTGGTGAAGTTGCTAAGAATGAGTGGAAAGTTATTGAAATGCTAAATGAGCAGGTTATACTCATGCTTTGGAGTCACTTCCAGTGACCTCAAAATCTCCTATCTGCCTAAGGTGACTTCCAGTTGGACCCCAAATCCACGACCTGCTTGATGGTTACTTCCAGTTGATGGTAGAATCCACGACCTCCTTATGTGACTTCTGGTTAGCACTCAAATTCCCGTCCAAGGACATGGAGATGATATTTATGTTGTTGAAGAGATTAATGATTTTAAGGATCAAGCAAGAAGGTGACCAGATTGATGAAGAGTTGCAAATGCTTAAGAGAAGTATATGTCACTTTCATTTACCTTCAAAATCCACGACAAGCTAGTGCTCACTTCCACTTGCACTTGAAATCCACGACCATGCTTAGCATCACTTCCAGTCGGCACCAAAAAGTCCGATCTATCTTGGAATCACTTCCAATTGGCATCAAAAAGTCCGACCTACTTGGCATTACCACTACCAATAGCACATCAAAACGCCGACCTGCTATATGTCACTGTCAGTGACATCTAAAAACCATGAACTTCTTGCTGTGACTCCCAGTAGGAGCCTAAAAGTCCAATCTACTTGCTGATGATTTCCAGTTGGTCACTAAAAGTCCGACCCTTAGCACTTCAATAGGCTACCAAATCCACGCCCAAGAGCGTAATAGTGAAAATTCAGGCCTTAAAACATTACAGAATCAGACATGAGGTTGGAAATCAGAACTTCATTAAGAAAGCATATCAGGTTAAAAAACTCAGAAAATGTATGAAATCTATTTATACCACGTGTTTAATGTCTTGATTGTTGTTGCAGGTAATCAAATGAAGAATTGGCTGCCAACGACATCAAGGTCTGATGCAAGAAACAAGCACATGGAAGAATGCAAAGAAGACATTATAATTTGAAGGGATCAAAGACATTCACAGTGATGGGTGTAGGACAGAGACATCACATCATAGAGGCATCAAAGAAACACACTATAAAGGAGAAAGAGCAAACACATGTGAAGGAATCATGTTTCAAGAATGAATGATTGGCACCTTCAAGGATGTCGTTGAACGAAAGATGGAAAGACAACGATGAGCATGCAAGATCAAGAGCTAAGATATTCGAAGACTTCATATTGATGATGGAGGAAACATTAAGGCAATCTTGAATTTCCTCCGGAAATCCAAGAATAATTGCTAGAATAGCAAGAAAGTAATCAAAGATGGAAGCTTCAAGGTGAAGGTGATCAAGTTAGAAAGATGATGCAATTTGGGAATATCTCCCAGTATCATCTCATTCTCTCCATCTTCATTGCAAGTGCTTGGAGATGTTGAGTATCAAGAGATATGCCTCAATCACCTACAAATTGTTATGAGTTACAAGGAGCAAGGCTGAGGTGGCGCCCAGTCATCACCAACTCACCTTCATTTATCATTTCAAGTCAAGGTATCCAGATTCAATGCACCTAACTCATTTAACGAGGCAAATAACTACCACATGTGGGCACAAAGTCCGATGTACCTACCCTCATCATTCGTTGGTCAGAAATTCAAGGAAGGACATGCGTCATATTTATTGTAATTTTATCATTGGTCAAACATTAAATCCTATGTAATGGTTGTAACAAACCCTAATTAGGGTTTGTATCTTGTAATCTCGACCATTGATTGTGAATCAATGTGAGCCACTCATTGTAAAGAGTTATCTATATAAGGCTCAGTTTTCTCATTTGTAAGGGTTAATAGTTCAGCAATAGTCAATAGCCAATAGTTTGCAGGTAGATGATTAGCAAATAGCTAGAGTAGAGTAGGAGAAAAGGAGATTGTTTCCGAGACTTTGTTGCAAGAAGCATATTATTTTCATTGAAGATATGGTGAACTTCATGTGTTGATTCAACATTTTGCATGGTCTCTACTTCTCATTTATTTTCACGTTGGTTAGATGGATGGAAAGCTATTGTGGATGATTAATGGTGAATTCATATGTTCATACTACTAGTATTTCGCTAGTTGTGAAGTATCTTGCGTGGTCAACTGAACTCTTTATTAACTTAACTTAGATTACTATTTGCTAATGGATATGCATCCCATTGATGGTGACTATGTTGTTGGTGGTGATTTGAATATCATAAGACTACCTTAAAAGATTGCACTAAACTTTGTTGAGTTGTTGCTTTGCATGGAAAAGCAAAGTCTATTTGAATTTCACTACGTCATCCATAATCTCTTGCATTCTTAGAATTAGACTAGTTTTCTCAACCCTGTTGTTGGCACTTGTAGGGGTTTTCCTCTCAATACCACCGTACGGATTTTTGAATTTTCCTCCTTATGTACGGATTCACTTCCTCCTTACCATACGGCCTCCTTCTGTTTGTTGTTGTACGGATGTAAAGATATGGATGATTTCCCCTTGTTTGTCATACGGACTTGATTTGCCTTGTGCGATTTCGGCTTGTGTTGTACGGATTTATATCTTTTTTCCTTTGGCAATTTTATTTAATCTCAGGAATTTCCCCGCTCCCTGCAATTGCCTCTACCTGACACTTGTACGGATATCTTTAGCACTTGACACCATACAAATCTCGACCTTGTGCGGTTTCTCTTTGTCGTGTACGGATTTTTTCTCGAGGGCCTCCTTCACTTAGCCACTTGTACGATGATATCTACTTGTGTGGCCGTACAGATTTCTCCTTGTACAAATTTCACCTCGGCTTTGCTTTGTCTTCTAATCGTACAGTTTTGTCAGATGGGGTCGTACGATTTGGAGTGCACTTTATAATTTTTCGCCTTTTATAATTTTCGCCCAAGTTACGGCATACGCCTTCCATCGTACGGTTTATTGCTGACGGCAAAAAACTGTACATCAGTTCTCTAGTAATTTATATATATATATATATAAAACAATAAATTACCTCTTCAAGTCGTGAACTGGATTGCTCTGTTGCCACATTTAGTTTCGACCCGTTCACTGGCTCTCTGATTGGCTGGTCGTCCAAAGTTGATAATCTCACTGCTCCATTGTCCCCGACTTCTCGAATTTTGTACGAACCTAGTCATCTCACTTTAAATTTACCAGGTTTTATCTCATTTCGGCCATTATACTTCAATAACCATTGACCTAGGCTAAACTTCATCCGCCAAATGTGTTTATCATGCCATAGTTTCCGACATGTTGTGATGTTTTCACACATCACCCCATTGCAAATGGGGACCCCCTACTTTTTAGGCCCTCTTGGTCTTTTGGCTTTCGTTTTGGGGTCTTTTCACAACAGTCTCTTCGGTTTCTCTATTTTGCAAGTGTTTGGGGGTCAATTTGATCAAGTCTTTTTTTTGTTTGAGCAAGTTTGGTTAAGTCTAGGGCTCGTTTTGTCAATCTTAGGGTTTCTGCCTTTAGTCCTAGATTTTAGGGATTTCTTTTAGGGTTTTGGAAAAACTGAATGTAGAACTAGAGTCAGGACCCTTCAAGGAACCTCCCAGTAAAATTTGAGTGAATTATGAGCACTTACTATTTTTAGTAAGTTTCACTGCCTCCCTCCCGGATTGGTCTAATTTTGCCAAAAATCAAACTTACTATTTTTAGTAAGTGCTTTCCTGACCTATTTTGTCCAAACCCTAACATTTTGAAACACTTGGTATTTGGGAAAATCTATTTTTGGCAGGTTCTTCACAGGAAAACACTGAAAACTAAACATCCCTGAAGATGCTGAAGACTAAACGTTCCTAAAGATCATTTCTAAATCCGGAAGAGTCAGAAGGCAGAGAAGTTGGATCAAAAAATAAAAGGTTAAGTATGGAACTCCTGTTCCAGAAGTGGAAAGCATGCAAAATCTTCTAAGTTTGGAAATTCACATCAATCCACAAATGTCATCCTGATCTGGAAATGGCCTAAAATTTGATCCCACCTTTGAGTTTTTGCAGCAACATAATTTTTCTTTCTTGCCTCCACGAATAAGATCTCCTTTGCAGCGTACAAGGAGTTTTCCTCCTACTGCATAGCGGTCTCCTATTCCAAGTGAGGCGTCAAGTTTGCAAGTTGCAATTATCCCAATAGTAAGACATTTTGTAATTCCTCCGTACAATCCACCAAGTATGGCTGCCCAAGGTCCCTGGGGTACTATATTTGGTCCTTTTGAACCTTACGGCACTCTACATGACCTTGTACATGGAAGTGTCTTTTGAAAAGGAACTCCAAAAGGAAAGGCTTTCGCAAGCAGCTTATAACAAAGTCAATGAATATGGTTGTCTTTCTTCAATTCCCAACCTTTACCTACATCTGTGTTGGTTGTTATTTTGGTGCTCCTTTCATTTTGCCGAGGTATCCGTCAGATAAGATCATTGTGATGGATCTCTACAGACAGCTGATACATGTGCATGAAAGACAATCTGCATCGCACAAAGCCTGTCTCAAATTCCCTCAAGCCATAGGGAGGTATTCGGTACTCACTTCTCCTAAAGCTAAAAATATGGAAGAAGAAATGCAATGGGTCACCATGAAGAGATTCAAAGCTCGCGATGATTTTGATTATCGGGGAATGAAGAACAAGATTCAGAGAAATTAAGTACATGTGCATAGGTTGGAGGATGTATGGGCAGATTGCAGGGATGAAAAGGATGTCAGAAAATTTGCTTTCAGTCGTCTCACATTGGAGCAGATAGAGAATCTAGATTTGGCTAAGATCCCGGATACAATGGAGGATACAGATGATATTGTTGATCCTAGATATTACGAAAGTAATATTGCTAATACTCCCTTACCTGCTATTCGATGGTCACAAAAGGAAAACAAATGCATTTCTGCCAGGTTTGCTCCCATTATGGCGAACACAAATGCATGGTTGATGAAGAAGGGAATAAGGATGAAGCAACTCCCTGCAAGTTTCGGGGATGAAGAGGATGATGGTCTTGTAGGGAAAAGGTCAAAGTCTAGAACAAAGAATAAGCAAGACCTATAGGAGTCAATACCAATTTCATCTCCTAGATCCAAGGGAAAGGCTACAAAGTACAAATTCACTGTGAAGGGACCTAAGGGAGGAGAATCTTCTTCTGCTTCCCAAGTAACGCAGCAACGGGTCATTGAAGAACTTGCATCAGAGGAACCGGAAAAAGAACAAGAAGAGGGAGAGATCCTGCATGAAGAAGAAATACGTGATGTGGAGGAGTCAACTCTGCCGCTAGTTAGTACTTCCTCTACAACACCACAGGTTACTGCTTCAACACATATAATCATTCATTCCATTGATTCAGACTCAAATGAGGACGATCATGATGAAGAAGATGATGAGTTGAATATTGCAGTATCTCAAGGAGAGGATGATCATAAGTTTGTAACATCATCAAGCCTTCCCAGTTTTGATGATGTTCTAGCATCTATGATAGAATCCTATATTCTTGACTTTACGGAGGCAATGTCACAAATATCTCAAAATCAGCAATCAGTGTCAATTCCTAATATTACTATTACTACTGAGATCCCACCTCTTGTTACTACTACTCTTGCACAAACATCTCAGGTTGTCGAGATTACATCAACTAGTCAAGGTACCTCACGAGTACCTGCGTCTACTCAAGTAGAAACCACAACTCCACCACCACGATCAAATCTTCCCCCGTGGTTGGATATTGTGGCTCCAAAGAGAAAAAAGCAAGCAGTTTCTCCTGATGAATTTGACTTCGGACAGTTGGCTCCTACTAAAACAAAGATCGCCAAGAAGCCCAAGACTGTGTCCAGGATATTGGTTGACCCTGTTAGTAAAAGGAAATATGTTGAGGCCCTAGTACCTCCTTAAGATAAAAACAAGGACCAAGTTCAACCTTCAGACTATACAGTACAAACTTTGGAGTTAGGTACAGAAACACATGAGAGTGTTAAACAAGACTCTCAATCTACATTGAATTCCCTCGTGCGTAGACTAGATGAAGAGAGGGTTGAAAAGATAGAGTGGAAACAAAAATGCGAACAGTTGACTGGTGTACTTCTTAAAATAACTCAGTCATCACAGGAAGTGGAGCCCATAGTTTCTTTTGTGGATGGAGCAATGCTCAAGAAAGCAGAGGAAGTAGGCATCAAGGGTAGGGTGGTAGAGGAATGGATTGATCACTTGAAATCAGAAGGATCACATCTCCTTAGTTCTGCAGTCAAGCTCTTGCTGGATTTCGAAAAATGCACAAGTTCAGGTACAGGATGTACAGTCATTATTATCCCAAGAGATAGAAGAGCTTGAGAAAGATCTAGCATAGTGGGATAAAATGAGAGAATACAAGGTAGACATCTTTGTTGAGAATAATGTGGTACTGACTCGAGGTGAGTACATTCAAACTCAAGCAATGCTAGCACACAAGGATGAATTAACAAAGGTACTGGTCAAGGATTTAGATCAAGACAAGAAAGCATGTGCTGATGGAATTGTTGATATTTCATCAAGGATAGCCGAGTTGCCTTGCCAGTTATATGATAAGGATCAGAAGATTTTACCCAGTGATACTACTGAAAAGGAATTCTTTGCTATGATAAGCCAATTAGTTGATGGTGAATTCTCTTTGTCATCATTTGACAAGTTGATTGAAATCCAAGTTAACTTGGATGATTTTGCCTCCGTATTGAAGAAAGCTAAAAGAGCATATGTGAAAGTCGGAGACTCAATTTCCCGCGTTCACGCCATTGCCAATTCAACAACAGCGCTAGATAAATCCGAGATGCAAGCTACGCTCGTTAGATTCGAAGAATTCCAAAAGACCAACGAGGGGGAGAATGAATTATAAAGTGTCCTCATTGGCACTAAGTAGTTTTCATGTAGTTGCATTTTCCTTATTGCAAGTTTTCATGTAGATGCACTTTTATTTTATGCAAAAGTTGTAAACATTTAGGACTCTGCAATTGAATTAGTCAATTGCGCCCACTTTTTTCTCCATTCCTTTCCTATAGGAACCTCATTTGTAAATAAGGATCTTTTATAAGCTTAGCAAAACTCTACCAAATTTTGGTCTCAAGTGAAACTTTGAGTTCCCTTGTTTTGAAAATTGATCAAGAAAATAAAGAAGGCAATTTTATGATTCCAAACTTTGAGTTGGACAAGAATTGTTTTATATGAGTGAATGTTCTTTCGTCATTTACTTATATGTGTTCCATATTTTCTTGATGGTATTTGTATGTTTTATGTGAGTAAAGGAGCCTTTCAAGATGTAAAAATAGACTTTGAGCTATATTGCATATTTGGGAACTTTATTGTAATGCAGTGATTAAGTAGGAAACTTTGCACTACTGCTGATTACTTTCCATAGTTAGAAGTTATACATATATCTTGAATACTTTGAGCTGCAAGGTACTTTAGTTGTTAGGTCAAAGATAGTATCTTTATCTACATAAAACTTTGTGCTTGTGTTGATTTGGAGAGAGAAAGTTTTGATTATTGTATGTGATCGTAGTTGTTGTTGTAAAATGATTGTACCAAGTGAAAGGATACATGTTAATTCTGAAAAAAGAGAATTATACACCTTGAGCTTAACTCTAGAATTTACTTTCCAAATTGTTTGAAACATCAAGTTCTATCAAGGAACCCCCCCTTGATGAGAGGAGAGACTTTGTCTCAACATAGCTGTGTGTGAAATACATATTTTGTCTTCAGTACGTTGGTGACAAAATATTCACCCAGCACCGGCAGAGTACACCGTACCAAGCTTAAGAATCGTAGTAGACAATCGGCTCGGGGATGAAGAGAGCCTAAATGCCCGTCTTATGAACCTCGCACGGTTGGATGAACGACGAATGATGGCACAATGGGCCACGAAGGTTGCTCAACACCGACAGAAGTACTGGCACAACAAATATCTTCAACGGGCAAACTTTCATCCCGACTAGTTGGTTTTGAAGTACAATGGTCGCAACGAACTTCGACCCAGGAAGTTCAAAGTCCGTTGGTTGGGGCCTTATAAAGTGAGGGAGGTCGGGAAGAATGGAGCAATGAAACTTTGCACCCTGGATGATAATCTTATTCGTGATCCTGTAAACAGCTCCAAACTGAAACTCTATTGAAAACGCGATAAACCAATAATAGCAATCAACATGTTGGGCTATGCAACCAAGGGGGGTTGGACCATCGGCAGGCCCAAGGAGATAAAGGAAGATCCAGTGGTTGTCGCGGAGCCCTACATACGAGATGAAGATTAGGCCAAACCAATCACGTTCTTAGAAAAAGGATTGGCGGTGAAGCAGGTTGAAGGCATTACAGTATCTCAAATACATAAACACCTTACTAACGCCTACTTTGGTGACCCAGCAATGTGGATAAGGCTTGGTGGACACTAGAAGAAGAGGACCCCATATGAAGGACCTCATGAGGGGTACATTGCCTATGATATCGACGAGGAAGCCGAGGCACGGAGGAAGGAGGAACAGGCTGGGAAAGAGGTTGACCTAGAGGAAAAAATAGACTTGGAAGAATATGGCGCAACGCTTGGGCCATGCTTGAAGCCGGTACTCAAGGCAGAGGATCAATTCGTGGCAACAGTATATCCTAGTGAGCGAGAGGCGGGGCCCAACTCACTCTACCAAGTAATTCCCAATCCCGTGGGCCCACCCCAAGTTGATGGAGAAAAGGTAACCTAGTATCAATAGTATGGCAAAAGATACATCGATGGAAGATACAAGGGTGTGGGACCAGCACCTCTATTGGACAAAATTTTTGACCTAGAGTATATCGGTACATGTTGCCCAGAGGAATGGTATAGAAGGCCACCATACATGTGTGCTTGGCTACACAACTCGAAGATCAAAATGAGACACGAGGAGGCCCTAGAGGGATAAAACGAATAACTGAAGACAATGACTGAAGAAGAAACAAAAGAAGCTAGAAGTCGATTGGCAGGTGAAGAAGAAGAAGGTGAAAAGACAAAGCACCAAGTTGTGCATCCCAAGGAGGAAATCAAGTACCCATCGCAAAGATGTGGCACATTCAAAAATGGTAGTATGGACCCCAAAAAGTAAGCACGAGAAGTCAAAGGTGGGAAAATTCCAGTGGACCTTGAAGGTACGGCCAATGAAATTTAAACTTGCTTGGCCATAATCAGCCAACCTCTTCCAAGGAGAGTGTCGTGGGCTTTTCTCTCCAATGGGATGACCATGAAGTCAAGGAAGAAATGTTGTGTGCCAACCACAACCTTTTGTGCCATGAGCGTTCCAAGGGGTTTGATGTCGTGTTGGTCCGCACTGACAAGGTGGAATGTTGGTAGCCAGAGGGTTGGTTTGTCGAGATCCCTCCATGTCTCTTCTGGTAGTACGTTCATTTCGGAGCCGCCGTCAACAATGGTATTTGTTAGTTTTTGTCCCATAATCTCCATTTCTACTACCGCTGGCTTTTGGCCAATACTTACAGCGAGTAGCATGGGATTTGCGCCGGATGTGTCAGGTAGTTCTTTTGCCAGCGTGAGGTCCGTGGCAGACCTAACAGGTGATTTCGTCGCCGGCCTGTTACATTCCTGGCCGATGATATAACTACCAACTACATTTTGTGAGAGCCATCTTCAATTGCGGCATTGTCTGCAGAAGGTCGGATACCCGTACTGGTACGGTGGATGGTAAACATCTGTTTGATTATAGTTTTTTCGATTCTGACCAAAGTGGGGTACTGGCAGCCTTATGTGAGGTCTTGCATTCTTCTACCATCGCTTGTTCAACATCATCTTTTGCTTCACAAAGTCTTTCCTTCTTTGTACGAGGATCAAGATACATTGCCTTTTTGTTCTGCAACCTTGTAATTGTCAGTACCTCCTCGTTTGGCTCTTTGACATCCAGCATATTTACCCCTTTTGTTTTGGGCAATCAGTGTCCTCATGGTTCCCAGGACCACACACCACTTACACAACAAACTTTCATTGTTGTTTCTGCTCTTACACTCCCGAGCAAAGTGGCCCCACTCGTTACATTTCCGACATTGAATCATGGGTCACCCCTTCGCATCGTACTGGATTGTACTGCTCGTCGTGTTGTTATTGGATCGATTGTTCCCTCGCTGATTATTACGGTATCCTGGTGAAGCATCGGAGTTTGTTGGTGGTTTAGGTAGCTTGTTTGCCTTGGGTGAAGAGCACTTGTGTGCTCCATGTTTTCAAAGTGTATGAGCATTCCTTAGTGGAATGTCCAAGCACTTGATAGATGTCACAAAAAGTTTTCCTTGAACATATTCCCTTGGTATGACCTTCTACCTTGCAGTCGGTGCCCTAGAGTTCCTTACCCTCTTTGCTACTCTCCTTGTCAACCTTCAGTTCCTTCATCATCCACATCATGTCCTTCTGGAGGGTCTGTACGGTTTTGGACTCTCCATTGCTACTTCCATCCGTACTATCGTCATCACTCGCCCTCCTCTTTCCCTTTGATGTCTTATACTTGCTCTTGATATCCATCGCTCTGTTATAAGCTTCATCATATGATGGCAGAGGGACCACCTTCATCTTCCTTCTCTGGGGCAGTACAAGTCCTTCCACAAACCACCGTTTCTTCAATCTGTCAGCCAGTTCGTTTTTCATCTTACTCAATAATTCTTTCAACCGACGATTATACGCTCGAACACTTTCATTTTTTCTTTGCTTGGTGTTATAGATCTCAACCACGATCTCGTTGTCATCCTTGAGGAGTTTGAATTCCTCCTGGAAAGCCCTCTTTAGACCATTCCATCCTGCTTTGTGTTGGGCATCGAGGTCTGTGTACTAGTCAATGGTGATTCCCTGAAGGGTGGCGAGAAATGCCTTTAACCAGTAATCCCGGTCGTCCTGGCCATTTGCCTCCCAAATAGTTATGCATGTTTTGATATGCAATACGGGGTCCTTCGACCCATCTCCCGTGAATCTTGGAAGCTTTTGTCTCTCCAGGGTATTCTGGTTGTGGGCCATTGTTTTTGTCTGAAAGGTACTGTGTCCTGCCTAGAAGGTGTTGTGTGCTGCTTGGAAGGTACCGTATACATTCGACCAGATTGGACCGTTCTTCTCCGTAGGTGATCTTTCCACGCGTGTCCACCTTTTGCATCCTCCGCACCTTGGTCACCCTCGTTCCTATAGTCCCTCCTTGGGGTCTTTGGCTCCGGCCCTCCTATTTTTTATTGCTCCACGAGAGACAAATTTCCAATTCTATACAGAATATTTTCAAAAAGTTCAACAACTTCACCGTGTAGGTCCCGTACAAAATCTTTGTCATGTTCAGATTGTTCTGATGGACTACTTCCAGCCTTGGTTTTGGGTTCTACACTCGATGTTGAGTGGGCAGCCTAGTTAGCGAGATCTTCCTCCGCTACGTCTAGAAGTGGTAGGTTTCTGGCAACCTCTACCAAATGCTTCCACATACCCGGTTTCTGCCTCTCCCAACTTCGGCTCCGACTCACACTTCCACTCTTGCTCTACCTTTCTGGACTCCTCGAGCCTTCAACAATCTCCCTCAGCTGACGTCTCCATTCACTTTGCTCTTTGATACGTAGGGATCTCCATACTAACCCCTCGTCTACCTCTCGATTAGTACCAATACACCATCGGTCTTTATTTGGATGTAGGGGCATTAATTGCCTGGGGTATGGCATCTGCTCGTATCCATCTCCTCCTCTTCCCTACGGTTCCATTCTTCGTACCACTACAGTATTTGCTATTGACGACATTCACGGTTGGTTTCTTACCTCTGTTCTTGTCGTTCAATGAGGTTTCGTGCCCATAACCTTGGAAGGCTCTTGAGAAGATCAAATACGGTCAGGTTGACTGTGAGTTCGCCACGTATCGTGCCTTCAGGGACCGCTCTCTCTCAAGCTTCCCTCTGCACGTACTGGGTAACCAAAACCTCCCACAGGTCCACCAAATCCTCCGTCAGTTGATCTTCCTGTGCTTCCGCTTGGGTGACCCCTTCATGTGTATCATTGTCTGTAACAATCAATTGTTGGTTGAATGGTCGGCCCATCAATGCCTACCGCCTACCACCATATTATCTTCAGAATCCGAATCAGCAATGGCGCCAAAATGTTTACTCCCTTAAGTGTCAATTTGAATTACAAAGCAACAGAATGGAAATATATAGATAATATTCATAAAGCAATTAACCGAACATCACAGAATCACATAGGCCAGAAAGATATTTCTTTTATTGCATTCAGTAAGATGGATGTACAATCATTACTACTGTTGGGGTTCCTTACAATCACATTTATACTACTTGGTGGTTGGCGGAGGTACCAACTGCCAACTACCCCTACAAAACCCCTTCGGCCAGTTAATTACATAACAAAACATAACAAAAAGTATTATTCCGTTTTTCCGCCTAACACCAATTTGCAGGGATTTCATTTGGGCTTCAAACAAATCAGTTTTGAAGTGATTTTCTGGTTGTGGCTGACTAAGGTGTCTTGTCGCTAGGACGGCACCTTATTGGGCGCATTCAAAGCAAGGCAAAGCCATTACCCTTGTTGTTTGGTATTGGTTGTTTAAGTTTTTCACCACCGATACAGATAAGAGGCAATTTTGCTGAGAGTTTCCAAGCTTTTTTTGAGATTTTGAATCAAATTTATGAATGAGGTGCTTTCTCGTGACGCTGAACCCTCTTGGACAGCTTTGGAGCCCAAGGAAAGCACTACAACTGCTATTTAGTGTTGTTACCGATCAGTTTCATCCTCTATAGTGGAAAGGGCAGTTTTAATTGCTGGATTCAAGGGACTTCAGGGTTTTGTAGAGTAATTTTTTAAAGTCAGCTACCTAGTTGTCTAGCCGACCCCTTTTGTAATGTCCCCACTTCCTGAGTGACCTACCAGGATGGAGATTCACCTGTCATTCATCTCCACAAGTGAATTTAGTGGCTGGAGATGAGTTGCTTACCAAAGGAAGTTCTATACTTAGTCATTTTTATGACTTTGGTAAGTTAATAAAATAAAGTTATAAAAGTTAGTTTATTCTAAACTTAGAAAAAGTAAATAAGTTATAAGAAGTTATTAAACAACTTTATGTTTTCACCATGGCACATTTTCCAAAGTTGTTTATTAACCAAAAGTGGCCCCACTTTAAGGACTTAACAACCCTCATGGTTGATCGAACTTATTAGAGGAATGGAGATTCTAAAGGAATCTTTGAAAGATGCCAAAAGAGGTCGAATTAGGGTTGAAGATGAATATAGGTGTTGGGAGATGTTTGGAGATTATTATGTTTTATTTTATTTTGTGAATTTATCCATCTTCAGCAGGTCTGCACGGTTTGTAGAGGTCTGAGATTAGATTGGGGGTGGAAATCTCTAATTTGTAGGTGTTTGCACGGAAACCCATACATCTCTAGTTGGGCGGCATCATTTGGAGCCTCATAATTGGCATTAATAATAGATCTGATCCACTTAACGGGTTATTACAGCAGAATAATTGCATTTATGGCAGCTGTACCTCTCCAGGTAGTTGGTCGTACCACCTAAGGAAGCCTCTAGCTTCCATTAAATAAACAGAGGGGTTTTGACTCCTCCATTTGTGTGTGAATTCATTGTTGGGGTATAAATAACTAAATAAGTGATCACAGTTGGTTTGGTGTGAAGGAAATATCAGATTTGGGCAGCAGCAGCAAATCATTGAGGAAAAGAGACATAATTTGGGGACCTTGCCTGGCAAGAATTTGGAATTCCAACTGGGTCTGAATAATTCTTCAATATTAGTTTTTGGTAACTACCCTAGAGTTAAATAAAGTCATTTGCAGACATTAGTAGCAGCTGGAGGTGCTTGGTTCAGTCACTGCTTCATACCAGGCTCAAACTCCACCCTCAAACCCCAACGTTGGACTCCTGGTAGGCCTTGAACGGCTTAATTCTATCAAGAATCCTCTTTGTTATTTATTTGTACTTGCTGCAATTAATAATCAGAAGTCTGGAAACTATTATCAGTTCTATATTTATTGTATTGCATTTATTATTTTCCATGTATTGTCAAAAATCTAAAAAACTACAAAAAAAATTGAAAATACAATAAACTTTCAAAAACACTTTTCGCTGGTCAAAGAATTTGCATTTGTAAACATTCAGCAGTTTGGATAAGAATTCTAGTCAGAGATCTTTCACCTTTCTAGGCCATATTTGGAGCTAGAGATACTATTTTAATACTGTCCAGCCTTTGGGTTGCAAGGCTCTATCATTGATAGCAGTTTATATAAATATTTCACCATATTTCAAAGGGTTGGGGTGATTACCAGTTTTACCTAGAAATGTGTTTCCACCCTAAAAGCACACATTTCGGAAACAGAAATGGTTTCGGGTATGGGGGGGACGGCCGGAAACGTTTCCAAGTCGTCCTCTATCAAGCAAATTTTTCAGAAACTGTCCTGAAAAACTCGGAAATGGTCAACAATGTGGTCGGAGACCGTTGATCATCCCCTTGACAACTGGGGATGACCAAGCCATCCCCCAACCATTCCGAGGACGAACGGCCGTTTCCAACGGCTAGAGGGATTAAAAAATAATTTTTTTTATAAAATCTATTTTTTATATTAAAATGCTAACTAAAGAGATGAGCGATATTTTTTATATCAAAGTGAAGCAATATTTTTAATATCAAAGTGAAGCGATATTAATCAATGGAATTAATAATTTAATATCGATATTAATCAATGGAATTAACAATTTAATATCGATATTAATCAATGGAAGCGATACGAAATATGATATCGATATCATATCATTTTTTATATGATATTGATATAATATCAATAATTTTATAATCTAGATTCTGATTTATAAATGTTATTATGTTGCTATGGTGGATGTTTACTGTGTTACAATGTTATATAAATATAGAATTTGTGAATATATTTAAAATTTCAGATTTCCATATATATATATAGCCATCCCCTTTCGTCCCCTACTCCAGGATTAAAAAACATCTCGAAAACCCATTTCCTGGTTCCCCCATCCCGAAAACTCAGGGTAACATGGGTGATTACAAAAGCAAACATCAAAAGCAGACCAGTCTGAACCAGCTCTTAAAGAGGAGGGTTTCCTAAGGACAAACACTCAGTTATTGAAGGCAAACTTCTACATCTAGAGCGCCTTGAGAAGACTTAAACACATGGAAATAGTTTGGGAGTGGAAAAGATAGATTTGCAGCTGCTGCAACTCATTTTCTGAGTGACCTATGTGGTTGCCACCTTCAGAATCAGATCTGCAAACAATTCTTCCAGTCCATTCTTCTTCTCTTATTTGCCTTGTAAAGGGATAATGCTTCATACCCTAACTTAGATCTATCAACGGATATGTTCCCTTCCAATTGTACTTTCGAACTCTAAGTAGTTAAGATTAAATCATCAGTAGTTTCAGTCTGACTTCTATATCAGACCTGAAACTTTTGTAATCAGATCTATGATAGTAATAAATTAGTTTATCTAAGGTTGAGTTATCATATCTCTTGATTGCAAAATAGAAGTACGTGTTGCTATTATTGATTATACAATGAAAAAACTCTCAAAACATCATACAATCACAAAAAATCAGTGCATCAGTTCCAAACCAGAATTTAGAGGCAGTTCATAGTGCCCCACACCAGGGTGGGCCATTACAAAACATGTTGCCAATGCACAAGAAAAACTTACTTTTAGGTGTGATTAGGTTATTTTTTAATTATCTGTGGCATGTACAGCTAACAACATGTGCAAGAGTGAGGAGTGCATACCTATTGATGTGTTTTTTATGCACAAAACATTTCAGAATAAAGTACCAAGGTAATTTACCCTCTCTTGAACAAAATCACCTCAGATGCTAAGAATGAGATCAACTAAAATGATTCCAAGGTTTCTACATGTTAGGTCTTGACGAGTGGGTAACTCAATGGTCGATGTGAAATGCTGTGTTCACTTGGGGACTTACGCAAATGTTTGGATTATCATGAATGATGCGGAATAGGTGTGCTGACAACTTAAGATTTATCAATATGGCTCTGGATTTTACTTCTTACTAAAAAAGGGACAAAAGGAATAGGGTTTAGGAAATCTATTCTAAGCCTAGCAATGTAAGAAATGATGAATGGATTTAATGGAATCAAACTAAGCAAGGTCTCGCAATCAGGTATTGACACAAGCTTAGTGCAATCGTCTAAGGTATACTTAAAGATTTTTAGGCCATCACCATCAAACGTTGACACCATCCAAGTTGATGCTTGTCAAGGGACGCGTAATAGTTGAAGTTAAGCTTACTTAAATTCCAATTGACCACACAAGGCGCACTTACCAGCGGCAAGAGGCTAGTGGTATGGATTAAGGATTCCACACAAATAAATTCAACAAATCTTCCACTCAGTCTAACATACATGAAAATTAATTCTAATCTAAATTCTAATCTAACTTGGAGGAATTGAAAACCATGAATGCAAATACAACACTTGAAGAGAAAAATCACCAACAATTGAACAATGATAAGGATTCAAATAGCTATAGCATATACCAACAACTCTACAAAAACTCTCCCTTACAAATGAGAGACAAGGAGGCATATATAGAGTCTCTTACAAAATGGATGGCCAAGATCAATGGCCGAGATCATGCCAACAAAACCCTAGAATTGCCCTAATTAGGGTTACATCAAAAATGGTGCCACCAACATATGGCCCAATGAAAAGATACCTAGTCATCAAATAGGGAATCTTCCAGAAGATTCCTCCCTGCATCTCTCTCTCTCCTAGCATACTCCAAGAATCTAGCCAATACTGAATCTAACTCTTCCATGGAAATGCTAGGCAAGGTATCCTGTTGTAAATCAATCAGGTCCAGTGAGTCCGAACAAGCATTCAAAGTATTCTCCCATTCTGGCATGAGCTTTTGCGAACTATGAACATGAATCAACAAAGAGACCAAGTCATATATCTGACTCTTCTTCAAAGAGTCCAATTGGCAAAAATACATAAATTTCATCTTGTCTCTTAATTCGGCTAAGTGTAAACCACTAGCATCACTAACATCAACACCCAATAATTCCTCAATCGAGACAAGGATCTTCATCTGAATGTCCTGAATTAATCCTTCCATCTCTATACAACTCGACTGGGCATTCTCATAAGTTGATTTCTTCACGGCTAATGAACAATACCAACCATGGAAATCGTATTTGTCTCCATTGTGCACAATGTTCTCACTGACCAAGGTGGAATTAGGAATCTTCTTCAAAGCCTGGAGGCGTGGAATAGTCTTGTCTTGGATAGGCCAGAATTCTTTCCAAACCCCCTCCAAATACTAGATTTTCAATACAAGCCCTGTTGTCCTATCATATGCATGGACAAACTGAGTGAGGAAATCATTTGCCTACTTTCTTGTGCTCTCAATCCACTTTTCCACCTCCGAGTGTGTACCTCTCGCTACCTCACAGTGTGAATGTATTCCATGGTCAACTGCAACAATAGGGGAAATAAGGGTGGGATTTCCACGCCTTGTCCCTGCAATATACTCTCTGAGTCTAATATTCTCTTCTCTGTACCTTTCTTTCTCCGCAACCTCTATGTCTAACCTTGCATCAATTGCCTTGAGGTTTTCACCAACCTCATGAAATTCTTGCTTTCTGGATGTACGACCAAGGGCAACAGAAGTGATCTGGAAATCCATAGGAATATCCATGTCCGCTGTCACGCCTGCAATAGGAACAACAATCTGCACAATCCGCATTCCCGTCTCATCTCTAGCTATGTGCGACAAAATCTCCGCTCTCTTGGGCTCCTTCTCCTTAGCATTCCTAGCTAGGTAGTCATCAATATCATCAATAGGCTGTACCTCTATCATTTGTTTACTTTTCTCCATACTTCTCATCAGCCATTCAGGAATAGTGGCCATCTCCATACCATCATCGAGATATATTTCTCGATCAAGTCCTCAAAATGCCGAGATAACATCATTATCATCAAGACTATTCTTGGTCCAATCATATACCTCATTTCCAAACTAACTTCCAAAAGGACAGTAGGGGATTCCGGCTAGTCAGTATTCTCATCAGGAGGTGCAGATGTCGCTGTGGCATGTAACTCCTGAATATTCTCTGGTAGTATCACTGTGTTGGAACACTGTTGAGTCTCCTTGTTATGTTCTGTTACTTCAATCACTTCGATTGATGAGACACTGGGAGGGGGTGAAGGAATGGTAAGTGGAGGAATGATAGTCTTCTGTTTCTTCTTCACCTCCTCAATCTTCTTCCCTCTGGCCTTGACTTCTCCTGATGTGTTCTTCCTTCTCTTGGGAGCTTGACTCTCTTCGTCTGCATGAATCCTGACATCACTGACAGTCCTCTGATCATCCTCGAAAGTAGACTCTTCTGGCTTCATCCTTTCATAAGTGAAGGGAACACCCATGTCAACTAACTTATTCATTTGTATATCCACCCATAGGCGGGAAAAATTCAAGACCTCTCTCATCAATATATTCAGGTCAATCTCTTCTGGCTCTGACCAATTTGGCATTAGGATTGCCTTCTTCATTTCATTCTCATACTGTGGATGTGTATGATCTCTATCATCTAATACTTGATCAGGAATGAGGAAAAGTCCACACTTCCTCATAAAATCCACTGACATTCTGGACCACATTATTCTCTTCACTGCTTGCTCGTCCATCAGGTTAGCCCAATAATCTTCTATGTCAATTTTGTGAGTGAGCTTCTCTCCCCTGATCCTTCCGACCTTCTTGTCTGGATTGAATCTTTCTCTTTTCTTGTATGTAGCAAATCGATAGAATGCAAGCTCCTCACTCGCAGTGTTGGCCGCTATGGCAGACTGGAAAACCTCTGACGGCTTCCCAATTGAAATAGGGAATGTCATGCATGTTATGTGCTTCTCTCTCTGAATAACATTGAACTCTAGAAGTTGTCTCACCACTTCCAACAATATCGTTCTGTCGGTCGGATACCTAGGAAGTCTGTAGGGTTCAAATTGAAACCCATGAATCCTGAGGTATGTGAAAGTGGGAAACTGTATATACCACAATCCATACTTTTCTATTAACTCTGTTGCTTCCTTGGACAATCTTCTGTGGATTCCGCCTTGCAGCATCCGTGTGATGTACATAGTGAATGCATCATTCACTCTTTTGTAGTCTTCAATTCTATAAATGCTCAGCTGGGGGTACCATTCATGACTCCAAAATTGTCCTTGCCCATTCCCAATTTCACCTTTGCATATTAATCCTCTGTATGAAACAAACCATGCAAGCAGGTACACCAAGTAGGAAGTCATGGCGAATGACTTGGACCGCTCTACATTCCTCAACTGAAAATCCAGGTTGTCACTTATAATCTTGGACCAATTCACTAGCGTTCCTCTAAGACAATCCTGGATGAAGTAGAACATCCATCCATCGAATATTGCTCCTTGCGGCATCCTCATCACTCTGTTGAGTAGGAATATCAAATCACTATATTCCTCCTTAAAATCTATGCACATGAGTGTCTTAGGAGCCTTGGAATGATGAGACCTAGGCTCAATCATCCATTCTTTGTTAATTAAATTATTGCATACACCCATCTTCTTCATGTATCTTTCTGCATAATCCTCCTTGGTCACATCATGTTTGTTCTGTGTGGAATTCCAAACACCTTTGCAATAGCATCCTCAGCAAGGTAGGCGATGACAATGCCCTTAGGAGTCTTGATCATTCTTGTGAGCGGATCATAAAATCGTGCACACTCCAGGATAAGCTCACTGCACTGTATGGATTGTGGAAATCCAGTGGCATGGAAAATGCCACTCTTCATAATATTCGCATATGCTAGGAAAGGAACTTGATCTCCGACTCCGAACATCCGACGCTGCATCTGGTCGAAGTCTAGGAAATGCATGTTTGTATCAATGATCTCCTTCCATCTGGATGAAATCTTAAGCTCTGGATAAAATCTAATCTCTAGCATCTTCAATAATTATTTTCTTTCCTTACATTCAGACTTTGACATCGCACCTGTACGAATCTTGAAGTTAGACTTAGGAAAATAAATAATGTTCTTTTAATAAAATTCCTGACTTTCTAAATATCTAGCTAATTTAGAGCATGGAGTCAGGAAAATAATCCATACACTTGGTAAATTTTAGCAATTAAGTTCAAAGTGTAACAACACTAAGGCATGGAAGCCTTCCATAAAATTCATGAATACCTCCTTATGCTTAGAAAATATGCAAGGTAAAATGCAAAGGAGTATACCGAATTAATGATGACTAAGGAAAGATGTGAAAGGTTGTGTTTTCACACAATGTATGTCTGAAGACACCTTCCGCAGTCAACAATGTAGGTCAACAATTTTGAAGACAACCTGAAAATCAGACTTTTAAAACATGTTGCAATCTTAAAAAATGTGCATAAACTCGATAAAAATCAGCTCGAATGATGAAAATAATCATATTCAGGAATGTAAGTGTGGCTGGTAAAATTTTTATTTCTGAGGACAAGTCTGAAAATTGAATACTTCAGACTTTCCAGCACCTTGCAAAGTAGTTAAAAATCCCTGAAAATGATAAAAAATGGCTAAGGAATCAGCTCCAAGCAAAATCGCCAAAATGGTTAGGTGGCTGGAAATGAAAATTTCTGAAGACAACCTCCTAACAATGGAGTTTTTAGAGCTGCAACATCGATAAGATGGTCTGAAAATGCATAGAAAACTCCATAAAACACCTCCAAATGCAAATCGCCTAAGTTGGAATTGGCTGGGCAATAAAATCTTAAGTCTGAAAATTAATGGCAGCCATTAATGGAGGTCAAATCTGAAGCAAACCTCAGATCTGGAGCGAATCAGCAGGCTGGAAATGATGGCAGCCACCAAGCATGAATAAAAATCCACCAAAATGTGGCACAAAACACCTCTCCAAGAAAAATCGAAATTTTCCCAACTATAGCGCCATACTAAAATTCTGAAAATGTCATCAATGGTAGCCTTGATCTGCAACAATGGAGGTCTAGAACAGCAAGCAAAAAATGGAGGAAAATATCGCCCAAGTCTCCAAACACAAAATCGCCAATTTTCACCAAAAATTGCCAAATTTGGAAAAATCGCCAAACTTAGCAAAAATCAAAATTCTGGAACTGGTCTTTAATGGCAGCAAGGGGAATAGATCAGCAAGCTGGAAAAAATCCTCAACCCAACACTTCACTTCAATCACTTGCTAAAATTCACCCAACTTGGATAAAAATCACCTTTTCATGGAGACACCTGGCAGAAATAATAATAAAAAAATGCTAAGGCTCCTCTCTTATACTTGCTTTCACCTCTCACTTTCACCACACAAGCAATGTGGGATAAAACACTTGCTTAAATACTTGCTTGGTGAAAACCTAACTTGCTTCTAGAAGGTTCAAATATTAAATGATTATTGCAAGTTATTAAATTTTGCTTTTAAAATTTTAAATAATCGTTAATCATTATTTAAAAGCAATTAAATGGGGCTTATTTATTAAAATATTGCAATTTAAGTCAAAATTAAGCCTCCAGGGGAAAATCGACTTAGGTTGGGATTGAAAAATCCCTTTAAAAATCATTAAAATTGCCAGAAATTCCCCATAAGGAAAAATCGATGGCAGTCTGGATTGAAAAATTCACACTCCAAACTCACTTAACTTGGAAAAATACTCCCTGGTGGAATTTCGACCTCAATTTGGATGAAAACCCGGACTCAAAACTCTTCAAAATACTCCCAGTGGAAAATCGATCCCTGTTTGGATGAAAATCCGGACAAAAATCCTTACAAAATGCTCTTAGGGGAAAATCAACCTCTGTTTGGATGAAAATCCAGACAAAAATCCGCAATCAATTGTCACAAAAATCCTGGTGGAAAATCGACCCAAGCATGGAATCATCCTTAACGTTGTTCGCACTTCAATCTGCACTCCAGTCCACACTCCTGGTAGAAAATCGATGGCAGTCTGGATAAATCCTGACACTTAGCCAAATTTTAGCACTCCCAAGGGAAAATTGATTTGGGTATGGATAAACAATGGGAGAAAATAGTAGCCAGTATGGATTCCAGGGGAAACCCATGTGTAGTGTGGATTTTGAGTGGGGGAATGGGTTGGGTAGTCTGGAATGTGAGGGGAAAAACACCTCTAGCATGGAATTTGACCCTTTAACCCTTAGAATATGGATTTCCCTTAGGATTTTATCATTTTAACCACTCAAAATCACTTAGAAACTTCAAATTTAGACTGGACTTAGGCAAATTTTCCAAAAATATGAGCAAAACGCTAGGAAAATATTGGAATAAAGTGCGAAATCATCATAAATAATACCTTAGGAGCGAGAAAACAACTCCAAAAGGTTTGTGAATACCTTAGCACTTTAAAATCACTAATGTGCATGTTCAAAAACACATTAATGCTCAAAGGGTCAACACTTAGGCAAAATTTTAGGATCACTAAAATATCAACGTTTGCAACTTGATCCTATTACTTCAAAAATGCTAGACGGCACTAGGCGTGATCAAAACTCCGAGACTCGGGCACGGGAAACGCAAAATTGCCCACTAAGCAGCCAAAACCCTAACCTAACAACGCAGAAAGCCGACAAAGAGGGGGTCCTCGTTAGCAATGGGGCGATGTGTGAAAAGGTCACAACAATACCTAGTGCAAAAGAACTTAACTTTGGGCGAGATTTGGTTCCTTCTGAATAATTTTCAGCATGTACAACCAAAGACACATGCAAAAGCAAAAGAGAGCATACCCAAGTTTGTCAGGTCATCTTTTCAAAATAAAGAGAATTAATTGAGGACGTATAGCCTATTTCTTGTTCCCATAGGCTAAGAGATAAAATAAGAAAAATAATTTAATAATTATATTTTAAGTTGGGCCCAGTCACTTTATTTTGAAAGGACAAGTTCAATATTATTATTAATTTAATAAAGTAGCCATCTAAATGAGAGGTTATAAGGCCTATATAATATTTTATTTAGAAGAGTGTTTTAACACTTGGAAGGAAAAGAAAATTCAAATTAAGGGGCCAAAGTAAATTTAAAAAAGGTGGGAGAATGGATCAAAGGGAACATCCAAGTTTTTGTAATCAAATCCTTTTCCAAACACTTGTGTTCATTTTCTCATCAAGGGCGAAAACCTTCTTGGTTTTGATTTGGGATTGGAGGATGAAACCCCTCTTGTCAAAATGAGTTGATTCTATCCCATGATTTCATTTATGCTAAAAGTTCACAATTTATTTTTAGTTTCAGTTTGCTACATTCCCGCTACAGTGATCGGTCATTGGGTTTTGTTGATTAAATATATTTAGAATTTTTTTATTAAGCAAAAAAGAGTTTCAGCCATTTCCAGACATTATAATTGTTCCTTGCTGTTGTCATACATCTTCTATTTGTTGTACTTTGTGATTGGTTGTTTACTGCAGCTTTTGTTAGTTGAAATCAGAGTTAAATATTGTTGATAATTGAGAGTTTCTGCTATACCTTTCCTACTGCAATATAAATTGTATCATTTGGATATGTAAGAATTTCATACTTCATTGCTACTATTTATCTGCTAGTTGCATCTGCTGTCATATTATATCACCATTAATTATTGTCAGATCTGTTGCTTTGATGTATGAAGGTTTCTGTTATTAATTTCTGAATTTAAGTACTGCTGATCAGCGCTAAATTACTAGAGTTTGGCATCCACAACTCATCATTTCATATTTATTTTGATTTAATAAAATTGCATATTTCCTAAAATTCGCAGCTAGGGACATTACAAAGTTGAATAGCAAAGATCTAAGAAAAAGAAAAAGATATGCAAGAAAAAGAGAGGAGCTATTTAAAAGAAGAAGAGGAACATGGAATAGGCTAGTAGGCATTTTAGAAAAGCCCTGTTTTGTTGCTACAAGAAAAAATAGCCAGAGGGAGGCAGCTCATGAAACAAACAAAAGAGATCTTTTGTTTGGATCATGTGCACTCATGTATGAAAAAAAAAGGAGCTCATATAAAAGAAAAAGGACTATTTTGCAAGTGGAAAAGCTTTTGTCTCTCGAGAGACTATACCATAAATTGGGATGCCACCCATACTAAAGGAAAACTAAGAAAAGTTAATATCTAGAAATAGGGGAGATTGCCATTTGGAGACCAATGCGTGTTCACAGATCTCCATGACTTTGAGAAGAGCCTCACCGCCAATTACAACAGTCAAGGAGATTTATTCCCTCATTTATACTGCTAATGCTTAATGTATCGATATCTGAAACTTGATATACCAGGACAACAAAAGAGAGACGCTTCATCCCTGTGCAAATTGTCATATGCAAATTCTCTTTGTGTGTGCATCAAGAACACTACTTTATGTTGACTACTTGAATTGATTTAACTACACTAACTATCATGGCTTGCCCTTTGTTATAAAAATCCATCCTAGTTTGCGGTGCAACTGTTCGCTGCACAGTTGGTTTTGTAATGCCCCGCTAGGAAACCCCTAAGGGTTTAAGTTAAAAACACTCAAATAGAGTGTAAATATATATATATTTTTTTAATAATAATTAAGAGTGTTCATAATTAGACACAACATTAAGATACATTGAAGTTATCCGACAACTTAGATATCACAGCGGAAGGCTATATGATCCTAAGAGGTTTCCCAACGCGATTACATAACCTTACACCTAACTCAACTTGCGTCATTAGATCCATTAAACTGGATATCTTAATTTCGAGATAATGCATAGATCTTGATTATATGTGTGTTCAATGGTTTGACATCTTATAATTTTAGGAAGCGTTCATTTACTTTGGTGGTTAGGAGGCCATTGAGAGGTTATTTATTCAATGCTCTTAAATTCATAATTTCATTTAGAGGCCTCCAAATAGTTTCCAAGCGTTTAAAATAATGAAGTTTATTCAATGGGTTTAGGGTATTCATTCACAATCGATATCATCCTTTAATATTAAAAGCATGGTTAATCAGACGAGATTCATTCATTAAGGGTTAACTACAATTAATAGAGTGAGGCCCTTTCATTTGATTTCATGCATAGCCAACTAATGAGTTGCAGTTCTTATATGAGAGATAAAATGTGAGTAGCCATAGAATTCATTGAAGTTTTATTAATACTAATAGATGGACTAATTTCATTACGGTGGATATGCATTAGGGCACACGAGAGCATCCTTTAAATTAAAATATCGTTAGCTAGATGAAATTCTTCATTTCAAGATTTGAATAATAAGACCATAGTGATGTCCTTCTATTAGGATTTAAATACCATTATCTTATTGCATATTACTCTTTTTGGTTATATGAAGTTAATATGAGAAGGTACATTTATTAAGATTAAGATTTAAACAACTATACCAAAACTTCCCTTTTTAGTTCCATTTTAGCATCCATAAGAGATTCTTTATTTAAGGTTACAAATATAGATACTAGTTGAGTTCACCCTTGTATGAAATTAATCTGATAAAGATTATTTGTTAAGATTAAAATGTAAACAACTAAGTAAATTCATTTGATAAAGTGAATTACAATTAACATGGCGATACTCATTTACAAAGGTAAGAAGGTAAATAACTATATGAGATTCATCCTTTAGATTTCAATTTAGAAATTAAAACATTAATTCGAACTTGCTACCCATTCACATTCGTTCGACTTACATGCTTAAAACAAGTTAATCCAATGATGTAATCTAGCAAGATTCTTTCCACTATTATAACTTTATTTAACATATTTTAAATACTTTGCCATAATCATAATTTACATTGTTTTAGGAACTTAAATAACTACATTTGTCCAGATGAATGATGTTATGCACTTAGATTTGAAATTCATTAAATTTCCACCATACACTTATACAAGAGTACAACCATCCATGACAATTTAAAGCATAAAACAAAGTAAGCTAAAAACATCGCATAACACAGATATGATCTCGGAGTTCACCCCTAAAGGGCTACATCTCCGGGTCTGCTCAACTGCAAGACTCCTTTGGAATTATATCGTTAGGAATACAAAATTTATAAGTCTTTACATCTTTGCCTCTTAGGCGAACTCAACCAATAAACAATAGACACCCCATTCGGAGTTTACATAATGATCCCTCCTAGAGTGGATCCAACTGAAACACTTCAAAGCAAAAAACAAGGATTTCTTAACTGGTGGTACCCTAAATGGATACTTGACCGACGTTGGTCAGACAACAGCAATCAAATGACGGTGACCCAACATACCTATCTAGGCCGTGCTATTATGACAGACCATCAAATTCCCAAAATAATAAGCCATGCTCAAGCGTAAACGGTTAAATACTACATTTTCTGAAGTTGACTCAAAAATTTGAACAGATTATTCAATCCTTAGTCACACACAGATGACAAGTTGGTTTTACAAGAACAATCTAGCCCCTTCTCTGATTACACAAAAAAATTACCTTTTTACTATATAGGAACAAAATAATTTAAGAGTAAATAAAGAAATGAGGGAACCATTTCCGAGCTAAATGAAGCTTCTACTGCATACATAAAAACAAATTAAGGACTACACCACCATCCGATTTACTAATTAGCACCTTAACGAGAGTCCCAACATCTCCCTACATAAAGAATTTAAGCCTAAATGTACATTTCAACATTTGAAGAGATAATGAAAATCATTTCCATATTATATTTCAAAGGAAAAGCCCATATAAGTCATCAAAGTATATATACTAATTACATGTTACCTATATTAACTTATATTTTAACATATCTATTTATCTTTTTTTTTTTAACATTTAAATTAGAAAATCATTACTTATTAGGATGTACATCTCAACTCAAATTTTAATATTAAATATTGCTTATAATATATTTATATTAATAAGCATCTTTTTTTTTGATTGTATAAAATAAAGCAAACTAACATCAATTTTTAACTTACCAAAAAAAACTAATTAATGATTAATAAACAACAGCTAATACAAAAAAAAAAAAATTTAAAAATTTGTATCGGCCAAACCCTAGCCAATAGGAACTGCGGCCACCATGACGGGCGCAGCCCGGGGTTACTGCATCCGCCATGGGGGACGCAGTCCTTACGGCTCCCCCACACAGTGGTGCCAGAAGGGGCTGCGGCCTCCAAAGGAGACGCAGTCCCCTTCGGCCCCCACTGTGTGTGGGCGCCGATAGGAACTGCAAGCGGCGCGCGGGGAGGGGCGGGTTGAGCTTCGGCTCCCCCCCCGAAACCCCAAATTTGTTATTATTTTCTTTTTTTTTGTTATTATTTTTTTTTGTTAATATATGGTCCAATTCACAGTCGGATTTAACCATTAAAAATCTTTTAGAAAAAAAAATAAGTATATAACCAAATAACGAAATCTCCCAACGTTAATATTTGTTTGTTTTCATTTTTTTTTTTATCACAGACCCATTCTTTTTTCTTTTTTTTCTTCAGATTCTACCAAAATCTCCATTATGGGAAAAAAATATTTCCTATCAAGTTTAACAAACCCCAAAATCCATCAAGAACAAGGATTTGATTCAAGAACAACCAAGGTTGGGAGAAAACTGAAACTAAGCCTCAAAACATTCATGGGTAATACTATTTTTTTGTATTCAACAAACAAATAAAGGAGTAGATTCAAATCCTACCTTATAACGCACTCCGGGCAAGAATCTGATGAAGAGCTCCACCTGCAACTCCAAGCAAGAGAACTCCATTTTCTCCCCCCATTTTTCCCACCTCCATTTTTTTTAAAAACATCCCCCAAAAAAGAGAACCCCCAAAATGTTTACAAAACTAGGTTAAAAAGAGAAACCCTAATTTTGCCCTAATTTTCAATTTCGAAATTAGGCATTTATTTTTTTTAAATAAAACAAATGAAAATCCAAATGGAAGTCATTCATTACCATTATCTATTACATCTTATTTGTTTTCCTTATTAAAATTAAAATGCTTCTATTTCTTTTTGAGTTTTAAATTTTTTAATTCCTCAATATTAATTTTAGGCCTACTTTTATATTTCGGAACTATTGACCGGGTAAGGCGTTTTGATTAATTTAATTTTCTAAAAATCAATCTTTTTATACTATATCAACTATACAAGTAAAAAGGAAATAATTTCTTTTTAAGTAATGAAATTTACCCTTTTTTCTTCCAAAATGCGAAAATGAGTAATTTATTTCTATTTCTCAATTGACTTTTAAATTTTTCCTTTTCAAAATGCATAACTCATTAAATTCATTATTTTCGAATTTAACTATTAAATTGACTTGCTATAACATAGTAAAGCGACCTTTTTAAATAAATGACTAATATAATGCAAGAGTCTTATTTATTCTAATTTCTCAACTACAAATGCGTAAATGTTACAAATGCGCAAATGAGCACACTAATCCAAGTTAAATACCTTAAGCTTGCTACATTAATAATTTAAGGCAATCTCTTAAATTAATGATTAATCATATAAAGGAAGCTACCCATTTAAATTTCTAAATTACTAATGTGCTCGTCTACTCATAAATTTTGAATTTAATACTTAGGATAACAAACCTCACTTACCTCGCGCAAGGCACGCAAATCGAGGAAGTCCTCCAAATCTCTCGACACGCATCCCAATGAAAAGCAAGCCCCACGAATCCACACACGATGCTCACCTAACCATGGCTAAGGCAAGACAAGAGTTATAGGTCCACCAAATCCGAATTCTAAAGATGAAGGAGGCATACTCAACCTTGCAAATCCCAAAGGAGATGAACCTTGCCCTAAGCGGTGTTGTACCTGCAATCTCCTGCACCCATGAATTCATACAAGCATGCATATACATATACATATTCAATGAAGGCGTTAGCTCAAGATTTATCACAAGAGTTAGGAACAATTGCATTTACACGAGAATCGATGCAAAAGCACAATAATAAGTATGCACAGTTATTTATATTATCTAAACTACACATTTCACCATGGTTAACCTACCTTTCAAGAATGCCACATAGGAAGTCAATCATGGTCAAACGGGTTTTACAAGTCTAACTAGGGTATGGGCATTACAGGTTTTATGTTAGTCTAGCTGCATGTTTGAAGTAAAGATTAGTGTGGTTGTTCAAGGTTGCTTTCTGTGGGATTCTATTCAGTTGGGTCTCCCAACAAGACTACACCAAGTGGTATCAGATCAAGCTACAGCTTTAAGGAGTGAATTATTCTTAATCTTAGCTTGGTAGAAGTCCAACTAGAAAGTGTTTGTGTATCCCTGTGTAGGATTATGACCAAGGGAGAATTGCAACAGTAGCAAGGGGGTGTGAAGACAATCAAAATGCTACGAAGAAAAAGGGTAGCAAAAGCTGCAGCAACAGAGGTTGCAGAAAATTTGGAAAAAATGCCTGAAATTGAGAGAAATGAAAATAAAGGATGGAAGCCCTCGAGGAAGACAGAAGAACAGTTCCATGCACAAGAAAGATATGACAACTATAGTGAAGAGGAATGAAGAGTTCAAGAACATGGACAAGAAAATAAAGGCATTGGAGAAGAGATGGATGCAAGTGAGAGGGAGCTAATCAAAATTATCTCTAAGATTGGGAAAGGGAGAAAGTTGAAGGTATCATGCTTCTTCAGAAGCCTAAGACCTTGAAGAATTGATTGATTGATTAATAGAAATCAATACATGTAGATAGTTAAAATACACATTAATTTACTTTTGTTATGTGGTAAAATCGGCAAGTGTATTTAAGACTCATTGGTTGGGTTGAGTAGTTTTGGGTAGTTTCTGACAGTTGGGAATTCCTCAACAACCATCGGCAAGTTTGAATACTTCTTTGTAATTGGGAAAAGGGACCACATTGTGCAAGGGCAATGATGAATAAAAAAACACTTGTTATACTCTCAATTTATATGTTGTTTAGTATGTTCTCATCTAACTCAAACCTGCTTGTATAATTCTATTTACTTTACTCTGCCAATTTCCTAACTATAGAAGATGTAAACATTTGGCATTGTGACCCTTCGAGAAGTTGGGTTAAAATGACGAAATAATGGGACAATCAATTGAAGAACCTGTCAAGCCTATCCAGGATAGAGAGGATCAACTCACCTCAAGACATGGTAAACTTGTAGGATATACAAATCAAAGAGAACATACGTGAAGAACCCGAGCAAAAGGAAAATCCCACAAGAGGTCATCTATGATAACCTCAGGGTAAGCAAGGAAGTAGACATACTTCTTGATCATATGCCATGATTACTCACAAGACATGTGATAATCCTTCAAGACCTTCATGCAAAACGTGATCACAAAAGATAAAGACAACATATAAGGCAATGCTATGAGGACAAAGTCAAAAAAACAAGAGAGGAACATAGAGTGACATCAAATCTCCTTAAATTAATGCCCTTATGCCCGAACAAAAATCAAAAGATATCAAAATATGATCAAAAAACAAAACAAGAGATAATGTGATCCCTAGGGATCTAAAACAAAACAAGAGATAATGTGAGCAAAGAGAAAGGAGAAAATTACAAGAAATTGAGGAAAATACTACAAAGGATCATACACATTTTATATATTGTGCTGTGAAACGAAGATAAAATTGCAGAAAGAGTCATATTTGGAGGCTGATAAAGGTAAACGAAAATTATCAAAAAAATAAAAAAATAAATGAAGGAAAAATAAAATTTTCACAAAGGCCAAAAAAATGTAAATGTGAAACCTCGTATTAGTAAAGTACAACCTCCCTTTTTGTGCTTTGTACAACCCACACTTAATACACCACACAATCTAGAAGCCAATCGTACGCCACTCCCTAAGCATTATCATACCCTATACTATCACTTAATCAATCAAATTCTCCCACCATATGACCCAAATCAGATTTTTTTGTACATCTTCTCCTGCCATATGTACAACATTCACCTTTGCTTCTTACCGTCATATGCCATATTTTCTTGTCCTATGTCGTACAACATCACTTCATTTTTGTTGCATGTTTGTACAAAACCTTGTTGTCATACCTCCTTGTTTTACTCCGGTCGTGTGATCCCTATTCATCTTACAAACCTTATTGTACAACCTATCAATTTTGTGTTACATTACCATAGATTTTGCACCAACCATATATCCTTTGTACTACCTACAACACCCACCATCATACTACCTGAAACGTCTACTATGACATCTATAAAGTATGTCATACTACTAGAAAAATCTCCATGTATGTCCCTCCTTTCTGCCATACTATCTAAAAAATTCACCAATGTACCATCTACAAATTCGGTCATACAATCTGCAGTTACTACCATATGCCCTATACTAATTGCCTCTTGGTAGAGTAGGCCTCAACTTAAATATACACCTCCTGTGATGACTATAAAACCTCCTTGCCATACACTTTCTTTCCAATCACAATCTCAGCCATAGTCTGTTAGCATCGTGCGTGGTCAAGTGCATAGTCGAGCAGTTCCAATTTGGATCATGTGAGCTCATGTATGAAAAACAAAGGAGCTCATGTAAAAGAAAAGGACTGTTTTGCAAGTGGAAAAGTTGTTATGGGCTCTCAAGAGACTATACCATAAATTGGGATGCCTCCCATACTAAAGGAAAACTAACAAGAGTCAACATCTAGAAATAGGTGAGATTGCCATTTGGAGACTAATGTGTGTTTGTAAATATCCACGAGTTTGAGAAGTGCCTCACTACTAATTACAATAGTCAAGGAGATTTATTCCATCGATTATAATGCTAATGCTAAAATGTATCAATATCTTAAACTTGTTTTACCAAGATAACAAAAGAGAGATGCTTAATTCCTATTCAAACTGTCATATGTAGATTCTCTGTGTGTATGCATCAAGAACAATCCTTTAAGTTGACAATTTGAGTTGATTCAACTCACAATAACTATAATAGCTTGTCCTTTGTCATAAAAATTCGTCCTAGTGTTGGGTGCAATTGTATTCTGCGCAGTTGGTTTTGAACAACTCATAATAACTATAATAGCTTGCCCTTTGTCATAACAATTTGTCCTAGTGTGTGGTGCAATTGTATTCTGCACAGTTGGTTTTGCATCAGTCTTGCTGCTTGTTTGAAGTAGAGAATAGTGTGGTTGCTCAAGGTTGCTTTCTGTAGGACTCCTATTCAGTTAGGTCTACCAACAAGACTACACAAAGTGGTATCAGATCAGGCTACAGCTTTTGGAGAGCATTATTCCTAATTTTAGGTTTGTAGAAGTCCAAATAGGATATATTTGTGTATCCCTGCGTAGGATTATGACCAAAGGAAAGTTACAAGTTACAACCGTAGCAAGGGGGTGTGAAGACAATCAAAATGCTCGGAAAAAGCTGCAGCAACAGAGGTTGTGGAAAAAATGGACAAAATGCTTGAAGGTAAGAGAAATACAAAGAAAGGATGTAAGCCCTTGAGGAAGATAGAAGAACAGGCCATGCACAAGAAAGAAATGAAAATGATAGTGAAGAGGAATGAAGAGTTCAAGTACATGGACAAGAAACTAAAGGAATTGGAGAAGAGATAGATACAAATGAGAGGGAGCTAGTCAGAGTTATCTCCAAGATTGGAAGAGGGACAAAGTCAAAGGTGCCATGCTTCTTCAATAGTCTAAGACCCTCAAGAATTGATTGACTAGTTAATAGAAATTGATTAGTGTTAGCCAATTTTGCATTTAGTCCAAAATAGTCACATCTGGTTAAAAAATGTCCCCAAAAGTCATGGTTCTATAAAATGTTTTGTCCATATGGAAGGATAGTCACATTTTCACTTTTCTTAGAGCTTCCATTATAATATTAAATAACTTAACTTTTCCAAAAGGCATTTGGAGCCTTATTAATCGCCAAACTCCATGTTGCAAAATCAAAAACAAAAAGAAGGGCTTTGCATCAATAACCATTTATGTTGCAAGTTCTATGGAGAGTATTGCATGGAAAGAGTTTGAGTTTCGGTTAAAAAAGTTTTTATTCTAGGGTCTTATCCTCTTAAAGCATGATAATTTGCAGCCTCCATGGCAGCCAAGGTTTTGCATAAGTACAGGGAAGGACTGCAATGCAAGGTTTTGCTGATCCGATACCTTTACATGGAGTCTTCATAATGGAATCTATGTGCAAGTTCCATATTATTATTGTTGCCATATTTCAATGCCAGGGAGGATAGTTTAATAGCAGTTGCATGTATGGTTTCGTTCATTGTGACCACAAAGGGCATGGAAACATTTCTTTGGGAGCATCTACCTTAGCCATGCAAGCACATACAGAGGTGTGTACATGAGAAGGATCTATTGAAGGAAATCAGATCGATCATGTTGAAACTCTCATAATTTTACCACTGCCATGAATGGAATGCTCTCAATCTCCATTGTACGATGTTTTGATAATGATTTCTATCATGTTTAATGAATAGCTATGAAAGTTGTATGGTTCAGTAATGTGATGTGAGGCCTCATCCTTTCAAGTTTTTGTGTTGTCAAGGAGATCTATGGGTTTTCAGAGTCTTGAGTCAGCTATTTAAAAGTTTCATTCAAATCAATGCAGTGTGAGCATATTTGAAGTTACAACTACCATAGAAGCCCTCCACAAGTCCTATTGTGTTCATATATCATATGCACTGTCCTTTAGTTGTGTTTCTTTTCCAATAAATTAACTCTTGTTGATAGCAAAACCATTGTTAAATCCTTGCAAGTAAAGCCTTGCTACTGCACTTTGTCAAAAATCTTGCATATAAATATCAGTAAACTGTTTGTTGCTATTATCTTCAATATTGTTGTTATCATCAATGTTGCCTTTGTCATAAAACAGCAACGATAACCCCAATAAGAAATGCAGCAGGGTGCCTATAATTTTTTATGGTAATGAGATCAGTGAGAATGGTTTCATGTGAGGGATTAAGGTAAGTGCAGGGCCAAAGAACATTTGAACAGGATTAAGGGACTCCAAAGCTATAATATTGAAAGTCTTCAATGAACAGTGGGAATAAGGAGCTACCTATTATCAACAATGAGCGTGAGCAGTCATGAAGAGCAATAGAAGATATTAGAGTGCTGCTCATAATATCCAAAAAAATAGGCAAGATGGTGTCTTGGCAAAGACAGAGATATAGAACTTCATGAAGGCCTAAAAAATTGGTTCAAAGGAGACATTACAATGAGGTTGACTGTTAATAAAACACAATGAGTGTCCGTACCATGAAATGCAGCAATATAAAGAAGATTATGATGATATAAAGAAAACTTTTGCAGTTAGAAGAGATGCCTCATGAAGGTGGAAGGAACGTGAAAAACAAACTTTCTTGGCTTTCCTTGTTCCTCTACCTCCTTTATACATAATCTTGCTGTTGCACCTAAAGTTGAATGAATCATAGGCAACCCCATAAGTTTTTTTGGTCTCAGGCAGGGGATAGAATAGATTTTAAAGGGGTAGAAAACAGAGTAATAATTACTTTGGAAATTAATATGACAATGAAGACTATCAATACCCAGATGCATAGGTGATAATGAAAGGGCAGCAAAGAGGGCCATCATGAAAATGAGCAAATAATAGGCATGATAGTGAAAGCAGAATGACTCTTTCAGATTATAAGGATGTTGACATTTTCATAGTCATACTAGTGTATTGTTTTTATATTCTCATTATACTTCACTGTACAAGGGGGTACAAAAGGAAGCAAAAGTCACCACAATCGTGGGAATGAGCAATCAAGTTTGACAGTTTCTGATGTATAAAGCAACTATGACAGTGAGAACTTAGTCCAAAAGAACAGTGGCAATCCTCTTGATTAAGCAGTGACTGTCATAAAACAGCGAAAGAGATCAAAGTGACAGTTGATGGCAAGAAGAAAATGCATGAGAACCTATATCAAGGAGAAGTCTACTTGATCAATGTTGGCCTATAGTTGAATCGGGTTCTGTTGACGTGTATTTTGTACACAATCATACACAGAATAAAATACCCAAAGGCATCTTATCCTCTCTTGAATAAAGTCGCTAACTGCTGAAGATATCGCAAGAAGGATCAGTTAGGATGACTCCAATGTTCTTTTTAGTAGGGTCTCTACGTGTGGATAAGCACCAGTGGTCGTTGTGATTGCTGTGTCATCAAGGGGCCTTACGTTTCCGAAGAATTTTTCTAAACTAAACAAGCTCTAAAAAAATATCAAAAGAGCAGGGTTTGCAAGAGATCTAATCTAGTCTAACCCTAAGAATGGCTCAATGCGGACAGGACTTGGTGAGATTCTACCAACTTCAATATTGCCATAAATTAACAACTCAATTGAAATTGATGCGATCTTCTAAGGTAACAAATGATTTTTCAATACATCAAAGATCAAGGACACTACCACGAAGGTACATATCCAAGATGCAACAATGATTGAAGGTTTAAGCGATTCAAATATCTCCAGTCGACCACGCAAGGCGTTCCTACAATCAGTAAGAAGCTAGTGGTTTGGAAAGCGAATCCTACCAAAGATCAAGTCCAACACTTTGTCCTTCAAATTAACACACTACTTTGATTGAGAATGATTCAAGAAAATCAACAACCATGAAGATAACCACGAGAATTGCAATAAAACACCATAACTTCAATATTTTATTGACCTCAAAGCCATCATGTACAACAATTGTTTGAGTTCCTTCTTCAAAGCTCAATCTTGCTACAAAAACAACTTGCTTCTAATCTCTCTAATTTCTCCTTAATCTCTAATTTTCTAGTTCTCTGATTACAAAATGAAAAGAAATGAGGGTATAAATAGCATCCTCAATTACAATGAACGGTCCAGATCGAAAGAAGATCAATGGCCAAGATTATGACACCTAAACCCTAATTAGGGTTTATTACAAATAGCCCCCTTTTTACTGAACAATATTAAATGCATAGCCAAATATTAAATTTGGCACAAAAATCTAGGAGACATAGACCAATGACAATTAAGGTGCCATGTCATCTATAACAATCTCTCATCTAGAATCTTATTCCCTTTCCAATGCTCCTTTTTAGCATATGCAATGAATCTTGATACGATTCCTTCGATCTCAGCAATTGGAATCTCGGGAAGATTCCTCATTCTTTCTTCTAAGTGGATGACCTGATCAAATGCCTTGAGAAGAGCAACGTCCCATCCAGGTTCAAGCTCTTTAGTCTTCTCAATCAGGGGCATGGTAGCAAACATCTGGTCCCGTTGCTCATCTGTGATAACATTAGCATCCTTGCAAAAGATGACCTTGACTCTATCCTCCAATTCCTGTAAATCCACATCTGTCTCAACTTCGATCCTCCTGCCAAGAATGGTACGTAGTACCTCAAATACTCTGTCCTGGATCGGGTGGATAACCTCCTCAACATGATTACACTTGGTACTGATGTCCTCGAAGAGAAATTCCTTCATCTGGAGTAAGGTTGACCACTGAAGCAAACTATGAGGTCCTCCATCCACTATCTTTTCCTGTGCTAGGACCTTCCTTGATGTTTGTCTGATTACTTGCAAGATAGGAATGATAACATCTTTAGTATGAGCAAAAGCGGCTACCGTTATCATCAAGTTGTGAATGATCTCAAGAACCTGGATAGCCCTGTGAATGGTCTGCATCATCCTCGTTGCAAATTCCATGGCAACTGTATGAGATTTGTCAATCCATGAGCTCATAAGCTGGACCAAACTCCTGACTCTCTCTGCCTCACCAATTGATTGAAGGGGAAGTGCCTGTACGGGTGATCTTGCTGGATCCTGACGTCCTAAAGGCTGATTGAGATGGATGAAATATGTTCTCCATGCACCGACCTCTCTCTCAAGCTTCCTATTTTTCTCCATTTCTTCTCTAAGCTTGTCTTTCAATGCCTCAAATGAATCAGTGGCATCATCCAGTGTCTGCTCGGCTGTAAGTGGACCAAGCTCAAATGTTTCTACATCATATTCTTCTGCAAGGATCTCACCTTCATACTTGTCCACTGCCGGTGTAGCTATCTACAATTTCCTAGTTCCGGTCTCATCTCTAATCATCTTGGACATCTTAGTAGCCTTCCTCCTCTCTGTCACTTCCTGGGAATGTCCAACGAGGCTCTCCAAATCAATCACATTGTCCTCGTCCTCGATCACAATTACCTTCGTTAATCTTTCCTTTAACCAATCTGGGATGGCAGATCTTGTTTCTTTAACCTGTATTTCCTTAAGCAATTCTTCTTCTCTGGGAGGAGATGTTACTTCATTATCTTCCCTATCTTCATGCAACTCATTGTCTTGGAGAGATCCACCTGGTGACCTTCGAGGTGCCTGTCCTTCTTTATCATTCTGTACCATTGATTCCATAGACTCCTCTATATCAAATGTCCTCTTCTCTTGTCGAGAAGACGTATCGGATGAACGATCTCGGTTGGCCTCTTGCTTCTTCTTGGAAGATTCTCTTTTCTCAGGTCTCTCTTTCCTCTTCGAGCCTCTTGGATGGAGATTGCCTTCACTTGCACTTCGAAGGTTGCCTTCACTTGTATTTCTGGGATTAGGATTGCCTTCGCTTACACTGGCTCCACCTTCAGCTGGTCTCTCCTCCAAGGTGAAAGTCATAGCTATGCCCTGTTCTCTCAACTTCTGATGCTGCACATCAACCCATCTGCGAGTACAAGACAAGACTGGAGCCATCAAAGCATCTAGATCCACAACCTCGGGCTCATTCCAATCTAACCTCACTGTTTTGCTTTCTCGATCATAGGATGATTGGAGATGTCTGCCACTATCCTGAGCTTGGTCGGCTACTCTGTAAATCTTGCATTTCCTGATGAAATCCAAAGGCAATCTAGAATGCATCTTTCTTTTCACTTCAAGATCATCTAAGAGATTCATCATAAAATGTTCTATTTGAAACTCATGCTTATATTTCCTACCGACTGTCTCCTCTATATATCCATGTGGATCAAAGCTCTCTCTCAAGGCAAAGAATGAAAAAGAATACAAAGCTAACTCCTTTTCTGCGTCATCCATGGCTAGAGCATTAGGACATACCTCAACTGAATTGCCTAATATGATAGGTACAGGAACTCCATTTCCATGTCTGTGTCTGAATGCCTTCGCATAAGCTGCCAACTGTCTTGTTACCTCAAGTAACACTATTCTGTCTGTCGGATATCTCGGCAACATGTATGGAGGTGAAGGACATCCATGAACTCTAATATATGTAAATTTCGAAAATTGGATGAACCAAGCACCGTACCTCTTTACTAGCTCTTGTGCATCCTAAGATAATATATTGTGAATCCCACCTTGCAACGTCCTGGTGATGTTCATCGTGAAGGTATCATTGACTAACTTGTAGTTACTTCCTGGCGGATGATGCAAGTGAACATAGGAATCACAGACTCTGACCTCGCCGGGTCCTCTTCCAATCACTCCTCTGTGAGGTAGTCCTGCGTACTCAAAGCTCCTGATCAAGGCATATATGACGTATGAACTCATGTGGAAGGATTTGGTAGCCTTCAGTCTCCTTAACTGTACATCCAAGCAATGGCTAATCATTCTAGCCCAATGAATTGTTCCTTTTCCCTGAACTATTACTTGGATGAAATAGAACATCCACTTCTCAAAGTAGAAGGCTTGAGGGGCTCCTGTGACTCGGTTGAGCATTGTTATCAGATCTCTGTACTCCTCCTGGAAGTCGATCCTATGTGGTGTGTTTGGGATCTTGCTCAGGCGAGGACGACTCTTAACTAGCCAATTCTTGTTGATGATGCTTAGGCAAGCATCTGGATCATCTTCGTACATGGACCTGGCTCCTTCTATGCTTTTGTAGACCATATCTCTGTGCTCTGGAAGATGGAAAGCCTCACTTATAGCCTCCTCTGAAAGATAAGCTAAAGTGTTTCCCTCATTGGACACGATCGTTCTGGACTGTGGATCATAATGACAAGCACACTCGATCATCAACTCATGGCACTAGACTGCTGGAGGGAAGCCGACTGCCTTAATGATGCCACTTTCAATTATCCTCCTGGCGACAGGTGATGGCTTGCCAATGTAAGGGACCTCTCGAAACTTCTTCGTGTTGAAGTTGCCCAAGTTGGTATCTCCAATGTTGCTCCATTTAGACACGATCTTGGTCTCCAGTTCTTCGATCTTTTGATCTTCCTTCATAAGAGCTGGACGACTGGTGGATGCTCCCGTCTTCGGAGTCGCCATTGTAACACCTACACAACATTTCATAATAAGTAATAGATTTTGCAAGGTATAACTATAGATTAGAGATTAAATTTAGGAAACTTCATGATAAGTCTTTGAGTTATCATTTCCTAAATACGATCGAGCTACTTGAAATTCAAAATTTCAAAATTCAAAATTTAAGGTTATGACGATCAAAATTCAAAATTAAAACAAGGGAAGACTTCGCCATACCTCTCTTGAGAGCTAACTCTAAAATGCAAAATTAAGAAATTCGCCTAAGCAAAAATCGATGTTTGATGATTTCAACGTGATCTTCCTCAAGCAAACGTCTTCCTTAGCAACTTCGCCACCTTTGGGGGGTCTTCAACGTGATGATGGCAAGTTCGCTCAACTCCAACCCAAGTTCGCACTCCCTATTATGATGTTTCGCACCACCTTGATGAAATTCGCACTTTGTAATTGTCTTCTCCAAATCGCATGCAAAGGATGATTGAATGATGTTTTAAAATGCAATAAACCACTCCCTCTTTATAGGCGCTCACCCTCTCAATCCCCTCTAGGCCGACTTTGTAAATAAAGCAATTTAAAACAAATTTTAATTAAAAATTAAGGCCGACCTTATTAGGAAATAGAAAATAAAACCCAAGCGCTCACCCCTTTTTAATTAATTAATTAATTAATTAATGCCCTTGTAATTAATTTTTTCGATTTTTAAAGGCAACAAATAATTAATTAAATGTTTTGCGCAATTTTTTAAATGCCAATTAATTAAATATTTCAAATTTTATCGATTTTTTTTTTAGCATTTAATATACTTTGAAAATTGTTGGCACCAAAACATGAGAGAGGTATAGGTACAAACCCTATCGCCCTGGTCCCTGACTGAGGGACAGGAGCGAACTTCATTTTCTAGCTCAAATTTGCAATTTTTAAACATCCACTCCTTGTTTGTTACCTTTCAAATGACGTTTTCAACCTTGGTGATCTTTGTTTTGAGGTGATCTTTGAAAAGAATGAGTGATTTTGTGAATATCGCCTTGGTCCTTGACTGAAGGACAGGAGCGATTTTGTCTCCTTGCTCAAGTTGATCACTTTTTGATGTTTAACTTCCTTGCATATCATCTTCTCAAGAACATCTTGACCTTGTGCAACCTTGAACGACCTTGGCTTGACGTGGTTTTTGAAAGAAATGGCCAATGTAGTGAATATCGCCCTGGTCCTTGCTTGAAGGACAGGAGCGATCCTTGGTGTCTTGGGCTCATCCTTGTTCCTATCAACTCGCAATTGCCTTCACAGTGTAAAACGATGTCCTTTGATCCTTCTTGAACGTATGAAATGGAATTGATATTCAAAATTTAAGCTCATTTAGAGATTTCGCTCTGGTCCCTGACTAAGGGACAGGAGTGAACTTGGGCATATAGTGCAAATCCTTCATCTTTGGCGGTCTTTGTAACTTCATTCTTCGTCGAGGCGTCTCAAACGTAATTGCCACCTTGTACCTTGACTTGGAGTGACTTTAAACTTGGAAGGAAGGCAACATAACTAATATTTCGCCCTGGTCCCTGGCTGAGGGACAGGAGCGAATTTGCATTTGTAAGCTCAATCACACTTTGCCAATGTTTAAAAATATCTTCAACGGACTCGTCATGCTCCCTTTCCTTCATCCTTGGCATGGAATTCATTTCAAATTGGTGAGAAATTGGTCTAAGGAAGAAATCGGTCTGGTCCATGGCTGGGGGACAGGAGCGCCTAGGCAAATATGAGCCTCACTTTGGTGTCTTGCAATCTTCAATTTATCTTCAACGGGTTCGTTACACCTTCTTTGCTTGCTTCAAACTTAATACTCACTTGATCTTTGCCCAAAACTTGCCTTATAAGGAAATTCGCTCTGGTCCCTGGGAGAGGGACGGGAGCTACCATTAAAGTTCGCCCTGGTCCCTGGCTGAGGGACAGGAGCGATTTTGCTTCTAGGGTCCATTTTCCTCATGATGACATTTCCAAGTTATATTCAACTGATAAGATGTACTTCCTTGGTTCTCCTCAAATCGTGAAATTGTTGAAATCTTGCAAGGACAAGGCAATGTTGGATTTTAAGCTCCGGTCCTTCAGTGAGGGACAGGAGAGATTTTTGTTCTTGGCATATTTCCATGTTTGCGAATTTCTTCAAATTATATTCAACGGAAAGAACATGCCTCCCTTTATCTCTTCTAATCCAAAAATCGTCTTGATCCTGCAAGGACAGTAAAATTTTGAGAAACAAGCTCCGGTCCTTCAGTGAGGGACAGGAGCGATTTTTGTCCTTGAGGGCAAATGTTCATCCTTTTGTCGCAAATGACTAAGTCCTGGTGTTCCATCACGTTTATTCCATCTTTCATCACGTCCTTGACGCTTTAGCTTGATCAAAATGAAGTCAGAATGGTCCAGACAAGACATTTCGCCCTGGTCCCTGACTGAGGGACAGGAGCAATTTGTCCTAAAACTCCAAAAGTTCGCCATTTTCAATTCTCAAAATCTTCAAAGGTTTCAATTCGCGTTCGACCACATCTCCTGGCGACCCTGCACAAGAAAAATGAAACAAATTAATAACCAGGATGCATAAAACCTCATTTTCGCCCTGGTCCCTGACTGAGGGACAAGAGCGATTTTGCTTCCCTAGGCCAAAATATCACGATTTTAAGATCTCAGTCACTTGACAAGGTAAAATTAAGCCATTTCCAATACTCGGGATCAATTATTAAAATTTTCAAAATTTAATCAAAAATCCAATCGAACAAAAGTTCACAATCCCATCGTCAACACTTAGGCAAAATTTTGGACTTGCATTCAAAATTCCAACTGAACCTAGACCAACCTTCTAGACTCCTGACGAATTCACTTTATTTCAAAATTGCATCCTACGGGAGGAAGCTCAACAAGTCTTCAAAATGGACTGGACTCTGGCCTGAAAACACTAAAACGGAAACCCTAAGGCTTGACCCTAGTCCAGACGACTAACATACTAAACCAAAACCCTAAAAAAGCAGAGAGAAAGGCGAAAAAAAACGAGCAAAAAGAGGGGGTCCCCATTTTAAATGGGGCGATGTGTGAAATGGTCACAACAGGTTCCAATCAATGGAGGCAGTGGTAATGTGGAAAAGTAATCAAACAATGGAGGAAGAGGTATGATGAACTCACTATAGTTTGACATCTTTTGTTCAGTCCATGATTAATGACCATGTTTGGTGGGACAGTCAAATGCTATTAGGATCTGTTATGATGCTCATGACAGTAAAAGACAGTCATACAGATACATGACAACAAGAAGATAAGCATGATGATAGGCTAAAGACAAGGAAAAGGCAGAGGGATCAAGTTAGAATGTTGTTTGAGACATTCATACCAAGGAGCAGTCATGCACAGTCATGAAATAATCATAAATACAGTCATAAAGTTCAGGGAAAAGGACGGTTTTATACCTCCTATAAGTCATTCTGACATGTGAAAAGATCTTCTATGGATATGTAGTATGTACACATGTGAGCAGCAGTTTGGAGCTCTAATAACTCATATTGAAGCAATTTTGAAGGACTTTATTGGTCATTTTGATTTTCATCTGACCCAAGACCTTTTCAACTCGAAGTAAAGTACAGAACATGTGCCCTATTACCCTGGAAGGAGGTTGCAGCAGTCAAGGAGGGAATCTAGGAGAGGTTGGTGACTTTTTCAGTTGGTTGAGAGGATTTAGAGGACAGCTTTGACCTCATTCAAAGCAATAGCAAGCATCTAGGAGCAGATTGAGGTATTTCATCAATAGGGGAACCAATGTTGAAGACTTTTCTTCATAAAGACATCACTTTGGAGCACTTTTAGAGCCCTAAAAATAGCAACAAACAACTTGGACGCTCAAGAAGATTGACCCAGCAAGTACTGTAATAAAATGTCCTTTTCTTCTCACATGTTCATTTAATGTAATCAGCTGCTGTATTCTATAAAGCATCTTTTAGGCTTTTATTCCAGTTAGTTCTTGCTGATCAGTCTATTATTGTAACTTGAAATATGGCTCTTTTGGCCTGATTATGTAATGCAACTCGACTTTCAAGCTTGTATACAACTGTAATGAGCATCTTTTCAATAAAATTCAGTGTTTCACCTTCTCAAATTTTATTGTGTAAAGCATAAGATTGATAAGTGTTTCCGTGAAATTATATGTATTTCCTTTTGCATTTGTCTCTTTCAGCACCTTTAGGCAGGATAAGGCATACTTTCATTGCAAGTTATATGATTGTGTGACAGGTACAAACAGCAACTAGCTGTGAAAGTTTCATTTTCCTTCTTGAGGTGAGAGTATTTCACCTTCCTATGAAACATTCATGCATGAGTATGTAAAAACTTTGAGTTGTGTTATGCTACAGCCGGATCATTGAGTATATGTACGTTCAAACAACAGTAAAATAGATCTTGAAAATCACATTGGTGTATCACCTGGTAGTCATAGGTTTCATTCAAGCTTTCCTTCTCCCTTTTCCTGGTAAAGAAATAGTTTTAGGTGATAGTCCCAAAAGGAACCAGCCTTCTCTGGAGGTTGACCTCTATCATCAGAGCCCACACTTTGAGAGGTCTTCCCATGTTTCAACGGGTGGCTAGGTTGAGAGCTTAGTCAAGGTGCAAACTTTGTTGATAACAATAAGTACTTCAAATATGGTGAGATAGAGGTAGCAAAAACCAAGCTAAAAAGTCATGCCACATTTTGGTGAAAGAAAGCATAGGCTAGAGAAGGGAGAAATGGAAAAGAAAATATCACCAAATGGGAATAGGATGGTAACAAGAACAAAGGCCAAATCCTTCCCAATTGATTATCAACTTGATTTGTTAAGAAGTTGTGAAACTTGAGGCAAGGGAGTTGACTGTAAAAAATTACAATGAAAAAACATACAAGATCTCCATCAACTATGGTCACAGCAAGTTGGATCATCGGAGGGTTGCTATATTTATCAATCGCAAAGGATGAATATTCAAAATATTGTTAAGGATAGCGAGCCAACAGGCAAAGGGTGCCTATCAATACGCATTGACAACTAAAGAAAAGTTGTCAAGAAGCCAACAATGCTTCACTAGAAGGAGAGGTGGGCTCACTAAGGAAGAGAACAAATAAATACTAGAGATTACTTAAAGGGGAAAAGTGAAATTTGAAAACAAGAGAAGAGCCATCTTACCCATATCTTTAGCTGTAGCCAAAGATTTTGATGACTTTGCATCTAATGATCCTAGCAATCAGCATATCAATTTCAAAATATAGTCTATGGCATTGGATCATCTAACCCTAGCTAACCCTCCTTAGCACCCACTCATCTCTATTACGAATTCAAATTTACTTCTGGTTGGGAATTGACTAGTTTTTGGATTGTTTTTAATTATGTACAGCGATAGGCCATGGAAAAGGGAGCATATCCAAGAAAAAGATAGGTGACATTAAGAAAAGACAAATACAAAACACAGGAGCATTCATTTTAGAAAAGCCTATTTTGTCTGTGTGATACAACCATAGGGAGGCACCTTGTGAAAGAGGCAAAAGAGATCTTTTGTTTGGGTCATCTAAAGAAATGTATGAAAAATAGACGAGCTTGTGTCAAAGGAGAGGAGTGTTTTGCAAGTGGAAAAAGGTTGTTTGGGGTCTCAATAGGTTGTCATATATTAGGAGGCCCTACTAAAAGAAAAACTACAAAAAGTTCATGTCTAGAAATAGAGGAGGTCACCATTTTTACAAGAATGTATGTTAACAAATCTCCGTAAGTCTAAGAAAAGCCTCACCACCAACCACTAAAGTCAAGGAGGTTTATCCCCTCATATATTGCTAATGCTAAATGTATTAATATCTAAAGCTTGTATTTACTAACAAAGACAATTGAAGATAGAGGTTTCATTCCTATACTATATGTCATGTAAATTCTTTGTGCAAGCATGAAAAACAAATTCCATTGAGTTGATTTAACTTTCAATAACTATAACAGCTTGACCTTTGTCATAAAAAATAATCCTAGTGTATGTTGCACAATGTTATTTGCTGCATAGTTGGTTTTACGTCAATCTTGCTGATTGTTTTAACTAAAGATAGGCATGGCTGTTCAAGGTTGTCCAGTGTGGGATCCATGTTCAGTTGATCTCCCTCCCTGACCACACCACCTACCTAATGCGAAATTGGAGAGATGCCCAATTGAATTGGAATGTCACCCTAAGCAGCCTTAAACAAACTCACGAACCCACAGATTAAACAGAAAACGGGACTATTTTTTATAACAAGAACAGCCTATTATAGCTGGTAACAGTTATGTTAACACAAATGGGCTTTTCCCTTCACGCATGCACAAAGAATTTAAATATGACAAAATATGCAAGAATAAGGAACTTTGATCATAAGGAACTCAAATAAATGAACTAAACCTTCTTGAACTACTAAACATGTGGTGAGGCTTATCTCTAACTCGTGGGGTGTCAATAATACCCATTCTTCACAAAAATGTAGCAACCGTATTTGGAAAATTTTAGCCTTCTCAACTCTCCTCAATATGAGACACCTCCCAAATTATGACAGTCACTTGAAAGCATCACAACACATTTGTAGCTAACAACATCATCTTTCCCTCTTCTGAAATAGACCTCTCACCATTGTATTGAGCTTATCTTCCTCACACATGCCTGCACATGATTATCAAACTTGGCGCAAAATTGAAAACAAAGCAAAAAGGTCTTTTTGTCTCTCCCACAAGGCACCACCCTAACTATTATGTTCCATAGGAGCATAAATGAAGATTTTTGAATGACTACACCATTGTTGGGCACCTCCCCATTTCTGAATTTGTCTTGCTTTTTCATAGATTCATGTTCTTCCTAGACTTTTTTGCTACATGCCTTTTTGTTGGTACATGATCAAATACAATTTAAGAAATAATCAAATCATTACACAAGGGAATTTGAAATCATCAAGGATGTGAATGGGCACAAAAATGAATATATAAAATGTTGGCAAGATGTCTTGAATTCAAAAAGGAGGTCAAAATGTTATTTTCTTCTCTCAAGACTGCACTAGGCACCGAAAAAAAAAAGACTGCACTAGACACCGAAAGTGCAAAATTTAACAATATAAATTCCAAGTACATGTTTACGGTAAATGAAAATTAGCAATATGTAGATCTTAAGAAAAGAGAAAAGCAGTTTATAGTTGGAAACTCGATCCTTACTCATCTTTGAAGAGAAGGATTTCAAAAGAAGATCTACAAGTTAAAATAGATGAAAATTGACACTTGCAAGATTATGAGGAAGTTTCCACCAAATGAAAACAACTTAGAGCTGTTAACTAGTAGAGAATGAAGGGAAGGTTCATGCCAAAAGATGGAGGTGTTCCTTGCCAATCTAGGAGGAGAATGGGAGAGGCACGTCCATATGAATTAGTTGATAGAGGAGAAGGTTATGACTCAAAAAAGACTAAGGAGATCTTCGAAAACAAGAGGATTGGATAAAGTAAAACTAGAGAAGTTGGGATCGATGACAAAGGCATTAAGGGGAGTGGGAGGAATAAGATAAGCCATAAGATATTGGGTTAGTCAACCTTTCTATTATGGGATCTTGTCTACATGGTGAGGGAAACCTTAGCCATTAAATATATCAATACATCTACTCCACATCCCACCCCTATTCCTTCATACCCAACTACTCATGACTAGCACTGCATCCCTTCAAATTACAACTATCATGACCTCTTCTCCCACCACTTCCACATCCTCTTACACACCTTACTACTCTTACCTTCCCTTCCCTTTGATTCAATGTCCACCACATCCCAACCATTTTCCCACCCTATACCACTCACTACCAAATAATCGGCCTATTCCACCATATTTCTCATCCCATCAAACTCTATCATATTCACTTCTTTAACACTATCATCCACTCCTAATCCTTCCATGTCACATTCTCATCAACTCTAATAGATGCAGCAAAAACTAGGTAGTTGGTTGGCATGTCAAGCAGATGCAATCATGTGTTAGAAATGTGTGGAGAAAGCTACAAAACTAATCTTGTTGGTGTACGCACATGTGCTACCCATATATCAATTGTGCACATTGTAGAAAGGTCAGCATTCTTATAACAGGGCATTGTGTTCTTGTTACCCATTTTTTGCATTTTATGCTATTTTTGGTTTATAGCTTGTCTTTTCTTTTGTCATTTTTGAAAAGTTGCTTAGATTTTGTGGTCTTTGTGTTCATTTTGGTTATTTCATGCCTTGTATTTGCTTCCCCTTGCATGGACCTAAGTTAGAGCTTTTTTGGCTTTTCTTGGAAAAGAAAAAGAAATAATAACCTCCATTTTCAGCTGTTGGCGGCAATATTGTACACGGAAATAAAACTAGTTAATTAAGTTGTAATTGTGTTGGTTAGTTGGCAACCGAGGGGTGGTAGTTGCGGTGTGACAGTTGGTGCTCGCACCCCCTCGGTACCTTTATATACTTCCGAATGTAACTTGTGAAGGGGAACAATTATGAATGGAATAACATCTGATATATTGCATCTGATATCTATGGAATTATTATTCTGCATTACGTGCTTTATCTATGTACTTTAAGTTATTCACCCAAGAGGGTAAACATTTGGTGTCGTTGCCTAGACATACTCGGGAACGGAAAACGCGGATGGCGCACAGACACGATGGGCCTACTCGTCGGTGAGATTAACCCAGAGGCCGACGACGCGCAAACGGAACAATCGTCGTGGGACGCAGAGTGTGATGGCAAGAGGCGAAGGGGAAATTGAACCCTGTAATAATCCTAGCACAATGTTGAGATAAATTGTGGCCAAAAGGGAAAATAATAAAAGTTTTTTTGTGTACATGGCGTGTGCTTGCTATGTACGGAAGTGATTTATGCCCAATATATTAAATAAAGATAGAAATAAAAAAAGCAGACACGGACGAGTGGGAGGCCGCGCAGAGAGCCTTGACTCTGGAGCAACAAGTAGAACGTAGACGGAGGCTGAGGCAACTTGCCGAAGGACGACCTACCGAAGGGTGGCCCGAGGGGAACCAAGGAGGTGTCACGGAGGGTGCAGAAGCTGACGGAAATTTCTACGCATCGCTAGAACACCATAGGGTGCGGAGCCACAAAGAGTTTCTGGAGGAAACAAGGTTAAGGAGAGATCTAGTCGAAGAGACCCGGGATCGGTTCAGAAACTTATCCCTTACACCACAAAGTGAGGATCACCAAAGGGAGCCAGGAGTGGGCGCAGGTGACAACGAAGGGGAGGATAACCGTACGGTAGGTGCCACACTCGATAGGCAAAACATCATACCTCCAGTCACCCACGCAGGACACACCACCGGCACCGGAGGGATCGGAGGGAGCGGCGCAGGGGCACAAACACAGCCACAGCCACCTCCAGGAAGACGACCCCCATTGATGGGGAGTAAACAGAAACTGCCGAAGTTCAATGGCGGCGGGAAGGAAGATCCTGTCCGCCATTGTCGAACGTGCGAAACCATATGGTCAGCGAACGGTGTTACCGACCAAAACGAATGGGTAACACAGTTCCCAGCAACTTTAAGGGGAGTGGCCATAGACTGGTACTCAGACATGGATAAGGCCAAAGTCGGCACATGGCCCGACCTGAAGAAGGAGTTTGGGATAGAGTTCCGCCTCCTGAGAGATGACAACGAAATAGTCGCCGAGATCTATGGAATGAAGCAGAACAAGAACGAGACTGTCCGAGCCTATAGTCGGCGGCTGAAGGAACTATTGGGAAAAATGGAGAGTCAACTAGCAGATGGGTTGAAAAAGCAATGGTTCGTGGAGGGACTAAAGCATTCCCTCTGAAAGAAGATGAAAATCGTTCCACCTACATCGTACAAAGACGCATACAATAGAGCGATGGATCTCGAGAGTGAGACCAAGACATCGAAGAAAAAAAAGAAGGATAGCTCATCCGAGGAGGATGACTCGTCACAGGAAAGCAGCAGCGACAGCGAGGCTGGCAAATGGGTGCAAGCGCTCCAGAAAGACATGGAGCGAATGAGGGAATTCAAAACAATGAGAAGCACCGGTTGGACCGAAAGGAACATATGGTGCATTGAGTGCAAAGAGGAGGAGCACACAAAGGGTACTTGCTCGAAGAAGGCATTCTGCGAGATTTGCCAAGTGATGGGACACTCCACCAAGGAGTGCCCATACAACATGAAAACCCGGAATACGCAAATGAACCAGGTGTTGTTCACGGAGTAGGCCACAACGTCCGCACCAGCGGATACGGGCCAACAAGCGAATAACAATGCAACCTCGGGAGGCTACCGAGATAACCGATGGGGAGGACGAAACAACAATAACAACAATAACAACACAAGGAGCCGGATCCAATACGACTCCAAAGGTCGACCGATGGTACAATGCAAAGCGTGCAGCCAGTGGGGGCACTTCACTCGAGACTGCCCGAAGGGAGAGGCCACACAATATTTGTGCAAATGGTGCGGACCGGGAGACCACAAAGACGCCACCTGCCCGAAGTCCGGCGTCAACTTGCTCAATGTCAAGGAAACCAAAGAAGAGGAAGTGTTGGTCGTAACCCACGCCCAAGCCAGACACGCAATGTGCCCAGACCCGAAGATGGAGAAGTGAAGGGCATGGGAAGCACGGGAAGAAGTTGAGAAAGAGATACGAGAAAGGGCGAAGGGTACGGCGAGTACTTCCAGCCGACCGGAGGCGGAGGATGCTATACTAAATCAAATTTTAAAATTAAAACTGGAGGTGCCTGTGAAGGTACACAACCTCCTCCAGACGATGCCTCAATTACGAACGACGTTGCTGAATAATCTCTCCCAACCATCCACCAATACCAACCACTGCACAGATGTTCTTGGGGGGTCTGCAATAGACCCCATGCTGCTGGCAGTTAACACTGGAAGGAACCTGGCCATTGTGGAGATGGGTATCCTTGGCACCATTCTAACTGATACCATCGTCGATGGTGGATCAGGAGTGAATGTTCTTCCAGAAGAAACCTGGCGGAAGCTGGGGAAGCCAACATTGTGGCCATCTACATTCAATCTGCTCGAAGAAGATCAACATGGAATCAAACCCATCAGGACACTGATGGGCCAACAAGTTACCATCGGGATGCAACCCTTCATACTGGACTTCGTGGTAATCCCACTAAAGAAAAAAGGGTATGATGCGATCTTAGGGAGAGGGTGGCTGGTGGCAAACAAGGCCACCCACAACTGGAAGAACACTCTCTCTATGGAGAATGGAGGAAGGAAGTTTATCATAGACCTCGGGACACAGTTGGTTAGTGAGGAACTGGCATCATCTTTGGAATCGGAGGGTGAAGGAGAAGGCAACCTGAGGAACAAAGGACGAGGCTGCAGGGAGTCCAATGACGAAGGGATTCTCAAACTAGGAGAGTGCTCCAAGGATGAGACGGGGTCATTGAACGGACTCTTCCACTGGCAGATGGAGGATTATGAAATGTTCCAGAGCTACAGGCTCGAAGTAGAGGAACCAGAGCAAGTAACAGAGGAGGTGTACCTGCCAAAATACATAGAATATTGGAAGGGAGACGCCCCAAACCTCGGTGACGTAGATAATCTGAAGATCAATTGTGTCGGCAATGATTGGAACCCTGTGTGGAAGGCCGCAGCTTTCAAAATCTTTATTATTCTTCTTCTTCTTATGTACAGGAAGGAGACCGTGGTCCCTGTAGAATTTGTGGTTCCAGGTCTTCGGATGGCCATTGAAAATAGACTTGCCACCAACGGATCCAAATTGAAACCCTACCACACGAAGCGTGCAGGGGACCCGAGAGGCCGGAAGGACACCCGAGAGGCCGGAGGGGGACCCGAGAGGATGGAAGGGGGCTTGAGAGGCCGGGCAGGCGACTTGAGAGGCACAGGACCAACGCGGCAGACTCTTGGGCGAGGAAAACCGAGAAGGATGAAGGGCGATCCCAGAGACAGGGGACCCGAGCCAAAGACTCTCTAGACAGCTAAATTAGGAAATTAAAAAAAAAAAAACGCTCGTACGGGTCTATACAGCAATTGATCGTACGACTCTAAAAAAAAAAGAAAAAAAGAAGAAGAGAAAGCCACGGTGGAGCCACCGTACGGTAGCACCACCGTGTGGTGGCAACACCAACGATGGGACCACCGTGCAGTGGCAACACCGACAGTGGGACCACCGTGCGGTGGCAACACCGACGGTGGACCACCATGCGGTGGAAACCACCGCGGGTGCAAGGAATAAAGGCGCGGAGAAAACGCAAACAAACACGCAGCCCCCGCACAAACAAACACAGCCGTACGGTGGAGGGGTGTTGACCGCACGGGAAGGTGGCCGTACGATTGGAGGTGTCAATGTTGTTGTTGACCGTACAGGGAGGTTGTATGGCTAGGGTGCCATCGAGGACATTACAGTGAAAAAAAAAAAAACGACGACCAAATTTAAAATCATTCGATGGAGTCTGGAGCCCAGACCCCGCGAGGGGCGCTGCCCCTCGACCCCACTGGGGGCACTGCCCCCAGACCCCAGTTTATTTTTGAGCTACAGTACACTTGTTGGAGTTGGGCAAAGGGCATTAGAGATGTCACGGTAAGTGTTGTGGTTGTCCGTACTGTGAGAAAGAAGCCTACAGCTAAGCATTGGCGGGGAAGCCATAAGCCGTAGCGGGAGACGGATTTGGAGGTTGGGAACAAACAGAGTTTGAGGGAAGGCATTGCAAGTCCGCACAGTTGTATGACACCAGGGAGTTATTCAGTTCAGTTATTAGCCTTTGGGGAGTGTGATGGAGGATTTGAGGTGTCTCCTAGCCTTTGTGCCAGCGGGTTGTGGCCACCTCCAGGCAGGAATGGTACGCTTTGAGGAACTTGGAGTATGTCTCGGCTGGACGTGAGGTTGCCTTGGTGGATGCAGAGAGGGCTCGGGAGGAGCTGACCACCAGGTTGGAGGCAGTACTAGCGTGAGACGTAGCTCAGCGTACCCAGGAGTTGGATGCCGAGAGGGCAGCGCAGGTGGCCATCGAGGACAAATTGGCTAGGGAGACAGTATCATTGGAGTAGCAGTTGGTGGAGGCTGAGACTGAAAAGCGTGTTTTGTAGACAAGTTTGGTTTAGGCACAGGAGGATTGTGTTGTCAAAGGAACCAATAATGGTGAAATCCGCACTTGAGCATCAGATGGTAGCAGAAAAGGGTTTTCAAGCAAGGACGCAGCAGGTGTATAAGTTCCAGGCTCGACTGTCGTCAGTAGTTCTGTTTAATGTCATCTCTATTTTGTATTAAGTCGTTCGGAGACGACTTCTTTTCTTTTGGGGGGGATGATGTTGGCGGCAATATTGTACACAGAAATAAAACTAGTTAATTAAGTTGTAATTGTGTTGGTTAGTTGGCAACCGAGGGGTGGTAGTTGCGGTGCGACGGTTGGCGCTCACACCCCCTCGGTATCTTTATATACTTTCGAATGTAACTTGTGAAGGGGAACAATTATGAATGGAATAACATCTGATATATTGCATTTGATATCTATGGCATTATTATTCTGCATTACGTGCTTTATCTGTGTACTTTAAGTTATTTCATGCCTTGTATTTGCTTCCCCTTGCATGGACCTAAGTTAGAGCTTTTTTGGCTTTTCTTGGAAAAGAAAAAGAAATAATAACCTCCATTTTCAGCCACATTAAGGAAAGAGGAGGGAAAATTTGCAACGGAAGAGGCAACTCTTGTTGACTAAGTCGACTACTATTAGGGTTCCATCTTGTTTAACCTTTCAGCACCAGTTGAGAGCTACAATGGCAGCTAGGCTTCTTGAAAGCTTTAATGAAATAGTTAAGTGGCTCATAATTTGCAAAGAGGGTTGAAACATTCTCTAAGGGGCACGTTTTCAGGTTATCCATTATCATACAACTGGGTAAAGAAACCTATACCAAGTCTTTTGTTGCCATGTAGTCCCTTAGTCGTTGAAAATAAATGCATTATTTTCCGCATAGCTGAACATTCATGTATTATCTTCACATTTTTCTGCTTATGGGCTAAGATACCGATTCTTTGCAAAAATCTCTGGGTCCGGGTTCTAATTCTGCCCCGATCCTGGTCCAAGCCTGATTCTGCTTGGGTTCGTCCCGGGTCCTCTGTGGGTCCTGCCATGCAGAACCCACAGAGGACCCGAGAGGAATCCACGGGGAACCCAAGCGAACCCAAGAGAACCAAGGCCCGTGAATTCCCAAAAACGGGGCCCATGGGTCATAAAGGTGCAAAAAACAATAAAAAAGCACTTTTTTAACCTCTAAACCCTAATTTCGCCCCTAATTTTTTTGTATGTATGGAAAGTCACATTGTATATTTCGTATTTGTATGGATTGTATCATTGTAATAATCAAAAATGGTAGTGATAGTTTATAAATTATATAATTATATTTTATAATTTTGATGTTTGAACATATATATATGTGTGTGTGTGTGTGTGTGTACGGATGTACCCATACCTGTACCCGTACCCAAGGGAAAAAAAAATTTGCTGAATCCGCGAATCCGTACCTGATTCTGTATCCATATCCGTACCTAAATTGGCAACTTAGCTTATGGGAGATGTTTACACAGTCATTACATGGGTATGGTGAAAATGGCAATGCAGAGCTTTGGAGGTTTATGAAAGTAAATAGAATGAAGGAATGAAGTGACAATGATGTTCTTTAAGACATGAGGGTTTCATGGACTTTCAAGCAGTGGAGGGCTTTCATTTATTAATGGCATCAAGAAGTTTGATAACAGTAATAGAAGAGGAAACTTTATGGTTTCTTTCAATAACAGTGCATTTCTCAATAAGTCAAGGTTTGAATAACAGTTTCACTATGTGAACATAAGTGGTAGTTTTAAATGACTGGTTTCAAAGGTGAGATAACAGTGCTATGAGGTTGCACTATTCTATGTGTGCTAAATGTCTATAATCTTCAAAGAAAGTGTTTAAGTATGTAAATAGTCAAATGAGATGAAGTGACACTCCTAAGCGATGTATCTCAGACCTAGAAGACTGAGAAATGAAACAGTGACAAGGCAAAGCTGGTTGATATGAAGATATGCATAGATCAAGGAGAAATGACATGGTTTAAAACCTTAGGAAACAAGACCAACAACTAGGAATAGAAGGGCAGTTTCTTGAGGTATGCCAAATGAGATGTGACACATTCTTTGAAGAGGGATAAAGATACTAGCAATTCCAAAGGTTCCATCTGCCATACTTGTCCTACTGTTAGTGTCCATGGAACTGTTAGTATATAAAAATTTGTTTCGCCATTGCTTCTGCAACATGTAGCATGAAAGATAGACAACTTCAGTATTTCATTTCGATAGATATCTTATTGAGACACTACAGAAGAATAGATTTCATTTTCACTATCTTCTGCAGTAACCTTACATGCACTATAATGTAAGCCAAGAAGGGGATGTAGCAGAGGTTGTAAGGAAAACAGTCTCCAAGTACAAAAGATTAGATATAATGTTTAACAATGCAGGTATCCTTGGTGAACAATAATCAAAGCCTGCAATGATCAAGAATGATATGACAGTGTTTATAAGTAGAGGACAGTGGACAGGTAAGAAGGCAAATGATTGGTAGAAAGATATAACAGACATACCAGTATTTGTCAAGACAGGGGTCCAACCTATGCATAATAAATAACAGTCATAATGAGCAAAACACTGTCAAAAGGTGACAGTCACAAAAGGTACAAAGCCTACTGAAAGGAAACAGGGACAGAAAAGAGGGCATGAACAGCAGCAAAGAATGTCAAACTAAAGGCCAATTTACAAGCCAAGGTTCCTAAAGAGAGTAATATTCAAATGCCCTTTAAGGTTTATGTAGGGCATTCCTCTAAAAATGGGCGGATGGGTGTTTGATCGCTGTGGTATTGAATGGTGAACAAAAATGACAAGGAATGATCATGAGTTTTCAACACTCCACATTGTCAATACTATCAAGTACAAAGGATAGCCCTACAAGAGATGAAGAGAGAACAATGCAGCCTTGAAGCATCATGGGCAAATGACAGTGGCAAATCACATCACAATAACAGTGCATGGTGGTCAAATGGCAATCAAATGGTATAACGAAAAGACAATATTTATTATAGTCACATGGAACAGTCAAATGTTGTTGCAAGAGGACAGTCCCTATTTGAACAGCAAAGCCCAAGCAAAGCTACAAGATGACAGTGCTTTTCACTTGCATATAATGGCTTGTATTACTGATATGCATGAAAGTGATATGCAACACAATTAGGAGTTGGAGACACTGTCATAAAAGTGATAATCATGAAAAGCATGCTAACTAGCTTAAGAGATGTTTAAATTATCTTTGACACCAATGGAGACGATTAGAGGTTTTGTAACAGTTATTTGAGAACTAAAAGTTGGCATGATAATGTGGATTGACCCATCATAGTGTGAAAGGAAACCATGAGATGCCACAGACACATAGAACAGCAACAAAATGAGCCACAACAAACCAAGGTCAAAGAATGAAGACAGCCTATAGAAAATTAAGACAGTCAAGTAGGAAAGATGGATAATCATCTTGACTATAGAAGATACTAAATGCCATAACAGGGTATAAGGAGATCTTCCAAACATGAGAGTAAATCAAATAGTTAAGAAAGGAGACAAAGAATATGAATGAGGAGTTGTGGGAAAGGGAGCTATACAAAAAGAGAGGTCCACAGATATAATAGCTTCAATATTTACTGTGCATTGGTAAAGACAAATAACAAAAGATATAAAGGCATGAAGTGCAATGACCTTGACTAGAGGAAGTAGACAGTGAAATGATCACAAACAAAAAGGACACAGGTAACAATGTGACACTACTCAGGCAAGAGGACAACAATACAATCATCAAGATGCAAAAAAAAAGAGCAGAAGCTGGAGTCATACATGGTGGCATGGCAAAACAAGAAAAGTATGGAATAATTTTCAAAGGCATAACAGTATGACAGAAATGTTGGTATAAAACTTAAAGATGAGAGCAGATTTATAACTCTTAGTGGCATTTTAACATGTACAAAGGCCTATGAGGGGGTATAGATACATTCAAAGGGCGGTTCTATGCTATAAAGACACTTGTTGAAGCATTCCAAGAGGTCTTTACTGGCCAAAATCAGTTATATCCGAACAAAGACAGTTGTGAGCATTTCGCAAGCTTCTAGGACAGATAGTTGGGCAGTTGTGAAGCTGGAGCTGGAATATAAAAACCAAATGAGCAGATATAGGGGGCAAAATGGAGACTTTTGACCCAGTTTGAAGACTATCCAGGGATTTAGGAGGTAGTTCCAGCATACTACAAGCATCTAGCAACCAAATTAGCAACTCACCAAGTGGAAAAAGCTCCACCAAGTCGAGGCATTGAAGACTGATCAACAACAATCCTTCTGGGTACCCAAACGCAAGTTATTCTTCAGTTTTTGCATTTATTTCTAGTTAGCAGCAGTCCCTGTATTCTCTCCTATGCTGAGGGAGAGAAAAGGGACAACTAGGATAGAGTTTGGAGAGTTCTTTTCAGATTATTTCCTTCAAAATTTCTTTCCCTGTGTGTAAAGTCATGTTGGATGCATACTTTATGTGATTTTGTCAAATCCTTAAGCAAATGTCTTGCTTGCAGTACCTTAGGATAAGAAAATACATTCATTCATGAAGGTTGCTTGTTGTCTAGAGAATTGTCTAGAGAATAAAATCAGCTTCAGTTGTGAAAAAGTAGCATTTTCCTTCTTAGGTAGGGGTCCCATGGATGGGGCTTAAGCTCTATTTTTAAGGAAGAGATGGTCCCATGAAAAAATTATTTTTCTGCTACGGGATTATTTAGAATCTTTTCCCAAAAAATAGGAGCCCCTATCTTTTCGGCAAGTAATTTTAAGCAGGCGAAAATGGGATGGGGCTAGAAATTGCCCCACCAGCTTGGGAATATTTTATGCCACTTGTCAATCATCTGAATTTTAGAGAGGAAACTAAATTTATTTATAACCAGCTTACTTAATTTTAAGAGTTTAAACTTAAGATGACACTATCAACATCCTTAAATTTAGGGGCTTAAATTTTTAAGCTGAAGTGCAATACAAAATTCATGGGACTGCCAACATCAAAATATTCCTTAAAAATATTTTTTAGGAAGCCCCCCTCCATGGAACCCCAGCCTTAAGTTCAAGAAAACTCAAAGCCTTCATGCAAAATACTGGTGTGAAACTATGTAATACTCAAGTTGTGCAGGAAACCTCTGAATAGTTGAGAAATTGTATGTCAAAACATTATTGCAGGTCTAAAACATCAATTGCTGCATCACCCTATAAGTTCACTTTCCAGCATTTCTTCACCTTTTTCTCAAGAGATATCAGTTAAATAGAATTTAGGAATCAAGCATAGGAACCAACCTTCTCTGGAGTTCACTTTCATTTTAGGTAACCCACAACCTGGAAGTGATCCAATGTTTCACTAGGTTGCTAAGTTGAGAGCTCAGCTAGGGTGCAAGCTTTAGTGATAACAGATCTTCAACTAATAAGTCGCCATTTGAGGCATATTGGGGGTATTTTCCTTCAAGCCTACTTTAAGTAGATCTTGAATTAGAGCAAGATAATGAGGTCCCCTAAGCATCAAAATCTGTCAAGAGGACTATGGAAATCAAACTCAAAGTTATGAAACAACTGGAAAGAACACAGCATTTGTATAAAAAAAGACAAGATTAGCATCAAAATCACTCCTCACAAACCCAAGTTCTAACGTGAAAGCATCAACCTTTTAATACCACGTCCATGGTGACTACTTCAAACCATATGAAGACTACTTTAACATACAAACCATATTTTCCTTTTTCCTAAAACAAAACCATCAAGTTGTCTCATATAAATTTCTTCCTCAATATATCCCCATTAAAATTTGAAATTTTAAACTCCATTTTTTTATCTATTTAGAATTCTCCTACATTGGAAATTAAGTTTTTAACACCCAAAATTGTTCCCTCCACATAAACCAAAGAATCATGACAACTAAACTCAAAGGGAAAACAATGTTAAACCCAAACGAAAACCATAATTAAAGACCCAATCCAAAATTGAACAAATCCATGGGAGGACATAAGGAAAATTGGTAATTGTGAGCACTCCAACCAAAAAACCCAAAACTTATTCAACGAAGAACAAAATATAAAAGCAAGAAAAACAAGACAGAACAAAAACAAAACATATTGAAATGGGTTTTTATCTAAAAACAAATTGACTAGTTATCCATTCCAACAAAGACAAATGAACATTACACCCCAATCAAATTAGTTGTCTTATCCAAAAAGTAATACAATGCAATTATCCTCTTTGTCCATGGTCTCCCCAGCAACGTATGGCATACATCCACTAGCATTATATTATGCCTTCATTAAAGAGGCTCGGCTTGGGATATCCTCTCTTCTTTAGCATAACCAATGGGATGGCATCCTCATGTCAGAATATGTTTATGGAGAATAGGATGAACCAATATTAAGGCCTAATAGTGAGAAAGTAAGATACCCCTCTCGTGAGGGAAACCCTCTAGAAAAAGAGGGAGGAAATCCCTCAAAACCCACCTTGTCTATCCTTGTGACTCAATTGAAGGAGATAGGTTTGGTAGTCCTCATCAAGGTTGGGTGTATTTCAATTTAGAGGCTTGTAGGGTGGACCTCCACATCTCTCATGGCTTTCTTTGTATTTTTATCCTTCCTCCTTGTTGATGTGTATTTTGTACACGACCAAACACAGAATAAAATACCTAAAAGGTACCTTATCCTCTCTTGAGCAAAGTTCCTGACTGCTGAAGATCTCGCCGAAGGATCAGTTAGAGTAACTCCAAGGTTCTGTTATGTAGGATCTCTACGTGTGGATAAGCTCTTCGCGGTATGATGTGATTTGTTGGAATCACAAGGGGACATACACTCAATGACCTAAACATCTGATTTGCTGGAATCACAAGTCCTATTTACTAACTGGAAGACAAACAAATGGCAAAAGATGCAGGGTTCAGGAAGTCTACTCTACTACCTAGAATGCGAGAAGATGGATGAACGACTAGGTGGAGTCCTACTGGGCTAGGTCTCACCATCAGGCTTGAACAATCTGACACCAACTCAGTGCGATCTTCTAAGGGATGCTTCCAATATGTTCAAATCGTACACCATCAGACACTGATCACCATTCAAGATAATGCATGAACAATAGACGTGTAATGACTTAAGATTAAGCTCATTTTATTCTAGTTGACCACGCAAGGCGCACTTACCATCAGCAAGAGGCTAGTGGTTTGGATTAGACGGATTCCACACAGGTGCATTCAACAATTTTCTTCATTCAATCTAATCATCTACCATCTAGAATTGAAGATTCAACAAGAAACCATGCATATTGCAAGAAATGACACACTTCACCATAACTTCAATGAAAATGGAGTTTATTTACAATCAATGGCAACAATTTCTTGCCTTGTCCTCCTATTCTATTCTAACTGCTATTCTATTTGCTATTAATCTTTAGCTATTCTAACCTCTATGAACTAACTATTCACCTTCTAACTATTAATGACTAACTATTAGCCTTTACAAATGAGGAGCCAAGGCTTATATAGTGCCCCTGAAACAATTCAACAGCTAAGATCAATTTGAGATCAATGGCCAAGATTCTACAATGAAACCCTAATTAGGGTTTGTTATAACAAACTTAATTCTGACCAATGAAATAATTGCATTATTTGGACACATGTCTTCTCTAGAATATTCGACCAATGGATAGTCGGGGTAGGTACATTGGAGTTTGTGCCATCTCTAATGAGCCAGGTACATTGAATCTGGACATGCTGAGGTGGACCAATCCAAATGGAGGAGTGATGACTGGGATGCCACCTTGTCAAACACTTGGTTGATGCCAATTTGGTGATGCCTTCCTTCAAATGCTGAACTGGAAGATAGATGGAGAAGGTCGTCCTTAATGATGCTGGACTGGGGGAGATCGTCCTTGTCCTGACTTGATCTTCTTTGATGAGGGTCTGCCAAGTAGTTGATCCTCTGGCTTTGGGGGTCATCATTTGATGCCTACACAAAAGATTAAAGTTAGTCTTTGAGTATAATATCTTATAGCATAGGATCTAAGACCTTTCAAGGGAACATATTAGACATTAATTTGAAAATGACAAAATAAATTCAAAAATTCTAAATTTTCAAATTAATTATGATAGAAATTAGATTTTTCAAGACTTAGACTTTAAAAGACTGCTATGAAATCAAAACAAGTCTTGAATAAGAACTTCAAAAAGGATTCTTCATACCTTCTCCTTTGAAAGCCTAACTATGAACCTTGAAAAATGAAGAAAGAAGATCAGATTTTGCTGGATAAGGATTGAAATGTGGTCTTCCTTTGGATGAATTACGCCTCAATTAGCCTTCAAAAAGCTTCGCCTTCCACTAGCTTCTCAAAATCTGGAAATTCGCCTTCAAACACCTTCCAAAATCTGGAAATTATCCTCCAACTTGCTCAATTTCGCACCTCCAAATATGCTCTTCAAATTCGCATGAGAGATAATGAAAGAATGATTTGAATATGCTACAATACACCTCCCTTATATAGGGCGCTCACCTTGATTTCCCTCAAGGCCGACTTGGCAAATAGGGAATAAAATAAAATAAAACTCCTCTCAAAAGATGGCCGACTTGTTTGTAAGGGCACAATAATGATTTTTGAGCGCTCAAGCATAATTTTTTAATTTTTTAAATTAATTCCAAAGCTCAAAGGTGGATTTTTTCAATTATTTCAAGGCCTAGAATTGCAAATGCCTTAATTCATGCGAACTTGATTTAGACTCCCCAAATGTCTTGAATTTGGCTAATTTAGTGAAAATTGAGGAATATCAAGGTTTGATCAAGGCTTAATGAAGGCTCTTTGCTTCTTAGGCACTGAAATATCCAAAGTGATGAAGGCCTAAATTATTTCAAGACTTGTTTGAATTCTCATCTAGGCTAGTTTGCTTCATGAATCAAAATCTTCACAACCAAGGTTTGCCATCACAATTTTGCATTTTGCCTTCAACTTAGCCTAAACAAGGTGAATAATAGGTGTTTTCAAGAATTTCGCCCTGGACCCTATGGAAGGGTCAGGAGCGATTTTCAAATTAGGTCCTGAATACCTTGTTTTTCGACTCCAAAATCTCCCGGAAGGCGAGCTTATGTTTGCTTTGATCTAATCAAAGTCTTGCATTTCAAACTTTTATCATTTCACATGAGGAAATTAGGTGAAAATGTAAATTTCGCCCTGGACCCTTTGGAAGGGTCAGGAGCGATTTTGCTTATTAGGTCAAAATTCACCTTAGTTTGATCGTTGACCTCCTCCAAAGCAATCTCTAGGGTTCATTTATCTCCATTACTAGGTTAGCTCATCAAAACTTTGAAGGAAATATTGCATTTTTGGGAATTTCGCTATGGACCCTTTGGAAGGGTTAGGAGCGAAATTCTCTCTTGAGCTCAAAATTCTCATTTTGTGAAGGTCTAAATTTCTTCAAGGCATTCCAAAAGGCATCTTTTACTGTAGCCCAGGCCTAGTTTCACTTGAATTTTGGAGGAAAAGGTGACTTTGATATTTTTCGCCCTGGACCCTTTGGAAGGGTCAGGAGCGATTTTCCTTGCTTAGGCTTACTCCTCCATCATTCTGTCTTCAATCCACCTCCCAAGGCTAGGCAATGGTCTTCCTCATTCACTCAATCCAAGCTTGGTTTGTTCCTGCAAGGCAAAATAGGGGATTTTGAGATTTTCGCCCTGGACCCTTTGGAAGGGTCAGGAGCGATTTTTAGGTTTTAGGGCAATTCCTTCATCCTTTCATCTTCAAATCATTTCCAAGGCATGGAACATCACGCCTCACTCCCATCCAAGTCATGAATAGCAAAATCTTGTCTTAAATTTGCAAGAAAAAGGGAGAATTTGGAAATTTCGCTCTGGACCCTTTGGAAGGGTCAGGAGTGAATTTCCCTCTTGGCTTCAAAAGTTTCATTCTTAGCAATCCAATTCCACTTCAAGGCAATTAAAAAGTCCTCTCAAACCCATGTCTAAGCTTGGTCTAGTCCAATCTTTGGAAGAAAAGATAGGTTTTAGGATTTTCACCCTGGACCCTCTGGAAGGGTCAGGAGCGAATTTCTCTCTTAGGCTCAATTCCTTCATCCTTTCAACCTCAATCATCTTCAAAAGGAAAAAACACACTTCCTCACACCCATTCAAGCCATCAAAACCAAAAAATTGTTTTGACCTTGCAAAGAAAATAGGTGTTTTTTAGGAATTTCGCTCTGGACCCTTTAGAAGGGTCAGGATCGAAATTCTCAATCTTGACCAAAATCCTTCATTTTTCACCTTGAAACCTCTTTGCCAAGAGGGATTTCATCTTTCATTGTGCTAGGAATAGAATTTCATGTCCAAGAAAGGCTAAAAAATGTGTTTATAAGGAATTTCGCTCTGGACCCTTTGGAAGGGTCAGGAGCGAAATTGCCTTTCCTGGCCAGAATCCTTCACTTTCATGACTTCTAAACATGCCTAAGGGTTTGAATATGCTCATTCTTCCTTTCATGATGCCAAACTCCTCAATTTGACCAAACAAGGCAAGAAATATCCCTCATAGAGATTTTCGCTCTGGACCCTTTGGAAGGGTCAGCAGCGAAAATTAGGCTTTAAGCAAAATCCTTCATCCTTCAAAGTTGAAACTTCTTCAGGAGGCAAAAACAAGCTATACTTCTTCCCTTCATGTCAAAAACTTGACCTTCTTCATTGCAAAATAAGAGCCTTTTGGGAATTTTGCCCTGGACCCTTTGGAAGGGTCAGGAGCGAAAATTCTTTCTTGGCCAAAATCTTGTTCTTCAAAATCAATCAAACTCCCTCTCAAGGCAAAACATACCCATTCATCTCCCATCAAGCCAACGCCTAGCCAAAATAAGGAGGAAAACAAGAGTTATAAAGATTTTCGCTCTGGACCCTTTGGAAGGGTCAGGAGCGAAAATTCTTTCTTGGCCAAGATCCTGACTTCATTTTCACATTTCTTCATTCAAACAAGCGTTTTTTACCTTCATTCAAGCCTGGGAATGCGTTAGCTCTAGGTTTTGGTCAAAGTAGAATGTCCTATGGAGAATTTCGCTCTGGACCCTTTGGAAGGGTCAGGAGCGAAATTTGCTTTGGACCCTTTGAAAGGGTCAGGAGCGAAATTTGACTTTTTGAACTCTCGTCAAGATCATTTTATGGATTATAACATTTTTCTTATACTTTTAAGTTATATTCCTTATATACTTTCAGGATGTTTGAGAGTGGTTTCGGACCTCCAGGAGTTATATTGCAAAATCTAGTTTTTGGAGGATTCTTCAGTTTTCCAGACTTAGTCAAATTTCAAGATCAGGACATTCCAGACTTAGCCAAATTTCAGGGCATTTGAAGATCAGGATGACATTCCAGACTTTATCACTCACCAGCTTGACCTAGCTCAGACCTCCAAGAATGATACTTGCTCACCAAGCAAGACACAATTAACAACAAGAGCAAAACCAGGCCCTAAGGAAGATTCTCAAGGAAACCCTAATTCTGGGACCCTACGGACTCACCCTGGCTCAAGCAGAGCCTGCCATTCAATAATCCCCTCGACAGAACTCATCCTCCAAAGGCTAATAGACAAAACCCTAAAAGACCTAGAAAGCAAACCCTAGAAAGCAAAAAAGAAAGGGTCCCCATTTGCAATGGGGCGATGTGTGAATATGTCACAACACTCCTCCAATTTGTGTTATTACCCTTTCCTAATTGATCAGCAAAATTCAATATGAGGGCCCAATTATTTCATTGCTTGGCCACTCCAAAAAATTACTCTTTAATTATGTAATTAATCAATGTAAAATTAGTTTTTCCATTTTAATTTTTGGACGGAAAAACTTTATTTGTGGACCCAAATTTGTAATTGCCTATTAAGGCCAAAGCTACTGCCTCTCTTGAAAGCATTCATTATGTCATTGTTTTTTTTAAAAATCATTATTTTCAAAACAAAAAAAATCAAATTCCAGCCCTCAAGGACAAAACCCCTTAATGGTGTAAACTACAGAACAAAAACCTTCTGAGTTTTGGAGTGGATTGAGGACAAAACCCTTAATTCCTCGTTTTCATTGGATGCGAATTTGGGCAAGTAATTATTCTACATCTGCTGGGCGAATTACCATATCAGCCGCTACCTCTGCAAATACCGCTTTACTGCACCTTGGTGTGACCTTGCCTTTATTTATGTCATACTTCCATTACAAATAATATAGGTGCTGGGTGAATTAATTTGATTTTAATTCTGCATTGATACTGTTCTGAATGAAGTTGAAATTCATCACTGGATATTATTTAAATTCAGAAATTGTTCATTACTGTTATATCTACAACCCAATTGCATTATTACTAACATCTGGGTAGTTGCTTCTCTAACTTGATTGATAGATAGATTTATATTCAACAACAATTGATGATTATTGGTCAATTCATATAATACATATCTGCCCTAAATTCTATAGTTTACTAATCCTTACCTTGGTGAATGTATTAGGAAATATATTGTTCTGATTACTGGGTTGCTCGTTCTGTTATTCCTGCTATTATCGTAAACTGTTTTCCCTAAATCAGGGTTTGCGGCTACAGAAATTCCCACATATGATCATGGTGATTTGCTGTTCTGAATTGTAGTTAATTCTAACTTTTCTTTTACAGGTTCCAGCCTAGGTTTAAATTTAAATTTCAGTTCCATTATCGCTTATGTTGTCCATTAAAAATCTATAAAAATCATTATGTTGATTGCAGCATACTTTGTTTTCAATAAAATTTAAAAATTAAAAAAAAAAAATTAGTTAACCTTCTTTCCAGCTAGGGTTTGATTTTTATACTTCAGTAGAAGTAAATCACTCGTAGTATTGATTTTAGAATTGTTCTGCAGTCATTTGAAAAAAAAAAAATTCAAACCAAAAATCCATGTATTTTCCAAAGGTCCAACAAGGCACATTACATTTCAACTGTCTTCTTGAATTTAAAATATCCAAACAACGTTTAATTTCTATATTGTAGCTATTAAGGCCATGGTAGAATGGAAACTAAATATTGCTTGAAGGGGCAGAGTCAAATTTCAAATCAAGGGAAGAACCATCTTCGGCTGTATCTACAGCTAAAGCCCTAGATTTTCATGGCTTTGCATTTGATGCTCATGGCAATTAGCTTCAGAACTTCTAATCCTAGCTACCCTCCTTAATTCCCACTCACATCTTTGCCAAATTCAAATGCAAAGGTTGTGGAAAAAGGGGCATATCCAACAAAAAGAGAGATATTCAGAAAAAGAAGAGAAACGCAAAATAGAGGAGTCAGTTTATAAAAGCTCTATTTTGTCCCAACATGACACAACAGTCAAAGGTACACCTTCCCAAAAAGATAACTGACATCTTCTGTTTGAATAAAGTGCAGCCATGTATGAAAAACAAGGGAGCTCCTGTAGAAGGAAAGGAGGATTGTTTTGCAAGTGCAAAAAAGTGGTTTGGGCTCTCAAGCGGCTGTCATAAACTGGGAAGTGTCTCATACTGAAAGAAAAATTTAAAAAATTAATATCTGGAAACAGGGGAGGTCCCCATTTTGATAAGAATGTATGTTAACAAAACTCGAGTATGAGAAAAACCTCACTGCCAACCAAAACAATCATGGAGGTTTATTCCCTCATGAATATTGCTTCTGCTATTAAATGTATCAATGTTTGAAACTCGTATGTATCAACTAAGACAATTGAATATAAATGTTCATTCTTGTAGAAACTATCATATGCATATTCACTGTGTGTATGTCCTTTGACTGGATTTAAGTCTAGGTAACAAAACTCGAGTATGAGAAAAGCCTCACTGCCAACCACAACAATCATGGAGGTTCATTCCCTCAGGAATATTGCTTCTGCTATTAAATGTATCAATGTTTGAAACTCGTATTTATCAACTAGGACAATTGAATATAAATGTTCATTCTTGTAGAAACTATCATATGCATATTCAGTGTGTATGTCCTTTGACTGGATTTAAGTCTAGGTAACTATAATTGCTTGTTTTTTTCCTAAAAAATCAATCTAACGTGCATTGTAAAACATTATTTGCAGCATAGTTGGTTTTACATCAATCTTGCTGCTTGTTTGAACTAATCATGAGTGTGGTTATTCAAGGTCATCCATTGTGGGATTCATGTTCAATGGAATAATCCCTCCATGATTGCAGCACTCACCAGGTGCAATACTAGGGAGGTGCTCAATTGAATTGGAATTTCACTCCAAGTAGCCTTGAACAAACTTGCTAAGCCACAGATCAAACAGCAAGAAAGACTATTTTTTTATGACGAGAAAAAGCAAATTATAGTCGAAACGAGTTACATCAATACAAAAGGATGTTTTCTTTCACGCACACAAAGAATTTAAATGTGATTAAATATGCAAGACTAAAACATCTATTCATCATTTATTGTGGCTAGAAAATCTGAGTTTGGGTGTCTTACATTGATCCAAACCTTCTTGAACTACTAAACTTGTGATGAGGTTTCTATCTAACCTATGTCACAACGTTCGAATTTGAATTCGAATTCGGCAACCATAAAATTCAGATGAAGTTCGTCAAAGGTAAAAATTCTGAAAAAAAATCAACATTAAATTCGCCATATATAATTTCTTTTTAATAATATAAGTAATATATCCATCATATAACGCTTTTATCATTATATTATTACATATATATGTTTATATAAAATAATATAATTTAAAATAACAATTTTTTAAGATAATAATATATTCCTAATTAAATATAACATTTTAAAATTTATATAACTATATTATAAACAAATTAATATATCAGTATTTTTAAATTTATTTACGATATTATAAAAAAATAATATATCAGTAATTTAATATAATTGATTTATAGTTTATATCAAATATATTAATAAATGTGGAGTCTAAACTATATCAAATCCTCAAAAAAACTAAACAAAACACGGCGGAGACGAAAGGAAAGAAGTGGTAGTGGAGTTCGAGAGAATGGAAATTGCTGAGTCGCCTCTCTTGTACACGGCGGAGGCAGTAGGGGTTCGAGAATGGTAGGGAAACTGCAAAGTCACCTCTCCACAAAATGCTCTCACCTTGCCAGAAAACGCACACCAGCCACATTCTGCTAGCCACAAAAGGTCGAGTGCTGCAAGGAAATAAAAACGCGCAGGGAGGGTTTTTCCATACAAATAAATGACCAAACTTCAACGAATTTTTTATGAATATTTGAAATTCGGCAAGATTCGAATTTCGACCATGAAATTCGCCGAATGCTATGACTTAGTATCTAACACATGGAGGGCTGATGACACTCATTCTTCGTGAAAATGCAACGTCCCCTATTCTAAAAGTGTTAATTTAAGGACAAAACTAATTTTTTTTGAAATGATTGCTCTCTTCTTGTGTCTCCTCTCTTAATTTCTAAATGTGTTCTACCTTTTCATAAATATGTGCCTTTCTTGGCTACTTTGACATGTGTCTTTTTGGTTGTACATGGAAAAAACAATTTTTGAAATAGTCAAATCTTGACACAAAGGAATTTGAAATCATCAGCATTCCACAGGGACGTGTCCCCCCCCCCCTTTTTGGCCACGTCTCCGGGACAGGGGGATGGGGACACGACGTCCCCTGTCGTCCCGCCACTTCCACCAAAGCGCCACCGGAGACGGGGAAACGTCTCCACGTCTCCTTGGGAGATGCAGAGGCATTTCTCGAGGGGCAGGGAGACGCCCAGACGTCTCTCGTCGCCCCACGTCAAATGCAAATTTTAAAATTAAAATTTCAAAAAATAGCGACATTTTTGGGGGTTGGGGGGTTAACCCTAATTGGAGTTGGGCCCCACCCTTTCCCCCAAAACAACACAAAACCATGTTTTTTGTTGATTTCACTCTCATTTTGAAAGACTGATTTTTTTTCCAGCAAGCTGAAGAGGAGGAAAAACTTGTAGAAGACTGATTGAAGGAGTGAGAAAAGTGATTGCAAGTGTGATAGGAGTGAGAAGAAGCAAAAAGAAGAGGAGGAAGAAGATTCTACTACATTTTGGAGAGATTTTTCAAGCACAAGGTAGGGTTTTTCTTGTTTTTTTGGTTTTATTTTCTGATTTTCAATGTCATTTTTGGTTCTTTGTTTGTTTAGCTTTAAATTTGTTTTTGTTTTTTCCTATTCATCTCATAATCAGATTTGATGTTGAATCTTGAGGGCATCATTTTGCCCTCAAGATTCAACATCAAATTTATTATTTTTATTTTTATTTTTAAATTAAAAAAATCATAAATTGTTGAATCTTGAGGGCAAAATTCATCATTTTGCCCTCAAGATTTAACATCAAATCTGATTTTGAGATGAATAGTAAAATAAATTTATTTGTTAAACTAGGCTGATTTTATTTTTATTTTTATTTTGTGAAATGCAATGTCAATTTCACAATGAGCTCCCAAGACATGAGTGAGGATGAGATGAAAATCCATTCTCATAGTGAGAATGATTCAGAATTCGAACTTGAAAATGAGGGGGGTGACCGTGGGGCTGATCTTGGAGCCCAATCTAGTTTTATGGCGAGTGCACCAGCTAGTACAGGTTGCCCTTCGGAGTTGTCGGCACCGTATGCTAGGGGTCCTTTTGATCCTAAGTCTCCTCTCAAATAGTTTGCTTCAAGAATATCAGTACAAGGCACATCACATTAAGGTGGGGAAACAACGAAGTGGAAGTGCAACATTTGTGACACTGAATGGTTTGGTAGCGTTGGTAGGGGTGAATGCACACTTTCTTTTTTGGACAGGAAAAGGTGTGAGAAATTTTTTAAGGAAGCTAAAAATATAAAGTACAGAATTGAGTTTAACAGGTTTTGGGGGATTCCAGATGACACAAATATTTCAATGCTTGTAAATGATATTCAAATTTATGTTCAAAATCTAAAGATTATAGATTTTGTCTCTCTTTTATTTTCTAAGAAGACTTTCTTTCTATATTTACTTGAAGATATATTCAATTTTTTATTGCTGGTTACTGATCGTAATTTCCTTTGTATTGCAGATCACTGTATAGAACATTAATTGATTTCAATGATTTTCTACAGCATTCGAATGGCATATATATATGTAAATAACCTTTGATCAAGGCATGCCTTGACCGGGCATGTCTCTTGACATGTCTTGATCGTATGAAGTAGATGCTGTTTCATAACAAATAATAACAAACTTTGTTTATACCCGATACCAATCGTTGTCATTTCAGATGCTAATGATTATTAATTAACCCAATAACAATGGGTTTATTATAAGTGCAGATTGATAACCAAAATTGGTGATAGTTATCATACACGATAACTATGATATGCAATATTAATATGATCTGATCTGAAACATATGAACACGATCATGGCATAAGTAATATGATCATAACATGATCAATGGCAAGTTTGTACATGCTGTTTAAGTATCGATATATGCAAATCGGTACTTGAAATCATGAAATATATATGAAGATGATTATAACAAGTTTATTCAATCAAACTGATTGATCAACATAAAGTCTACCATTTGTTTTGTAATTTCATCGATAAGGTAGATGATTGAATGAGAGATAAATGAAGTCTCTCATTCAATCATTTATCTGACCGATGCTACTTAGTTTCAACAATGCTTACTACTTTGCCTACTAGGGCAGCCCTTTAGCATAGCCAGAATCCACCACATACTTGTCATGCTTCGCAAACGGGAGGAATGATGTTTGGATCTCCATCCACTTCCACTTCTGGTGCTGCCAGGGCAGGGAAACGTAGGTTGCAGACACCACAGACTAACCCCATTGCTGATATGTTTAATGTGCAGCTAAGAGATGAGATAGATGAATCCATTGGCAAGTTCTTCTTTGCCAATGGTGCCAATGGCATTCCATTTCATGTTACACGGTCTCCTTATTATAGGGAGATGATGTCTATAGTGGCAAAGGGAGGAACATCTTATGTGCCACCAGGTGAGACGAAAATGAGGACCTCGATCTTGGATAAGTGCTATTCCAAGATCAATATTTTGATGGAGAAGATGAAGGCATGTTGGGTGGCATCGGGGTGCAATATAGTTATGGATGCGTGGACGGATATTAGCCATCGTCCACTCATCAACATCATGGTCACATGTGCAGAGGGTCCATACTTCCTTAGAGCGATTGATTGCACAAGGCATCACAAAGATGCTGATTTTCAGTTTCAGGTCCTCAGGGAGGCTATTGAGGAGGTTGGGTCACAAAATGTGGTCCAAGTAGTGACAGATGCAGCCCATGTGTGTAGAGCAGCAAGGAGACTCATTGAGGCAGCCTATAGACACATTTGGTGGACTCCATGTTGTGTGCATGCCATGAACAATGCACTCAAGGACATGGGGAAGATTGACTGGATTAGAGGAGTGGTCACCCGATGCGAGAGATGTGCAGATGTTTATCTCCAACCACCACACTTCACATGCACTCTTCAGGACCTTCGCTAAGGAATTCTTGAAACCAGTTGAGACCAAATACACATCCTATTTCATTCTCTTGGAGAGAATGATTGAGTTGCAAGAGGCATTGCAACTCATGGTTATGACTAATGAGTGGAATAGGTGGGCTGAGGCCAAGACAGAGCAAGGGAGAAAGGTGAAGGAGATAGTGAAGAGTGATGTGTTTTGGACTGATACGAAATACATTGTCTGCATCATTTCTCCAGTATTCCAAGTGATTAGATATGGGGATGGGGATGCACCTAACCTTAAAGAGTTGTATGAGTGCATTGACTCTATGCTTGACCAGATGAGGGTTGTTGTGCGAGTGAAGGACCCCTCTCTAGCATTCTACAATGAGCAAATCTGGCCTATCATTCAGCGCAGATGGGACAAGTTGAACACTCCTTTGCATATTGGCTGCCTTTGCCTTGAATCCTAAGTGGTACAAGGCTAGACCGGGTAGAGTGACACCAATTCAGGATGATGCGGTGAAGGCAGGTTTCTTTAGGTGCATGAAGATGTTTGATTCTAGAGATGCCGGCACAATTCACACTAAGTGGGCAAGATTTGCCACTCTTAGAGGTTATTCAGATGTGGCAAAGATGGGTATAGAAACTATGGGACAGGAGGACCCACTTTTGTGGTAGAATTGTCATGGCCCGAAATCTTTGACCATCACTCTAGCCATCCGTCTGCTATCCCAGGTTTCCAGTTCTTCAGCTGCTGAGAGGAACTGGTCTACATATAGCTTCATCCACTCTCTTAAGAGGAACAAACTTACCTCTAAGAGAGCATAGAAGCTTGTGGTTGTACATAGTGCTTTGCGTCTCATGGACCGCAAGACACTTGTGTACAAGGAGAGTCCAGAGGCACGATGGGATGTAGAGCCAGAGGAGCCTTCACAGATTGATGAGGATGATCCTACCACTTCAGATGCAGGGCTGGTTGGTGTGAGCTTGAGGGATCTTCATCTTTAGGAGTCCAGCAGTTCCAGGGAGGAGGAGTTCGCAAATGATTAGAGGCCTCCATTAGCTACATTTTGAGTTTTGTCATTTACATTTTGGCATTTTGTCTTTGACTCTAGTCTCTTTTGTAATGCTATTGCTATTAGTATTTGTATTTGGCTACTCATTGTAATGATGAATCATGTAATCATCTTTATAGACTTTGCAATGGCATTAGATATTCATATTTTCTGTTTTTTATATAATCGAAATCTCCAATTTGACAATTTCATTTGTCAAATTTTATTTAGCAATTAGCATTGAAGAAATCTTGGTATTTAGATTTAGTATTTCAAATTTCCTATAGTTTCATTTGAAATGTAATTCTTATATTGTTATACTGTCATACATCTTTTCAAAACTAGTTTTTCAAGTACTATATGTATATGTATAACTATATCAGCACCACCACCCTGCCACCGTCCCCCCGCCATCCCCAAACTTAGGCCCTTGGTCCCCCCGTCCCGAAAACCCGTCCCCAACACCCATGGAACACTGGAAATCATCAAGGATGTGGATGGGCACCGAGGAGAGATTTTTAAATGTTGCCCAAATGTCTTAAACTCAAAAAGAAAATCAAAATGTTATTTTCTTTCTCAAGACATCCAAAAATGTAAAATTAAACAATATCAACTTTGAGTATATGTTTCCAATTAATGTTAATTAGCATGATCACTAGATAGCCTCATTAGGCCTCCTGAGTTGATAAAATGTGAGCCCCTGTCGTCGTCCCCCCGTCATCCCCAAACTTAGGCCCTTGGTCCCCTTGTCCCGGAAACCCATCCCCAACACCCATGGAACACTAGAAATCATCAAGGATGTGGATGGGCACCGAGGAGAGATTTTTAAATGTTGCCCAAATGTCTTAAACTCAAAAAGAAAATCAAAATGTTATTTTCTTTCTCAAGACATCCAAAAATGTAAAATTAAACAATATCAACTTTGAGTATATGTTTCCAATTAATGCTAATTAGCATGATCACTAGATAGCCTCATTAGGCCTCCTGAGTTGATAAAATGTGAGCCACTAGTCATGGATAAAAGTTGAATTGGGCTTTAGAGATCAAAATCGAATTGCGACAATTTTGACCTTAATTGGGTAACCTCAGTTACGCTCAACCATGAGGCATCTTCAATAGATTTATTCTTCTTTAACTAGATATTATTTGTGCTCCTTGCCTATCATTTTCTCAATCATTCTTGAATCCTGAAGTGACTCAATCTCTTCTTGTTCTTTCCCAAGCAATCGTTCTTTCCATTTCTCTAATTGTCATCTTCTTGTTTAGCTGATGCCTCTCCTTCATAAGATGCATACTAATATGCAACAATTAAGATTAAAGAGGTATAACTCAATTAGAAACTCCAACTTGATGCATTGAGTGAAAACTTCCTCACAATTTTGGAAGGTCCAATTTTCTTCCACTTTAACTTGTCAATATTCTTTGGAAATAATTATTTTCAAAGACAAGCAAGCACTTATTCTGTATGTAATGACCCTCTCTAATATTTTTTACAATTCCTAACTTTGGGGGGATTTTTTACAATATTCAAATAATAACAACACGCAGTATTGTTATCAATATCATAAACTCATCTAGAACTAATAGGAAACTTAATATAATGAACTGAAAACCCCAATAAATTTACTAATGCAACAACCACCAAGTATTCCGAAAATGATATCAGAAGTAATAACATATGTGGACTAGGCTGCAAATAGCTCTTACAAGCTCTAATAATGATATTTCAAACCAATATGGCCGTATGGCCACTCATGGAAAGGGTACGGTAAATACTATGAATATATTTTGGTCCTTATGAAGATGATATGACCCACCACTATGTATGGTGGCTGTTAGGGGTAAATAACTTATGTTAGCAAGAATAATAATTATAATTGTGTTTATGTTGTGTTTATGGTTATGTTGCATCGCCGAGAGGTTCCCATTTGGTAGTTGGGAGTTGGTGACGGTTGGCAACTTGGCCAACCGTCGAGTCTATATATTGTTTGGATGGCACCTCCGCAGGGGAGATTATGTATGGATATATTTTGGAAAAAATCAATAAAGATATCTCTTCTGGTCTAAGTTGTTATCATTATTACTTATGCTGTGATGTATGAATGTACTGGTACATGAATAATTGGTACGTGTGGAAAACACTATGTTATCTGTGAGTTTTACCAACCTACATTAAGGACTAAACATTTTCGCACTGTTGCCTGAACGAACCTGGAGATAACTATGGCGGCAGGCGGAAGGAATTAATGGACCAACCATTCAACCAACAATTAATTGTCGTGGACAGCGACACGCACGAAGAGAGTACCGTGGAAGAGGCACGAGAGGATCAGTTGACGACAGACTTGGTAGAGTTGTGGGACGTGTCGATCACGCAGTACGTGCAGAGAGAGGCTCGGGAGAGAGCCGTCTCGGAAGGCATGGTACGTGGTGAACTCACCGTTAGCACTCCCGTCTTTGACCTGCTCGGAAGTATTCCAAGGCTACTCGCCAGAAATCTGATTACACTTCAAGACCAAAGGGAGGAAACTGCACGAGAACTCCATCAGCAACAAGTACTCTGAAGGTACGAGGAGCGAAGCCGTAGGGAGGAAGAGGAGAGGGAGGCTAGTCAACGCCATACCTCTGGCACTTGATTCCCCTACGGCCAAACAAAGAAAAACGTACCACTGCCACCGAAGGAGTAGACGAGGGAACTGTACGGAGATCTCTCCGCATAAAAGAACAGGCCGAAAGGAGAGGGAGGTTGCTGACTCGAAGAGTCTGGAGAAACACAATAGAAGTCGGAGTGTGAGTCGGAGTCGTAGTTGGGAGAGGCAAAGGCCATGTACGTGGAAGGAGTTGGCTGAGGTCGCTAGGAACCTGCCACTTCCAGACATAGCGGAGGAAGATCTTGCCGACCAGGCCCCACACTCGACGTCAAGTGAAGAGGACTCCGGAGCCGAGTTGCAGAGCAACCCGTCAAAATATCCTGAACAAGGAGAGGAGGCGGTACGGGACCTGCACGAAGAGATCGCCACTATTTTTGAAGCAACATTATCTGGCATTAGGAATTTGTCCTTGTCAGAGGGCATCAAAATAGGAGGGTCAGATCCAGAAACCTCGGGAATGAGGGACTATAGGAGCGAGGGTGACCAAAGCCCTGCGGACAGGGGCCCAACCAGACCAAGAGCGTACGGTACCTCCCAGATACATAGTACCTTTCCAGCATATAGTCACCTCCAAGCGCTACATAAAACCCTCCAGGAAAGAACAATGGCACACACCCCGGAGAAACAAAAGCTTCCAAAATTCATGGGCAACGAGTCGGAGGATCCCGTACAGCATTGTAAGACATGCGTGACCATTTGGGAGGCAAATGGCCGAGATGACCGGGATTACTGGTTGAAGGCATTTCCAACCACTCTGCGAGGAATAGCCATTGACTGGTATATGGACCTGGATGCCCAGTATAAAACGTCTTGGAACAGTCTGAAGAAGGCTTTCGAAGAGGAGTTCAAACTCCTACGAGACGACAATGAAATTGTGGTAGAGATTTACAATACCAAGCGAGGAAAAAGTGAAAGTGTGTGGGCATATAGTAGAAGGTTGAGGGAACTGCTCAATAAAATGGAGAACCAGCCGGCTGATGGTCTCAAGAAGAGATGGTTCGCTGAAGGATTGGTACCATCCCTTAGACGGAAGATGAAGGTGGTCCCCCCGCCATCGTATGATGAGGCATACAACCGTGCGATGGATATTGAAAGCGAAAATAAGACATCATGAGGGAAGCATCAGGTGAGCGATGGTGATAGTACGGATGAAGACAGTGATGGGGAGTCCAAAACCGTGCAAGCACTCCAAAGGGATATGATGAGAATGATGAAAGAACTAAAGGCTGACAAAGAAGGTGGCAGGGAAGGAAAGGAGTTATGGTGCACCGACTGCAAGACGGGAGGACACACTAAGGGGAGTTGTCCCTGCAAAGCCTTCTGTGACATCTGCCAAGTAATGGGACATTCCATTAAGGAATGCCTATACAACTTGAAAACACGGAGCACACAAGTGCTTTACGCCCAACCCGACCAAGTCACACCGCCAACGAAACCCCCGAAGCCGGTAGCAAACTCTAACGCCTCTCTTGCAGGGTACAGGAACAATCGGCGAGGTAACAACAGGTCCAATAATAACACGCCAAGGAGTAGAATTCAATACGACGCAAAGGGACGACCCATGATTCAATGCAGAAAGTGCAACGAATGGGGTCACTTTGCGTGGGAATGTCAAAACGGGGGTGACGCAGGAAGTTTGCTGTGCAAATGGTGCAGTCCAGGGAATCATGAGGACATAGACTGTCCAAGGCAAAAAGGGGTGAATATGCTAGAGGTGGAAGGACCGAAGGAAGGCGTATTGGCAATCACAAGATTGCAAAACAAAAAATCCATGTATCCTGACCCTCGCACGAAGAAGGAAAGACAACAGGAAGCCAGGGCAGATATCGAGCGGGCGATGGTAGAAGAGCGGAGGGCCTCACACCCGGTTGCCAATACACCACTCTGGTCAGGACCGGAGAAAACTATAATTAAGTAGATGTTACAGACCACAATACCCGTACGGGTATCCGACCTTCTACAGACCATGCCACAGTTGAGGATGGCCCTGACGAATGCAGTCGGTGACACCACCGTCGGCCAGGAACACCGGACAATGACTGAACCACATAGTACGACTCCGCTGAAGGAACATGGTACGGACGCCATGGACCCTATGCTACTCACAATAAGCATTGGACGGAAACCTGTCGTGGTGGAGATGGACATAATGGGAGAAAAGCTCACAAACACCATTGTGGATGGCAGGTCCGGAGTCAACATACTACCGGAGGAAACATGGAGAAGCCTTGGCAAGCCTACTCTTTGGCCACCAACATTCCATCTCGTCGGTGCAAACCAACATGGTATCAAACCTCTCGGTACTCTCATGGCACAAAAAGTAGTGATCGGGACACAACAATTCATTCTAGATTTCGTAGTCATTCCACTGGAAAGAAAAGTGTACGACGCCCTCCTGGGAAGGGGGTGGTTGATCATGGCTAGAGCCAATCATAACTGGAAGAAGAATACACTCTCAATTGAAAGTGAAGGCCATAAGTATGTGATTGACCTGAGGAATCAGTCCGTTAGTGAAGAGCTTGCATCGTCTGACTCCGACTCGGAGGACTCAAACAGATGGGAGTGGGGTTCCGAAGGAGACAGAGGAGGGAGGGAACCCAACGAGGAAGGAGTGCTGGAATTGGACGGATGCTCTGAAGATGGAACTAGTTCATTGGCCGGACTCTTCCATTGGCGATGGAGGACTACGAGGTCTTCCACCCGAAGTGCCACATGCTGCAAATATGCAAGATTGGGGAATCAAGCGGCGGTATGGAAGAGCAGTCATTTCACCCAGAGTACGATAGGTACCAAGAAGGGATGGCACAGGTGGATGTCACACCAGCACACCGGTTTGAATGAGATAAACCTACTGCAAAGAGGAAGTTAAGGGGGCACCTTAGTAAATTGAAGAGAAGAAATCGAAGCAGACTTGGCAGCAGGATGAAATCGAGAAGAAGAAGACAAGGATCCACACGGCCAGGCACAAAGGAGAGATTAAATTCGTACAACGTACAGACTGACCGTACGGACGAGTGCGGGGAGGCATGGAAGGAACCAATGGTTGATCCATACGGCGTACGGATTGCCTGAATAGAGGTGCGTGAAGACCAAGCATCGAATCTGTAAGGTGTACGGATTGTGCGTACGAACGTAGCAGAAGTTGAGGCGAGCAAGGCACAACGAAACATCTAGTACTGTGTACGTAGCAGAAGTCGAGGCGAGCAAAGTACAACGAAACATCTCGTACTGTGTACGATGTACAACGACAACAGAACAATGCACCGTACGGTGTACAGCGATCACACCTAACCCGTACGGTTTGTGCCGATCACAACGAACCAGTTTGTACAACGTACAAAATTTACAGCACAGCGTACGACAATTACAGCAGAATAGTTCATACGGGGTACATTGCAGACCGTACAACGAGTTGAGAAGTCTGTACAGCAACATACGGCTGTCGACGCAGAGGAGAAGACTGTACAGACAGGAAGATCGTACGGTACTATACGGAGGCTGACACAGGGAAATCCGTACACGCTGGGAACAAACACATAAAAATTGAAAGCATTTGTTGGAAAATTCATGCCATCCATACAGAGTTATCTGCAGAGTTTGCGAAAGTTGAAGAGGTTGTACGGTCAGGAGAGGGAAGTGTAATCCATACGGTGGAGAGGCAGTAGCTAGTATAATGGTCCGTACCAATTGGCGAGTCACACTGGCAAACAGGGCAAAACAGTTGCAGCACAACCATGACAGCTACAGATCCAGCCAGCAACAGGAATAAGGCCAAAATCAGGCCAAAAGTGCAAAAGGATCCAAAAGGAATCACGGCGGAGAATGTAGCCTTTGAGAGTGTGACTGGCAGTGAATGTCGCACCTGGTGGGAGAAAACTTTCCCTGACCATGTGATAAAGGATTCCCTCAGAAAAGCTCAGGTGAACCATGCCATCCAAATGCCCACATTTAACATCAAGGATTTTGAGCCAGTGTTGTGGACTATGGTATCCAAATACAACCCGCAGGAAAGGGCTTCCATTATTCAGTTCCAGGGATGCACGGTACGAGTTTCATTCAAACCAGAGGACTTCAGGAGGGTATTTGGCATACCGGAGAAGGGGGCATCTGCAGCGAAACCAACCAAGAAGCTCACCAAGGAAAAAAAGAAATGGCTGATGGATTTGGTATGCAGGGATGACCTCACAAAGGAACAATGGAAGAGTACGAGGGTAAAGTTCACACCTCCAAAATTATCCTTGGCACACTTGGTACCGCAGGAAGCACTTAAGATGGCCAGCCCCATGGGGGACGTACAACTAGTAGGGGTGTTGTTCTGAAAAATCAACGAAGGGGAACCACCAGCATAGCGGCAGGTATCATCACCACAAATCAACTTGGTTGTACTTGCAGCAGAAGCCACGGAGGGTACCAGTATGGTAGACCAGACAGTGGCAAGAAAGGCCATACCAGGAAAAGACATATCGGCGAAGCAGGGAATTGGTACGACAGACTCAGATTTTGGTACGGCAAACATTGGTACGGTACCAACAGGAACTAGAACAACATCAACAAGTGTTGGTACAGTATCAGCAGGTACTTGTACGATACGAGCATGTACGAGTACAGTGTCAGCAAGTACTGGTACTGTTCTCGCAGGTACTTGTACGGTTCCAACATGTACCGGTACGGTGCCACCAAGAACTGGTACAATACTAGTATGTGCTGGTATGGTACCAGCATGAACATGTACTGGTACGCTACCAACATGAACTAGTACGCTACCAGTAGGCACTGGAACTGGTACAATACCAACATGAACTGGTACGATACTAACATGTACTAGTACGATACCAACATGTAATGGTACGGTACCAACAAGTACTGGTACGTCAGGTGCCAGTACGGTACCAACGGAGAAAGATGAGGCAGGGGATGTGAGGTGCCAGTACAGTACCTCATAGATGGAGCAAAAAGATAAGAAACTGTTGGAAGCTACCCACATGGTAAAGAAGGCATAGGAACGATAGCTGCTGGTAGAAAAGAACCTAGGACTTCACACCGAACAACAACCTTCTTCTCCGACCACTACAGGAACGCCTCCTCGCTCTTCTCGGTCCTAGTTTATGTTTTATATTTCAGCTCTTATTGTCTTAGTCGTCTGGAAGACGACTACGTTTTTGGGGGGAGTAATGTTAGGGGTAAATAAATTATGTTAGTAAGAATAATAATTATAATTGTGTTTATGTTGTGTTTATGGTTATGTTGCATCACCGAGAGGTTCCCGTCGGGAAGTTGGGAGTTGGTGACGGTTGGCAACTTGGCCAACTGTCGGGTCTATATATTGTTTGGATGGCACCTCGGCAAGGGAGATTATGTATGGATATATTTTGGAAAAAATCTAATAAAGAAATAACTCTTCTGGTCTAAGTTGTTATCATTATTACTTATGCTGTGACATATGAATGTACTGGTACATGAATAATTGGTACATGTGGAAAACACTGTGTTATCTGTGAGTTTTACCAACCTACATTAAGGACTAAACAGTGGCAAAAGATAAAGATAATAATAGCCAATAAACTCCCAATATAATTTGTGCCTCCCTTTGTTTAGTTTGATGTCCAAAATAAGCCAATACATAATGCTTCAAAATTGCACAGCAACACACGAGTAATATAATAAGCAAAACATTGTATGACAACTCCCAACAAAGATACAATAGGAATACATATTAGTTCTTCCAATAGTAAACAAAATAGTATTATGTAACTACTCATCTGATATTCAATATGAAATCCTTGAAATCACTAGAATATTCAATCACCAAAGTGGAATAGGAATACTGCAAACTTCCAATACAAATGTGATTCTTGAATAGAATCACCTCAACTGCAAACCAAAGAGGGTTTTCATCCTAAAGATTTCTGCACCAAAGGGATTTTGTCCTCAAGCATGGAAATGAACAAAATACTCAAGCTCTGAAATAGGGTTTACTAACAATAAAACTCAATAAACCTGTTGACGTGTATTTTGTACACAGCCTAACACAGAATAAAATACCCAAGGGTACCTTATCCTCTCTTGAATAAAGTTTCCGAATGCTGAAGATATCGCGAAAAGGATCAATCGGAGAAACTTCAAGGTTCTTATATGTAGGATCTCTACGTGTGGATAAGCTCTCTGTGGTATGATGTGATTTGCTGGAATCACAAGGGGACTTACATTTGATGATTGAACTTCTGATTTGCCTTTGAATATTGCTGGAACACAGGATCTTACTGCCTTAGATTTGAAAAATGGAAAAAAGACGAGGGCGAAGAGAGGATCTAATCCTAATACTAAGAATGTAGGAGCAATGATTGATCTTTGATGAAACTCTAACTAGGTCTTGTTTTGACATCGCAGGACCATCTCCACAAGGCTAGTGCGATCTTCGAAGGGAAGCTTTATGATGTTCAAATCATCACTGCAGGCATAGACACCATCAGGTTGATGCATATCAATCAAGAAGCGACAATTGAAGTTAAGCTTAAGCTGAACGATTCCAGTTGAGTACACAAGGCAAGTCTGCAATCAACAAACTGCTAGTAGTATGGATATGCGAATTTCACCATCAATCAAGCATATTTCTTCCACTCATCTAATAACATGAAATCAAATATGAGAAGTATAAAGACCATGCAAATTGTCGAATCGACCCATAAATTTCACCATTTCTTCAATGAAGTTACAAGTCTTTTACAACAACATCTTGGCAACAATCTTTGCCTTCTCTCTCTACTCTACTCTAATTACTATTCTATCAACTAGCTAACTACCCTCTATTTGTCTTCTAACCGCTTTCCAACTCCTTCCTAACTCTCTAACTGCCTTTACAAAATGAAATGCCAGGGCTTATATAGTGCCCTCAATACAATTAGATGGCTAAGATCAATTCAAGATCAATGGCCAAGATTTTACAATGAAAACCCTAATTAGGGTTTGTTACAACCATTACATAACATTTAATGCTTGACCAATGATAAAATTGTATTGCTTGGACACATGTCCTCTCTAGAAAATTCCACCAATGGATAGCCGGGGTAGGTACATCGGAGTTTGTGCCACCTTCCATGAGTTAGGTACATTGAATCTGGACATGCTGAGGTGGACCACACTGACTGGAGAAGTGATGACTACGATGCCACCTCGTCTAACACTTGTTTCTTGGTAGATATTCAATTTGATGTTGTTGAGAAGCTAGCTTTAATTAACTCTTCTGAAATTATCTGCTTCTTCAACGAACCCTTGTTCTAACTTCTTGTGTCCTTGATGTGCAGGATGATTGATGTACCTCGCCTTGGAATACTGGATTGGAGAAGTCGCCCTTGATGATGTTAGTCCAAAGAAGGCCGTCCTTGTCGATGCTAGACTGGATCGAAGAAGGTCGTCCTTGTCCTTGCTTGATCATCCTTGATCTGGCTTGATTTTCCTTGAGGAGAGCCTTCCGACTTGTAGATCCTTCGAGCTTGGGAGTCGCCATCTTGATACCTACACAACATTTCAAAATTAGTAATATATCTTAAAATCTAAAAATTAAACTTTAAAAGGAAGATTCAAGATTTTAATTAGGAAACTTCATGATAAATCTTGAGTTATCATTTCCTAATTAATCATGCAATACTTAGACTTTTCTAAAAAATGTAAAAAAAAAATCAAACCTTGAATAAGGGTGTCAAGATGATTTTGCCATACCTCCTCTTGAGAATTAACTCTAAGAAATGATGTAAAAATAGATGAATTTTGCTAGGCAAAGTGTAGATCAAAGCTCTCCCTTGGATAAAATGCACCTCCTTTAGCTTGGAAAAGAACTCCACCTTCCTCTTCAAAAATCTGGAGATTTGCCTTCAAATGTCTTCAAAAATCTAGAAATTATCCTCCAATCTAGCAAGATTTCGCACTTCTTTCTTTGCCTTTTCCAAATCGCACTTGAAACAATGAGTGAATGATTTGAATAATGAAAACACACCTCAAATATATAGAGCGCTCAACATTTTAATTTCCCATAGGCCGACCTTGCAAAAATAAGCCAAAAAATAAAATTTAATAAAAGGAGAGGCCGACCTTTATAAAATATTAAAATAATACCCCAAGCGCTCTTTCTTTTGATTTTAAATTAATAATAATTAATTTCAAATGCCTTTATAATTAGAAAATTTCGATTTTAAGGCTCAAAATTAATTATTAAATGCCATGCGCCATCATTAAATGTCAATTTAATTTCAAAATATTTCAAGGTTTTATCGAATTTGCAATTTGAAGGATATTGGCGCCCAAGCATGGGAAAAATATCAACAAGATCGCTCTGGTCCCTTGGAGAGGGACAGGAGCGCCTATACCTTTTGGACCTCACACTTCTTGTTTTTTACGTCCAAGACCTCATTTTTGACGTCCAAGATGGCATTTTTACTTAGAATTTCGAGTTCAATTTATTCGATCTTTGAAATGAGTGCACTTTAAAGCATTTTCGCCCTGGTCCCTTGGTGAGGGACAGGAGCGATTTCATCTTTTGTCCTTGGTCTTTGTCCTTTAGATAGCCAAATCAAGTTTGGAGGTAAGCAATGACCTTCGTTCATCTCTTCTATGTATGTTCAACCCGCTTCTTCAAGGCAAAAACGTGCTTTCCCAAGATTTTCGCCCTGGTCCTTGAGTGAAGGACAGGAGCGCCCTTTGCCAATCACCTTGGTCCCTTGGAGAGGGACAGGAGCGAATTTGTTAAATAGGCCGATTTTCTTCATTGTGGCGTACTTAAGTTATATTCAATGGATAAAACACACTCCCCTTGACCTCTTCCAATTGTGAAATCACTTAAATCTAGCAAGGATAATGCAAATTTGGATTTCAAGCTCCAGTCCTTCAGTGAGGGACAGGAGCGAATTTTGCTCTCTAGGCCAAATCGTTACAATTTTCATCAAAAAATGTCTTGGCTAAGGAAGATATCATCTTACTTCATGCTATGAATAAAAGTTAATGTCCAAAAAAGGTCTAAAAATGTGTATATGAATAAAATCGCTCTGGTCCCTTGGTGAGGGACAGGAGCGAATTTACCTTTCTAGACAAAAACTTCATCATTTCATTGTTTTTGATCAAGTCTGAATGCTCTATCATGCTCATTTCGTCCTTCACCATGCTTTTGATGTCTCAATTTAACCAAACAAGGCCAGGAATGGCTCAAATAAGTATTTTCGCCCTGGTCCCTTGGTGAGGGACAGGAGCGCTTTGCCTTGGTCCCTTGGAGAAGGACAGGAGCGAAATTCGCTCTGGATCCTCAGTGAAGGACAGGAGCGAAATTCGCTCTGGATCCTCAGTGAAGGACAGGAGCGAAATTTGACTTTTTGAACTCTCTATCAGGATAATTTTTATGGAATATAACATTTAAGTTATATACTTTAAGTTATATTCCATATATACTTTCAGGATGTTTGAGAGTGGTTTCAGACCTCCAGGAGTTATATTGCAAAATCTAGTTTTTTGAGGTTTTTCAGTTTCCAGACTTAGTAAAATTCAGGATCAGGACATTCCAGACTTAGCCAAATTTCAGGATCAGGACTTCACTCAAGCAGGACTTGCTATCCTATTGATCTCCCTGACAGTACTCAAAATGCAAAGGCTAACTAACAAAACCCTAAAAGACCTAGAAAACAAACCCTAAAAAGCAAAAAGCAAGGGTCCCCATTTGCAATGGGGCGATGTGTGAAAACGTCACAACAAAACCCAAAACTTTTTCTTTTATATTCACCTTTTGATTTGAGTTTTCTTTTCATGCCTATTATTTCCTCTAAAGGTTTTCAAAACTTCTTTGATAAAACATTTTATTAAGCACTCTTAAAATAATAATACACAAGTTATCCTTTTTACAATATCATAAAATCAAATTACTAGGAAAACTTAAAATGTTATCATTAAATTATTTTCCTAACTTCATCCCTTAGCCTACAAGAAATAAGAATAGGCTACAAGTCTCCTAGATATTCTAATCCTAAAAAGGGGACATGATACTCTAGCTTCATATTCTTCAACCAAGCCCAATTAGAAAAAGAAATAGTAGAGAGCACAAAACATCAAAGATGGGTCTTGACCTTTAATGCAATAACCGTGACACTTTGTATTCAACAACTATTGGCAATTCATGTAAAACAACCTTTGATGTAGTTTTTGCCTTAAAATGGGGTAAAATCATGTGTTCAAGTGACTCTCATCAAACATGATGTAGTTTTTGCCTAAATTTTAATATATAGGTTGAGCAAGAATGCACCTCTCCAAAGACAAAGTTAATACAAAGTTTGAATCCAATAGACAAGTGCACACCTAGAGGGGTTAGCACAAAAGTCAATAAAGGAAAATAAAATGTTCAAAATAGCCTTTATCAAGTGTACATCTAGGGTATAGGTGCACACCTTAACAAATAAATTTTATAGCTCACATTGAAGTTTGTAAACCCCATTGTCAAGTGTGTGGTAGCATGAAGTGTGCACCTATATAAGGGAAAAATCAGCTTTTACACATCAAAGTGTACAACTGCCCATCTAGGGTGCAAGTGCACACCTCGCCAAAGGGATATTTCAAATTTCAGAAATTATGTTCACAAGTGCACTCCAAGTGATGAAGTGCATACATTTAGAAAGGAAATCACACATACAAGTTCAATCTATTTTATTGTATGAGTGCATGTGTAATGCAAAAGTGTAGGCCTACCAAAGGGATCCAAAACATCAAAGTGAATTTTAGGGATTCTTAAGTTCTCTTCAATGCTTTAGCCATAATCACAAGAAAACTTGCAAAATCATCAAAGTCATCCAAAGTTGCTTATCCAAAGATCTATTTTTAGCATGTGTCCCCTATTTTTAGTCATCGCCATTTTTAGCACAAGAAGCCTATGTTATTTTTAGTTTTCTATTATTTTTAGTGTTTGCCAATTATGACATGTAGTTAGCTATTTTTAAATCATCTACCTATAGATTTCTTGTTGTGCAAGATATGTGAGCATTAAATCATAACTTGTAATAAATTCAATCTAAAGCTCAACATAAGTTTGAAGGGATTTTAATTTTAGTATTAGAAGATAGAATTATGTAAACTAAATTGTATTAACCCACCCTGCACCCATACTGGATATGTTTAGGTAGGGGTTGATCCAGGGGTATGCCCAAGTACGCCCAGGCCCCGAGGATTCACAAAATTCTCTTATCAATTTGCACTTGATTGTCAATTCTGTAATTGTAATGTTTTTTGCATTTGGCATTGATCAATGATGAAGTATCATAATATCAAATGTATTTAGTTTTACAACTATGTATATTTCTTTTAAAAAATTATACAATTCTAATGATTTTGGCATTTGACATCGATCAATGATGAAGTATCATACTATCAAACGTATTTAGTTTTACAGTTTTGTATATTCCTTTAAATTTTTTGTATATATATACACCCTACCCAAGGGAAAAAAATTGTTGTACTGGTGGTACCCATATCCCATTACTGTACCCGTACTGACAACTTAGTTTTCATAAAATAGCTTTATATACATTACAAATAATTGTTATTTTAAACTTATATTTCCTAATGATAAATGTCAAGCCTACAAATCACTAAAGATATTTGTTCACCAGGTGTTATATTTAACTCAAAATTCATTATTCACTCAATCAAACTTATTATATCTATCTTGCTTTTAAATGTCTATTGAGATGTCTTGTTTTATGTCATAAGGATTGAATTGCTTTGGTATGTTTGCAAGCTTTGTATTGCAGTTGGATCGAAGGTAGAGCTCATACCTTTGTACTATATCCTTCAATTAATTTACTATATCAGTCATGATGTGTTTTAGCTTATTCAATCTATATGTGTACTTGCATTGTCCAATCTTTGTATTCAACTAAACAATGCAAATGTGCCATTGTAGGGATTTGTTTCAATCAATAAGCCCAAAATCTCTTATTTAGTGGCCATGTGCAAACTCACCTTGTGCTCTAGATTAAGAAAACAAAAATAAAGGTTTGTTTTTTTTTGTTTTGTTTTTTTTGTTTGTTTAGATTGCATACTCAAATCACCCCAAAATACACTAAAAAGATTGTAAATAGCGAGTACAAGTTGTGTAAAGTAGGTTAGTTTTGTTTTACAAGGAGCTTCCCCTTTTAATTAGAAGAGAAGTTCTACTACACATCTAGTCTGTTTTGTGTCATGTTGAAAGTTGCAAATTAAAGTGCTAACAAATGTTGTGTCTTCAATTCACAACAATATTTACAAAAAAAATAAAGTTGAAGTGCACTAGTTTAATGGCATTCTAGTTCTTTTCATTAATCAAACAGTTTATAAACAATGTATCAATTATTTAGAGCCCTATTAGCATGCTCCTCAAGGACACATACTTGCAAGGTGTATCTATTGATTCTATTCATAAATTGTGTGCCCTCACCTTAAGAAGTCATAATACAATCACATTTACAATAAAAATAAATAAGGCTAAAGTAGATTAGTTTAGTGGTATTCTAATGCTTTTATTTTATCAAGCATGTCATAAACAATGTACCAATGATATACAACCCCACATAAATAGCATCTACCAAAATTTTGTTGTCTAGAAATCCAAAATAACAAATACCTAGTTCAGCCCAAGACTAATAACTACCAAATGTCTAGCCGACAACACTTTGAATCCTCTAATATTCGATAGACTATTTTCAAAGGAATTTGATAAGAAAACCAAATAGTTTAAAATATATTCACTCAACTAAGGCAAAAGAAAATGACACAAATTCCCAATCCCCAACATTGGGCATACGCCTCTAGACCTATACGATCATCAACATGCTCATGCTTTAAAACCCTAACATACTTTTAAGGGCAATATGAGAAACAACAAAATATAGACACCATCAAAAGTTTTGTCAATAATACACCTCAATGGAAATTAAACCCATTATCTTGTCAAAAAACATGAACTTTTCTTTTTTTAACAACAAAAACAAAAGCCTTCTAAGTCGTTACACATAACCCCAAACACATTTCAAACAAAACCCAATAGAAGCCCTAATTTATTGTTGTCCCCTTCTAGATCACCTTATACTTTGCCCTAAATTCACAAATCTAGAATGAAACAAGAGAAAAACATAGTTAGAGATACAATCTTCACTCAAGAATAAGATGAGATAAGCCTGTTTTGGAAACCCGCAACCAAATTAGACAATAATGTAGATATAACTCAAGAAAAACAGCCAATTCTAGAGTTAGGAAATATATATACAGAATGATTACATGGAAGCTCAACCATAACGAAGATTGTGTTGGGAGACATGATGAGGTGCCCCAAGTATCCTCTACCCTAGGCCCAACAGCAGGACCTTATCCTTTGTGGCCTAATGTGGTCCTTAACCGATGGTCCTTAACCATCGCCATGAGGTGGTGTACCTAGTGAGGGCTTTACACTGTTCCCCTCCATCATGTCAACCTCTCAACTCTTATGATTGATTCACTTCAACAATTGATCAATGTTGAGATAGTAGGGGAGCTGCAATAGGGTGCCTTTGACCCTCAACCCTAGGCCCAAGGTCGGGACCTTATCCTCCTTGGCCTCATGTGGTCCTTAACCAATGATCCTCAAACATCATCATGAGGTGGCCTTGTGGTCCTTAACCAATGGTCCTCAACCATCTTTACAAGGAGCCATACCTAGTAAGGAATCTTTCAACGTTCCCACTCCTTCCACTCCCTTCCTTCCTTCCACATGATTGATAAGTGCATGGATATTTACGTTAAATTCAGACATTCATATCTGTGTACAACTGTTATAATTACATACCTTCACATCTACATATTATTGATAGAGAAACATATGCATAAGTAACATAATTAATTCTGCATACCACAGTAATTTAATAAGACACAATACAGATCGACCTGCTGCATATATATCAGAAACTCTGCTAATGTTTGATGCCCTGAAAATCTGTTCTAAACTTTCGCAAAGGTCTGCTGTATAATTTTCAAATATCTGCTCACAAATCTGATCTATTCTTTCATAAAAATCTGAAATAATATCTCTGCTCAAATCTGCCTTTAAAACAGAGAGATGTGCCATGAATGGTGTAAAATGGAATGCCAAAAAACTTCTTTAAATACCTCTTCCAAAATCACATCTGAGACACAACCCTCTAATGCTAGTCGGCCCAGTCAGCATTCTATTTATATTTTATTTATTTTTATGTTGCAATTCCAAAGTAGGTGCCTATCTTGAAGGGGGGTGCCTATCTTGAAGGGTGTCATCCCACCTTTTGCCTCACAAAACAAATTAAAAATCAATTATATAACCGGCCCTAACATTAGAACAGTTATTATTATTTTTTTATTTTTCCTAGGTTAAATTATAAGGTCAGCCCTCTTGAATTGCTAATATGTATTCGCCCAGATTAACTATAATAAAGGCTATAAATTTGTTTTTATTAAGGCTGTTAGACCTAGTGTGGCAGGGTCGTGACATTTATTTTCGGTCCTCAATGTTAGTATTTGAAGGTGATAGCTATTTCAATTGTAGAGTTGGCATAACTATAGTAGAAAGCCTCCATTGTAATAGTTATAGCATTATATTAGTCTCCAAATACATTCTGGAAATAGTTATCCACATCAATTTAAGGAGACCATCTCCCTGATTGTAAAACAACTAGGCAACATGACGTAGAACTGAATATAAAATCATTCTCCCATGAACATAGTCTTGTTTGTTTGATCCTTCTAGATCCTTGTTTCCAACATAGTATTAGAGCTAGTTTCTTGTGAGGACACATCTTAAGAATTTTAGGAGCAATCTGAAAATCTCTTAAGTTGTGTAGATTGTGAGTGAGGTGTTTGAACACCAAGAGTGGGCTGCAAGTCGTGTATTGTCAACCATATACCATAAAGAATAGATTTGTGAGCTGAAAAATCAAAGCCCGAAGTGAAATATACATTGGAAGAAAACTCAATAGAAGCCCTAACTTATCTTGGGTATTTAATGTTAGTGATTGAAGGTAGTCACCATTTCAATTGTAGAGTTGGCATAACTATAGTAGAAAGCCCCCATTGTAATAGTTACATGTAGATTATAGTGTCCAAATGCATTCTGGAAATAGTTATCCACATCTATTTAAGGAGTTCGTTTCCTTGATTGTAAATCAAATAGACAACATGATGTAGATCTGAATATAATATCATTCTCCTATGAATGTAGTCTTCTTCATTTCATCCATCTAGATCCTTGTTTTCAACATAGTATTAGAGTTAGATTCTTGAGAGGACACATCTTAAGAATTGTAAGAGCAGTTGGAAAATCTCTAAGCTGTGTGTATTGTGAGTGAAGTCTGAAAATCTATAAGATGTGTGGACTGTGAGTGAGCTGTTTGAAGACTTTGAACACCAAGAGTGGGTTGCAGGTTGTGTATTGTCGACTATATGCCATGAAGACTAGTTTTGTGAGCTAAAAGATCAAATCCCTAAGTGAAAAATAAATTGAAAGTGTTTTTGTAGTGAAGAAAGGCGTGATATTCATTTGGGAGATGTTTATCTAACAAGAGGAGGCATTAAATCTGAAAGTATTGGTTTCAGTGTCTCGAACATACAAAAAGGTGGGAAGTATGTGAGCAGTTCAACTTAGCTGTCTTTTTGCTTTATTTCCAGCTATATGTGAGCAAAACTATGACCCATACTTTTTTAAGTTAACAAAAAAAAATGAATTTAATGGAAATTAATGATGTGTGGAAGGTAAGCCTTTTTAAAAAGGAGAAGGCATGTATGTGATAACCTGTGGAAAATTTATTAAGCATATAAGACATTTCCCTAGAAAGATGTAAAATCTTGAAGTGATATGGTAAATTTACATGTATGATTTTTCTTTTTAAAGGTTAAATATCTAATGTTCATTTAGACCTCATGAAAGGCATGTTATGTCAGCGATGGTCATTGTCTTGAAAATAGTCATATTATCTCTATGCTTCAAAGATGTTAGAAAATGAACCTTTAAGTTAAAATTGCCTATTAATGTAGTCTTAAAGAAGGCATAACATGTTTTATGCAGTCAGTGATCAAAAAAGATATGTAGTTGTCTTGATATATATCATTAATGAAATTTGTGGTCTAGAAGTGAATAGTGGTATAAAGTGTCTTTAGGTGAGTCAAATGTGGTGTTTGGCGAAAGTGATAAATAAGAATATGATGTCCTCATGAATTATGTCATAGTCAATGATCATGATGTTGATGAAAAGAGTATGTCGATTTGTGGTGTTCAAAGAAAAGCAACAAATCAGAATTTTGTAGTAAAATTTGAGTATATGCAGAGAAAGGTTTCATACAGTTCTGAAGGCTATGAGTCTCCAATTTTGGCTATATTAGGCCAAAGGAAAGCAGAGGAGGATACCTCATGATCATTCAAGGAGTTGAGTAAGATGCTAAAAGATTTACAAAAATGGTGGTGAACATAATTAAATGTAAATGAAAGAGTACCTAACCAGGCTTGATGTTGGTACCCATAGTTCTATTGTAAAAAAATTGAGTGAACACAATAACAAGTACCAATTGCTAGTCTACTCAGTGATTGCAGAGGCTGGTTACCCACGCAACTCAATGAGATGGAGTGGCTACCATAGGTACACTTGCAGATGGTCATCTCAAATAGATTTTTGTAATAAAACTTAAATTGGGAGACATATTGGGTTGTAAAAACCAGATTATGGATTCAAGATAGACTGTTTTAAAATTTCACTAAAGGGCACTGGATATTATTGAATTTTATATTATGCATCATTTTATGTTAACCCTAACATTAAGGGGGGTGTTGGATATTTAATGCTAGTGGTTGAAGACAGACATGATTTCAACAATAGACTTGTCATAATTACAGTAAAATGCCTCTATTGTAATAGTTCTTGCATGTGGACTGGAAAGTCCAAATACATTCTAGCCACATAAATATAAGATAATCATCTACTTCATTGTATATTAAAAGAACAAAATGTAACTCTAAATAGAATATTATTTTTTTAAACTTAATCTTATTCATCTTCATCTTCCAAATCCTTATTCCCAAAAAACTTGACAATTTCACCCTACAATTAAGAAAAAAAACCTCGCAAAACTTAGTCAGGATTTAGCCCAACCATTCCAATATGTGCCAAACAAAGAAAACATCCTCACATTCAGCTGATTAAACTCCAGCGTTTTAGAAAACAAAAAATAAAAAAATAAAAAAATAAAAAATAATCTACTTAAAAAGAAGGGAAGAAAGAAACTACCCTCACTGACCTGCATTTCCATGCTGCTACTGTTGCCTTCAAGACCTTTATAATACAAAGAAAACATACACAAAAAGGCACATAAAAGATTTCATTATGTGAGTATAAAAGACACGTGAAAACTTTGGTCAAAGAGAAGAGGGAAATAAATCCATGAATTACCTTCGTCTGCAGAGAAAAAATAGCACTTTATACTTTTATTCAAGAATGCCAATAAAGGCAGTCAGTTGGATGGTCATAAACCGCGCGCTGTGAGCCCAAACAGAATTTTCAGCAACTCAAAGAATTTACAGCCAACGCAGCAGGAGGAGAACTCCTGACACCAAAGGAGATTTTCTGCTTTTATCATGTACATAGAATTCCCACCAAAGTTAGTCCATTAAAAAAGGCACAGAAAAGACTTCATCATATAAGAAACGTGAGAGACTTTGGTTAGAAAATATGTTAAATAAATCCGTGGCTTACCTTCGTCTGCAGAGAAAAGCTAGCACTTAATTTTTTTATCAAAAATGCCAACAAATGCAGACAATTGGCTGGTCATAAACCGCGCGCTATGAGCCAAATGGATGTTCTGCAGTTTCAGCAACTTCAAAGAATTTCCAGCAGGAAGCCAGAGGAGATTTTCTGGTATTACCAAGTATGTATACAGAATTTCAGAAATAAAATAGGTCGGTGGGGCGCGGCTTGGGAAAAGCGTGAAATAGACGCATGCGATAAAAAAAGCAAAATCTTCCGTACGCATGCTCAGCCGAACCAACGAGATAGCCGTTTGGTTGGGCATTGGCTACGCAGCGGACAAAATGGCCCGTCCCATGCCATGCCTTCTCCATCCTCCGCTCTTTCTTTCACGTACATCACATCAGTACCTGCAGTCCGTTCAGCCTCTTTTTCCTGTAAAACAAATTAAATGTTTTGTTTTTGTTTTTTTGGAATTTTTTTTTTTTTTTTTAACAAATCATTTTCATTCTAACTTGTATCTTTTATAATAAAATTATTTATTAAAAAAATTTACTTTAATAAATTAAAAATATTAAAAAAATTTAAATATAAATTTATTATTTTTTTGAAATAATAAAATTATTTTAACTTATTTTAACTTATTGTCTTAAAATATATTAAATATAAAATTATAACAATTAAAATTATACAAATTATTATAAATTAAAATAAATGATTTTTATTTATTTTTATTATTCTTTATTAATTATTTTTATTATTATAGTTTTTACAAGATTAGTACTTTATATTATCATTAGTACTTTATATTATCAATATAATATAATAATTTTGTAGTAAAAATAAAAACTATAATAATCAAAATAATTAATAAAGAATAATATAAAAAATCATAAAAATCTTTTATTTTAATTATAATAATTTGTATAATTTTAATGTTATTCTTATGATTAGGGTTAGGAGGTTATGGTTAGGATTTAGCTACTATAAAGTTTTACAACATGGTTAGGGTTAGGGTTAGGGTTAGGGTTATTGTTAGACTTGCAACTTGGGATTATGGTTAGAAATATGGTTATGGTTAGCTTCAAGATTTTAATTTTGAAGCTGGTCTAGAATTCGAAAGGGAGGATGATGTTTTTGCAGTATTTTATTATTCTCAGAATTTATCTCTTCATCAGTCTCTGGCCTTGACTTCAGTTAAAAAGACACCGGGAAAAAGAGGCAGGAAATCTAAGGCAAAGAAACTAAGAGAAGAAATAGTAGTAGGTTTACAATCTACTCTTGATGGGAAATTTTCTTCACCCAAAAGGCCAAGGAGAGCATGTCACTCTCCTCGAGCTCAATGAGGATCATCTCATGGAATGTCAGGGGTATTAATGCCCCTGACAAGAGAGCCCTTATCAAACGTCAAATTGATACTTGTGCAGCTGAAGTCATTCTAGTTCAAGAGACAAAGTTATCAAATGAGACATGAAAATACAGTTGGGAAATGGTCCAAATGGAAATTTGTACATGTTGTAGCACAAGGAGCTTCAGGGGGGCTGTGTTCCTTATAGAACCCGAAAGTAGTTTTAGTAGATTCAATTAGTTGTGATGCTAATTGGCACCTTCTTCATGCCAAGTTCTCAGATCTTCAGTTTACTCTGCTTAATGTTTATGGGCCTTCATCAACTTGGGACAAAAAAAGGTTATGGGTTAAGCTAACAGAGATTATTCAAGGCTTGGGTGATGTTAAAATTATTGTAGCTGGTGATTTAAATGCCATCTAGTTCCAAAGGAGAAGATTGGAGGTATTTGCCCTCCACAAAAGATAATGAATGATTTTAGAAGTTTCATTGGGGATAATACTTTGAGAGATGTTCTACCAAATAAAGGAAGTTTCACATGGACGAATCGTCGAAGAGATTTTTCTCAAATTGTTGTTAGATTGCACAGATTTTTAGTTTCTCAAAATTGGTTCCACATGCTTTCAAATCTATCCTCTCAAATTCTTCCTTTTGCCTCTTCAGATCACTATGTAATATCCTCAAATGTTATTACTAGAAACTGCGCTTCTCATAGACCATCTTTTAAGTTTGAGAGAATGTGGTTCAGGCACCCATCTTTTCTTCCCTTGCTTAGAAAATGGTGGGTGACTGCGCCTTTTGAAAGAGGTAATAAGATGTTTCAGCTTTACAAGAAATTGCAGTATATCAAAGGACAGATTAAAACTTGGAACATGCAAGTTTTTAAAAATGTTTTTAAAGAAAAAGAGATTGTTTCAAGGTAGCTAGCAAACATAAATGATCATATAATTCAGAATGGCATGGATCCCAACAACTTTGACATTCAGAAGGATTTGCAAACAAAATGGGAAGAATTGTGTAAAAGGGAAGAGATCTATTGGCACCAAAAATATAGAGAGCTTTGGTTAAAAGATGGGGATCGTAATACTAAGTGTATGCAGGAAAAGTGGGCAGGAATATAGTCATTTTTATACGTCTACCCTAAGTTTTTTCATGCCTCGACTCAGCGAAAAAGAGCTATTAAAACTATTCTTACAATCAAAAGTGTAGACACAGGAGAAGTCCTATCAAATAATAAAGTGATCCAGGATGAAGGTGTAAGGTTTTTTTTAAATCTTCTGGCTCCACAAAATACAAATGTTGTTTTGGGCAACTCAGTGTTACTTGATCCAATTCCAAAACTCATTACAGATGCTCAGAATGAATCGTTAATGAGACCTTTCACACTGAATGAGTTAAGAAAGGTGGTCTTTTCTCTTCTGCCAAATAAAGCCCCAGGCCCAAATGGGTTTACCGCTCTATTTTTTCAAAAATGTTGGGATGTTGTAGGTTTCGACCTTCTTTTGGCCCTAGAAGAGTCAAGGAAATCTGGAAAAATATTGAAACAATTTAATACTACTAACATTGTAGTCTTACCAAAATCTTCGGAACCTCAGACTTTTGCAGATTTCAAAACTATTTCATTATGTAATACAGTATATAAAATTTTCACAAAGGCTATTTATATGAGATTGCAGAAGATTCCAAAACTAATTTCTTCAAAGCAAGTTGGTTTTGTGCCAGGAAGGGAAACTTCCGAAGGAGCGTTGGTAGCTCATGAAGTTCTCCATTCAATTAAGTCCAATCATTTATCGGCCTTTATTATAAAATTGGATATGATGAAAGCATATGACAAAGTATGTTAGGATTTTCTAAGAAATGTGTTGGAAAAAATTGGGTTTTCAAGAAATTGGAGCAGATGGATTTTGTCTTGTCCATCGAGAGCTTCCTTTTCAATAATAATCAAAGGTTCACCTTCTGGTTTTTTCAGGTCAACACAAGGAATTAGGCAGGGTGATCCACTTTCTCCTTTCCTTTTCATTTTGATGGCAGAAGCTATCCGCAGATCAATTAAGATCAAACATTGGCAAGGTTTGTGGCAAGGGGTACATATTCCTCAAACTAACATATCAATCACTCATACTCTATTTGTTGATGATACTTTATTATATGGGAATGCATCTTTATCAGAAGCAAAACAAACTAAGGAGATTGTGGATAAATATGTGGACAAATCAGGCCAAAAAATCAATGCACAAAAGTCAAAAAAAAATATTTTCAATTATGGAGTGGCACTCAAGCGAAGAATCATAAGGTTGTTAGGTTTTCAGGAGGCAGAACTTCCATGTTTGTACTTGGGGATCCCCTTTTTTATGGGTTCAAACAAAGCATCTTTTTGGGCCAAGGTTATTGAGAGGATTCAGAGTAAGATTTCTGCTTGGAAAGCTCGTTGATTATCTCTTTCAAGTCGTATTCTTCTATCCAAAACTGTGTTAGTTGTTATTCCTAACTATTTTGTCTCAGTTCTTAAAGGTCCAAAGAAAGTAGCAGATCACATAGAGAAGTTAGTTAGAGGCTTCATTTGGAAGAGCAATATGGACAATGTTAAGAAAATACCTCTTTTGTCTTTGACTAATATGTCTCTAGAGAAAGCAAGAGGTGGTGTGGGCTTGCATGATATTTCCAAACGTGATTTAGCCTTTGGTGGCAAATTAGTTTGGCAAATGTATTCTAAGTCGGATTCAACATGGTGCAAAATAATGCAATCCAAATATTTAGATTCTATGAATCAGATTAGAATTTTCACGATTTTGAATCCTCCTAATGGTTCTAAAATGTGGAACTTCATGCTTTCATGTAGAAACATTGTGACTTCATTTATTTCTTGGGAATTGAATTCAGGTGAGGATGTTAAATTTTGGGACTTGACTCTTGGAATGGCTTCCCTCCTCTGAAAGATGACCAACAAATCCAATCTGCTATTCTAGTTCTATCTCAACTATGGGGGTCTAACCTTGTTTGTTATGTTGATTTAGTTGAAATCTACTCAAGAAAAGTAGTATGGAAGTCCTTTTCCATTCCTCAATTAACACCTGCTCAGTCTATTCATTTGCAACAAATTCTTCAAGAAAAGTTAGTTTTTATATTAGACATTCCTAATAGGATTATATGGGTACCTTCTAAAAGTGGTGCTTACTATGTCTGCCAAGGCTACAAGGCGATTCTTAATAGAGAAAGGGTGTTACAATCTCATAGAGCTTTCTCCTTTTGTTGGAATAGTACAGTTCTTCCAAAAGTAGGCAACTTTGCTTGGCTTAAGCTTAAGAAAAGAGTACTTGTAGGGGATTGTCTTGCTAAGATTGGAATAACAGATGCATTTAATTGTGTTTTATGTGGGGACCAGTTAAAAACAACATAACATCTCTTCCTGCAGTGTCCTTTTGTTCAATGTTGTTGGGAATTTGTGCTTCAAAAATTGAATTTTTCTACCCCCTTGTCAAACTCAATTTCGGATCACATCTCTTCATGGCCAGTATTGTATAAGTCTTCTTTCTTTGCTTGCATTTGGCGCATAGGTCCTACCAATGTCACATGGGCCATTTGGTGGGAACGAAATAAGTGAATCTTTAGGAAAACTTCTTCATCAATACAAAGTGTTTGCCAACTTATTGAAAAATTCATTGTGGAAGAAGTGAATGCGTTTGTTCACTATCATAAATCAATAAGCTCATTATTTACTTCTTGGGATAATAATCCTTTCAAATCTTGGAATGACATTTGTCTTCCTTTTAATGGGAGCTTGCATTCATTGTTCAAACAAGATGTTGATAGAGTTGCAGTGAAATGACAGTCGCCTCATAATGATCTCTTCAAACTCAATTTTGACGGTGCATCATGAGGAAATCTAGGTATATCAAGGGTTGGCATCTGTATATGAGATTTTAAGGGTCATGTAAGGCACTCAAATCAGTGTCTTTTCCATATGGGACAAATAACATAACAGAAGCTCTAGCTATCTCGTATGGTCTTCAACTTGCAAAACTGCTTCAGATTTCCAAACTCCATGTCGAAGGTGATTCGTTACTGATAATCAACATGTGCAAAGATAGGAAATGTTGTAATTGGTCTGTTGGTTATATTATGCAACAAGTGTGGAACTATTCGAGAGTTTTGAAGAAGTACAAATCTCTCATACTTACCGAGAAGGTAATAAACTTGCAGATCAATTAGCTAACATGGGGTTTCAAAGGGAAGAAATCCTTTGGTATGATGATGTGGACACACATTTAAAAAATTACCCAATTCTTCAAGATATATTGGAGTGTGATAGGGTATCCATAATATATTAAGTTGTGCTTATGTGGCATCAACTTCAATTCATAAGTGATGGCACACAATTTAGATTACAAGTTTGTTGTTGCTTTGGAATTGTGAAAGGATTAATAGATTGGTCATATTCTCTATTAATCATTGATAAAAAAGGGATCATTGATAAAAAAAGGGATCATTGATAAGAAAATATGGTGTTGTGTGGGTGTGATAGCCGATGCAAGATTTAAAGTTTTTTTATCTAACCTTCCTTCATTTCTTTGCACCCTACAGGTTTCACGGTACATGTTTCATTAATCCGATCTACATATTTCCATATCCCACATATTTTCATCATTACGGGTGTGGAAGACCTTCAACAATGCTTTTAGGTGGAATGTGATGTGTTCTATACTGCCATTTGTGATGTAATTGGTAGACAACTACAAAGACAAGTTTCATGCAGTCTCTACTTTGCTAAAACATGAACGCTTTCATGGTTCTTCTTCAAATCTTCCTCAACAAATTCCTAATATGAATATGACCTTACAATCTAATCCAGCTAATCAAGTTCAAGCCATTAGAAAGGAAGAAGTGGGAAAAAATTCAGTTCAAGGCCCTTTTATATGGTTTGAATAAATCTAATGTAGTTGTTGCATATATATATCATAGCTAAAATGGTTTTGCAGTAAATAGTTAGTTGTGTAAGCTTCTAGTAGCTTTCAAGATCATAAAGAATGTGTAATTGAAGATGGCCAGTTTTTGGATTTCTCATGCCTTTATGGCATTTTGTATCTATTTCAAACTTTATTATTATAAATATATATTATAGGCCTTGTGCCTTTTGCTTAAAAAACAACAACTTTAAAGTCACAATTATTGGTGCAATGTTGTATAAAAATTGGACATTAAATCAACAAGTATGAGGGGTATTAAATCAACAACTTCTATCATAAGAATTGGAACACACTCAACTACTAGGTCCTTTCCCCTACAATCTCAAGCTAACGCTATTAATTTTCAATCATTGCTAAGCTATAATAGCTCCTGGACATACCTCAACTAGAAGTCGAGGACACTTTTGTGAGGGATAATGCATATTAAGGCATCTATTATTGTAGGAAGAATAATTTTATTTTATGATAAGGATTCTTCAAAATAGTGAGTTTGGTCTATTATCCATGGTTATCCATTTAAGGGTATTTTTATTAATGAAATGTATTAATTTAAATTTATACAAAGGATTTTTTAGATCATCATTTGTAATAACATGGTTATGTGTATGGGGGTATATCTTGTAAGATGTTCAAGTGTTTTTACTAGCATATTAGGATGCATAATTTTATTTCTATGATAGGGCTTAATAAGGTTGAAGTCTTGTTTTGTGTTATTCCATCTTTGAATCAATATTATATATCATTTAAAAGGCCTTAACTAGAATTGTGCAAGTAAAGAGAGAGATATTTACCTATTTTCTAGTCAAGTCACTTCACACTTGATGATTAAATATAAATTCATGAATAGAAGTTTTGTATGTTCATAAGGAGAACATGATATTTCTCATTTCACATATCTGCTAAGGAAGACTTCATCCCTATCCTCCAAGGAAGAGTAAGATAACATTTTTGGCGATTCCATCACTACTTCTAAATGCACTATTTTTATATGGATCCCAATGCAAAATACAAATATTTCAAAGGTACAAATAATCTCTAGTGCAAAAGTATAAAGGTGGTAGATAGCAAAGGGTACCATGTCTATTGATCATATATCAAGCACATTCACTAATAGTTGTGTGTCTTGTCATGTTATGTAATTCAATTACTCAAGAATGGTTACACACCACACAACTGGGATGAAGATGATTTAATAGAAGATGTTCCTTCCAATATTTGTTAACTAAAATTTGGAGCTCTCATCTTCTACATACTTATACATATATAAATTAAAGTATTTAGAAAGTACTCCCACATGAGGGTCCCATCCTTTAAGGCATGAGAGACTTCTATATTGTATTGATGAGACACTTGAATCATATTTTTTCTGTGTGATTCAAATGATTATGGTTTCTAAATTTTAATCAAATGTTTTATAACATGATCCAATTACGGGATCTTCCATGATTACAAGATCACACCCTCTAATCTTATATTTGCTCATGTTTATGCTAATTATGATAATCTTTTATGCTCACATGTTTTATGGTGACATATTTTTCTTAATGTTTTTGATGATGATAGCTCACACTTATTTTTGTTTATAGGATATCTCATCTAACATTTGTCACAACTTTTATAGGCATATTGTAGATATCGTGGGACATCTTGCTATCATTATATGTCCTTTTGAATCAACATACCTTTAATATCTTCTTATGGTTTCAAATGATGCTAGCAAAGTACATTCCTATATGATCATTAAGCCTTAGAAGGCTATATTGGTTTGCACGTATAATTTTCTCCTTTCCTCCAACTTAATTGCATTCTTCACATGCAACTAGTTAAAGAGGGGTATGCAAGGTCACTAATATCAAGCTTTTGGAGTGTGGTTATAGTGACTACAACATGATTAAATACCATTTCAATTGTTCTCCTCATACATGGGGAAATTTAATAGATAATAATGTTACTTAAAAGTTACTCAATAAGATGCTGAAATTGCATGCAATAGACATGTGTTCCATCCATATCAAAAGCAAAATATGATTAAATAATTCAAAATACTCTCTAAAAATATTAGCATTCCTTGAACAATATAGAATTTGGCCTTGCAAATGATTCAACTTTCATAAAGACTGCATTGAAAACGTGCTTCAATTAACTATTCTTACTCATGATATTTCAAATTGTTTTAGGGGTTATCCATGCTCTATCATATTAATTACTATGAGAATGGGAAGTTAATACAATGTTAATAGATTATTAATTTTTATACACATAATTATTAACTATCCTAGGAAGAATTTACATCATTGTTAGGCCACTAACCACACTTGTACCTTCAATTTTCAATAATATAACAAAATCCCATATCAAATCAAATGTAACAAAAACCTTTTAGAATGTGACTCAAATATTTACCCATATTTATATCATGGTCAAGTTCATGTATCTCTATTCTAAAAACCCTCGAAAACTTAATAAGAAATCTATTTGACAATAGAAATAAACTCCCCATTCACTACAGATGATTCCTTTTAGATTATATACAAAAATGTTCCTTTTCTTTGAATGAGAAAGATTAGTGGCATATATAGGGCATGAGTAAACTTATCCTAAATTGTAAATATAACATAAAGGAAAAATTAGTATAGAAAGACCTTGTTCCTTAGATGTTAACCATATCGACCCATTTAGTAACACAAAGAAAAGATATTGTACAAAAAGGTACAAAAAAGACTTCATTATGTCAACATAGAAAGAACATGAATGACTTACATCAAAAAATGGCATAATAAGAGGATAGAGAAATAAATGTACAACTTCCCTTCATCTCACATAAATATTTTATTAAAAAATTACCAACAAATACACATGCAATGTGTTAATGTTGTGTCATTTGGTCCCTTAGACTACTTGATCCCGTAGACGTCATTAAAATTGATTCAATATTCATAAATCATGTATTCAAAAAATGCATTAATTTCAGAATTCAACAACTTAGAGAATTTCCACTCAGCATAACAAAGAGGCAAACTCTTGTTGTTAAAGAAGTTTTTTTGGTTTTCCCAAGTACGACCAAAACCCAACAAACAACTACTATATGAGCACATCTTGAATTAGAGAAAAAAATTCTTGAGTTAAAGTGTATTATTAAACCCAAGGTAGGCCAATGGGACACTCCTTGGCAAGAACATCAATAAACAACTACCATCAAAAAAATAAAATCATCCATACACATGCGATTTGAACTGATGAGCTATCTATTTGGTTCGGTATGGATGAGATTTTTAAAAATTCTCTTTGATACAATTCAAGTGAGTGCTTTTTAAAAATAAAACAAAATTAAAAGAGGTACGATTTTTTATTTTTAAAAACAATTAAAATTATATTATTTTATAGTTTTTTACTATTATTATATAATTTTATTGGAGCTTTCATCTTTTTTGAATTCTAAGGAATTTTGGTCTCTAACTTGAGAATTAAGTAGTTCTATCAATTGAACACAACCTCAAATTACTTTTAAGCAATTATTGAGAAGGGTTTAATCAAATTTAAATATAATTTTTAATAATATTAAAATTCATAATAGTTTATTGTTGACTTCATTTATTATTGACTTTGACTTGATTATTTTTTATGTAATGATAAATGTATAAGGGATATATTTTGTTGAAAGTTGACACATAATCCAAATCATGCCTATTTCCATCTACACTTGCCTTCAAGGATCAATCTTGATCCTCAAATTTCATCCATCATCTACCCAAAATGACAACTATGACTTACGCTTGAATTACTTGGGTTAAATGTATTATTTGTAAAAATAAAATTTGAAATTTTAATTTAGATTGACCTAACTCTTTGAATTAGTCATTATGGGTCAGCTTAAAGTTTGAATTATTTCATTTGTTTCCTTTGACCTTATATTTAAGGATTAACCCTAGTTCATTTTTACACACTTGGAATCATTTGATACTGAAGAAGTTAAGAAATATAACTTCAGAGATCCCAAGAACACCTACAAGCAAAATACATGTCACAAGAGAAGAATGGAGGCAAAAAACAATAATGACTCTAAAGAAGAAGATTATCATTCAGAGAGGGAATCAGTAATGAAAAAGTGCAATACAATCCTTATAAAAGAATATTAGCAACCCTAAAGGTGTGCAACCCTAAAAGGATAAAGTGTATTTAATAATTAGAATAATTATTAAATACCTACCATATTATTAAATGCCTAAGTTTAGCTTAAGTGTAGAGTATAATAGACTAATAATTATATAAATAATTATTAGCTTATACATGATAACTCTAACACTCCCCCTTAAGATTAACTTAGGGAGTAGCTAAAAAACTAAATGCATGAAGCAAAAACTGCAACTACATGATGAAGGCAAATTTGGGTCCCGACAACAAAGCCTAATGAGGTACCCAAGTACAAAAGATCTTTGTAAAGCGGAGAAATAAAGAAAACCTCATGGGAAAAAACTCTACTCCAAAAAGAGATGAAATACAAGTGCCTCCAAACAAGAATGTTCCAAAAGATAGGAACAAAAGAAGAGTAGAAGAATCACTGAAGCATGAAGAACTTGCAAACACTATCGAAGAATAACTATCGATCTGAAGAACCTCCACTGAAAATAGAAGATGATCAGAGAAGATTGTAATATGCATGAGTGCCCTCAAATAACGCTCCTCAGATCATATGGCAAACAAAGGCAAACAACTGAACTCGAAGATACAGATGGCAAAAAACACCAAAGTCTGAAGAGCTAATCAATCGAAGATGGAAGGTTGCCTCCAAAAATGAGAATGAAAGAGTGTCCATATGGTAAATGATCCATCTCACCGAAATGCATAGGTAACCAGCCACTGCATCTGCCTAGTACAAGGGACCAAATACTGAATACATAGCTCACTCCAACGAACCAAGGAAGCATTAGCACCAACAATATAATCCCCCATAATGCTAACAAGGGAGAGGTGACCGGTACACTGAAACTGAATGCCAATAAAAACTGCATGATGAAGAACCAGAAACAACGAGAGTGCAGCAGAAAGTACAAACACATATAAAGGCTAGTGTCGTGGAAGGACACTCACTTGACACACATCATGAGGCTAATGTCGTGGAAGGAACACTCACGTGAAAAAGGTAGATGTCAAATGAAGGCAAACATCAAACCCCCCCATGGCACTTTATAATGGAGTGTGAGTATAATAAGGCATAAGATGTGCAAGATCCCAAGCATGCAAGGTATAGTGTCACTTCATCTCAGTGCGTGCAAAAAAATAAATGCTTACAAAATGATGTATACAATGCTCAAAAAAGATAAAAGGTTGGAAATACATAAATAATAGCCAAAGATGAGTCATCCCACACAAAGAAAAGGATCCTAGGAGCTTAAAACATCCAAGATATTCACCAGAGTGCATAAATGAAAAACACTGAATAAAATGTACCTGGAGCAAAATTTGGAAAGAAGACCCATACTAATGAAAAGTGCATAGAACCAGCTTTACAACCATATCTCGTGTGCCAAAAACGGAGTCTGGATGCTCAAGATATGCCTCCCAGAGTGCAAAAAAGAACTTATGGCTTTGATGTCAAAAAAATACATCAAAACAACAAAAATAGAAGATCAAACCTCCAGATCTGAAGAGAGTTTGGAAAGAGCTTTCCAATGCCTATTCGTTTTCAAAAATCCAACTTTGTTTGCCCAAGTTAAAACAAAAAATACCATCTCTAGGTCAAATAGGCCTTAAGGAAAAAAAATCTCCCTTCTAGTGGTGCCTGGGCGGAGCGGAGATGGTCGAGCGGGCGGAGTTGGCTGGGTGAGCGACTGATAGGTGGTGACCGAGAGTAGCAGGCGGTTGGGAGGGTGATAGGTGGGTGGTAGGCAATGGTCATGAGGGCGATTGAAAGTAGCAGGCGGCGATTGCGGCTGGCAAGGGTGATAGCTGTGCTCCACACGGGGGCGGTGGGCCATTTGGAGACCGTCGGGTGGTGAGGAGGCCAAACGTAACTACTACGAAGGCCAGAGGTAATCACCAAGGCTAGCCCCAACGGTTAAGAGATCATCAATGGTTGATGATGTTGTTAGCGGCCTGGACACGCCGTAAAACTGCCCGAAAAAATATATATATATTTTTTTCTCAAAAAACATGCCCAATAAGGGCAAAAAAAAATGCCAAAGCCAAAGTTATCCAAATTAGACAAATTTTATATGAAAATGGGGGTTTGGGTGTTCTGAGCTCAACGGTGAGGTCCGTTTGAGTCGAAAATGTCCATAAACAAAGAAGCACCCCAGATCCAAATTAAAAAAACTCTAAAAAAGCTTGAAACCCTCCTCCAAAAAATCTTCTGAAAAATCAAGAACAAGCAGCAGCAAATGTAGGCTCTGATACCATGAAGAAGTTGACAAATACAACTTCAGAGATCCCAAGAACACCTGCAAGCAAAATACCCGTCACGAGAGAAGAATGGAGGAAAAAACCAATAATGGCTCTGAAGAAGAAGATTATCATTCAGAGAGGGAATCAATAATGAAAAAGCACAATACAATCCTTATAAAGGATATTAACAACCCTAAAGGTGTGCAACCCTAAAGAAACCCTAAAGGGATAAAGTGTATTTAATAATATTAAATGCCTAAGTTTAGCTTAAGCGTAGAGTATAATAGACTAATAAATAAATAAATAATTATTAGCTAATACATGATAACTCTAACAGATACTAATATTCAAGATATATTATTTGGCATAATCAAAGCATTTATCACAACATTACTAACTAGAGCATCTCTTAATACACTTTTAGCACATATATCAATTATCCACTCAATATTAACATTTGTTTTTCATGGGGTATTTGTTTTTTATTTCTTTAATTATTTTACCTTGGGAATAAAATAAAAATGATGCAGTCTTATTACTTTCATTTTGGTGAACCCTACACTCAGACACTCCCACGTAGGGTTTAACTTCTTATTTTAATTGTTGGTTTTCTAACTTGAGACTAGTTGATTTCAAAATATTTGTAGTTAAAGCAACCCTTTCTCTATCATTTACTATATTTCAAAGGTTTGGTTCTTTCAAGAGCTAGTCAAAATACCAATGTTTCCTTATGAATGAGTGTGTCCTTAAAGCCTTATATTACTTTCACTTTTTATTGATAATTTTTTTATTCTTGTAATGAGAAAACTAATAATTTTAATTACAATGCATGTGTCGATAAGAAAGATTAACTCATAAAATAATTATTTATTCAAGAGCTTGTTAATGCTAGTTAGTTGCATCTCTTCATAATTTATTGTTTTGTGTACCCTTTAATACATATATTTTACATGATATTGTATTATATGACTAATTCTTCTAACTCTTTGCAAGATGCATCTTATCGCTCACCCACTCACCCTTCATATTCTAATAATCCCTTCTCTTCTCATCTTGAAGTAGTACACCCATCATTGTTTCTACATCTTATGTTACCACTATTAGTCCAATTCAAATAATGCAACAATTATTTCTAGTGCTCTTACTTTCAATTCGCAAACCAATTAGAATTTTTTTACAAGTTTAAATGAGCTCATAGACAATGTTCTTCAAAGTTTATTGAATGCTAACTTGATCACCCTTCATCATGTTCATCCATTGGATCTATCTAAAGGATTCCATGAAGCATTTAATGAAAAAAAAAATTGTAACTATCACAATATACTCTCAAGCATAATATTCAGAATATGATTTTCAATGATGATATACATGTACAATAGATGGTGTTAATGAAATGCATAATCATTCAATCACCTAGTTTAATCAAAACCTAATAATTCATACAATGTATTTCCTTCATGTATTCAATGTGATGATATATATTGATTTTCAATTGATGTTCAAGCATCTTGCTAATTTTATGGATCCTACATATATGTCAAAAAACCATATGAATATACAACATGATATATCTTATGCATCCCTTTCTCCTTGCCTACTAATGACACCCCTTTCATCTTGATTGTAGCTATTATGGCTCCAAAACGACATGCCATGGCATGATGCCACTCCAAAACGACATGCCATGGTATGATGCGGCTCCAAAATTGCATGCCCTCGCATGATACCATGAGACCCACATTTGAGACCCACCATCGGGCTTCTGATGACGTGGAGGCATATTGCCATTTTGTGATTAACGGAAAGCATTTGCATGCAGCTAACATTTTTTGGCCGCTCTCACAGTCACAGTCACAGTCACAGACATGGCTACAGTTTGTCGCCATGTGTGTCCAGAAATTTGAAATGCCTCTGGATATAAACGAAAGGTGGCAAAAATAGATGAAATGACAGTTTGAATTTTAATTTTTCTCCCACCTAAAACGTTTCAAAAACATTTGAATGAAATCTGTCAAGTTGCCCCTCCATTTTCATTCTTTTCATTTTTCTAGAAAGTGGTCACCAGGATCTCTATATCATTTTCGTGCAGCTACAGTAACCTCCTTCCAGTCGCTGGCATTGAAAATATCATGTGCGTGGCTTGTAATGAGCTCATGGTGTGCAAAAATAGATGAGTTTCAAAAGGCCAGAATTCCTCGGCACATTATCTAGTGGTAAAATTTTGAGCAATTAAATGTGTATTTTGTATTTTATATACCCATGTTTGAATTATTTTGAGGCTATGCTTGAAAACAAAAGAAATATTTGTGCAGTATTAAAATTTCTTATTTTTAAACCTGTCAGATAAAATTATGTGTGAAATTCATGTTTTAGGGATACGAAACAACCTTTTTAAATTGTAAATAAACTTGCCTCTTGATAAGGTGAGAAGGTAGGCTATTTTGAATGCTACTACATCAGTTTGGAATCTTTTGGCTGTGCAAAATTTTGTTGTAGGTTTATTCTCAGTAGTTGAGAGATTTGAAATTAGTGTAATACTTTTGTTGCGGCTGTTGACTCCATAGATTATTTGGTTTGTAGATGATTTAAAATTTTCCATTTCATTTTGTTTTTGGGTGATTTAAATTTATGTCAGCTAAAATTGTTTTGTTAAATCAGTGAGAAATATGGAGGGGAATAAAAGAGAAAACAAGAGAATTCTTGTGATTGGTGGCAATTGGAGTTATTAGCTAGAAAATATGGTGGCAATCTCACTTTCCACTAGGCTTGTTTTCATTTTGTATGAACAATAGTTTACAAAAAGATATGGATCTTAAATGCTTTGGTGCATATTGTGTTTTGAGGTATAGTTTTCTTTATCTGTAAATGAGTATGTTGGGTGATGCATTGAAGATTAGTAAGCATGGGTCAGAACTCAGACTAAGTATGTTGATGGGTGGGAGACATTTGTACCGAATTTACCAAGTTTGATTATATTATTCACAACTTTTTTGATTACTGTTAAGTTACTGAGAATGATTATATCTACATTATGTATATGTAGTATTCCTTTCTTGACTGCTATAGCTTCTTGTTCTTCAATAAATTTCATATTTATTGCCATTTTGTTGTTCATCCCTTGTAATCTGATTTATCTCTGTATTTTTTATCTTCTTCATCCAATTATATATATATATATATATATATATATATATATATATATATATATATATATATATATATATATATATATATATATACGTGTTATAATTTACATTTATAACATGCTTTTATCTAGTTTAAGTTATATATTTTAAATATTTTTTAGGTTTATTTTAGATTTGTTATATTGAGATTATATTTATGTCAAGAAGGATATTTTTCAAAAATATTTTATGAATAATATTTATATTATGATATTTAAATTTATGATGATGGATTATCAAGTATAGTAAGATGATTGAAATATATATAATTTAAATTAAAAATTTATCATAAATTGTTCTATGAATTATAGAAAACTCATTTCAAATATGTAAACTTATCTAATGTATCAAATTTGAAAAATCTTATTTAAATAAGAAAAAATTTACATTAAAAAATATTGAAATTATCAAGATTCATTTTAATATAAATATAATAACATTAATTATTGTCATTGAAAATAATGGAAAAATAATATTGAAATGAAATGATAAGGCAAAGATCAATAAGTTCATGAAACATAGTTTGTAGGCAAATCAATGAAGCATGTAAGATGAAGTGATACGACCAAAACCAATAGATTCAAGAAACACAATTTGTAGGCAAATCAATGAAACTCACTTTCATTGATATAAAGGGAGCTATAGAAAATCTTTGAGTAGTCACACTATCTTGAAAAAATAACGAGTGGTCACAAGCACTTTTGAACAAATATAAAACTTATTGGCAAGGGAAATAATCTTGACAATCTAATAGTGGAGCTTTATCTCAATTTTTACTAGAACATATTTCTTGAGAAGGAATGTTCGGTGTTGAAACCATAGAGTGTTTTACAACTACATAATGGAGATAGAAACAACAATTATTATTAGTGTTGAAATACCCATTCTTAATAATTGACTTGTTGTCCATCACCCTTTTGTGGCGAGCCAATTATCCACCTTTAGAAATGATATATTAGTGTCTTTGAAGCGTATTAATCCTTTTAGACATATGAGTCACCTAATTAAATTGATTTAAGGCATTAAAGGTTCACACTATCTTTTTTTTTTGGGTTCCAAATGCCATATTAGATATTTCTATTGACATCACCCACACTTTTATAAGTATCCACTTTCTAATATGTTTCTCAACTTCATTGTATATGTGAATTTTCTAGTTGAAATACCCACTGTCTTTTGAAACACATTTGTATTTTGTAACCTACACAAGCCTAGTTCATAGTTGGTAAGATGTGCTCTAGTAGACATATATATGCTTGACCTTAACTATACACTTCTCATGAATTCCAATCCACCAAAGCCATGATGCATATTCATAATATTAATAACTTTATTTTGATTTTATAGTTTTATATGCTACTTATTTTGAAAAAAATGATTTAATGTAATAGTGATATATTCTAGAGTTAGTAGTCATCTATTTACTTAGATTTCTATATATTTATTTCATGTTTTATTTGTATATTTTTTTAATGTATTCTAATATAATTTAATTTAGTAGATTATATATTTATTAAATTTGTCAATACACTCATATTGATGGCCTATCAACCTTTATTTCATCACTTTTATATTTGAGATTGATCTTACATTTACAAATATAATCTCTCAAATTTCAATATTTAAATAAGATTTGAAAAATAGTGTCTTTTTTTTTCCTTGAACAAACTAAACACAAAATCAATCATTATATTAGTTTTGTTTCTCATTCTCATATCTTTGAATATCATTCATGAAACTTAAAATAAATCATAATCTACAAAACCATCCTAAATTATAGTCATTAGTAGTACTAAACTATAAAGTTGGTATTTTTTGAGAGTTAGACTTAAAAGAATTTGTTTCTAAAGATTAAATTTTAAAATTATTCAAATATATTAAAAATCCTTGAAGTAGTGTAGAGAATATTAAAATTGATGAAACATGAAGGAGCACATAAACAAGTATATTACTTCTGATGGTTATGGGATATAAATTGTTCACATTAGATTGGAAAAGTTAACCCTTTGTAGTGTACACAAACATTCAAAGGTTGAAGGTACAATATTGATAAATTACCATTTTATTAGTAATTTTTAAATTTCTCAAAATTTGGTTTATATGTGCATAATTTGATTAGATTTTTGGTATACAGAGTGATCATTGATCTTCCTTCCCAACCTTGCCCCAAGGATATTTTATCACCATAGTACATTGTGAATCTTGAGCTTCTTGTAGATTTGCATGAACTTATTTCAAATTTTGACATATTTGTATCTTTTGAATTACATGACATATTTATCATGTTACATTGTAGATCTTTCTCTTTTGCTGATTTGCATGTGCTTATTTAAAATTATGACCTATTCATATGTTTCTTATCGCATGAAAAATCTACCATTTATATACTCATGACATTTTATTCTATGGATATGAACGTGTTTTCTATGGAGGTGTTATTTTACCATGTGTTATATTTTCCTTCTTTGATAAAATTGGTTAAGGCTTATACCCTCATTAAAATAGATTCTTATTTTATTTCCAAATACACTTAATGATGATCTAATGTTGTATCATAATGACAAGAATTCACTATGCAAGGTTAAATCATGTGATTCACCTATGCATGAAATTAGTATATTTTGGGATGACATATCCCTTATAATATATCATGATAGTCATGTTCATACATTTACGTGCTTTGAATGAATTACCCTCTTTACTAAATGATTATTCATATAGTGATGATTATTTATTTCTAATGTTCAATATTTTTGTCTATAATAAAAGACAAAAAAAAAAAGTGTCATATTTTTAACGAGAGATAATGAATATGAATCTCTAAGGCTTGATAGTTATAGTTTACTCTTAGATTTCTAGATTTACAATTTTTTTTGTCATAGTTGAGAAATATTTTGGGAACTATAGAGTATATTGTAGATTATAAAAGTTTTGTTTTCATGTTTCATGATGAGGTCATTGTAGCTTCTTAGTTACTCATCATTTGATTTTTATCAATCTTATTAATGGGTGTTTTGACATGACTCAACTTAGATGAGAATTAAATTGAACTTCCATCTATCTTGAAAGGAATTAGATACCAAAATAGAAAACGATTGCCCAAAGCTTTTTTTTTCTGTTAGGTCTTAACTTGTATAATCTAATTGTTGTTTTATTTTGTTCACAACAATTAGGTAAATGATAGTAGATATAAATAATACTAAGATCTATAATGCAAGGAGGGTTGGGTATGTTGTGAAATTTAGATTAACATAGTGTATTTTGAAACACGTTATGTTTTGAAATACATTGTTTTTTAAAATACCCTATACTTTCCTTATAATATGTGGTAAGGGGCTTCTCTTATTATAATAAGCTTCAAAATATTGAAAGGAAGAAGGGAAGAAAGGAACAAAGATACCTAGAAATGGAAGGGAGGGATAAGAGAAGAGACAAAAGAATAAAGAGAGAGAGAGAGAGGATTAAGAGGGGATTAAGGGAGAGGTAGACATGGATGGAGTGAAAGACCTAGGGAAGGAAGAGATAAAGAGGTGAGGGAAGTGAGATAAGAGAAGGAGAGATTTTAGAAATAGATAGGAGTAAAGGGGGAGGGAGATAGAGGGGGAGAGAGGGGACAAATAGATAGGTGAGAGAACTAGATGGGGAAAGATAGATGAGAGACCTATATGGAAACATAGAGGATTAAGATAGATAGAGGGGGATAGAGAGGGTGGGTAATGAGACATGGATGCAGAGGTTGATAGGTGGAGAGGAAGGGAGTGAGAAACCTAGAGAGAGGAGAGAAAGGTGATGACCTAGATAGTAGAGAGAGAAGACTAGAGGAAGAGAGAATAAAAGGGTGTGGGGTAGCAAGATAGATATGGGGGTATGTATGGATGTGGAGATATAGAGGGAGAGGGAAAGTGATGCAGGAGCATCCACGGTTCATAGAAATCTTGCATCAACCAAAAACAATTTCCTTTTTGTTTTTCTTTCTGTTTGCAGTTTCAATATTTCTTTCTGTGTGTCCCAGTTTTGGCTCATCAAAACCTGAGGAGTTGGATTTTACTTGAAGACTTGATCATCTTCCTTATTTTCAGACCACATCTCATTTGGATCATTTTCCATCAAGTTGTCACCATCCATATCCATGATGTTTAATCTCTTGGTGGAGGTCGACCTTGTTGGTTTTACACATTAAGTCTTGTTCTTTAGGTTTTGATCCCTTTTTGGGCCAACCAGATCCCCTTGGATCGTATAAATCATTGTATTGAGCATTAGAATGTAACGATAGAACAATCAGGTAGTTAGATTAAGCATAGAAGATAGATCTTAAGATTGAAGGTCCCGATTGTGACTTATTTTGTACTTTGAGCATGTTTTAGTAGGCCTGTGAGCCAGTATCTGTAACCCGGTTGTTACCGGTTGATTGTAATCAGTTTTAATGAAATAAAACAATCTGTTTTGCATTGCCTCCATCATATCTTTGTGTTTCTATGTGTTTACTCTTTCTGACCGGTCCGAATTGATCTCTTTGAGGTCCCTCCTAACCGGTGACTTCTTCAAGTGGTATCATAGCGGGTTTTCCTGTCCTGAGATTTTTGTTGTAGGGTGGCAGACTATGGATCTGACCTGCAGTTGCAAAGGACTGGCATAAACGATGGCACGAAGAGGAACTAGGAATGGTGGAGCGCATGGGAATGCAGACCCTGTTGTGGTGGAAATGTTACGAGAGATAGCAACCCGGTTGGAAGCCATAGAGACAGCCCAGAGAAGAGGTCGACACATCGAAGATGTAAGTGAAGATGAAGGAGAAGAAGCCCTGACAAAACAAGTAAACCCATTGGTAGTTGATCCAGATGAGGAAAGGTTTTTGAGGGTTTTGAGTAGGGCGAATACTAAACCTCATTTTACCCCACATGAATATGATGGGAAGTTGGATTTGGATGAATTGATGGATTGGATCTTGAAGATGAAGAAATTTTTTGATTTTGAAAACACTGCAGAAGAAAGGAAGGTGAAATATGCCTGTACTCAGTTGAAAGGTCATGCATCTCTTTTGTGGGAGCATTTACAAGTTGATAGACAGAGAAGAGGTAAAGAGAAGATCAAGACATGGGATCAGATGATTGCTAAGTTGAAATCAAAATTTATGCCAGCCGATTATCAAGTGAATCTGTTTAAAAAATTGTAGAATTGAGACAGAAGGAATCTAGTGTGAAGGAATACATCGAAACATTTTACAAGTTGAACATCAAATACAGACATTTTGATGATGAATTTGAACAAGTTGCAAGATATTTGAATGGATTGTGGGTGTCTGTAAAAGATTAACTTAGTTTGATCAAATTAGAGAGTGTTGAAGAGGCTTACCAGTATGCCCTAAAGGCAGAAGAGAAGCTAAACAAAAGACACAAGAAGAGGCAGAGAGGTAGAGGTGGAAGGTTTACCGGAGGATGATTTCAAGGAGGAAGAGGATATACCAGAGGTAGAGGAACTAGTACAGATTAGAAAAAGGACAAGGAAGTGAACAAAGAAGGTAATTCATACTGGAAAGATGATAAAAATTTCTACCAGAGGAGAGAATCAGATGGCTATCAGAATGAGAATTTTAGAATACAAGACAAGAGAACATTTAGAGGAACTTGCTTCAAGTGTGGAGGAGAAGGACATCATTCTTTCAAGTGTAAGAAGACAGAGAATATAGAAGAGTAGCCGTGGTGGAAGAAAACCTCACCAGATCGAAAAATAAACTGGAAGATGGAGAACTATTGATGACAAGGAGAGCTTTGTGTCATATCGGGAGAGATGAAGAGCCCTTGCAGAGGAAGAATTTCTTCAAGACCAGATGTAAGGTATCCGATAAGTGTCATAAAGTTGTTATTGATAATGGTAGCTTGGATAATCTTGTTTCAGAAGAGATGGTGAATAAGTTGAATTTGGAGAGATTGAAACACCCTAAACCTTATCAGATAAGCATGGATTCGGGATGAACATAAGTTGTTAGTAAATGAACAATGTTTGGTGAAATTGAAAATTGGGAATTATCATGATGAAGCCTTGTGTGATGTTATGCCTATGGATATTTGTCATCTTTTGTTGGGTAGACCTTGGCAATTTGATAGACATGTAGTACATGATGGGAGGAAGAATACATACACTATTGTGGCCAATGGGATGAAGCAAACCTTGTTGCCTTTGGAGTAACCTTTGAAGAATGAAGTTTGTATGAATGCTAGAATCTGTTTGGTAGATGGAAGGAAATTCCTGGATGGATTGAGACATAAGAATGTGTCTTTTTCCTTAATTCCTAAGAAGACTGAGAACCCAAAGCATGAAGAGGAACAACAGGAAGAGATAAAAGATTTGCTGACAGAATATGAAGACATCATTTAAGATAACGTGTCTGATGGATTGCCATGTGCGAGAAGTATTAGTCATTGCATGGACTTAGTTCCTAGAGCTAGTTTGCCTAACAAAGTTGCACACCGGATGACACCGACATAGAATGAAGAACTGAATAGACAAGTGTAGGAGATGTTGAAGAAAGGTTTGATCAAAGAAAGTTAGAGCCCTTGTGCAGTACCAACAATATTAGCACCTATGAAGAATGGAGAGTGGAGAATGTGTACTGATTCGAGAGCAATAAACAAGATCACAGTGAAATACCGATTTTCTTTGCCTAGGATGGATGACATAATGGACTATTTGAGTGGAGCCAAATACTTTACAAAGATAGATTTGAAGAGTGGATATCATCAGATCAGGATCAAAGAAGGAGATGAGTGGCAGGCAACATTCAAGACAAATGAAGGACTATGTGAATGGTTGGTGATGCCTATTGGGTTAACTAATGCACCGAGTACTTTCATGAGGCTGATGAATGAGGTATTGAATAAATTATTGGGTAAGTTTGTTATTGTGTATTTGGATGACATTCTGATTTTCAATAAGACAAAAGAGGAGCATTTGTTGCATTTGAGACAAGTTTTGCAGAGGTTGAGAGAAGAAAAGTTGTTGATAAATATTAAGAAGTGTACTTTCATGAAGGATGAGTTAGTCTATTTGGGATTTGTGATATCTGAGGATGGTTTGAAGATGGACCTTGAAAAAGTAAAAACAATTGTTGAATGGCATACACCAAAAAGCATTGGAGAGGTAAGATCATTTCATGGATTGGCTAGTTTCTACCGGAAGTTCATCAGAAATTTTAGTTCAGTTTGTAACCCTATGACTAAGACCATGAGGGGAGATCGGAAGGAATTAAAGTGGACCACTAGAGCAAATAAAAGTTTTGAACTGTTAAAGCAAAAAGTAACTGAGCAACATCTGTTAAATTTACCGGATTTCAATAAAGTATTTCAAGTGGGTTGCGATGCAAGTGGAACAACAATGGGAGCAGTAACCTATTTCAGTGAGAAATTGAATGATGTCTAGAGGAAATATTCAGTTTATGATCAAGAGTTTTATGCCATAGTTCAAGCATTGAAGAAGTGGAGACATTACCTGTTGTCTAAGGAGTTTGTGTTGTATACAGATCATCAAGCTTTGCAGTATTTGAATAGACAGAGTAAGTTGAATGAGAGACATATGAGATGGGTAGAGTTTTTGTAGAGTTACACCTTTGTGTTGAAGCATAGAAGTGGGAAATCTAACAAAGTTGTTGATGCATTGAGTAGGAGAAGGAATTTGCTGACAGAGATGAGAGTGATAGTATTAGGATTTGAAGAATTAAAGACCTTGTATGACGATGACCCAAATTTTGTAGAACCTTGTAAAGCATGTAAAGAATCGATTATGGTAGATAGAAGCAAGTGGTTGGATTACTTCATTCAGGATGGGATGTTATTCAGAGGAGTTCAGTTGTGCATACCTAAGAGTTCTATGAGGGAGAATCTGATAAAGGAGAAACATAATGGAGGATTAATTGGACATTTTGGTATTGACAAAATGGTAGCATTGGTGAGTGAGCAGTACTTTTGGCCCCAGATTCATAAGGATGTTAAGAAATATGTGCAAAGTTGTAGAGTTTGTCAAGTTGCAAAGGGTAGTAGTCAGAATGTGGGATTGTATAAACCTTTGACAGTATCGGTAAGACCTTGGGAGGATATAAGCATGGATTTCAAACTTGGATTGCCTAAAACACCGAGAGGGGATGATTCTATATTTGTGGTAGTGGATAGATTCTCAAAGATGGCTCATTTCATACCTTGTAAGAAGACATCGGATGCATTACATGTAGCAGACCTATTTTTGAAGGAAGTAGTGAGATTGGATGGATTACCTAAGAGCATAGTTTTAGACAGAGACACTAAGTTTGTCGACTTATTTTGGAGAACATTTTGGAAGAAGATGAAGACAGATTTGAAGTTCAGTTTTACTTTTCATCCACAGACTGATGGACAGACAAAAGTAGTTAACCGGAGCTTGGGAAATTTGTTGAGATGTTTAGTTGGAGATAAGACCGAAAGTTGGGATTTGATCCTTGCACAAGCAGAGTGTGCCTACAACAATTCAGTAAATAGGAGTACCATAAGAACACCTTTTGAGATTGTTACTGGAGTGCATCCTAGAGGTATATCTGAATTAAGAGATATTAGCAGTGAAGACTGGAAAAGTTCAGAAGCAGAAGACTTTGCAGATCACGTGGTAGGCTTGCATATTCAAGTTAAGCAACATTTGGAGGACATGATCAACAAATAATATAAGGAGAAGGTAGATGAGAAGAGGTGACATAAGGAATTTGAAGTTGTCGATGAAGTGATGGTATATATGAGAAAAGAGAGATTCCCAATTGGAACTTATAACAAATTGCAGATGAAAAAGTTTGGACCTTATAGGATTTTGAGGAAGTTCAGTTCTAGGAATGCATATGAAGTGGAGTTACTGGACAGTCTGAGTATCTCACCCGTGTTTAACATTGCAGATCTTCATGAGTATCATGAACTAGAATTCATTGAGGACAGTATTGCAGACTTGGAGAAACAGTTGCCCCAGAAGGAACTAGATCAGATTGAAGACATTTTGGACAGTAGGATTGGGCATAATACCCAGAGCAGTCAATATAAGGAGTATCTTGTGAAGTGGAAGGACATACCAGTTGAAGATTCATCTTGGATTTCTCAGGTAGAGGTAGACCACCTTGGTTTTCTTCTTATCCCAGCAAAGTGAGAGACTCACTTTTTCAATAACCTCGGATGTCTAATGCAGGAGCATCCCCAGTTCATAGCAATCTTGCATCAACCAAAAACATTTTCCTTTCTATTTTGCTTTCTGTTTATAGTTTCAACATTTCTTTCTGTGTGTCCCAGTTTTGGCTCACCAGAATCTGAGGAGTTGGATTTTACTTGAAGACTTGATCATCTTCCTTATTGCCAGACCGCATTAATTTTGGATCATTTTTTGACAAGTTGTCGCTATCAGTATCCATGACATTTCCTGTTACCGGTTGCTTGGACCTATTTTGGTGATCTACCAGAACCCCTTCCGTAGCTTGCGAAGCCCTGAGCATTGATTCTAATGTTCCTTGGCATGTGGCTGACCTTTTTCCATGATCTACATTTCATCCTTTGGATTTTCTGAAGGAATCTCTTGGCAGAGGCCGACCTTGTTGGTTTTATACGTTAGTCTTGTTCTTTGGGTTTTGATCCCTTTTTGGGCCGACCAAATCCCCTTGGATTGTATAAATCATTGTATTGAGCAATAGAATGTAAAAATAGAACAATCAGGTAGTTAGACTGAGCATAGAAGATAGATCTTAAGATTGAAGGTCTCGGTTGTGACCTATTTTGTACTTTGAGCCTGTTTTAGCAAGCCTGTGAGCCGGTATCTGTAACTCGGTTGTTACTGGTTGATTGTAATCAGTTTTTTATGAAATAAAACAATTTGTTCTACATTGCCTCCATCATATCTTTGTGTTTCTGTTGTGTTTACTCTTGCTGACTAGTCCGAATTGATCTCTTTGAGGTCCCTCCTAACCGGTGACTGCTTCAGAAAGATAGGGAGGGAGATACCTAGAGGGAGGAGGGATGTAGAAGAGGAGAGACATACTAAATCTACTCAGAAAATGAACTCAAAAAGTAAATAAGCATATAATGAACTCAAAATATGAACTTAGAAAGTAAATAAGCATATAATGAACTCAAAAAATGAACTTTGTGAGATCTGTTATTTTTGACTTACCTTCATGTTATGCATGCATTCTTCTTTCTCATGTTGAGTTCATCATAACTCAAATCTGGGATATATTATAGTCTTTGAACATGATAGGTTATTGACAGGATGTCATATAACATGAAGGTAACCACAAGATAACATTGCAAATTATTGTTCGGATTTCATATAACACGAAAGTTATTACAGGATAACATGACAAATTTTTGACAAGATCTCATAATACATGAATGTTATTAGGAGATAATATGACCGGGTTTCGCCAAAGTCAATAACACAATGTTTATAACCACTTTTATTCCCACTAGGACATGGATAAACTAACTCCAAAAAGTGGTTATAAAACTCGTGTTATTGATTTCATAATTGTTTTTGAAAAATCAAAGCCACAGCTAATTTTGGTGATCACGATCAACGATCTGTAATTTTTGAGTGATCTCAGTTGCGGAAATTTTTTCTCATCCCTCCAGCCTGCAACGTCATTGTCTTTCCTTCTTTTAACCCATGGGGTGGCAGGGAAGTCACTTTTGCACATGCCCTATTATATACTAGATTTACGTATAACATGATGGTTATAACTAGATAACATGACAAGTTATTGACAGGATGTCATATAACATGAAGATAATCACAAGATAACATTGTAGATTATTGATTGGATTTTGTATAACATGAAGGTTATTACCAGATAACATGGCAGATTATTGACCATATTTTATATAATACGAAGGTTTTTTACATGGTAACATGATAGATTGTTGACAGGATTTCGTAATACATGAACGTTATTAGGAGATAATATGATTGGGTTTCACAAAAGTCAATAACATGATGTTTATAACCACTTGTACCCCCACCGGGACACAGATAAACTAACTCCAAAAAGTAGTTATAAAACTCATGTTATTGAATTTAGAAACTAGTTTCTCCAAAATACATTCTCATAAACTCCTAGTGCACCATCCAACAAGCCAATTTTAATCATCTCCAATGACTCTTCACTCTTTAAGAATTGGTCAATAATTTCCCCCATTTTTGGTGGAATCTTTGCTATGTGTAGCATCCAACTCATAGAATTTCGTAGGTTTTCAAGGCACAAGAAGAGTTCGAAACTCTCCCACCAAACTCTCCAACTTCGGCACCATATCCTCCACCTATTGAACTATTCCCATGCACACATTTTGAAGTTAATTACACACTAAATGATGCTAATAGAAAAAAGTTATGAATTATCAAATTCAAATTAAACACCAGTAGCTGGTTCATTTGTTTAACTACTAAAGGTTAGTTTTCAACTTTAAAATAGTGTTTATAAAGGGCGTAGTTTTTTCTTTTTTTTTTCTATAATTTGTAAATGAAGAGTCAAAATTTGAAATATGAATAGTCATTGTAAATCTCTTTTCATGTCGATTCTAATGGCTAATTGAAAGGTTAGGTCTTATTTCACTTCGGTGTAGAACAATTTTCTTTATTATAGTGAAAATGCATTAAAAAAGACCATAACAGGAGTTTTATAACCCCTTTTTGGAGCTAGTTTACTCGCCATCCCTCATCTTTGATAGATTGTTGGCAGAATAACATGAAGGTTTAAACAAAGTAACATGATAGATTATTGACAAAATTGCGTATAACACGCATGTTTAAACATGGAAACATTGCAGATTATTGACCCACGTCAATAACACGATAATCAATAACACAAAAAATTTGAAAAATTACAGATCATTGACCCTGATCAACAGATATAATAGAGACTTGGTTTTTGCAAAAAATTTGAAAAAAGTCAATAACACACGTTTAATAACTTCAAAATAACACGAGTGTCAAAAATAACATGAGTATCAGTCTTAGTGTCCCGACAACGCGGGATAAATGGGTCAAAGGAAACAAGGAGAAAGTGTTATCCCGCGAGTATAATTGAGGTAGGTCCTGCATGCGTTGGATAAGGTTGTGGTCATTCATAGGAAAAATGTTATCCCGCACCACATTGAAGGCAAGAAAAAACTCACGCAGGATACGAGTGGTTCAAAACAAGTAGAAAATGTTATCCCGTGACATCCTCAGGGTACCAGAAAAGTCGAACAGGATAAGAAAACAAGGAGGTAACAAGTGAAGAAATCCTTATCCTGCGTTGTTTTTAAGATTATAGAGTACCTATGTGGGATAAAAAAGAAAAAAGAAATTCAGTCAGAAAGCTTATCCCGCATGGCGATGTTGCATTGCCACAAGCATAGAAAAAGAGATGAAAATTCCATCTTGCGGGATAACATAGTAAGCTTCAAAAGGTTAATATTCTATTAAATTAAAATTTGAAAATAAATATATTATATTAAATAAATATGTAAAGATAAAACATGAATGTAACATATTAGATCAAACTAGACTAGGCACATATATAAAAAAAACACTTAAACAAAAATCTAATTTTCATTTTTACAACCAAAAATAATATTATAACAAACTGTAAAGCGGAAAATCGAACCCTAGTTGCTCACCCCTCTTCCAACTCCAAGGAGAGAGAAGGGAGGTTACTAGGATTGACGGTTTTCACTTAGGGGAGACTTTATATTCAAAAGAGGGGTTGAAACCCACAAGATCCAATCCCACACAATGCAAGATTGGATTCTAAATGAGTTTCAAGGGTTAAGACAGCAAGGCTACCCTCTTTTGTAAAGAATGTAGATAGAATGATTAAGCTAGGAATGCATGAAAAGTGAGAAAGATTCGCTTATAAACAGAGATAGGGATATAGGATGAAGCTGCGGACCTGGAATTAGCAGTAAAATGTCGAGACAGCGCTGCCCTGCAAATTTGAGCGAAAGTTGACGGGACGATGGCGCCCGGCGTGCACACGGTCCTCCGAAAAATCCACGAAACGAAGGGGGATCTGTTCGTCTCTGCACAAGGATTCCAGATCTTCAATTTCAGCCGCGTACCTGCAACCTACACACAGAAAAGCGAAGATGATTGGGGGGTTAGGGATTAGGGGTTTGCCCTTAGGTCAAACCCCGGTTTTGGAATTAACCAAGAAATGAGAAATGCTGTAAATGTAAATGACTGTAATGTAAAACAAGTACTAGTACCTTGTTGTAAGAATGTTTGTATTCTTACATGCGAAGGTGTAGATGTTGTTGTATGTTGTATGTTGTAGTATGTGATCTCCTCTTCAATGGTTGAATCCTTGTCTTGAATGCAACACTTAGCCTTGAATGGAGACTTAGAATGATCAATTGCTTGAAGGAATGCTTGAATGCTTGAATGCTTGAATGTTTGAATGTTTGAGTATCGTTTCCACCTTTTTTTCATCTTCTCCAAATGGGAGAGGAAATGTAGTTTATATACTTGCCAATTAGGGTTAATAGACTGATTTTCCTGACCTTAGGCCGACCAGGAAATGTTATTTTCCAATTTGAAAACTAAAAGACCCGAAGCCCCATAGGAGACCGGGCCCAAAATAGGGCCAGGGACCAGGGCGCTAGGCGCCCTGGTCCTGAAGGACTAGGGTGCTGGGCGCTCTAGTCCCACCTCCTGGGACAGCAGGGTGCAAGGAGGGATCAGGCCAGGGTGCTGGAAAAATGCAGTTTTTGGTGTCATGAGCAAGTTTCGGGGTCTGCATTCAGGTTCCGTGTTGCGTCGCCATCGTGAAGACCAAAATGCAGTCGAAATTGCAAGTGTCGCAATTTTAGGACGCTACATTTAGCCCCCACTTTAGCAGGAGTATAAGCGTACGCTCATACTTCCAGTAAAGTACAAGGAAACAACATTGAAAGACTTTCACCACGTCAAGGAGGCAAGATACACCAAGCCCCCAGTGGACTAAGGATCTTACGACTTCGATTGACAAAGTAAAAGGGAAGATCACGAGGGAGAACCATGACTGTTAGTAGTAAGGTTCCCTCACTATGAGTCATGTAAGAAAAATACCAAAAATTTTCAAGGCAAAGCTAAGTTCGCCAAGAAATTTTCAAGTATCCTAAAGGGATAGACAGGGTGTATGCCCCCCTACGTTAAAGCGATCGCACACGCCTCAACGGGGGTGATTGCTTTAAGGTAGTGATACACATAAGAAATGAGAAGGGAAGGGAGCACGTTATCACAAAGATTTAGCCCCCAAGTGTGAGATAAACCCAAGGATAATAGACACAAAACACAAAGCACAAGGTGACTTTGCTTTCCTCGGGGTCAGTATGCTATATGATAATTCATGTATATCATATGTATGTATGCATAATTGTTCTTCATTCCCCAATCAAGGAAGGTCACCTAGAAGAAGGGAACACATGTGTCTTTTGAGTCAACATGAGAGAGACCAAAAGAGATCTCAATGCTTTGCATCATCCTCAAGTAGACAACACTAAGGACAACAAATAGACGAATGAGAATAACACATAGAAGAAGTAACACAAGAGAGGAGGAGAGAATCTGCTATGCTAATGTAACTAGTCTAGCACGTCATCTACCCCCCGATCTTGCTGATCAATGTTTCGGGAAGGTAGGGAACACACTATCTAGGAGGAACATCCAACACAGCAGATGGAGCTATCACAAGATCCAAACAAGGGCTATGTTCATGTTCCAAGCCACGTTGTTCTTGTCTAGGAGCTAGAATAAGTGCTTTAGAAAATTTGTTAGATAAATGGTTATCAATATCAACAAGTTCATATTCACTATCAGAAGCAAGAGAAGTAACATTTTCATCATGAATAACATTTTCATCTATATCATCATCAAGATTTATAAAAATAGGATCTTTAACTCGCACAGGATCAAGATCATCATGCATCTTATGTTTAGGAGATTTTGGAGAAAATGGAATAATGCTTGTTGAAGGTGTTTTTGGAGATTGCAAAGTTTGAGAAGCGGCTGCTTGAGCTCTAAGATGACGCTTTCATCGGCGTTCACGTGCAGAACGATTTCATCTAGTCTTAGTAGGGAGTGGAGAAGATTGAGGAGGAGGAATGTTCTCATCCTTATCACTTGGGTGTTTAGGTTGTGGTCTCTTAGGTTGGATAATAGGAGAAGAAGAAGGTCTCTTCTCTCTATAAAAAGAAGGAGGAGGAACTGCTCCATATAAAGGAGGAATATTTGGTTTAGGAAGGAGACCAAGTCCATCATGACGAGGAGGTATAGGTCTACTTTTAGAAGGTTTATTAGGCATAGACATAGTCACATCCATAGGGATGGGTTGGGAATCTTCTTGAGGAAAGACATTAGTTTTATCTTTCAAAGGAAGAACTTCCTTCTCAAGAACGATAGGAATATCAACTTTAGGTGTTCTAGGTTCACTTAGAGATAGGGTCATATCTGTTTTCCACTTTTGATAAGATTTGAAAAGATGATCACTTCGCGGTGGAAGAGATTGGAATTGTTTAGGCCAAAAATAATCAATAGGAACGCTATAAGTTCTTTCAGCTGGTTTAAAGAGACTATGATTGACAGTAACAACTTCACCATTATGGGGAAATTTCAAACACTTATGTATGGGAAAAGCAATAGCTTTCATGGAAGATAGCCAAGGATAGCCAAGCTTCACACGAAATTGTTCGGAAGATGGAATAATAGCAAAGCTCACATCGAGGGATTTGTTATGGACCTCAATAGGTAATGTAATAGAACCAATTGCAGGAGAAGAAAATGCATCAAATAATTTCACAACCACATTTGTTTCGTCATAGATCACTTGATTCAATTGCAAAGTAAAGAGAAATTCTTCAGTAATAACATTAACCATGCAAGAAGGATCAACAAGCACTCCACGGCAAGGTGTATTCTTGACTTTTGCAACTATGTATAAAGGACCATCAGGTGCCCTGATAGTTTCACTAGAATCAAATGTGATGGAAGGTTCTTTAGGGTTTTCTTGCTGCTCTACAAAGTTAATCACATTCAGAGTCATAGACACAAGACCATCAGATGAGAAAGAGGAATCATTAGTCTCAATCACATTAGAGGTATGAGAAGGTAATGGATCAGTGAAAATCTGAAGATTTTGGTTAGGAGGAGCTACAGATGTATTGCTTTTATCATTCACTCCAGAAACAGAGATAGTATTATTATCAATCAAATCTTGAATTTTACCCTTTAAAGAAAAACATTTTTTAGTATCATGCCCAAGTTGACGATGAAATTGACAAAAAAATTTGTTATCAAAATAAGGTGAATTAATCTTTGCAGGATCAATTTGCCTTATAGGAGGAAGAGTAAGCACATTTTGTTCCAATAACTTATTCATAATACTATGCAATGATTCATTCAAAGGAGTATACTTTCTTTCTTTCTTGAAAAACTTAGAAATAGGAGGCACACCTGATGCTGCATTCACTTTGTTGATGATGTTTTCATTGAATTTGATGGACTCTTTGTTCGGTTTAAACTTCCCAAATGGTTGTTGACTACTATCACCCTTTTCACTCAGAGCCATAGGATGTGATTGTTCCATTTGACTCACAGTCAGTTGATAATTGTGAAGAGTTGCACACAACTGTTGGAAAGAAGTAAACTCAGAAAAAAGAAGTTTGTCTCGAATATCTTTTTGTAAATTAGAAATAAAGATTCTTTGAATATCATTTTCAGGCACTGGAAAAGAAATTTGAGCATACAAATGCTTATATCTACCAATGAAATCAGTCACTTTTTCTTTAACACCTTGTTTACAATGCATTAAATCAATCAAAGTAACTTTAGGACTTATATTGTTTTGAAATTGTTGAATGAAAGCATTTGCAAGTTGTTCGAAAGAAGTAATAGAATAAGAAGGCAACGAGCAATACCATTGTAGGGCTTTGTCTCTTAATGTTCTAGTAAATAGTTTTGCAAGCAACCTTTGGTTATAAGCAAAATTGGTACATATTGTTTGAAAAGTCTTAACATGTGTTAGAGGATCACCTTTACCATTATAAAGCTCCAAATGCAGGATTTCAACATGTTTAGGAGGGATAGCTCGAACAATGTCAAGAGAAAGTGGGCTCGCAACATCAAATGTGGGCACACTAAACTTAGATTGATTCATAGAGGCAATTTGTTGCTGTAAAGAAGAGACAGTTTGTGCAAGAGTGTTAATGGTCGCTTCAGTCGAAGAATTCATATTAGATGTGTTAGATTGTGATGGAGGTGTTATGTTATTGAAAGAAGGTAAAAATTAAGGTGGTGGGACACTATGATAGTTAGTCATAGGAGAGGATTGGAAAGGAGGAACACTACAAGGAGGAATGGAATGGTTGAATGAATTGCCCCCTTGTGTCATGTTCATTTGTGGAGATGTAATAGGGACACTCATTGAAGGAATGAATGAAGAAGTCGGATTGAATGAAGAAAGAGGGTTAATTGAAGAGGAAGGATTGCCCCCATGACTAGTGATCATAGGTGGAATGTCTTGTATAGAAGTAGTCATTATGTTTGATGTAAAAGTAGGTATGCTAGCAATAGAAGTTGTCAAAGGAATAGAATGATTGACTTGAGTGGGAGGTTGTGTATAATCTAAAGTTTCGGCACAACTCTTCATAGGCATCACATTCGAATCCACAATGTGTGCAATACCACGCAAAATATCAATTCCATTCTTATCACTTTGAAGCATATGTTTTAGACCCTCAATTAAAGGAAGAGCTTGACTATCGGGGTATTCTTGAGACATCCATTGTCGAAAATCGTCAAATTGGTTATCCAATTTCGCAAGTTCTTCTATAGAAACCTCATGGAGAGCTTCTTCATCATTAGGAGGATTAGAGGAATTACCCATGTCCTCGTTAAAAAGGCTATTCAAATTAGGTTCCATCTCCTCAGTAATTAAACCTTGGAAAGACTTAATTCTAAGGCTTCATCTAACGGGAATAGTGTAAGTAGGGCTTATTGTTGTAAAACTCATGCACTAGAGAGGGAGAGAAGATTTTGAATTTAGAGGTAGCAAATTTCAGTAAAATCAGCCAATCTCCTAGATTTAAGCTGTTAAATGCAATCACGACAATCTCCTGAAATTTCGGAAAAAATGTCAGGGACCGTGGCGCTCGAAGTGCACACGGTCCTCGCAACTTTTTTCAAAATTTGCAGGGATGAAAGTTATGATGATTTTAGAGCTAATCTGAAAAAATTGAGTGATTTTATGATCTGTAGATAGGCCAAATTAAAGTTGCAATCTCAAAATTGAACCCTACCAAGATTATCAAAAAATGCAAAATTTGAATTTTGAAAAAGAGAGGGAAACTGAAATTTTGAATTTTATGATTTTAGAGGGAATACCAAAAGCAATGCAAGTTTTGAAATTTAAAAGTTGACTCAATTTCACGCAAAATTCAATTTTGAAAGTGGAAATTAAAGTTGTTGTAATTAAGCGCTTAGTTTCAAAAGTCACAAATTGCAAGAATTTGAATAAAGTACTGAAATTTCGAATGAACACCAACACACTTTTCAGATTTAGGACAGTAAGAAACACAATTTTGACACAAAATTTCAATTTCACCAATTTTTGAATGATTAGGAGCCTTAATCCAAGCAATCACAAGACCAACTTTGACTTTAATTTTGAAAGTGTTGTAATTGATAAAATCAGCCAAAATTCTGGATTTTAGCAGAAAAATACAGTAAGATCTAGCTCCCGAAATTTCAGAAAAAATGTCGGGGACGATGGCGCTTGGAGTGCACACGGTCCTCGCAACTTTTTTCCAAATTTTCAGGGATGAAAGATATTATGATTTTGTTGCGGAATCCAAAGTTACAGCTGATTTGGAGATGTTTTGATCAGTGAAATTGTCGGACAAAGGTTGAATCAAGAGGGTTTCAAAAATTAGGGTTTTGACACTTAACCACTTAATTTTTAGAATTAGAGCACAAATATGAATTGATAATTTGTAATAGAAAGGCAGATCTGAAACAAGCATTAACAATTAAACATTTCGCAAGCTCAATTACTAAAAAGAAAATTTAGGGTTTTTATGCAATCAACCTCTAAAATTTTGCAAAAGATCAAACACGGAAATGTAATCAAGGAATCCAATTTTCAGATCTAACCATGAATAATCAGAAAAGATGTTCACGTCAGGTTCACCAAAATGTAAAGCGAAAAATCGAACCCTAGTTGCTCTCCCCTCTTCCAACTCCAAGGAGAGAGAAGGGAGGTTACTAGGATTGACGGTTTTCACTTAGGGGAGACTTTACATTCAAAAGAGGGGTTGAAACCCACAAGATCCAATCCCACACAATGCAAGATTGGATTCTAAATGAGTTTCAAGGGTTAAGACAGCAAGGCTACCCTCTTTTGTAAAGAATGTAGATAGAATGATTAAGCTAGGAATGCATGAAAAGTGAGAAAGATTCGCTTATAAACAGAGATAGGGATATAGGATGAAGCTGCAGACCTTGAATTAGCAGTAAAATGTCGAGACGGCGCTGCCCTGCAAATTTGAGCGAAAGTTGACGAGACGATGGCGCCCGGCATGCACACGGTCCTCCGAAAAATCTGCGAAACGAAGGGGGATCTGTTCGTCTCTGCACAAGGATTCCAGATCTTCAATTTCAGCCGCGTACCTGCAACCTACACACAGAAAAGCGAAGACGATTGGGGGGTTAGGGATTAGGGGTTTGCCCTTAGGTCAAACCCCGGTTTTGGAATTAACCAAGAAATGAGAAATGCTGTAAATGTAAATGACTGTAATGTAAAACAAGTACTAGTACCTTGTTGTAAGAATGTTTGTATTCTTACATGCGAAGGTGTAGATGTTGTTGTATGTTGTATGTTGTATGTTGTAGTATGTGATCTCCTCTTCAATGGTTAAATCCTTGTCTTGAATGCAACACTTAGCCTTGAATGGAGACTTAGAATGATCAATTGCTTGAAGGAATGCTTGAATGTTTGAATGTTTGAGTATCGTTTCCACCTTTTTTTCATCTTCTCCAAATGGGAGAGGAAATGTAGTTTATATACTTGCCAATTAGGGTTAATAGACAGATTTTCCCGACATTAGGCCGACTAGGAAATGTTATTTTCCAATTTGCAAACTAAAAGACCCGAAGCCCCATAGGAGACCGGGCCCAAAATAGGGCCAGGGACCAGGGCACTGGGCGCCATGGTCCTGGGGGGGCGCCCTGGTCCTGAAGGACTAGGGCGCTGGGCGCTCTGGTCCCACCTCCTGGGACAGCAGGGTGCAAGGAGGGATCAGGCCAGGGTGCTGGAAAAATGCAGTTTTTGGTGTCATGAGCAAGTTTCGGGGTCTGCATTCAGGTTCCGTGTTGCGTCGCCATCGTGAAGACCGAAATGCAGTTGAAATTGCAAGTGTCGCAATTTTAGGACGCTACACAAACATATTGAGAATATACACACAATAATAGTGGATAACATGATAGGTTATTTACAAGATTTCATATAACATGAATGTAATTAGAGGCTAACATGACAAATTAGTTAGAAGATGGGCACTTTAGTTGCAGCCCCCTTGGGTCCCTCGCAACATCAACTCTGCGTTGTCATCTTCCTCGCGGGATGGCGGGGTTGGCCATATATGGTTGGTGAGATTTGCCCCACAAGGGCCTCTTATATCTTCTTTGAGCCTTGCCGGATAGTGGCAGGTGTGACGAGGAATGCTAGTTTTTACCCCTCATGGTCTTCTTGCATCCACCATGAATCATGTGGGATAGCGGGAAGCCAATTTGTCAAAATGAAGAGTTACCCCACACAACCTTCTTAATGTTAAAAAACTCGTGTTATTGACTTTTTCAAAAAAATTCAAAAAATCAAAGTCTTAGCTAAATTTGCCGATCAGGATCAATGATCTGTAATTTTTGAAAAAATTCATGTTATTGACTTTTTGTGTTATAAACGTGCGTTTTGGAGCCAGTTTAGCTGCAATCCAAATTTGGAGCCATTAGCTGCCTGATTAGGATTTCGTATAACAAATTGCATGTTATTGATGTTGCCTATTATTGACATCTAGTGTTATTGACTTTTCGTGTTATTTGATGAACGGTCAATAATATGTCGTTTAGTGCTATGATAACTTTCGTGTTATACAAATAGGGTCAATAATCTGCAATGTTTCCATGTTAAAATTGTGTGTTATATGCAATTATGTCAATAATTTATTATGTTATTATATTTAAAACCTTCATGTTATTCGACAAGTAGTCAATAATATTTCATTTAATGCTATAATAACTTTTGTGTTATACATTCTAAATCTTTTAGATTCCTTTTTGTAAAGGGTTTTAGGGCCCCTTCAAGACCTATTTTTGCCATAATCCAAAACTTTCGTGTTATACGAATCGGGTCAATAATCTGCAATGTTAGTTGTGATTACCATCATGTTATTCGATGTTAATGAAGGCATTTGTCAAGTTAAATGAGATGTGCGGACATGGCTAAACTGGCTCCTAAATGGGGTTATAAACCTCGTGTTATAGACTTGAAAAAAAAAATAAAAAAAATGAAAGTCGCAGCTTATTTTGCTGATCACGATCAACGATCTGTAATTTTTGAAATATTTCGTGTTATTGACTTTTCGTGTTATTGACATGCGGTTTTGGAGCCAGTTTAGCCGCGACCCTCCAAAAAGGGGTTGGCTTCCTGGCCTTTGCCCCTTGTTATTCTTCCCTTCCTGTTGTCCCGCAACACTTTTCAAAAGCTATTGTTAACCTTGTAGGGTAAGTCCTTTGTCTTCCAAGTAAAGTTGGCTTATCTCGCACAGGTAAAGTCGGCTTGTGGGTGATGTTGAGAGGTAAAGAGGGGAAGTGAAACGGTAAATCCCACCATCCCGTAGTGACAGAGAATAAGATATAATAGAGGAAAGAAGAAGTTGTTATCCCCTAACATCTTCATGTTGCCATTCGACACCGTGTGGGATAATAGAGGGAAGGAATAACAAGCAGCAAGGCTTATCCCATGTCATGTTTGAAGTTCGCAAGGAAAGAAGAGGGCCTGCAGGATAAGAAAATACAAAGGTAAAAGAGAAAAGGCTTATCTCGCGTGGGTATGAAGCATAAGGCGGGGGCGTATAACCTGTCGTGTTATTGACTTCTCCATTGCAATTTAGCATTACCTCGCAGGATATCTTGTCGCAGGTCTTTCTTGGTGCAAGATGGCAGGGCGAATAACCTGTGATGTTATTAACAGTTCCTGTCACAATTTGCCTTACCCTGCATGGTCATCTTTTATCCATCTTTCATTATATACTAGATTTATGTATAACATGATGACTATAACGAGATAACATGACAGGTTATTGACAAGATGTCGTATAACATGAAGGTAACCACAAGATAACATTGCATATTATTGACCAGATTTGGTATAACACAAAGGTTCTTACAGGATAATATAACAAATTATTGACCATATTTCGTATAAGACAAAGGTTATTACAGGATAACATGACATATTATTGACCGTATTTCATATAACACGAAGGTTTTTTACATGATAACATGAAAAATAGTCGACAAGATTTTGTAATACACGAACACTAGTAGGAGATTGTTTTGTTATTTAATATGTGAGCACAATACTTAAGATCAAAATTATTTTGTTAAGAACCAATGATTAAGGGTATCCATTCTGAGAAAGTCACCCAAGGCACGATTCTAACCTCAAACCATATGGTGTTAGGACCTTGGACTTACAAGCCTTTCCAGGTGGTAATAATGTATAATTTTATATAACGTGTAATAATAAATAGTTCTTGAATAGTTTTTTCTAATAAAATAAATCCTTTTTAATAATAAATATAAAAATTCCTATACACAAACACATACATACATACATACATACATATTTTAATTGGTATTATATGCAAAAACTGATATATATATTAATTATAATAAATTAAATTTATATTTAATATTATATATTATATAAAACATAACCTTATTTCCATATTAAAATATATTAAATATAAATTAAATTAAATAATAAATATATTTTTAACTATATAATTTTATTATCTTATTCTAAAATATATTTATTTTACATTATATAAATAAATATATATGTAATATATAACAATAAATATAATTTTAATATAAATATTCTATAAACTAAACATATAGTTTCAATTGACTTTAAAATTAGATTTAACAATTATCATACATAAAATAATACAATAAATATAATTATAATATGATATTATATATAAATAAAATTAAACAACAAATATTTAAATACTTAAATATTATATATAAATAAAATTAAACAACATATTGTAAATGATAAAAAATAATATATATATATATATTTAAAAGAATCTAAAAAATAATTTTTTTTTAAAGATGAATTGAAATAATCTAATTTAATAATAATAAAAACTTTAAGTATTTATTAACAATAATTTAATTGAATAAATTATATTTATTATATAAACATTCGCGTTTGCCCTAAGTCCCTTGTCTTTCATACTATCCAAGTCATATTTACTTTCATGTTGTATGGACAGTACTGTCCTTTGCCGCCTTTCGGGTCCTAACCAAGCCCCTAACCGATGCGATCTGCGGTCTCCGTTAACAGTATAGTCTGCGATCATTACCTCCTACCTCTATCCATTTTTTTATCATCTAGGGGAAAGGATCCAGTAGTTGTGCACCCTAACTTCGCGATTCTCAAAATCTTACTTGGAAATTTCAAATCACTCCAATTTTTTTACAGCAGCTTACTTGGCAAGTCCCCTGCTTATAACTAAGGTTTCAGGGCCACATCATCAAATATGATGCCACATCAGCATGCTTTTTGCCAAGGTGTCTAAAACAGCCCCCCCAAAAAGTGAGACCAATAGGCATGCAAAAGAGACCCCAATAGTTGTGCAACTCATATGGCATCACCTAATTGGTTACTTTTTACAATATTAGTACATTTCTTAACAACTATTGGTACATTTCCTAACAACTGTTGGTACATTTCCTAACAAAAATTGATATTTTTGTTTCAAACAATAGATTTTATTTTTTCATTTTTTGGAACAAAAGGTATCAACAACCCTCACAACAATTGATACATGCTCAACTATTGGATCCTTTCCCCTAGTTATGGATTCCTTTAGCCATTTTTATGTAAAATTGGCCTCAAAATAATTATTTTTATTTTACTTTGTTGTGACCAAGGATATAATGAGCACGTCAATAAATAAATATGTTAAACACAATCTTAATGAGCTTAAGCTAGAATGAAATGTCAACTTCTTAATGGTGAAATTCAAGAAAAAATTATTGAGAACTTATTACCTCCCCTATTGGATAGTGTTTTACTTGACTTAGGTGCACTTATTTCAAAAACATCCATGCTTATGTAAAGAATGATGGATTTAAATTACTTTCTTTTAATGCTTGAATGGGAGCAAATTACTTTCTTTTAATGCTTGAATAGGGATCCTCCCATATCTCTTCTACACCTCTTTCCCTTCCAAAATGTAAAAGCCCAATATGAATTTTAAAAAATGGAAATAAGTAGAAAGAAAGTCTAATACAAATAATGTGGCCACCACCTCTAATGCTCTTTTGAATTTATGAGATTGGGTGAACCTATAAATATCATGTTTCAAATTTATTATTGCTAAATTGAATTTCTCTTTCATCTCATTTGTCAATTGGGTCCATTTAAATGACTCCATGAAGGATCTAATAAAACATCATAACTATCACGAAGGTAGTGTCCCTCATGCATATATATGTAGATCTCTCAAGCATAAGATACATGATTTGATTGACAACTAAGCTATATATACATTTGGATCACGTCAGTGAAACAAGTAATTGTTCTTGATTACATCTTCTAATCAATTTTATAAATTTGTGCAAATTTATTTGCTTCACAATTTTAATTCTAATACTATTAATTTTAACAAGTTCTCAAACATCAAGTGCTATTTCTATGACTCATATATACATATGTCTAGAGGTCTAAAGAATATACATCGTATTGGTTCATTGTCCCATGTTTCATGGACACTTTTATGGGGATAACTCATACCAAGGCTTCTTCTATTGTTGTAACTTCAATTATTTCATTATATGATGACGAGATCCCTCATAAAAACAATTATGCTCCATTCTATGTTTGTGTTACTATCCATGGTCATCTAAGTAAGAGTATCCTTATTGATCTAATGAATCAATTGTAAATTTGAACAAAGGAATTTTTATATGATCAACATTTGGTATAATTATGTGTATTTAGTTATATACAATTTTTTTTAAAGCATAAGCACTTTTGACTCGGAGCTATGAATCAATGAGGTCACAAATGAGAGATCTTATCTGCAACATATCAATAAAAAAGAACACTAATATTTGTGTATATATGCATGTGTATGTGTGTGTATGTGTGTGTATGTATATGTGTATGTGTATGTGTATGTATATGTGTATGTGTATGCGTATGTGTATGTGTATGCGTATGTGTATGTGTATGTGTATGTATATTTATACTCACACATATTATTAGAAAACAAAAAGTAAGGGCATACTCTAAAGTGTTTATTTAAAAAAATTAAAAAATTAAAAGGGTATGTGAATGGAAATGGGGGATCAAAAAGGCTGTGGCTATTCTGGCTCCAAAATGGACCTTTCGTACAATGTGATAGCGACGTGTTAGTCAATCGCAACCATTTATTGCAAAATCGACGGTGTAAAACACATGACTAACATGCGCATTAGTCAATCCGTACTATCGTTTTGGAGCCAGAATAGAAGCGTCTAATCAAAAAGGGGTCTCAAGTGGCCATTTCTCTAAATCAATAAAATTTGATCTTGGACAAGAAATTGAAGATAGTTAGACTCAAAATTTGAAGAAATGATAAGAACAAGAGTATAAACTACTAAAGTTTTCTTAAGAATGGAGATTGAGGGGTTTGAATAAGGGGAGCACACAAAGTTCTCATGTTTTTGTCAAAAAATATATAATAGCATTTGTTATGCTCATCCTAAATGTTAACATTTTTTAGCATTTCAAAGATCACTTTGATAGAAAATTAGCTAACACTGTATAAATAATGCTTGATTTTTTTTGCCTATTTTTTAATGAATATATGTTTTAAACTATTTTTCAAACTAAAAACATCGTGAAAAATAAAAATTTGAGCACGATCCCCTTATTTTTTGGGATCTAATAAAAATCATATTTTTAATGTGTATAGAATAGAGTCTAGATTGTAAAAATGTATATGTTTCAAATTTGTATGAACAAATAAAAAATGAAACCAAAAATACTATACAAGGATTATCAATACAAAAATACATTAAAAAATGAATTTAAAGAGTAAAACAATAACATATTTAAAATATAGAAAAAATTACATGGTTAGAAAGATACAAGAGAGCTTGGCATTAATGTGGTATTTTTTTAGCTCAAAATTGAAATATATGTAAATATGGTGAAGAAAACACTCAAATTTGGTCACTTTTTTACAATTTATGGGAAACATGCCTTTGGGCATTGACATGTAAGTCTAATCCATTATGTTGGATGTCCAAGGAAAATACGGTCCTAAGAGTTCAATACCCAAGGTAGACACAAACATGAGCACATTATAGTATCTTGTATTATAATGTGCTTTTATTTCTAAGAAGCAAAAATCAAAGCAAAAGGGAGGGAGAGATAGAGAGGAAGGTTTAGAAAGAAATATAGAGATACAGAGATAATAAAGAGATATGCTTCTTGGTAAACCAATTTCTATTTTAGTGGATCTAAATAGATCTATAGAATATTATTCACTTGATATAGTAAGTAAACTATCTTTGCAAGAAAGAAATATTGAATCATCATGATATGGGGATAAGGTAGTTATGAAAGTAAGTAAATACCTAAGGGATGCTATCAAAAAATTCCCATTTTTTGAAAATAAGGTATAGATTTACACACAAAACCCTTGGGAATTCATGATCTCATAATTTGGATGGGTTGGTTGATCAATCACGAGGTTAGTGTAGACTATTACAACAAGGTTGTAGAACATATAAATGATAAAGGATGCATGATAAAGCTTCCAAACATTTATATAAACCAATAAATATGATAATTTATTATTTGTAATAAAATTGAAGACGATGAGAAGAAAAAAGAGAATCAAATATTTTTGATAAAAAAATTGAAGAAAAAGAGTTACAAGCCTTAAATAGTATCATTTCTTTTGGAACTACAAAGTTTTATTTCTTAAGGATTTACATAAATTATCCCAAAAAATAAATTTAAATTCTTGATAGTACTATTTAGTATTAATGCATCTCTAAGACTTCAAATTGAATAAACATCATAAGACATTAGGAGTTAAATATATATTTGCAAGAATTATTCAAGAAAGGCTTGATATGGAAAAATGTGTCACCTAGGGGAGCACTAGTGGTATTTTTCAAGAAGAAAGATGGGACTTGCAGTCATTTCCCCCCCTGTATTTCTCAATCGATTATAATGCAGAAGAACGTAGGATACAATGTCGTGCTATGGATCACCAACTTGCGATAGAGAGTAAAACTTTACATTATAATCTCTCTTCTATGTAGTCAGATCTTGCCTTGACCCTACTCTCTCATTGTCTTTTCCTTCACATACTCTTGATCTTGCCTCCCCTCATTACCTAAGCATAAGCCTTAATTTTACCAAAATATCCAAAATCTTAAGCACTCGCCACCTTGCACATCGTCAAGTTTATGAGATTCTTCTATTTCTCCTCTAAAAGAATCTTCTTCTTCTATGGTTGACAATAATCATGATCAGAGTGTTAGCACTATTATACCACACATCATAATTTCATCTTCTTATTGACCATGCCGAGCTTCATCCATGTCAACCCATTTGACCCTTCAAGGAAGTAGCTATGTTGTAATCTGATTTCATCTACCACTAGTCAAGGTGTTTTATGAGGTATTTCCTCCTTTATAAATATTGATAGTAAATTATTTTTCATGTCTACTTATAAGATATCAATTTTTGAAAGTCTTAGAATGTTTTGCATCATGCAAGCACTATCTTGTATAAAAAATGAACATATCACTAGGATGCATGTCCTCCATAGGTGCATTAAATGGTCATATTTTTGTCCCCTTGATTCTTTCTTTTATGTTTACAATAGTTAATGCTTTCTTAAATACTCTAATAACAAGCACTACCAATGTACTACAATTTATATATATTTATAAACTTGGACATCCACACTACTCTAGTACTCTTTCAATTTTGAAATATTATTTGAATGCATAAAATAAACTTACATCAAGTGGTTAAAGTTTGCGTAAAATGAGTGCCAGAAATGCTAGTAAGACAATCTCTATGGACCTTTCCCTTTGGATTTTTGTGATAATGACAGATTTTGTGATCATTGAAACTTAGCAAGTGTTTATTAGTTGGTGAAACACCACCTATATTTGATCTTGCAAACTAACGCAAGACTTTGATAAATATTATTTTTTCACCCATACATATAGGCTTGTGCAACCATACATGCAACTAGTTCACACTCAACAGTATAATTTTTTTAGTTTCTTTTACCATTAAAATAAAAATCTGATAATATTTTCCTATTAGCATTCACATGCAACAAAATAAAGTTATCAATTTGTTTCTCTTTAGTGTGATGCATGATATATCTCTACTATCTCTTTTTACCAAAACCAACATGGATTTATTTCTCCATGTATGAATGCCATTCTCATCATAATTTCATATTTTATGAGGATCATATGGATTGACAAAATAAGACTTTTTTTTTTTTTTGTCATGTAGAATGCATACACAACTATAAGCCTAAACTTAAGTTCTCTCACTCTATAAAAACCCTTGAAACTATCATCAATTTAAGATTAGAACACGAGACCCTTTAAACCTTATCCATTAGGATTTACCTTCGGACCCGTCCTTAAATAGGTTCAACTATGTCTAGTTGATTTGTACAAATTCTACCTTTAGATTGATTATCTCAAACCCATGGCCCACTACAATAATCTCTTTAAATCATTCTACAATCATTTCTGGTCTCCTTGCATTTAAGGTTGTTGGACATTTATTTGAAGAGAAAGATAAACCACTTAGTTGGTCATTTTGCTAGTAGGGATTCCTCATCTCTTTGTACCTTCTTGAGAATCCATTATCCTCAATATATTTAAGTGTTCCTTTCATATCATCTTTGATACACTCTTATTCCACTAAATTATTCTTCATTCTTACACTTACATTTACTTGAACTAGATTTCCTTAACTAGTTGTGTAATTGCCGAGTTAGAATATTTAATTTTTTCATTTGGTGAGAGTTAGACACCTCTTTTGTGTGGAGGGAGTATTTACATTAGTCTATTTCTATCACACTTGATCTATTTTGGATCTATTTTTCATCTACAAATATTTTAAATATAAAAAATAGGCATCATCATTAACTAGTAGAAACATAAAATGATAGAGAATCACCATCTTCCAAAAATAATTGACTATTGGAGAAAATATTTTTCTTCAAATTTTTGAATTTTAGAAAAAAATTAGTACAAGGGCTAATGAAAACAAGAGTCATACACATTTAGATGGAAAATGTAGCAATCATTATTTTTATTTGAAGATAATCACTAGTAAATCCAACTTTACTATTATTATGATACACAATCAATGCGTTGATTAGGGGAGAGGGCTTGATATTTGTGCAACCTAACTTGGGGGGTTGACATGGCCTTATATTATATTCCATGTTGGCACTAAATAATTTTGTTTCCACGTAGGCAAGGATATGGATGGTTTACTTATAAAAAAAGGATATAGATGGCCTAAATATTTTGTTCAGGCGTATACAATGAAGAGCTAATGGAACTCTTCTTCTTTTTGCATAATTAGTAAAGATATAGACATGCAATCAGATAAGGAACAATGAAAGTCTTTGAAAATGAATCATTCAGCTTAGTAATGTAACACCCCTTCTCAAGGCTTTCAAGATAACCACCACTATTTTTTTTTTTTTTTTTCAATTTTGAATACAAACAATTAAAATTTTGATTATTATTGAATTAATAATCTAATAATGAATGCGTGACTATCAAATTGAGTATGAGTTTATAACTTAAGTTTGAAACTTCATAGTAATGGTGGAACAAAAGATTGTCAATGTCAATACATGAGTATGAATACAAAATATACTTAAAACTTTACTTTCATAGTTTATCCTAATCTAGCCAAGTACTATACTAGTACTTACATTGCTGTATACTTATTTGATTGAATTGCAAGACCTATAAACTCAATTTCTTAAATAAGAGTTGCATTCTATTGTTTGATATTTGTTAAAGTTTGAACAAATAGAGTTGTCTATTAAATAATATTTGGTATTGTTGGAGATGCTTGTTATAGGAGTTGTTTCATGTTTACTACAAATTGAATAGATAACAAAAAACACATATTGATGGTGATTATGATAGAGAAACATGTAACTTTAGAAACACGCATGAAACAATAAAATGTACTCCTATTTATCAAAACATATGAAATAAAAAAATGCAACTCCTATCATGATTTTATTTTTGTACTCTATTATTTTGTAAGATATTATCAGGTCATGTTACTTATTTTCATTTTATTGTAATATGTTGGTCAAAATATAGTCTATTACCATCCACTAAAACATACACTATTAGCAAGAAATTTATAACACGTCAAATGCATATATTCTTAATCAAAATGCCATTTGAATATTATTTCTTAAGAAATATAGATATAGAAATATAATTTAAAGATATTAAAATAGCATGTGGGGTAAGTGCACCAAGATGGTGAATAGAAAAGTGGCCACATGCCAAAAAAAACACCAAAATTTTCATAACCCGTGCGGGTTCTAAAAATTCAAAACTGTGCTAGGCTTGGTAACACCAAGCCTAGAGAAAAACAATTTAAAAAACCAAAAGTTCCTCAAAACCCGTACAGGTTTTGAGAAAAAATATTTTTGGGTGTAGGCCACGGGTTTTGGCCATTTTCAACGCCAAAACTCGTGGAACAACAGCAAGGAAAAGCCAAAAAAACATAGAACCCGCACGAGTTTGCAACTATTTTGGATTTTCCCAACATTGAGAGCAATTTTCAACAATGGCACCCCATTGAACAGGTAAGATTTGATTGATTTGATTATTTTTGTTTGCATTTTAATTGAAGTAGGGTTTTTTAATTGATTTAAGTTTTGTTTTTATTAATTTGATGTCAGATTCTTCAAGCAATCCCCAAAAATGAAATAGACAACAAAGACCTCTTTTTGCACAAGCAACACAAGAAAACCCTGTAAACATTGCACAAGAGCAACAAGAAAACCCTCAAAATCCTCAAAATGTTGCTCCTCAACAACCACCACCACCCTGAAACCCTCCACGTCCTCCATTAGATCATGTAGATGCCACACAAGAGGATCTCATCAATCACCTTACACAAAATAATGCCCAAATTTCTATATTGGTGAATAGGTTGAGGTCCTCTAGGCTTGAGCACCACTCAACCCTCACCAGAACACTAGAAATAATGGTTAATAGTGCATATGAGGTATCTAGGGAGGTTATGAAATGGTGTTCATGGAGGGATAGATGTCGAACATTTTATGCAAATGGGTTGTCATATGATCAAGTGAAGAAAAAGGGCATAGGTAAAGCTGACATATGTGCTCTTTTCACCGATCCTGTTACTAGTAACAACCTAGAGCTAAATAAGACTCGGTTTCCTATACATTGGTGTGTTCATGCTAGGATGAAAGAAGATTTTTGGGATAGGTGGTATATGGTCTTTGACCAACCACCTTGTAATAATTGGGAGGTGCCTCTATATTTTTTGAGAAAGTTGTATTGTGAGTTTATCCTCGGCGAGAAGCCGAATTACTTTGACATCCGACAATTTCAGGGTAGAGGGAAAGGCTCTGCGCAAGGTAGACTTGGGGCCCATAGGGTGGTAAAGCCACAACACAGGAGGCATACAACTCCTAAACCCATGGTTCATGTCAATGTCCCTATATCCTTGAAGGAGTCTATGGAATTACAGACTCTTCAAGCAACTGCATCATTGAATGATGTCATTGTTTAGCATGGCACATAGTTGGTCGGAGAAGAGGATGTACCAAAACCTGCGACACCTCCTTCATCAACGGAACCTCCTTCATCAGTAGCATCTCATTCCTCAACAACACCTCCTTCATTATTTGGCACGAGCCAACCCATTCAGCATATGTGCCCCACCTGCTAGGGTGTATGTTCTGGTGTAGACATTGACGTAGATGAGGATGGTTTGACATCTCATTCATGTACATGTTGTAGGAGTAGATGACATGCTTCCACTGTAGAGGATGTGGCCCTCACCGACAAACTAATCAATATGTTGTACCCTCTCTATCAGACACGAGTGTGTTTAATTCTGTTTATGACATGTTATCAATAAAGTGACTAAATCTTATAAAAAGATGAATTTTTATTTTTAGAACAATTTAAAGTGACATATAAATAAAATGCATTGCAGGGTGAAGCAGGTGGTAGGAGTACACCACATACTTTTCAGTCAACTCCATGGTCACGAGTAGTTTCGCCACCAGAGGTAAAGATTTGTAAATTTGTTAAAAATATAATAATACATTGGTTTCAAAATATCTTTTGTTAATTATATGTATCATTACTTGGTATTTTATAGGGCTTATTAGTGGTTGAGATGTCCCAACTTGATGATATCATGTTTTGGCCATTGATTTTGGCCAAGATAACTATGCGGTACAATTTAGATTTATATATTTTTGACTTAAGTGATATATTAAATACATGCTCTTTTCCCTTATGTTAATTTTTTTCCGTTAGTTTACCCCACCTGCCTCGAGGACATCTCGTGTGAGAAAGCCATCCTCTAGCACTCCGAGGCAGAAAAAGATATCCTCTCGAACATCCAAATGACATAAGGTAATTCGGTATAATTTAAATTCATTTGTTGAAATGTAATATGATTAAACATGTATATGTAGATATTGATAATGCACTTAATTTATTTGTTCTATATACAGAAAACATATGGGGTTTATGGAATTAATGAATGCACCTGATGTCGATGAGGTTCAACAGAGGGAAGAGGTGACATCTTCATATTCACTTTGGATTGCATTCTTGCTTGTTCAAAATAACTAAATCCTTTTATGTCTATATCATATGTTATCATTTTTCATACAAGAAATGGTAATAGCTGCATCAGATTTGACTAGGCCTCCTAAGGTTATAGGAGAACTATACGAGGCTTTGGTCTGCATTTGTTCTACATATGTTAAAAATATTTTTTTTCTCTAGTTTGTCAACAACTTTGGGTATTAACTTGTATGATTGTCTTTAACCTATTACAGGCCCCTTCCAAACTTCCTACTGTTATTCTACCATTCCATTTCAGTAGAGGTCCTACACGTATATTATGGGATCCAACATGACCAAGGGAAAAGGTATGTCTGTTTTAGATCAACTCCTTTTCACTAAGTACACAACGGAGTTGAAATCGTCTAGTTAACTCCTTTTGGATCACTTATCATGGATATAGGAAATGGTCATAACTGATTCATTTGTGACTTTTCCTCCTACAACGACAACACATCCTTTTGAGTTTCCGGTATGCTTTAGTTTTTTAGTCTATTCATTTTTAGTTACTATGTTTTATTTGACATATATGTTATTAACATGTATTAATGTTGTTTTACCAGTTACAACGTCCTTCAGGACATCCCACGGATCCTCAGCCTCACCCAATTGTAGAAGATAGAGATGAGGTAATCAACATTTCAACTTCAAACAATTTAGAGTTCAATATTTAGTTATTTTGATGTTATATTGAGAAAATATATCTAATTCGACATTTGAATTGTCTTGTGCAATCACCTGCAGAGCCACGTACTGCTTTGAAGAGGCTCGATTTTGATGATCCGCCACAGTCATAGATACTAATAGAGACATATAGTTATAGTTGTGGTCATTGAAGGACCAATTTTTTTATATATTCGACATTTGTATATGTATATATCAACTTTGACAGACATGACACATGCCACATTTTTGTAACTATTATTGATTTGGCATCTATGCCATTTTTTGATATGTACATGATTATTGTTCATTTTGATATATATGAAACTTGATATTCGATCCAATTTGTTTATTGATATATATGAAACTTGATATTCTTGAAACTTAGTTATTTGATATTGAAATGTGATCAAACTTGTTCATTGTGTATATGTCTTGAAATGTGATCCAATTTGTTCATTACTTATAACTCATATGGTGTATACTTTTAAATTATCTATTGCTCATATTGTGTATACCCAAGTACCGACACTGTTAATGTTGATATTGTGTATTTTGATTGAGTGAATTTGCTTTGAGTCCTTCGTGCATGAAGAGATTGGAGTGAAGTTATTATTTCATAAACTCATGCTTATGGAGCGAAGTTCATCATTTCAAGAACCAATTAAGACAAGATTTGAGCGCACAAAGCAGATTTGAAATTTATCTAAGGATGAGTCAACTTAGGTAAGGTTTTCATTTAAAAATTACTCCATAACAAGTCGGCCTTAGGGTAAGAGACACACCTATTCATCCAAATCGTCTATAAAAGAAAACGTTGAAGCACTTATGGATGATCGTGTGAAATTATGGGGTTGTGTTGTTGCTTCTTAAAAAATCCTCTCTCGGTTTCAGACAACTCGATTCCATTTTCTTGTGGTGAGATTTTTTCTGTTGCATAAAAACTGTCAAAAACTGTTAGTGAGAGGTGGCAAAATAGTGCATCTTTCATTCCGCTTGTCGTGGGAATGAACCATCAGCACGAGTGCATCCGAGTTTATGCTAGTTGTGCCCATGTCTCTCTCCTCAAGACGTCTAATCGTTCTGAGCCACCTTGTAGCAACGTTTTCCCTTGAGCGCTCAAAGTGGAAAAAATGGTCAAACTTTGACGTCGCGTAACTCGGAGACCGTGGCACTTATGGATGATCCATTTGAACCTATGGGGTTGTGTTGTTTCTTCCTAAAAAATCCTCTCTTGGTTTCGGAAAAATTGATTCCATTTTCTTGTGGTGAGATTTTTTTGTCGCATCAAAAACCGTAAGTGAGAGGTGGCAAAATAGTGCATCTTTCGTTCTGCTTGTCATGGGAATGAACAGTCAGTGCGAACATGTCTGGGTGCCCAAGTTTATGCTAGGTGTGCCCTTGTCTTGCTCCCCAAGACGTTTGATCATTCTAAACCACCTCGTAGAAACGTTTTCCCTTGCGCGCTCAAAGTGGAAAAACAATCAAACTTTGACGTCGTGTAACTCGGAGACCGTGGCACTTATGGATGATATTTTTGAACCTATGGGGTTGTTTTGTCACTGCCTAAAATATCCTCTCTCAATTTAGGACAACATGATTCAGTTTTCTTGTGGTGATATTTTTTCTGTCGCATAAAAAACTGTCAGTGAGAGGTGGCAAAATAGTGCATCTTTCGTTCTGCTTGTCATGGGAATGAACCGTTAGCGTGACCATGTCTGGGTGTCTAGGTTTATGCTAGGTGTGCCCTTGTCTCACTCCCCAAGACGTCTGATCATTCTGAGCCACATCGTAGCGACGTTTTCCCTTGAGCGCTCAAAGTGGAAAAAATGGTCAAACTTCGACGTTGCGTAACTCAGAGACCGTGGCACTTATGGAAAATCTGTTTGAACCTATGGGGTTCTGTTGTCTCTACCTAAAAAATCCTCTTAGTTTAGGACAACTTGATTCCATTTTCTTGTGGTGATTTTTTTTGTCGCATAAAAAACTGTCAATGAGAGGTGGCAAAATAGTGCATCTTTCATTTCGCTTGTCGTGGGAATGAACCATCAATGCGAGCACATCCGAGTGGCTAGGTTTATGCTATGTGTGCGCTTGTATCACTCCCCAAGATGTCTGATCGTTCCGATCCACCTCGTAGCAACGTTTTCCCTTGAGCGCTCAAAGTGGAAAAAATGGTCAAACTTTTACGTCGCATAACTCAGAGACCGTGGCACTTATGGATGATCCGTTTAAACCTATGGGGTTGTGTTGTTTCTTCCTAAAAAATCCTCACTCAATCTCAGGCAACACGATTCCATTTTCTTGTGGTGAGATTTTTTCTGTTGCATTAAAAATCGTCAGTGAGAGGTGGCAAAATAGTGCATCTTTCATTCTACTCATCGTGGGAATGAACTGTCAGTGCGAGCACGTCTAGGTGGTCAGGTTTATGCTAGGTGTTCCCTTGTCTCGCTCCCTAAGACATCTAATCATTTTGAGCCACCTTGTAGAGACGTTTTCCCTTGAGTGCTCAAAGTGGAAAAAATGGTCAAATTTTGACGTCGCGTAGCTCAGAGACCGTGGCACTTATGGATGATCCGTTTGAACCTATGGGGTCATGTTGACATTGCATAAAAAATGCTCCCTCAGTTTTGGGCAACTCAATTCCATTTTCTTGTGGTGATATTTTTTCTGTCGCATAAAAAATTGTCAGTGAGAGGTGGCAAAATAGTGCATCTTTCGTTCTGCTATTCGTGGAAATGAACCGTCAGGGCGAGCGCATCCAGGTGGCCAGTTTTACACTAGGTCTTCCCTTGTATCGCTCCCCAAGACATCCTATCATTTCAAGCCACCTCGTAACGATGTTTTCCCTTGAGTGCTCAAAGTGGGAAAAATAGTCAAACTTTGACGTCGCTTAACTTGGAGACCGTGGCACTTATGGACGATCCGTTTGAACCTATGGGGTCATGTTGTCGCTACCTCAAAAAGTTTCTCTTCATTTTCTTGTGCGTTCATCATATCAATTTCAATTGTTGAATGTTCATCACTTTCATTAGGTGCATTAGATGACATACCTTCACATAATCTCCTCATGCGCTCCCTTTGTCTTTCCTTTGTTGCCTCTCTTTGTTTATTTGTTCCTCTCTTGTTCTTTCCCATTGTCCTACACATAAAATCATGATGACAATCAACAATCAAATAGCAAAAAAACAACAAATGATCATCATTTTGTTGTAATCTAGAGTAACAATAATAAAATAACTTTAAAAAAAACCAAAATACAAGACAAATCAATCAAGATCAAAGCAAAAAACAACAAATGATCATCATTTTGTTATAATATAAAGTAAAAATGATAAAATAACTTCAAAAACAATCCAATATACGAGACAAATCAATCATTCCAAAGCAAAAGTGATAAAAGAATATGAAAACTTGATTGTTACTGTCCCATAAAATCATGTGCAAAAGCAGTGGGGCCTTCAAACAACTTGCAATGCTGGTTTTTAGGCCGTTGGGACTAAAATATATTAAGATTTTCGCATAATTCATACGGGTTATGGAAACCTTTTATGTGAATGTTCACAATTTCTCATAACCCATACGGGTTATGTAGAACTAGAAGTTTTGGCCATAGTTCTACATAACCCGTACGGGTTATGTAGAACTAGGAAAAGGAGAGGGGGAGAGGGAGAGAGAGAGGGGGAGAGGGAGAGAGGGAGGGAGAGGGAGATTGGGAAAAGGAGAGAGAGAGAGAGAGAGAGAGAGAGAGAGAGAGAGAGAGAGAGAGAGAGAGAGAGAGAGAGATGGATGGAGAGGGAGAGAGAGAGATTAGGAAAAGGAGAGGGGGAGAGGGAGAGAGAGGAAGATTGGGAAAAGGAGAGAGAGAGAGAGAGAGAGAGAGAGAGAGAGAGAGAGAGAGAGAGAGAGAGAGAGAGAGAGAGAGAGAGAGAGAGAGAGAGAGAGAATAGGGGGAGAGAGAGAGAGCGAGAGAGAGAGAGAGAGAGAGAGAGAGGGGGTAGGAGAGAGAATAGGAGACAGGAAGAGAGGAATAGAATAGGATAAAGAGAGGGGTATGGAGAGAGAGTTAGAGACAAAGAGAGAAGGGGTTAAGGAGAAGGAGAGGGAGGAAGATTGGGAAAATGAGAGGGTGAGAGGGAGATTGGAAAAAGGAGAGGGAGAGAGAGAGAGAGAATAGGAGTTAGGAAGAGAGGGAGAGAATAGGATAAGGAGAGGGGGAGGGAGAGAGAGGGGGATAGATAGATTAGAAGTTGTGAGAGAGGGAGAGGGAGAGGGAGGGCAGAGATGGGGAGAATAGGATAAAGAGAGGGAGAAGGAGAGAGAGTATAGGAGAGAGAGAGGGAGAGAAAGAGAGATAAGATAATGAGAGGGGGAGGGAGAGGGGGGAGAGGGAGACGGAGGGGGAGAGGGTGAGAATAGGATAGGATAATGAGAGAGAGAGAGAGGGATAGGGAGAGAGAGTAGGAGGAGGAGAGGGTGAGAGACATGAGGTAGAGAGAATGAGAAGGAGAAAAGGGTGAGAGAATCGAAAAAGAGAGAAGTGCGAGGGGGAGAGAGATGAGATAGAACTCAAGGAAGATAATTAGGGCTCAGAATAGACAAAGACAATGATGGGGGAAGGAAGACAAGAGAGAGAAGAAAAGAAGAGATACATGCATGTATACAAACATATATACATATATCTATATAAATATATGTATATATAACTATAAATATGCATATATACATACATAAACACATATTATATAGGCATGTCTAAAATATGTGTAGTAAATGCTAAGTTTACAAGCATACATTATTATGTCTTCATAACCCGTACGGGTTTTGTGAAACAAAAAAAATGTTTTTAGTTTTACATAACTCGTACGGGTTTTGTGAAACAAAAAAAAAATGTTTTTAGTTTTACATAACCCGTACGGGTTATTTAGAACTGCAAATAGTACTTTTTGTTTTTCAAACCCCATGCGGGTTTTGGCTTGGTAAGAGGGTTGGAAAATGACCCTAAGGCTTGCAAGCCCATTTCCCCCCCTTTTTTGTCCCTTTACATGTTTTTTCATCCTCCAACATGATTTTTCAACTTCATCGTCATCAGGTTTATAAATGATCAAGTGGGTATCTCTAAAATTACCACCATAATCTCACACATCTTCTTAGTTTTCTAACCATACATTTTTTTCTATTTTTGGACAACATTAGCATAGTAAACTTTAATTTTCTTTATTAGTGCCTTGACAGTCCTCACAGACATATGTCTACCATTTTTTTTAATAACTTTTGATATACTTGATCAAATTCAAAATAAATTACATATTATTGTTCTACACTAGATTCTATAAACTTTTTAAAAAAAAGTTTGCATTTTTATTATTTTGATGCAAGTTATGCCTAGTGCACGAATAGGTACCAAATTTTCAGGATGTGGTCACTTCAAAAAATCATAAAAAAAAATACTCAACGAAAAATTACAAAAAGATACACAACTTATAGATCTCACTCTTACCTATCATCCTACCAAAGGGTGTTTCAAAATACTAAGTCTAACTATATATTTTGTGCAGCACATGAAAACAACTATGTTATATTTTTCTGAAAAAATCAGGAGCAGTTTTTCGTGCATAAAAGGTTTGACCCTCTTAATCTTATCCAATTTTTTAAAAATATAGTAGTTTAGAAACTAGATTTAGAGTACTACAATTCTTATTCTTTTCTCAACTCCTAGTTTTGAGTGCATGACCTTCAAATATCTCTTTGAAGTTCAGGTTTACCTGTTTTCAGAAAAAAAGTGGCCACTTATACCCCCCTTTTTGTTCACCATCTTGACGCACTTACCCTGTGCAAAGCACTAGAAACATGAAAACATAAAAATGTAGAAATGGTGAGCTTGAATTTATAGAATATATAGCATTTTCAAGTAACTATGAACATGAAATGAAGGAAACACAAGTAAATTACAATTGATAATGTTGGGAGAAGTATAATATAAACTTATAATGGTGATATCAAATTAAAAGCATTAGAGTAGCTTGTTAGTAATGATGAGGCAGAAAAAATCTTGTAGAGAAGATAATGTTTTTGTAGTCACGTTGTCCATTACATTTTCATTTAATTGGATTTGATATTTCATTTTTGGGATTCAAGGATGTATAATGATAGAAAATGGTATAAAATTGATTGATTAATTAAACATTGTGAATGATACATATATGGGTGCAGGTATTTGTAGTTACATAAGAAAGACAATGTGATATATACGTATAGTTACACCAACATTCACACCCTTATTACATTGTTCCTACAAATGTATCATCCAAACATCAAGTTTCACCTAGCCAGGGGACCCCCCTTAAGGTTAACACAACAAAAAATGTTGAACACATAAAATAAATACCTATTTTTAAGAATATATTTCCTTGAATAAAAAAGTTCTGAATCAATCGAAACTCCATTAAATTGCCTCATGACCCAAAATGCAATGCCTCACTAGGAACCCTAAAGGAAAACCACACAAACTAACCAGCCAGGGGTGAAATAATTTTTAAAAAAAAGTTTAATCCACATGAAGTGCTTTAATTACTACATTGCACGTTTATTACACAAGCGGAAGTCTAACACAAAGAATTCCTAAAGGGTTACCAACAAAGTATTATTCAAAAGGTTAAATTTCATTATTAAGGTTAAACGAATTATCCATCCTGGGTGAACTCACAATACTGGTTCCCACCTTTTGACCAACTTTGACACTTAGATGAATATTTTGAAAAAAACCTTCACTTTCTGACACCTATAACTTTTAAACTGTGAAGAGTTTGAAGATGATATAAACTAGTGAATTTTAACATCTTGTTTGTAGATTCTAAATATATTTTTTGCAAATTTGTTTGAATAAAATTTTATTGATTTTTCCATCTCCCTCAAAAAGTAGTTCTTTACAACAAACAACATTTTTTAAGAGTGATGTGTATCCCAAAATGCATAATTTTTTTTCTATAAATGATAAAAATTTAATTCTTTTGAATTTTGGTTTGTAACATCAATACCTAGGGCATGCACTTGGTTTGATAGTGATATGTTGAGTATTTTTTTATTTTATTAAGTTTGGAAGTTTGACTAATTATAATTTGGATATAGATGTACGTTTGAACACATAACTTGTTCTAAATATATCAAAATTCAATTTTCTTTTTTTTGCTAGAAATAAAACACCAATACCTAGTGCATAGATATTTTTCAGATTTTTCTTGAATTATTTTACTATTTTTCCCAATGCATTGAACAAAGTTCATGTTTGGTGAAAAATCTACATTCATAAGAAATAAAATAAAAATATATTAATGAAATCAAATATATTAAAAGTTATACTATTTGGAAAGCTTATAATAAGGACTAAATACTTAGAAAAAAAAAACTTTTAAATGAATTAATTTGACCCCCCAAAAGCTAATGTAAAATTAGTTTTTTATCAACATTTGATAGATGCAAAGGAGACTCCATTGCAAGTATGATTTAGAAGTAGAGAGGTTCTATCCAAGAAATTTTGATCTAAGAGCCTTTGATTTAACTCTCTTCAATTAATTACTTCAAATGGGACCTCTTAAAGCTTAAATCATTATATTTTTAAAAAAATGTATGATTTCAACAAAAATCAAGACGTACCAAAAAGTGGAAACCAGCTTTGTGAGTTCACCCTCCTAGGATACTCAAATACATAATTGCCATCATTACCTATGGAACACAATTAAATCATATTCATACAACCGATTTCATCCTTTGGAAGATTGAAAGTATTACAATATATTTCTTTTCAAGAAATCATTTTCACATTTAATAAAGATAACTGATAAATTAAACATCCAAATAAACTAAGATTACATTAATCAACTATTACATGGCTTCCAATAGTACATATGGAATTACATCTTTACCAATTTCCAAGGTAACATAATTCACTGATACAAATGACCACGTAGATCTCAAAGGTACAAAAATCTCTAACATGAGATGATCCAAGAATCACGAACCACGAGAATATCTGTGAAGCCAATCCTCGCATGAAGGCACAAACATAAACATCCGATGGGAAGTGGCACTACCACCCGAGCATGTGATCCCAAAATAGAACCACCCCACCGTGCTAGGAGATAACAGAAGACCCTCAAGGAAGCACAAGCAAAACATGGTTGGCAATACAAGTGTGACTCCATAATACTCTAGATGAACTCAACATCACAATACACTAGTGATCCTAAGGAGAGAGTGTCATCGCATAACTTGTGATGGCTACCCTAGATAGGCCTCCATAGGTCCCGACCCCCATCCTGGGTTATCCTGGTAACCTTTCCCGAACCCCTAGCTCCATCCAAGACTCATGCAGACCCTACCAACCCTTCATGAAGACAAGGTGGTCGGTTTGCCATTCTAGGTCTTTCCATTGCATCTTGAGTCTATATGAGCACTCAACCATGCACGGGGTACAATATCTTACTTAATGTTTATAACTACCCACCCCCTAATCAATTATTAGGTTATCACTTATTAACTCACTTTAGAGGGGTTATCCAGCCATCCACTTAGGGCATGACCCCCACTCGAAAGCCACTCTCCCATAAGACACTACACAATCACAATCTCTCTACGAGAACCCTATGGCAATACTGACATCCATATAACCACGACAAAACATAGGTGACGAAAACACAAGCTTACTAACCTTGGGTTAACCATTTGGAATGTAACACAAAATGGTTTACATGGACAAGGTTATAAGGACAACACTTGTTCAAGAGGGTACAACAACCACTACAACATGACAACTAAACTATTACAAGAATTGCAACGAAATCAAGCTCTTTGCTAAGAAATACCAAATTCGCTAAAGATCATAATTCAAACAATATTTTGAAAATAATTAAATCATTATATACTTGCAATTCAATATTAAATATTTAAGAAAACACAACCACCCCTTTTTAAGGAAATTCGAAGCCGTCATTAGTCTAATAAAGCTAGAATTTAAACTATCCTCAAATAACCAATTGCCCCCTTTTAAAAAAATAAAATGAAATCACAATAACTTAATGAAATAAATCATCCCACATTAAATAATACATCTTTCACATAATCATCATTTTAATTAATATCCCAAATAAAACAATTTCCATAAAGTAATAAAAATCACATTATATATATATAATAATAATATAAATATATGTATATAATTATATATTCGTCGAATATATACATATATACACATACCATATTATGTATGTATACCACATCTAAATTTTAACTCAATTCACGGATAGATCTAAGTTTCCAAAATCAACCATATAAAAGCACCTTTCTAATAACTAACACACACACACACACACACACACACACACACACACACACACACACACACACACACACACACACACACACACACACACACACACACATTATAAATTCCGCATTATAAAAAAAATACTGGTGAAATTGTTTTACAACACTAGGAGAATAAATTAGGCTGTATGTGCTACCGTATGGTAGCATTGCTACCATATGGTAGTAGCGACTACCATATGGTAGCGTTGCTACCATATGGTAGAAGCAGCTACCTTCCACATGGTTGGGGGGGGAGGTGGGTCCCCTGCCACGTGGTTAGTATTATTTAATTTTTATTTATTTTTCTTTATAATTTTTTATTTTATTTCCTATACAAATAACTCTGCTAAAACAGAGTATAAACATTATTTTTTTTTGAATGAAAAATTTCTTCATATAAATTTTTTTGTATACTACTAGAATATAAAAGACCCAAATTAATTGATTTTGAGCAAAAACCAAGTGAAATTTAAACAAAATAGAGGGGATCAAATTCAAATTTTCATTGCTCTCACACACATGGAATATCATGAACACACACATGGAGGTCAATTTGCAAAATTTGGCCAGCATATCTCTTGATTTTTAACAATTTGAAAACTTCCATTCACATAGAAAAATAAATCTTTTACTCCCAATCTTGAAATGAAAAGATTTAAAACAAATTGCTCAACTTGAAAACACACACAGACAAACTAAATTTTTGGTTCTAAAATTCAATTTCTTCACAATTAACAAACTTGATTTGGGAAAAGATTAATTCAAATATAAATCACTCAATTCCCACAACTTATATTCAATTTAAAGCTCCCAATAAAAAGATTCATGATTTCCAAGCACACACAGGAAGTTTTCAAACCATTTAAATTTTTTAACTAAAGGAAAGATAAAGTCTATCCAACCTGTAAATGCACTCCTGGAAAGAAAATTTGGGATGAGCCCTCAACCTATACACCAAAATCTTCAATCCAGATTTCAATCTCCATTTTTTTTTTTTTTCCCAAACTTAGCTTCCAAAAAATTTCCCCTCTTTTTCCCGTGAACTCTCGGGTAAATATATGAAAATTTTTAACCTAAAAACTTTTAGGTTAAAGTTTTCATTCCACCAATAACAATTTTCAATAAAAGGTAATAATCTAATTTCCTCTTAAAAAGTCAATGGGGATTTTTTTTTCTTTTTCTTTTCCTTATTTTGAAATTAACTCAACATATAATCTAAAAATTCCAATAGCATATTATTTAACTTTATTTCCTTTTTTCAATTAAATACAATTACTTTTTAAATATAACATGTAATTTATCAATTTAAATTCAATAACTCAATTTATTTAATTAAATCAATAATCACAAAGGCATATTAATTTAATTCAAATACACCAACATGAAATAACACAATTCACTCAAACTAACTTTTCTAACTAACTAGAAGCACACAAAATGAGAAATAACCACACGACGACTCACAAAATGAAAAATGTGAAAGAACCAAGACTCGCATACCGGTCAAACGGGAATTGATGATCAACTGACGACACTCACATGAGTGTAATTGAAGGTCAATTTTAGGGTCTACCAACTATCTCCTCCACTCCCATCGGACAAATAAGGTACGCTCAGACTTGTGAAACCAGGTGGAGTCGATGCCCTATACCTACCCAGTACTTGTACCTCCAATGTCCTGCATCAACTAACCACACATGCATATAGACATATATAAAAGACATGGCACACACATCGATGAAGGGGAATCACGACATTCCCTGTCTCCCCGAAGTGGGTGAAGGAAAATCATCCCCTCTCACCCCATACACTTACAAACACGAAACATGTATATATATAACACATTGCACGTAGAAAGTAAATGTGTCAGTCCATTTCAGTAATCCAATAAAAATCACATTTAACGTCAATAAGGAAATACTGCATGAAAAACATACACTGCAAATGAAATTAAAGCATATCACCAAACCGCATAATGTCTTAAGTAAAATATCACAATAATGTATCCACTGAAAAATTCAACTGAAGTCAACAAGAGTCTAGAAGTTTGATCGAGAAAGGGGTACTACACAAAAGGTTGACTCTTGTAAAGGTGTAGCTTTGAGTTGAATTCTCAAGCTCTCAACCCTGAACTCTCAAATCACAAACAACAAATTATTCTTGACAACAATCCATAAAAATCTCTGCACATATAGGGCTCGATCATGTTGTCTCTGGCTCTCACAAGGGTAATAATTCTTGACCATAGTATTGTGAATTCTTTGGGCAACCATCCATACCAAGGCATACACCAAACACCTTACTTGTCTCCAAAAATCAACCTCCACAATACATGTATTCTTAAAAAAATGCGAGCATAAAAAAAAAATCTAAAATAAAGCAAGAAACAAAAGCCAAAAATGCTTCTAATGCAAAGAGCCATCTCAAAGTGAGAATCTATCTTGAGATGATGAAAATTCCTCCATCCTTTGATGTTGCTAGCCTCCAAATGTGACCCTATTATAGTTTATCCATTTGATGTCTTATATCATGAGTCTTGAAGGCCTTATCAAGTGCATAAAAAATAACCCCAAAATTCCAAGCATAATTGTTTGAAGATCCATTCCAACCTTCAAGGCTTCTACCAAGTGTAATATGTATGTCTTGAAAAGCACAATAATGTTTGATATGTGTGTAGTCATGATTAAAAGATGACAATATTGAAAACTCGTACACATCCAAAATTTTTTGTTAGCAACTCTTATAATAAACTCTTCCATGCATCAAACTTCTATGCAACCTTGTCCAATTGAGTAATATTAATGGTTTGACCAATAAGAAATCACTACTCTCACTAGAATGGCCTATTTGACACAAACAAACAATGAAAACTTATCTAAATAAACCTAATGATTTTATGAACTCTCTTCTACCTATCTTGATAAAATATTAAATTCTTTATAAACATTTTAACTTGAATTAATAATAAACAATAACAATATTTTAAATTTTTTTAGTTTTGTAAGTATTTAGTGCTCAGTCCCACTTGGTTAACTTCCATACCAAGTATAGGACCCCACACCACAATCAAGTTGTCACCCTTTTTTTTATATGTATATTTATCTAAAAATATTAGACTAGTTCTCACATTATAATTGGAATGAAGTGTTTATGTGATAATTAAATAGTTTGGATAGGTATATTTAACTTTAGGATCTAGATATATAAATTATATTTATCTTCTAAAATGATTCATTACCTTAAAAAATATATAAAATATTTTTCTAAAATGTTTCTTAGAATTTTGATGATTATCGTGAAACTAATTTGATAGAATGCATGCACAAAATATGTTCATCTTTACCTAATTGATTTCTAAATCTATTAAGATGTCTATTGGGGATTACTGCTAACTTGATACATGTCCTAGGTCAAACCCCTTTATGAACCAAATTAATGATGATGATAAAGATAGAAGATAACATTTACAAACATACATTTGGTCTATATAACAATGCATATTCGATTCCTTTATCTCTCTTTAGAATTGAAGTGTGCTATAATTGTCATGATCATTCTTCCTTGTAATATTCCACATGAATTTAAACCACAATGAATATCTTTAAGTATAATTAAAATAACTCGTCACATGAAATATGGAATTTAGGTTAGTTCACAATTGTATAGGAAGGTTAGAATTTGGATTTTATGATTTAAATTTTGAGACTCATTTTTGAGTTCTAAATGGTTGAGTTGGGTCAATCCCACATCTTACAAAAATAATCTAAAGATACAAACGAAAGATATGAAAAATAAGGAATGACCAAATGAAAATGAACTCAAATGAAGGTGAAATAAAGATAAATAAGAATCAAATTATAAACTTATGAGTCAAACATAAAAATATACCACTTAATAACATAGTATTACAATAAGATATTCTCATCAAAATGAACACAAAATAAATGAGATATGATAGGGTTTTGCTAATTTCACCATTAAAGTAAATGTCTCAAAATAAAAAAAATGAGGATATTATTCATTAGATGGGCTTCAGAAACATATATATATATATATATATATATATATATATATATATATATGTGTGATGGAACTTTAATGGATGGGTTTAATATTGAGGAATCATGTAGATGCAACGAGTGTTGAGTGAACTATTCATTCTCATGAGAGATATAATTGTATGAATCACCACTCATGAAATATGAATAACTAATGAGTTTGACTAAAAAATTATAGAGTTTAATCTTTAAATAAATATTGTAATATATGAAATTTTCATGAATTAAAATTTGTGTCGAACATTATTTATACACAATGAATGTTTTGTCCTCATTTTTAAATTTTAAAAAATGTGACAACCCTTACAAAATTTTGGTTTAAATGTGTTGTTTTTGTCTCCAAGGAATGTTTTACAAGGTACAAAACTCATATTTGTTAGTTTCAAATCATTGGGGGGTGTCTTTTCCATCATTGTCCAAGTTTTGGTCTTCTTTTTCCTATCTTTTTGTGCAATTTTGGGTTTCAGAGCAGTCACTGCAGGTTGAAGATTTTACTCTTAAGGAATGCTTCCCAAGGCAAAAATTTTTCTTTTTGTTGAACTGGACCGTTCTTTGGTTCATCCTTGGTCCGTGTTTCAAATTTCATTGCGTTTTGAGTTCGTTTGCTATGTTTTTCCTTCAAATTCGGGTTTTTTCCCCTTGACTGCGAGTGGGAAATTTTTCTATTGCAAGTTAAGAATTTTCTTTTGTTTTAGTGTTGTACAGAGGTTTTTTCTAGCAATTACAAGTGAATTTTTTAAAAAGACTTGTAACTTGTAACTTTCTTTTTATTTTCCATTTCCCCTTTTTGTCTTTTAAAGTTGTTTGTAGGAATTTTTTAGACAAATTACAAGTTAAATTAAAAATACAAGTTTAATGAGAACTTGTAAGTTCTCGTAAAAGTTCCTACTTTGTGCTTTTAAGTTGTAATAGGGATTTTATTTCCCTATTACAAGTCTTTTAAGTTTTTAAAGTGTTTTTATGTCTTGTGTCTTACTTGTAATGTGAATTTTATTTCCCTATTACGAGTTTTTATGTTTTTATTCCTTTTAAACTTGTAATGGGGATTTTATTTCCCTATTACAAGTCTTTGTGTTCCTTTATGTTTTTAAAAGTTGTAATAGAGAATTTATTTTCATATTACAAGTTGTTTTGTTATTTCTTTTTGCTCTTCTTCCTTTCAAACCCGAAATTGCTTAAGTGAAGGAAAAGCAATGTAATTTAAAAATTGCAAAGGGGTTTTAGAAACTCGATTACATCTTTGGAGGGCACATTTTACTTGTAATTGAAGAGGAAAAACCCGATCTGCATTCTTGCTCTTATAAATCTGATTTTTGTGGCATTATTCCCTTGAATCCATCCCACATTCTTCCTATGCTATTGGAGATCGATGGTTGGTGCCACGTTTTTTGGGATTCAATGGTTTTGGCAAATACGTTGTGCATAAATGTGGGGATTTTTGGCTCCATTTTTTTGCTGTGTAAGCTCCACATTTTGGGTGCCCATATTCTGCCATTGTTGCTACATTTACAACACGTTTTGCATCCTTCATTCATTGAAGAGTGTTTGACATCAAACGTATCTCTCCTTCCAAGCTGCTTTTTGTGGAGTTGGATGAATGGAAATCCATTTTTAGCTGCCAAGGAATACCACGTGTTGGCTTCTTCACCTATTTATAAGAGCATTACAATTTCTCCCAAGCTCATTGTTTTGACCAAGCAAGATTTCAGGTTTTATAAATCTGATTACAAATTGAAGTTTTTTCCCTCTTCCAAAGTTGTCAAGCTGAAAATGTGTCTTTCCTTGTCACATAAAGTTTTCCATTACGGGTCAAAATCATTCTTTCCGTTTTCCCCTCATGTCAAAACCACATTTCATCCATTCATTTCACACCTTCATTCATTTTTCCCATTTAAAGTCTACTTGCAATCGGAATTTTAAAACCCAATTGCAGTTGTGTCTTCACTTACACACAACCATCCAAACTCGAAATTGGTTCAAAATGCACTAAAAAACACTTGAAAATGAGTCTCTAGCATACAATTAGAAGTACAAACTTGTGTTTTCCCATTACACATATGAAGTGGAATGTTTGTTTTCCACAATTGCAAGTTAATGCTTTTGTTTTTCCCACACATGTAATGCTGTTTTCAGTTTTAAATGGAGAAAAAGAAGAAAGATAAATTGCACATAGAACAAAATAAAAATAAAACTGAAAAATTGATTTTTTTTAATATAATAAGAAGATCTCAACATATATTTAAAGCTAAATATGATATAAAGATAAGGAAAAAGGGAGAGCACAAAAAGGTATTCAAAAGAAGAATAAAAAGAGAGTATAAATTTGAGAAAAAAAGCAATATAGTTAAAAAAATATACAATTCAATTTTGATGTAAGTATCATAATGCATAGAATTCTCATACAACGCTCTTTGTAGTTCAATTTGTAGTGTGGCATTTGTAATTTAACCAGGTGCCCCAAATAACTGAGGTAGAAATGGCGTAGATTCATCCCAAACAATTTGGACTAAATGTACACCTCGAGACTGCAGTCACTGATCATTATTCAACAATAAATGGCACTGGCACAGGCTTTCCTTGTAAGGGAAGCCACTTTATATTAAAGAGAAAGAATGATTAGAAAAAGCCGCAAGAAAGATGTGTCACTGCCCTACGTTCTCTCCTGTCTTGTAAGCTCCCGATGACTGACACTCATCTTGTTACTCCACACCTAGCACTTAGAATTTGCTGTTAGTAAATATTCATTTCGAAGATCAAAATAACTAGTTCATTTTTCATTTCAGTTTGCATGATTATTTATACACACCTGGGATTCATCTCTTCTGCATGTTTAGTAGGGCTGAAGTTTTCACAGAGGGAGTAAATATGTCGGACACCCAAATAGCAAAGCTGTTGAAGCTGGTGAAGGACCTCAGAAACCAGATCGACAGACAACAGGCATTAAACACTCCTTGTTTTTTAATATATATATATATTCGTTTAAAAACCACCCTTTTATTAAATATTGACAGAAATCCTAACATAATGAAAAGAAAAGTTGGGCTTTGGTGCAGGGAATATCATCGCCAAGCAAGCTGGTGAAGGACCTTGGAAACCAGATCGACGGACAACAGGCACTGAAATTCCTTGTTATATTCATACACATTTTTTTAATCTATTAAATTTGCTCATAAATTCTCCACATACGAAAAACAAGATGGGTTTTTGGTGCAGGGAACATCATCGCCAAATAATAGGTTGAAAGCAGACAGCTTCAATGAAAATCCCCAGGCGCGGATTGAATTACAAAATAAATTAGGGTAAGGCTAGCTTATTCCAGGTGGAAAGTAAGAAACTTTCTTACATGGTATTGCAGTTTACTCTTCGTTTTATTTCTTAAGCGCAGTGAAATGGGTGGATATATCATATAATTATGCAGGTACAGATTTAAGGACGAAGGGTTGCTGAAAAGGGCGGTTAATCTTTTCTCAGAGAACTGGGAGAATGACCATGGTATTTTTAAAATGCTTGGAAAGATCATAATTCAGACTTGCGAGTCTTACCGTTTGGTGAAGGAGAATCCAAAAATCTCAAAGGGCGATGTACAGACAAGTTTGAATAAATTCTTTGGGGGCAGAGAGTATGCGAAAGGAGCGCGTGGGTTGGGATTGGAGGCGTTTGTGCGGAGCCCATCTGGCAATTGCCGCTGCCGCAGCAAGAAAAGTGTTAATGAGATTGATTGCATGTATGCTGCCTTGGTTGGAGCAGTTGCAGTGGACAGCTCCATAGAACAGGCATCATCCATGTTTTTAGCCCTCAGCAGATGATAACTCTTCAAACTAGAATTTTTGTTCTCTTACTATTTGGAAATGTTAAAAAAAAAGGGTGTCTACACTTTCTTGCTTTTCTGCCTTGTTAGATTTCTATTTTTGGCCGATAGCTGTAGTAGTGGGAGTATTGGTGTAGAAGATTCCTCACTCCGAGTATGGTAAGACATTGCAGGATGACATATTTTCTGTGTTTTTTCCTTGTCTGGTTTGAGAATATCTCCAAAAGTTGTTTTTACAGAACTCTACGCTTGAAGCAAGGATCCTCTTCAAGCTTAGTTGTTATGGTCCAGAAGGAAGTGGACCATAGATGTTGTACTTCATGGTGCTCTGACAACTAATCAACTTTTTTGGTTTGCTCTTGAAAGAGTGGAAGTATTGTTTTGGCTTTCTTCTCCGCATAGATCTGAAGAATGTTCATATATATAGATAGTTATTATTATTGGCTTCGTATGGAAGTTATCCGTTTATGCATATTTAAAAGTTCAGGTTATGATTTTTTTTGGAATTCTATATATCAAGTATGCATTTGAAATTGTGCTTGCAAGAATCCCATATTGTTCCCAGCTCCCAAATTGACATTAAGCTTTGCATTGTATTGTTTCAATGCCACAATTACTACATAGACCAATTTACCCTCTAGTTAAATGAGTTTGGTGAATTCATTTATGTAAGACATTCTCTAGGTAACAATACCAATGTTTTCCAATTTACCCTCTAGTTAAATGGGTTTGGTGAATTCATTTATGTGAGACATTCTCTAGGTAACAATACCAATGTTTTCCAATTTACCCTCTAGTTAAATGGGTTTGGTGAATTCATTTATGTGAGACATTCTCTAGGTAACAATACCAATGTTTAGATGAATTCATTATTAGCAAACTACTTATCATGGACAACCTATATACACAAAAATCAAAATTTATCACAAATTTCATATTAATTTTTTAATTTCAAAATTTATCACAAATTTCATATTAATTTTTTAATTTCAAAATTTATCACAAATTTCATATTACTTTTTTTATTTCAAAATTATCACAAATTTCATATTAATTATTTTTTTATTTCAATGAGTGAGTGACATTCAAACACAAACAAAATTTCATAATTTTATTCTCATCTAGGAAGGTGATATTCATAGAAGGTGATTCATACAAATGCAAAGTTGTTCTCATGTAGGAAGGTGATATTCATAGAAGGTGATTCATACAAATGCAAAGTTGTCACAATTTTAAATTTTTTATTTCAAAAGAAAGGTAACACTCAAATGCAAACATGAATTTGCACAAATTAATCACTAAGAATAAAAATCAATCACTAAGAATAACATTGAATTTGCACAAATTAATCACTATAATTATAGTTATTATAGTTGTGTGAGAATAATATTGAATTTGCACAAATTAATCACTAATTATAGTCATGTAGGAAGGTAATATTCATACAAACGCAAAGTTGTCACAATTTTAAATTTTTTATTTCAAAAAAAAGGTAACACTCAAATGCAAACATGAATTTGCACAAATTAATCACTAAGAATAGCATTGAATTTGCACAAATTAATCACTATAATTACAGTTGTGTGAGAATAACAACGAATTTGCACAAATTAATCACTAATTATAGTTGTATGAGAATATTTTAATCTTTTCATTCGAAAATAACACAACATAATTAAGAAATACTAAAATGAAAGTACACAAATAAATTACTATAATTGTATAATTGTGTGAGAAGATTTTGATCTTTTCACACTTTTATTTGTCACAAATGGTTTGGTGACATTAAATAATAAATAAAACTATTAAAACTAATGACATTCTTCTTGCAACATTCTTCTTGGTGACATTATAATAATAAATAAAACTATTAAAACTAGTGACATTCTTCTTGCAACATTCTTCTTGCAAGATTTAGTAAAAAAACTACTCCAATAAGAGGCCATTGTATGCATGGACTAATGTGTGATGCTAACAAAAATCTTTAGTAATAAGACATAACAAAAAGAAAACATCAATATTAAAGAGGCCCTCCATTAATACTAAAGATGACCAACTCCAATAAGAGGTTCTCGAGGTTCTCCTATGTATAGGCCAATGGGTAATGCTAACAATACATTTGTAGATTGAAGTAGGACTTTTCAATAGATCTCTAGAAGAAGTCTAGAAGAAGTCACAATTATTGTATATAAAATCAATTTCAAAAGTCCCTAGAAGTAATATGATTTAATAGTTACAATGGTTCAAGATAGGATAATGTATATAAAATCAACTTCAAAAGTCCCTAGAAGTAATATGATTTAATAGTTACAATGGTTCAAGATAGGATAAATAAATTTTTTATAGGAATCGAGTAGCTCCCCTGTAGTATGTCATTTTAAAGTGTCTTGGTCTCCACTTTTAAGATCTTATCATTTCTCCTCCCCCAAATAATTGTTTAGATTTTTTCCTTTCTTCTCCTCAATCTTTGAATAATAGTTATTTAGATTTACACTTTATAATATTATTATTTAATTCCATGTAACTCAATCAGGACAAATATTAATAAAATCTAATTTAATTGAATTTATCATAATATTTTAACAAGTTTCCCATAGCTACACATTAAAATTTTAAGCTTGTCAAGGTTATACATTATGATTTAGGAAATAATTACACATATTTCAATTTGACCCTTTCATAATCATGGTGTCCTGGAATCCTGAAATCTATCACATGCTCATATTCCTAAAATAAATAAGATAAATGAAAGATAAAAAAATAATATAAAGATCAAAGTAAGTTAATGAGATTGATTGCATGTATGCTACCTTGGTTGGAGCAGTTGCAGTGGACAGCTCCATAGAACACAAGTCATCCATGTTTTTAGCCATCAGCAGATGATAACTCTTCAAACTAGATTTCTTGTTCTCTTACTATTTGGAAATGTTAAAAAGCGTGCCTACACTTTGTTACCATATATGCCTCAACGTTAGATTTCTATTTTTGTCCGATAGCTGTATTAGCACGGGAGTATTGGTGTAGAAGATTCCTCATTCTGACTACTGTAAGACATTCCAGGCTGACATGTTGCCTATGTTGCCTATGTTGCCTACGTCTGAAGCAAGGATCCTTTGCAGGCTCCAGAAGGAAACGGACTGTGGACTAATGTTGTACTTCATGGTGCTGTGGCAAGTAATCAATTTTTTCGTTTTTTTGGGGTTTTCTTTTGAATGAATGTTCTCTTATTTATATATATGACTTCATATGCAAGTCAGTTGTCTATGTATATTTAAAAGTTGTATGTTATTGTATATGGTGAAAATGGATAGTGAAAACAACAATATTGAAAGACTAATAAGGATCCAACCACAAAATCTTAACCTAACAATGAAAACAATCCACCATACATAAATGAAGATACCTAAGACCATGCAAATAAACAAAATAAACCAAATATACCATTCACATGTCTAGTAGGGTTTCAATCTCCATTTCTTCCTATCTCCATTGATCTTGTTTGATAAATTTGCTTTCAAATTTTGTGTGCAGCTTGATCGCAAGAAGGTTTGATTGTGTTATTAGACGATTAAGGTTGATAATGAAGGAAACATCCTCTTATATAGAAGACACTATAAGAAAATGAAGGGATAAGATTGAGAGGTGTAAAGATAAATGGTCGTCTAGGATTAATGGGTAGGTAGAGGAAAAAATTAAACAATAAAGAAGGTAGGTAAGAGAAGAATTAAGAGATGAATGACATGTGCCATGGGTAGAAAAGACTAATGAATGAATTAGAAAAATACAGATTTATTTAATTAATAGAGGAAGTGGGATCAATTAAATAAATAAAATATTTATTTAATTTAGGAAAATGACAATTTAAACAAATAAAAGTATTTATTTAAATGAGGAAAGACTTAGAAGAGGATTAATTAATTAATTAATTAAATAAAGATTTTATTTAATTAATGGAAGACTTAGGATAAAATAATTAAATAAATAAAAATATTTATTTAATTAGATAGGACAATTTTACGTGTCTACAATTATGATGATTTTTATGGAATTATATGCATTAACTGAATTTCATCAAGCTATAAATTACAATTATTATTTTCATGTTTGATATATTTGGTGTATGTTGAAAGGAGAGTCAATTAGTTTTCATGTTGGATAGATTGGTTGAATGTTGAAAGAAGAGGCAAGCAATGCATCTGTCTTATTAGCTGATAGGCTTTGTTTTAAGTGGACTTGCTCCACTACATCTTGCCATGAAAATTGTCTCAAGCCTGAAAAAAAACACCGTGCATGAAATTTCCTCTCCCACTTGAAAATAGAATTATGGATAATAGGTTAATGTGGGCAGCTTGACAATAGGTAAAAGTCATTCGTAGAAGTCTAAAATTAAACTTTATCATAAACGCGAGAACGGTTAGTGGAAGTTGATTAAATTTAACTCATAGGTGCCACATCTACAAAGGAAACATTAGAACCTAAAAACAATTGCCACAACTACCACTCGAGAGAAATAAGGAAATAAATGAGAACAACAATGGACTCAATGCATAGAATCTGCTCGATGCCATTAACTAACACCTACGCATTCAATAAATACACATGCAATAATACATAATTTAGTTCACCAACTAAAACAAAACTCTCCAACAACAGGTAAACCCATTAAATCTGCAATGTCAAGTTTGTTTGTTTTGAAATTGCAGGTACATTTGCTTCATTTTGGAAACTGCAGAAAACTTGATTGGTAGCAATTTTATTAGTTTTGTACTTATTTGCTTTGGCCTTGTCATTCGTACAATCATTTGTTGTGTACCCATCCCCATGTCTTTGAGCATTTGGCCTTCATTTACACAGGTACAAGGTTTTGATGAAAAGGATGCATTGGGTGCTTGGCACACATTCTATGCACTTATTTCATTTAGAAATATGGTTTTCTAGCTTTAGGATTAGTACCAGATGATTAACATAAAAAAAAATAACTTTACTTGCACTCATTTAAGGAATAGGTTAGTGACCGACATGCAAAGAGTTGTAAACTGATGGTAGAAGATCAAAAAATATGCTTTTCTTTCTCTCACAAATTTAGTCTTTCTTCACTTAACCCTCCCTTGCAGCCACAATTTTCCTTCTACTATGTCCAAGACTAATATCTATTATGGACAAAGACTGAGTTAATCTTTAGCTATTAGTTGTCCACACATTCACCCTCTCGGGTCTTAAACAACATCCAATGAAAAATATACCCTGTTTTTGGTTAACTTTCTCTTCATTTCTTAAGTGTCTCTCCCTCTTCTCTCCATGTACCAGTCACAACTCTCTTCTGTTCATGTCTTGCATGTTCTTTTGGATCTTCTCTCATTTTGGTGTTGGAAAGTTTAGTTTTCAGCCTCTTCAATTTACTACCCTTTCACTTTTGAAGTACACAAAAGATAAGGCCATTTTGTATGTGCTTCCACTTTTTTGGATTAATGCCTACATTTGTTAGAGATACCAAGTTATTTTTCTATTCAATTTTACTTTTGCAATCCCCTCCTCTTTTCTGCAAAATTTGATGTGAAGTTAAGCCAACCTCACTTTGACATTGTAGAAGATTACAACCTATGACCTCTCATGCACAAATTTTAACACAGATGACCTGACATGTCATGATGGATCCATTGCAGTCTTTTGATAGTGTTGTTTGCAACATCATTTAGGCAATGCTAAATTGTATTGAGTGAAACATCACAATGCTTTATTTAAGTTTTCCAAAATTTTAGAACTAATACAACTGTTGTTATAAACATAAAATAATAGACATCTAATTATTCTTTATATAGACATCTACGTTGTTTCACCCATACTATTGTTGTCTAGATTGCTACAGAATGCAGACATCAGTTTTCTGCAAACTCTACGGATTGGGGGTTTGGTTCATTTGCTTCCTATAATGTTATTTGTGATCTTGCAAATGGTTTTCTATGTGATGATGCTTTAACTGTGATAGCAAAGGTACAAATACATGTTTCTCAATTTTCGATGCAAAGAAAGAGATAGTCTTGTTGGCCTCAAGAATCAAGGAGCAACATGTTATTTGAATTCATTGTTGCAAATGTTGTATCACATTCCATATTTTAGAAGGGTAACTGTACTTTAGAACCTAAAAATCTGATGCATAAATATGATCCAGCAATAGCTCACTTAACATGATATGATTATTTAACTTGAAATGTCTCCAGGCAGTGTATCGTATGCCAATGGTAAATATATCTTCAACCAAAATTCCTCTCGCTTTGCAACACCTGTTTATAATATGCAGAGTAGCAATGATAGTGTATCAGCAACATAACTTACAGGATCATTTGGATGGAGTATATATGACACATATTAGCAGCGTGATGTGCAAGAGTTCAACAAAATATTGTGTACCAAATAATTATAGAATCCATACTGTGCAGGATATTACAAGATACATCTTTATATGTAAAATTTTATTAATGTGTTCTTTATTTACCTATCGGCTACCCTTGCACCCCCTAAGGCTGCAAGTGCTAGTTTTTATTTTGCCATCTACACTCTTATCTCCTTCCAATTCTATACCTCTCTTGCTTTTTCCTTCAAATAGTTTTCTCACACAATGCATGTGAACGTCTCATATTGCTCTCTCAAATTGATATTTTCGATCTGATGTATTGTTTCAGCGCAACAATTAGTACATAGACCAATTTAACCATTAGGTAAGAGACATTCTCCACCAACACCACCAATGTTTTGGTGATGTATCCATAATTCTTATTGGTGACCTTGTCCAACTACCACTCATCATGGACAAATCTATATACACATCACACTTAACTACAATGATCTCGTGGCAGATTTACCATAACTTTCATATTAGAATTGATATTCCAAAAGGAAGATGACTTCATTGTGGTAGATTTACTATAACTTTCATATTAGAAATGATATTCCAATGGGAAGATAGACTTTCAAATTATTTCATTAGAAAGCAACATTCAAACACAAATACAATTTTGTTAAATATTATAGTACGTAATAATATCATGACTGGGAAATACTGAAATGACATGCTATAAAATATTGGAATGAATTCTAAAAAAGATACTTGTGTGAGAATATTTTGACATTTTCTACCTATATGTCATGAATAAAGTATAAGCTAGTGAATGATGCCACCAATATAATTATGGATTAAATTTGGTCTTGTAATTACATAAATTAATCACTAATCATGATTCTATGAGAATATTTTGAACTATTCACAATTTTTCACACACTTATTTTCTCATAAATAGTGTGTTAAAAGAACACATAAGAATATCTTGAACTGTTCACAATTTTTCATCCACTCATACTGTCATAAATAGTGTGTTAAAAGAACACATAACAAAAAATAATAATAAATCGTAAACATGATCAACTCTAATAAGATTCCCTCCTATCGATAACTCCTATATATATAAACTAGTGGATGATGTTAACACAAATTTATGGATTGAAGTTGATCTTGTCAATGATAAACTCTAATAATCTATACCCTCCTATCTATAACTCTTATATATAAATTAGTGAATGGTGTTAAAAATAAATTTATGGATTGAAGTTGATCTTATACATAACAAAAAAATATTAAATATGATCAACTCTAATAAGATGCCCTCGCATCTATAACTCCTATATATAAACTAGTGGATGATGTTAAAATAAATTTATGGATTGAAGCTGATCTTTGTGAATGTGTCTCTAAAAGAAGTCATGACTATTATTTACAAAACCAAAACCTCAAACCCCTAGATTTGCCTTCATATGTGATAATATGATTTGATAATTAGAATTGCCCAAAATCACATAGAAAGATCGAAAAGCATACCTTAAATACCTATAATAAGTATTAATAATAGAAAACTTCATAGACAATCACTATCCACAACCTTATTTAATAAATATTAGTAACATTGAAAGTATCACTTTTAAGAAAGGTCATCAACTTTAGTAACAAGTTCTCATATCCATCGGCTAATGGGTGACGCTAAGAATGATAAATTACAAGAAGCAAACATTAATACTAAAGATAAACCAACTGGGATAAGAGGTCCTCCTATGTATAGACTAATGGTTGATGCTAAAAATATATTTATGAATGAATTTAGGCTTATCAATGAGTTTCTAGAAGAATTCATTATTATTTCTTACAAAACCAACTCTGAACTCTTAGAACTTTTTTTATTTTTTATGTTGTAACATGATATCATAACTACAATTACCTAACATAGAATAAAGATATTAAAAGCGATTTTATAATTATACGTATAACCAAATGTACTCAAAATTTTCATATAGAATTTAAATTTTTAAAATTTAATTTCCTTTTAAAAACAAGTAACAAGAAAAAATTCCTTTCAATTATTCAATACATCAAAATAAACAATTTTCTTTATACCTTCTCTCAAATTCTAATTGAGAGTCATTGTAACATTACATATATTTTAACCAATTAATATAAAAGTGGATGCCAAACATACTAGAGACACCATTATTTGAAAGAAGATTTACCATTCAACATTTCTACTAAAGATTCGATATGAAATAAAAGTGTGAAACTAGAAAAACAAATTGCACAAGGGAAATATATTAAGGCTCAATTTTATACAAATTTAATATATTTTATACAAATTTAATATGTGAATAATACTTGTCTAGATTTAAAATTTGAAAAAAATTAAACGCAACTCAACCATGACAACTTTTATTCAAATTTTGATTCAATTGAGCTTTCTCATAACATTTGAACAAGTTTCCCTTAATCAAGCTACTTTATAATTACACATGAAATTTTTCAACTTGCAAGGTTTTAAATTATTATTTAGGTTATAATATACACATTTAATTTTACCCCTCGACAATCATGGTGCTTCTAAACCTTAAAAGGTAAGTCATGCCTAAATTTCTTTAAAAAAAGGGGAGATAATAAAAGTAGGTTGACTAGGTACGTGGAGATTGGGCTATTAGGAGAGGAACACCTAAACTAAGAGCACATATATCTCCATCGATGCTATAGATGCATGACTAGCAATGAATCAATTCTTAAATTCAATCAATATATCTATAATTCCACATCTCAAATAATTTGTAGACATGACAATTTGCTATTGATAGTAATTATTTAATTTTATAAGAAAAAGTCAAGCAAAAATGGTGTCATAAGGCAGCGCGATGCAGGCTTACAAACTCAACCCACGACACACAAACTATCAATTACGCAACGTTTGTGCACTTAAAAATATACTATTGATGTGCTGTCATGTCGAGAGAACGGGGGCATTGTAATTAAGGAACAAGTGTTATAGGAGAGTTGACAATTATTTTAATTTTAATTTATTTTCTAGTTTGTTTATATTAGCTGTATGAATTTAAATTATATCAATAATCAATCTCTTCTAATTAAGGGTAAGGATAGAAGTACATATATTTTATTTGATGCTTCATTTATATGTCAAATAACATCTTTAATTTTAATACCTCTTTCACTTTTATTGATATAAGATAACTACAAAATAGTAAATTAAAATATGCATGCATACATAAATTGGTTGATTGATAATGATCGATAAAAAAAGAAGTTATTTGTAAATATTTTTTTATATTAATATTAAAGCATAATATTTTACAAATTTAGATCTTTGCAATTATAGAAAGAAGAAACATTTATAAAACATAAACAAGAATAATACCACAACACATGCGTATATAGAGAAAAATATTTTAAGAAAAAAATAAAACATTCTAAAGCATTCTAATGTATTATTAAGTAATCTAAACAAAACTATGATACACTTAAATAGAGCAATCCTTTATAAGAGCGTCACCAAAAAACTCACTATCAATACCTCCACCTCAAGCATCCTATAAATAGGAGAATTGGTACATAAAACCATCAAGTGGTAACTAAAAAGACACGAGATAAAACCACCCCAAAAAGTGGCACCCAAATACTTAATTAGTAAACCAACAACTAAATACCAAGATGAATTTATAGGCTATAAATGCTATATTTCTTTCAGCTTTCATAATCACATTATAATCCACTCACCATCTCAATCATTCCATGTTGATTTGATTATCTACATTCAAAGTTTCTTTATAAGTGACATACCATGCATCATAATTTTTCCTTTAAGTATAACTCCCTTTGTATCCTTTTTTCTATGTTCGACGTAATTTTTACGTTTTTAATGTAGGAGGTCTAGAATTTGGAGGTTATACCTTTTGATTCAAGAGGATGTTAGGGTCAATGTTTTTTAAATTGTAGATTTAAAAAATATATAATTAAAAAGAATATGTGAAAGTCATGCTGAAAAACCCAAATTTTTTATTTTGATAAAAAGCAAAGTCTATGGCCCCAAAATTGAGGTTTTATGTTTAATAGTTTAAAAAACATATTTTTCAGATACATTAAATTAGGAGAAATGTTGAGACAAATTTCCTAACATTCTCCCACTTTTAGAAAACCTTACAAAAGAAAAGAAAGTGCCAACAATTTTGAACTAATTGCTCAGATTGAGAGGCTATATAGTCATAGAACCACCTTTATTTTGTGCTCACTAGCTTTGTCAATGTATCTAGAATATTTTTTATAAACAATTAACTTTATCTAGCATTAGCCTTCCATCTGCCACCATATCATGAACAAAATCATACCAATATTTGGTATTTGTGACTATGTGGTTATATTTCCTTTCAGAATAATCATAATCAATCATGCATATAAATAAGTCAAAGTCGCTTAAAATGGAACATGAAAAAGGACAAGATATATAATCAATGAATCATGAAAACAACTAATTTATGAAACATAACACATCGCGCATGTGGAATCAATTTTTAATATTATTAGTTATTAAAAAATATAAACAATTAAGTTAATCCCAAAATAGAGATTTCATAAGGATCCATGATAAATGGCCTAATAATAATATCAAGAAATTCAATTAATAAACTAATAAAAAAACAAATACATTCATAAGATACTATATTAAACACCCTTAGCTTCAATTTTACCTCTCAAATTTATTTTTTAATACCCCTTCTACCTACACTATTATAATCAAAATACTTCACTATTTTCATCAAGTATCTTATGCACTTATATGTTTATATCTCCTTATTATTTTTATTCTTTCAATCAAATATATTTCCCACAACTACATTTGACTCAAAACTAGTTTTGATTAACATATCACGTAGTGAAACTTGGATACACAAAACCTAGATGAGTTATGCAAAATATATTATCCTACAAGAAAATTTGATTTGAAGGAACTTATACATCTCAACTCCCAAATACTTGTTACAACAACTCTAATGGTGAATCTTCATAATAAAATATATCTCAATTATAATATACATATTAATCTAAATTATAATAGAAAGATTTAAAAATGCTAAGTAATTCTTTAGGGAAGGATCATGACATTGCTTAAAAGTGTCAAATACTTGCTTTTACGAAACTTGGGTAGGATTTTATTGAAGTTGAAGTCCCAAGTGGTGTAACCATTATTTCCATTTAATTGTATTTTAGCTAGGATTAAGTAGGTACTATTATAAATATGATGTTGTAACATAATATAAAAAACTATGGTTTTGAAAAAAGTGGTGAAAGTTCAAAGTTATATTACAATTTTATAAAAAAAATGATAACATTTGTCTAACTTTTTAATTTGAATCACTAAAAAGTGACATATGTTTTTCAAATTTTGAAATGTAGATTTTTTTAGTGTGTTTTATGTTTAATTTTTTTTTATAAAATTAATACTATAATTTAGTTACTAATAAAATGGTAAAAAATGAGATTAAGTGGGGCATCACTCTTTATACAATATTTTTTTGTTTGTATTTATAAAACTTGAAACTTTAGAGCATGGATCAATTTTTTTCTTTCTAATTTTGATAAATATTGTTTAATAAATCTTAAAATGTACATGCACTATAAACATAATTAAATTTCAATAACCAACTTCACCTTTTGTATTAAGTATTTATCTACAATATGAAGAATATTAGATATTATATTGACATGAAATGTCTTCTTTAGTGCATCACTTTTTTAAAAATAAAATAAAATAAAATTTAATAATTTTATTATTAAGAATCAACCTTATATTTTAGTGTTCATGTACATTTTAAAAACTATTGTTGTAGTAGGAAATAGGAAAAAGCTACAAAGAATTGTTAGAGAAACCACAACCTCCAAATTCAATGCAAAATACCTACACAACCAATAGAGAAACAAATTCAGAACATAAAAAACATAATCAAATCAAACCATCCGAATGTTAAATTCACATCATCTCCATTGTTATTCTTAATCTTCTCAAGAATGGCTCTTAGATTTTGATGCAGGAGCATCCCCGGTCAATGAGAAATCTTGCATCAACCAAAATATTTGCTTTTAGTTTTGTTCTTGTCTAGTTCTTTATGCAGTTTTTTGTGTTCTTACCGGTTGGCATCGATAGTTGCTTTCTTTTCGTGGAAGATCTTATTTTTGGTTTCCAGGCTAGTTCATGTGCTTAATTCCATATTTCCAGTTCATTTGGGTTCTTTTCCGGCTAGTCATCGCTTCCAGTTGATTGTTTCTGGGTTTCGAGACAGTTCTTGTGGTTACCGCTTGGTTTTCCTTCATTACCGACGTGATTCTTGGCGCGTGGATCTATTTCGGGTCTTGTCTGATGTTCTTTGGCTATGGTTGACCAACCTACTGAACCATACTTCGTGGTTGTTATTTTTCAGAAAAAAATTCTTTAATTCTTAAGGTCGACCTATTTACACGTTTCATTTTCTTGCATTGGTAAATGTAATCTTATGAGGCTGACCCGGATATGTTCCGGTAGGTATAAATGTGATGTTATGTAATCATTTTTAGGGGCAGAGGAAGTAGAATTAAGAATAAGGATTGAGATTCACATTTGGTGATCTAGTTGATTCTTAGAGTCCCGGATTGGATTTTATCTGGCTGATAGCCTACATGTAACCGGTTAACTACTGAATGTTCTTTGATGATTATATGATGATAATTGGATGATTGCCAAAAGTTCTAAAGCAATAATATGATCTGTTTATGTAATCTTGTTGTGTTTTCTTGCTGATTTCGTTGTGTTACTCTTGTTGCATAAGCCGATTGATTCTCTTTGAGGGTTTTACTGATTATGGCTGCATCAAGTGGTATCAGAGCTAGTTATGGACTAGCTGGTGGAAGAGTTGTTTGCGAACATTAAGGCATTCCTTTGGGTGGACAGATCACCGATTGGAGGCAGGCTGCGCATGTGTTCAATAGATCGCCGAGGGGAGGCAATTGAAACTGATAGTCATATCATCAAGTTGAGGCAGTTCACTGGAGTGGAGGAGGAGATGCCACCTAGAAGGACAAACCCCTGGAGGGTAGAGAAGATGATGGAAGAATTCAAGAATGAAGTGAGGAATGAAATTCGAAACGCTTTGGCTGGTTTTCGAAAAAACCCTAATTCTGAGGATGAATATGAGAAAACCAGTGAAGAGCTTGAGGAAGCTGAAGGACCGAAAGATGAAAGAGAGGAAAGATTCCCAAGAGCCATGGCACAAGTGAGTAAGGTTCATAAAGTTGAGGTTTCCAACTATTCCAGAATGCTGAACTTGAAGGATCTGATCGATAGATTGGGGAGTTGGAGGATTACTTCAAGTTTAAGGATGTCAAGGATCCGTAGAGAGTCCGATTAGCACAGACTAAGTTGAAAGGGCATGCTGCCTTGTGGTGGAGGGAATTGCTGAAAGATAGAGTAGAGAATGGTGAATTGAAGATCACCCGGTGGAGACAGATGGTTGCAAGATTGAAGGCCAAGTTCATACCAGGAGACTATGAATTGGAGTTGTTCAAGAAGTTGTAGAACCCAAAACATAGAAACATGACTGTGAAGGAATATACTAAGGAATTCTACAAGGTGGTGATTAGATCTGGACATAGAGAGATGGACAGAGAAAAGGTAGCGAGGTACATCAATGGACTTGCTTTTAACATCCAGGATGAGATGAGTATGTTGAGGGTTTCCATTGTTGAAGAAGCTTACCAGTATGCTTTGAAGGCTAAGGAGAAGATGAGAAGAATACAACTGAATAGAGGGAAGGAGAAATTCAAAGGTCAGATGAGTGACAGTATGAAGAAACCAGTTGAGGAAGATGAATAAAAACCTAAAGAACCAGAGCAAAAAACACAGAGGAAAGCTAGTAGTAGTACCGGTAGAGAATTTCTTGGCAAATGTTACAAGTTTGGAGAAACCAGACATAGATTCTATGAATGTAAGTAGGGCATGGTAAGAATTTGTGTGGCAAATGAGGAACCGAGAGGTGAAGGTATCGGATCTGACTATGCACTGAAGCAAGGAGAATCCATTATGTTTAGGAGAAAGGATACCAAATCTACTTAGAGGAAGAGCCTTTTCTGGACTGTGTGTAAATCAGGTGGTAAGTGTTGCAAGGTTATTGTAGATAGTGGAAGTATTGAAAATTTGGTATCTAAGGAGATGGTTGTGAAGCTTGGATTGAAGAGGCTTGAGCATCCTTGTCCTTATGAGGTAAGTTGGTTACAAGATGATCAAAAGATAGAAATAAAGGAGCAGTATTTGGTGAATTTCAACATTGGGCCTTTTAGAGATGAATTTTTGTGTGATGTTGTATCTATGAGTGCTTGTCATGTCTTGTTGGGAAAACCTTGGCAGTTTGATAAAGGAGCTATTTATGATTGTAGAAGAAACCTAGTCACTATTGAGAAGGATGGGAATAAGTTCACATTGATTTATTTGAAGGAGAAAGAGAAGGAGGTGAAGAATCTGAGTCCTGAGAAAAGTTGCAGTACTAAGAAACTGGTGGCAGAGGTTATACCAGAAGGTTTGAAGAAATATCTGATGGCAGAGGTTATACTGAAAGGATTGAAGAAAGATCTGATAGAACTAGTTGTAGAGGTTATACCGGAGGGTGACATGAGTTTGCAAAAGGATTTGACAGTTGAACCTAATGGACAGATAAAACTAGATGACAACGAGCTTATGATAACAAACCGGATGAAGTATTGTGGCAGAAACACATTAGAGTTGCAGAACAAAGAGATCAGTAAACATAGACATTGTGCAGATCTGAAGCAAAGGAAGAGAAACAAAGAGGGTCAGAGGTTAGAGAAGTCGGTTGAGGCACCAGAGGAGCTAAAGAAGAGGTTGGCAGATAAGGAAGATGTTTGGATAAAAAATGAGCATGGGGTCTTTATTTTGAATCCTTTTAGATTTTCATGAGTTGCCTCTCATGGAACATCTTTTTCTACCTAGGTTGTCTGATGTAGGAGCATTCTCGGTTGATGAGAAATCTTGCATCAACCAAAAATATTTCTTTTTAGTTTTATTCTTGTCTAGTTCTTTATACAATTTTCTGTGTTCCTACTAGTTGACACCAGTAGTTGCTTTCTTTTCATGGCAAACCTTATTTTTGGTTTCCAGGATGGTTCATGTGCTTAATTCTATATTTCCAGTTCATTTGGGTTCTTTTCTGATCAGTTATCACTTTTGGTTGAGTGTTTTTGGGTTCCCGGACAGTTCTTGTGCTTACCAGTTGGTTTTCCTTCATTACCGATGTGATTCTTGGTGTGTGGATCTATTTCAAGTCTTTTCCGGTGTTCTTTGGCATGTGGCTAACCTTCCCGCTGAACCACAATTCGTGGTTGTTATTTTCTAGAAATATTTCTTTAATTCTTAGGGCCGACCTATTTACACGTTTCATTTTCCTGCATTGGTAAATCTAATCTTATGATGCTGACCTGAATATATTCCGGTGGGTCTAAATGTGATGTTATGTAATAATTTGTAGGGTTAGAGGAAGTAGAATTAAGAATAATGATTGAGATTTGTATTTGGTGATCTGGTTGATTCTTAGAGTCCCAAATTGGATTGTATCTAGCTGATAGCCTGCATGTAACTGGTTAACTACCGGATGTTCTTTGATGATTATATGATGATAACCAGATGTTCTAAAACAATATTATGATATGTTTATGTAATATTGTTGTGTTTCTTCCTACTTTCGTTGTGTTACTCTTGTTGCATAAGCCAGTTGACTCTCTTTGAGGGTTTTACCGGTTATGGCTGCATCAGATTTTAAGTGTGCACACTTTGAAAGTAAAAGATGATGATAATGAGAAGATATCGAAGGCATTGTTGTTGAAAATGGGGGTTTGATTCACAATTTATAGATGCTTGAGGATAAGATTGATGACCAAGATTGATTTTGATTTTTGGATATCAATGGTCAAGATTGTACAAGAAGAATAATTAAGTGAAGAAAGAGATAGAGGAAATAGGAAAGTGCAAGAGGTAAGTGGAGAGGATGAGCCAAGTTAATGGAAGAGTTAAGTGAGAGGGAAATTAGGAAGTGGAAGAGTTAAGTGTTGCGTGAAATTAGCATGTTAGAGTAGGAAATTTGAAAGTTAAGTGATAAATGGAGAGAAATATTGGAAAGTTAGTGAGTTTAGTGGTGTTGAAAATAAAAAAATAAAAATTTATTTATTTCACCCACATTCGAGAGGATAGTTAAATAAATTTAAAATTTATTTAAATATAAGGATTTGAAATTTAAAGATCAAATAATTTAATAATTTAAATAATCATTTAATCTTAAAGGGAATAATTAGTTAGGGTAATTATTAAAGAGACTTTAATTAATAAAGTGAATTATTTGATTGCAGGAGAATGATTAGGTTGAGCATTTAATGAATCAAGCTTAATTAATTAAAGAGAGATTAGACTAACAATAATTAAATAATTAAAAAAAGTTTAATTATTAAAAAATGAATATTAGTACTAATTATATAATAACATTATTTAATCAATTTTAGATAAAAAGTTAGTCTAAAGTGATGTTGGAGACCTAGGATGATTTCCAGTGTCTACAACTACACTTATAGATCTACAAAAAGTATTTTAAGATTTTGTATAAAATATTATTTCATGATTAGGAGTTGTGAAACATATTTTTTTTGAACATACATACATATATTGGCCCAAAGTAATGTTATATATGTACTTAGTGGATATTTCCATTTGATTTTTTCAATTCCATACCTAATTTAGCTAGAATTATAGCTAGACCTTACTTTTGACCAAAATTGAATTGTAGTTAGGCCCTGTTAGTGGGGTTAGGAAGAATGATCTTCCCCTAAATCCCTAGAATGGAATAGTGTGGAAAGAGCCAAAACAAGGTTACGTTAAGGTGAATTTTGTCAAGGCATCCAAGAGGAACACTAGCCCCAACAATGTCGAGTGTATAACTCGCGATCACACTGACAAAGTCATTGGATAAAAATCTAAATTCTTGGGCAGAAAACAACATAGCAAAATTTTGGGCTGACCTCCTAAGCCTAGAAATTGGTTTGGAACTAAATGGAAATCGACTACACCTTGAAGGAGATACTCTAATTAGTACAGTAAACACAATTCACCAAAACTTGACTTCCAATTGGAATTCGGGTTGATAGCTAAAACCAATTTGGGATCTCACCAATAGTTTCATTCAATTCAATTTAACACATGTTTATTGTGAGGAGAATTCCTTGGCCAATGAGATTTACAAAAGGGCTACTGATTATGCCTCCTAATTGACTTGGCTTGCAATTGTAATCAAGCGAGTGATAACCAGCCTAATGACATCGAGTTGTTGAGATGACGTGTCCTAGGATTGATGTCACCACATGATGAATGCAAGTGGGTTGATGAATATGAGATCCCACTTACTCAAGATGTCCATAGTACCCAAAGGCTATCTATACAAAAACCAAGTGGTTGCATAAAATAAGATGAAAAAGAAGGAAAGTGGTGGATGTGTCACTTGAACCAATTTCCAACACATCATATCATTATTACTTGGAAACCTGGTAATCCTAAAGCATGTTTGAAGTGAATATATTACATTTATATCCCGAATTATTTGTAGATATGGGAGATTTGACAAGATGGGGAAGGGACAGAGAGGCATCATGATGGGACTACCTTGGGATAGAATATTATGCAATAGTGATGACATATGGGTATGTGTAGGATCATGGTGTGCCAAAACAGGCCCTTAAGTGGCAATGAAATTTTAGAAAATTAGAGTTATGCAATTTGATGAAAATTTGAATAAGTTGTGAACATTATTTTTAAAATACGTAAGAAGAGAATCTATAGAAAATTGAATTTAGTTTCTAAGCTACTAGTTGTTTTTTGAAAAAAAAATCGTATTTGATGAAAATTTCAAATTTCAATGTAGTGGTACTAAAATTTTAGAAAAAGATAAGAAGTAGACATATGTCTGACCACCCTAATCACAATCAAATCATAATATTTATAATATAAGTATTAGACTCATGTCCAGATGTGACACATTTTTTTTATAATTTCTAATTAAAGTAAATAATTATTTATGAATTTTAAATAAAGTATTAACTTGATCAAAACCTTATGAAATTTAATTTTTAAAATTTTTTCCCCATAGTAGACGAAGCATAGGATGTGATGCATATTTCGGATTCAAAAAATGTTATACCATTTGAAAGTTAGGAGTGTTTTTCAATCAGTTTATCAATCAAGACTATTGTCAGAATTCAATTAGATAATAAATAATAATTATTTATTGAAGTTGAAATAAGACAAGCCTTATATTGTTGGAAAGCTGAGAACGTCCTTAAAAAACCCTTTTCGTTTTATCAATTTTGGCTACCAAAAAAGTCGTCAACCACCAGTGTAAAGTCTGGAAAATCAAGGAATATTGAAAAACACTTTTTTTTTCAGTTGATTTTCTAGGCTTGTCACTTCCAAGCCAAATCCCAAAGCATTCCCGAGCCAAAATTTAAAATTTAAAAATTATACAACAAAAATCAGATATCTGATTTTAATAAGTAAATTCACTAACTAGATTTGCACATAATTAATCTATTATTTATTAATATATTAATATATAATATTGTGTCGACTTGAATTTCATCATCATAATACTACCTGCAACATGTTAGTTTCACAAAATACAAAATAAATGCTACAGGAAATCCAAACTCAACCAATGAAACTACATGAAATTGATATCAAATAAAAACACTATTATTACCTTCATGATTTATGTCTCATTGTGTCCTAACTCCACTGTTCCTGGTTGCAGATGGTGTGCTCTCAGACAAGCACTGATAGCTTCCAAGATGGCATATGAAGAATGGACTGATAACTGATAGTTAACTGATACTATGATATGTAATGCTAAATGATTATGTTGTTTGCTTCACAATTAAAACTCACAAATTCATAATTTTTCACAAATGATTAACTTGAAAACTCACTTGAAAACTAACTTGAAGACTAACTCTTTCTCAACTCAAATTCCTAATTTTATAGACTTTGAGAGGATAAGATGATGTGGTTTGAATCAACGGTCATGATCAGATCTGCAGATTTGGATGGCTGTGAGCAAAGGTGAAGGTTGAAAGAAATGGGGAAGGAGAAGACAAGTGTCACTCATCTCACCTTGACTGGGTTGCTAATTGAGAGAATCTAGGGATGGTTGGAGAAGATTTAGGCTTGAGAGGACAAGTGGACTCAAATCCTTCCTATGATGTAGGGGTGTTGGAGAGAATATAGAAGGAGGTTATGAAGTATGTGTACGTACACAATATTTCATTAAATTTGGAGGTTGGACATAAATGATGAATTGATATTTAAGAAATATTAATATCTTTAGCCACATAATTGATGAGTTGGCAAAGGAAAGATGAAGTGGAGATGGAAGAATGAGTTGGAAAAGAGATTAAATAATTAAGAATTATTTAATATTTGAGACTATAGGATAGAAGAATAACCATTAAATATTAGATATTCAAATGATTGGAAGAATAATTAAATATTAGATATTTAATTAACTTGATTAGAAGAATAATTAAATATTAGATATTTAATTAATTAGAGGAATATGATAGATGAATTAATTAATAAAATATTTCAATTAAATTAATTAATAGAAAGACACGAAATGAATTAAATAAATTAATCTTTTCAAATGAACTATTTAATAGTGTCTCACAATGAAATGGTTAGTGCCTGATTAGTATTCAATAAACACAAAAACCATTTAAATGAGATATCAAGAAAGAGTTGAACAAGAACATCATGAAAACAAAATAAAACATAAGTATACTCATGAAGCTCCCATTGCAAGTAGCTCTTCCTTGTCCTCCTTGCCTCCACGAACTTTTCTAGCTCCAAAGTTTGACAAATGGAGAGTTGGAGAGAGATGAGTGAATGTGGATTGCTCTCCTTGTGCTCAACAAGGTAAGTGGATTGATGGATTATTGGTTTTTGGATTTGAGTAAGGATTAGAAGAGGATGAGAGGACAATAGAGCAGCATGAGGATGCATGAGAAGTGAATCCCTTTTGTGAGGATAATTAGCTCCAATTTATAGATTGGAGAAGGCCAATGGAGGGCCAAGATTGATTTGATTATGAAGGGTTGAGATTGATTTTGGATAGAAGGCATGGATCAAGGGTGCCTTGGGAAAATAAACAGGAATATAAAATTCCTTTGGAAAAAGGGTGGAAAAATTTGAATTTCAAACTTGAGGAATTAAAAATTCCAAAATAAGGATGCATTGAGGGATTCAAAGAAATTTGAATTTCTTTGAGAGATTCAAAGTTTGATGTGACATGAGTGGGAATTAAGAATTGGAGAATAATGATAATCATTATTATGAGAGATTTGAGGAGGATTAATTAGGTTGAGTGGGATTAGGAAAAGGTGATTTATAGGAATCACATGATTAGGTTAATTAATTAGAATTAATTAACTGAGTGGGTTTTAGAGGAAATAATTATTGAGAGGACTTTAGAAGAATAGGAGAAATTAATTTATTTGATAAATTAATTATTGGACTATAGTGTCAGGATTAATAAAATTAGATTTAATTGATTCTGAGAGGAATAAGGATAACACAATTAAGTTAATTAATTATGTTGATAGGCTTAAATTAATCAAATGTTAAATTTAGGTGTCTACATTTTGCCCCTCTTTGATATAGAGTCGTGAAATGATGTTATATCAAAGAAGAATAAAACATAGTGGAAGAAAAGGATAAGGACTAGTAGCACGATGCGCCAGTCATAAGATGAGGAAGAATGAAGAGGGGGAAGGATGACGAGGAAGCAGTGGTATGCCCCCTTGAGAGGACATGCGGGTTCGAAGAACACGAGTGTGCTCTCGAAAAGGAATTAGAAGAATAAGTGATGAAAGGATGAAGATAATGAAAGAGGGAAGTAGGATGAGTTGGAGTGTTGTGAATGAAATGAGACAAAGAAATGATAGATGGATTGGATTTCTTGTTGAGCAAGTATAGAGAGAAAACCAAGATTTGATATTGCCATGGATAGTCTACATCATTGATTATAAGAACCAGGATGATATGAAGATCCAAGGCGTGGACTGACGCTCAGTCAAACAGGAATGCCTTGCACACAATCATGCAAGTGTTGATAAACACTAATGTAGGGTTGTCAGTTCATACAAGGAAGACCTTCAAACACACCATGCCATGAAAACTATGCCCCATTATACACCATCCAAGACATACCAAGATATAGGATGATCAAGGCAGTCCTGGGACACAAGATGAAAACAAAGCAAAAAGCTCAAGCATGCAAACAACATACACATGACCAACTGATATCTCTTGCCAATAGTAGGATATGGATTTGGATAAACTGTCAGACTAGGGAAGGATATATCCCGATGGGCAGGTGATGGATTGATTGATGAATGCCAAAAGACAAGTTGGATGTGCAAGATCTACAGATGAGAGGATTTCTGCTTGGAATTGATTAACTTAGTATGGATGGGTGCTTGGATTTGGCACAAGTTAGTGTGAGCTCAGGTAGATGGGGAAAGCTCAGTTTGATGGATTGGATAGGATTGGAAGGAGGATAAATGATTAGATAGGATGAAAAGGGGGATGGATGATTGAATAGGATTGGATTGAGGATGGGATTAATGCTTGAATTGGAAGAGATGATTGGATAAGATAGGATCGGACTATAAATTGGATTGGATGGGGTGGATTGGTGAATAGGATTTGATTGAATGGAACCAATGAAAAGGGAGAACCAAGGATTGGTAAGAGGACAGATGGATGAGGGATTTGTTTGGATAGGAGGGGGGTATTATTCAGATAGATGGATTAAGTGGATGGATATGGATAGGAAATAGAGGAATAAAGGATGGAGGGTAGGGTGATGGAGACCCAAGGACTATGCTGCAAGGGAGTGCAATGCCCCACACTAGAGGTAGTGGAATTAAGGATGCAAGAATGGTGGATAAAGATGTATGAGTTTGAAAGATAATGTGTAATGGATATAGATGGTAGAGGGTTAAGGCTTGAATGCTCCAAATCATGCATGATTTTGATAGGATGAGGGATATGAGATGGAGGATATGGATAGGATAGTCAAGGTCAAAGATAGGATAGGAGAATGGACTTAGATATGATGTAGATGGATGGGAGGATTGTGTGGATGAAGTTTTCCCCCAAGTGTAGAGTGCAAGGGGATGAGGGGTTTACACATGAGTGACATTATTAATTATATTTAATTAATATTGAGGAGAATTTGAATTAACATAATTAATTAATTAATTATGTGAAGAATTAAAAATAATTAATTGTGTATAAGACATGATTGATCACACTATTTGGTTTCAGGACGGATTCATCCTATATAAGACATGGTTAGAGCGTCTGGTTTTAGGAAGGATTCATCCTATATAAGACATGATCAGAGCATTTGGTTTCAGGAAGGATTCATCCTATATAAGACATGATTAGAGCGTCTGGTTTCATCCTGTATAAGACATGATTGATCACAACGTCTAGTTTCAGGAAGGATTCATCCTATATAAGACATGATCAGAGCATCTGGTTTCAGGAAGAATTCATCCTGTATAAGACATGATTGATCACAACGTTTGGTTTCAGGAAGGATTCATCCTGTATAAGACATGATTGGAGCGTCTGGTTTCAGGAATGATTCATCCTGTATAAGACATGATCGGAGCATCTGGTTTTAGGAAGGATTCATCCTGTATAAGACATGATTGATCACAACGTTTGGTTTCAAGAAGGATTCATCCTAAATAAGACATGATCAGAGCATCTAGTTTCAGGAAGGATTCATCCTGTATAAGACATGATTGATCACAACATCTGGTTTTAGGAAGGATTCATCCTGTATAAGACATGATCAGAGCATCTGGTTTTAGGAAGGATTCATCCTATATAAGACATGATTGATCACAACGTCTGGTTTCAGGAAGGATTCATCCTATATAAGACATGATCAGAGCATCTAGTTGCAGGAAGGATTCATCCTGTATAAGACATGATCATAATCATAATTAATTATGTGAGGAATTAAAAATAACTAAAATAATTATTTTCAAGTGTAGATGGGTTGGGATCATGACATGGAGATGAAGGGATACTTTGATCTTGACTAGAGAGATTATCATGAGATGGAGTGGGAAGGGTGATTGGATCATGAGATGGAAGAGGATCATGTGATGATAGAGGAATCATATGGTCATGAGAGGGAGTGGAGGGAATGGGATCATTAGATGGAGTGAAGGGAGATGCATCATGAGATGGAGAGGTTTCTATAGTAGCATGCTTTGGAACAAGCTTTTGGCAAGTTTGGAGTTGTGGGGATTGTGTGATGGAGGAAGATATGAAAGCTTTGATGTGAGTAGATGGAGAAATGGGGGTATCATTAAGTGTGGGGGATTGGGATTTGTTTTGAGGTGGAGGTGATTGGGGTGGATGGAGGACTTGAGGAGACTTGGCCACTTTGCTTTGAGGTGAGGATTTTGGCTCCTTTGCTAGCATGTCTTGGATAAGATTATGGATGATGGATTTGGAGGACGTGGACAATATGGATTTTGGAGGTTTAGGAATAGATGGAGAATTAGGATTAGATGGAGGATTGGGATTGGATGGAGGATTAGGATTGGGATTGGGATTGGGATTGGAATTGGAATTGGAATTGGATGGAGGATTAGGATAATGGATTGGGGAATAAGATGGAGATATGGATGGGGGATAAGATGGATTTCCCTTGTCGAAGGTAGAGGAAGGATAAGAAATATGGTAAAGATTGGAATTGGGTGTAATATGTTGAGGTGGGATGGATGAAGGTATGATGGGAGAGTGGGAGATTATGGGATCAACTTGGTAGGCAGGTTCGTGAATTTCCATGAGCATCTTCTCATACCAAGCTTTGAAATTTTGGGTAGTCATGTTGAGAGTGAAGGATTAGATTGGAATTGGGAAAGATTATGAAGATGATGTTAAATGAAGATGAGGATTTGGATTTGGCTTGGAATGATGATGGATTAGGACTTAGCTTGGAATGATGATGGATTAGATTTGATTTGATTTGGATTGGAATTGATTTGATTGGATTGGAATTGGATGAGTCCTTGGGTTAGGAATTGATTGGATTTGGATTAGATTTGGATTTGGATTAGACCTTGGATTAGGACTTGATTGGATTTGGATTAGATTTGGATTTGGATTTGGTTCAATTGGATTGGTCCTTGGATTAGGACTTGGTTTGATTGGATTTGATGGTGAATTGGATTTGATTAGATTAAAGGATTGAATGGATTGGATTAAATTGAATTGGATTGGATTGTATGGATTGAATTAAATGGATTGGATTAAATTGAATTAGATTAGGAAGATGGATGGATTTGATTGATTGGAATTTTGGAGATTTGATTGGACTAGAGGAAGAATGAATATTAGCTGAGGAAGGATGATCGTTTGAATGGATGAAAGTGGATTGGGAATTGGAGAATTTCTTGGATAGAAAGAAATGGATTAAATATTTGATGATGGCAAGATGGGATTTGGAAAGAGGGATGATTTATTGATTGTGGGGGATGGACTTGGCAAGAGATGTCAAGTAAAGAAAACACAATGGCCAAAATAAGTTAGACTCAAAAGACACTCATGCTCCTTCACAACATAGCCTATGGTGAGAAAAGACAATAGTCAATGGATCCCAACTGGTTTCCCAGCTACGCTTACCTAGAGCAGACACTTAGATGCTTGACCCCACTGGCTCCCCTCCACGACACTCACTTCTTGGGGCAGCCAAGCATCAATTCCCATGAAAAATCCTCATGAAAAATTTGTGTCTCTACTAAGGGCCGTAAAAATATGGGTGGCTTCGGAGGTCCAACCTCCTGCACCAATGACTAGAAGGTTTTTGGCCACTATGAACAAGGTGTTTAGTAAGTCTTCCCGTTAGGAGCTACCCTTTGAAGTTGCGCAAGCGCAATTGAGGCCTATAGCCCAATGAAGAACCAAGAACTTAGTAGTCACACAAGTGTGATTGAGATCTCTTGGATCCTACTAAGCACCCAATGTGAGAGTGAACTCTCATATAGCCCCAACCATTGACCCTTTCGTAGTTAATGGCGTATTTATTATAGTGAGTTGGGAACCCCAGGTCTGGGTGTACTCACTTGGGTCATTCCCCTCTTACCTTCTCAAAGAGAAAGTTGGAAGGGTAGGTCCGCTAAGAGTAAGCATGCAATCATACAAGAAAAGGTTCGAGGGTCAGGATTTTTGATTGTCTATGTAGACAAGAGCATACTCTCCTACCTCTACACTTTCCTCAAACACAAAAGAAAGAGTTCTTTTACCCCTAATTAGATCTAGGTGCCTAGAATAAAATAAAAACACAATGTTTGTTTAGATTTTCTTAGGCAACCTACAAAACAACTTGATTAGTAGTTTGAAAATGAAGTCTTCAACAAGCGTCTTGCAAAAAGACAACAAAATGACAAAAATATTATTTTTTTTGGTTTTTTAGGAATGAGTAGAAAAACGTGAATAAAAAATTTTCTACTAATGACAAATGTGGATTTGGAGGAAATTTTGATGGGTAAGTGTGGTTTGACTAGGTTTTTGCCACTTTCCAAGGGATAGGCAAGCATAAAATGAGGATTTTGGAGGAGAGGTGAAGGAATGGAAAAATTTGTCCGAGAGGGACAAAGAAGCAAAAGTTAGAGATAGACAATATGGGAAAATTTGGAGGTGATTGGATAAAAGTGGAAGGAGTTATGGCAAACCCTAAAAATAGAGGAATGTGGGATTTTGGGCTTCAAAAAGTGGAATTTGGGATAAGGTCCCCGAGGGAGGAAATGTGCAAAATGAAATTGTGGGGGATCTAGTGGAGTTTGGAGGAAAACAGAATTAAGATAAAGAAGATATGACTAAAAGACAGAATAATTTTTTTTTTTTTTTGACTTAATTCTGTGGACGCATTGATTTGCAGACAGTCACGCTGATGCACGAGCGGTCATGCTAAGCAAATAGATTATTAAAATTAAATAGAGCATATAACAGGAAATGAAAAAAATGCAGACCTGCTGATTAGCAGGCGAACGCGGGCACTCGCGCTGATACAACTAGAGTTAGCGCCTAAAAACTTCAAATTTGAATTTTTACAAAAATGCTCATGCTAATCGCAGAGCTGTCGTGCTAAAACAGAAACAGAAAAGAAATAGAAGATAGATAGAAGAAGAAGAATGAGGAGGAGATGGAAGAATGCGTAGAGCGGTCGCGCTGAAGCCGAGGCGCTCACGCTGAAATATAGAGCCGCCAATTTTTTTTTTTGAATTTTTCCTGTAGTTGCGCCGAACCCGAGGCGCTCACGTTGATTAACAGGTGCTTGCACTGATTAATAGGCGCTCGCACTGATTCAGAAATGGTTGTGCTGATGCGCGTGAACCTGCAAAAAAAACTTCACAAAAAACTCAAAAAAATGTTAAATTTGGGACGTGGGTCCCACTGAGCATGCCAAAATGTCTCACAATGAAATGGTTAGTGCCTGATTAGTATTCAATAAACACAAAAACCATTTAAATGAGATATCAAGAAAGATTTGAACAAGAACATCATGAAAACAAAATAAAACATAAGTATACTCATGAAGCTCCCATTGCAAGTAGCTCTTCCTTGTCCTCCTTGCCTCCACGAACTTTGCTAGCTCCAAAGTTTGACAAATGGAGAGTTGGAGAGAGATGAGTGAATGTGGATTTCTCTCCTTGTGCTCAACAAGGTAAGTGGATTGATGGATTATTGGATTATTGGATTTGAGTAAGGATTAGAAGAGGATGAGAGGAGAATAGAGCAACATGAGGATGCATGAGAAGTGGATCCCTTTTGTGAGGATAATTGGCTCCAATTTATAGATTGGAGAAGGCCAATGGAGGGCCAAGATTGATTTGATTATGAAGGGTTGAGATTTATTTTGGATAGAAGGCATGGATCAAGGGTGCCTTGGGAAAATAAACAGGAATATAAAATTCCTTTGGAAAAAGGGTGGAAAAATTTGAATTTCAAACTTGAGGAATTAAAAATTCCAAAATAAGGATGCATTGAGGGATTCAAAGAAATTTGAATTTATTTGAGAGATTCAAAGTTTGATGTGACATGAGTGGGAATTAAAAATTGGAGAATAATGATAATCATGATTATGAGAGATTCGAGGAGGATTAATTAGGTTGAGTGGGATTAGGAAAAGGTGATTTATAGGAATCACATGACTAGGTTAATTAATTAGAATTAATTAACTGAGTGGGTTTTAGAGGAAATAATTATTGAGAGGACTTTAGAAGAATAGGAGAAATTAATTTATTTGATAAATTAATTATTGGACTATAGTGACAGGATTAATTAGATTAGATTTAATTGATTCTGAGAGGAATAAGGATAACACAATTAAGTTAATTAATTATGTTGATAGGCTTAAATTAATCAAATGTTAATTTTAGGTGTCTACACATAGAAGAATAAACATTAAATAAATATAAAATATTTATTTAATCGCTCATAGCCGTTTTCATGTGTATACAAATATTTTAATATATTAATTTATAAATAAATTAGTATATGATATTAGGGAGAGAGAGAGAGAGAGAGAGAGAGAGAGAGAGAGAGAGAGAGAGAGAGAGAGAGAGAGAGAGAGAGGTGCACTTAGAAGGCCAAAGAACTCAATGAAGCCATTAAAGACTTTTGAAGGTCTTAGGAGAGAAGAGCCAATCAATTATGATGTTTTGAGGACCATTATGGCCTTTAATGATGAAAAATGTAATAAGTTTGTAATTTGTCCTAAAGGGCCTGGTAAGGACCTTAGGACCAACAAAAAGATGTAATAGGCATTTAGGGATTAGAGAGTCTAGAAGGTTTAGACGAGTTTAATAAAACATTTCATGACTTGGAGAGTCAATAGTTAGGAGTTTTAATCAAATTATGTCATTTTCCCAAAGTTGACAAATTTGAATATTTGAAAGGCAACGACTAGGTAGTTTTGGGCGGAAATTAGTTTTTAAGAGTTAAATGCTTTAAAAATGAAATGTAACCAATAAAATGTGGTTGATATAGTTAGGGAGAAGTTATAAAAGGATCATGTAATGCTTTGTACGACAGAGAGAGTGCTGGTGTACAGACCGAGACAACAACTTTTCAATAAAGATCAAATTCTTCTATTTTATTGTTATTTTTGCATGATCAAAATAGCATATTGATAGGTTATTGTTTTATAATTATATAAGAGTATTTTTAACCTCCCAATTATCTATTGAATGCATTGAAGTTTCAGTTCTATCTAAGTTTGTAATTCTTGGCTGACTGTTAACACATTTTGACTAGTTTTTGATCAAGAAAAGTGATTTTCTAACATGAAGTAGGCATTCCATGATTGAATCAGGCCTGTGAATCTTGGGATGTCTTTATTTAACATGTAAAATTATGTTCTAACCTAATAATGTGCAGATAAGTTGAGAGAAAGGATGATCACCGTTGGAAAGGAGTGAAATTGCATTGAAAATGCTTGCTAAGGAGCAACAGTAGAAAATCTGCCTTAAGGAGGGCTATATTTTATCATTGAAAGTGTCAAGACATATCATATTAAAGGTGAATACATCATCATTTGATTGATATAGTGTTTGGAAGAGGGGTATGTGAGAAACCCTACTTTTAAGGGTTTGTGGAAGGCTAAATTAGAGATCTTGCATCTAGGAGGGTTAAACCTTGAAACTAATTGCATTTTACTTGGTTTTGAACCATATTGGATGATTGTTGAGAGTTTGGGAGTCAGGGAGTTAAAAAATTATGTACTTCCTTTGCAAATTTATCATTTTTGGAGCCTAAAAATAGTGCATAGTTGCAGGACAACATAAACTTTCCAAAACAACCATATGAAATATTTTGATATGTTAAAGGTAAGCCAAAAGGATTTTTGAATATATAATTTTTTTTTTAGTTGTTTGGAAAAGTTGGGTGAAAACAATTCATTTTCCTCACTGGAGGGCTGATTGGGCAATTAGGCCTAGAAGGCTAAAAAGAGGGTTTTGCTTAAGGATGAGTTCCTAGAACCACAAAACATGTTGAAAAACCTTATTTGGAGGTAGTAAAAATATTATATACCTTTGGAATCATTTGGAGAAGCGTTGGTTTGCATTTGACCTATTTGAGCCATTTGGATGCTAGTAGGCCTAGGGGTTTGAACCTTGTATTTCCCTTATAAATATTAAAGGTTCATTTATCACACCCTTCCTCTGCATTAGAGAGAGAGAGAGAGAGAGAGAGAGAGAGAGAGAGAGAGAGAGAGAGAGAGAGAGAGAGGGGATATAGAGAGATAGAGAGACGGGGAGGGTAAAGGGAGAGAGATGGGGAGAGGGAAGGGAGAGAGAGATAGAGAAATTAAGGGAGAGGGAGAGAGAGATCATGGGTCCTATGGTGTCCTAAGGGGTCATATTGTGGCCTATAACCCCTTAGGACACCATATAACCCCTAAAGACACCAAATTGTGTCGTTATGGGTCATATTGTATTCTAAGGGGTCATATTGTGTCATATTACCCCTTTAAGACAACACATGGCCCCTTAGGACACAATATGACACTTTACGACTCTATATAGTGTCGTTATGGGTCATATGACTTCTTATGACACCATATGGTTTTGTTAGGGGTCATATGGTGTCCTAAGGGGTCATATTGTGTCCTACGACCCCTTAGGACACCATATGACCCCTAAAGACACCATATTGGGTTGTTATGGGTCCTATGGTGTCCTAAAGGGTCATATTGTGTCCTATGATCCCTTATGACACCATATGACCCCTTAAGACACCAAATTGTGTCTTTATGGGTCATATTGTGTCCTTAGGGGTCATGGGACACCATATGACTCGTAAGGACAACATACAACCCATTATGATACCATATTGGGTTGTTATGGGTCCTATGGTGTCCTAAGGGGTCATATTGTGTCCTATGACCCCTTAGGACACCATATGACCCCTTAAGAAACCAAATTATGTCGTTATGGGTCATATTGTGTCCTAAGGGGTCATGGGACACCAATGACCCCTGAGGACAACATTCGACCTCTTATGACACCATATTGGGTCGTTATGGGTCCTATGGTGTCCATAGGGGTCATATTGTGTCCTACGACCCTTAGGACACCATATGACCCCTTAAGACACCAAATTGTGTCGTTAGGGGTCATATGGTGTCTTAAGGGGTGATGTGACACAATATAACCCCTAAGGACAATATACGACCTCTTATGACACCATATTGGGTCATTATGGCTCCTATGGTGTCCATAGGGGTCATATTGTGTCCTACGACCCCTTAGAACACCATGTGACCCCTTAAGATGACAAATTGTGTCGTTAGGGGTCATATGGTGTCATAAGGGGTCGTAGGACACAATATGACCCCTAAGGACAACATACGACCCCTTATGACACCATATTGGATTGTTATGGGTCCTACAGTGTCCTAAGGGGTCATATTATGTCCTACGACCCCTTAGGACACTATATGAACCCCTAAAGACACAATTTTGTGTCTTAAGGGGTCCTATGGTGTCCTAAGGGGTCATATTGTGACCTACGACCCCTTAGGATGCCATATGACCCCTAACGACACCCAATTGTGTCGTTATGGGTCATATGGTGTCCTTAGGGGTTATAGGACACCATATGACCCCTAAGGAAAAAATAGACCCCTTATGACACCATATGGTATCATTAGGGGTCATATGGTGTCCTAAGGGGCCATATTGTGTCCTACGACCCCTTAGGACACCATATGACCCCTTAAGACACCAAATTGTGTCATTAGGGGTCATATGGTGTCCTAAGGGGTTGTAGGACACCATATGACCCCTAAGGACAACATATGACCTCTTATGACACCATATTGGGTCGTTATGGGTCCTATAGTGTCCATAGGGCTCATATTGTGTCCTACGACCGCTTAGAACACCATATTACCCCTTAAGACATGAAATTATGTCGTTAGGGGTCATATGGTGTCCTAAGGGGTCGTAGGACACAATATGACCCCTAAGGACAACATACGATCCTTATGACACCATATTGGGTCGTTAGGGGTCATATGGTGTCCTAGGGGTCATATTGTCTCCTACGACCCCTTAGAACACCATATGACCCCTTAAGACATGAAATTGTGTCGTTATGGTTCATATGGTGTCCTAATGGGTCATGGGACACCATATGACCCCTAAGGACAACATACAACCTCTTATGACACCATATTGTGTCGTTATGGGTCCTATGGTGTCCATAGGGGTCATATTGTGTCCTACGACCCCTTAAGACACCATATGATTCCTTAAGACACCAAATTGTGTCGTTAGGGGTCATATGGTGTCCTAAGGGGTCGTAGGACACAATATTACCCAAAAGGACAACATACAACACCTTATGACACCATATTGGGTTGTTATGGGTCCTATGGTTTCCTAAAGGGTCATATTGTGTCCTACGACCCCTTAGGACACTATATGACCCCTAACGACATAATTTGGTGTCTTAAGGGGTCATATGGTGTCCTAAGGGGCCATTATGTGTCCTACAACCCGTTAGGACACCATATGACCCCTTAAGACACCCAATTGTGTTGTTAGGGGTCACATGGTGTCCTAAGGGGTCATGGACACCATATGACCCCTAAGGACAACATACAACCTCTTATGACACCATATTGGCTCATTATGGGTCGTCTGGTGTCCATAGGGGTTATATTGTGTCCTACAACCCCTCAGGACACCATATGACCCCTTAAGACACCAAATTGTGTCGTTAGGGCTCAAATGGTGTCCTAAGGGGTCAGAGGACACAATATGACCCCAAGGACAACATACGACCCCTTATGACACCATATTGGGTCGTTATGGGTCCTATGATGTCCTGAGGGGTCATATTTTGTCCTACGACCTCTTAGGACACCATATGACCCCTTAAGACAACATATTGGGTCGTTATGGGTCCTATGGTGTCCTAATGGGTCATATTGTGTCCTAAGACCCTTGAGGATGCCATATGATACCTTAAGACACCAAATTGTGTTGTTATGGGTCATATTGTGTCCTAATGGGTCATGAGACACATTATTACCCCTTATCACACCATATTGGGTAGTTATGAGTCCTACGGTGTCCTAAGGAGTCATATTGTGTCCTATGACCCCTTAGGACACCATATGATCCCTAACAACACAATTTGGTGTCTTAAGGGGTCATATGGTGTCCTAAGGGGTTATATTGTGTCCTATGACCCCTTAAGACACCAAATTGTGTCATTATGGGTCTATGGTGTCCTAAGGGGTCATGGGACACCATATGACCCCTAAGGACAACATACAACCCCTTATGACACCATATGGTGTCATTAGGGTCATATCATATCCTAAAGGGTCATATTGTGTCCTATGACCCCTTAGGACACTATATGACCTCTCAAGACACCAAATTTGTCATTATGGGTCATATAGTGTCCTAAGGGGTCATGGGAGACCATATGAACCCTAAGGACAACATACAACCTCTTATGACATGATATTGGGTCATTCTAGGTCCTATGGTGTTCATAAGGGTCATATTGTGTCCTACGACCCCTTAGGACACCATATGACCCCTTAAGACACCAAATTATGTCGTTATGGGTCATATTGTCTCCTAAGGGGTCATGGGACACCATATTACCCCCAAGGACAACATATGACCCATTATGGCACCATATTGGGTCGTTATGGGTCCTATGGTGTCCATAAGGGTCATATTGTGTCCTACAACCCCTTAGGACACCATATGACCCCTTAAGACACCAAATTGTGTCTTTAGGGGTCATATGGTGTCCTAAGGGGTCGTAGGACACAATATGACCCATAAGGACAACATACAACCCCTTATGACACCATATTGGATCATTATGGGTCCTATGGTGTCCTAAGGGGTCATATTGTGTCGTACGACCCCTTAGGTCACCATATGACCCCTTAAGACACCATATTGGGTCGTTATGGGTCCTATGGTGTCCTAAGGGGTCATATTGTGTCCTACGACCCCTTAGGACACCATATGACCCCTTAAGACACAAAATTATGTCGTTATGGGTCATATTGTGTCCTAATGGGTCATGGGACACAATATGACCCTTAAGGACAACATATGACCCCTTATGACACCATATTGGGTCGTTATGGGTCATATGGTGTCCTAAGGGTTCATATTGTGTCCTACAACCCCTTAGGACACCATATGACCCCTAACGACACAATTTGGTGTCTTAAGGGGTCATATGGTGTCCTAAGGGGTCATATTGTGTCCTACGACCCCTTAGGACACCATATGACCCATTAAGACACCAAATTGTGTCGTTAGGGGTCATATGGTGTCCTAAGGGGTTGTAGGACACAATATGAACCCTTAGGACACCATATGACCCCTAACGACACAATTTGGTGTCTTAAGGGGTCATATGGTGTCCTAAGGGGTCATATTGTGTCCTACTACCCCTTAGGACACCATATGACCTCTTAAGACACCAAATTGTGTCGTTATGGGTCATATGGTGTTCTAAGGGGTCATGGGACACCATATGACCCCTTGAAACACCAAATTGTGTCCTAATGGGTCATATGTTGTCCTAAGGGGTCATGGGACACCATATTACCCCTAAGGACTACATAGGACCTCTTATGACACCATATTGGGTCGTTATGGGTCCTATGGTGTCCATAGGGGTCATATTATGACCTATGACCCCTTAGGACATTATATGATCCCTTAAGACAAAAAATTGTGTCATTATGGGTCATATTGTGTCCTAAGGGGTCATGGGACACTATATGACCCCTAAGGACAACATACGACCCCTTATGACACCATATTGGGTCGTTATGGGTCCTATGGTGTCCATAATGGTCATATTGTGTCCTATGACCTCTTAGGACACCATATGACCCCTTAAGACACCAAATTGTTTTGTTAGGGATCATATGGTATCCTAAGGTGTCGTAGGACACAATATGACCCCTAAGGACAACATACGACCCCTTATGACACCATATTGGTTCGTTATGGGTCCTATGGTGTCCTAAGGTGTCATATTATGTCCTACGACCCCTTAGGACACCATATGACCCCTTAAGACACAATATTGGGTCGTTATGGGTCCTATGGTGTCCTAAGGGGTCATATTGTGTCCTACGACCCCTTAGGACACCATATGACCCCTTAAGGTACCAAATTGTGTCATTATGGGTCATATTGTGTCCTAATGGGTCACGTGACACAATATGACCCCTAAGGACAACATACGATCCCTTATGACACCATATTGGGTCGTTATGAGTCATATGGTGTCCATAGGTGTAATATTGTGTCCTATGACCCCTTAGGACACCATATGACCCCTTAAGACACCATATTGGGTCATTATGGGTCTTAGGTGTCCTAAGGGTTCATACTGTGTCGTACGACCTGTTGGGACACCATACGACCCCTTAAGACACCAAATTGTGTTATATGGGTCATATGGTGTCCTAAGGGGTTATGGGACACCATATGACCCCTAAGGACAACGTACGACCCCTTATGGTCACTCTCTCTCTCTCTCTCTCTCTCTCTCTCTCTCTCTCTCTCTCTCTCTCTCCCCTCCTCTCTCTCTCTCTCTAAATTATGAGTAATAAAATCGGATATCGGATATCCAATTTCTGTCATTGCCATTAATGTGGCAACAGTAAAAAAAAAGGTGGCAATGGAAAAAATTTTTTGGGACCACAAATTTATACATTAAAATCGGATATCTGATTTTTATACTTAAATTATTCTAAAATAACATTATTTTATATAATATATATACTATAATAATATATATATATAGTATATAGTATAATAATATATATACTATACTATAATATAATATATTATATAATACGTATTATATAATATATTATTATATTATAATAGAATATATTATTATATTATAATATAATATTATATAATATATAATATAATATAATATTATATAATATATAATATAATATAATATTATATAATATATAATATAATATATTATTATATTATTATATTATATAATATATTATTACATTATATATATTATATAATATAATATTTTATAATCTAATATTATATTATATATTATGTATTATATAATATATAATATAATATAATAATATATTATATATTATATAATATGTATTACATAATATATAATATAATATAATAATATATTATATATTATATAATATGTAATATATAATATATTATTATATTATATTATATATTATATAATTTATTTTGTAATTTAAAATTACAAATAAAAATCGGATATCCGATATTATCAAATATCCGATTTAATCGGATATCCGATATTATCAGATATCTGATTTAATCGGATATCTGATTTTATCTGATATCTGATTTAATCGGATATCTGATTTAATCGGATATCCGATTTTATCCTATATCCGATTCACTTAGGTGTTTACCATGCCAAGGTGTACTGACACCCAGGCCAAGCAAACAGTCAACACGGATTTTCGCATTTTTAGGTGAGTGGAGAAGGCTTTTTTTTCACATCGGCACTTTTTGGCCACCCATGATCCTACAATAACCCATATCAAAGAAGCATATTTATTGCCTCAACGATTGTGGGTGACTCACTTCTATTGTATTGTGAATATTTGGTGTCAAGTGCTGATAATGGATATGTTAAACGCACAATAAGATTGAGAGGGAGGGTGAATGAGTTTGAAACTTTAAAAAATATAATTATAAACATCATTAACTAAATTAGCAACAACACATTAATCATCAACACATGAGCATCTACCATCAATACATGAACACTAGATTTGCATGGAAAACCCAAACAAGGAAAAACCATGGTGACACTCTAACTCACAATATGAATAAGAATAATTACAAAGTTTTGGGCTCACTGCTAAGGAGAAACAACACTTGAAAGACTTGCAAGGTTAAGGCACATTGCCTTAGTGCAAGATAAAAGGACTTGCACAACAGAGGCTCACTGCTTTAGGGAAATATACACACTGCTACTGAAGGACTCAATGCCAATCAACAACGAAGGAGATAGTTGAATTGAAAGTGAGAAGGATTCTCCTAAACAAGAAATTTTCCTTGAACAACTGGATCAAGTGACCAACATCATGGTAAACATCTCTATTAAATTCTAATATTATAACACACTGTCTTACTGAATACATCACATTCAAAGCTCTTCTCAATTTGACTTTCACACATTCATAAACTCAAATCTGCTTGAATATTATTCTCATTCACTTCTCATTAATTCACACACAATCCACACACTCAACTCATCCATCCACACTTCTTAAATATGAGATAAATCTTGAAAACCTAATTGAGGGTCGACAAAAATAGAATAAGCAATATTACACAAAATAAGCCACCTAGACAAACAAATAATCAAAGCGGTCCACTCTGAGAGAAAGAGGGAACCAAAACATATTACAATACATCCTTCCAATATTAATCCAATGATCTGCACATGCTACTATATTTTCCAAAGTTGTTACCAAATGTAACGTGAAGATATAGTAATCAGTTGGCCACAAAACATCTTCCAATGCAAAATACTTCATGTGGATCTCCACACGCCATGGTAAGACCCATAAAAAAATCTCAATACAACTTCTAACTTATATCCGAACCAAAATAATAAGATCCAATTAAGATAACTTAATTGGACACACCGAGTCATAAAATTACTGAATATCCTGAACATAAATCAGTAAAAATCTCTTGTGGAACAAAGAAACCATTTGAGAAACATACTGAGAATACTACACATGCCATGAAACTATGTCCACTAAAATGCAACACAATTTGAAACATATCCGAAGGACACCAAAGGCTTCTTAGACCATTTTGACAGACAAACTTCCTGCTAGAGATCAAAGATAACTATCCAAAATAAAATTCCACAACCAACACCAAAAGTACTAAAATCAATTAGCAACACAAAACACAATCGCAACAACCAAGAGAATATTCGAACCAACATCCATCCAGATAACTAGGTTTGACATTAATGAACAACATACAATTTCATACTTCCAACAATCTCCCCCTTTGTTATTGATGACAACACTTGATCACAACACTTGAACAACTTGAACAATTCTGCCACATCTCACTACAACTCTCTCTTCAATCTCACAACAACTCTCTCCCTAATCTCACAACAACTCTCTCTCCCTTTGGAAATAATGACAAAGGGCACTATATATCATACTGACCAACACACTCCACAAATATCCTTGAGAGCAACAACAACATCAATATAGGAGATAAAGGATAAACACTAAATCTTCCCCTAGAAAGATGCACCACTGTAATACATCTAGTTACAAAAAGGAGGGGAAATAACCCCTAGTTTCTACCTAAGATACTCAAAAGTATCCTTCACCAATGCCTTAGTAAAAATGTCTACTACCTGTTCTTTTGTAGAAAATGTATTCCAATATGGCTTCTTTCTCTACAACCTTCTCTCTTAAGAAATGACAACTGATTGATTTATGTTTTATTCTTCAATGCATAAAAAAATTCTTTGAAATGTTTATAGAAATAATATTATCACACATATTAGGAATAACTTCATCATATATAACTCTGATATCCTTAAGAGTCTTCTTCATTCACATAACTTGAGTACAACAAGATGCTATTGCAATGTATTCAGCTTTTTCAGTAGACAATGACATTGATTCTTGCTACTTACTCATCCATGAAAATAATCTAGCTCCCAAAAAGAATGCATAACCACTAGTACTTTTCCTGTGATCAATGTTTCCAGTCCAATCAACATCTATATATGCTTTCAACATGAAAATTCCATCTTTCTTGTACCATAGACCAAAATCCACAATTCCTTTTAAATAGCTATAAATCCTCTTCACTACTTGTTCATGAGTTTACTTCAGCCTATCTTGAAATCTTGCAACCAAACATATAACCTACATAATATCTGGTCTAAAGGTAGTTAGATATAGAAACCTCCTCCAATAATACATTTGTACTTCTTCTGATCAACATCCAGAGATGTGTCATCTTTGGCTAATTTGCAACCAATAGCTAAAGGGGTAGTAACTGGTTTATAATTCTCCATATCAAATTTATTTAATATTTCTTTGACATATTTATCTTGTAAAATAAATATTCCATCATCCAACTAAGTAACTTGTAGACAAATAAATAATTACATCTCTACAAACATAGACATCATAAATTCCTTCTGCATCTCTTCTACAAATTCTTTACACAAACCATTGCTTCCTTCAAATATAATATCATCAACATAAATAACAACTATCAAGAACATATTACTTTCAACCTTAAAATAAGGATTGTCATTTGTAGTACCTTTCCTAAAGTTTTACTGTAATAAATATCTATCCAATCTAGCATACCAAGATCTAGGTGCTTGTTTTTGTCCATACAATGCCTTTTTTAACTTGCAAACCATATCTAGATACTTTGACAATCTAAATCCATTCTATTTCTCAATGTACACTTCTTCTTCTAGTTCTCTATTCAGAAATGCTAACTTGACATCCATTTGATATACCTTTAAATTCTTGTAGACATAAAAAACAAGAAACATCCTTATGGCTTCCATCCTAGCTACTGGATCAAAAGTTTCCTTAAAATCAATACCTTCTATCTGAGAGTAGCCTTTACATACCAATCTTGCCTTGTTCCTTGTGACCTGTCCTTGTTCATCCAGTTTGTTCTGGAACACCCACTTAGTTACTATCGTATTTTTATCTACTGGTCTAGGTATCAGCTCCCAAGTCTGATTCTTGTGTATTAGATTCAATTCTTCTTCTATTGAGTTTACCCAAATTTCTTCTTTGCTTGCTTCTTCATATGATTTAGGTTCAATAAGTAAAAGAAAATAGTAATTTGCTTGCTCATTTACATCTGTAACACTTATTCTTGTTTGAACTCCTTTTTTTTTTGTCTCCAATTATCTAGTCTTCTAAACGATACCTTTGCACTTATTTGGGGATCTTGATTGCTTGCTTTGGTTTTTCTTTATCTTCTTTAGTTTCATTTGTCTCATCCTCATTGTTATCTTTCAAATCTATATTTTCTTGTACAACAACAAGAATAATCTCAAATTCAGTCTCTTGAATGGGTTTAGGGGTAGTCTGATCCCATGTCTCACATATTTTCACATTTTTACTTTCCACTATCTTGTTCAGTCTTTTATTGTAACATCGATAGAAATTGTTGTTTGTAGCATATCCCAAGAATATTCCTTCATCTTCTCTTCTATCAAACTATCCAAGATCATTTTCATCTCTTTTGATATAGCACTTACTCCCAAAGATTCTAAAATACTTCACAATAGGGGGTCTTTCATTCCACAACTCATAAGGTGTCTTAGTGTGATTTACTCTTATCTGTACCCTAATAAGAAATTAAACAATAGTATGCACAAATTCTTTTCAATACATATTATCCAAGTTAGCATCCTTCATCATAGTTCTATCCATCTCAATACTAGCCCTATTCTTCCTTTCTACCACACCATTTTGTTGAGGAGTTCTTGGAGAAAAAAAATGTCTTCTAGTATCATATTCCTCACAAAAATTATCAAATTCATTTGAAGTAATTTCTCCACCTCTATCAGATCTTAAGTAATTGATTTTAGCATCAACTTGATTTTCTACCATTGACTCGAAAACTTTAAACCTTTCAAAATCTTCATATTTTTCTCTAAAAAATGTAACCCATGTCATCCTAGAATAATCATCAATAAGTAACAACAAATACATTTCTCTGTTTAGTCCACTTGTCCTTCTAGGCCCACACATGATTTGTATGAATCATCTCCAAGGGATATGAAGTAGAATACTCCTTTTTATTGAAACTTCTCTTTGTTTGCTTCCCTAACTGACATTCCTTGCACACAGTATCAATAGGCTTGACAATCTTTGGTAAATATCTCAATGCTTTAGTATTACTGACCTTTATCATATTATCAAAGTTAACATATCCCATCCTTTTATGCCATAACCAACATTCATTGCTCTAATTCAAAAAATATCTATTTCCACTTTTGTCCTTTATGTAATAAACATTTCCACTTGTCCTAATGCCTTCTGCTACCAACTTTCTAGTTTTTCCTTTTCTGATTATACATTCAATATTGGTGAACACAACTTCATAACCTTTATTGATCATCTAACTAACACTCAACAAACTATGTCTCAGACCTTCTACATATAATAAACAACATTAGTTTTATGCTTACCATCAATCAAGATGCTTCCTATTCCACAAATAGGTGTAGCTTCCTCTCTTGCAAACTTTACTAATCCACCATCATACTTCTTGAGATTTATAAACTCGTCTTTATCTCCTGTCATGTGATTTGAACATTTGGAGTTAATGATCCAAGATCTTGGTTCAAACTCAACATTCAGTGCAGTCTTCTCTTCTGGTCTTCCGGACCTATCCCAATTCTTCTCTTTTATAGCCAAAAATAAAGATTCTTCATTTGAATCCTCTCATCCTCAGATAAATGTGTCTCAATAGAAAAAAAATTCTTTTTCCTTTATCTCTACCATCTTTCCTTTTCTTAATGTCATATCTTCTATATCTACCTTTCTTCTCATTATCATCAGATTTTTTGTAGTCTTATTTATATATACATTTAGAAGCACAATGACCAATTCTTCCATAATTAAAGCATTTTAAGGGAAACTTACTTTTGTACTTTCCAGTTCATCTGTTCAGTCTTCTTATAAAGTTCACCTAAATCTCATCCAGGTTCTCACTTGTTTTCGGTTCATCTCTTGATACCCTTGGAAAGTTAAATGCAACTTCTTTCTACTAGGATTTTATGTCATCCATCTCTCCAATTTTATAGGAAAACAATGTTCCAATAAGCTGATCAATCAAATAGTTGTTTAGATCTTGGCATTCTTCAATAACACATTTATTTGAAGTTTGTAGGGTTTGGTTAATGTAAATAGGATCTTTATGATAACATCATTTTCTTCTAAAATTCCACCAATAGCTCGAATAGCCTCTATAATATCATCAACTCTATGTATGTAGTTCTCAACACTCTCATCATCAACCATTCTAAAACCTTCAAATTTATGCTTCAAGTTCATAAGTCTAGCTTGCTAGGTCTTCAGATCACCTTCATATGCATAACATAACTTGTTCCAGACTTCCTTAGCTTCTTTCAATCCTTTAACCTTACCAAATACTTCATCACTTAGACAACTAATAAGTACTGTTCTGGCCTTTGCATTTGTAACCTGAGTCTTAAATTCATCCAGAGTTGAAGGTCCATTCTGAGGTCATTTATAACCCGTTTGAATAATCTCCTAGTTTCAATTATGCAATGTATCCAAGTAAGATTCCATTCTTTCTATCCAGTAAGAAAAGTTTGTTCCATCAAATATTGGTGCTTTAAATAACATGAAGTTCTTTCACCATTTTTGGATCTAACTCAATCAATTAACCTTCCAAAGAGGAAACAATGATCTGATACCAATTATTGAACACATGGAAAAACTAAGAGGGGGGGGGGGTTAATCAGTCTAGGAAATTTCAAACAAATTAATTATAAACAACATTAACTAACACAAAAGAGCATCAACCATCAACACATGAACACCAAATTTACATGGAAAATCCAAATGGGGAAAAACCACGGTGAGAATCTAACTCACAATATGAATAAGAATGATTACAAATTTTTAGGCTCACTGCTAAGGAGAAAAAAAACCTGAAAGACTTGTAATTCTAAGGCACACTAACTTAGGGAAAGATACAAGGACTTGCACAACTGAGGCTCACTACTTCATGGAAAGATACACACTGTTGTTGAAGGACTCACTGTCAATCAACAACAAAGAAAATAGTTGAATTGAAGTTGAGAAAGATTCGATCTTAAACATAAAATTATCCTTGAACAACTAGATCAGGTGACCAACATCATGGAAAACATCTCTGATAACTTCCACTACCACAACACATTGTCTTACTAAATATATCACCTTCAAAGCTCTTCTCAATCTAACTTTCACACATTCACAAAAAAAAAATCAACTTGCATATCATTCACATTCACTTCTCATCAATTCATGCATAATACACACTCAATCCATCCATCCACACTTCTTAAATATGAGATAAATCATTGAAAACCTAATTGAGGGTCGACCAAAACAAAATAAGAAATATTACACGAAATAAGTCACTTGGATAAAAAATACTCAAATCGATCCACTCCAAGAGAAAGAGGGAACCAAACATATTACAATACATCCTTCCAAGATTAATCCAATGATTTGCACACACTAGTATATTTCCCAAAGTCGTTACCATATGTAACATGTAGATATAGCGATCAATCAACCATAGAACATCTGCTGATGCAAAATACTTCATGCAGATCTCCACAAGCCATAGTAAGACCCATATAAACATCTCAATAAAACTTATAAATCATATCTGAGACCAAAAGAATATGATCCAATTAATATAAATTAATCAAACACATCGAGTCATAACATAATTGAATATATTGAACATAAATCAACAAAGCTCTCTTGTGGAACAAAGAAACCATTTGAGAAACATATTGAGAATGATACATGCCATGAAACTATATCCACCAAACCACAACACAATCTGCAACATATTTGGAGGGCACCAAAGGCTTCCTAGACCATTTTGATAGACACACTTCCTGCCAGAGAACATAGATAACTATCCAAAACAAAATGCCACAACCAACACCAAAAGTACTGAGCTCAAACTGCAACACAAAACACAATTACAATAACAAAGAGAATATTTAGACCATCATCCATCCAAAAAACCAAGTTTGACATGATCAATAAAAACCATACAAGCTCATGCTTCCAATAGGATACTCCTATTCGACCAGTTTCAAAGAAGCGTCAAATTTTATTTTCAGGGGAGGTTTTTGAGAAGCACCTCAATATGATTTTGACCTTTGACCATTATCTAGTTGTCCATATCGTGGAAACCATTCTTGGTGATGAATTTATTTGTGCATAATTTCATTAAGACTGAGTTAACACTGACGTGATAACCATGTTCTTGGCCACCATTTTGGAAGTGAGGGAATTCAAGGAGGGGGATATAATGTTGTTATAGAAGCTTTTCAAGAAACTCTACCTTGGAGAAATTGATTATGTCTTAGAGAATGTGGATGTTGATAGGTGCATTCCACTTCCACATGACTACTTTATAGTTAGGCACCAAGGGAAAGAGGTGAAGAAGCTACCCTTGGTCACAACCATGGAGTTAGTGCTATTTGAGGACATGAGGACTGCTATCTCTAGAAATATCCTTTTTATTAAGAAGCTTATGGGTGTAGTACATAACAAGGTTGAAGCATAGGTGTATATTTATTTGAAGAGAGAATGCCTTGCCGAAAATGACAAGGAGGAAGAAGAGTTTGGACTAGAAATAAAGGAAGAAAGATGGGATGAAGTCATCGAGGTAGACCCACTAAGAATTGTAAAACTTCTCACCCATGAGGATTGTGGCCTAGATTTTTTAGTGAAGGCTAAAGAAAAGAAGCATAAGAAGGATTGGCGGTCTAATGTTTTACCAATTTTTGTTGTTAATGCTGATAATATGATATAAGATTTCTTGGTTTGGTGTATATCTGATATGAAGGTCTACTTGTGTCACCATTTTGGTGTTTCATGAAATTTTTTTGGGAAGGAGGGGCTCATATAACCATTATAGAAACCATATATGTGCACGTACTTGACAGGTTTGTATCAAGTTAGTAGTGGGATTTTTTTTTGGCTTATATGCTTGGATAAAGATAGGATCAATGCACATATTTTTTAAATTATAATTGATGTAGGAGCATCCCCGGTTCATAGCAATCTTGCATCAACCAATTTTTTTTTCTTTTTGTTTGCAATTTCAGTTTTCCTTTCTGTGTGTCCTGATTTTGGCTTATCAGATCCTATGGAGTTGGATTCTACTTGAAGACTTGATCATATTTCTTGCTTACAAACTACATCACATTTGGATTGTTTTCCGGCAAGATATTGCTACCGGTTTTAATGACAGTTTCCTATTACCGGTTGACAGTCCTTTGTTACCGGTTGCCTAGACCTATTTTGGTGATCCACCAGAACCCATACCAAAGCTTGCAAAGTCTTGGGCATTAATTCCGATGTTCCTTGGCGTGTGGCCAAACTTTTCCTGTGATCTACGTTTCATCCTTTGGATTTTCTGGAGGAATCTCTTGGCGGAGGCCGACCTTGCTTATTTTGTACATTAGGTCTCGTTCTTCGGGTTTTGATCCCTTTTGCCCCGACTGGATCCTTTGAATTGATATATATATATATATTGTAAAGCGGAAAATCGCGATCGAACCCTAGTTGCTCTCCCCTCTTTCAACTCCAAGGAGAGAGAAGGGAGATTCACTAGGGTTGATGGTTTTCACTTAGGGGAGAGACTTTACATTCAAAAGAGGGGTTGAAACCCACAAGATCCAATCCCACACAATGCAAGATTGGATGCTAAATGTGTTTCAAGGGTTAAGAAAGCAAGGCGACCCTCTTTTGTAAAGAATGTTGATAGAAGAATTAAGCTAGGAATGCATAGAAAGTGACAAAGATTCGCTTATAAACTGAGATAGGGATATAGGATGAAGCTGTGGACCTGGAATTAGTAGTAAAATGTCGATACGGCGCTGTCCTGCAAATTTGAGCAAAAGTTGTCAGGACGATGGCGCCCGGCGTGCACACGGTCCTCCGAAAAATCCGCGAAACGAAGGGGGATCTGTTTGTCTCTGCACAAGGATTCCAGATCTTCAATTTCAGCTGCGTACCTACAACCTACACACAGAAAAGCGAAGACGATTGGGGGGTTAGGGATTAGGGGTTTGCCTTTAGGTCAAACCCCAGTTTTGGAATTAACCAAGAAATGAGAAATTGTTGTAAATGTAATGTAAAACAAGTACTAATACCTTGTTGTAAGGATGTTTGTATCCTTATGTGCGAAGGTATAGATGTTGTTGTTTGTTGTATTGTTGTATGTTGTATGTAGCATGTAGTATGTGATCTCCTCTTCAATGGTTGAATCCTTGTCTTGAATGCAACACTTAGCCTTGAATGGAGACTTAGAATGATCAATTGCTTGAAAGAATGCTTGAATGCTTGAATGCTTGAGTATAGTTTCCACGCTTTTTCCCTCATGTATGTATATATCCAAATGAGAGAGGAAAATGTAGTTTATATACTTGCCAATTAGGGTTAAAAGACTGATTTTCCCGACCTTAGGCCGACAAGGAAAGTTAATTTTCCAATTTGCAAACATAAAGACCCGAAGTCCAAAATAGACCGGGCCCAAAATAGGACCCAGGGACCAGGGCGCTGGGCGCTTTGGTCCCACCTCCCGGGACAGCAGGGTGCAAAGGAGGTTCAGGCCAGGGTGAAAGAAAATGCAGTTTTTGGTGTCATAATCAGGTTTCGGGGTCTCCATTCAGGTTGCGTGTTGCGTCGCCATCGTGAAGACCGAAATGCAGTCAAAATTGCAAGTGTCGCAATTTTAGGATGCTACATATATATATATATATAGTAATTGCGCATTAGAATGTAATAAATTAGAGAATCAAGTAGCTAGTCTATGCGTAGAAGATAGATCTCAAGATTCAAGGTCCCGGCTGTGACCTATTCTATATGTTCTACGGGCTTGTGAGCCGGTATGCTGTAACCCGGCTGTTACTAGTTGGTTGTAATCAATTTTCATGCAATAAAACAATCTGTTATGCATTTCCTCCATGATATCTTTGTGTTTTTGTTGTGTTTACTCTTGTTGACTGGTCCAAATTGATCTCTTTGAGGTCCCTCCTCATCGGTGACTGCTTCAATAATAAAATGGGTGCAAACACTAGCTATTGTTTACCCTTTTTTTTTGAATTGTAGTTAGAAATATTTATATTCACTCATGCTAAAAAGTTGACTTGAAGTGCTAGGCCCCCTTCCCTAGTTACTCCATAGTGGTGGCTTTTGACAGAGTTATATTGTTGAAATCAATGAACACTGAGAAGGGGGGGGGGGGTGAATCAGTGTTTTACAATTTACAAACTTGTTAAGATGATTCTTAAACCACCAGATGCATAAGAATGAAAGTAAATTGCATAAACATAAAGAAAACAACCACACAACCATAACACTAGGATTTTTATGTGGAAACCCAGAAAGGGAAAAACCAGGGTGGGATTTGAACCCACAATATTATTATACTATGGCTAGAAGTATGATAATATTACATAGAGGGAATGGACTTGCATCTAGACACACTGCCTAGAGATCACTATTTAAATACAAGAGCACTACAATGCGGAGGAAGGCTCATTGCCTTAAAAGTGATTAAAATTAATTACAATAATGAATGAACTAAAGTATAGCATCTATATATACCAAAAAATAGTTCCGGTTAGGCTCAAATTGACTTTTGCAACTGTTTTGCTTATTTGCTATGTTTTTTTGCTGTCTTATATCGGAGCACCTAAATCTTCATTAACATTAACCAACCTTCACAAATTTGCTCATACAGATTTCTCACACTCTTCTCATCCATCAATTTTCTCAAATGAATTGGTCTTATATATCTGCATCAACAAAATGAATCATTTACCATGTCGGCTTCCAAAATCTGCATAACATGCAACATGAAACATGTAACCTTAAGTCGGATCAATTCCTCCACAAATCCATATGTGGACCAAAATAGAATGATAAAAAGCTTCATACAAGTTGGCCCAATCACCCTGAGCATGAAGCCAATTACCGAAATCAACCCAATAATTCCACATCACACGTTACACCAAAATAGCTTTGTTCTAACTGAATTACCAGATACCAAACCTTTAATCTTGCCCATTAATCAACACCGAATATCAAGATTATGGAATAATCTACCTCAAACCTTGAATCATCTTCCTTAATCACTGCAACCAAAATTACAAAATCAAAATCAAGATATGCACACTGTACACATGTTCTACCGGTTACTGTGTTCCACCTTCCAGACTTATGCCTTATAAACAATATGACTTCCGGTAAATCAAATCTATATACACCAAATATGATTTCCAAACTGGGTTGCCATCAATGACAACTCCTAATAATTCCTCATGCATCAATCTTCACTGGAACAATGTCTCTTGCCAACAATCTCCCCCTTTGCCATTGATGGAAACACTGTGAAAAATGAACTGTACACTCAAGACTGCAAAACTCAACAATCTCAACAAGCTCCCCTTGAGAATTTGCACCATTTTTCACTCTTCTCTCTTCCCCTTTGACAACAATGCCAAAGATAGGAATCCACAAAAAATCTATACATAGAGATATGTACAGTTGTTTACAAAAATTTGAAAATATCTGCACAAAGTATCTTTAAAATCAACAAGTGGTTATCCCATACCTTCTTCAAACTCTCCAAAATACTGATCAGTCCACTAAAGAGGTAGGCATACATTTATGCTCCTCTTCTATCTGCTGGAACACTCTTATTCAGAGCATCCTTAGCATCTTGCATGCTACTCATTAGAGAATATATCTGGGGAGTGATAAGACTCCTTACATCTCCTACTCTACCCAAAAAATTTTCCTTCTCCTAGTTTAGACTCTTAATCTTATCCAATATACTCAAAACTTGTGGTTCAATATTGCTAGCTGGGATTGATTGAGGTGCATATGAATGAGATATGCTAGCAAGCTGGCCCTCACATTCTTTTATTTTCTTGTCAATGTCTATAGTAAACTTTGGCAAAGTTAGACATAACTTGTATAAATGACCAATTTCATCTAATGCAACTTGAATACCCTTCATAGTAGTTATTAAACTGGCCCTATCATTCTCAATCATCTTCAAAAATATTTTCAATCTCATAGCATTAAACTAATTCAAAACTCTAGTATCTTTCACGTTCTCCAAAGACTCAAAATGAGAATCTACGTTATTCAACATATTCTTAAGCTTACCAGAGGGGTTATCAGCTATGTCCGGTTTAAAATATGACAAAATTTTCTCCAATACCTCTATTGCCAAAGTTATCAACTCTTTATCTGCAATATGAGACTTGAGTAAGTCCTCACTGGCTTTAGCTTGTGCAAGAGTTGCTAGCTTTAATGCCTGAATAAGAGATAAAGAACTTAGATCAATAGGCCCTTGACCAAAATCATCTGAATTAGTAGCAATCTATTTTCCTTTATCAGGAACAGTGTCTTTTTCCACTGTCACCAGAGCCTGATCATCCTTCTCCTCTCCTTTCTCCTTTACACCCTTCTCATCATCGTTTGTCTCCCCTGCTTCCTTCTCTGAAACAACTTCTATCACTAGAGGATCTTGTACAACTTCACCGAAATTATCAACATTAGCATTATTAGGATCATCTACTACTGTGGTCTGTTCATTTGATTGCCCTTCCAGAAGGGCCTTCTCAGATGTTTGATCTTTCATATTATTAGGAATGACTGCATGCCCTTATAGAATAGATTTATTGTATGATTGCTCTTTTAGTTGAGTTTCATCATGTGCCAGATTCACATCAATTCTGTGATCTATCAAAAATTGTCTTAGAATTATTTCGGTCTCTTTAGTCACTTCATCTATTTTGCCAAGCATAAGTTTATTGACCCTCTTCTTTCTTTTGAATCTCTCCTTTGCAAGCTTTAACAGTCTAACAACCTCAGTTTTAGAAATGACAGAGGATAAATTCATTAATACATACTCCTTTATTCTTTCATCCTTTAAATTTGTTGTATACCTCCTTGCATCCAAAATGTCATATAGGCTCTTGGGTATCATGGATGATAATTCTATTAATGCTTTACTATAAATATCCATGTACTGAACAACTACTTCCTCTATAGCTCTTTGATCTTTATCATCAAAATTTTCATAGTTTATAGACACATTTTTCAAGTTACCATCCTTAAGAACTTCATCAATTATTTCTTTCAAAGTCATTGGAGGCACAACATCATATGTACCTTTAGCTTTGCCGGATTTCAGAGCTTCATCCAATTCTGACTTCTGCTTCTTGCTCGCTCTGTCTCTACCAGATGGCTCAACTTTAGCTCTTGGCTTCTTGGACGATTGGGCTCCACCGGATTGTGAATTATTCACTACTCTTACATAAGTGGTTGTCTTCTTTACTTGTTTCACTGCCTCAATAGTGACTACAACATACTCTCTTTAAGACTTCTCCTTCTTCCTTTTCTCTTCTCCACCAGATGACTTGGCTTGTGGCTTGGGTGGAGGAATAGGATTCTGAACACCGGAGGTAGATGCAGACTGGGACTGCCTGGGCTTTGATTGGTTGGGATGAGTGGAGACCAGTTTTAATTTCTCAGGCTTTTCCATATCTTCCCCCTTCAGTATATTTTTCTCCCTTGCCCTTTACACAACTTCTTTTTAAATACCCATTTGTTCAGCAAGCTCCTCAAATTCCTTTCTAATTTTTCTCTTTCTTGCTGGTTTAGTAAATTTATTATACAAGTCAAGATCCTTCTCTTTGAAGGTACTGAACCTTTCTTCTTTCTCATCCACTGGCTTACTCAACAAGTGTTGAGCATATGCATCAAGTGTATTTGCATCCACCTTATACCCCATGAGCATGATCCAAACGGTTCTAGGCTCAACTGACTCCATGTGACATTGATCTTTATCTACCATAAAGCATATTGTGTTATCATATTTATCAATAATATCTTTTCTGATTATTTCTCTGCTCTGCATAATGGCTTGAAATGATTTGAAGTATCCCCACAAAGTAGATCTTTGAGCTACAATATCACCCAAACCCTGCAAACCTTTTTTGATTTGGACTGCCACTGGTTTATCATAAGCCTACTGAACCTTACCTATACTGGGGATTTCATTCAAGAAATAAATTTCTAAACAGACAATCAAAGAACTGAATTCAAAAACATGTTTCTTATCTTGCTTTATTTTCTTCACGTTGCTCATTAGCTCACTGAGAAGTACTCCACAAAGATCATACCTTTTGTCTTCCTTAAGAATTTGATAAGCTGCAAATATAGCAGTACTGAATATTGAGTTCTCTTTGCTAGATTGGTACACCTTGTAACCTGTTACCATTGAGGCAAATCTCACATCATGCTCTGTGATATCACTGATTGCCATCGATTGGCTGTCATGCTGGGATCCGGTAACCGCATTCACTGTTGTGTTCTGCACTTTCCTCAGATTGGGGATCTCATCGGTTGCATTCAAATAGGTTACCACTTGAATGGCTTGCTTTGTGATCTTGTGAGGTCAGTCAAGCCACACGAAGTCATCATGGATTTGGCTCAAGATGTATCTGACCCATTCAGGTTCATCGAACACTGGAAAATGAACAAACTGGATAAAACCCTTGTCTTGCAATGATTTGTATATTCAGGATTTAAATTCCCCATTCCATCTATCATGTGCTTGGTATATAGTGATAGCATGTCCACATTCCCAAGATCCTCGATGTTACAGTGAATTATTCCCTAATATCTTCATTATGCAACACACCATATGACACAAAGAAAAATGCACCTTCCGGATTATCTTCAATGGATTTGAATGGATGTCTCTTGAACATGGGTCTTTCTATCTCAGTAATCTTAACTACCAATGGAGTTGCAACACCAGATGGAGATGCCATTTTGAAATTAGGGTAAGAAAAATAGTTCGAGCATGAATAAATACCTTCTCAAATTCAATCGTATGCTAGGAATCATTGATTGATCGCTTCAAGCTTTGTTATCACAACTCAATCTCATTCGCCACACTCTCCTTCTCTTTCTCTTCATTCACAACATGAGGAATGAATGATTGAAATGCCTTTTTATGCATCAAAAACCTAACTTTAAGTTGTAATAAATGCACAACCCTAAAATCTTTTCGGATACCTTGCATCTCCAAGAATTTATCACCGAATACTCAAATAGGCATGAAATCTTCCAAATATCAACTACACAGCTAATCTCCATCATCTACAACCATCCTCGACCAGTTACAAATCTCCAAAAGGGGGTTTTAAGAATCTGCATGAAAAGTTTCCCCCTAAGGCATTTGGCCTTAGTTACTAGATGAGGTTCCAACACCGGAATCAGGTGTAGAGCCATTCTGAACATTTGAATATTCCTTCTTAACCCACATCTTCTTATTCTTCTCTCTAACTTATTCAACCTTTTCTTTTCCTTTTTCTTTTGATCTGTTCTTGTCTACCAGAGAATTCATGCTTACATTCTTATTTCTAAAATATATTGCAATGTGACATGATTTGTTACATACATAGCAAATAATATTTCCTTGCATAGGCTTGAAGTTCATCTGATTTGGTGTCATCCTACATTGGTTAGAAATGTGTCCAAACATTCCACAAACATAGCATTTCTTATTCTTAAAATTATTCATCACTGTTCTGCACATGTTTGACTTGTGACCAAAATTGTTGCATATGAAACATTGATTGGTAAAGGTAGGACCATTATTCATCTTATTTTTGCACTGGCTTTCCATATGACCGAATTTACCACAAACAAAACATTTACCATTATATTTATAGTCATTAGGCTGTCTTACCAGAGCTTTCTTGTTCTTTTGATGATTTCTTTGTCTGGAACCGGAGGATTCTCCTTTCTCATATCCAAGTCCTCACATTTATTTCCCATGTCTCTGACTTTCCAACATCTCATCTAGCTTGGCTGAACTAGCTTTGAATTTTTCTTTGTACTCATTAGTAGTAGAAAGCTCATCTCTCAGAATTATGATCTACCTTTCAAGTTTCAACTGATCATTCTCATGGTTCAACCTGCAACATTCATCAGATCTATCCTTCAATGATTGAGTCAAATTTTTTTCATTCTTCTTCCTGTCTGCAATCTCCTTTGTTAGCTTCATCACAATGGACTGCATCTCATTATTTATAATTGCATTCTCTATAGCAAGCTTCTCACATTCATTTGTCTTGTCTTGTAGGGCTTGATTGTCAATGCTTTACTGTTCTTTCTCCTTAAGTTTATCCATCAGCTCCTTTATCTTCTCTCTTGATGTGTTGACTTTCTCCTTCAAAGATTCAATGAGATTTTTAGCTGCTTCGAAACTTCTCCTCAGGCTACTCTTCTCTTTCATAGATGCATCAAGATATTCAAGTTCCACAGTAAGTTTCTTTTGCAAACCGGAGTCTGTTGATTTAATCTCCCGGATCTTCCTCAAGATGTTAGACTTCTTCCAAGGAACTAATCTCTAATACCAATTGTTGGAATCAATGAACACCGAGAGGGGGGGTGAATCAATATTTTACAATTTGCAAACTTGTTAAGTTGATTGTTAGACCACCAGATGCATAAGAATGAAAGTAAAGTGCAGAAACATAAAGCAAACAACCACACAACCATAACACTAGGATTTTCATGTGGAAACCCAAAAAGGGAAAACCCACAGTGGGATTTGAACCCACAATATTATTATACTATGGCTAGAAGTATGATAATATTACATAGAGGGAATACACTTGCATTCAGGCACACTGCCTAGAGCTCACTACTCAAATACAAGAGGGCTACAACCTGGAGGAAGGATCACTGCCTTGTAGGCGATTACAGTTGATTACAATAATGAATGAAATAAAGTATAGCATCTATATATGCCAAAAAGTAGTTCCAGTTAGGCTCAAATTGACTTCTCCAGCTGTTCTACTAATCTGCTATGTTTTCCTACTCTGTCTTATACCAGAGCACCTAAACCTTCATTAACATTCACCAACCTTCATAAATTTGCTCATACAAAATTCTCACACTCTTCTCATCCATCAAAATGCTCAAATGAATCGGTCTTATATATCTGCATCAATAAAATGATTCATTTACCATTTCGGTTTCCAAAATCTACATAAAATGCAACATGAAACGTGTAACCTTAAGTTGGCTCAATCCGTCCACAAATCCATATGTGGACCAAAATAAAATGATAAAAAGATTCATACAAGTCAGCCCAATCACGTCAAACACGAAACTAATCACTGAAATCAACCCAACAATTCCGCATCACACGTTACACCAAAATAGATCTATTCTAACTAAATTACTAGATACTAGACCTTTAATCTTGCTCATTAATCAATACAAGATATTAAGATTACAGAATAATTTGCGTCGAACCTCAAATCATATGCCTTAATCACCGCAACCAAAATTACACAATCAAAATCAAGAGATGCACACTGTACACATGTTCTACCGGTTATTGTGTTCCACCTTCCAGACTTATGCCTTATACACAATATGACTTCCAGTAAATCAAATCTATATACACCGGATATGATTTCCGAACTGGGTTTCCATCAATGACAACTCCTAAGCATTCCTCATGCATCAATCTTCACTGGAACAATGTCTCTTGCCAACAATTGTATGGTGTTAGTTATAATATTATGGATTTTAATTATTTCATGATATGGACATTATGCTAGACTATGTGGTGCTATCCTTTAGATGTTTGGAGTATGGGTGAGTATCTATTAGTACCATTGGATGTTATATGTCTTATGTGGACTTCTTTTCTCCATGTTACTCATGGATCTTTCATAGTGCTTACATTTCATATGATGGGATATGGTTGTCTTACTGCATACATTTATGCATACAGTTTATGTGATACAAGAGTCTTGAGATGTAGTGGAAACATGTTATGAATAGTATAATTGTTATCGTAATATTAATGTCTAGACTCGATGATGTAGATAAATTAATTTAATGTGATATGGTTGGTTATAATTATTGCACATGTTCTTGATAATGGAATATTATTTTGTTATATGGAATTGACATATTGTTTTGAGGATGTAGGATTATGTCAATGGGAAATTGGGACAAGTCGTAACCCTATTGTAATTATCACCCTTGTGAAGGGTTTGGAACCATGTGTTATATGTTGTAAATGTGAGCTTTTGTAATTGTGGGTTTTGGTAGTGGTTGTAACGATTGTGTATTGTTGCACGCCAAAAATTTCATACCTACTTAGGAGCCTTTGTAGTCACTAAATCACCCTTTGGTGAAGGAGAAAAACCCCTAGGTCATTACGTTAGGGGTGTTTAGAGGGGGTTATTCTTTGAATTTTGTAGTTTTTGGGTCTTTAAAAATTTTAATTTCATTTACCTATAGGTTTGAGTTTGTTGGGATGGATAAGATTCCATCCCAACCTCCTCCTTCTCCCAAGAAGTGGGAGAGAATCAATTCTCTTCTCTTGGGACACTTGGAATGTGTGGGAATATTTGGGGGGAATAGGTGGAGTGAGGAGATGTGGAGACATGACATCTCCTCAATCCTTCTCCTCATGAGATGGATGGAAGAAAGGGATGACAAGTGTCATACCCTCCTACCATGAAGGTGCTCCTCTCCTATTCTACTTATGGAATGGAGAAGAGGAGGAGAGAAATATTTGCAATCAAAATTTTTGGGGAAACAAGGGAAGAAAGAAGGAAGAAGGAGGAAACTTCAAGGGAGCAACCAACTTTGAAGATTTTGTTCAAGTAGGCGCCTTTCCCTTCTTGCATTATGGTTACTTTGTAATTTGGTTGAATCTTTGATTTAAATTTTTCCTTGGTGTGCAAGAGGGCTAGGTTGGTGCTTTGTGACTTTCCATTGTTTATTTGATGTATATTTTAGTTTTTCTCTTTCTTGGTGATTTTTCTTGCTGAATTTTGTGCATGGGTGAAATGGGTGAGGCAATCTTGGGGTAGGGGTATGAGTACCCCAATATACATGAAGAAAATTATCTATGGGTATGAGTACCCAATTTTTATTTGGTGATTGGGTTGAGGGTAAGAGTACCCCTATCTTTTTGCAAGGTGTTTGGGTTGGGTAAGAGTACCCAAGAAGCTATGAAATTGGGATATGAGTATCCCCATATTCTAAATTTTTTGTATGAAGTACTATTATAAATGGGAAAAGTGTGAGAAAGATATTCATCTACCTTGGGAGGTGCCCCCATTTGACCCTATGAGAGAATTCCTTGGGTGTTCTCCATTGTGTGGGTTTGGGAGTGATGTGTATGACTAGTGTAGTGGGAATTGTGGAGTGTTGTTGGAAAATTATTCTAATGTGTATTAATTTGTGTGTTTCCTATGAGATGTTGAACCTGGGTTACAGTTGTCCCCTAGCTCGGGGGTGGGTTGTTTAAGGCCTTATGGCTGGGAGGTGAGCTCCCCATTGGCATCGACATGTCTTTTCGAGTTGATTGGTAGGTCCCCTTGCAATGTTACCTTCATGTAGATTATTTTGTGGAGTTGTTTATTTATTAATGAGGCTGAAGCAAGGCTGTGTTATGATTTTTTAGATTTGTTGGTTCTATGGCATATTAGTGCTAGGAAAAATACCTATACCAAGCAAGTTTCAGAATTTTATCCTATGGCATATTAACTATTCATTTCTTAGATGTAAGATATTTTCATGAAATTAGATGCTAGTGAGCTTCATAAGAAAATTATGTGCAACAATTCTTTTTTTTTTTTCATTCAATGATGTATAAAATATTATTTTCTTTATTCCTTGTTGATTATTAGAGAATTTTTCTTGAATAGCAGTTCAATGTAAATAATTGATATATGTGTCATTTTAGTAATTTTTGTGATTAAATTTTCAGTCTTATACTTGTTATTTTATTGTAGAAGTCTGAAATGCACACTACTTGAACATTAAAATAAAAAGGACTAGCGGTAAAGCAAATGGATATTTAAATTCTGCAATAGATTCTTTATTATGTGCTTGTTAGTAGAAAAGATATGGAGACGTTTGATAGTATTTTAGATGTGGATTCTTATTAAATATTTAATTAATTTTTTTGGGTACTTCAATATTGTCTTCTGAAAGCCTTTTCATTAAATTTAGATTCGTGAAAAAAGATCAGGTTAAGTGTGAAAATATATATAATAGTATATTTTATATAGATGTAATGGTTTAATGACTCTAAGTGAAAGATTAAAAATAACAAGCATGTAATAGTGTCTAGAATGATATCTTAAGCATAAAATGTAGGACATACTTTTCTTAAAACCTTTTGATCTAAATGTGCTTTAACATTCTACCATGATTTCAAATGAGTAAATGAATGCCGTTTTAAATACAACATCATAAAATACAACTGAAACAAAAGTGCATTAGGTAAGCTCATAATGGCTAGTAGGAAAATGTTGATAGGATTTTCTGAGGTAAAACATTTTAATAAGATATATTTTTAATTTGAATTTTAAAAACTTGAGATTTAGATTTAAAATTTTAGAAATGATTTGGACAAATATTATTGAATCCAATTTAGATTAAAAGATTGAAAGACCTAAAAATTGTTATATATTGATAATGTAATGAGTTGAAATCAAATTAAAATAGACTACTTATAAACTAATCAACACATCAAAAAAAATATCTAATCAAAATGATCTAAAACACTAAATAAGATTAAACATTAGAAAAAAAAGTCATATTTTTTTTCTCTTCACTTCAATTACCATCTTTCATCTATAAACATTTAGTGTGAGAGAGGATATACAACACAAAAATGATAGATGGGTACATATAAAAAGCAAAGCATCTAAGCCAATAGAAGAGACTTTGCTACAAGTTCTCAACTGTTTTAGTACTCCTATTTTTCATTTCAGAATACATAGCCTTGAGCACTAGATTAGAATTGGTTCACTAACCACAATTTCCATAACAGCTACACATATTCAAGTAGTCTTACAAGTTCTCAATTGTTTCCGTATTCCTATTTTTCACTTCAGAATACATAGCTTTGAGCACTAGATTAAAATTCGCTCACTAACCACAATTTTCATAACAGCTACACAAAACCATTTTTATTATTTCCATTAAAACTACTACAAGTCATCCTACAAGTTCTGAATTGTTTTGGTATTCCTATTTTTTACTTGAGCATACATAGGCTTGAGCACTAGATTAAAATTCGCTTACTAACTACAATTTCCATAACAGCTACACAAAACCATTTTTATTATTTTCATTAAAACTACTATTCAAATGTCCTACAAGTTCTCAACTGTTTTGGTATTCCTATTTGGTGGTAGATAATCTGGCTCCAAAAACGTCACCATTTCCACATAGCACGAAGGTAAGTTGAAAATTACAGATCTCCGCAGAACTAACTGCGCCTTTCATTTTTTGACTGTGTGTATAACAGAAAGGTTAGTCAACCATTTTAAAACCAGATTAACCACATCCTTCCTATTTTTCACTTCAGAATACATAACCTTAAGAACTAGATTAAAATTCGCTCACTAACCACAATTTCCATAACAGCTACACAAAACCATTTTTATTTTCATTAAAACTACTATTCAAGTCGTCCTATCTTCCCATGAAATGAATGGCAGGGCGATCGACCATTGTGAGTTGAGAAACAATCTACATGTCTTATGCAGCCAAGCGAAAAAGACTAAACAGGAGAGGTGTGGATCGTGGGATCTTGACAGTTATCGAAGTATGGATGGTAAATAAATCTCATATTCCGAAAGGCAGAGGTGAAGCCGCCATCCACCACCAAATTATGGCCGCTAATGAAGCCGCCGCCTTCCTCGGTGGCTAGAAAAAGCGCAGCGGTGGCAATGTCCTCCTCCGTAGCACTTCTGCCTTGCAACAGGCTCCCTTCAAATGCCACGCCCGCCCTTACCTCCTGGGCGGTGACATGGTTGCCCACAACCATTCTGGTTCCCGCCACCAGCATCTCGGAGGGCACCCCATGGGGAGATATGCAGTTCACCCTGATTCCGTACTCCCCTAGTTCACATGCAGCTGTCCTGGCAACCCCCAATATGGCCTCCTTGCTCATTGAATAGTCGTGAAATCCCAAGCCCCCCATGAGAGCTGCAGAGCTGGTTGTGCACAGAATGCACCCGCCTCTCTTTGCTGCCACCATTGCGCGAGCTGCATGTTTTATGCCATTCACTGTCCCTTTTACATTGATGGCCAGCACAGTATCTATCTGATGAACCATCTAAATAAGTCAAAGCTTTATTTATTATTTCATATTGATGACTAGCACAATATCTACTTGTTCAATAAGGAAGTCATATTAGATGTAGACTGGTTCAATTAGTATATAATGTTTTGCTATCTATTAAACATAAATTTTGGAATCTTAGAGATTATGTTAATGTGGTGAGATTTAAACATCATATTATAAGTGTTGATTTGTTTAGATGAATCTCATATTAGATGCAGACTAGTTCAATTAGTATAAAATGTTTTGCTATATATTAAACATAAATTTTGGAGTCTTAGAGATTATGTTTATGTGGTAGGATTTAAACATCATATTATAAGTTTTGATTTGTTTATCTATGAATTTCATATTAGATGCAGACTAGTTCAATTAGTATAAAATGTTTTGCTATGTATTAAACATAAATTTTGGAGTCTTAGAGATTATATTTATGTGGTGAGATTTAAACATCATATTATAAGTTTTGATTTGTTTAGATGAATCTCATATTAAATGTAGACTAGTTCAATTAGTATATGATGTTTTTCTATGTATTAAACATAAACTTTGGAGTCTTAGAGATTATGTTTATGTGGTGGGATTTCAACATCATATCATAAGTTTTGATTTGTTTAGACGATTCATCTGAAATCATATTGATATGGGGATTCTGTTGGAGAAGTTAGTGTGATTTTAGATGAGCCATCTAAGTAAGTCAAAGCTTTATGGGCTCATTTGAAACCACACTAATAGATGGACTCTACTAGAGAAGTTAGTGTGATTTCAAGAGTCACCCAAATAAATCAAAGTTTTAGGTGGCTCATTTGAAATCACAATAATAGATAGATTCTATTGAAAAAGTTTGTGTGATTTTGAATGAATCATCTAAACAAATCAAATCTTTAAGTGGTTCATTTCATATCATGCTGCTAGAATAATTCTATTGAAAAAGTTCTTTCACATGAATCATCCAAAAAAATCAAAATTTTAGGTGGTTCATTTAAAATCAACTAATATATGATCTCTAATTAACCATCTAAACAAATCAAAGTTTGAAGAAATTCAATTGAAATCACACATTATTATAAATATAGGTGAAGATTAAGCTCAGCCCACCCGCTTCATGTCGATGTTCATGATGCTTCCTGGCTGCCCTGGCACGCCAGCATTGTTGAACATTATGTCCAGCCGCCCGTAGTCTTTTACTGCCCTCTCCACCATTGCCGCCACCTCCTCTTCCTTCGACACGTCACAGTGTATGTATTCTGCAGATGGGATGATCTCTGTGCACAGTTTTCTCCCCACTTCGTCCAGAATGTCTGCTACAATCACTTTTGCCCCGTTCTCTGCAAATTTCTTTGCACAAGCTGCACCAATTCCTCTTGCTGCACCAGTTATTATAGCCACTTTTCCTTCTAAGCTGCAACAGATTGGCAGCCAATTTTATTATGAGTGGCACTAAAATGTAAACGCTCTGCTCATCTCATTATACCCAACAAGTAATGCATTCAGGTAAAATAAATACTGTAAAATAATCATTTCTTCAATTAAAGTTCCCATGAAAGCCCACTTTTAGCATTTTTTAGGCTACCCACAATGCAGAATGGCCCATAAAAGCTGAAACTCTGCTTAAAACCAACATCAACTACTACCAGAACATTTATATATCAGAGTCAAAACAAATTTCTGAAAAGAAACCTGCACCTCCAAATTCTTCCTTGAAGTCCAAAATGAATCACAGTTTCTTATTCCATTCTACTTATTTGGAACCGTAACATGATAAATGAAATTATAAATCAAAACAATCAAACTCAAACCTTTTGCCCATTTCAAACCTTCTGCTTGTGGGTACTTGCAGTAATTCATCTCCTTTGCCATTTGCAGCCATTTTTTCACCTTCTAAATGCAGTTATGAAATCTGATATGGCATACCTGCAGTTAACATTGAGGAATGCTCATAGTTGCCTTCTCACCATCTTCATATAAAAGGGATTTGGGCATTGACACTGGCATCCATTCATGTAAAAGGAATGAGAGGCATAAGTCTGAGAGGAAGGAATAAAAAAGGTGATACATTCGTAAGGCGTTGTTTACCTACATTCATGCACCACAATAATATTGCAGTCTTTTCTAAACCACCATACCAGAAACTTCTGCTTGGGGTAACACATAATTGTCAATCAAATAAGAACAAATTAAAATTGCTAATATGTAAGTGTATCTTTCTTAGATATTAATGGCATTCTTCAAATGACAGCGTAATATTGAATTTGATATTGACAGATTAATTTAAAAACAAACAAAGAAAGCTCCATCAGAAAATAAAATGTAAGGTTTATGAGAAAAATATACTAAAAGATAAGATAACAGTACTGAATGAGGTGTTGCCATCCATAATATTTTTATGGTGTGTATAGGTAATTTTCTCTCTTTATATTTTGTTGATAGAAATAACTCATACAATCTTTGCCGGCTTCTTTATTCTCTGTACTCCATTACTCACACCTTCCACCCTGTACATTGTGCAACTGGTGTTAGAAAAGAAAGCAACTGCGCCACATGGTGCAAGCAATATCAGAAAATAAAGCAACTGCGCTACATGGTGTAAGGCTGTAAGCAGTATTAGAAAATAAAGCAACTATGCAAAATAGGCATCTAGAAAGTTTTTCTTTAAAGGTGTTAATAACCTTTCAAAATTGTTGATATATGAGTATTAAAAATATTTGTAAGAAAGATGGTGAAATAGTATAGAGATTGTTTTGATATTGTATAAAATTTATATAGATGTTTATGCATATATAATTTAATTTAAGTTAGATATGTACATATATTTTATTTAGATTTAAAATATTGGTTATATGTAATTAATTAGATTTAAATATTATAATAAAAATAAATATATACATAAAAATAAAAGTTGATAAAAATGTTGGAGCAATTTTGTATTAATCACATGTGTAGTAAAATGTTGGAATATAATAGAATGTTCAATCTTTAGCATAAATGTAATCTCTAAGTGAAATTGTGTTAAGAATTCAAAGAGGTTTTACTCTTTGACTTCTAAAACCAATGGTTTTTGTTTTTAGATCCAACAAGTGAATGTACGTGCTTGACTTTATAATTTAAGATTTGCTGATCTAATGATACCTAAAAGATATTTTAGAGATTGTTTACAAAAACAATCAAAAAAATATGTACGATATATGGTGCACAACACCAAGTCCACTCATAAAGTCTAAATTGAGACCTCACTATTAAAAACAACTCATAGAGACCATTTGTAGGACTACCCAACCAAGATCACAAATTTGTATGAGAAATAATTTCAAGAGCACTATAATTTGAAGATGTTATCAAGGATTTGACCCAAGAAGATGAATTTCATCTAGTATTGATACTTTTGAGATTGATTACTATGAAAATGATAAAATTAAAAATGTTGTTGGGAATATATGATTTTCTTTTAATTATTAAATAGATATACAAATGTTAATAAATCATATATATATATATAGGTCTATGAGTCCAAATACGTAAATTAGAGGGACATCAAGGAATGAGGTATCACTATACTTGCAAAGAAATTTTACACAAGGAATATTGGTAGAGAGAATATTGAAGGTATGGAATAAGGAAATATGATGAAGAGCAAGAATCAAGCATTAAAGATACTTGATGCATGAAGGAGTGAGAATTAGGCTTCAAAAACATTTGATATAAGAGGGAGAGGGGATCAGTTTTGTAGATAACTAATGCAAGCAGGAGTACTCAATGTGGGAAGGAGCAGGAATTGGAGAAATTGAGATATAGACACCCATTGATATTAGGGATACTAATTCCTTTAGACCATTTGCAAAGAGGAAAATGAAACTCTAGAATCCCATGGGGTAGAGAGAAGTTGGGGTGTGAGGGTTATAGGAGATGAAGATGATGTATATTAGTAGAGGGAGGTATGAATGTTTGAAACATGGGAAAAAATGCAATAAATTGTAGAAAATAAAGAATTGAGGAAGTGGGGGTATAGAGAATGAAAGGAAGACATCCTTAAAATTTGAGACATGTGTTTTCCCTTCTCAAAACTACTCACCCTTAAGCGATGCAAATTGGGATGCTGAAAGATCTCTGATCCTTCCTAAGTAGCTCATTTATAGGCATATTCTTCTAATGAACTATGCACTCTATAATATTTTTCTTCATCAACTCCTTTACATTGATATCAATAATATCACTAGTTACCAATATTTGATTTTCCTCAATATCCAACTGTTGTAGATCCAATGAAGGTGTGGCATAATGTTGTCCAAGGGCCCTCTTGAGGAAAGGCACATGGATATAATTATAAATTTAACTATTTTTTTGGTAACTAATATTTATAAATTAAAATTCTTCTATTCTTCTCAAAACATTGTAGGATCCATAAAAGTGAGTTTTGAGCTTTCAATCCCCTTTTTCTTTATGGAAGATCACTTGTAAGTATATGATATAGAAAATAATAATATTCTAAAATTCAAATGGTCTTAAAGAGTAGTTTTGATCTACATCATGTCTTTGTCTATATTTAGGGTCTATTGGAGATGATCTTTGAGTGACTTTAGGATGTTTTGGCTTTTCTTCACCAAGCCAATAGTTGGTTGCACTTTATTGTCTATAACCAACAATTCATTAAAATTTAATGTATTATAACCATGTAACATCATAAATGGAGACATGCTAATGGACCTAGGGTGGGTGTTGTTGCAGTATTCTCTAAAGTTTTTCCACCTTGATTTTTTTTTCTCATTAGAAATATAATTCGTCAAATATATTTCAACCCACTTATTCACTAGTTCTATTTCTCCATATACGTATAGATGATATCTTGTGCTAGGAAAAATACCTATACCAACCAAACTATATAATCCCTACCAAAGGAACTAAGAAATTTATTGTCCCTATCACTAACAATATTTCTAGGTAATATTTATAGCTCCCAAAAACTTCTCTAAAGACTAAATGTGCCATATAATCTGCTTTGAGTTGTGAATAAATAGAAAATAAGTGTGTATACTTACTTAAAATATTTATAATAACATAAATACATTTTTTATTATGTAACTTAAGAAGTCTTATAATGAAATCCATCAATATTATTTCCCACTTCTAATTTGGGATGGGTAATGGTCGAAGCAATCCTATTGAAAAATATATGTTCTACTTGATTTTTTCAATAGGTCATGCATTCTCGTGATGAAATCCTCCTTGAGGCCCTTCCATTAGAACCTTATTTCTGATTTTATCATGTATCTTGTGGTATCTTGGTTATCCTAGTAGTGGCATAGCATAAAGATCCCCTAGAATATTAACTTTCATTCTTGATTCAAGGACTAGGAGCATTATATTTTAAAAAGAATAACATATACTAGTACAAATATGTCATATCTCACATTCACACCAAGGTTGTCAATAAAAAGTATATTTTTATCATATTTTTCTATAATTGATACTTTCTAATAAACAAAATAGTAGAGGTGGAAAAAATAGTAGGATTTATAGAAAGAGCACCGACAATCCTTTTTTTATTTTTCTTCTTTCATGTATTCTATTTCAAAACCATAAGCTTGGATCTTAAGCTTGTAGGAGCTAAAGATTAGCTCACATAACCTAGGATCACTTAAAAAAAAGAAGACAACCTTCCACAAGAGTGTATGGCTAGACCTCTTGATCCTGCAGTTGTAGACACCTAAAATTGTCCAGTCTAATTAAATAAATATTTTATTTATTTAATTATCTAAGCCTAATTCTTCTATTAATTAAATAAATCCTTATTTATTTAATTAATTCATTTATCCTCTTCTAGCCTTATTTCTCATTTAAATAAATACATTTATTTATTTAAATTATCCTTTTCTTAAATTAAATAAATATCTTATTTATTTAATTATCCTACTTGTTCTATTTATTAAATAAATCTTTATTTATTTAATTAATTCATTAGCTTTTTCTACACATGACACATGTCATTCATCTCTTAATTCCTACACTACCTACCTCTTTCATTATTTTGGTATTTCTTTTACCTACCCTCTAATCCTAGCCGACCTCTCTTTTTACACCTCTCAATCTTAACCCTCCATTTCATATTGTGTCTTCTATTTAAGAAGATGCTTTCTTCATTGTCAAACCCTAATGATCCTAATCATTCTATGCATTCTAATCAATTATCCTAATCACTTAGCCTAATCGACAATTTGGAGGACTCGACTACACTACGATCCTACTTGCAACCACATTCCGTTCTTTGTTGAGCTCTTGTGCATATAAAAATCTGAGAGCAAATATATATCAAGCAAGATCAATGGAGATAGGAAGAATGGAGATCCAAACCCTATTGGACATGTGATGGTATAATCTTTGTGATTTTGTTTTATTTTGCATTGTCTTAGGTAATCTTCATATGTTATGGTGGATCTTTGTTGATTGTTAGGCTAGGGTTTTGTGGTTGAATTCATTTAGCCTTTCAATATTGTTATTATTGTTATCCATTTTCACCATATACATTTTGGCACGCCCGGTGGGACCCTTGTCCCTTTGCATTTAACATTTTTGTTGCAGATTTTGCATTTTTGAAGTTGCAGATCGGACAATTTTCGACGACATTTTAGGTTTTTCCGCGTCTGCGAGCGTTCGGATCGCGTTTTTGTGTTTCAGAAGCGTCTGCAATATCGTGAATCGCGTCTGTGTTTTTGTCAGAATTTATTTTGCAGGTTTTTGGAGCCGCGTCTGTGAATTGAAAACACGTCTGTGTCGAATCTTCCCGCGTCTGTGTTCGAAAAAAACGTCTGCGTTCTGTGAGCGCGTCTGTGCATCACAGAACCGCGTCTGTGTCATACAGACGCGTTTGTGTCTGGTATAACTGCGTCTATGCTTTCTGTTTTGCAATTTTCAAATTTTTCTTTTATTCGGGTTTTCGGATTTTATTCTTAGGGTTTCAGATCTGGTTTATTTTCGGCTAACCCTTGCAGATCTAGCTAACTAAGTTTGTGCAGCTTGCTTTGGAGGCAAAAACATTTTTGTTGAAGGCCCCTTTTTCACAAAGTCTTTTGGGTTTTTCTAAAATTTACCTAACTTGTGTTCTTGCAGGAAGGGGTTATCATTTGAAACAACCCAAACTACTAACAATTTTGTTGCAGGGCCTTTGCTAGGGTTTTGTAATTTTGTTGTGTGCCTTGTTTTCATAGATTAGCAAACACTTCCATTGGTGCACTAAAATTGAATCATTGTCTTTTGTGTCTTGAGCAATAGGCTCTTTTTGTTTAATCTTTAGAGGGCCTGTCTTCCCGTGTGGTCATTAGGACTACTAGTGAAAAGAGAACGACCCAAGTGGTAGCGAGGAAAACCCACCTCATCCAAACCACTATAATCAAATGTATTCATGGTGAAAACTATGAATAACGTGTGCTGATTAGTTCATACCGACACTATGTCTCCCCATAAACCCGTTTGATCAAATTTATTTGATCATTTGTAGGGCGTAACCCCTACCGGCTGGGAGCCTTCTGTATTTACAGAGCTGAAAGTGCCACATGTATGGCCACACGAGCGGATGCCCTTACTAGCACCTTTTTGTTTTAGAAGCCCAAATCCTTCTAGTTGTTGAGGCAGGAGGTCGGACCTCTGGTAGCGGCCCACACACATACGGTTCTTAGTAGAGATACAAAGTTCACCATGGGGAGTTTTCATGGGGACTGATGCTTGGCTGACCCGAGAAGTGAGTGCCGAGGGTGGAGCCAGTGAGGTCAAGCATCTAAGTATCCGCTCTGAATAGCGTAGCCTCGAGGGTAAAACCCTATGTGGGATCAACAACTATTGTCTTGGCCAGCCCTAAGATTTGTGCTTGTCTTATGCTAAACACTCAAACATTCAAGACTAAACAACAAAACATTGTGTCTTTTGTGTCTTCAAGTGTATGCAAAACTTTTTACATCAAACAACACACTTTTGGAGTCTAGACAGTTTGCAAACATTGAGTCATCAACATTGTGTCCTCTTGTCACGAAAAACAGTCAAACAGTCGGATTTGGTCACAACAAAACAACTTCACAGATTGGAAAAATTGAACGAAGTTTACAGAAACGCGTCTGTGTTTGTTTTAACTGCGTCTGCGTAATCTAAGCGCGTCTGTGAAGGGCAGAATAACGTCTGTGTTTTTATCAGCGTCTGTGTCCAACAGAGAAGCGTTTGTGTCTGGGAATCGCGTCTGTGAAGCATATAGAGGCGTCTGTGTCAGGAATTGAAAACTTTAACAGTCCAGCAAACAAAGAAAATCAGTTTCGGAATACTTGAGCTTCCTAGGTTGTCTCTTCAGGTTTCATCTAGCATTCAACCCGTCCTAAGGTCTCATATAGTCCATCATTGCTTTACATCTCATTTTACATTCATACTTGTCTAAAAACTTGAGTCAAAAAGGTCACTTGCTTGTCCTCACTATACTCTTTCAACACACTACATACAACTACACTTTGCTAAGTGGTCTCTCATCAAGGTTTTTTTACCTTTGGGTCTCATTTGGTCTTACTTAGGGTCAAGGTCAGCTTACCTCATCAAGAGAAACGATTGTCTCTTTGGAAGTCACACCTACTCTACTACTTACATACTTGGTCTTACACTTTGGACATTGCAAGTACACCTCAAGATTCATTTACACTTCATACAACTCTTGGTCTTCCATACTTTTTCCATTTTTCATCTAGTCTCTCACATCTTGGTCAAATACCTAGTTCATGGTTGAAACACACCTTCAAAAATCTAGGAGAATAGCTAAAGAAGCTCAAGAATCCGCAAACATGAGTTCTTATGAGTATGCCAATGATTTATTCTTCAATCCTGAGCACACTACATTACCAGACATGGATGTTTATAGAAACAATCCAAATGTGGAAAGCGCAAACACTATAAACAACAATACTACACACAATGACAATGTGGACAACTCTTCAATACTATCAGCAGACATAGAAGACTCCATAATGAATCCTCATTTCAATAGATTGGTTGAAGAGATAATGAGGAGAGATCGACAGTACTTTTTACACATGATGGCACAAAGTGGAGTTAAAATACCTCATGACTTTGACATGTCTCAACTTATGGAAAGTCGACCCTCACAACAAACTCAATCCAACATGGATCAAAGGAGACCAAATAGTGGAGGAAATAGAGGACCGAATATGATGCTTGAGTCACCATCAGTTTTGCTTCAAAAACCAGAGATCCCACATACACAAGCTCAAACATATGATACTTACCTTCGAAGACCATCATGGAAGCCTTATGCAGACAGATATGCTCAATCACATGCTCAAGGTATGGATCAATCAAAACAAGTAGATACTCAAAGGCATCCTCAAAATTTTGACACAAGGAGACCTCATGTCAAAATTGGGGGCAACACAATGGAAAATGAAATGTCTATTGAGTATGGTATATATGCACAAAATAGATATGGGGTCCCTCAACATGAAGTTATGCCAAGTGCTCCATATATGCCGCAACAATATAGACCTCCATATGGACATGTCTACGATCAGTATCATCCATACATGCAACAAGCTCCTCCTCAAATGGGTGTTTCAAACATGGGGTATGCTACAAGAAATCAATCTCCTCCCAAGAATAATTTGGAACAACAAATTAGAGATCTACAAAAGAAGATGGAGGACATGAGTACATCAAAACCAACATACACTATGAGAGATATATGTCCTTATCCCTTTGATAAGAGCATTCCAATGCCCCCATTTCCTGCACACTTTGTGACGCAAAAATTTGACAAATATAGAGGGAGAGGAGACCCCAAGGCACACATAAGACAATTCTTCACAGCCTGCATTGAGGTAGCGGCAGAAGAAACATACTTGATGAGGTTGTTTCCACAAAGCTTAGGCGATCAAGCTATGGAATGGTTTTCTCAATTACCTCCCAGTATTAAGTCATGGGGTGACTTGGCAGAGGCATTCATTCAGCATTTCTCCTACAATATAGAAACAGACGTCTCAGTTACTACCTTGTGCAATACTAAACAAAAGGAAGGAGAATCTTTTGCAACATTTTTACAAAGATGGAGAAACTTAGCTAGCAGATGCTCTTGTGAAATCCCGCAGAAACAAATGGTGGAAATGTTCACACAAAATGTTAACAAGGCTATTGGCTATGATCTCAGAAAAGCTTGTTTGTCTACATTCAAGGATGTTATTGAAAAAGGCCTAGCAACAGAAAAGGTCTTAATTGAACAAGGAGTTATCAAGATATTTAAAGAAAACAAAGATGACTTTAAAGGAAAGGACAAACCAAAATTTTGGAACAAGAACAAGAATACAGTTAATGATGGCGTGGTTGATGCCAATACAGTGAGACCAAAGTTTATCTTTTCTGGATCAAGTTCTACAAACAATCAAGTGAACAATCAAACGACTTCTAAACCACGAAGGAAGTACACCCCATTGGGAGAACCACTTGAATCAGTATTCAAAAAGCTTGTGGCGAACAAAGTGATAACAGTTCCAGATTTTCCTCCATATGAGCCAAAGGTCAAACCTAATTGGTGGAATGATGATGAGTTTTGTGAATTTCATAAGAGAAAGGGTCATAAGACAAGTAATTGCCATCGATTGAAGAACATTGTGCAAGATCTGATTGATAGAGGCGACATTGAGATTCAGGGACATTCATCTAATCAAGAGCATGAGATGTTTAAGGAACCGTTCCCAAAACACGACAAAGGAAAAGGCAAAGTCACAGATGATCAAGCCAATTACACTAGAGCACCTTGCAATTATGATTCTACTATCAATCACATCTCGATGGACAATCATATTTCTACTATTACTATCAAGAACAAAAATCCTGAGAATCCTTCTCAGAGACCCAAGATTGTCCTAAAGGGTGTGGGATCTTCCTCTGAGTCTACTTCTGAATGTCATGTTACAACTCGTCGAGGTAAGATTACATTGCCAGGTGCCTCAACTAAGAATACCAATTCTTCATCAATCAAGCCTGAGTATGACCTTGTAGAACAGTTAGGGAAGACACCCACGCTCATCTCCATTCTTGAGCTTCTACGCATATCCCCTGCTCACAAAGCTATCCTTGACATAATCTTGAGAGACACTGCCGTCCCTACCGATCTGAATGTGGACCAATTCCAAGCCATGGTGGGATACCTATCCGTTCCACACTCCCTCACATTCACAAAAGCTGATGACGCCTCCATAAGTCAGCCACATAATGCACCTTTACACGTTGAAGCCTTTATACATAAACATCGAATAAAGCGAGTCCTGATAGATGGAGGAGCAGGTCTAAACATTTGTACTTTGAGCACCATTAGACAATTGGGATATTCTGACAAAGCTGTGAATTCTACAAACCAAATCACCATCAAGGCCTATGATGATGAAGAGTGTTCATCCAAGGGCACAGTTACCTTACCGCTAAGAATTGGGCCAGTCACAAAGGATGTGGTTTGTCAAGTCCTAGATCTGGATCTCACATATAACATATTGCTAGGACGTCCTTGGATTCATGAAATGAGGGCAGTCCCATCGACATACCATCAATGCATTAAGTTTCCTCATAATGGAGTCGAGGTAACGGTCAACGGTGATCCAAATCCGTTCATATATTGCAATAACTTGAGATCACATACTGAGACTATAATTCTTCGACATACATTGATCCTGAGTCATTAAAACCCTCGACATCCAAACAAGGTGAACTTAGAAGCAAGTTTCAAGACAAAGGCATGGGAGAATACACTTTGAATCAGACAATGTTTTTACGACAAGTCATGAGTTCTCCAAAAGAATATGGGAGGCCACATTCTAACAAGCAAATCTCCATCATGATACTCAAATGGGATCCTACTACCTTTCAAAGATGGGGTGAACTAGAAGAGGAAAATTTATACAAAATGCTCTACAAAGATGTTGAAGAGGACACACAAGATCAGATTATTATACCCTGTGAGAACTATGGCAAAGGCTTCAAAATTCTGCAAAGATTCGGGTATGATGGAAAAAGCCCTCTCGGGTTACGCAAAGAAGGCGTCATGGAGCCCTTACAACCTGAGTTAACTACAAGAAGGGAACGCTCAAAGGGACTTGGTTTTCTGAATTCCAAGATACACAATAAAAGAACAAAAGAGGCATTGCGAATCAAAGTTGCCGAAATTCAACAAGAGGACTACTATTCCACAGATTCTAATGAGTGGGAATGGGGTTCAGACAAATCCTCCAGTGACTATGAGCTCACTGAGACATTTAGAGAACCAGATGAACCCACAAAAGAGGAGGAATTTTACAAAAAGTTCAGAGTTGGTCAAGAACCAACCCATAAGGATCCCGCACAGTCTTCGTTTCAAGGTCCTAGGTTGAAATCACATAGGATGAGGACACCTGTCCTTGAAGGCGCTACTAGTAATGATAATTTGGATTCGTTCGCGATCGAAACTGATGAGGAGAGTGCCATCGATGACCTCGACGATTGTCTTGACATACCTGAATATAACCACATCTTCACTCTTCGCCCTGCAAACTCTGAAAACACTAAAGAACTTCCCCTTGTTCACCCCCAACTCATTGACTGGGATCATGAAGGACCAGCACAATTTGATACATTTCAAAATGATGAAGCTATTATCGACTATCTTGGCATACGAGATGATCTTCCCCCTGGAGACCACAAAGCAGGATACACCATAGAACTCAACAACATGGCATATTTTGGTGAGGGTGTCGGGCCTTCTAGTCGTAAAAATGTTAAAATAAGAACAAATCAAGGGTCTTATGGCGAAAACCACACTGTGGCACTATCTGACTCCAAAAAAGTAAAAAGAAAGGACGTATTTGAGGGCGAAAACCTCTCTGAGGCACCTGAAGATGGAAGGCTCAACATTCTCCCAGCATCATATGAGGAAAAATCATCCATGTTGGTAGAGGAGACTATAAAGACAAACATTGGTATGGAAGAGGTTCCACACAACATATTCCTGGCTCAATCCTTGACAGAGTCTGAGAGGGCAAAATTCATAAGCTTCTTCAAGGAACGACAAATCAACTTTGCATGGTCATACGCTGATATGCCTAGACTAGATCCGGATTTGGTAATGCATCATTTGACAGTCAAACCGGGGGCAAAGCCAGTAAAACAGAAATTAAGGAAAATGCACCCGCAAGTGGCATTACTAGTCAAGGCAGAGCTGGAAAAATTATTGGATGTCGGTTTCATACGCCCAATTGATTATCCTGAATGGATCTCCAATCTAGTACCTGTCAGTAAACCAGATCGCAGCATAAGGATATGTACAGATTTCAGAGACATCAACAAAGCTTGTCTGAAAGATGACTTCCCATTACCAAACATTGACTTGATCGTTGATCTCACAGCAGGTCATGAAATGCTATCTTTAATGGATGGATTTTCTGGATATAATCAAATCAGGATTGCGCCTGAAGATCAACATAAAACATCATTCACTTGTCCATGGGGAACCTTCTGTTGGAATGTCATGCCTTTTGGGCTGAAAAATGCAGGCGCTACTTATCAAAGAGCGATGACCACTATTTTTCATGATCTCATGCACATAACAGTGGAAGATTATGTTGATGATCTCTTGGGAAAATCAATAGACAGAGATACACACTTGGACATACTTTCAGTTGTCTTTGATCGGCTGGAAAAATACAAAGTAAGATTAAATCCAAAGAAATGTGTCTTTGGAGTAACCTCGGGGAAGCTCCTAGGATTCATTGTGTCTAAAAGAGGAATCGAGGCCGATCCAGCAAAAGTCAAGGCTATCTTGGACATGCCGCCACCGAGGAATATCAGTCAACTTCGATCTTTACAAGGGAGACTCCAATCCATATGAAGATTCATAGCACAACTTGCAGATAAGTGTAATCCTTTCCAGCACCTGCTACACAAAAACATCAAGTTCAAATGGGATGAGAACTGTCAACAGGCTTTTCAGGCGCTCAAAGACTATCTTTTGAACCCACCAGTTTTGATGCCACCAATTCCAGATCAACCTTTGTTACTCTACATATCAGCTACTCCAATGGCACTGGGGGCACTCTTAGCACAACAAATACCTGATGGCAAGGAAAAAGCAGTATACTATATCAGTCGCACACTGGTGGGATATGAGCTAAATTACACACCAATCGAGTGTGCCTGTCTCGCTGTAGTCTTTGCTTCACTAAAATTACGCCATTATATGCTCACTCACAAGACTAAGTTGATTGCCAGAATTGATCCACTAAAATATCTTCTCAACAAAGCTACACTTACTGGGTGGCTGGCCAAGTGGGTAATGATTCTGAGTGAATTTGACATCGAGTACGTAGATAGAAAAGCAATAAAAGGACAAGCAATTGCAGATCAATTGGCAGATGCTCCCATGATAGATGATGTTCCTCTACAGTCAGAATTTCCAGATGAAGCAATTTTAACAATATCACATGTGAAGCCATGGCAACTATACTTTGATGGCTCATACACACAGCATGGAGCAGGAGCGGGTATTCTCTTTATAACTCCCCAAGGTGATTCTATACCAAAGTCATACCGCTTATCATTTCCTTGCACCAACAATATAGCGGAATATGAGGCATTAACAACTGGATTAAGAATTGCAGTTCAATGGAAGATCCAAGAACTTCGCATTTTTGGGGATTCTCAACTGGTCATCCGTCAAGCAACTGATGATTACCAAACAAAAGATGAAAAGCTAATGCCTTACAAACAACTGGTAGATGATTTGAAACAGCACTTCACAAAGATAGATTTTGAGCAGATACCAAGAGAACAGAATCGTGCTGCAGATGCCATGGCTACGATTGCTTCGCTCATTGATCTACCACAAAATGAGACCTGCTATGAGTTCCTGGTAGATAATCTGTTGATTCCTTCATACGAGATCACTCCTACTGAAATGATATGCGTTGTTGGTCCTGAATCCCAGTTATATGGTTCCATATTCACATACCTTCGCGACAATATCTTACCTCCCGATCTATCGAACAACCAACGCCGCACTTTCATTCGCCAATCCTCTCGATACGTCATTCTAGCTGATATCCTATACCGATGAGGTCTAGATGGCACCCTTCTTAGATGTTTAGAGAGTGACGAAGCTCAGATTGCGTTACGAGAAGTGCATGAAGGGATATGTGGTCCGCATACTAGTGGTCCTACCTTGGCCAAGAAACTCATCAGGACTGGATATTACTGGCCTACTATGGAAAAAGACTCATATCAGTTTGTCAAGAAGTGTAGGCAGTGTCAAATTCATGGAGACCTCATACATGCACCAGCACAAGAACTACAACCACTCGCATCTCCTTGGCCCTTTTGTCAGTGGGGACTCGATCTCATAGGCAAGATTCACCCTCCTTCTTCCAATGGTCATAAATTTATTATCACAGCCATAGAGTATTTCACAAAGTGGATTGAAGCCGTGCCTCTCACACAAGTTACAGGGAAACAAATTGCTACCTTCATCCTGAACTACATCATTTGCCGATACGGGATTCCTACTTCCATTATTACTGATAACGGGCGTCCCTTCAAAAATCAGGATGTTCGTGAACTCTGTGACCGCTTCCATATCTCTCATCATTTCTCCACACCATATTACCCCCAAGGTAATGGCCAAGCTGAGGCATCTAACAAAACAATTCTCAAAATCCTTAAAAAGACAGTCGACGACGCTGGCCGTAACTGGCATATCCAACTCAATCCTGCACTTTGGGCCTATCGTACAAGTGTCTGCACACCTACAAGAGCTACACCTTACTCACTTGTCTACGGCGCTGAAGCCATCTTGCCTATTGAGGTCGAGTTACCTTCTTTACGGGTCTCTTTGAGAAACATAATCAACGATGAAGATTACAGGGTCTCTCGCTTACAAGAACTAGAACTGCTGGAGGAACGAAGACATACTACTTTTAATCATCTCAAGGCTTACCAACAACGAATGAGTCACAGCTACAATCACAAAGTCAAGCCTCGCACATTTGAGGTAGGTGAATTGGTTCTCAGAGAAAACCCCAAGAATCAGCAAGACAGAGATAAGAAGGGCAAGTTTGAACCAAACTGGCTTGGTCCTTACATCATTACAATAGCATATGGATCTGGGGCATATCAGCTCTCAACTACAGAAGGTGAACCCTTGGAGGATCCTATCAACAGCATGCACCTTCGCAGGTTCTACACATAATTTTCTGGAATATCCTAATTCAAAAATACAAAAAAATCAAAAACATTGCAAAAAAATACAAAAAAAATTATAAAAACAAAAAAAATCGTTACTTGGTGAAAACCTGGCAAACAGGCGCCTTGTGACACAAAAAAAACATTGAAAATTTGAAAAAAGTAAAGAGAAATAATTTCGTCCAATGGTGAAAACCACTTCGGTGGCGCCCTGGGCAAGTACCATGGTGAAAACTAGGTCACCAGCGCCATGCGTAGAAACTTTGCTCCTCTCTCCTTCAGGATTCTCTTTCATCTTTCAGTTTGCACACACTCACAACCTATTCATTCACAATAAACTTACCCATTCCCATCATGGCTTGTTATTGATCTACCTAAGATTGGTTAGCCATCCATAACCCTCCCTTTTCACTCCCTTTCCATCCATAATAAATCAGATCCTATCTGTGACTACGGCAAATCCTACGTCTAGTGATGGGTGTGGAACTAAGAATATCACATTTTTCGAGGAGTACAGTTTCTTCCAGCTTCCTTCAAGTCTATCTGCGCACAATCCGCAATAAAGCAACATCTGCATCGCCAGTCCACAATAAAGTTCCATTTTCTCCACAATAAAGTATCAGTTTCATGGATTCAGTCAATTTCAAATGAGACACAGCAGCAACAATGAGCTTCAACAAAATCAAATCTTTCAATAGACTCAGACAACATATGGTTCAGTGCTATCTATCCTTTTTGTGAAAGTGAACATTGTGACCACAATTGAATAAGACTTAAACAAGTGACAAGAGACACTAAACTTGAGGACTACAGTGGATGTTGGTGTCGAGTCTTGGTTTTCTTTTGATTTTATCTTTTGGTGACATGTCTTTTAGCTTTTCCAGGATGTTTCTGACTAGAGATTCTATCTCCAGGATGTCTTTGACTAGAAAGGCGAGGATGGGGTATCGTCACCTATTTGCATTTGCTGTCTGTGGATTGTCTTTTAGTAATGCTATGACTTGTCCAAGGATATGAGGACACTGTGAGTCTAGTATGAACTGGGGCATTCCTTGTTTGTGACTGTCTTACCTCCATGCAAACGGGTACAATGACTTTCTGGGTCAAACAAATGCCTCGATTGTCATAACCTATTTTGCCATAATAAAGCTCAATGATGATAACGCACAAGAAGCTCTTTCACTTTCATATCTTCTGTCTTCCATCCCCCTTTCTTGGTTGACTTCCATCATCCTTCTCGAGTCCGCATAGCCCGCTATCACATGACTGAGTATAATGACACACCAAAAACATTTGCATTTCATATAGTTACACCTACATCACCACATATAAGCATTTCAGATATCACAATTGCATCACATCCTGCATACAACATATGTTAGCACATCTTACATTTTCATCAGGTAAATAATCATTTGCATTATCATATTCATTTGCATTACATACATTCACATTTGCATCATGCATCACATCTACAACATAAAAGAACAAAAAAAATAAAAATATATTGCATTCCGTCATATAAGCATCACATAAGAACATTTCATCACATAAGGGACACATGCATATAGCTGCCGCAAAAAATGAATCATATCTCATATATAATCAAAGGTGTCATGATACAATGATGTCAAAAGAATCATATGGCTACAAAATCACCCGCAGGTGTCTACAATACAAAAATGGTACATATACTAATACAAAGGGGAGCCCTCTATGGCTATGATGAACTCCCTCCCTCGGAGCCGCCTGGCCTCGACGGACACTGAGCTATAGAAGGACCCGCTCCAGGATCACCCTACCTATCTGGTGGTGGTGGAGGACCCATGACCCCACCACTAGATGCCTGCCTCCTCTGACTCCCTCCCGTAGCCGTCGCTGTCCGCGATGGTCTATGGAAGCTCCTCGCCCGTTGATCCGCTGGCACTGCACCATAGTACAGGTCTCTCCAGTAGCCAATCTCCTCTCTGGCTCGCAAGACATATGCGTAGCCTACCCCTGTGTCCTCTGCCGCCTGCCTCCCTGCCCTCAGAGCTGTCTCAGCCTTAGTATATCGCTGGATGGCCTGATCCCTCTCTCGCTCTGTATCCCAGAGCCTGATCCTGAGACGATCCCTCTCCCGCTCCAACTCCTGGATCTCATCTGCCTGGCCTTGGAAGATCTCTCTCAGCTCTAGCAGCTCATCCTCCTCAGGATCTCCACCCTCAGCCTCTACCTGTGGCTCTCCCTCTGCGGGTGCCTGTACCTGTGCCTCCCCCTGTACCTGTCTCGGTGCTTGAACCGGTGCCTATCTCTGTACATGCCGGGGAACCTGCACCTATCTCTGTACCTGTGCCTTTACTGGCCCCTGTCTCTGCACCTGTCCCTACCTCTGTCCCTGTGCTGCTGGTACCTGCAGGGGCAATCCACCACGACCCCTCACCACCACCTGGGCTGGTCCCTCCTGTCCTCCCTCCCTCCGAGGTGCTACCCTCCTCTCCCCCACTACTCCTCTCCACCTCCGTCGGCCCCTACCTCCATCTCCTCCACCATCATCATCATCATCCCCCCCAACCTCTACCTCTAGCTGCTTTCCCGGATCTGTCAACCGTGGAAATGGATGCTCTGCCCAATACGCAGAGTACTCTGCATCCATGCCTGCATCCTCAACCTCCGGCCACATATCCCAGGGTAGGGGTATCATCTCTGTCAGCTATGTGACAACCTGATCATACGATAACAATGGCCCGAACTGTGCCTGATCCCTGACCGTACGGGCATACATACCCGAGCCTCGTGGCATCCTCTGGATCCTGCCAAACTGCCTGCCAACCCTGTCTACCAGTTGTCTCTCCAAAATGTAGGGCGTCCACCCAATCAGATATCTGCTCTTGAATGTATATGGCAGCTCCAAGGTGTCGTCCTCCCACTCCTCGCACCCCAGGTATGGCCTCCAGATGACTGTGTCAATATCATCTATAACACACCTCCAGTGCTCCAGCCGGCCAATCCGAGGCTGTGACGTAATCATATCATAGAGGTGTACAAAGCTCCGTCCATGCCCTCTACCTCTGAAGTGAATCGGCCGTGTGATAGGAAGGTGCTCATATGCCCACACCTGTAGGAGTGTCACTCCACAGCCCAGTCCCACTGATCCGTGATAAACGAACTGATGTAGCTCATAGTATAAATGTGCCAAGACACATGGCCCCCATGCATATTTGGTGTGCTCAGTCACCAGTATCTCTAGTGCTCCTCCCCAACCCAGTGCCAACCCCCATGTAGCTCTGTCAGGACACAAGAACCCACTGATGGCTCCTCCGATCACAGCTGGTAAAGCTAGTCCTGTCGCGGTCATGGTATCCCATGCCACGTGTCCGACCCTCATCTCTAGCCCGGGATCCTGGAATACCCGTCTCAGCGCCTCTCTGTCTCCATCTCGATCATATGGAATCAGCTCTCCATCGATCGGTATGTGCAAAATCCTATAGACATCCTCAAGGGTCACTGTCATCTCCCCCATCGGTAAGTGAAACGTGCAAGTCTCGAAGTGCCATCTCTCCGCCAGCGCAGTCAGCAAACCCATGTTTGCCCGAAACTCAGGCACATACAGTACATGTCTGAGGCCCATCTCCTCAATAGCTTCTCTCTCCTCAAATGACAACTCTGCTCGCAGTCTCTGTGTAGACGGGAATCTCTCCCGTGACTCCAACATAGGTAGATACTCCTGCAGTCAAACAATCAATCATGTCAGTTATCGTGGCATTCACTGTTTATCACACAATGCTACTTGCTATCTAAATGCATATGGTTATCTATCCTAGTGACACTCACTGTTCATCACAAAGTGTTGCTATCTATCCTAGTAGTGCTCCCTGTTCATCACAAAGTACTACGTGTATGACATTCCCTGTTCATCACAAAGTGTTACTCACATTCGCACTCCCTGTTCATCACAAAGTGCTGCCTATCCTGGTACTCCCTGTTCATCACAAAGTGCCTTGATCTATCCTAGTCTTCCTAGAGGACCTGTTTGAGTGTATCCTCTCAGCAGCTTATCCAATCGACAGTGTATGTTCATCATAGAACTGCCGATTTGACCTAGAAGACTAAAACCATGCATTTTGACACATAAACGCGCTTTAAACTCATAAATGCGCTTCTAGACTGCACAAACGCGCTTCTGCGACACAGATGCGCTTTTTGAACACAAATGTTCTTACATTATGCACAAACGTGCCTATGGAACCTAAACGCGACTTCATGACACAAACGCCTCTACAATACCTAAACGCGCCCGCAATCAATGCAAATGCGGTCCCAGGCATAGACGCGCCTAGAACCGACACAGACGCGCCTGTTGGACACAGACGCGCCTGGCACTGACACAGACGCGGTTGCGCGTTTTTGCATTTTTCTGTACCCTATTCCTAAGCGCATTTATTGCTACCTGCTGAGCATTAATGACAAAAATTGAAATGCGTGAAAGTACGAGGAGGTTTCATGGTACTTACTGGCTCTCCTGCCTCTGCTGGCCTCTGAAATCGGTGAATGCGGTCGAATCTGTGAACGAAGGCCATCGCTGCTGACTGCTGCTGCTCTTTTCTCGCTCTACGCTGTGATCTTGTAAGGGTGTGGATGACAATGAGGATGTCTTTTGCCCGTGGTCTATTTTATAGACTACTCCTAGCCCTCGCCTTCATTTTCCGAGTCAATCTTCATTATCCCGTGACTTTGTCACTTTATCTGGTCAGTCCATTCTAGCCTTTCTTTCTTATCGAGAGATTGTCTGTGATCTTTTCAGACATTTTCATCCAATCTCATGAGGGGGCATATCATTCCCATTCTGGGGCAACTCTGTATCAGTTCATCTTATCTTCTTTGAAACAACGCGACAAGCCGCATTGTCTCAAAGAGGGGCAAAATGTAGACACCTAAAATTGTCCAGTCTAATTAAATAAATATTTTATTTATTTTATTATTTAAGCCTAATTCTTCTATTAATTAAATAAATCCTTATTTATTTAATTAATTCATTTATCCTCTTCTAGCCTTATTTCTCATTTAAATAAATACATTTATTTATTTAAATTATCCTTTTCCTAAATTAAATAAATATCTTATTTATTTAATTATCCTACTTCTTCTATTTATTAAATAAATCTTTATTTATTTAATTAATTCATTAGCTTTTTCTACACATGACACATGTCATTCATCTCTTAATTCCTACACTACCTACCTCTTTCATTATTTTGGTATTTCTTTTACCTACCCTCTAATCCTAGCCGACCTCTCTTTTTACACCTCTCAATCTTAACCCTCCATTTCATATTGTGTCTTCTATTTAAGAAGATGCTTTCTTCATTGTCAAACCCTAATGATCCTAATCATTCTATGCATTCTAATCAATTATCCTAATCACTTAGCCTAATCGACAATTTGGAGGACTCGACTACACTACGATCCTACTTGCAACCACATTCCATTCTTTGTTGAGCTCTTGTGCATATAAAAATCTGAGAGCAAATATATATCAAGCAAGATCAGTGGAGATAGGAAGAATGGAGATCCAAACCCTATTGGACATGTGATGGTATAATCTTTGTGATTTTGTTTTATTTTGCATTGTCTTAGGTAATCTTCATATGTTATGGTGGATCTTTGTTGATTGTTAGGCTAGGGTTTTGTGGTTGAATTCATTTAGCCTTTCAATATTGTTATTATTGCTATCCATTTTCACCATAAACAACAGTGATATTTCTCCTTTGGTTCCATGCAGGTCTTTGACTTCCATATGCTCTATATTCATTTCTATGTTGAGCATGGCTTCTATATCGGCTTCCATATGACTGCAAGTCGTTCTTCCTACATTCAAACTCTTTATGGCCAATTCCATTGTAGTTATAACAAACACTATTTGCATAACTGGGAGAGGAATTATGCATGTATCTACTCCTTGATAAATTTTTCTGATATGCATGATATCTATGAGATCCTAGATTGTTCCTTCTAGATCCCTTTCTACATTCTTCTGCCCTATGGCCATGACCATTACATGCAAAGTAATAACTGAAGAAGGAAGGTTTATAACTTACAAACTTTTTCTACCATGCATGGGGAGATCTTATTGGTTTGGCTTCTCCATTTCTCCTTCTCCAAGGATGGATCCTGGGTTGTTCATGCTGAGCAGTTATTCTATTTGAACCTTTCATCTTCCATACTTGTCTTATCTTATGGGCAATAGAATTCTTTTGTCCTCTTCCGGTAGGAGGTCTTCTTTGTTGTCTTCTCATGTTCTTTCTTCTGGTGAAGCTGTCTTCTCCCATCTTCCCTTTTCCTTTGGGATCTACATTGTTCCTCCTTCTTGCAACATCGGTCTTCATCATTGTCTACATGTCTTCACTAGTTGTGGTTAGATCAATCTTCTTTTGGGGAGTATTCCAGACAATGAAGGTATGTCCCTTGTTCTCTCCATTTGAGGATACAAACATAATGTCATTATGGGGGACATTCTTGCTAGTAGAACATTCATCGACACCACTTCCTAATCCATTGGAGTTCTTGGCATGCTTTTGCTTCTTCAACCTCTTGTCCAAGGCATCACTACTACCATCAAACTTGATTCTTACCTTGAGCTCATCCTAACATTTCTCAAGGTCATTTCGAAGAACCTCCATTTCTCCTACCAGCTGATGATATTCTTTTTCCTTGACTTCTAGCTCAGATGCTAGATCATTACATCGGAACACCTTGGTGTCATCTTGTTGAGTCTTTAATTCTAAGACACATTTCTCAGATTCTTCAAGGCATCTGATCAACCGGTTTTGCTCCACAATTGCAACATTCTTGAATAACTTGTATTCATTTCTCACTCTATTTATCTCCTCAAGTGCAGTTACAAGTTCTCCTTCGAGATCAACTTCCACTTCTTCTTCTTCTTCACCTTCACTATCACTGCCAAACACATCTTGCCGGTGGGGATGATCTACATGATCATTCTCAGATGTGTGTATGTCATCTTATGATTCTTGAGCCATAAAAAGGTGGGTTCCTTCATCATTATTGTGGCTACTAAAAGATCTGCCTTCATCACTCACATATGTATCTTTTTCATAGCTCTTCTTGCTTCCACAATATGATTTAGCAGTAGTTGGCTCATTACCATGGAGATTCTTCAATCTATCCCACAAAATCTTTGCTAATCTGCACTTTTCCACCTCAGAAGAAACATCACCGGAGAGACCACTGAATATAGCTTTCATGGCTCTCTTCATTGCACCTAGATCTTGTTTTTGCTTCAAAGATGGTGGGAGGATTGATATGACTACTGAGACCATTAATAGATGGCATCTAGACTTCATAACCTAATGAGGAAAGGTAGACTTCCATTCTAAAACTCCAAATGGAATAGTTTAACCCATCAAATACTAGAGTTGGGATTGACACTAAACAGACCATTGTGTTCTTAAGCTAGAATCTACCCAAGCTGGAGAAAGCTTATCAACCGTGAACCTAGGCTCTGATACCAATTGTTAGACACAGTTTTCCACTGAGAGGGGGATGAATCAGTGGTTTACAAACTTTTTTGTTTATTTATCCTATGTGTGTATACCGATTATCAGATCTAATGGAAAGAAGACTTACCAGTTAGATGGTAGACTATTAGAAATGCAATCACACATGAAAGGGACATCACATAACATCATCATATACGAGGAAAACCCAAGATGGGAAAAACTTCAGTGAGAAATGTTGTTAGAGTCTACTGCTCCAATCCAGCCTCATAATGAAACTTTGATTACAATGTTTAGGGCACCAACCTAAGGAGCACCAACCCCTGATTTAGGGAAGTAGAAGTAGATTCTTGTTTTAATGACTAGTTGATAATGGTGACTTAACTGCACAAAGACTTTCGTCACTTCCCCAGGATGGTTGAAAATAGAAGTGATTTTTAGTGAATTGAAGATAGTTTTGGTCAATATAGAAGTGGTTCTTTCTGCAATAACACCAAACTTGTGCAATGATGACACGACAAATGTAACATTAGAGAGTAAGTGACCAGGAATTTTATGTGGGTGAGAGGAGAATATGTTCAAACATAAGTGAAACCCTAAACAACTTCGAAGAGAGTTAAGTAATAAAACAAAGATTAAGTTAAATTCAAATTTTCTTATTAGAGTTGTCAATATGGAAGCAACTATTTAAAATGTATTAGGAAACATATGCAAAACAAAGCTTCTTATTTTAAACTATTTAAACATTATCAGTGAACACTATAAACTCTTTAGGCAATAAATAGTGCCTCCACTTCTTTAATGATTGAACCAAAGCATACATCTCCAATTCATAGGATGAGTATCTCCTCTTGGCATCATTTAGCTTTTCACTAAAAAAGGAAATTGGCCTTCCTTCCTGATTGAGCACTGCCCCAATAGCCATGTTGCTTGCATCACATTCCACCTGAAATATCTTGTTGAAGTCTGGTAAGGCAAGGACTGGCTGTTCTGCAAATTTCTTCTTCAAGGTTTCAAATGAGTCATCTGCCTCCTTGGTCCAGCTAAACCTACACTTTTGTCCTCCTTTTATGGTGTCAAGCATTCGTGCACAAACATGACTAAATCCCCTTATAAACTTCCTATAAAAAGTTGCTAGACCATAATCAATTACAAAAGTAATACCCTTGTTACAATGATGTCAATGTTAGGCAAAGGAAAGTCATCCTTTGGACATGCGTTATTAAGATCTCTGAAGTCTATGCATATTCTGATGCTTTTATCTGGTTTTGAAACAGGAACAATGTTGGATACCCCTGCTCCAGCTCAGTGATCTTCACTAAACATAATCAATTACAAAAGTAATACCCTTGTTACAAATGAACTTTGTAACTCTTCTGCAAATATCTCTACCGGATCCTCTATCCAATTCACTGTCGGTTCTCTGCTTACCTCTCAGCTGCAACACAATCTCCTGCTTTAACCTTACTGGTTCAACCTCTTCTTTGCCTTTGTTGGTTCTTCTCTCTTCCAGTTTTTCTCTCTACTGGTTCTCTCTTTTCTCTGCTACATTTCTGCTCTTCAACACTAATCTTGATAACTTAGTCAGATGTCAACTTGCCTTCTCTGCAATCTTCTACAACTCTTCTTTGCTGGTATGGTCACCACTGATTTGCTCCTCTATCAAACTAAATTGCTGACTACCGGTAGCCTCACTGATGTTGGTTGAACCCTTCAACCTGATTCTCTCTTTATCACACTTAGTCTCTTCTTAGATTGTCTTTTTGTTGAGCATGTTGGCATTTTACATATAGATTGCATTAATGATATGTTGACATTGATGTCAATTGAACAGGTAATGGTATTCATGTTATTGTTGATACTATTGTTTATGATATTGGCTAGTAATTGGTAAGAAGAGCTTTGTGGAAGATGTTGTAAACCAGTGTGTTAAGTTTGTGAGTTGAACCGGTAAATCGGTGTAAAGGGTTAAAATTTTCTATGCAATGTAATCGGTAAACCCTATCAATTGTTAAACCCTAACTGATCAAGTTTGTTGGTTTATTATCTGATGAGCGGTAATGATGGAGACACATGTGATCATTGTATGAGGCTAAGTTCAATTTTTTTTGTTGAGTTTGTTTACTCTCTAGGGAAGGAGCAAAGTGGATTGCATCTAATGCACAACGCGTGCTGAGTTACAAAGTCCGACGAAGTGGTGATCATGGAGCGGTTGGAATTTTCTTGAAGAATGTGAGGAGATTGTCATGATTTATAATGGTCAAGATTGTATCGACTTTTTTATAATCTCGATGATGAGAATTAGGTTTTTGTTGTGTTACCGACCTAATTGATTTGTATTTAAGGTCGATGAAGTTGTTTGTAAAGATTATTGGCAAGATTGGCAAAAACCTATTGAGTGTGTTGTTGCCTAACTAGTGAATGGATCTACACTTTGAGTGAAGGCAGATTGAAGCTTAAAAGGATCTGATCAAGCAAATGTAGTGCTATTTAGACAAATCAAGAAAACCTGTTAACCGGGTAAGCTCTAATAAGCTTGGTTACTCATTAAATCCTCTAACAAGGTGGTCCATTAACTTGGATTCTTAAATCCTCCAGCGAGGTTACTCCTAACAGGGTATTGTGCTTTTCTTCAAGGCATATTTGTAAATCCCTTAATCGGGTGATTCCTAACCAGAATTAGTTCTTAACATGACTTATTGTAAAGCTTTAATAGGCTTGGATCCTAATAGGGTGAACTTCAGAAGAGTTCAGATAGCTATCCTTGTGAGTCTCATCTCACCGTGGTTTTTACCTATTTGGGTTTTCCACATAAACATTTGTGTCAAGTGGTGAATTTTTTTGTGGTTATGATCTTATTTGTTGATTTGATTAACTTCTGATAAGGCATGATAACTGGAAGCATTGAGAGATGAATATGTTGAGTTATGATTAAGAATTGTTGATGTTTACAAGATTGAAGTTGTTTACTATTAAGTTGTCATAACAGTCAAACCAGTTGATGTCTTGTATTCTTATGAATATTGATCTTGACTAAGATATGTTTACTTTGTGTGATTGAATTTGGGTTTGGGAACTTTGTATCTGTTTTTCAATATACTGATTCAACTCCCCCTCTCAATATTCTATAGGATACTTATTCTTTCATCATACCATCAATTGGTATCAGACCGTCTCAGGTCCTCTTTATTCTAAAAGCCTAACAACTCGAGGAAAATATCTTGTAGATCATGATGAAGAAATAAGGTTCGAAGTTCAACAAAGATAACTATAGAATATGGAGTGACAAAGTGAAGATTTACATTAAGAGTCTTGGTAGTCAGTATTGGGATCATATAGGAACTAAGTATATTACACCTACTGGAGTCCTGATTGATGATCATAAGAAAGAACAACAAGAAAATCACCAAGCATTAGAGGCTATTATCAGTTCCCTGTCTAATGTTGAATATGTAGATGTTCATGTTCTTGAAACTGCACGTGAAGTGTGGCAAAAACTTGAAGAGATTTATAGCAGTGATGAAGATGTTAAGATTGCCTAAGAGGAAAGTTTGATGACATGAGAATGTCTGAAGGTGAGAATATCTAGCAGTATGGTCAAAGGATTAAAGAGATAGTTGGTGAAATAAAGAGTGCTTGAGGGAAAGTGGAAGATGCCATAGTAATCAATAAGATACTGAGAACCCTGCTACCGGTCTATGCTATCCTAGTTGCATCTATTTAGGAGTTGAAATCCATTGACAAGACAAAGGTAACTCTTGACTCTATTGTTGGCAAACTTACTGCTTTTGAACTAAATGGCTATGATGGTAGTGTACAAAAATCAGAATCTGCATTTAGAGCTTTTGTCTCTAACCCATCTGTGAGAAGAAGTAGAGATACCAGCCATGGTTATGAATCTAGATCCAACAGAGATGCTGATGATGAAGACAACTTAGTGGAACTTGAAGCATTGCTGGCAAAATGACTACCTAGAGGCACTGGTATATATAGAGATAAGCTACCTTTAAAATATTTTGCATGCAACAAGATTGGTCATATAGCAGCTAATTTCCCTAATGGTGAAAATGAATACAAGAAAGACAAATTTAAGAAGTATAAGGGTAAAGGCAAGAGAGATTGTCTTGTAGCTATTGATAGTGGTATTACTGATGAAGAATCTGATGATGATGCTAGTGAAGATATTGTGTTTGTAGCTATTAAGGAAGAAATATTAGATAAGAAGGTACTAGTATCCAGGATGGATAACTTTGATGATTGGATCATTGATAGTGGTTGTTCACATCACATGACTGGTGATCGGAGAAAATTTATTTCCCTGAAGGAATTTGATGGCGGTGTTGTCAGATTTGGCAATGACTCACCCTGTATGGTTAAAGGTAAGGGAGTTATTTCTCTTAATGGGAAGAGTAATGCTGACGATGTCTATTGGGTTGAAGGCCTAAACCACAATCTTTTGAGTGTGGCATAACTTAACGACATAGTATACCCACTGAATTTTAGAAATGGTATGTGCAAAATCTTTGACAACAAAGGTGAATTGATTGCAACCGGGAAATAGACTAGAGGTAATCTATTTCATCTTAATCCTAAAGTTAGCAACTATTTGATATCAAAAATAGATGATAGCTGGCTTTGGCATAGGAGATTTTGTCATATAAATTTTGACAATATTGTTAAAGTAAGCAAGTATAAGACAAACTGGTTAATGCTCTTTGTAAAGAATGTCAGTTAGGAAAGATGACTTCTTCAACTTTCAAGAGCAAGTCCTTCTCAGCAGAGAACTTGTTAGATTTGGTTCATACAGATCTATGTGGATCAATAAGAACAAGAAGCATTCAAGGTGACAGATATTTCACGATCTTCACTGATGATTGTTCAAGGATGATGTGGGTTACATTATTGAAGGATAAGAATGAAGCTTTTGACAAATTCAAGGCATTTAGGGCCTTAGCTGAGAAAGAGAGTGGCAAAAAGATAAAATGTCTGAGAACAGATCAAGGCGGTGAATTTACTTCTGAAGAATTCACTAAGTACTATGATGAGAATGGTATCAAGCGGCAACTTTCTGCACCAAGGACACGACAATAGAATGGTATAGTAGAGAGAAACAACCAGTCAGTGGTTGAAGCTGCTAAGACTATGCTGATACAAGGAGGTGTAGCAAAAACATTTTGGAAAGAAGATGTAAGTATAGCTATCTACACAATGAACCAAGTTCTGGTGAAAAGAGGTAAGGACAAGACCCCTTATGAATATTGGTATGGGAGATCACCTGATGTTAGCTATTTTAAGATATTTGTAAGCAAATGTTTTATTAAAAGAGGTGATTACATAAGCAAGTTTGAAGCTAAGAGTGATGAAGGCATATTTCTTGTCTATTTCACCAAGAGTAAGGCCTATAAATGCTCAACAACCGGACATAGAAAATTGTTGAGAGTGTTGATGTTCGTGTAGATGAATATCCTGAAGTCTTTGATGGAACTAGTTCTGAGAAGAAGGATGAAGATCCTTGTATTTTTCTTTTGGAACTTGAAATTGTTAAATCAGAAACCGGTAAGGCAAATCCTGATGTACTTGTTTAACCAAAACAAATAAATTTAGAAGAAGATGATAATGAAGAAACTAAACCTGAAGAGAATGATCATGTTATTCCTAGGTATGTGAGACTAGAACACAGTCTTGAATAGATTATTGGGGATAAGGATGCTGGAGTACTAACTAGAAGGAGAATAATAGAGAACTCTTGCATGATCTCCACCTTTGAACCTAGAAGTGCTAAGGAGGCATTTGGTGATGATCATTGGGTTAAAGCTATGGAGGAGGAGTTGGATCAAATTGAGAAGAACAACACTTGGACCCTGGTACCTTGACCGGTAAACAAGAATGTTATAGGTAGGTGTTCAAAAACAGGTTAAATGAAGATGGTGTTGTAGTTCACAACAAGGCAAGATTGGTATGCAAAGGTTATGTGCAAGAAGAAGGAGAAGATTATGGAGAAACTTTTGCACCAGTAGCAAGACTAGAAGGTGTCAGAACATTACTTGCATTTGTAGCTCATAAAAAGTTCAAGGTATACCAGATAGATGTTAAGTTTGCATTCTTGAATGGGATACTGGAAGAAGAGGTTTATATAGAGCAGACTGATGGTTATGCATTGACAGATAAGGAAGACATGGTATGAAAATTGCATAAAGCTTTGTATGGATTAAAGCAGGCTTCTAGAGCATGGTATGAATGGCTTCATACTCATTTGATGAAGATAGGCTTTGCTAGAACTAGCGATGACATCAACATTTATCTCAAGTATGAAGGAGATGAAATATTGGTCAGTGAAGTATTTGTTGATGACATTATATTTGGAGGTAATGATGACACGAGTAATTGTTTTGCAGATGAAATGAAGAATGAGTTTGAGATGTCATTAGTAGGGGAAATAAATTTTTTCATAAGCTTGCAGATATAACAAATGAAGAATGGTATTTTCATTACTCAATCCAAGTATGTGAAAGAGGTTTTTAAGACTTTCAGTATGAGTGACTGTAAACCAGTTGGAACCGTAATGGTTACAGGTTGTAAGTTGTCCAAGGAAGATGCATCTAAGTCTATAGATGAAAAGGAATACAAGTCAATGATTGGAAAATTACACTATGTTGTTCACAGTCGACTAGATATTGCCCATGCAGTTGGTATTGTTGCTAGATTTTAGAAGAATCCAAAGGAGGCACATCTGATGGCAACCAAAAGAATTTTTAGGTATTTGAAAGGCACTGTTGACTATGGGTTATGGTATCCATATGGTGGAAATTTTGACTTGAAGGCATACACAAATGCTGATTGTGCAGGAAATATTGATGATCGGAAGAGTACTACCGGTGGAGCATTCTTTCTAGGAGGAAGGCTAGTTTCATGGAATAGTAAAAAGTAGAGTTGTACTTCACAATCTATTGTTGAAGCTGAGTATGTAGCAACTTATATGAATTGCACACAAGCTATGTGGATGAGGCACATTTTGGAAGGTTTGAAGATGGAAATCTCAGAACCAATAAAGATTTTGTGTGATAATACAAGTGCAATAAACATTCAAAAAATATTGTTTTGCACACAAGGACTAAGCACATTGAATTGAAGTATCACTTCTCGAGGGAAAAAGTCCAAAGTAAAGATGTTATCTTGGAGCATGTTTCTACCAAGGAGCAGCTTGTAGATATCTTTACCAAACCTCTTCCTAAGACCACTTTCGAGTATCTTAGAAGTTAATTGGGGGTTGTCCCTCTTCATGAAGTTAGTTGAGCATGATGCTAATTGCTCAGTCCTTGAATTACTTATAGAATCTTACATGGATTGATGAAGAAGTGGATGTATTCTACAGGGGGAGCATCAAGTTGTAGTATGATGTTGATGCATAGTGAGCTGCTTCCTCATCAACCAAACCCGAGTATGACCTAGTAGAACAATTAGGGAAGACACCCACGCTTATCTCCATCCTTAAGCTTTTACGCATATCCTCCACACATAAAGCCATCCTTGATAAAACTTTGAGAGAAACCTTTGTCCCCACTGATCAGAACGTGGACCAGTTTCAAGCCATGGTGGGATACCTTTCCATTCCACATTCTCTTACATTCACTAAAGCTGACGGCACCTCCATAAGCCAACCACAAAATGAACCTTTACACATTGAAGCCTTCCTACACAAACATTGAATAAGACGAGTCCTTATAGACAGAGGAGTTGGTCTCAATATATGTACTTTGAACACTCTTAAGCAATTGGGATATTCTGAAAAGGTTATGAATTCTACAAAAAAATTTACCATCAAGGCATATGATGATGAAGAGCATTCATCCAAAGGCATAGTCACCTTGGCTCTCAGGGTTGGGCCAATTACAAAGGATGTGGTTTTTCAAGCCCTTGATCTAGAGCTCACATACAACATATTGCTAGGACGTCCATGGATTCATGAGATGAGCGCAATCCCATATATATATCATCGATGCATCAAGTTCATACACAATGGAGCTAAAGTGACCGTCAAAGTTGATCCAAATCCGTTCATATGTTGCAATACCCTACAAGCAAGATCAGAAATAAGAATCCCAGTCAACCATTTCCGTCATGGAGAAAGGGTTAGCCTTCCCTATTACCTCACCTGTTCTATGGATCATACTATAAAAGAAATCTAGAAGGATCCTAAAGGTGATCATGCCCTCCACCAAGGGCTTATGGTCCTCGTTTATAAAATGCTAAAGGGGAAGTGCATTGAAAAGCCTATTAAAGGCAAAAATGCAAGAGATGAGACTATAGAAAGTAAGGATAGTGGTTTTAACTTTGATTCGGAGACCGAGTGAGAGTCAGAAGAAACTAGAATAAAAGGGAGGAATAGGGCCAAGAAGAGGAGGATTATTGTGGAATCTAAAATGTCAGATTTTGAAACTGAATCCCTTGAGGAAAAATCTGTTAAAAAGAGGAAAGGGAAAGCCACTGGAAAGAAGGCTCAGAAAAAGAATACTAAAAAGGGTAGCAATTCTGATTTCAATTATGTTTTGGTTGAATTTGAGGAGGAGGCTAAAGAAAACAAGAGGGTCGATAGTCAGGACAAATAAGGGGAGGGTAACTCGATTAAGGACAATTTGGAGGCCATGAATACCACAAGTCTACATAAGGAGGAAAAAGGGGATAAAAGTGATAGTGGTGACAAAGATACTGTTAAGGCCTTCTGTGAGACCATCGCTACTATGGTGAAGGATATTAATAGTCTGAAAACTGATACACAGGCCATTGCAAGACTTATAGTTGGTGACAAGCCCTTGGCGGATCATGTTAAAGAGTTAGTGGCCATTCTACATAATGCGGAAGCTATTGAATGTATGGTTGGAAAAATCATAGCAATGGAAAAAAAGGTCAATGAGATGGGAGATAGAAAGGAAATGGAAAACAAAATGAAAGATTTTGGCAGCAAAATTGATAGGCTGGAGCTCAACGTCAAGAAGATTACTAATCAAAATTTCCAAATCCTCAAATCTTCGGTGGACAACATGAACATCCTTATCAATAGGTTCGAGAATAATGCAGAGAAGGATGGTGATAAAGAGTAGTTGAACAAGAAGGGTCATGAAAGGAGGACCAAAGCTAACACAAAGAATAAGGGCGACATCAAAGATCATGAGTTGGAGGATCTGAAGACCTCAGTGAACAACATGAAACAAATGGTTGTTCATGCTGAGGAAATTATGAATAGTATTTAGCTTCAGTTGTTGTCCTTGGTTCTGTCTCTTTGCTATCTTTGTGCTTTCCTTTTGCTGTCTGTTTCAAGTTTTTAATGTAATGTTGTGTTAAGTTGATCCCTTTCGGTGGGTTCATTTTGTCTTTTTGAAGTGATCGGGCACTTTTTTAGCAGTTCTGTTTTCCTAGCTTGTAAAAGGTTCGGGTACCTTTCAAATACCTGCTTTTACTTAATCAAAATAATCCCAGTCAATCAAGAAGTTGTTCCATCCTCGACATATGTGGATCCAGAATCCTTGAAACCTTCGACATATCTTTCATGTTGATCAACTCCCACTATCTCCTAAGGTATTCAATCAAAAGGAACAATCTATAAGCAATTTGCAATGTCAAGGAATTGGGTGTGAACCACCTAGTATTGTGGTTACTAAGACTGAATGCAAATCTCCTCTAGTGGTGCAAGAAGCTCTTGATATCAATGGTCCTAAGAGTGGTTCCAACAAAGAATCTATTGAGCATATCACCATACCTCTTGAGAACTCACATAGCTTTACCATTTCATCCATTCATTCCATTTCCACTCCTCTCCTGGACTTGGATCAACAAGAATTAGAAAAGCCCTTACTCATTGGGGATCAAAATCAAGCTTTGAAAATAAAAATATAAAATTCAAAAATAAAGAGAAGTCCTTTAGTTGAAATCAAAATCAAAAGCTATCGGACTCTGCAAAAATCAAAGTCAAGGATAAAAATCATATGAAGAAAAAAGAACAAGAGTTGATCTCCCGTAATATCAAAATAACTGGGGGAAAAAGCTCTACAATTTCAAGCCAAAAAGAATACTTGTTAATCCTAAGTCTCCATCGTGTCATGATACTTTCACTTCTTTTCATGATCATAAGCCTTCATCACTCACCCACTTGTTCTGCACATCCTTCCCCTTCTGATGATACGTCATGGACCTTTAATGGATCTTACTCAAAGGACTTTGTTGTCAAGGATGCCCAAACTTCTTTAGGTAGCACGCATATGGTTCTATGTAGTTCACACACTAGTAATTCTATCTCAGTTCCTTTAACAAGGAAGACACTCACTCGAGCTACACATCATTCAGTCAAGGAACAATGCAACTACAATCATAAGGTAAAGCCTCATACATTTGAGGTAGGTGACTTAGTTCTTGAAGAAAATCCTAAAAATCAGAAAGACATAGAGAAGAAGGGCAAGTTCGAACCAAATTGGCTTGGTCCTTACATCATTACAACAGTCTATGGATCCGATGCATATCAGCTCTCAACCCTAGAGGGTAAACCTTTGGAGGATCCTATCAACAGCATACACCTTCGTAGGTTTTACACATAGCTCTTAAGAATATCCTAATTAAAAAATACAAAAAAATAAAAAATATCAGAAATACAAAAAAATATAAAAAATACAAAAAAAAATAAAAATTCAAAATACAAAAAAAATAAAAAATTCAAAAATACAAAAAAAATCATAAAAATAAAAAATTGTTACTTGGTGAAAACTTGGCAAATAGGCGCCTTGTGACACAAAAAAAAATATTGAAAAAATAAAAAAAAATAAAAGAAAAATAAATTCGTCCAACGATGAAAACCACTTTGGTGGCGCCTTGGGCAAGTACCATGGTGAAAACCGGGCCACCGACGCCATGTGTAGAGACATTGCTCTTCCCTCCTTCAAGATTCAATATCATCCTTCACTTTTCACACACTCACAACCTATCGATCCATAATAAACTTACCCATTCCCATCATGGCTTGTTATTGATCTACCTAAGATTGATTAGCCATTCATAATAATCCCTCCTTTTCGCCCATTTCCATCCATAGTAAATCAACTCTTATCTGTGGCTAAGGCAAATCCTAGTCTAGTGATGGGTGTGGAACTAAGAGCATCACATGTTCCGAGGAGTATAGTTTCTTCCAATTTTATTTAGTCTATCCGTGCACAATCCACAATAAAGCAACATTTGCATCGCCAATCCGCAATAAAATTCTGTCTTATTCGTAATAAAATATCAGTTTCATGGATTCAGTCAGTTTTAGATGAGACACAAGCATCAATGAGCTTCAACAAGTCAAATCTTTCAACAGACTCAGACAACATTTTGGTTCAGTGCTATCTATCCTTTTGTGAACGAAAACATTGTGACCACAATCAAATAGACTTATACAAGTGACAATAAACACTAAACTTGAGGACTACAGTGGATTTTGGTGTCGAGTCTTGGTTTTGTTTTGATTTTATCTTTTTGGTGACATGTCTTTTAGCTTTTCTGGGATGTCTTTGACTAGAGATTATATCTCCAGGATGTCTTTGACTAGAAAGGCGAGGATGAGGTATCTTCACCTATTTTTCTTTATTATTTGTGGATTGTCTCTTAGTAATGCTATGACTTGTCCAAGGATATGAGCGCATTGTGAGTCTAGTGTGAACTAGGGAATTCCTTGTTTGCAATTATCTGATCTCCATGCAAATGGGTACAATGACTTTCTGGGTTGAACATATATCTAGAACGTCATAGCCTATTTGCCATAATAAAGCTCAATGATGATAATAGCACAAGAATCTCTTTCACTCCCATATCTTCTATCTTCCATCCCCCTTTCTTGATTGCCCTCCATCGTCCTTCCCGAGTTTGTGTAGCCTGCTATCACATGATTGAGTATAATGACACGCCAAAAATATTTGCATTTCATATAGATATCACAATTGCACCATATCCTGCACACAACACATGTTAGCACATTTTACATTCTCATCATGTAAATAGTTATTTGCATTATCATATTCATTTGCATTTCATACATTCACATTCACATTTGCATAACATATTAAAAACATAAAAGAACAAAAATATTGCATTTTATCATGTACATATTTGCATCACATGGAAACATACATCATAAGACATATAGAAGCATCACATAGGTACACATCCATATAGCTTCCGCAAGGATTAATCATCTTATATATACATATCAATATCATAAGTGTCATGATATAATGATGTCAAAATGCATATGGTTGCATAATCACCCGAAGGTGTCTATATCATCATACAAAAATGGTACAACACTGATACATAGGGAGCCCTCTAAGGCTATGATGAACTCCCTCCCTTGGAGCCTAGTGGCCTCGATGGAGTCTGAGCCCTGGAAGGACCTGCCCCAAGATCATCTATCCTGCCCCCTCTATCTGGTGGTGGTGGAGGACCCATGACCCCACTACTAGATGCCTGTCGCCTCTCTCTCCCTCCAGTGGTCGTTGTAGTCCGCGATGATCTCTGGAAGATCTTAGCCCGCTGATCTGGTGGCACCACTCCATAGTATAGGTCTCTCCAATAGGCTATCTCCTCCCCTACCCATAGAACATAGGCGTATCTAACCCCTGTGTCCTTTGTTGCTTGTCTCCTCGCCCTTAGTGTTGTCTCAGCCTCTGTATAGCACTAAATAGCTTGATCCCTCTCCTGCTCGGTGTCCCTTAGTTGTCTCCTAAGTCTAGCTATATCCCTCTCTAGATCCTGGATCTCATCTGCTTGTCCCTAATAGATCTCCCTCAAGGATAGTAGCTCATCCTCCTTCTCTCTCCCCTCACCCTATCCCTGTGGCTGCTCCTATCCCTGTCCCCATCCCTGTACCTGTCTGGGAACCTGTACCTATCTGGGAACCTGTGCTGCTAGCACCTATAACAGAAATCCATCTCTACCCCTCACTACATGCATCTATCTCTCCTCTCCACCCTCTCTCCTCTGAGCTACCCTCCTCTCTGCTACTGCCCCTCACCTCCACCATCTTTCTTTGCCTCTACCATCTCCACTATCATCTCCATCACCTCCACCCTCTCCCTCTATCAGCTCCCCTAGATCTGTTAGCCATGGAAATGGATGCTCTCCACAATATGTAGTGTACTCTGCACCCATCCCTACATCCTCTACATCTGCCAATATGTCCCAAGGCATGGGAACCATCTCCTGCATCTGTGTCACAACCTGATCATAAGACAATAATGGCCCTAAATGCACCCGATCTCTCACGGTCCGTGCATACATCCCTGAACCCCGTGGCATCCATTGTATCCTACCGAACTACCTGCATACTCAGTCAATCAACTACCTCTCTATAATATATGGTGTCCTCCCTATCGGATACCTACTCCAGAATACATACGATAGCTCCACTACATCATCCTCCCACTCCTCACAGTCTAAGTAAGGCCTCCATACCACACTATCTACCTCATCGATCACCTGATGCTAATACTCTAGCCTCCCAATCTGTGGCTGAGAAGTAATCATATCATACAGATGTACATAACTGCGACCATGTCCTCTGCCTCTAAAGTGTATCGAATGCATAACTGACAGATGCTCATATGCCCATACCTGCAACAAGGTCACTCCACATCCCAATCCCGCTGATCTGTGATATACAAACTAATGTAGCTCATAATACAAGTGTGCCAACAGACATGGTCCCCATGCAAACCTGGTGTGCTCAGTCAGCAATGTCGCTAGTGTTCTCCCCCATCCCACAGCCAACTCTCGTGTCACCCTGTCTGGACAGAGGAACCCATTGATCACTCCTGCCAACACCACCGGTAGAACCAATCCTATTTGTGTCATAGTATCCCAAGCCACATGTCCTACCCTCATCTCTAGTCCTAGATCCTGAAACACTCGTCTCAGTGCATCCCTGTCTCCCTCTCAATCCTAAGGAACTAACTCCCCAATGATTGGTATCCTCAGTATCCTATATATATCCTCTAAGGTGATTGTCATCTCACCCATCGACAAATGAAATGTACATGTCTCTGAGTGCTATCTCTCAGCTAATGCAGTCAGCAATCCCATGTTCGCTCAAAACTCATACACATAAATAATATATTGCAAGCCCATAGCCTCCACTACTGCTCTATCCTCAAATGTCAACTCTACTCGCAAACTCTGAGTCAAAGGGAATCTCTCCCGTGACTCCAACATAGGTAGGTCCTCTTGCAGTCAAGCAAATCAACCATGTCAATCCTAGTAGTACTCCTTATTCATCACAAAGTGCTACTTTTTATCCTGGTGCTTATATCTATCATATGGCACTCTATCCTAGTAGTACTCTTTGTTCATCATGAAGTGCTGCTTTTATTTTATCTCCTAGGGCACCTACTTGAGTGCATCCTCTTGAGTAGCTTATCGAATTGACAACGTATGTTCTATCACAGAATTGTCAATTTCAGCCTAATCCAATTGGCAACATATGTTCTATCACAGAATTGTCAATTCCTAGTGGTACTCCCTGTTCATCACAAAGTGCCTCGCTATATCCTATCCTAGGGTCTCTGCTTGAGTGTATCCTCTTGAGTAGTTTCCTGATTGGCAACATATGTTCTATCACAGAATTGTCAATCCTAGCCCTATCCGCTATCTTAGTCTTCCTTAGAGGACCTATTTGAGTGTATCCTCTCAGCAGCTTATCCAATCGACAAGGTATGTTTATCAAAGAACTATCCATTCGACCTTGAAGACATCAACACACATTCATGACACAAACGTGCTTGCATACTTCACAAATGTGTTTGCCCTGCATAGACACACCTAGATCACACAGACGTGCCTCTGTTGGGCACAGACACGCCTGTCCTGCACAAACGTGCCTGCACTTCACAAACACGCTCGCATATGAGACAAATGCTATTACAATCACAGACGCGGTTATACTTGACACAAATGCACCCAACCTACCCAGACGCGCCTTACATTTTTTCCCCCTGCTTGACATTTTTTTTGACACTCCTAAAGAGCATTTATTACCCTACTTGACATGAATTTATGACAACAATTAATGCAACAAAAGTATATGGAGGTTTTGTGGTACTTACCGACTCTCCTGCATCTGTTGGCCTATGATATTGGCAAATGCGATCAAATCTATGCACCAATGACATCGTTGTTGACTGTTGACTTCTCTCTGCTCTCTTTGCACTCTGATCTCTTAGATGTGTGGATGACAATGAGGATGTTTGCCCTCGTAGTCTATCTTATATACTACCCTAGCCATAGTCTCCCAAGTCAGTCTTCTTTATCCTATGACTCTGTCACTCTATCCTATCTTGTCAATCCTTTCTAGCCTTTCTTTCTTATCGAGAGATTGTTTGCAATATTTTTAGACATTTTCATCCAATCTCTCGAGGGGGCATATAATTCCTATCTTGGGGCAACTTTGTATCAGTTTATCTTATCTTCTTTGAAACAACGCTACAAGCTGCATTGTTTCAAAGAGGGGCAAAATGTAGACACCTAATAGTAACCTATCTAATTAAATAAATACTTTTATTTATTTAATTATTTTAGCCTAATTCTTTTATTAATTAAATAAATATTTATTTATTTAATTAATTCATTTATCATCTTCTAGCCTTATTTCTCATTTAAATAAATACTTTTATTTATTTAAATTATCCTTCTTCTAAATTAAATAAATACTTTTATTTAATTAATTGATCCCATTTCCTCTATTAATTAAATAAATCTTTATTTATTTAATTAATTCATTAGCCTTTTCTACTCATGACACATGTCATTCATCTCTTAATTCCTACACTACCTACCAGCTCATTATTTTCTTATTTTCTCTACCTACCCTCTAATCCTAGCCGACCATTTATCTTTTACACCTCTCAATCTTATCCCTCCATTTCTTATAGTGTCTTCTATATAAGAGGATACTCTCTCTCATTATCAACCCTATTTGATTCAACTACTAACTCCTGGACTAGCATTCGAACTTTCATATGCGATCAAGCCTACTTGTAGCCATATTTCCATTCTTTGGTGAGCTCTTGTGCACAAATAAAATCTGAGAGCAAATATATCAAGCAAGATCAATGGAGATAGGAAGAATGGAGATTCAAACCCTATTGGACATGTGATGGTATAATCTTTGTGATTTGTTGATTTACATTGTCTTAGGTAATCTTCATATGTTATGGTGGATCTTTGTTGTTGTTAGGCTAGGCTTTTGTGGTTGAATTCATTTAGTCTTTCAATATTGTTGTTTCTATTTTTACCATAAACAACTTTCACTTTGGCATTGTTGTCAAAGGGGGAGAAGAATTATGTTATTGAGGAGAAGAATTATGTGTTTGATTAGGTGAACTAGCGACAGGCTGAAGATAGACAGAGCATGGTGAATACTTGGTAATGTAAACTAGGATTCCTATTCACCAATCTCAGCAGCAATCAAAGGCGTTGATATTTGTGTTGCCATCAATACCAAAGGGGGAGATTGTTGGCATTTTGCATATATATTGCATTAATGATATGTTGTCATTGATGTCAATTGAACTGGTAATGGTATTCATGTTATTACTGATATTATTGTTTTTGATATTGGCTAGTAACTAGTAAGAAGAGCTTTGTGGAAGATGTTGTAAATCGGTGTGTTAAGTTTGTGAGTTGAACCGATAAACCGGTGTAAAGGGTTAAACCTTTCTATGCAATGTAATCGGTAAACCCTATTAGTTGTTAAACCCTAACTAATCAAGTTTGTTGGTCTATTATCTGATGAGCGGTAATGATGGAGACATGTGTGATCATTGTATGAGGATACATTCAAATTGTTTTGGCGTGTTTGTTTACTGTCAAGGGAAGGAGCAAAGTGGATTGCATCTAATGCACAATGCATGATGAGTTACAAAGTCCGATGAAGCGGTGATCATGGAGCGGTTGGAGTTTTCTTGAAGAGTGTGAAGAGATTGTCATGATTTCTAATGGTCAAGATTGTATTGACTTGTTTGTAATCTCGATGATGAGAATTAGGTTTTTGTTGTGTTACCGACCTAATTGATTTATATTTAAGGTCGATGAAATTGTTTGTAAAGATTGTTGGCAAGATTGGCAGAAACCTTTTGAGTGTGTTGTTGCCTAACTAGTGAATGGATCTACACTTTGAGTGAAGGCAGATTGAAGCTTAAAAGGATCTGACCAAGCAAATGTAGTGCTATTTAGACAGATCAAGAAAACTTGTTGTTTTCTAACAATTACAGCAGAAGTGAAATTCCTTAACCAAGTAAGCTCTAACAAGCTTGGTTGCTCATTAAATCCTCTAACAAGGTGGTCCATTAGCTTGGATTCCTAAATCCTCCAGCAAGGTTACTCCTAAAAGGGTATTGTGCTTTTCATCAAGGCATATTTGTAAATCCCTTAACCGGGTGATTCCTAATCGGAATTAGTTCTTAACATGACTTATTGTAAAGCTTTAACATGCTTGGCTCCTAATAGGGAAAACTTTAGAAGAGTTCAGATAGCTATCCTCGTCAGTCTCATCTCACCGTGGCTTTTACCTATTTGGGTTTTCTGCGTATAAACATTTTGTTTCAAGTGGTGAATGTTTTTGTGGTTATGATCTTTTTTGTTGGTTTGATTAACTTCTGATAAGGCATGATAACTAGAAGCATTGAGAGATGAATATGTTGAGTTATGATTAAGAATTGTTGATGTTTACAAGATTGAAGTTGTTTACTGTTAAGTTTTCTCAATAGTCAAACCGGTTGATGCCATGTATTCTTATGAATATTGATCTTGACTGAGATATGTTTACTCTGTGTGATTGAATTTGAGTTTGGGAACTTTGTATCAGTTTTTCAATATATTGATTCACCCCCCCTCCCTCTCAGTATTCTACTAGATACTTATTCTTTCATCATACCATCAGAGCACTTGACTGATTTCACTTCTTCAGCAACAACACCCTCTCATTTAGTGGTAACCTTCATCAATTTTGGCTTGCATATTTATAAACTAGTTTTCCCCTCTAAAACCAATTCAAACTTCAGCCAGTTAGGGTTTCTTCATTGACCTCGAGGCAAACCAAATCCAATCAGATCCAATGGGATCTAATCTCCTTGATTGATGAATTGCAACTAATCAATCAAATTTGCCATTGTCATGCCTTCTAGAACATGCCTTCCTTATTTAGTATTCACTTTTAATCTATCATCTGATTTCTTGGTTGATCACCAAGAATAGTTTTGCGGTTTCCTTCACCTACCTCGATCTGCTCAAAATAATCTGTTATGGATCTCTATTGTCCATTTGACCTTGAGCTGCAAACCTTTACTACACATCTTGTGAATTACGCAGTCGACATAAATGTCAACCTGTTGCTAACTACCTTATCGACACATCACACGGACCTATGCATGGTTGCCACTTCACCTCCTCATGGCCCCTTTGTCAGCATTTACCTTTACTAGGTTAGTTATGTCGATCCAAACAAGATCACCAACCAACCACTCACTCGGGTTATCTACCGGTTCACAAACCCTGTCGGTTATACCCTAACTGGTGTACCATCACATTGCACTTGGCTTCTCTTCCAGTGGAGCACCTTTGTCAGTTGTTGAACATATCAATCCACCATATGCTCATCTTCATCAGGAAGGAGCATATCACTTAGCCTGTTTCCTCTCTTACTGGTTCTCATACTCACCGGTAGGCATCCTTGATGATACCACCTCATCAACCTTCAATTTTTTCCATTAGAGGCATCTTCATACTGGTTGCACTCTCTATCTATAGCTTCTCAACATTTCATTCTTCATCATCAACTCGTACATCATCTCAACCAGGTTTGTCAAGGTGACAAACCCATCACTTTTTTACTCTTCTTTTTCTGCCCTGGTAGCACATCATGTCATCACATGCTAATCCAATGCACATCCCTAATCTCATACACTTAAGGTAGCTTAGTATATCACCTATTCATCTGGTGTGAGCCTTAAATCACCTTCCTTCTACTCATCTCTTATCTCGGTGGACTATGATGCATTTCACGCATAATAGGAGATAAGCTCCACTTATCAGTGGGAGGGCATCCTTGTCATTTGCATCCTACAATGCACCAATGTGGCTTCTCTATTTGCACAACATATCTTCAAACAAGCACATGTGATTCGATTTGGGCATACTCACTGTCAGTCTTCTCTTCAAATGGTGACTGCATCTTTATCCAATCAAATTCCTGTTATTTGATATCCACACAACATATTGGTGACCTGTACATGCTTCTCCTCTAGTGCTGATGTGATTTAGATTACATTCTCCTTCTTCATCACAATCAACTGACCAACATCCTCATCGTGCTGTCTTATAGATATCATTTACTGGTTTTTATATCATACCAGTCTCTTGTCCATATCTTCCACACAAGTCAAACACTAACTTGTGTACCGGTGACTCCAATGGCTATTATGTTGGGTGACATTCTCTCCTTTACCGGTGACCTGCTAAGCTAGGTGACATCAAAGACATCACATCCAATATGCAGCAATGATAGCGCTTCTCATACATCTCTTATACCAGTAACCATCCTATACTGGTTGACATAAATGACAACACAATGCCAACAAGTATATTCATTGAAACTAATGTGATTATCCTTTCTCTTGTTTGTAAAATCTATGTCATGATAACTATAGTTAGAAATTGATCTTGAAGTTGTAACATCTCATGCAAGAAAATCTATTCAAAGATTGACAAATTTGTATTAGTCTGTATTGTTTACAGTGGAGTGAACATCCACGTATATGGAGATAGGAATTCAGCCATATGCTCTATCAACTATTGTTTGTATCCCTTCCAAGAGAGAGTTTATTGAAAGTCTAGAATTTTCTAGATGCAGCTCATACGATGAGCATTTACCTATAAATAAATGTAATTGAAATCTGATTTCAAAAGGATGTTTTCCTAATTGGAGACTTCAGATGTGGACTCACATGATTGAACAACTATTGAGTTCTTTAGTGGATTATAGGATGCAACACACATATAGAGAAGGCAACAGGGTGGCAGATTGGCTTGCAAATAAGGGGGTCGAAGGGGGTCGAAGGGGGTCAAAGCAGTTTTGGATAAGACAATTGACAATAGCATCGATTGGGATCAATCTTTCATGGATATTCTTTTTAGGGATGCAGAGACAGCGGTCAAGAAAGGAATTTGGTAATCAAGTGTGCATCGAGATTCCTTTCAGAGAAAGTAAGATTGATAGCATCTTGGCCTTTGTAGCAATAATGGTACCGAAGGGATTTGTTGGGATAAGATATAGGTAGCAAATTTTGTTGAAATGGGTGTCTTGTTTGTCCCATGCATTGGTGTTGTCATCTCTTGCAACTGGAAGAGAGGAATTGCTAGAGGGAGTAGTAAAATGTGTATCGACTGGAATGTACAACAATTACATTTGTTGTAAGAAGATCCTGAGAAAATTTGAGGAGGAGACTAAAGTGGATTCTTTGGCTGCGAGGTGAAATCAACCCGATCTAGACATAGATCATGGTTTCTTGGGGGAGGGGTCGGATTTGAATAAGGATTAGATATCTTTGAATTTCCTGGGAAATGTTTAGTGGTAAGAAAGGCTATTTAAGGTAGGCAAGGAAATATTTCTTGACTGTGGAGCTGAACAGAGATGGCTTTAGAATGGGTCATTATTTTGGTGTGAGTTGTGTGTGCAGGGAGGAAATGTTGGAGGAACAATGTGAAAGCCTTTTTGACATTGATGTAGAGGGACATGATGCCATTAGGGGGTTGGTGGTGGAGCTACTAAGTGGAAATAGGCATTGGTTATGTGTATGGAGTGGTGCTCACAATTCTGGTGGATAATCTTGTCTCAAAGGAAAAATGCGTTGTGCGACTTCTTGGCTTTGTCAGAGAAGTCGATGTAGACACTGTTAGTAGTGCTATTATGGAACTTGGGGAGGAATGGTCTAGTATTCTGAGGGTCAACTTTAACCCTGCAGTTTTGTTTTCAGACGAAGAAGAAGATCCTGAAGCTGAGGAAGAGGAGATTGAAAGGCTGGATGTGGAGAGAAAGAGGAAGGAAAAATTCCTGGCCAAGTCTTGGGAGGTATTCTGAATTGGGGTAATCAACTGTGACTTGGCTTCCTTTAAGAGGATGATGAATACTGAGGAAAATTGGCTGTCAGGTGCAAGTATAGAAATATTGGTAGATCTGGGTAATCAAGCCTCTGCCATCCTATATCTTATGTAATTGTATTTGAATTATGTATGGTCCATGTATATATTAGGATGTGGGGTATATATATTTCTAGTGCTGTTAAGGTTCTTCAGGTTATTTGATAGTTGTGTTGGTTCTGCTTGAGGGGATTATGGGGCTAATGGTCTATGGTATAGTCTACCATGAGTTGGTAGTTTTAGTTGTAATCTCTTTCATTATTTCACTCTTTTAGAATTATATAAGAATATTGTGAATCAAGGATTACAAACCATGAAAATCTCGATCGTGTACACGAAAAAACCCTCTCAATGTTCATACTATTTTGTGCAAGAAGTATTTGGGGTTTTTAATATGCAGAAAAGAATTTGAGAATGCATACGTACAATGCAAGCCAGGAGAAAAACAATGGTGAACTTTCTAAAACTTGAATCAAACCCAGGTAGAGACTTGGAATTGCCTAAACCTTCAAAATACAAATGTAAAAAAATGCAAAATGTAAATCAAATTTGCAGTGAAAAAATAGATAACACAATGGCAATGGCAAGAGATCATAACTTACCCAATCTCAAAAACTTTGAAAAATGCTCATCATGTGCCCGCTTCCTCCCAGTTTTTGCATCATTCTCACATATAATGAAGGTGCGTACATTACTTTTTTTAAAAACATATCCTGTTTTCATCAAAATTCCGATGAGGACTTCCAACGAACACCATTTTCATTGGAATTCTGACAAACGCGGGCAAGGTTTAAAAACAAGGGAAATTTGACACAAATTGCATTGTAAAATCCGACAAAGCAAAAGAAATCCCATAGTTCATCGAAAATCTTCCTCGGAAAATGTACCCAAATGAGTTAGTGGGATAAGGAAACAAGAGCAAATCAAAGAAACCCTTATCCCATGGGAGGAAATAAAGATACAAGTGGTCCCATGGGATAACAAAAGCAAAACAAAATCAAAGCAAAATCCTTATCCTGTGAAGTTAAAAGGGACCCGTAGAGATGTTGAGGGGTAAGAATACAGTGCATTCAATGGTCAACACAGCTAAGGAAGAATGGACCCAGGGTGCCACGTCAACCACCCACGGCCGTTGGATCTTCATAAAACCCGATCCGACGACCATGTTTTAATCACCGATTGAGTCTATTGGAGGCCTAGATGGAGAGATCTTGCGCATCCATCTTCGTACAAATCTCTCAGATCAATGATCAACATTTGAATTCATAGAGGTTGTTGACATTTGAACTTTTGTAGGAGGGTTTTTGTCGACCCGACTGTCGAGATGTTCTTCCTACTCAGGTCAATGCCTCATATCTGATCCGATTGCCCTCCAACCACCAAATTTTCTCATCATTACTTCAGATGCGACCCTACCGATCATTTTTAGATGCCTCCATGCCCTCTTTAATGCAGAACAAAGACTTTTTGTCCCTGCAAGTGTGCTCAGCCATGCTTTTTGGTAGGGATTACTTCATCGAGGGGTTTTTTTTCGCAATTCTAGAGATAGAGGACCAACTTGTAGAGCTGTTATAGTACACCATCATATCTGTCAATTTGATCTCTTCTCCTCCTCTCTGATTTTTTTGTAACCTAACATGGGTAGGGTTAGGGTTTTCTCAATGTAACCATCTGAGTTATGCCTAAATTATAAAGACAATTTTGTACATTTTTCTCAAGATCTTCTCCCTTCTTTTCTCATGCATAATTCTTATGTTTCTTTGCACTTGTAAAGTTATGCCTTGCTCTTACATGAATAGAATTTACCCATTTTCCTCCTTTCATTTCTACCAATCTATGTATTTCTTTGACCTCTTTGCCTGAGTGCATTTTACTTTATTCCCTGAGTATAGATGATTGTGTTTATTCCTTGTGGATATCATCTGTGACTGGATCGGTTATAGGCAGGAGAGATCATCATTTTAGTCTGGTTGCAAACCCCTTTCCCTCTCTTTCAATTTCCCTTTCCTCCTTCTCCCTTTTCCTTGTCAGACCATAAATTAGTTTTATCAGTGTTGGGTTGGTCCAACACTCTGCATTCAGATTGGAGAGTAATTCAGACTTCTCCGTAGATTCAACCTCACAATAGAGCAAGGTCCCACACTTGAGATGTTGATTCAATGTTTCACAAGGTTGGTGGTCAAGCCTGATCACTAGGGGTGCAAACTTTTGTGTTAACAAGTTTTTGGCACACTTGGTGGGACACAATTTCAACATTCTTGTTGAGGAGTCAATACTTTTCCTAAGCAATTCAACCTTCGGTGGCAATCAATCAGGCACTTGGTGACTCTCTTAAGGAGCAAATCAGACTCTCGATGATACTAGTTGCAACTTTATGCAAAGGAGGCACACCAGATCATCATCTAGAGGTATTTTTCAATTTATCTAGCTTCCTTATTTGAATTACAGGAGTAGAAGAGGTAGACTTTCTTTGTCATCGGTTAGGGGAACTCAAGAAAATACATCTACACCCCCTAGGTCATAGTCTACCCCTCCTATTACAAGATTAATACGGCCTAGAGGCCCTTCTATCCACATCAACAAGACCTTATTTCATATAGAAATCCTAAGAGAACATACCTTTGTCACCTTCAATGGTGGCATTCCCTTAGTCATAGCCCAAAAGAATGACATTCTAGTAGCAACCTTGAAGGCTATACCATTTTTCACTGGAGAGACATCTACCTCCCCGAAGGAGCATATACAAGATATGGAAAGCATTTGCCTGGTATTTGATGTCACTGAAGACAATATTGTAGTGAGGCTTCTTACTACCTCATTTAAGGGAAAGGCACTTTAGTGGTACAGAGGAATAGCTCCTAACTCTATTCACAATTGGGATGAGTTAGGGGAGAAATTGTGCAAGCATTTTGAGGACAAAAGTGACCATCTGTCACTTATGGAGTAGCTAACTACAATCAAAAGAGAACCCCATGAGTTCATGGGTGATTTTAACTATAGATTCCAAAAGACTTGGGATAGAATCCCATAATTAGTAAAGCCTTCATCAAACCATGCTTTCTTATATTTGCTCAAGGCTTTGAACATCGATATAGCTGCAATAATTCAATCTATGGGAGGAGGTAATCTCCCATTAGCTTATGAAACTACTATAAGGGCAGAAAATTGCTTAATATAGGCAGGAAAGTTGTCTCCTAGGCATCTAATGCCCTTATTTCTAGAGGCTCCTACCCAAAAGCCTATTTTAGCTCCTATCCCAGTGGCTTCCATAGGCCATTTGCTTACACCTGCACCCTCTTCCTTATCTTATGAAATTAAGGAACTGCAGGCCTCTCTTGAGACATCAATGTAGCAGATGATCAGTCCATTATAACAACAACTATAGGGACATGGAAATGAATTAGTCTCAATCAAGAGATAGTTACCACAGGCTAACAGCAGGCCTTATCAGCCCCAAAACCAGAATTATCAACAATAGAGATCAAATTTTCAAGGGTAGAACCAATGGAGCAATGCAGTTACCACAAGCTAACAGCGGGCCTTATCAGCCCCAAAACCAGAATTATCAACAATAGAGATCAAATTTTCAAGGGTAGAACCAATGGAGCAATGCTAGGACCTTGAATAGTTTTAAACCCATAGCTGCAAGATCCTCAAAGGATATAGTGCTAGTTCAAAACAATCTTTCTTAGGAACAAGATTGGTTTGTTCCATGCAATCAGCCCCATAATTAGGCCTCATGTCAGAATGGTGAGTTTTCTTAGGCCCTAGTAGCATAAGAGGAGCCAACAACATTAGGGCAGCAATAATTTGATAACTGTCTCAGTCATACATGGGGAGATACAACTTTTATGAATTGGTAGGAGGTTGATTTTTGTGGAATGAATCAGACAGGTGGGGATAGTGTGGCAGACAATACAAGATAAAAAAGGAGGGCCATAGATCCTAGTGATAATTCTGCAGTAGTAGCTCAGACTCCATCCGTAGCTCAAGATTCACAACCTATCTTGCAATCTTCAATGCCAAAGGCATTTGATAAAGCGACTTCTCTACACAAAGAGCATGGCTTGACACAAAATGTCAAGGAGAGAGAGCCACCTAAGGCTCCTATAATATCAAAACTGAAACTTGTTGCAAAAGTCCCTACTAAGACTGTCATTCCCTTTAATATTATTGAACAAATGAAGAGGGCCAACCTCAATGTATCTATGTGGGATGCTCTTTCTATCCCATCTCAAAGAGACCTAGTTCAAGAGGCCCTAAAGGGGATGGCTGTTGTAGAAGGTACCAATCAGCATTGTAGATCTTCAACTTCCACAAGCTTGGTGCAGCCTTTGGAGGTAGAGAGTTCAAAGAAAATCAATAAGCCTCCCCCTTTTTATCTGTCATTAATCATAGGAGATAAGATTGTTCAAAATTGCATGATAGATAGTGGGGCTAGTAGTTCAGTTATGCCAAAGGGGATAGTTGACCGCCTAGGTATCAAGTATGAACCTATAACAAGAGGAAAGGTGCAACTTGATGGCACATCAGTTCAGATTGTGGGAGTCATTAAAGATTTAAATCTGACCTTGCATGCCTGCCTAGGTTGTAGTGTATTGCAAACATCTTAGTGATTGACCTCCCTTCTTATTTTGTTATTTGTCTGTCTAGAGATTTTATTGCCAAGATAGGTGGCTACCTATCTTCTGAATGGTCTCACATGTTGTTTAGGACAAGATATGATACCAGAGTAACTATTAGGGCTAAACCTATTGCCAATGATCATATAGAACCCTATACCCCAAGTCCCATTAATATGAATTGTTTTCTCCATGAGGAGAAAGAATAAATTTTAGTAGGAGATCCTGCAACTCAGTTGGGTGAGGTTCCTGATTGCCTACTTGATGAGTGGGCAAATGTATTTCAATTTGATCTCATCGACGAGGTCAATAATACTAGCCTAGGCACATATTGTGTACATGAGCAAGACACCCCCATTCCTAATATTTAAAAGGAAGACAATGATATGCAGGGGATATATGATCAAATGAAAGGGAAAGCAATGAACCTGGCCACCAAGAAAGGAGACTAAAAATCAATAGCCATGGTAGAAGGAAAAGCTCTCAATTTGGGGAAGGTATGTTCCCAATCAAATCAAAATACTTTTGTAAATCTCTGTCAAGAGTATAGTGATATTTTTGCTTTTACATATGAGGATCTAAAAGGGTTTGACCCTAGTTTAGCTCATCATACCATAGAGTTAGATCCCAATGCTAAATGAGTTAGACAAAAGAAAAGGCCTATAAATACCAAAAATGAGCCTCTGATGATGAGAGAGCTATCTAAGCTTATAGAATCTAACATTATTTTTCCAATTAAGCATTCCTCTTGGGTAGCCAATCTTGTTCTAATTAGGAAGAATAAAAGGGAAATCAAACTTCGTGTGGAATTTAAGAACCTCAACAGAGCCTACCTTAAGGATCATTACCCCCTCCCTTCCATGGAACAAATTCTAGCCAAAGTTAGTGGTTGACGCAACTATAACCAGTAAAACCCTCGAAGAGAATCAACAGGCTTATGTAGCAAGATAAACACAACGAAAGCAACAAGAAAACATAACAAGATTACATAAACAAATCATATTATTTCCTTATAACTTCTGGCAACCAACCAGTTATCATCATAAAATATCTGGTAGTTAACCGGTTACATGCAGGCTATCAGCCAGATACAATCCAATCGGGACTCTAAGAATCAACCAAATCACTAAATGTGAATCTCAATCCTTATTCTTAGTTCTACTTCCTTTGCCCCTACAAATGATTACATAATATCAAATAAATACCCCCTGGAACATATCTGGGTTGGTCTCATAAGAATACATTTACCAATGTAGGAAAAGGAAACGTGTAACTAGGTCGGCCCTAAGAATTAAAGAAATCTTTCCAGAAAATAACAGCCAAGAAGTGTGGTTTAGCAAGAAGGTTGGCCACACACCAAAGAACATCAGACAAGACTCAAAATAGATCCACACGCCAAGAACAACTCCAGTAATGAAGGAAAACCAACCGGTAAGAACAAGAACTGTCCCGAAACCCAGAAATAGTCAATCGAAAGCGATAAATGACCAGAAAAGAACCCAAATGAACTGAAAATCTTGAATTAAGCACATGAACTAGCCTAGAAACCAAAAATAAGATCTACCATGAAAAGAAAGAAACTCCCAGTACCAACTGATAAGAACACAAAAAAATGCATAAAGAACTAGACAAGAACAAAATTGAAAGGAAATATTTTTGGTTGATGAAAGATTGCCCATCGACTAGGGATGCTCCTGCATCAGATACCCCGGGTAGAAAGAAGACATTCCATGAGAGGCAACTCATGAAAATCTAAAATGATTCAGAATAAAGAACACATTCTCATTTCTGATCCAAACATCTTCTTTATCTGCCAACCTCTGCTTTAGCTCCTCCGGTGCCTCAACTGGCTTTTTAACTCCTAACTCTCTTTGTTTATCTTCTTTTGCTTTAGATATGTACATTATCTCTATTTACTGCCTTCTTTCTTTTATAACTCTAATTTGTTTCTACCACAAGATTTCATCTGATTTGTTTCCACAAGCTTTCTGCCATCCAGTTCTATTTGTCCATCAAGCTCATCTTCCAGATCCTTCTGCAAACACATGTCACCCTCCGGTATAACCTTTGCAACCGGTTTCTCAGTACTGCCAAATTTCCCAAGATTCAGATTATTCACCTCCTTCTCTTTCTCCTTTAAAGAAATAAATGTGAACTTTTGCCCATCTTTCTCAATAGTGACTAGGTTTATTCTATAGTCATAAATAGCTCCTCTATCAAATTGCCAAAGTCTTCCCAACAAGACATGACAAGCACTCATAGATACAACATCACACAAAACCTCATCCCCGAAAGGCCCAATATTAAAATTCACCAAACACTGCTCCTTTACTTCTATCTTTTGATCATCTTGCAACCAACTTACCTCATAAGGACAAGGATTCTCAAGCCTCTTCAATCCAAGCTTCATAACCATCTCCTCAGATACCAAATTGTCAGTACTCCCAATATCGACAATAACCTTGCAACACTTACCACCTGATTTTCACACAGTCCAAAAAAGACTCTTCCTCTCAATAGATCCAGTATCCTTTCTTCTGAACATAAGGGATTCTCCTTGCTCCGGTGCACAGCCAAGTCCATTAACTTCACTTTCTGGTTCCTCATTTGCCACAAAACTTATTGCCATTCCCTTCTTACATTCATAAAATCTATGTCTGGTTTCTCCATAATTGAAACATTTGCCAGGAAATTCTGTACCAGTACTACCAGTGCCTTTCCTCTTTGTTTTTTGTTCTAGGTCTTTACACCACTTAGGTTTTGATTCTTCCTTAATATTCTTCTTCTTTTTACTCATATGTCCCTTGAATCTATCCTTCCCTCAATTTGATTGTCTTCTTCTCATCTACCTTCAAAGCATACTGGTAGGCTTCCTCAACTATGGAAACCATCAACATACTCATCTCATCCTTAATGTTAAATGCAAGTCCATTTATGTAATTCACCACCTTATCTCTATCCATCTCTCTATGTATCTAATCATCACCTTGTAGAATTCCTTGTGTACTCTTTCACAGTCATGTTTCTCTATTTCAGGTTCTGCAACTTCTTGAACAATTTCGGCTCATAGTCTCTCGGTATGAACTTGTCCTTCAATCTTCCAACCATCTGTCTCCACTGGGTTATCTTCACTTCACCATTATCCACTATGTCTTTCTACAATTCTTTCCAACATAAAGTAGCATGGCCTTTCAACTTAGTTTGTGCCAATTGGACTCTCTGTGGGTCCTTGACATCCTCAAACTCAAAGTAATCCTCCAACTCTCTGATCCAATCGATCAGATCCTCTGGGTTCAGTGTTCCAAAAAAGTTGGAAACTTCAATTTTATGAAATTTACTCACTTTTGCCACTGCTCTCAGAAATGTTTCCTCTCTTTCATCTTCCGGTCCTTCCACTTCTTCAAGATCTTCACTAGCTTCTTCATATTCATCTTCAGATTCAGGGTTTCTCCACAAACCAGCCAAAATGTTTTGGATTTTGTTCCTCACTTCATTCTTGAAGTCTTCCATCATCTGCTCTACCCTCTAGGGTTTTTTCCTTCTAGGTGACATGTCCTCTTCCGTTCTGATGAACTCCCTCAACTCGGCAATCTGACAACTGATTTTAATTGCCTCTTCTCCGTGATCTATTGAACACATGCGCAACCTACCTCCAATCAATGATCTATCAACCCAAAGGAATGCCTCAATGTTCACAAACAAATCTTCCACTAATTGGTTCATAACCAGCTCTGATACCACTTAATGCAACCATAACCGGTAAAACTCTCGAAGAGAATCAACTGGCTTATGCAGTAAGAGAAATACAATGAAAGCAACAAGAAAACATAACAAGATTACAAAAACAAATCATATCATTGCCTTAGAACTTTCAGCAACCAACTAGTTATCATCATATAATCATCATAGAACATCTGGTAGTTAACTAGTTACATGTAGGCTATCAGCTAGATAAAATCCAACCGGGACACTAAGAATAAACCGGATCACTAAATGTGAATCTCAATCTTTATTCTTAGTTCTACTTCCTTTTCCCCTACAAATGATCACATAATATCATATATATACCTACCAAAACATATTCTGGTCAGTTTCATAAGATTACATTTACCAATGCAAGAAAATGAAACGTGTAACTAGGTCGGCCCTAAGAATCAAAGAAATCTTTCCAGAAAATAACAACCAAGAAGTGCAATTCAGTAGGAAGGTCAGCCACACACTAAAGAACATCAGACAAGACCCAAAATAGATCCAAATGCTAAGAAAAACTTCGGTAATGAAGGAAAACCAATCGATAAGTAGAAGAACTGTTGTGGAACCTAGAAATTGTCAACCATAAGTGATTACTGACCAAAAAAGAACCCAAATGAATTGAAAAATCTAGAATTAAGCACATGAACTATCCTGGAAACTAAAAATAAGATCTTCCATGAAAAGAAAGAAACTACGGGTACCAATCGATAAGAACACAGAAAATTGCATAAAGAACTAGACAAGAACAAAACAGAAAGGAAATATTTTTGGTTGATGCAAGATTTCTCATCAACCAGGGATGCTCCTGTATGAGTGGCTCTGAAAGATTTTCATTATTGGATGGATACTGGGTGTATAGCCAAATTTTAGTCCAAGAATGTGATCAATACAAGACTGCATTCACTACTAGTTGGTGCACTTATGCCTATTGTAAGATGTCTTTTGGACTAACTAATGCAGGTGCAACTTTTCAAAGGGCCATGGATATGGCCTTTAAGGGAGTATTAGCAGAAATTGTGATAGTATATCTTGATGATATTACTATATACTCAAGGCATACAGTAGATCACTCTTCTCACCTTGAGCAAGTATTCAAAAGGTGCAAGGAATATAGTGTGCCCTTGAATCCCAACAAGTGTGTATTTGCCATCAATCAGGGCAAATTACTTGGACATATTGTATCCAAAGATGGTTTGGCTATAGAAATAGAGAGAGTGTAAGCCATTGTGTCTCTTCCACTTCCACACCATAAGAAAGGACTTCAAAGATTCCTTGGAAGAATCAACTTTGTCAAAATGTTTATTCCAAACCTTGCAGCATTGGTTAATCCTCTCACAACCATGCTAAAGAAGGATTTACCCTTCAAATGGACTAGTTAAGGGAAGGAGGGATTTGATCAAATCAAGAAGGCGATTTCTCAGGCTCCTACCTTAGTAAATCTTAACTATGAGAAGGATTTCATCCTTTATACATTGGGAGGAGATGCAAGTATATCTACTGTCCTAACGTAGTTAAATTAGGAAGATTTGGAGCAGCCCATAGCCTTTTTCAGTGAAGGCCCAAAGGAATTTGAACTTAAGTATAGCTATGTGGAAAAACAAGTCATCACAATTATGAGAGCATTAAAAAAGTTCAGACACATGCTCTCAAACAACAGGATCTAACTCCTAGTCCCACATGCCAACATTAAGGATTTCCTTCTCAACAAGGATATAGGTGAGAGGAGAGCTGGGTGGATCACTAAAGTCATGGAGTATGACCTTGACATAAAAATTACCAGGTTAGTGAGAGGAAGAGGACTCTGTGAGTAGTTGAATTCATCTTTTGGGAAAGAGTCAGAGACCTCCCTCTTGTTGCAGGAAGAAGAACCGGTTGATAACTAGAGAGATGCACAAATCAGTTGGTTGGAAGTTATGTATGCCTTCTTAAGGGATGGTAGCTATCCTTATCACTTTGATAGAACCAAGAGAAGACATCTCAAATTGCTGTCCATCCCTTATGCCTTAGTGGATGGCATATTATTCAAAAGAGGCCTAGATGGTGTCTTGCTGAGATGCATCCAAGGAGATCAAAATAATAGGTTGTTAGAAGAATTACATAATGGGCCCTATGGTGGCCATTGCTCAACAAGAACTAAAACTATGAAGATAATGAGATCAAGATATTATTGGCCTTCTCTATTTGATGATGCTCATAAGTGGGTTAGGAGGTGCAAGGAGTGTGCATTATTTGCAGGAAAACAAAGATTAGTAGCCCTGCTCCTTCATCCCATTTCAACTGATCAACCCTTTGCACAATGGGGGCTTGATTTCATTGGCCCCATCAACCCAATGTCAAGTGTTGGCCACAAGTGGATTTAGGCTACCACAAACTATTTCACAAGGTGGATAGAGTTTGTTTCTTTGAAAGATGCAACTGAGATTTAGTGGTTCAATTCCTTGAGGGGATTGCAACCAAATTTGGAGCCCCTTCCACCATCATATCAGACAATGCCAAGGCCTTTATGGGATCTCAGATCAGTTTATGGGAAGTCCAACATGATGTGGTTATGAAAACATCATCAAATTACTATCCCCAAGGCAATGGCTTAGTTGAGTCCTACAACAAAAATCTCATTAGAATCATCAAGAGGACTCTTGAAGACAATCAGAGGTCGTGGCACCTCAAATTGGGAACAACCTTGTGGGTTGATAGGATTACTCCCAAGAGATCTTTGAGAAACTCACCTTTCATGCTAGTGTATGGAAGGGAAGCAAGGCTTCCCTTATCCCTTGAGTTTCCATCCCTGGACCTGGAACATCAGTTGGGCTCCTAGAAAATGATGACTTATCAGTGAGGTATGCTGAACTTACAAAGCTTGAAGAGGTTAGGAAGAAAGCCAAGCAGAATTTAAATGTCAATCAGGGGCATGTAAAGAGATGTTTTGATAGAAAGGCCAGTCTTAGGACTTTTAGGGTTGGAGACCTTGTCCTAAAGTGGGATTCCGACAAGGCAAAGCCTGGGAAACATTCAAAATTTGATGCAATATGGAGTGGTCCCTATGTGATCACAGGTCGCAAGGAGGCTAATGATTTCAATTTGGCTAGACCGAGTGATGAAGACCTTCCCATTGTAGTGATTGGAATTCATCTTAAAGCATGCGCTTAAGGAAAATTCAGTTTGTATATATCTTTAATTTATGTTCTTCTTCTTTCCAAGAAGTGCGTGTGCACAAGCTATTTTCCAGAATGGAAAAGTTTTGACCTTTTTCAAGGGTATAGATTATATTTTTGCTTCAGGTTTTGACTCTGCGCCCAATGGAAATATATGGATACTAATCAATGTGCCAAGCAGACTTGCCACCCCCTCCGAGTCGCCAAAAATTGTGGCATTTTTTTGTGCCAAACCTTGCAGGGATCAATTCTCGGAATTCAGTATAACTAACATTTCATGTTAGTCAATACTGATAACATGTCATGTTATGTGTTAATAACAGGTCGTGTTATTGACCACCGAGGCGAGATCTAAATGGCTAAGTGTTTGGCAAGGTTTTGATCTCGTGAGATAAGGTCTCGTAGGATAAGAGAGTAAAGATAAAGATTGGACCATTTATCTTATGGAGATAGATGAAGACGAGTGAGACTGCATAGGATAAGAAAAGTAACAAAGAAAATTGCAAAGTGGGCCCCATTTCTTTTTCGATTTGACCGGGTCAGTCGGCCAAATCGCTTAGGTTCAACTGGTTGGAGGGGCTCCCGGTTGTTAGCGGGCCGATTTCCCCCCTTCCTCTTACCGGTCACAGGATTTTTGAACAAAGAAAGCAAGAGGCCATGGGATAAGAATTTTCAAAGGAAAGGAAGTATTCCTCCTTATCTCATGGAGTGGAACAATGATAATAGATGGGCTGTGGGATAAGAAAGCAAAGCGAAAGGCTTTCTTCTTATCCCGTGAGGTTAGAACAACACACAGCTGATGTCGCGAGATAAGATACAAGGGTAATAAAGGAACCTTATCCCATGAAAGCAAGAAAAGAGCTTAAGGCCTTATCTCACAAGGTTGAGAAAAGGTATCAAAGGCCTCACGGGATAAGGAAATAAGAATAAATCAAAGAAACTCTTATCCCACGAGATAACAAAAGCAAAGCAGAATCAAAGCAAAATTCTTATCCTGCGAGGATAAAAGGGACCTGTAGAGATGTTGTGGGGTAATAATACAGTGTAATTAGTAGTCAAAAAAGACAAGGAAGCATGGACTTGGGGTGCCACGCCAACCATCCATGACCGTTGGATCTTCATAAAGCCTGATCTAACGACCATGTTTAAGTCATCGATTGAGCTTGCTGGAGGTCTAGATGGAGAGATCTCATGCATCCGTCTTCACGTGAATCTCTCGGATCAATAGTCAGCATTTGAATTCACGGAGGCCATTAGCATTTGAACTTTTGCAGGCGGGTTGTTGTCAACCCGATTGTCAAGATGTTCTTCTTGCTTAGGTCGATGCCTCATATCTGATTTGATCGCCCTCCAACCACCATATTTGCTCATCATTACTTCAGATGTGACCCTACAGGTTGTTTTCAGACATCACCATGCCCTCTTTAATGCAGAACAAAGACTTTTGTCCCTACAAGTGTGCTCAACCATGCTTGTTGGCATGGATTACTTCGTCAAGGGGTTTTTTTTTCACACTTCCAGAGATAGAGGACCAGATTGTAGAGCTGTTATATTACACCATCATATTTGCCAATCTAATCTCTTCTCATCTTCTCTAATTTGTTTTATAACCTAACCTAGGTAGGGTTAGGGTTTTCTCAATGTAACCATCTAAGCTATGCTTGAACTATAAAGGCAATTTTTGTACATTTTTCTCAGGATATTTTCCCTTCTCCTCATATAGAATTCTTATATTTCTTTGCACTTGTAAATTTTTGCCTTGCTTTTACATGAATAGAATTCACTCATTTTGCCCTCCTTTCAGTTTTGACAATCTGTGTATTTCTTTTACCTCTTTGTCTCAATGTATTTTAATTTATTCCTTGAGTATATATGACTGTGTTGATTCCTTGTGGATATCATCTATGAACTGGATCAGTTCTATTGGCATATGCACACTCCAATGAGACATTGTAGGTGATTGAAGGTTTTATCATTGATGGTAACCTTACAATCCTATGACACCAGCAAGGCATTCCACTAGCACTAGCAGGATTAGAATCTACACTGGCACTCAAACCACCGACACCGGGAGTGAAAGAAAGCATACCGACATAGAGGCTGACAGGAATTTTGTTGTTTATATATTTTGTTTATTATTGTAAAATCATTGTAAGCCGACTTGGCAAGTTGTAAAATGACTCTTATATAAGAGAGATCATTGTAGAACATTTTGTGTAAGTAAGAGGAATGTAATTAGGTGAAATAAGGTAGACCTATTATGCGAATTATAGGTTAAGGGTTTATGTAAGAAGCAAAGCAGAAACCGGTATTGGATCTGGCATTATAGATGCTACTTTGAAGCAGTACAAGACACTGGATTTATATAATCCATTTTGTAAGTCAGTGAGACTTCCTATTTTGTATTTGAGCAGTGAGCTCTAGGCACTTGGCCTTCTTGCATGTGCAGGCCCCTCTTGTAGCAGTAATATTCTCTTATTGGCCAGTAAGTGAATATTGTGGGTCACAAATCCCACCGAGGTTTTTCCCACACCGGGTTTCCTCGTTAAACTACTGTGTTATGGTGTGTTTTTCATGTGGTTGTTTTTATCTCTGTTTTTTGCATTACTTCTTGCTTACCGGTACACAGTATTAATATGCTCTACATGTTTTAAGTTAAGAAAATCATATTACCGGTTAGATATTGATTCACCCCCCCCCCCCCCCCTTCTCAATATATGTGGGAATCCTAACAAGTTCCTCCTGCTATCTTACAAATTCTAACCTTCACTCTACACTTTAGGGGCTAGTTAAGATAGGAAATTGTGCATACTTGGGTAGTCTTATTCATTTTATGTATAGTTATAGGTAGGAGAGATCATCATTTCAGTCTAGGTGCAAACCCCTTTCCCTCTCCTTTAGTTTCCCTTTCCTCCTCCCTTTTTCTTGTTAGGCCATAGATTAGTTTTATCAGTCTTGAGTTGGTCCAACACTGCATTCAGATTGAAGAGGAAGACAATCTTATCCCTAGATTCAACCTCACAACAACGCAAGGTCCCACACTTGAGAGGTTGATTCAATGTTTCACAAGGCTGGTTTGTCAAGCTTGATCACTAGAGGTACAAAATTTTTTGTTAACAACTACTTCCTTGGCTTGTTCTTGAGAGATTTCCTCCTGAGGACTCGACTCTTGTGCAATTGGGGGTTTTTGTGGTAGAAGAGCTAGTTGCAGCAAGGAAATTTTCTTTAGTAGTAGAGATTTTAGTGAAGGATGCCTCTGAAGAGGTCCTTTGAGAAACCCTCCTTCTCTTCTAGGTTGGCTTTCTAGTTCTAGAAGCAAGGGCAAGCTCATCGAAAGAGTCACTATCTGAATTTACAACAGTAACTTTCTAGGGTGCCCTTCTCTTCTTGGCTTTAGTGGCCTTTTCTTTTGGAGGGGAGCTAGCTTCAACCTCCATGGAAGCTTGTAGGACAGTGTTAGGGCCTGATTCTGTAGCAGGAACATTTTCTATTGCTGGCATAGGTGCAATTATTGCAATGTGTAGAGCATGGGTTATCTTTGGCATTGCAGAGCCATTTCCTATCTCAGGGACACTCTCTGTAGTGGGGATGGTAGAATCCTTAGCAGGGGAGGCCATTTAGAATTTTAAGGTGGAGAAGGCCTAGAAATTTAAATGCAGATACAAAAACTATAGACTCGAGGGCACACATAAAAAAATTGCACACACACACACACTAAAACAACCTAATCAATGCAGAAGGATGGAGAAACAATTCACTTACTAGTTTCTGCTCAGTTGAAAATGCTCAAGGATGCACTGGTTTTCCATAATTCACTCTTCTTCTTCGCTCTGCAAATGCGCTGAATTCGATCAGATGCAAGGTGTGCAATAATACTGGAAAATTTATCTTTAATAGTGTTGGATTTTGCCAAGATCAAGGGCACAATGAAAAGCATAAAAGAGACAATAGAATGACAAGAACAAACTGTATTCTCATCAATATAAAAATGATCAACTGGATTAACCAATACAATGAATAGAGGCCTGCTTATATAGGCAAGGCCATATGGAGTATGAGCACACAAATATGACAAGTGGCTCAATGAGAAACAAGGGTAGCTAGGAAATAGGTGTGGGTAGGTAGGAGAAATAATATAATATTCCACATGAGGTGGATCACCCACCGAAGGTGGAATTATCACTCCACAATAAGTGGATATGATAGTGTAATAACAAGATCAACACCATAAGAGGTGGAATTTCTCCTACACACACTATCCCAATGAGGCACAAACACCCAAGTGTCTCATATCCAAACTACTATGTAATGCATTATCCTAAGTAAACTTAAGTAAGTGTAATAATATCCATGATGAATAATTATTTACACCAACACCCCCCCTTAAGTGCAACTTAGGGGAATGCACTTAAGTCTACAATGCAACTAAGCAATGCAAGATGGGTCCCGGCTACGAGGCCATGATAGGTACCCATGTACAACATGCAAATGCAAGTAAAACAATGCAATGCAATCTCTCACAAACGGAGAAAGGGAGAAAACCCAGTGGGAAAAAACTCCCCCCCAAAAGAGAGATGAATGTACAAAAGAAGCTCAAGGAAGAAGGACAAAACCTCAAAGAGGAAAAAGTCCCCCCCATAAGAGAGGAAGGAGAAGTCAGGAGACCCCCCCTAATGACACATCCCTCACCCCCAGGAGAGCTCGCAACTGCTGGAACTTACTCTCGGTGAAAGGTTTGGTGAATATGTCAGCAACCTGCTCTGCTGTAGAACAATACTGCAAATCAATGACCTGCTCCTGGATGAGCTCTCGGATATAGTGCATATGAATCTCGATGTGTTTGGTCCGCTGGTGCTGGACCGGGTTCTTCGAGATGGCAATGGCACTCTGATTGTCACAATATAGGACTGTCGTCCGTGGAGTAGGGAATCCAAACTCAGTGAGAATCTGCTGGAGCCAAATGGTCTCAGTCGCTGCGTTAACAACACCTTGATACTCAGCCTCAGTCGAAGAGAGAGCAATAGCATGTTGCTTCTTGCTCTGCCAACAAATGGGGCCCGAACCAAGGTGAAAACTGTAACCAGAAGTAGACTTACGATCAACTAGATCGCCAGCCCAATCGGAGTCTGTGTAACCAACCAAGCGAAGTCCTGTGCCTGCTGCATAGTGAATCCCATAGTGATGTGTACCCTGGATGTAATGTAGAATGCGTTTGGCGGCTTTCCAATGAAGCTCATGTGGTTCCTGCATGAAGCGGGAAACCATGCCAACTGCAAATGAAATATCAGGGCGTGTATGAGTCAAGTAGATGAGACTACCCACAAGCTGACGATACAAAGTGGCATCAACTAGTGGAGAAGAACACTGAGCCTCAAGCTTGACTCCTGAAAGAAAGGGAGTCGGGGCAGGCTTACAATCAGCCATATGAAAGCGTGCAAGTAGATCAAGAGCATACTTGGGCTGCGATAGAGTAATCCCGGAAGATGACTGTGAAATCTCTATCCCGAGAAAGTAGTGCAAAAGACCCAAGTCAGTCATAGAAAATCTGTCATGCAAAGCAGATTTGACCCTGCTAATGATGGATGAAGTACTCCCTGTAATGATCAAGTCATCAACATAGAGCACAAGTATCAAGTGAGAGTCATCCTGTCGCAAAATGTAGACATTCGGATCGGAATGACACCTAGTGAAACCTGCGGAGAGTAGAAAGGAATCCATCTTGGCATACCAAGCCCTGGGGGCCTGCTTAAGGCCATAGATAGATTTCCTTAATCTGCAAACCAAAGAAGTATCCTGGATGAAACCTTGTGGCTGCTCCATATAAATCTCCTCATCAAGATCACCATGAAGAAAGGCACTCTTCACATCCATCTGATGTACAGCCCAACCATGAGCTGCAGCTATAGCAAGTGTCAAACGAATGGAGTTCATCTTAGCTACGGGTGCAAAGGTCTCAGTATAGTCAACACCTGCAACCTGCGAGAAACCTTTGGCAACAAGACGAGCCTTATACTTATCCACACTACCATCTGCTGCAAACTTGGTCCGATAGATCCACTTACATCAAACCATCTTTCTCCCCTTAGGGAGATGAACTAGATCCCATGTGTTGTTCCTCATCAAGGAACTATACTCTTCCTCCATAGCTTGGTCCCACTCAGGAACCCCTGATGCTTCCCTGAATGTTTGTGGATCGGAAGCGGTAGCAATAAATGCATGTGGATGATCCTGATGTTGTGATCGAGTTCTCCGTGTATCCAAAGGATCCCCAACAAGAGAACCCGCGGACTCAAGTGTCTGTTGAGCCCAATGAGGTCTAGGTGGAGGTGGAGAATGAGGCACCTCAACTACAAATGGACCCTGCGGAGGTGTTACCCTGCGAGTCGGAGTTGAGGCAGTCTCATCATCTGAATCACTAACATCACTGTCCACAATGGAGGAAGGTGGAGGAGGTAGAGAGGCTAAGCTAGGAGAGATTTCCTCAAAGTGAACACTCCTCTCAATGAATACCTCATGTGTCTCTGGATCCATCAATCTGTATGCCTTAACACCCTCAGGATATCCAACAAATATGCAAGGCCGACTCTGTGGTTCCAATGCCTTGCGTTTCTGTGGAGGAATGCGAGCCCATGCTGGACACCCAAAGACTCTGAAATGTCTCACAATCGGTTTCCTACCAACCCAAGCTTCAAAAGGAGTAATACCTTGTAAAGCTTTGTGAGGAACCCGATTCTGGATGTGAGTGGCACAACTGATAGCCTCTGCCCAAAAAGCGGGATCAAGAGAACGTGCATGAATCATACAGCTAGCCATTTCTTTGAGAGTTCGATTCTTGCGTTCTGCAACCCCATTCTGCTGTGGAGTGTATGCAACAGAATGCTGAAGATCAATCCCCTCAAATGTACAAAAGTCCTCAAGTCTCTTGTTCACATATTCCCTGCCATTATCTGTTCGAAGAATCTTGATCACTTTCCCTGATTGTTTTTCCACACGAGCCTTGAAGTCCTGAAATCTGTCAAATACTTCACTCTTATGAATGAGAAAGTAGACCCAAGTGAAGCGGGAGTAGTCATCAATGAAGGTAAGAACATAGCGGGCCTTACTAAATGAAGGTGCTGGAAATGGACCTGCTACATCACTGTGAACAAGTTGAAGAACTTCCAAAGCTCTCCAAGTTTTCTCTTTATCAAATTTCTCTTCGGGATGCTTGCCCATGGAACAACCTGAACATACACCCTCTGAAAAGCTGATTCGAGGAAGACCTGTGACCATGTCTTTAGTGCTGAGCTGCTGAAGATAGCGGTAGTTGAGGTGACCAAACCGCTCATGCCATAGCTTACTTTCTGAATTTGAATGAGTAAGCAAGGCCCTAGAAGGTGAATGTGGCACAAAGTGGGAAAATGAGTAAAGCCTTGAGTTGTCGTTGACTTGTCCCACTGCTACCAAGGCATCATCATCAAGTTCCTTTACCACAACTGAATCTGGTGTAAACTCAACCTTTTTCCCATTCCCATAGTGAGTGATTTGGTAGATGGAGAGAAGGTTGGTAGACAAGTTAGGAACATAGAGAACATTCTCAAATGTTCCATCATCCATGTCAACTAAACCTTTCCCTTCAACCTCTACTTGTGTATCATCACCTATGTAAATGTGAGGTACCTTAGATGGCTCTAATGTAGAAAACTGCTCCTTTCTAGAACCCATGTGATATGAGGCACCCGAGTCAAGTATCCATTGCTGTGAAGAACCTGTTTTAGCCACAAATGCTTGCCCTTTTCCTTTTGACTGTGAGGAAGAAGAAGAAGATGAATCCTTCTTTGTGTAGGCGGATGGCAAGTTGATGTTGTTTTTCTTGAGAAGATTGGTTAACTCATCAACTTGCTTTGCGTGGCATCGATGCTCATCATGACCATACTTTTTGCAATATGCACAAGTTGGTTTATCCTTCTTAGGTGTTGTCCCCTTCTTGGAAGAGGATTGTTGATTGCCTTGTGATGGAGAGGATGATTGTCCCTTTTCCTGTTGTGGTTGAGACTTAGATTGCTTTTTCTTCTTGTTGGAATTTTTGCCTTGACTTCCTTGATTTCCTTGATTTGCTACCAAAGCCTTGGACTTTGAAGACTTGAGAAGCCCCATGTTCAACAACTTAGATTGTTCCAATATCAACATTTCTGTGAAAGCTTCAAAAGAAGGCATAACATAAGAACTCCCCACTGTCAAACGATGAGTTTGGAAGCTAGATACAAATGCTGCATACTCTGGTGCAAGCTTGTCCAACAAGTTGAATATCAATTGAGCATCCTTTTTGTCTATTCCACAATCCTTTAGCTTTGCTCTTAGCTCATTTGCTTTGGTTACATAATCTTGGATTGTATCAAAATTCTTGGGATCTAAGTTGGTGAGCTCATTATCAATTTGATAGCCTCTGATTTCATCAACTTGTCCATACAATTTCTGAAACATGTCCCAAGCCTCTTTAATTGTTTTACACTTCTCAATGTGGAAAATGAGGTCATCTGATACATACTTGAGTAAGGTTCCAAGAGCCATGCAATTCTTAGTGAGCCATTCTAATTGAGCATTTGGATCAGCCTTAGGATCAGGTGGTGCTGTTATTGTTCCATCTATGTAGTGTGTGAGACCCTTTTCCATTAGTTTACTCCATACTTTAATTTTCCATGATGCATAATTATGTGGAGTTAATGGTGGAAACTTATTAGGACTCATTGCAACAAGAATGGAAAGAGCACAAAAGAGGCACAATCACACAAGACACCCCCCCAAATTCACTCAATCAAAGAACCCCCCCAAATGTGATGATTTTGGCACTTTATAAGTAGTGCGTATACAATGGGCCACTTGCAAAAAATGGCAAAGTGGACTTCTGATTTACAATTTTACAACTGCCTCAAGAAGGCCAAAAGAGACTCAAACTGATAATGCAAGAGATCTAACTAAGATCCAAGCAATTTACAAGTACCTAATAGGTCAAATAAGACCAATATCTGAAAGTACAATTTTCACTCAAAATCTCTAAAATCTGATCATAGATTCTGAAAGTAGATGAAAAAATAAGCACTTTCAAAAAAAACGGCACCTGAAAAGGAGGTCATATGAGCTCAAACAAGGCCTTTGAAGTTGCAGAATTGAGGATTGGACAGGTACAGCTGAGAGAATCCGAAAATTCTGAAAAACCTGTGCATCAAAATCAGAGAATAACCACACCACTGCGAAGATCACGAAATTTTAGCCCATTTCAAAAAAAATTGCACCAAAAAAGGAGCAAAAATGAGCAAGATATGGCCTCCCAAAGTTGGACTGCAAAACTGAAAAGCCCAATGGAGAGGGGTTAAAAAATTTCAAAAAATGCTGATGTGGCGCTGACGTCAGCAAAACACTATGTTAAATTTGACGACCGTATGACCGTCATGAAAACTTCGCTGCCTAGCTGACTGGGCGTCCGTACCGTACGGACGGATTGCGTGGCACGCCGACTGTGTATTCCGTACTGTACGGAATGATGACTATGCAGGCTGATGTGTGCGTCCGTACTGCTGACTGTGCATACGGTAATGCTGACTGTATGGTTTACCCGTGGGCCCGTGGCCGCCTGCCACGTGGCAGGCGCGGTCCTCCGGTCTTCGGGACTAGTGTCCGCGTGGCTGCGCAGAGCAGGGGAGCGGCGAGAGGACTAAGCCGAGGCCGGAGCGGACGCGGGCTCGGAGCGGCGCCGGAGGAAGACCCGGGAGGCGGGCGGGGGGCACCGCTGGTGACGCCGGAGCGGACGGTGGCGGAGCAGCTGGACGAGCCGGGAGCTGCACGGGAGGCTAGGTCGCGGGAGGATAGCCGGAGCCAGGGAAACGGTGGACTTCGACGGCATCTGGAGCAGGCACGGCGGCCGATGCACGGGGAACACTGCGGCACGGACGGCGTACAGGCAGAGGACGGTAGGTGCACGAAGTCCGGGTCTGCGGCAGACGAGGTACGGGCTCTGCAGCGACTGTGACCTGCGAACCTGCAGGTACGGCGAGCACGGGGGGGTCTTCGGACCCCCCCAAAAAAATTTCCCCTTTTTTTTTGAAAAAATATTTTGCGTTCGGATTTTTTTTTTTTTCAAAATTTTTGTTTTTTCTAATAATTTTTTTTTTGAATTTTTGAAAAAATTTTCAGAAAATGAAAATTTTTTTTTTTTGAAAAAAATAGCAATAAATCCGAAAATCCGTACGATATAGCAAAATTGGGGAAAAAAATTTTCCTCACCAAAATAGATCGACTTTATAGTCAAAATTTATGGAAATGGCCTCCTGGATTCAACGGTGATTTCCAAATCGTTGTATGATGCCTCCAAAAAATGAAGATCCCCAAATCCGGAAATAGAAGCCTTCCACGATGTCTCCAAAAACTGATCAATGAAGCCCCAATGGCTCTGATACCATGTTGGATTTTGCCAAGATCAAGGGCACAATGAAAAGCATAAAAGAGACAATAGAATGACAAGAACAAACTGTATTCTCATCAATATAAAAATGATCAACTGGATTAACCAATACAATGAATAGAGGCCTGCTTATATAGGCAAGGCCATATGGAGTATGAGCACACAAATATGACAAGTGGCTCAATGAGAAACAAGGGTAGCTAGGAAATAGGTGTGGGTAGGTAGGAGAAATAATATAATATTCCACATGAGGTGGATCACCCACCGAAGGTGGAATTATCACTCCACAATAAGTGGATATGATAGTGTAATAACAAGATCAACACCATAAGAGGTGGAATTTCTCCTACACACACTATCCCAATGAGGCACAAACACCCAAGTGTCTCATATCCAAACTACTATGTAATGCATTATCCTAAGTAAACTTAAGTAAGTGTAATAATATCCATGATGAATAATTATTTACACCAACAAATAGTGTCATTTTTAATTCATGCATGCTGAGAGATTTGGTCATTGGTGCTAAATTTTAATTTAAACCATTGATCTGGAAAGGAATGATAGAGATCATCTCTTGACATCCTTTGACTGATGACATGGCATTCGTCATATGGCTTCTTCGGCCACCTTTATTTTACCTTGAACTTATTAAAATTTTGTCACCTTGGCCACTCTAGCTATCTTAGCCATGCGGGATAACATTAGCCTTGAAATCTCCATGTTTAGTTATCCCGCACATCCTTTCATTGTCTTCTCTATCCTCACGAGATAAGATTTCTTTGTATATGCTTTGTTTTCTTATCCTGTGCCATCTGGGAACAACCCTTTCATAATCGTGTGATAAGCCTTTATTGTTTTATTTCTATTAGCTTTATTCTTCCTTATCTCGCATCACAATAACTTTCTTTGTTTTCCTTCGTGGGATAAGGCTTTGGGCATGCCCGCCAGGTAATTCCCTTATCCTGCATTGCTCATAACCTTTTGTCCCTTTGTTTCTTGAGAGTGTTTTCCCCCTATGCATTTATCCACATAGGATAAGCTTTATGTCTCAATACTTCTTATCTCGCAACCTATTTCTTATCCCCATCGGAATGTGCAAGATAATAAATCTTCTTTCCTTTGCCTACAAACTTATCCCGCGAGCCTTTTCTAATAGGTAGGAACCTTTGTGAGATAAGAATTTCTTTAGTCTCTTTTGATTGATCTTATCCCGCATTGCTAACTTGCATATTGAAGAACGACATGACATAAACCTCTCCTTGTTCCTTGAACCATTTCTTATCCCATGGTGCATTTTCCTTGCTTCAGATGTGCTGCGAGATAACATTTCCCTTTGTGCGATTCCTTCATCTTATCCCATGCGAGCAGGACCCACTATGATTTTACTTGCGGGATGACATCCGCTCACACATCCTTATGATCTTCTTATCCCACATAACTAGGATACTAAGGCTGACACTTAAGTGAATAAGTTAAGAACGTGGGAAATTATGATGGGTAAAGTGATCATGCGATGGGGCCTTCCTAGGGAAATTTATTACTAAGATTTAGTCATCAGGGGGACTATATGATCCTTAGGGAGAAAATAATTTAGGTTACCAGCTCGATATAAAACCCTAACACACAGGGATAGTAAACCAATGATAGAGAACCCTCCTTATCATGATTTAAGGTGAGGAAAATGGCAAATGACAGTCAACTAAGAAACATGACATAGCCCAGGGAGAACAAAGGGAAAAACTTGACAGAAGTAAAATCCTTCAAAACCCTAAACCCTAAGATCTTAAAACACAAGAGGGGTATATTTAAAAGACAAATTTCAGCACTTCCAATAGTCAGAACATAAATCATGATAGATACAATAGATACACAGCTAATATGATTTCTACCATTGATACCGAACCTCACATGATTGATACTAAAATAGGATACCAACCAAGATAAGCATAACTTAGGATTCCAAAGACGAGGATCTTCTAGAAATAACTCTAGTAGATCATCTATGCCTTAATGCTTCATATCACATACCTTTCTTCTATTGATGCTCGACCAACAATACCAAAACTGCTTCCAACAACATACCACATCCAGTCCTAACCAGATAACCAGGTTTGACATCAATGACAACAATGACAATATTCACACAAGTATAACAATCTCCTCCTTTTCCATTAATGTAAAAAAATATCAAAAGAGAATAATGTATGAAACTCCTCCTTACTCATATGATTGATATCTCCATTACTCTACCTATCTCTATTTTCCTCCCATATTCTATTTTTCTCCATTTCTATCCATATCTATTTCTCTCCTCCTTTGAAAATAATGACAAAGGCTACCTTCAATCCATGACAAACAAAAGAAAAGATAAAAAATTATAAGCAAGAAAAGTTCCTTAACTACTATTCTTCTGAAATATCTGCTAGTACTTCTCTTTCAGTTTTGAAAGAAGAACCTCCTAGGAGTGTACAACCAATTTAATACTAACAGATAGACTTCTGCATTCCACCAACATGTCAACAACATGAGAGAAACCATCTGGAGTAGATGGATTCTTCTCATACTCAACTGCACTATTAAAAAATGCTGAGAAATGTTCCAAGTTTTCTTCAACAATCTCCTTCACCTTCCAGAAAACACTCACATAATCTTCCCTTTGCCTTTGCAACATTAAAAATTCAACCTGAAGATAATTTTACTTTTTCCTTTATTTTCCATCCTTGTCACTTAGGAAGTCAAATGACTTACCCATGGAACATAGTTCTTCTTCAACAACTTCAATCTTTGCTTTATGCTTCACTGCACTAGCCGACCATGAAAGACAATACCTGTAAACTTTTATAGCACTGTCAATATAGACTCTTATTTCATTTATGCATTTAGATAGAGCCCTTTGTGCATCACTACATTTATCCAACATACTCTGCATATCATCATCATCTTTTTCTAAATCTTCTTCACTAATAGGTTGCATAATCAATTTCCCTTTAACTATCTCAAACAGGGATTTTGGAAGCCAATCACTAACATCTTCAATCTTAATATTATTCCAAAGCAAATGATCTATTAGGACATTCTCAATTCTATCTACCTCAATAAAAGTAAGCCACATTTTTCCAATCTTCTTTATTCCATCTGCACTGCCAATGATTTCTAGCAAATTAGACTCATCATCAAATTCAAATATTTTTGTTTCCTTCTTTGCAAAAACCACTTCTCCCTTAGCTACAGGAGATTTTGGATCTTCAATCACAACAATGTCTTTCTCCTTCTGATCCTTCTTTCACTTCCTATATTCCAAGGCACTGGTAAGCATAGTTTCTTTCCTTTTTCTCTTTTTGGAGGAAGAAACCTCTCTAGTTGAACTAGTAGCAAGGGATACCAAACTAATACTCCACATATCTAGAAATGGTTTGAAATAAGCATTACATAAATCTTCTCTCTTATCCAATCCATTAAAATATCAAAAGATTTTCCTAGCAACCATGACTATTGATTCCCATATCACATTCTCCTTAGCTGGAAGGGATCTCAGACAATACATAGTCAAACACATTAGCAATGATCCAAACTAGAAGGGGTAACCTTGCTCTTTTGTCATCTTGATGTTATCTAGCAATAGATTCTATAATTATTCACAAAAGTCAAATACTCTATCTTCCATAACAAGCATATGTGCCATGTATACAACAATAACCGAAGTAGAACCTTCCCTATTTTTGAAATAAATCTTGTAAGAAATACCATACACAACATACCTTACAATGGGACTAATAGTTTTGTCAATCAACAATGCTCTCTAATCACCCATCACACTGGTTAGGGTTAGGGTTTCAACTTCCTTATTCTTTATAGATTTCTTAAGTAGTACATATCCACTCACATAGATTTGTTGGAATTTTCATGATGATTGCATTAATGATATGTTATGTTGTCATTGATGTCAATTAAACCGGTAATGATATTGTTGATATTGTTGTAATATTGTTACTGTAACTGGTAGGAAGAATTTGTGAGGAGAACCGGTAACCGGTGTAAAGGTGTAAACGTTATCTATTGTTGTAATAGGTAAATCCTACCTGTGGTTTTTGATAAACCCTAACCAATTAAGTTTGGTGAATTAGTTATATTGGTTTATGATTTGATGATGAGTGGTAATGATTATGACATGCATGATTATTGTATGAAGACAATTCCAAGAGATTTTGGCGTGTTGTTGTAACGGTTTTTGTCTAGGGAATAAACAAATGTATTACATCTAACATAAAGTATGTGATGAGTTACTAAGTTCAATGAAGTGGTGATCAAGGAGTGATCAAGGTTTTCTTGATTGATGTGTAGAGATTTCTATGTAATCCAATGGTAATAATTGAACCGATTTTGTTTGTAATATCGATGAGAGTTAGTTTTTTGTTGTGTTACCGACCTGATTGATTTGTATTTAAGGTCGATGAAGTTGTTTAGTTTTAAGAGAGTTGGAAAAGAGATAGACACAGTTTAGTTGAGTGTGTGGTTGCCGAACTGGTTGATGTATCTGCGGTTTGAGTAAAGGCAGATAGGAGCATGAAATGAATCTGATCAAGCAAGTGTAGTGCTATTAAGATAATTTAGCAAACTCCTGTTGTTTTCTAACAATTACATCAAAATTGAAATCCCCTAACCAGGTAAGCTTTAACAAGCTTGGTACTATTCAAATCCTCTAACAAGGTGGTCCATTAGATTGGATTTTCAAATCCTCTATCGAGGTTACTCCTTACAGGGTATTGCTTCTGATGCTCTGCAAAAAGGGTTAGAAAGTCTGTTCGATGACAACACACACACAAGAGCAAAACGTTAGTGTTAGCAACAAAAGATTATCCTAAATAGGCATATCAAAAGAGATACCAAAAGCATGAGAAAATATTTAACTAGGAAAGTAAATATGATGAGACATCTCCAAATGCCTCCTAACATGCTCTTAGCTCCTTCTCCTTTGTTCCTCTCCTCTCCAAGTTCCAAACTAGTGTAGCTCTCAATAGCTTTTTGCACTATGGATGCTTATGGAAGTTTGAGATTGAAGTATTTACTCTAAATGTGAATAAAAAGCTAATACTAAATGCTATGATGCTAAAATGATTTATTTTAAACCAAAATGACAAGATATTAGTGATTTATGCTAAATGCTCTCTAAAATTCTCTATAACTTAGATGCATACAAGTTTTCAAGATCTGGATTATCAAGAAATGGGATCTTTTTATAGGAAAAATGGAGCAATGGATGGTTGAGATTGAGTAATCTCAACAAGGGTCAAGATTGAATGATATTCAATCCATGTGATGGCTTTCAACCCAATCCCAAGATGACAAGTGTCCATATGAGATAGGTTGAGATAAGATGGAATAAGCATTAAATGCTTGACATGACCATAGAGTTAACTTGGGAGTTAAGGTCAAGGTTAGGTTGAATGAATAAAATCTTTATTCAAAGAATAAAGCTTTTATCCAAAGGATAAACTCTTGTGTCAAGACAAAAGGGATAACCATGGTCAAAACAATAAATGCTTGAGGAGACCCATGAGTGCAAGTTGAAATAACCATAAATGGTTATGTAAGAGCCATTAATGGTCATGTAAGAGCCATTAGTGGTTTTGGAAGACTTTAGAGGTTAAATTGTTGAACACACAAAGACTTTGAAGTCTTTGAGAAGTGACTTCAAGTTGTCCAAGTTGTTTAGGAATGTGACAATAATTAGGGGATGGATTAGGCTAATTAGGAAGGGGTTAGAAGAATCTAGAAGGGGTTTAGGCTTGCAAGTGGATTTGGTGGGTGAGGGAAAATAGGATTTTTATTTAAAATAAATTAATTTATTTCAATAAATGTGTGCAAGTTGCATTTGTAGGAAAATGCAAGTGGGGGGGATTTATGATTTAAATAAATGTTTAATTTAATTTATTTAAAAGAGGAAAAGGGGATTAAATGAAATAAATATGATTTATTCATTTAATTGATTTTGTGAATTTGGTATAATAAATTAATTAAAATAAATTGAATAATTTATTTAATTAATAGGAGAATGTTTGAAAGTGAATTAATTAAATATTAATTTAATTAACTGATGGCTAGTGGATTTTTAATCAAATAAATAGGGAAAATTCATTTAATTAAATTGGACAGATTTATGTGACTACATTTGCCCCTCTTTGAGACGGTGCGGTTTATCGCATTGTTTCAAAGAAAGAAAAGTAGGTGTGAAGAAATGCCCCATAAAATATTAATTTAATGGGTGGTATGCCCCCTTGAGAGATGGGCCGATAAATTTTGAAAAATCGGGCGATCTCTCAAAAAAGAATGAAAATTGGCAGGGTGATAGAAGAGAAGAATTTAGCAATACTGGTGAAAAATAGAAGAAATCAGAGATAAAATGAAGAAATGGGAGGATCGGGAAGTTCACGGGGACCACGACGATGAGCGAGGGAAAGTTAGGGGTACGCGGAAGGGTTTACATGGGGAGAAAGGGGTGAAAACAGGCTCATTTGTAATCGCGACCATAGTGAAATTCTAGCTCTGATAGTGACATTTTGGAGGAGCAAGCAGCAGTCAGGATGCCGGTACTAGTAGCAGAGCACCGATTTGAGCGAGTCTGACGATTCCAGCGGCTAGATGACTATGGACCAGTGGTATGCAAATTTGAAAATTTGAATTTTATGCATTTTTGATGTGTTTTTTGCTGAGTCCAAGTTGAATCGAGACAATAGCGCTGAAACTGTGTTTTGGCGCTTTTGTCCAATGAATTAGAGCTATTGTGCCGCAATGGCGCTATTGTGCAATCTTTTGAGCGCTTTTGTTAGTTTTATTACTTTTGAATAGTTGTTTTAACGCTTTTGCTTGTTGAGCGCTTTTGTTATGGAGTAGCGCTTTTGCATAGTCAGTATAGCGCTATTGTTGTTTGAGCGCTATTGCCTAGTTGGTTGAGCGTTTTTGATGCCAAGTAGCGCTATTGCCTAGATGTTGTAGCGCTGTTGTAGTTTAAGCACTATGGGATAGATGATTGAACGCTTTTGTTAGGAGATTAGCACTTTTGGATGAAATGAGTGTGTTTGTGTAGAAAAATAAATGCCTTAGTGTTTTGATCAGATAATCTCTGAATGCTAATGATGAATGGATGGAGATGTGGAGTGAGAGTTGTTTTGAACCATAGTAGCTCTGATGAGACTTAGGTCATTAGGATAAATGCATGTTGAAGTCTAGGTGTGCCATGATTGCTTACCTATTGAGACCCGAAGATACTTGATCAAAGTATCTGTTGATAGTCTAGGTTTAAACTTTTAGAAAGTTTGAAACAAAACAACTGATGATGATGGTTGATGCATATGTGTAGGAGGATCTGTGCATCTTATAGTTGCACGAGAGGCATCCCGCCACATAGGGGCTGCATGATCGACTGACAGATGCTGATATTGATTGCATTGCAGCGACTGGGTTGTACGACATTATGCATATGCCCATGATTCAGATGAATCACGGTTTGATGACAGCCTTGGCAAAGTGCTGGCACAGTGAGACATGCACATTTCACTTGGCGTAGGGGGAGACGATGGTGACACTAGAGGATGTATGGCGCATCCTACATATTCTAATTCGAGGGGAGCTGGTCACCTATGATAGAGCATGGGATACCTTGGCGGTACAGATATTTTTCGATGAGGATGTCTATATTGATGATGGCTCCATAGCCTAGGAGGATATCGCTAATTTGTACGAGCCATTACCAGTAGTGTTGTTGGGGATTGTTGGGAAGCTACTATGTCTTGATAGACAATCACATGGTCTGGCCATTGGTTGGGGGTAGGTTATTGAGCAGATGATGACAGAGGGGACCTGATATGCTTGGGGACCATGGGTGTTAGTGCACTTGTATCAGGAGCTGCATGAGGTAGTGTACCGCGGGAGGGGTTCCTTGGTAGTGGGAGTGACGATGCTGCATATATGGGCATGAGAGAACTTACCAGTTACTCGACCAGTGAGTCTTAGATTCTGGGTAGCTGACCAGCCCTATGTATTTATGTATAACGGTATGATGAGTCAGCCCCACCTAGGGAAGTTAGAGTGGTGGCAGCGGGCGCTAGATGACATGGATGTAGTTATTTGGAGACTGTATATAGAGTGCGAGCCCTGAGAGGATGATGCAAAGGCGTTGTCATATGTATTCATGACCCGATTCCTCATTGGGAGGACATGCTACCATGTAGAGAGACAAGTGTCGGGCAGAGTGATGAGATAGTTTGAACGACAGCAGTGAGTGCCTAGGGGATCAGGGGAGTATGCTACGGTGGTACGAGAGAGATATGCATTGGGGCCAGTACTACCCTATGATCAGGCTTTGGCAGAGTTTCGGTTGTTATAGGCGAGGCCATGGGATATACAGACGAGAGTGGTAGATGCAGAGGCATCAGAGGAGTATACATAGTATATGGCAGCTCATCCGATTCCTCGAATATCAGATCCAGTAGAGCCAATTCCTGATTTTGAGGAGGAGAGGGGATGAAGACAGAGGAGGAGAGAAGGACAAGGACCAATAGGAGGTGTTCGAGGGAGAGGGGATGGTGGAGGTGGAGGAGGAGGAGGAGGGGATGGTGGAGGTGGCGGAGGAGGTGGCTTAGGTGGGCGAGTCCAGCAGAGAGGGAGAGGCAGTTTGCCATTGCAGATATCATAGGGACCATTGATGCCGGGAGGAGTCAGATTAGGTGGCCGAGGTATGGAGAGGGAGATACCGATGGATAGAGGGGAGGGAGCCACTGGAGAGGGAGCTATAGGTGATGCACCTATGGATACAGGGGAGGGAACTACTGGAGATCTTCGGGATCATATGCTAGTATATTTGCAGACTCGACTTACAGCAGCTGAGACACTGGTAGAGGATCTGGAGGTGGAGGTTGCAGCTAGAGATGTGCAACTATTTGCATGGGAGTTAGAGCTAACTATAGTTTTGCAAGAGAGAGATCAGGTTGTTGACAAGGTGATCTAGTTGTAGGAGAGAGTGAGGGTTTTGGAGGGAGTACAGGGATAGGGGCCGTCTGTGGAGGCATTGGCGAGGGAGGTACGAAGAGTAGGTGGAGAGGTTGATTACTGGCGAGGTCTATATGAGTAGGTGGTGCTAGCTAGTCAGTGAGCACTGAGCTATTCACAGATGCGGCAGGCCAGATCAGAGCGATCTCAGAGGATGCAGAGCAGTGGGGGTGTGATGGGTCCTCTATAGAGAGATAGGTCAGGTGGTGCAGGAGCTAGTGGGGGTTTGATGGGTCCTCCACGGAGAGATAGATCGGATGGTGCAAGGACTAGTGGGGGAGCATGTGGAGAGAGTGCTGGAGCATCTGGTTAGAGTGGTATTTGAGAGAGCATTTTTGCATGCATGTATTTTATCATTGTTATTTTGGATTGTATCTTGGATGGCTTTTGGTAGCCGATTTTTAGACTTCATTTTACTCTGAGATATGAGATGATATATATGAGGAGATCCCATTTTTTTTTTTTGATGATATGCATTTTGATGACATGTATGGATGTTTATGCAGGATCATGATTTATGAGTTTATTCTAAAATGGATACGTGTATATGTATGCATTTATGAAATGATGCCTATATGTTGTTTATGTGCATGTTTTATGAGGATTTATGATGTTGGATACTAACATGTGAATGTAGGTTTATATATGCATGATTTGTTTGATGTATTGCTTTATGTATGTAATGTCATGATGATGATGTATGCATAATATGATAATGATATAGATAGTATCTTGTACTTTATATGAATACAAGGATGATATAATGATATGCAATGATGTTAATGCAATGTTTTGAATGAATGATTCATTTATGGATATGCATCTAGATGGTTTTAAAAATGAATGCAACATGGATAAACAAATGTAAAGTACAAATGTTTAAATGGTTATTTCTAAATGAAGGTATATGTTATAATGTATGAACCAATGTTTAAAACAAATGGTTTTATGATTCTAAATGCCCAAATATGATGATGTAAAATTATAATGTGATGATAATGCAACTTATGGTTAATAATTGCACCTTAATGCAATTTTAAAAGGGATAATGAATGCAATTTTAAATGAATCCTAAGGGAAATAAAATGAGTATAATAAGACACTAAAATGGATGAATGAATGCACTTTTTAACTAAATGGATAGATAAATGAATGTTTAGTTATGGCTAATCATGGTAAAAATAAGGATAATTATTTATGTAAGTGAATCTAAATGTCATGAGTGGAATAATGAAAAGATATAATGATACTAATGCAAGTAAAATGGGAATGAACTATATGTGGTAAGTGAAAATAAATGATATTAAATGCACGCTAATGAATGGCTAAAGATCAATGTAAATGCAACTAAATGTAATGGAATGATGGTGTGATGATGATAAATGAATGCAAGGTTGTTTAGACTTTGCATGATGCACTTGATGATGTATCAGAGTACTCTATCATGATTGTATCCAAGACCAGCTCAATTTGCATATAACTGCTCATATTAACTTTGTTCATATTTGCATACAAAAACACGTATATGAATGAGTATATGGATGGGCAATATGCAACAGAATGCAATATATAAACAGATGAGATGAAATGACGATCCATAGTGCTCTATTTTCATCATTGAGCTTTAAAATGTTGTAAGAAAACACAAGCAACTTGACATAATGATTCAAGATGACCAGAGTATTCCTTACATGGATTTTGATATAGCAAGTTAATACAAACAACTTGATATAATGGGTCAAGTTGACCAGAGTATTTCTTGCAGAATAGACAAGGATCATCTCCTTTCATGCATGACTTGGATCGTCCTCCTTGATCTTGGGTTGATCATATCCTAAGACAAGTTCATACCGTAATAAGAGATAAAAACCTTCATCTAGTTTGGATAAGGTAGGAGGAACCAAAGAAGGAGCATTGTACTTGTAAGCAAACAACATATACATAATGAATAAAGAATATGGATCCTTGGTAATGGTTTATGCTCATATGGTCGAGGTATACATTGTAGTAAGCAAGACGTAGTAATCCATGACTGTATTTTTGCCTATGATCACGTAGCTTAGTGAACTTCCCACGTAGACACCATTAGGACATGCCCAGTACTTCATCGGAATAATGCGCAGAAGCTACACAAACAAATGTTGTAGGAACCTGATATGAATAAATAGCCCACAAATCAGCCAAGTATTTGATAACTTCAAACATAATTTTCTTGTCAAAGAAAATTTCATCTTGTCTTTGTTTTGGTAAGGAAGGATGCATCCTTGTTGAAAACAGTTTGTGTGTTTTGATGTTGATTGTTTGGTTGATCGGATAAGTGGTGATCGTTGGAGTTTTTCACAATGTTTTGTTTGGTATCTACTGAGATGATTATGTACAAGGTGTTGCCATGTTTTTGTTTGTTTGATTTTTTTCCAATGTTTTCTAGATTTTGTGTTTGTTTTGAATGTTTTTGATATTTTGTGAGACAAATTTTAAATGTTCTTGGCTTTTGTTGATTGTTTTCCAATGTTTTTGGATTTTGCAAGATAGTTTTGAATGAAGAACTCAATGAATCACAAAAATAATGTATAACCCACTTCCATCAAACTAGATTAAGGGCATTGCCCCCAGTTTAAACATGACTGAAAAAGATGGATGTCAGACGCATGAAGTACTTTCTTGCTTGCAGATCAAAAACAAGCCATGGTTTGGGTGGATGGATATGTGTATGTAATGAATGTGATCGTAACAAACCAGAAAGACAATGGAGCCATAGTCTTTACGAGTGGCACCTGTTTGCCAGGTTTTCACTATCGCACTTACCCAAGGTGCCACCGGAGTGTTTGTTCATCGTTTGGATGCATGATTTTTCTTTACTATTTTGATGTTTTTATATGTTTCTTCAGGACCTTTATCTAGATGTTTTTGGTGTTTTTCTGGTATGTATGGGAGCCGGATGCTCTGTGCAGCTTATGTATAAAACTATTTGAGGTGAATGCTGTTGATTGGATTTGTTAGTGGTTCTCCTTTTGATGTTGCCAACTGATATGCCCCGGACCCAAATATAGCAGTGATAACATATGGATCCATCCAGTTCGATTCAAAATTTCCCTGATGTTCTTTGTTTGGTTGGTTACGAGGATTCTCTCAAAGAAATCACCTACCTCAAATGTACAAGGTCTAACTTGATGATTATAGCTTCTGCTCATGCACCGCTGATAGGCTTTGAGGTGATTGTATGCATCTTATCGCTTCTCATCAAGTAGCTCTAAGTCTTGAAGACGGGATGCTCTGTATGCTTCATCATCGATGATATTGTGCAAGGAAACCCGTAGTGATGGTATCTCGACCTCAATAGGTAAGATAGCTTCTACACCATAGACCAATGAGTAGGGAGTTGCACCTGTAGGAGTTCGAATGCTAGTTCGATATGCCCATAGTGCTGGATTCAATTAAACATGCCAATCATGACCGGCATCATTGACTATTTTCTTTAGGATTCTCAATATGTTCCTGTTTGATGCTTCAGCCTAACCATTGCCTTGTGGGTAATAGGGAGTGGAAAAGCGGTGTTGGATGTGAAATTTCTCACAGAGTTCACGGACATCCTAATTTTTGAAAGGAAGATCATTATCTGTGATGATGGACATGGGTACACCATACCGGCAGATGATGTAATTGAGGATGAATGAGGCGATCTACTTGCCGGTGGCTTGGGTAAGTGGAACAGCTTCGATCCACTTTGTAAAGTATTTGGTGGCGGTAATAATGAATTTGTGACCATTGGATGAAGATGGATAGATTTTACCCACAAGGTCAAGTCCCCATTGACAAAAAGGCCATGGTGTTGTTATTGATTGCAATTCCTGTGCTGGTGCATGTATCAGGTCTCCATGAATTTGGCATTTCTTGCACTTTTTGACAAAGTAGTAGGAGTTTTTTTCCATAGATGGCCAATAGTATCCAGTGCATAGGAGTTTCTTGGCTAGTGACAGACTGCTTGCATGAGTTCCACAAATTCCTTCATGTACCTCTTCCAAGGCCTTTGTTATCTCATCTTGTTCCAAACATTGAAGGAGAGTACCATCAAGACTGCATCGGTATAAGGTTTCAACAATAATGGTATATTGAGCGGTTTGGCGAATGAAGGTTTTACTTTGGTTATTTGATTGGCTAGGAGGAAGGGTGTGATCATGGAGGTAGGTGTACAACTCACCATATGATGGGGATTCGGAACCGACAAGGTGACATATCATCTCAGATTCAAGGATATCCTAAGCTGGAATCCAAAGTTGTTCTACCAAGAACTTGTAGCGTGTTGAATTATGTGGAAGATCTAGGAGAGATGCGATGGTAGCCATAGCGTCAGCAGCTTGATTCTGATCTCTTGGTATCTACTCAAAGCTAATAGTAGTGAATGATGCCTTTAATTTGTCCACCATTTGCTTGTATGGCATGAGTTTGTCATCCTTGGTCTGATATTCATCTGTTGCTTATCGAATGACCAGTTGGGAGTAGCCATATACTTGTAGTTCTTGTAACTTCCATTGTATGGCTAGCCTGAGTCCTATGATCAAGGCCTCATATTCAACTATGTTGTTTGTGCATGGAAATGTAAGCCTGTAAGACTTCGGGATACTGTCACCTTGAGGTGTGATAAATAGAATGCCTGCCCCCGAGCCATGCCTAGTGTATGAACCATCAAAGTATAGTTTCCATGGTTGTGCTATTGTGATCATGAATATCTCTTCATCTGGAAAATTGGAAATGAAAGGATGATCACCTATGAGTGGTGCATCGGCCAACTGATCTGCAATGACTTGTCCTTTGATAGATTTATGGTCCACATACTTGATGTCAAATTCACTGAGAATCATCACCCATTTGGCCAAGAGACCTATCAATATTTCTTTGCTGAGTAAGTACTTTAGTGGATCAATCTTTGCAATGAGTTGTACTTTATGTGTCAATAGATAGTGCCTTAGTTTAGTGGCTGCCAAGATTACTGCTAGGCAAGCTCGCTCAATAGGTGTGTAATTGAGTTTAATAGCCAACTAGTGTGCGAGAAATGTAGTAAACAACACATTACTTTCCTTCTGCATTGTGTTGTGCCAATAGTACACCCAATGTTGTACTTGTTGCTGATATATAGAGTAACAGAGGTCTGCTCAGATCTGGTGGGATCAACAATGGTGTATTCATGAGATAGTCTTTAAGCATCTGGAATGCTTGCTGGCATCTAGTATCCAATTGAAAGCGGATGTTTTTGTGTAGCAGGTGTGTAAAGGGGTGACACTTATCTGCTAGTTGTGCAATGAATCTTCAAATTGATTGAAGTTGTCCTTGTAATGTCCTTAGCTGACTGATGTTCTTTGGAGGTGGCATGTCCATGATTGCCTTGACTTTTGCTGGGTTGACCTCAATACCTTTGCTTGAGACAATGTATCTGAGAAGATTCCCTGAGGTTACTCCAAAGACACACTTCTTTGGGTTGAGCCGAACATGATATTGTTCTAGTCTATCAAATATTTTCACCAATGTGTAGATGACCGTCTCTTGTGAGTGATTTTGCCAATAAGTCATCAACATAATCTTCCATTATGGTGTGCATCATATCATGGAAGATAGTGGTCATTGCTCGTTGATAGGTTGCTCCTGCATTCTTTGGAGCAAAAAGGCATTACATTCCAATAGTATGTGCCCCATGGACATGTGAAGGCCGTCTTATGTTGATCCTTTGGTGTGATCTTTATCTGATTGTATCCTGAAAATCCATCCATGAGTGAAAGCATGACATGTCCTGTTGTTAGGTCTACTATTAGGTAGATGTTTGGTAGGGGGAAGTCATCTTTAGGACATGCTTTGTTCAGATCTCTGAAGTCAGTATAGATACGGTTGTTCCTCTGGAGTTAGAAGAGATGCCAGATCTATGTGGTGAAGAGTTTCAGGAGTCCCCACATTGTATTCTTTTTTTTCCTCGATGAGAATCGTTGATCGTTCCTGTTGTGTACTAGCAGGGAGAATGTCAAACCTTTCATCCTTCGACGCCTCAGAGAGGTTTTCACCATTGGATATGCTCTTTCTTTTTACTTTTGTTGGATCAAACAATGCCATGGTGTGGTTTTCATTGGAAGATCCATGTTTTATTGTTATATTTTTGTAGCTAAAAGGTTTGGCATTCGCCCCAAAGTATGTTGCACTATTAATTTCAATGGTGAATCCAGCTTTGTGATCCCTGCTTGGTATGTTATCCCATAGTTCCAAAAAGTCAATGATCGCCTCATCATTTTGGAAATGGTCAAGATATGGTGGATTGGGTTGGTTCCATTTGATGAGTTCAGGATGGATAATGGGCATTACTTCATCAATTAGATTAAGTTCATGAGAGGTGTTAGTGAGGGTTAAGACGTTATGGTGAAGGTCATTGATGGTACTCTCCCTATCAGAATCAGGCGTAGGATGTGACGTAGGGTCTGTGGAAGATGTCTCCAGTTCAGGAACCCAAGAGGTCTTTATCTATGCTTCTCCGTAAACAAGGATGGCTTTGTGAGGTGGAAGTGGTGATGTGTCTTCCTCATCTGAAGTATTAAGCTGTATGGAATCAAATTCCCACTCATGTGAGTCAGTTTTTGAGTCGCTTTCTAGTAACCAGTTATTGTACCATACTGGGATATCCATTGAGTTAAACATCGCAGGTGTGATTGGTTGATGTACCTTTGTAGATGAAATGATCGATGCTACAGGAAGGATGATGGGGATCAATGAATCTGATACGGGGAGTATCGGTAGTGTTGACTCTGTTGCTTCTGCTGGAACTGCTGATGTTGTAGATATTGTCATGGGTTCTAATATAGTTGTTGTTGCTAATGGTGTTATTGCTGGTTTGTTTAGTGGGATGATTGGCGTTGCGGGGATTTTTAGCCTCAATGGGGCAGTTGCTATGGTGTTTGATGCTACTTTTATAATCAAAGGTGACCTCTTTGTATTAGGCTGATATAGAGGTTGGCTGGGTTTTCCTTTGAATCTGAGCTTAGGAAGGATCTCCTTTTGAAAGCCTAGTCCTGTATTATCCTTGGGTTTTAATTCCGGCTACAGTGGTTCATGTCTTCCTTGTTTATAAGGTCCCAAAGCACTTTGACCATCATAACCCATTCTTTGCATAATGAGAAGGCCTTTGCCATACTGATCTGTGGGAAGCTTAGCTTGTGGAATATCTGCGGTGATGGGATCTTTATAGATCCATTCTGCTAAGTTCTCATCTCTGGTTTCTTCTTCTTGACTCTTTCCCAGGATAAAAGGTGTCAAAGTACATGCTAGCTTGATCAGTGGTTGTTGAAGTAACCGCTAACATTTACCATGTGTTCTAGGAGAAGTGGGCATTTGTCCCACACAAAAGAGTTGACTGAGATTGTATTCCCTAGGACCTTCCTCTGCTATTTTCATCTTAAGCTTTTCTTGCTTGGGTATGGTGGTGTTTGAACTGGAAAGAGAGGCTGGACTTATGTATGAGGTGGAGGAGATGGCTTCTCTATTGTTGGTAATGGTAATCTCTGGTTGATGACATATATTATGACAATATGCAAAGGGATTTGCATTGCCTAGGATTGTGATCTCTACACCATTATGTGGAAACTTGATACACTGATGGTAGGTGGATGGAATAGCTTGCATGGCATGTATCCAAGGTCTTCCTCAATAGATTGTATGGTAGAGGAAGGTCCAGGACTTGACAGATAATGTGTTTCACCATAGGGCCCACTCGGATTGGTAGTACCACAACTCTTTTGGATGAACGTTTGGCATCATCATAGGCTTTGATTGTGATCTTCTTGCGCGGATCCATTGATTCTATTGCATATCCCAAAGCTATGACTAATTGTAGAGTACAAATATTCAGGCCTGCTCCATTGTTGATCAAGACTCACTTGATCCTATGCTGGTTGATAAACCCTTCAATATGGAGTGAGGTGTTATGAGGTTGCTGGAAGGATGTGTTGTCACTTTTAGAGAAAGTAAGACAAGGTGATGACCTTAGTTTTCTGACCATGGCTTGGAACTGATCTGTATTTAGGTTTGTAGGGATTGATGCCTCTTGGAGAGCTTGATCCAAGATTGTTTTATGGGATGGAGATAGGTGCAATAGCTCTAAGATAGATATCAATGTGGGCATTTTGTCTAACTGTTCCACAAGATAATACTGCTTTGGGATAGATGGGGTGCCTCGTGGAGCTGCTTTTATGGTAATCTTGCTGCAACATGTAACAACATTGCAAGTGGAACTGGGATTTTTGATGGTTATAGTTGCAATCTATTCACTAGCATCATATAGGTGGTTCATAGTATAATTATACACGGCTTGCGTATAATTGGTGGTATGTGTGTTTCTCCCTGGAGTGGAAGGACCCCTTTGATCTTGTAATGGAAGTGGATTTTTAAACATAAGATCATTGTTTGTTGTCTTTGGGTCATGTCCTTCAATTTCAATTTCACCTCGGTCAATAAGATCCTGAATAAGATCTTTCAATCTGTGACAATCGCTTGTCTTATGTCCTTTCCCTTGATGGAAATCACAATGTTCAGTATCCCTCCACCATGAAGGTTTGACTTGAGGTTCATAAATTGATGTTTTGGGTAAGGTAACCAGATTTTGAGAAACCAGTTGTCATAATACTGTTTCGATGGGTTCCCCTAAGGGAGTGTATGTTCGCTTTGGTTTTTGTTGATGCAGTCTGGGTTCATCTTGAGATGTGATGCAGCCTTGATTTGGAGGAGCAACTGTGTTAGTCTGAGGTGGGGGATTCTGTCCTGCAAATCGAACTATAGGTTATGCACTTTTGATAGTTCTTGCATCCACAACCCCGTCATTGATGATATTTTTGTTTTTGTTCCAGAAGCTTGGTTTGTCACTATTGAAGCGTGGGTGAGGGCTGTCTTATGGCTCATTATATATTTTGATAAGTCCTTTCTTGATGAGAGCCTACTCACAGTTTAAGCCTTTGGTGATCATGTCATTGAAAGAGTCTGTGTCTTTTACGTCCAGGTGAAATTCTATTTCTTCATTTAAGTTGGAAATAAATATTTCCACTAGTTCTTGTTCAAGTAACTAAAGAGAACGTCTGCTAGACATTTGACGCCATCATTGCAGAAAGACTGAAAATAGTTCACCTAGTTTTTGTTTAGTGTTACATAGATCAGCCATGGTGATATCACGTTCAATGTTGTGAGAATAATGTGCTAAGAATTTCTAGACTAACTCTTCAAATGTCCTAATGCCACCTGGTAATCGAGAAGACCATGATGTGGTTGTTCCTCCCAAGCTTTGGGGAAAAAGTCACATTAAGTATGTATCCTCGTATGCCACTTCGAGGCAAGCTGAATGAAATTATCTAACATGATCACAAGGATCTCCTTTTCCTCTATACTTTTCAAACTTGGGTGTTTCGAACCCTCGCGGAAAAGGTGGCATATGAAGATTCCTATCAAAGGGATAGGGACAAATGTCATTGAGTGAAAATTGATTGGTTTTTACACCATTATGAGGTTGTTGGACAAGATTTTCGACTTGTTGCTGCAACATTTCTATTTCATTTGGAGGAGGAGGAGGAGGAGGATTACCTTGATGAAAGTTTTATCTAATGTGCTCTTGACCTCTTTCATCCTCATTATGACTTTGACATTCTGATGCTTGTCTTAGTTGTGCAAGATCAAAGTCAGAGGGTAGTTTGGCTCCTTCTTGAGCAAGTTTTAAAAAGTGAGCATCAGCATTACTCTTGAGTATCTCATCAAAAAGCCTATTGAAGAGAGGGTTGTGTTGCGCCCTTTCTATTGCCGCAGGAGTAGGAGTGCCTGGATTGTCATCATTTACGTTTCCTCCAAGGGCTTCTTGGAACCCATTGATATTTTCCTCCTCTTCCTCTTCAATTTCTTGTTGTCTAGACCTAGACTTGGTATGAGCCATTTTGTTTACAAGTTTTTGTTTAAGTTGGGTGAAAATGATGATGAGTTGTTGATGAAATGAGAGATTTATGGTTGGTGAAATGTTTTGCATACGGATTTTGAGCACTTTAGAGGTAAATGTGACCAAATTTTTCTTCTTGATTTGCTTGTTGTGTTTGATTGACAAAGTTTGATGTGATAAGGTTTAGAGAAATCTGAGATGTATTACAAACTCAACTACCTAGTAATGAGAGGATTGTACTCATAGACTAGTTTTAACCTGCGTAGAAATTCCTTGTAGGATGAGTTTATCCTAGATGTAGAGACACTCTAAAAAGTGATGTATTGTGTTTGATTCAAGAAATATCGAAAATAGAACTTAGGATAAAAACCTCTTTAATGTTTTGAGAGTTGGAATGGATTTGATGAGATGTGAATGTGATAATGAATGAAATGTTTTAACTTCAATAAAAGCTTTGTGTCACATATGGGACAAATTATTCTTCTTCTCTTTCGGGAGTTGGTGGTTCTTCCCGAGCTACGTTATATGTGATGCAAATGTCTGGAAAGAAGTCAAGATTGATCTTGCCTCCTTTGTTTTTGTGATAACTCAAAGCTCTATATTGCATAAAAGCTCGGTGGTTTAATGACTCTTGATCAAATTCATTTGATTTTCCTTGAACATAAAGATGCATGTGACGTAGAAAAGCTCTATGAGAGACAAAGATTTGTCTATTTAGATAGAAGAATTTTCTCCTTTTGATTAAAGCCTTTGAGCTTAATGGTCTTCTTTTCAAGTTGATGTGTTGATGAAGATTCTTCTTTCTCAAGATGTGAAGAATGGTCATATAGTTTGATAATTTTCTCTTTGTTTTTGATCTTTTTGGTGGTGTTTGAAAATGTTTATGTTGGATGAATACTTGTTCTTGGAATTTGATTTTTGATTTTTCTTTGACAAGAAAACAAAGCAAGCACACAAACACAAGAATGTTGCCTCAAAAGGCACAAATAAGTATGGGTCTAGATCAACCCAATCCTTGGACTTTTTAATGACCCTTGCCTTTAAATGTATTTTAGGTGTTTTCCAAAGCCTGAAGTCGGCTCAATTTGCACTGGTCTTGACTCAAAATGCAAACACTTCAAACACTCTTTATCCCTAAGGTCAAATGGCCAGTTGCGATAAATTCAGCCCACATCTTGATATTTCTTTGACTTTGGTACTACATACCTTATGAATCCCGCCATGGCAGGTAAGGATGTGATATACTAAGTCTTGCACGAGCATAACAAATAGATGATCCCTATGATGGAGGAGTCATCACTTTCATCAAGCCACAAGTGACTTTTCAAAAGGCTATACTTCTACTCAAGGAAATATGTATTGTGAGTATCTTGGGAGCAAAACCATCTATGCTCTTGCACTGAATTGTATCACAAATATCCTCAATCAATAGAACGGGTGGGCTACTACTTAAAGGTGTTTAGTATGTTTGATGTTTTTGGACATAAGTTCATTCTGCAGTGACTCACTTAAGAGCCTTGTAACTTGTGGTGGGGCCCATTTGTCCTTTCGGCAAGTTACACTGTAGGAACAGCTATACCCAAGGCTACAACTTTCACTCTCACCTGATTTCTATAGCGGCTTGAAGGAATTACCGCGTGAGGTCATTCCCAAGAGTGATGTGTCTCTTGTCAGGCCTCTCTTAAAAAGATAAAACTTGAGTGTTACTAACACTTTTCTCTTGCACCTAGGACCACAAAATCCAAGGGAGAGGATAGTGTGTGTTAGAAGTAGGACCACTCGACAAACTCTTTTGCACAAGTGTGCCAAACACAAAATACACTTGTTCTTTTTAACTTGTCATTTGCAATGATGTTTTATCTATTTGGAGATGTTGCTCCAACAACCATGATGTTCTTTTTAACTTCCAAAGCAATGTATTTGAGTAAACTAGAATTTGAAAATCCTGGTCAACTAAATTAAGAGCTCATTTTGCTTTGAAGTAAAATCATTTTGCACAATAAAACAAGTGGATTTGTTCTTTTTACTTGCACCAAAATTTGAAGTGTTGATTGTAAGTTTTGCTTAAGTTTGATGCAATAAAAGGAAATTTGTTTTTGTCTTGTTTTAAGCACCAAAAGGAGGGTGTATCCTAACTTGCAAGAGATGAAAATTTGTTTGTTCAATTTTATAGCTCCAAAATAGATTTTGTCCTAACTTGCAAAAAATGAAAATTTGTTTGTTCAGTTTTATAGCACCAAATGTAAAATTTTCATTTTTAAACAAGTAAATGAAGTTAGTTTAGACCTGCACAAGGTACAAGTGGTTAGTAAAATCCAAAATAGGGAGGGCTTCCACAAGCCTAAGAAAAAATATTTTTTGGTTACATGGTCCTTTTTTTATAACGTTCTATTACAATAGCGCCATTCTGTGTGCAAACATAAGGGCTATTTAACTCAAACGCGCTAATACGAAGACAACAACGCTAAAATAAAAACTCTGACAACAAAAAAAAAAGCGCTGAAACAATCACAAATGCGCTATTTAAGCCACAAAAGCGCTAAAAGATTGTCAATAGCGCTAAATTTGAGACAATAGCGCTATTGTAAATACAATAGCGCTAGAATATTGAATTGCAATAGCGCTACAACGTGATCAAAAGCGCTAAAGTGCGACCTGTGTGTCAAGCTCAACATGCAAACAAGTTAGTTGTGTTTTTAAAAATGTTTTTGGTGTTTGGATTCATGCCGGGTTCACCAAATGATGCTCTGCAAAAAGGGTTAGAAAATCTATTCGATGACAACACACACACAAGAGCAAAACGTTAGTGTTAGCAACAAAAGATTATCATAAATAGGCATATCAAAAGAGATACCAAAAGCATGAGAGAATATTTAACTAGGAAAGTAAATATGATGAGACATCTCCAAATGCCTCCTAACATGCTCTTAGCTCCTTCTTCTTTATTCCTCTCCTCTCCAAATTCCAAACTAGTGTAGCTCTCAACAACTTTGTGTATTATGGATGCTTATGGAGGTTTGAGATTGAAGTATTTACTCCAAATGTGAATAAAAGCTAATACTAGATGCTATGATGCTAAAATGATTTATTTTAAACCAAAATGACAAGATATTAGTGATTTATGCTAAATGCTCTCTAAAATTCTCTATAAATTAGATGCATACAAGTTTTCAAGATCTGGATTATGAAGAAATGGGCTCTATTTATAGGAAAAATGGAGCAATGGATGGTTGAGATTGAGTAATCTCAACAAGGGTTAGGATTGAATGATATTCAATCCATGTGATGGCTTTCAACCCAATCCCAGGATGACAAGTGTCCATATGAGATAGGTTGAGAGGAGATGGAATAAGCATTAAATGCTTGACATGACCTGATATTTAACTTGGGAGTTAAGGTCAAGGTTAGGTTGAATGAATAAAATCTTTATTCAAAGAATAAAGCTTTTATCCAAAGGATAAACTCTTGTGCAAAGGCAAAAGGGATAACCATGGTCAAAGCAATAAATGCTTGAGGAGACCCATGAGTGCAAGCTGAAATAACCATAAATGGTTATGTAAGAGCCATTAGTGGTTTTGGAAGACTTTAGAGGTTAAATTGTTGAACACACAAAGCATTAAATGCTTTTCAAAGACTTTGAAGTCTTTGAGAAGTGACTCCAAGTTGCTTAGGAATGTGACAATAATTAGGGGATGGATTAGGCTAATTAGGAATGGGTTAGAAGAATCTAGAAGGGGTTTAGGCTTGTAAATGGATTTGGTGGGTGAGGAAAAATAGGATTTTTATTTAAAATAAATAAATTAATTTCAATAAATGTGTGCAAGTTGCATTTGTAGGAAAATGCAAGTGGGGGGGATTTATAATTTAAATAAATATTTTATTTAATTTATTTAAAAGAGGAAAAGGGGATTAAATGAAATAAATATGATTTATTCATTTAATTGATTTTGTGAATTTGGTATAATGAATTAATTAAAATAAATTGAATAATTTATTTAATTAATAGGAGAATGTTTGAAAGTGAATTAATTAAATATTAATTTAATTAACTGATGGCTAGTGGATTTTTAATCAAATAAATAGGGAATATTCATTTAATTAAATTGGACAGATTTATGTGACTACAGCTTCTAACAAGGTATTTGTAGTCAATCCCTTAACCAGTCAATTCCTAACAGGATCAGTTCTTAACAAGACTTTTTGTAAAGCTTTAACAAGCTAGGAGAACTTCAGAAGAGTTCACATATTATCTGGCGAGTCTCATCTCACCGTGGTTTTTACCTGTTTGGGTTTCCACGTCAAAAATATTTGTGTCAAGTGGTGAATGTTTTTGTGGTTTATTTACTTAACTACTTAACTATTTTGGATAAGTCATGATAACTGGAAGTATTGAGATATGAAGAAGTTGTTTATTGTTAATTTGTTGTAACAGACAACCGGTTTAACTTATGAGTTTTTATTTTGACAGAGTTATTATTCTAAGTTTACTTTGAGAGATTGATTGGTGAAGTTTATTATCAGTTTTTCTATCTATTGATTCACCCCCTCTCTTAGTAGTTGACCAGATACTTATTCTTTCATCATACCATCAAGATTGGTAACAACCAAAACAATCTCCTTTGTGATTGGATAGGGTTTATCCAATATGATGCAATCATTCTGCACACGACTTAGAATTACTTTGATCACCTCCTCATTGTCAATCCAAGGAAATTCAGTCCATAGATTCAATCCTTTATGTTCATATTCATTTATATTCTACAAATCTGCTTCACTCAAGCTCTTTTCCACCTTTCTGATCTTTTCAAGGTTAAATCCATTTAGGCATACCTTCTCTGCAATCTGAAAATCTTCGCTGCTCGATTCTTTAATGATCATTTTGGCTTCCATGATTAATAGCTCTGCTTCTTTGTACTTTTCTCCTCAAATGCACAGAACCTCTTCAAGCACAACTATTATGATGATAAAGAAAAATAATCTCAAACATTGATACTTATCTTGCCAAAAATCTCTTTTAGGGTTTTCCCACCAAAAGTGTCTTGTCGATGATGTTAACAAACATATTGAATTACTGGATAGCATCTCCAACATAGTCATGCTGAACCAATAACATGAACCAATTCAAAAGGGGGGACCAAAAGGTTTTTTTTAAAGACTCCCCCTGAGCTGAAGTAATATGTTCAATTATCAGAGAAAGAGGAGTAGGCATCGGAATTTTGTACATCAGGCTCACTTCCACTCTTCACCTCCTTCTTTCTCCAAACTAAAACTTCCTTTTTCTTTGATTCATTAGTCTTCATTACATTACTTTTGGTACACTTCTCCATATTTTCATTTCTACATTGATTAGCATAATGTTCAGATTGCTTGCACTTGTAGCAACTAATGTTCTTTTGCACTGAATTTAGTGAATGTGTTCTAGATTTGCACTAATTAGGTTTGTGACAATAGCCATTGCATGTATGAAAACGTCCATGAAAGTTATTATTCACCTTATTTGCTCCAACCAGATTAAAATTTTGATTCATAGCATGATTTGTACCATGATTTGCTTTATGACCAAACCTCTTGCAATTGTAATACTAAATGCTTCTACAGTTTGTAGCCTTATGACCAAATTTATTGCATTGAAAATAATAACCATTAAATGATGGGTACCTTTGTAGATTTTGTTTATGAATCGGTAGTCTCCTTGCATTAGTTTTTTGATTCTGGGTCTTGCTTGCATCTTCTGATTTATTCTCTACTTTTGCCTTAACCTCTTTTCCTTTGTTTTTGTCATTTTGATTTGAATATTCACGGGTTTGAAATCCAAGTCCAATATTGTCTAAATGAGATTTCTGCAAGTTAATCAAATCTTCCAAGAGTTTACTGCAATTAATAACCTTACTTTCTACCTTCAACTTCTTCACTTCTTGTTCTAGCTTCTCAAACTCTTCGATCTTTAGTTTGAATGATTCCTTCAAGGTTTCCTCTATCTTGTTCTTCTCCTCAATTTTTTGCATCAAATCTTTAATGGTTTCATTCTCCTGCTTCAACTGATTGTTAACTTCCTTATGTCTCAACTTAAACTACTGGAGCACATTTATTCACTACCCTCAAATTCTCTTTCAAATCCTCATTCTTAGACTGAACACTTTCTAGATATTTAAGAGTTATCTATAATTCTTTATCCAACTGATATTCTCCGGGCATACTCATTGATGCCATGATTCAACCAACAAGGATCTCCCTCAAGTAGTTAAGCTTTCAAGCAAGGGACCAAAGCTCTGATACCAATTCTTGAATTGGTTGAATATACTAGAATATTGAGAGAGAGGGTTGAATTAGTATTCCTACAATATCTAAAATTTTTACAAATATATCAATTTCATTAGTTAAGCTCGTTGACATGAAACAACAAATGCATAATAAGAAAATAAAACAACTACAAATTGAACACCAAATTTTATACGTGGAAAACCCAAATGGGAAAAACCACGGAGAGTGTTACATCTCAAGATTATATAACGAGTTGTATGGTGTTCACAAAAAGGGGTGGCTCATTGCCAGATTACAAAAGCGGCTCACTGCTAGAATGATAACTACAATAGAAATAAATTAAACCATAGAGAGTGTTAGATATCTTAATGCATGGGGTCAATTCCAGATTAAGCTCAGATAACAACTCACAAAACTCACAATAGATCCAGTAAAGTATCACTGTACCACTATCCACAATCATCTATGACAAGTCCAATAAGGGATTACTGCACTACTGTGTCAAACCAATCACTTGTAGCAGATCCAATAAAGGATTACTGCACTACTGTATGCACTTTGACTCTTCTATATATTCCTTTGCTCATAAAACTGCTTCTCTTACTGCTATTGATTTTCTATCCATAACTCATAGTCCTCTGACTTTACTAATCATATGCATGTTGCACACTCACCCATCACACCTTTTCAATCTACTAAATGCATACACATATATATACCAGAAATGTCATACACCAAGATAATATGTCGACCAAATACAAATGATTTACACAATAATAAGTTGCTCCGATCAAAATGTTATCCAATAAAGACTTGACCAAAAACATGATAATAAAGTCAACCTTCACTTGATCTCCTACATGCTTCCTTCACACATTTCATTTATTGATGCATACACCTTAATTTCCAAGACAAAATAGGGGTCTACCATACCTATAAATACAGACCCATAAGTACAAAACTCCAAGAACAACAACTCCTAACTCCAAGATACAGATACCACAAATGTTGCAACATAAATCATGATAGATACAATAGATACACAACTAATATGACTACTACCACTGATACCAAACCCCACATGGTTGATACCAGAATATGATACCAACCAAGATAAGCACAAGTTAGGATTTTGGATATGAGGATCTTCCAGAAATAACTCAAGTAGATCATATATTCCTTAATGCTTCATATCACATACCTTTCTTCCATTGATGCTCAACCAACAATACCAAAATTGCTTCCAACAACATACGACATCTGGTCCTTACCAGATAATCGGGTTCGACATCAATGACAACAATGACAATATTCACATGTCTAACAATAATGAGGTGAGGCAAATAGAACTACTATGAATGCCCACCAAAAGGTTAAAATGTTGCTCCAAATAATGTCAACCAATAGCCCACCAAATGTAATCACACATCGGTAAACTGCCTTGCAATTAAGGCCATGATAGAATGGATGTGCCCAACAAAGTCGACCAAACAATATATAACTCCACTGAGAAAAAATGGCCCAGGTAGATAAAAAATAAAGACCAACACAAATATGGCCTTAGACCTCCAACCAATTTGCAAATGTATTGTCTATGATTAATGTTGTCATGTAATGATAAAGATCACTGCATTGGTGAAATAAGGGTACAAGACAAACTTAAAAATGACCAATGAATGCACTATGGTTTGAAATATAGAACATCAATGCCACCAAATCAAATTGGAATTTTCCAATAAAAGAAACTGAGCAACAAACTTGGTACAGTCACTGTGGGAGGGTCCTCAAAGAGAATAGTCTAGCCTATGCAACAAGAGTTACACAACATAAATAACTCAATGTGATGGAGGCAATGCAGAAACAAACTATATTATATCACAAAAATCAGTTACAAACTATTGGTAACATGCAGGATCACAAGATTTGATTCACAAGCCTGAGTACAAAACATGTGTGTTATGCAACATTTGTGCTCAACCAAGAATGCGAGCCAACTTTGAACCTCTTAACTTCAGGATTATTCTTTTATGATTTCTTGACTGACTTCTAAATGCTTAATTACATTTTTATATGATCAAGAATGATCCACGTCAGCCCAAGAAGAACAAATGTTGATGAACAAGATGAAACGTGTAAAATAATAAGGTTGGCCTCTGCCAAAGAGATACCTCCAAAAAATCCATAGAATGAAGTGTGGACCTAAGGGAAGGTCAACCAAATGCCAAGGAACTTTGGAAATAATGAATTAAACCTCTGCAAGATATGAAAGTGATATGCAAGATTCGCCAATAGCAAATAGGTCCAAGCGGTTTCGGTGTTCTAAGCTAGAAAACTGTCTCAGATTTTGAAAGTGATAACTTATCAAAAAAAGATCCAAATGTCCTACGAACTTAGGATAAGGTAGATGAACATGTCCACAAATAAAATCCAACTCTACAAGATCTGGTGATAAAATGCAGAGAAGCCCAGAATGAAATGTTGAAACTGCAAAATAGGAAACAAACTGAAAGGGAAATGTTTTTGGTTGATGCAAAATTGCCATGAACCAGGGATGCTCCTACATCAGACATCCAAGGTTGTTGAAAAGTGAGTTCCTCACTTTGTTGGGGTCAGAGGAAAACCAAGATGATCTACCTTTTCCTAAGAAATCCATGACAAATCTTTAATTGGTTTGTCCTTTCAATTCACAAGATACTCTCTATACTGATTGCACTGAGTGCTATGTCCAATCCTACTATCCAAAATGTCTTCAATCTGGTTCGGTTCCTTCCAAGGTATCTATTTCTCCAAGTCTACAATGCTATCCTTATTGAATTTTGTCTCATGATACTGATGTAGATCTGCAATGTTGAATATAGGTGAAATGCCTTAACTATCTAGTAACTCCACTTCATATGCATTTTTGAATCTTAATTTCTTCAAGATTTTACAAGGTCCAAACTTCCTCATCTTCAACTTATTATTTTCCAACTCAAAATCTCTCTTTTCTTGGATACTCCATCACTTTATCTCCCACTTAAAATTCTTTATGTCTCCTCTTCTCATCTGCTTTCTCCTTATACTTGTTGTTCATGTCCTCCAAATTTTATTTGACCTGAGTATGTACTATCTTTGTATGCTTAGCAAATTCTTCTACTTATTCACTTCGTTTATCCTTTGTATTGATGTCCCTCAACTCTGATACGCCTCTAGTGTGTGCTTTGGTAACAATCTCAAACGTTGTTCTTTTGGTAGTCATGTTCATTGAATTATTGTAGGCAAATGTTGCTTGTGCAAGAATCAACTCCCAATTTCCGATTTTCTCTCCAATTAAGCATCTCAACAAATTTCCCAAACTCCTATTCACTACCTCTATCTGTCCATCAGTTTATGGGTGAAAAGTAGAACTGAACTTCAAATCTATCTTCATCTTCTTCCAAAGTGTTCTCCAAAAATATCCAGCAAACTTAGTGTCTCTGTCTGAAACTATTCTTTTAGGTAATCCATGTAATCTCACCACCTCCTTGTAGAATCTATCCACCACCACAAATATAGAATCATTTCCTCTCCATGTCTTAGGAAATCCTAGTATGAAATACATGCTTGTGTCCTCCCAAGGTCTCTCTGGAACTGTCAAAGGCTTATACAATCCAACATTCTGACTATTACCTTTTGCAAGTTGACAAATCCTATAGCTTTGCACAAATTTCCTGACATCCTTATGAATCTGAGGCTAAAAGTAATTCTCACTAATCAATGCCACTATCTTGTCAACACCAAAGTGTTTGGCTAATCCTCCACTATGCTTCTCCTTAATCAAACTCTCCCTCATAGAAGTCCTAGGTATACACAACTGAAGTCCTCTTAACAACATCTCATCTTGAATGAAATAATCCTATTAGGGTTTAGGTAGATCCAGAGCAAATATAAATTAACAATTATATATAGATACAAACATAAAAGATGAATAAAAATACATAACATAGATAGCATAGAGATTTAATGTGGTTCACCCAAGATGGGCTACATCCATAGAAAACAGTCATCCAATCTTTTCTTATTAACTATTAAATTAGTACAACACCATTGCAATGCCTTTTTACATTCCAACTTCTTATAACAAGCAATTTTTAGGGCAACACTCAAAGTTGGTTATTTTTAGGATTTTTTTCAACAAAAAACCGACGAGGATACATAATAGTGTACATTACTTGCATGATTAGTCACAACATATCAACAATCTCCCACTTGGAGACTGGTCAGGCTCCATGCCAAACAATCTCCCACTTGGAGACTGATCATGAATGACACTACTAAACTTGCAGCTCCCACTGGATAAAACTCTTAGACTCGATTGTTCCTTAATTCGATGATTTTCAATCAAGATTAAGGCCGAGAGAAACTGAGGAGGAAATCGGCTTCTCTCGTGGGACTACCTTCATGAACATATCTATAGGATTGTCACTTGTGTGAATATTCTCAAGTTGTAACTAGCCATCCTCCAAAACAAAATGTATGAAGTGGTACCTGAGCTGAATGTGTTTTGTCCTCAAATGTAGAGAAAAATTCTTTGCAAGATGAATGACACTCTGGCTATCAATATATAATGGGATATCCTCCTACATCTGGCCCAATTCCTCCAAAAATGTTGTAACCAAATCATATGCTTGCTAGCTTCAATAGCAACTACATACTCAGCTTTAGTGGTTGAAAGCACAACAACCTTTTGCAGTCTAGAAATCCAACTAACTGCATCCCCCTATAGTAAAAACATACCCTATAGTACTCCTCCTTGTATCAATATCACCTACCATATCAGAGTCAACATATCCTTGTAGAATAGCATTTGATCCTTTGAAACATAATTCCTTGCTAGTAGTACCTCTCAAATACCTAAGAATCCATTTGAAAACATTCCAATGTTCCATTCCCAAATTGCTCATATACCTGCTCACAACTCCCACTGCATCTGCAATATATGGCCATGTGCATACCATTGCATACATCAGACTCCCAATAGTTGACGAATATAGGATATTAGACATTTTATTTACCTCTTCCTATTTCTTTGGACACATCTCCTTAGTCAATTTGAAATGAATAGCCAAAGGTGTACCAATTGCTTTGCATTTTGTATGTTAAATATTTTCAACACCACCTTTATATAATCACTTTGGGACAAAGTTAATATTCTATTTTTCCTATCCCGTGAAATCCTGATACCAAGGATTTGCTTAGCTGTACCCAAATCCTTCATAGAAAATGACTTTGCTAATTTCTGTTTAAGTTCATTTATATGTTGCATATTAGACCCAACAACAAGCATGTCGTCAACATAAAGTAATAGGATAATATAACTGTCATTATCCAATCTCTTAAAATAAACACAATGAGCAAAATGACATTTATGGTAACCATGTTCATCCATGAAACTATCAAATTTTAAATACCATTGTCGGGGTGCTTGCTTTAGGCCATACGGACTTTTCTTCAACCTACACACTAACTCCTACTTACCTTTGACCTCATATCCCTGTGGTTGTTGTATGTAGATTTTCTCCTCCAAATCCCCTTAGAGAAAAGTTGTTTTAACATCTAGTTGTTCAAGATACAAGTCTTATGCAGTCACAAGAATTAGAATAGTTGTAATTGAAGTCATTTTTACAACCGAAGAAAATATTTCATCAAAATCTATACCCTTTTTCTATGCAAAACCTTTAACCATGAGTCTGGCCTTATATCTTTTTTGTCCTCCATCCTCCTCCTTTAGCCTATAAACCCATTTATTTGACAAGGCTCTTTATCCTGCAGGTAATGGGACTAAGTTCCAAGTCTGATTCTTGATTAAGGAATCCATTTCTTATTTTATGCCTAGCTCCCACTGTTGTTTGGCATCCACCTACATTGCTTCTTCATATCCTTCTGGTTCACCAAAATCAGTTAATAAAATAGAATACAAATAAGAAGAAAATATTTCAAGACGTCTACTTAACCTCATAGAACATCTAACAATTGCAGGAGTTTGTGGCATATTTTGTTGTTGTTGAGCATCAAGTACCAATGCCATTTTATTTTTCAGGAATATCATCCAGCACCACATATACTTTTTTGACTTGTTCATGCTTCTTTTCCTGCATTTTTTCTTTATACATGACCTTCTCATTGAATATAACATCTCTACTTCTAATTATTTTATGATTTTCAAAATCCCATAACCTATAACCAAAGTCATCCATTCCATATCCAATGAAGGTACATTTTTTAGATTTAGCATCAAGCTTGGTTCTATTTTCTTTATCAACAAGGACAAAAGCTTCACAACCAAAGGTTTTTAAAAAAGAACAGTTTACCTTTTTACTAGTCCATGCCTCCTCTGGAATGCCACCATCCAAAGGATTTGAAGGTCCTCTATTTATCAAATAAACAATAGTATATACAACATCTGCCCAAAATTGTAGGGGTAGTCTAGCACACAATCTCATGCTCCTTGCACGCTCCATGATGGTCCTATTCATTCACTTAGACACACCATTTTCTTGTTGGGTTCTTGGAACTATTTTCTGCCTTCAGATTCCATTGAAAGAACAGTAATCTTCAAATGCTTTTCTGCAATACTCGCCTACATTATTAGATCTAAGACACTTCAACTTTTTTCCTGTCTCATTCTCAACCAAAGTTTTCCATTTCTTAAAAGTTTCAAAAACATCTGATTTCTATTTTAGGAAATACAACCATTTTTTCCTAGTTGTATCATCTATAAAAATAACATAGTAACAAGAGCTACCAAGAGATGATACATGAGTCAGTCCCCATACATCTAAATGCACAAGCTCTATTTTCTCACTCTTCTTCTCTTTCCCAACCTTGAGAAATATGACTCTTTTCTGTTTACCATAAACACAATTTTCACAAAATTCTAAATCAATTTGCTTCAATCCTAGCAACAAATTTTTAGAGTAAAGGATTTTCATCTCTTTCTCACTCATGTGCCCAAGTCTATGGTGCCACAGTTTTGAATCTTTCCTTGCAACAACTTTTTCTATAGCAACTAAGGTAGAATAAGTATTACCAGTACACAAATATAATGTGCCTGCCTTTGCACCTTTAGCTACTACTAATGCACCTTTAGTGACCTTCTAGACATTGTCTGTGAAGGTAACTATGTAGCCTTCACTGCCCAGTTGTCCTACATAAATTAAATTTCTTCTTAAATTAGGAACATGCCTTACCTCCTTCAACAACCAATCATTTCCATTCTACAACTTGATCTTTATCTTCCCTTTTCCAACAATTTGACAGGGCTCATCATCACCCAAATATACTTGTCCAAAATAATCTTGAACATAATCTAGAAAATATTTTTTGTGGGGTGTAGCATGAAACGAAGCCCCTAAATCTATTACCCAAGAATCATTAACATTATATAAACACAAAATCAAGGCATTTTGTAAAGTATTACTTGCAACATTATCTTCCTTACTGTCATCTTCATTTATGTCTCCTTGTTTGTTTTTCCAAGACCAACAATATTTCTTTAAATGTCCTGGCTTTCTGCAGTACCAACAATCCTTTCTTCCTCTAGATTGATAGCGTCCTTTCTTTGATTTCCCTCGTGAATTCTCAGGCCCAGGGCCTTTTCCTCTTTCCTTTTATCTTCCCTCGTTCTCTACATTCAAAACAATACTTGATGATGTTGAAGTCTCACCTGTGCTTTTCCATTGCATTTCCTTGCTCAAGATAACACTAGCAACATCATCAAATTTCAAAGTATTTGAACCAGAGACAGAGTTACTTATAGCCATAACCAAGCTATTCTAGCTTTTTGGCAAAGAGTATAAAATTAAGAGAGCCCTAACCTCTTCATCAAAGTTAACTTTTAGAGAATTCAATTGACGGGTAACTGTATTAAATTCATTTAAATGATCTTCTATAGATCCTCCCTCACTCATTTTCATATTAAACAAACGCTTCATAAGAAATACCTTATTCAAAGCTAAGGGTTTCTCGTATAGTTTAGCCAGTGCCGATATTAGATCTGCCATCGTTGTTGCTTTTGATATATTGAATTCTACAGATGGTGCAAGGCACAACTGAATGGTTTCTAGTACTTTTCTATCTAGAATATCCCAATATTCATCTGACATCATGGTTGGTTTCTTTGTCTTTCCTTCTAATGACCATCCTAGATCCTTTTGATATAGGTAATCCTCCATTTGCATTTTCCATAACTGATAATTCTAGTCGTTGAACTTCTCGACCTTGAATTTGGTTTCTTCCATTGCTCCTAATCAAATCTGAGTCCCTACCAATTTATAGAAATACATGGCTCTAATACCAATTGTTAGGGTTTAGGCAGATCCAAATAAAATATAAATTAACAATTATATGCAGATACAAACACAAAAGATAAAGAAAAATATATACTATAGATAACACAAAGATTTAACTTGGTTCACCCAAGATGGTATACATCTACAGAACACAATCATCCAATCTTTTCTTATTATCAAGTAAATTAGTACAACACCATTACAATGCCTTTCTACATTCCAGCAGCTTATAACAAGATTTTTTTTTTAATTCTCATCAAGGTATCCTCGCAACCCAAGCCTAGTGGGTTCCCTTTACGGGGTGAGCTTGGGGCGAGACTAATCCCTACGGCCACGAGGTAACCAACGCCACCCCCCAACATCCACAACAGGGTGATTTTTAGGCTAGAGAGTCAAACCCAAGACCTCAGGGAGAAAACCCAAGACTCAAGACCAACTACTCTAACCTGTGGAGGCTATAACAAACAATTTTTAGGGCAACACTCAAAATCAGTTATTTTTAGGGTGTTTTTTTTCAATGTCAATTTTTTTTCAATTAAAAAATACCAATTTTTTTCCTGTGAGGATACATAACGAGTGTACAATACTTTCATGATCAATCACCATATATCAACAAATCCAACCACTTACTTATGTCCACCATAACCAGTTCCTTACATGCTTTCCAAGGTTTTGTAAAATTCGAGTCTTCCCTATACAAATTCTTTAATTCCTCAAAACCTAATACCTCCACTCTCATTTCTGTTAGCAAATTCCTTCTACTCAATGCATCAGCAACTCTATTTGACTTCCCACTTCTATGCTTCAAAACAAAGCTATAACTCTACAAGAACTCTACCCATCTCATGTTTCTTTGATTCAACTTACTTTGACTATTCAAATACTGCAAAGCTTGATGATCAATATACAACACAAACTCCTTAGGCAACAAATAATGTCTCCATTTCGTCAATGCCTAAATTATGGCATAAAATTCTTGATCATACACTGAATATCTCCTCCTTGCATCATTCAATTTCTCACTGAAATAAACTATCGGTCTTCTTTCCTAACTTAACACTGCTCCAATTGCATTCCCACTTGCATCACAGTCCACTTGAAATACTTTGCTAAAATCTGATAAAGCCAACACAGGCTTCTTTGTCACCTTTTGCTTCAACAATTCAAATCTCTTATTTTCTCTGATTGTCCACTTGAAATCCTTTTAATCTCCTCTCATTGCTTCTGTCATAGGGCTACAAACTAAATGGATTTTTTTGATAAACTTCTGGTAGAAACTAGCCAATCCATGAAATGATCTTACCTCTCCAATGCTTTTCGGTGTATGCCATTCAATAATTTCTCTTACCTTCCTAAGATCCATCTTCAATCCATCCACAGATATCACAAATCCCAAATAGATTAATTCTTCCTTCATGAAACTACACTTCTTAATATTTATCAGCAACTTCTCTACTCTCAACCTCTGCAAATCTTGTCTCAGATGCCACATATTTTCTTCCTTGGTTTTACTGAATATCAAAATGTCATTCAAGTACACAATAAAAAACTTACCCAAAAATTTCTTCAATACCTCATTCATCAATCTCATGAAAGTACTTGGTGTATTAGTCAATCCAAAAGGCATCACCAACCATTCATACAGTCCTTCATTTGTCTTGAATGTTGTCTTCCACTCATCTCCTTCTCTAATTCTGATATGATGGTATCCACTCTTCAATTCTATCTTTGTGTAGTATCTGGCTCCACTCAAACAGTTTATTATGCCATCCATCCTAGGCAAAGGAAATATATATTTCATTGTGATCTAGTTTATTGCTCTGGAATCACTACACATCCTCCATTCTCCATTTTTTTAGGTGCTAACACTACTATCACTACACAAGGACTCAAACTTTCTCTTGTCAAATATTTTCTCAACAAATCCTGCACTTGTCTATTCAGATCCTCATTCTCTGCCAATGTCATCTGATGTGTTGCTTTATTAGGAAAACTAGCTCTGAGAATCAGGTCCATGCAATGACTGGTACTTCTCACTGGCGGTAATCCATCAAGTACATTATCTGAAATGATGTCTCCATATTTTGCCAACAACTCTTTTATCTCCTCTATTTGTTCTTCTTCATGCTCTGGATTGTTAGTCTTCTTAGGAACCAAAGCGAAACACACATTCTCATGTCTCATCCCATCCAAGAATTTCCTTCAATCTACCAAATAAATTCTAGTACTTGTACAAACTTCACTCTTCAAAGACTCCTCCAAAGGCAACAAGATTTGCTTCATCCCATTTGTAACAATAGTGTATATGTTCTTCCTTCCATCATGTATTTCTTGTTTATTATACTACCAAGGTCTTCCCAACAAAATATGATAAATATCCATAGGCATAATATCACACAAAACTTCATCATGATAAGATCCAATTTTTAGTTTCCCTACATTGTTCACTTACTAGTATCTTATGATCTTCCTAAATCCATGCTATCTGATAAGGCTTAGGGTGCTTTAATATTTCTAAATTTAACTTATTCACCATCTCCTCCAAAACAAGATTATCTAAACTACCACTATCAATTATAACTTTACAATACCTACTAGATACCTTACATCTTTTCTTGAATAGATTCCTCCTTTGTGAGGGCTCTTCATTATCTCCGATACGACACAAAGCTCTCCTCATCACTAGAAATTATCCATCTTCTAGTTTATTAGTTGATCTGGTATGGTCTTCTTCCACCAATGTTTTCCTTCCAGTGTTCTTGGTCTTCTTACATTCAAAATCACAATGTCCTTCTCCTTTGCACTTAAAGCAGGTTCCTCTAAACACTCTCTTATCTTGTATTTTTTCTTATTTTTCATAACCCTCATTCTGGTATTCATCGGGGGTGTCTTCTCCAATAAAAGATTATGTCATCCTTCTGGTATGAACTACCATCTCTACTAGCTTCCTTGTCCTTGTTCTGATATGCATAGGGTCCTCTTCCTCTAGAATAGCTTCTTCCTCCTTGAAATTTTCCTCCGAAAAACCTTCCACCTCTACCTCTTTGCTTCTGCTCGTGTCTTTTGTTCAAATTCCCCTCTGCTTTCATGGCATATTGATAAGCTTCCACAAACTTTGAAACTTAATTAAACTGAGTTCATCTTGTATAGACATCTGCAACCCATTCAAATAGTTGGAAAATTATTCAATCTCATCACCAGTATGTCCAGATCTGATATTCAACTTGTAGAATGCTTCGATATACTCCTTCACACTGGATTCCTTCTGCTTCAAGTTCTACAACTTTTGAAACAAATTCACTTGATAATTAGTAGACATAAACTTTGATTTCTACTTACTAACCATCCGTTCCCAAGATTTAATCTTCTCTTTAACTCTTCTCTATCTATCAAGCTGCAAATGTTCCCACCAAAGAGACGCATGACCTTTCAACTTAGTGCAATCATATCCCACCTTTCTATCTTCTGCGGTACCTTCAAAATCAAAATACTTTTCCATCTTCGTGATCCAATCTAGCAATTCATCTGAATCTAGCTTGCCATCACAATTTGATGGGGTAAATGTGGTCTGGTATTCACTCTAGACAATTCTCTTATAAACCTTTCTTTATTCAGATCGTTCACTGGTGGATTTGCTCCTTGTTCTCTAGGTACTTCTTCTTCCTCATCATCACTCACATCTTCAACATGTCAACCTCTTCTCTAGGTCATTTCAACAGCTTCCAATCGAGCTACAATTCCTCTCAACATTTCCATCACAGTAGGATCTGCATTTCCATGCACTCCACCATTTCTATTTCCTCTCCGCTCCATCTTCATGTAAGTCCTCTATAGCTACAGGTTGGATCCACAATTTGATACCCTACAACAAAATCTTACAAGACAATGCAATCTCCAGAATAAAGGCTCGCTCTGATACCACTTGGTTCAGTCATGGTGGGAGGGTGATCAAAGAGAACAGAATAGACTGTGCAACAAGAGTAACAAAAGAGAAACAACTCAATGTGATGGAGGCAATGCAGAAACAAACTATTATATCATGAAAATCAGTTACAAATGACCAACAACATGCGGGCTCACAAGATTCAGCTCATAGGCTTGAGTACAAAACATGCATGTTATGCAATATTCGGGCTCAACCAATAATGCGAACCAACTTCAGACCTCCTAACCTCAGGATTATTCTTCTATGTTTTCCTAACTGACTTCTAAATGCTTAATTACATTGATTTCTATGATCAATAATGATCTGTGTTGGCCCAAGAAGAACAAATGTTGATGAACAAGATGAAACATGTAAAATAACAAGTTCAACCTTTGCCAAAGAGATCCCTTAGGAAAATCCATAGAATGAAGTGCAAAACTAAAGGAAGTTTGGCCACACACCAAGGAACACTGGAAACAATGAGCTAAAGCTCTACAAGTTATGGAAGTGATCCACAAGATTCGCCAATAGCAAATAGGTCCAAGCGGTTCCGGTGTTCTAAGCCATAAAACTGTCTTAGATTCTGGAAGCGATAACTTGCCAAAAAAAGATCCAAATGTTCTGTGGACTTAGGATAAGGTAGATGAACATGTCCACAAAAAAAATCCAGCTCCGCAAGGTCCGGTGATAAAATACAAAGAAATGCAGAATGAAATGTTGAAACTGCAAAAAAGGAAACAAACCAAAAGGGAAATGTTTTTGGTTGATGCAATATTTCCACGAACCAGGGATGCTCATGCATCACAAACTCGAGAGAGGACTGATTTTCACAAACGATATCGCAAATAATTGCTCAAAATAATAATAACCAGGAAAAAAACAAATAAGATCTATAATTAATTCGACACAATAAAATTCATCGACTGCAAATCAACATTTCTTGAGATCCAACCTCAAAACGTTTTGATGAAAACTTCTCAAAAAAGTAAGGAGCTGCTAAATGTATATCTTTGATACCATGTAATAATTACCAGTTTCCTAAGACTTGCAAACAACTATAAACCTTCACAATAGAGAATATGATATTTCACCAATAGATGAATGATATTGAGATTGAGTTAATATGAAATGTACATAAGCTCTTCTTATATGGGAAAGAGTAAAGAGATGAGAGCACACAATGATGCTATGTGGCTCAATGAAATGCAAGGGTAAGAACGAATTAATTAGAACTCAACCACCTGACAACTATGCATGCACAAATAATAATGTACGTAAATGATAAACTTAACCTACTACCTAGGAAATTGATATGCCTAAGTAAGCTTAAGATTGTTAGTAAATATAATTTACTCCAACAATTTTAATGCCATTTTATGGAAACTTGACACATTGGTGAAAGGTATATGGATCTTCTTGCATTCTTTGTATCCAAGGGCAACCTAGGAGCATGTTCTAACTAAATTCTTGATCTAGAACCTAGAATATTGTGTTTATCATTACTGGTCCAAATTCTACTAGCAATATGATTACTCCTTTGGAAGGATGGTTTTCATCATCATAGGCCTTGATGTTAATATTTTTAGAGGGATAGATGCTATGTTTAGAGTATCCCAAGGCCTTTACCAAATTTAATGTGTATATATTGAGACCAGCCCCACCATCTATCAACACCCTTCTAATCTTATGTTTGTGAACAAATACTTCAAGGTGCAAAGGATCATTATGTGAAGGCTTATGTGCAAGAATGTCTTGTTGTGTGAAGGCACCATGAGGGGCTATATCTAAGTTTCCCACCCTGGCTTGAAAATAATTCTAATCAATATCATGAGGTACTATAGATTCGAGCAGGGTGTTATCTAGGATTGCTTTATGAATTGGGGAGATACGTAATAACTTGAAAAATGGATATTTGTGTAAGGATCTTCTTTAGTTATTCAATTACATTGTAAGTTCCTGCTGGAGGAGGGTTGTGTTAGGAATTTTTTGGATAGGTCTCCATTTTTCTCTAGCCTTGGGTTTCCCCTTAAATTTTGAACAGTTCCTTGTAAACTTTCTTTTTGAGCGATGACTTGCTTTCCTGGTTGATTTCCTTTTAAGTTTACTCTTCAAGGATTTGTTATCATTTGAAAACTGGCCCCATGTCCTAGAATTTATTTTTAGCTGATGTCTTAAGAATGTTCGAATAAGCTATGCCCTTTTTTGTCTTGAGTGAATCCCCTAGGTTTGGCCCTTGCATGATGTCCTAGGGACTTAACTTAGATCACGTGTTTTAAATAGTTTTGAAGTGGGCCCTATTTCTGAGATATCTTTCATGTGTGATGAGTTATTGTTCGATATTGTGGGTAGGCATTATCCAAATGATGAACTCGGAACTCGGTGATGACCTTTGTCTCATTTTTCCAAGTCTCGAGTTGTGCCACAAGAACTAAGATCTTGGAGCTTAGGGAACTTCATGGCAAGTTTATGAAGAGAATGGTTATGATAATAATATGTTAGAGTAACTCAACACTCGGCTGGAGTGTTTTCTTCATTTCAACGAGTCCCAAGTGAAAGATGACAGGATGTTGTGCCATCAGATAGATAGGATCCAACATCTCATCTTAGAGCTTGTTGAGGTGGCTTGAAATATTTCAATGAGCGTTCGAGAATTAAAAATAAAATAGGGGATAAACAAAGTGACACATCAAAAGTGGTCTCCTTAAGTACAAAAAATTTAAATTTAACCATTAGTTGTCAATGATTTATGATCAACAGTTCATATTCAAACTTGATTTATGCTCGTTTGTGCCACCATAATTTGCATAAATTGCATTTATGAGGAAAAGATTGAAGATTGAAATTTTTTGTTGGGTCTTTCATTTTCGGAGTTCGGAGAGATTTTTAGTGTGGAAAAGAGAGGAAGTTGTGTTTCCTGCGAGAGATTCAGTTGCCCTAGAGTTTAAATCAAGTCCACAAAAACCTATAAGTTTTGCATCATGCATTCACTATTCCATTTGAAAAGGCAGAGTAGGGTAATTAGTTATAGCCCTATATCGAGTAATACATATAATTAAGAAGGAACGTCTGTGAAGCAAGTAAAATGTCCACTTCTTCGAAAGTCACAGTCTCAAGAGCCCAAAGAAAAGAACTAGAAAAAGGAGAAGAATATTCATGATTACCTAATTTACTTGTTACCTAGGTTGTCATATAAGCCTAAGATAGGGGTAGGTGTCCCATAGGGTTTTTACAAACAACACAACTATAGGGAGAGTTATTTCAGTATCAGGGGGCATCATACATTTAAATACTTTTTCTTGAAGTCAGAATTTGCTATCCCAGAATGTAACCCCTAGAGGTTAAGGCCTGTTAGGCCAGTATTCTTGAATGTGTTTGTAAATCTAGACTTGATTAAAACCCTAGCCAATTGCTACAACCTTGAGGGTCGATACATCAGAGTTGTGAATGGATGTTTGTTGGATATCAACATGGATAAAATATTAGAAGTATTTGATATGGAAGATTGTAGGGATTACACCACAACAATTGATTTGGAAGGGTTGAAAGTAGAGTATGATGCCATTGAGGGTCTTTATAGGAGGAAGTGGTTTCCTCTGCACTGATTGAGGAACAAGGGTAATTTGCAACAATTCGCTAGAATAGAGAAACCCCCATATAAAATTGACCTATTCTATAGGTATTTTGAAATAACATATTATGTGATATGCTAGGTATTGGAGTATGATGGAAACCATTTGATGCCAAAAGAGATCATGTTACTCACTTGTTATGTTCAAATTGAGATAGATGACAAGGTTAAGGCAAGGAGATTAGCTTATTTCAAAGTGCAAAAGATTGAGAGTAGAAAAAGGCTAGAAAACCCTTCATATCAGGGCATATTTCCAGATGAGTTTAATAGAGTTGAGAGAATGAAATTATTCATTTATAAGACCCCTTCTCTCTTAGCTAACTTGACTATTTCTCCACCCCCATCTCCAAATACATCAACATATGCAATAGGAGGGATAGTGGCAGAACCACCCTTGGCACAATTGTCCCCAACTCCATCCTTTAATATTGCAATATCACAAGAAGTTAATGAAATAATTGATCAACAAGAAGAAGAAGAGGTGAATCAAGAAGTGAGATTTCAACCCTATGCCCCACTTGATGAACAAAATGATGACATGATTTAGATAAGTAATTATTTGAATGAAGACGTAAGAAGAAAGGCTTGTGAGACTTTCTTATTTGATGATGATTTTATACATTCACAAGAATTCAAATTGTTTATGTACAAATGGAAGGTGGGGGGGAAATTAATTAGTAAATAGATTGATATCCCTGATGAGAAACAAGAAGAATACAATAAGAAATTTTATGTGCTTGAAGGAAGAGTTTGAGCATATAACACTTGGAAAGGGGAGGCAGATGGTAAAAAGGTCAGTTGTTTGATTATCCCACAAATGGATATCTAATCCTGTATTGTCTTTGATAATTTGAGAAGAAGACAAAAGTTTGATTGTAACCTTATTGATGAGGGGTATGATAAATTATGTTTTGGATCAAAATATAGGCCATCAGACCAAACTTTGTCAATGTGGTGCTTGTATCCAGAACGCAAGAGGCCAGCATTGATTACTCACCCACAAAAAATCTTGGGTCAATTTATGGTCTATAGGCTAAACAATGTTTCAACTATTTATGTATCAAATTTAAATGTGAATACAACCCTTTTCAATAAAGAAAAAGTTGAGGATCAAAATGAAAGGATTCAACAACTCATTAAGGAAAATAATGACTTAAGAGAAGCATTAGGGATATCAAAAGGGAAGGGTCTTTTGTTGGAAGCCGAAGCCACAACTTCAAAGTTGCAAACAAACCTTATATTTGAGAAGAATAGAAGAGAAGAAATAGAAAGACAACTAGCTAAATTGTATCAAGAGGTAGTGTACTTTAAGAAGGATCTTAGAATGAATTAGTTTGCACTAGCTCAAAATCTTATTAATTGTGGGTTTAAACAATTGTTTCCTTATTTGCAAGTCACATGGGCAAGGAATCAAGAGCTATTCCAGGTTTTTCAAAAGAAATTAGAAGTGGAGATTCAATAGAAACTTACAATGAGACACTTGTTTAAAAAGCAACAAGTGATTTATTGTCTGAGTAAGTTTGCTGAGTCTATTGATAGTGAAGATAGAGGGTTATGGTAAGAGATGTTAAGTGAGTTGGAATTGACACTATTTGAGGCTGATGAATTATTGAGCAAGCATCATAAATTCCATGGACAGGTTGCACAGGCTATGTGCAGGTTTTCTCAAGTGCAAGGTACCCCTCTTCCTCCCTTGATGAAAGATAATGGAGAACACAAAACAAAGCAATAGTGGAAGGTAGAAATTGGGAGATTCCTTTTCCACAACATAATTGATATGGATGATGTAGACAAGATAGTGGAAAATTTTCAAATTTAATTGAATGGTCTATACCAGCTAGAGTTTAGTGCCAAAATTATGAATAAGATGAATGCTTCCTTGGTAAACCCAACATATAGCACTCACCTAGATACTTGTCAGTAATTATTTTCTAGAGAAAAGTGATTCATGAGAGAAGTGAGCCTCATAAGCTTGTATCTATTCCTCACTCTCATACAATCCACTATATCCATCTCTGTTTTTTTTTGTCTTCTTTCATGACACATCAAAAGTATAACAACTTTAAAAGAGTGATTCTATTTGAATCATGATCAGTTATGAATCAGAATGTTTCTCATTTTTTATGCTTTCTCCCTGAAATGTTGTTAAAGATTCCTATATATGTTAAAGCCAAATTATGACATGTGGCAAGTCAACTTGAAGCTTTGTTGCTCCCTTGTTTCTATAAAAGAAAATTCAAAGTCACTTGAAAAGGTTTCTGAAAATATTTTTGAAAAGACAGTGAAAACAGTTATTGATATAGAAGTTATTTTTTTGGCATATTATATTGGTGTAGACACAAGAAACTAATGAAAATATTTATGTGAATTATCTCACATCAGCTTTCTTTTGGCTATATGATTTCATTTGTTAAGGATGACTGAAATTGTCTCTACAACTTTCTCGTAGATATGCGATATGGTAGTTAGGTTTTCTTCAAGGAAGAAATTAAATTATAACTATGTATTGCAATAGTTTTAGGATAACTGTGTGATTTATGAAGAATTATTCATGTGAGTGACAACGGGATATATTTGTAAGGCATGTATATTCAGAAGTGTGATTGCAGTTTACATAGATTTGTCATATTTATTACTCTGTGCCCATGAACAATGCACTGGCCCGAAAATGTGTATGTTTAATAACCACTTCAAGCTTAGATTATTTTCTTTATTTTTTTAGTTGTTTGTGTTTTTCGTTGAAGGACATTACTCTCAGATGGAAATATCATGTGCCAACAACAAAATAGGGCCAATTCTGAATATAATCCTTTATATTTTGTTTTAATATTGCTAAGAGTCATCTATTATAAGGCAATACTAGTTTAATTGAGATAAAGTTCATAAGTATTGTAAAGGCATACCCACCTAGATTTTGTAGAGCTCGAATTGTAGGAAGCTTATTCATCTTGTTGATAATCCTCCATAATTGGCCAATGATCTCATGTTCTTGTTGAAATAAAGAAGGCCAGTTTCTAGGGAAATATGAGAAATCACTTCAAAGCACCAATAGGTTGGATGTGCTCCTTGAAGTGGGATCTTAGAGAAATGGGTAACTATTGTGCAATCAAAGTTTTTTAGCCTTAAGTGTAATGGTGGCAAAAATATCATCTTCTTAACTAATGTGTTTGATTGTGTAACCATAGGAGGCATGGGTATAATTAGCCTTTTTGTCATATGAACCTAACTAGAGGCCTTTCCTTTGTCATGATTACAAAAGGAATTATTAAAATAGTGTGATCAATTTTTGAATTCTCTTTCAAATTTTCAATACTTATATCTCCCTAATCAATGAGGTCCCGAATCAAATTCTTGAGCTTATAATAATTTGATGTCTTGTGACATTTGACATAGTGGTATTCACAAAAGTCTTTATCATTCCACCAAAAAGGTTTAAATGGACTAGGTTCGTAGGGTTTGACTTCAGGCAGTGTTATCATATTAAATTGGATTATCTTCTTGGGTGTAGATTCAATGGGATCCCCTAGGGGGATATAGTTTTTCTTTGGATTGTTGTTCCTTGGAAAATGTTGATTATTAGATTGTGTCATATTTGCTGAGACAACGTTATTATCATTGGATTGGATCTTATTAAATGTGGATGTATTATTGGGGGCTTAGAAAGAAATTATAGGTTGGGTCCTATTTACAACTCTAGCATCAACTACCCATCTTTGGTAACATTCTTATTTTTGGACCAAAATTTGGATTTCTCATTCATTGCATTATTGGTTGAATTTCTTTTTTTAGAGTTTTTCAAGATCCCTTGTTCGATAAGGCCTTTCTCACACTTGAGCCCCTTTTCTACTACCTGATGGAATGAATTGAGGCATTTCATTTGAGAGGATGTTTTATCTAAGGGACTAAATTCTCTTTAAATAGGTCTACTTTCTCTTTCTCAGGTATGCGATAAGAACTCCTTCAAGCAAGTGAGCACCAACTTTGTAAGAAGAAAGTGAAAGATTATCCCTCCTTTATCTTAGTAGCACACAAGTCCATTAATGTTCTTGGGTTATCGATGTTGTGAGAAAATTGGGCAATGAATTGTTCGGCTAGTTCTCCCCATCACTGCATCACTAGTGGGAGGTGAGATAACCATTCTAAAGCTTGACCACCTAAGCTCCAAGGAAAAATATGCATAAGGTAGGTATCATCACCTGCAACCTCTATACAAGTGAAAAATTATTGAATGTGATCTCAGGGGTCACCCTTCCCTTTATGCTTCTCGAATTTGGGAGTTTCAAAATTTGGGGGAAAGGGCGGCATATATATTTGTGTGGGAGAAAAAGTGACACTAAGCAAACATGCCCTAATCTCACTTTCAACCACACACTTGTGGAATACGAAAGAGCCTAGAGGTATCACACAATTGGCTACTTCTTCTTGTGGAAGAGAGAGCCACGGGCTACCTATTAGGATTTCTATTCCTTTGTTGCAATTGAAAGATGAAATGATGCAAGTTCAATCCCTAACCCCAAAGTGCAAGTATGAACTAATAACAAGATTGCAGAATTGAACTTAAACAATGGAAAGCTGTAAACACAAGGAAAAGACAAGAATGTAAATGCGTACCCAGAGTTAAAATCTGACTGAAAATGTTTGGGACAGGGGCACGGGCACCACTGTCCTAATTCTGCCCCTGAAACTGCTCCGAAAACTGCTGTTTTTGCACTTTGGAAAAGCAGTCAAAAATGCTGAAAATGCTGTTTGTCAGGAGGACCAGGGCACCCAGCGCCCCTGTCCTAGCAGGACCAGGGTGCCCCACGTCCCTGTCCTGGTCTTTTGCTCTGAAATTTGGTGCGGAGTGCTGTCTCGACTTGCTATTCTCGGATCTGCAACCTGCGGCGTCGTCCGAGTCCCGAAACTTGCACTTATATCTGAAAAGATGTTTGGGCGGCTATATAGGGTTTTGCCTTAGTCAAACCCCCGCTTCGGTGATTTCCACCTCCATGAATAGCCAAGTTGTATTGTAAAATGTATTGTGTGTGCAGACCTAGTGTGTGTGCAAGGTCCTTAAATGCAAGAAAGCAAACTAGAGCAACCTAGAAAGTAAACCCTAATTGCTTGTAAATGATAATGTAAATGCTCTAAATCAAGATGCAAAGTGATCTAAAGCATGAATAAAGGATATATTGAAACTTATGCAAAGACATGAAAACAACATGAAATCATACCCAACCCTCAAGCGAGGAGTACAAGCCAATCTTCAGTCGGTAATCTCCTATTGTTCTTCAATGTCTCCCAAGCCCTAAATGAATGAAATTGATGAATGCTTGATGGATGGATGTTGAATGTTATTGAAGTCTTCAAAGATTTGCTCTTTCGCTGCATATGAGGTCCTGAAAACCAAAATTCCGATCCTTTCAAATGTATAAAGAGAGCTCTTATATATGAAACCCTAGGTCTTAATTTCGACTTTTGGCCGACCTAGAGATTGAATATCCCGCCAATTTCTTGGGGTTAAGCTTTATTTTATGATTGGATCACGCTCCTAAAATTTCGGGAAAAATGTCGGGGACCATGTTGCACTCCGGGCGCCATGGTCCCGACAACTTTTCGCCAAATTTTCAGGGCCGTCAGATATGATGATTTTAGAGAGAATCCCAAAGTTACAGGTGATTTCGAGATGTTTTGACCCCCGAAATCAAGCCCCCAAGTTCAAAATAGGACCTAATTAGGGTTTTTGATTAAATGATGTATTGGAAGAATAAAATGAAAGGGGCACACTTTAATGAAAAGGGCCCAACTTTATGATATAGGAGATGATAAAATAGAACCTTAGACCTAATTAATTTAATTAATTAAGTGCTAAAGGGGAAATGTAATGCAAAATGCAAAATGCGCTAAGGCGGGTGCTAAACTAGGTGTGAAATTGTACCACCCTAGCAAGTGCGTACAATTTACGATGCTACATTTAGCCCCCACTTTAGCGGTCATATGAACACTACGTGCATTTGCAAGCTAAAGTACAGAAAAGTAAACATTATTTGAAAAATGATATATCCATAAGTCTGTTGAACGAAGCCCCCAGCGGTATCTGCAGTACACAGTTAGGAACCGCACCCTACAAAACACACGTTAGATCACAAAATCACCTAATGCTTACTAAGGAAGGTGATGAAAATTCGAGGGTAGCTATATGCCCCCCCGTGTTTCGGCTTGCTAATTTTAGTGAGTTGAAACAGGGTATCATGTTTACCACTTCGAATTGTTAAAGAATATTGATGACAAATGCTCACAAGAAGATTTGATATGAGATCAAAAACTAATGGAGAATCATTTGGTAAGAAAGAGGACTAAATCTCAATTCCAACACAACAAAGAGTGTGAGGATTTGAGAGTTCTCTAACACAAGATGAAGGATGTAAATGGAAACAAAATGCAAAGAGAAGAAAAGAAAGGAAAAAATCATGAATACACACATTGGTGATCCATGAGAAGAATAGTGAGAGAGAAAACATGGACTTCTCGCCCCTAGATCTTGTCTAGGTGATCCATGGAAAAAAGACATGGAAAACTAGCCCTTAGAGTCTGTTTAGGTGATCCATGTAAGGGAGGAGAGTGAGAAAGTCTAGCCTTATGCCGCTAGTTCCACTCAACCTCGTGCATGTGTGTGTAAGGGAGGTTAGAAGCACCTCATAGGAGTCTATGCCTGAGTATGCTACAACCCGTATATGTATAGTACAAAAGCGTGACATCTCGCTCTAAGAGTCTGTGCTCTGGTTCCGAGAATAATCACCTTGCATAAAAGAAAAATGGAGACATCTCACTCTAAGAGTCTGTGCTCTGGTTCTGAGAATGACCCATTGCTCAAAAAGTGTAATGTTTATGTCATAAGAAAAGTAGAACAAGGATACCTACCTTCATCACAAAAGAAGATACCCCAAAAATGCAACAATGTCATAGATCCAACCAAGAGAGTTTTGCACTCTTTAAGCAAGGATAAGATAGTTGGAAAGGGATATCTTGTAGTATGTGTAAAGGAGATCCTTAGAGGAGAAGAGATATTTGTACAAAAGCCACCTATCCCCGAGAGGAATTGTCTTAGACAAATATAACATCTCCTAGAATAAGACAAAGCAGAGAATAAGAATGCAATACTTCCTTCTTTTGCGAGGTGAAAGTGATTCTTAATGAAGGATGACGCTCTTTTTAACCCAATTGGGAGAGTGAATTCATTATGGATGTATTTTACCAAGTGCAAAAGAGGTTGTAATCAAGGACTTACACCTCTTGTAAGAGAGAATCCTTGAACAAACAACAACGAATGCGTACAAGGCATAACATCAAGTAATAAAGTCCACACCATCCACAAAATAGGAAAAAGTGGATCCTTAGATAAAAATAAGGAAAGATCATTGCCTCCCAAGGATAAGGACAGTGAGAAGGACTTACACAATCTTCTAGGGAGAGATTTGGACATAAGAAAAAGAAGAGATGTATGAAATCACTCTTGTCCCCATAGGAACAAGAAAATTAGGCTATTATGTTGCTTCAAAAATATGATTGCACTTGAAATTGTACCATCATGAATGACAATGAGCCCCCAGTAAATGAGCTACCAATGTCACATAATGATGAGCAAGATAATAGCCATTAATGTTATTTAAAGACATGATAGATTGAATGAGGTATTTGAATATGACATGCTAAATGCTCAACTATAAGTGAGATCAAAAACATGTATAAAGTGATGAAAATTGAAGAAGAAAAGTCACATGAAATCTTAGAAGAGGGATGAGTGTAATTTATTAGAGCCTTATCCCTAGAGGAAAGGACTTTATGATGAATAGGAGATAAAGATTCATAAGTGGATTTAGAAATTTGAGGGAATTCATAAAGAGATTTGTTTATTGCCAAGATTTCCTTACGAGGGGAATGAGAGTTGATAGAAGTAGAAGATGATTTAGTTGAAGTGAGATCATCATCACTACTAAATATAGCATTTACATTGAGAGATGGTCTTTTAGATGCTTTGGTACGTTTGCAGGGATTATAGCCGAGTCCAAAGGCATAATTGTGAAAATTAGTCTCTAGAGGAACTTTTATCCCTTGTTCATGAGCGCCACAACCATTTCCATGATACCAATGCTTAGCAAAAATGCGAAAACCACGACCATAATGATCAGCCATTTCAGGAAGAGAAGGTGGTTTTTCATAAGACAAAGAATCAAACTCTTCATAATTAGAGGTGTGAGGAGAAGAAGTTTGAGAAGCAGCCACAAAATTATTGCTCATAGGTTCAGGTAAGATTGATTGATTTTTAGTTTCTTCCTTCTTTTTAACTTTAAAATCTCTAGGAGGAACCCTATACTCACCTACAAAGGTGGGATTAAAGTCAAGAGATCCTCAATCGTCATCTGCGAGAACATTCTCAGGATCAAAAGCCTCTTCATGTGTAGATTCAAGTTGAGAAGAATCTTCATCCAAAGAATTTTGATTATCAGAGGATGATGATTTGTCCATAGGTAAAGAGTCATCACTAGAAGAGGAAGATTTAGAAGAACTCCCTTTGGAAGTAGATGTTTGCAAACAAGCTTGAAAATTAGTATCACCTATCAAGGTATATGTCTTATTGTTATAAATGAATTTAACTTGTCTATGCAATGTAGAGGGGACAACTTGCATACCGTGAATCCAAGGTCTCCCTAATAACAAGTTGTATGTTAGATTTCCTGACATAACATGGATAGGAGTAGGCAAAGTAACGGGTCCCACTGTGATGGGTAAGGTGATAATACCTAATGAAGACTTAGCCACATTATCAAAGCCTCGAATGGGACGAGAGTCAGGCTCAATAAGGGATGTATCCACATTCATCTTATGCAATAGATTAATGCTACACACATTAAGGCCAGAACCATTATCTACCAGTGTTCGTCTTATAGCAGTGTCATTTATGATAACCACAATCATCAAGGGATCATATTGATTTTGAATTTCACTAGTAGGCAACTCATCTTGAGTAAACACAATTTGAGTTTTAGGATTCATCACAGAGTTAACCAAAGACACTATATTACTAGATGTATTAGGTGGAGGAACATTCAAATCTTTCAAGGCATCTTGTAACATTCCATGATGAGTGGAAGAAGTTTGGATCAAATCCCAAAGGGATATCTTAGCAGGGGTAGCTTTAAGTTGTTCTATGAGATCATATTCCTTACCAAGAACTTGTGAAATACGTGGAGCTTGGGGAAGAATAGGTTGGGAAGGAGGAAGTGAAGTTGGGATAACTGGAGGAGGATTAGGTTGCCTATTGTTTCTAGTATTATAAGTATGGGCAACCGCATGATAACTCTCTCTAGTCAATTGCTTAGAATACTCATAAGGGCTCTTAGAGGAATAACCTCCTTGCACAGTAATAACTGGTTTCTTAGGAGTGCAAAAAGAATCATTAGCATAACCACCTTGAACCACTAAGATAGGCTTATTTAAAGGTTGAGAATTTTGAGAAGGACAAGCACCTTGGACAGTGAAGAGAGGTTTGTTAGGTGTTTCATTCACATGCATCAAATTGATTGAGGATGGTTTAGAGGAATGAACAAAAGTGTTGAAAGAATTATTGATAGTCTTCTCTTGCACTAAAATCTTATCACGGATCAAATCAATTTTAGGAGAGAGACAAGGGATAGGCATTGATGTTCTAGTAGGAAGAGTAATACTAGGAAAGGTCATACCATCCTTTATCATCACGGGATCTACATGGGGAATAAACTCTCTAGGAGAAGGATCAACACTACTCTCTAAAGTCTCACTTTTGAGAGGGAGATCTTTGAAAGAAATGTTAATCATCTTGCTTTGAACTAGGGTTTCCTTATGAGTAGAACCAAGTTGAGGAGAGGGAGATGCTTTATTTTTAGAGGGAGAATAATTGAGATTCAAGGAAGGAGAGAAACTCTCAAGGGAGTTTCCAATCTTGATTTCATCCCCTTTGGCTAGGGGTAGAGAATAATCTATACCTTCTTCTAATGGTTCATCCCAAATAGTGAGGTTGTTGAAAGGAATGTTTGAAGTATTGTCAATTTCGGGAGAGGAGATAACATTGTTTATTAATTCCTCATCCTTAGGAGGGAGAGCATCAATAGATGTGTTAAACTCATCCTCTTTCCTCAAAATATGTTCAATATGATCTTTAGGGGAGAGAGAATTAAGGAAATTGCTTATTATTTCATCTTCTTTCTCTAAGGGATGCTTATGGGTAAGACCAACTTTAGGAGAAGGGTAAGCATTTATCATTAATTCATCATCTCTAGTGGGAATTTTGTTGGAAAAGGAAAGGCCATCACTAGGAAATGTAGGGATAATGTCATCTTCTTGCACAAAAGGATCCTCATGAAGGGAGTGTTTTTTAGGAGACACAAAGGCATCAAGGGCATCATTCAACAAAGCATGATCATATCTATTAAAAGGTTTATCTTTTGATTCAAAAGGAGATATCTCTTCATAGACGGGATCATTGAAAACAACCATGTTACTCGATTTAGTGGAAGAGCTGATAGGAATGTACCCTTGAGAGGAATCATTCGACTTATCTTTGTCATCACAACAAAATGGCATAGTAACAATGTTTATGAGTTTTTGGTAAAATGAAGGTTTGCTATATTTAGGTTTCAAAAATTCATCTAAAGCTTCATCTAACTCATAATCATCACAAATATGAATATCTTGCAAATAAAAATCTGACATTTTGAAATTGCATAAAATTTAAACACACAATGCAAAGAAAAACACTTTTTTCTTTTTTTTTTCTTTTTAATGAAAATGAAATGAAAACACACTAAATCTAGATCTAGATCTAACAAATGCAATGCAAGAGGAAGCAATGATAGATTCACGTCGGGTTCACCAAAATGTGTGGGAGAAAAAGTGACACTAAGCAAACATGCCCTAATCTCACTTTCAACCACACACTTGTGGAAGACGAAAGAGCCTAGAGGTATCACACAATTGGCTACTTCTTCTTGTGGAAGAGAGAGCCATGGGCTACCTATTAGGATTTCTATTCCTTTGTTGCAATTGAAAGATGAAATGATGCAAGTTCAATCCCTAACCCCAAAGTGCAAGTATGAATTAATAACAAGATTGCAGAATTGAACTTAAACAATGGAAAGCTGTAAACACAAGGACAAGACAAGAATGTAAATGCGTACCCGGAGTTAAAATCTGACTGAAAATGTTCGGGACAGGGGCGCGGGCGCCACTGTCCTGATTCTGCCCCTGAAACTGCTCCGAAAACTGCTGTTTTTGCACTTTGGAAAAGCAGTCAAAAATGCTGAAAATGCTGTCTGTCAGGAGGACCAGGGCGCCCAGCGCCCCTGTCCTGGCAGGACCAGGGTGCCCCACGCCCTTGTCCTGGTCTTTTGCTCTGAAATTTGGTGCGGAGTGTTGTCTCGACCTGCTATTCTCGGATCTGCAACCTGCGGCATCGTCCGAGTCCCGAAATCTGCACTTATATCTGAAAAGATGTTTGGGCGGCTATATAGGGTTTTGCCTTAGTCAAACCCCCGCTTCGGTGATTTCCACCTCCATGAATAGCCAAGTTGTATTGTAAAATGTATTGTGTGTGCAGACCTAGTGTGTGTGCAAGGTCCTTAAATGCAAGAAAGCAAACTAGAGCAACCTAGAAAGTAAACCCTAATTGCTTTTAAATGATAATGTAAATGCTCTAAATCAAGATGCAAAGTGATCTAAAGCATGAATAAAGGATATATTGAAGCTTATGCAAAGACATGAAAACAACATGAAATCATACCCAACCCTCAAGGGAGGAGTACAAGCCAATCTTCAGTCGGTAATCTCCTATTGTTCTTCAATGTCTCCCAAGCCCTAAATAAATGAAATTGATGAATGCTTGATGGATGGATGTTGAATGTTATTGAAGTCTTCAAAGATTTGCTCTTTCGCTGCATATGAGGTCCTGAAAACCAAAATTCCGATCCTTTCAAATGAAGAAAGAGAGCTCTTATATATGAAACCCTAGGTCTTAATTTCAACTTTTGGCCGACCTAGAGATTGAATATCCCGCCAATTTCTTGGGGTTAAGCTTTATTTTATGATTGGATCGCGCTCCTAAAATTTTGGGAAAAATGTCCGGGACCATGTTGCACTCCGGGCGCCATGGTCCCGACAACTTTTTGCCAAATTTTCAGGGCCATCGGATATGATGATTTTAGAGAGAATCCCAAAGTTACAGGTGATTTCGAGATGTTTTGACCCCCGAAATCAAGCACCCAAGTTCAAAATAGGACCTAATTAGGGTTTTTGATTAAATGATGTATTGGAAGAATAAAATGAAAGGGGCACACTTTAATGAAAAGGGCCCAACTTTATGATATAGGAGATGATAAAATGGAACCTTAGACCTAATTAATTTAATTAATTAAGTGCTAAAGGGGAAATGTAATGCAAAATGCAAAATGCGCTAAGGCGGGTGCTAAACTAGGTGTGAAATTGTACCACCCTAGCAAGTGCGTACAATTTACGACGCTACAATATTATTCAATTGAAAGGATAAGGACATAGATATTTCATAGTATAGATATTTTTTGTGTTCCCTATTTGGAGGTGTAGCGTCATACATTTGTCAATGGCCCAATTTACACCTCATATTTGTGCTCCCACTTTAGCATGTCCTATCCTCATCCCCTCTCTAGGTCCACTTAGGATTGATTATCCAGCTTTGATGTCATGTATACCCTTTGGTGGGTCCCACAGTGAGATACCCAACCCCTAGCTACTTGTTTTGGTCCTCTTTGTAAAAGGACCGAGGTGTCGAACTTCCTAGTCTAGACTAGGGTGCCCCAAAACACCTTGCTCCCTCTCAAAGGGGGCCCAATTTGAAATGGGGTAGGAGCCATATCTCCTCGCCAACATTTGATCTTTGGGTCTAAACATCACCATTGGAGGTTGGTCTAATCAATAAATTACCTAGGTAACCCTATATAAAGACATTATATCAATTCTTTTTAGATCTAAGAAGCAATCTATGAATCCATCCATATTATTTGTGTATCCATGAAGCATTTATTATCAAGCATATTCTGAGTTTCAAGGCTGCATATTCATCATCAACCATTGTGGAGAAAAGTTACACAAATGCCCATGCAAGCATGTATGTGTGATTAGGATTTTTCATGTTCATGTGTTTGTCATGCCATTATGTTCAACACTTGTGATTATATTCAAAGAGAATTGCATAATCGACAACAATTGCAAATTTGAGGTATTTTCCTTTAACAATTATTTTAGTATTTACATTATTTCAATTCATGGTTAATTCCAAAACCAAGGTTTGACCTAAGCGAAACCCCTATTCCCAAAATATTTCCCTTTCTTTCTTTGTGTAGGTAACAAATATGGAGTTGTACTTAGGAAATTTGACAGAATCAGAAATGATGAACATGTGGGCTTTTGATGGTGGAAGATTTGGAGAACCAGGGTGAATTTGTGCTAACTGGTCCTAAAAAATTAGGCTAAAATTCAAAGGATAGGTTTTAGAAGTCTCATTTTTCTCAGATCTAGGTTGGTAGCTTTGTGGGGCATCTATAGCTTTATTGGCAATTGACACTCATTGGATTCATTTTGTTTTCATTGATGGCAACAAGATCTGATGGAAGTCACAAACCGACACTAGGAGGCATATATCGGCAGATACCGACACTGGAAGCATTTAGGCCTACACCAGCACCAACACCGACATCAATACTTCAAGGAAGCCGACATCAAGGAAGATTTATTTAATAAATCATTTTGTAATTATTGTTGAGGCCGACATTGAATATCTTTTGTAAATGCATTGTAAGCTGACATAAGCCATATCATGTGTAATAGGTATATAAGTCAGTCTACTAGGTCAATGTAAAAGATGATGGGAAGATGGTATTGTGATGGAATAGAGATAGACATATAGGTATAGCAGAACTATGAGATGCGAAATATATATATGGAGGTCATTTTTGTATGCAAACAGTATATCATGTAATGATCTATAGATAGATTGGAAAGCATTCTTGGAGGAGAAGTAATACCGGTAATAGTTCAAGTTTGTGAACCAGTACAGAGCAGAACCAGAACCGAAACTCTATCTAGCATAACAAATGCATTCTTGAGTTCATTTTCAGTAATTTACTTTGGCAGAAAGCTTGTAGTCAGTGAGGCTCTTTAGTGATGAGCAGTATGCTCTAAGAAGTGTGCCTTCCTGCAAGTGCAGGCCCCTGTTTTATGTAATATCTTTTCATATGGCCAGTGAATTTATATTGTGGGTCACAAATCCCACCGTGGTTTTTCCTCATTGAGGTTTTCCACATATAAATTCTATGTGTTATGGTGTTCATTTATATGGATGATTTATTTGCTTCTTGTTATATGCTTATTTGTTTACCAGTGGATACATGCATGCTTTAGAAAGTTAAAAATTGTAGATACCAAAAAAACAATGATTCACCCCCCCCTCTCAGTGTTCTCAGATCCCAACAATTGGTATCCGAGCTTGGTACCTTGGATGAAGTTTAATAGCTTGAGGAAGATCCTGAAACCATAATCTTTGAACATGGCTATGGAGAAGCAAGTTAAGATGGCTCTTGAGGATTATGATGCTGAAAGGATGAAGAACTTGAAATTGCAAGAAGAATTTAATTCTACAAATGAATTCATTTGTATCCTGCAAGAAAGGTTATCATCTGCTCAAGCCAAGAGAAAAGAACTTCTGTAACAACCAGATGATGAGGAGAAGAATGCTCTTAAGGAATAATGTCAGAAACTAAGTTAAGCAAATATGCTCATGAAGAAAAAATGCAAGATCTAACCATGAGGTTATCAAAAGATATTGAGGACAGAAAGAAGAAGGAAGATAATCTTGTTTTATCTCAGAAGAACAATTTTGATGAATGTGGAAGATTGACTCATCAGAATAATCTATTGATGACTGATTTGGCACACTCCCAAAATAATGAACAAGAACTTGAACGACAAGTAACTAATCTGAGAGATGATCTAACTACTGCAAGTGAGTATAAAGAAAAGTTTAGGATTAGTGCTGCATAGTTGGAAGACTTACTGAAAAGACAAAGATGATTGATGATTCTAGAGGACTTGGATTTGTACAAGGTGAAAGCTCTGGTACTGCTAATGAAGATCAGACAACCGGTATACAAAACTCATTAGAATAGAGGAAACCAGTAAGGCAATCTAATGCTTATAAATTCAATGGTAGATGTTTTATTTGAAATAAATTTGGGCATGTGGCTAAACAATGTAGAAATAAGGCAAATCAAAACTACAATTTTGCTCTTGGTCAATGCACAAACTACAAGAAATATGGTCATAGATCAGAGGATTGTAGAATGAATGTTAAATGTCATGCATGTGGAAAGTTTGGACATTTTTCTAATCATTGTAGGTTAAGAAATAATAATACCGGATATGTCAAAGCAATTCAGAAGAACAATGTTACATGCTATACATGTAACAAAATAGGTCATATTGCTAAGTTTTGTAGAAGCAAGACTCAACCGATTAATAATGAGAAAGGATAGAAAAAGGTAGATGAAATACAACAAGATAACACCAAGAGATGGGTTACAGAATCTGAAGAACAAAGTGGAGATGGATCTATACCAGCAAATCCACTAGTAGAATAGGGTATTCCTCCACCGGCAGGAAATTCCACTGCTAACTGAGGCATAAGCCTTAGGGGTTGGCAAAGTCACTGCTAAATTTTGTATATTACCCTAGAAGAGATCTAAGGAGATCTAGAAAGAGATCTGCAGAAATGTGTTCATCATCGATGAAGGTTACCCACACATAACTATGAAACCAACATTTGTAGGGTTGTTGGTGAAGCATTAATTACAAAAAGTTAGGGTTTTTATTTGTTGATAAAAGAGGGTAAGTGAATTCATTTTCACTCACCGAGAATTCAAGCATTCAGAGAAAAGTTAAGGAAAATTAAGAGCGAGCAAAGCATTGAGAAAGGATTTCAAGTAATTATCTAAAGCACTCAATCATCCACCGACATTCACTCTCAGGTATTTCTCGACATAGCATTTGGATCTTCTGCACCTACTTTTATTGAAAATCCCACCGTTGTCAAAGTAAAGGATAGGTTAAGGCCAGTCTTTAAGGAGGTTCCCAAAATTGCCAAGAAGGAAGACTTTGCGGGAGCATTTTCTAGGGTTCCTGAAGGAGTAATGTATGTTGAAGATGTGAGGGCATACATTCACTGCACTCTTGAGGATTTGGGAACCGAAGACAATAAAATCATGTATCAATTAGTGATACTGGGAGACACCAGAATGATCTAACCAGAATTCAAGGCAATTGAGGATCTAGGGTTAGCCGACATTCTGTACATACTAGAATTCAAGGATGAGGTGATCAGATACGTTCTGAGCAGGGTTCACAATGAATTCATTTGGTTAGACAGGCCCTACATGATCACAAAGGAGGCTATTCGGGCTATCACCGACTTAGCCAGGGTCGAACAAGAACCTGGTAAGAAAATTTCCAACACAGAGGTAGAAAAACTCACTACTGCTACATCTGATAGCAGATCAATGAGGATAAGCCTAATAACCAACACAGACATAAAGTTTGCAAGCATTATCATAGGATATAAGGTAACTCAATCCAATCGATTGAATTCTATTGCAAGTTCATGCATTCATGTCGCATATCAGATGCTAAGGAATAATGTGAAGTATGACTTATGTGAATGGATGAGGAGTGAATTGATGCTAAACCTTACTAAGATCAAAGGAACCAAGAAAGAAACCTTCAGATATGGAAACTTAATTGTTTGTTTAATTCTTTACTTCCTGAATGAGCTACCCAATTTAGGAAAGAAGTAATGGGATCATGACATATCGGTAGGTATGCAGATCAAGATAGATATCACTGGTCTTGGTACCGACATAGATGAGAAACTTTGGGGGTATTTTAAATTTTCAAGAAAACATGAGGAAAAGGGAGAGAGTTTCAAAGAATATTGTGGAGAAGTATTCCACTGACATATGTTTCATGGTGAAAACTGATGAAACTCTCATGGAAGTAGTTTAACCCAGGCAAACCTGGATTACTGAGCTTGGATATGAGGTAGATGCTAGCATTTTTGAGCTTTATGCAAAGATGTTGTTAGATGCCCCATTAGATGATAAGACATAACACTTTGGTACAATAGGAGAGAAGGCTCTTGAAGTAAAAATAAGTTTTAACAGTAAGAGAAGAGAAAAGAAAATAGAGAAGATGTCTACATATGTGCAAGATGTGTTGCATAAGATAGACAGTCGGTTGGGCTCTAAATATAAATAGGCAATCAAACCGGCAGAGGTTGCTACTAAAGAAGTGAAGAGGCCACAAGTTCACATTTCCCTTATCACTTCTAATTTTGATCCTGAGGATAAAGAACCTCTGGCTTTCAGAAGGGTGCAAAGGAAGAATGCGGTAAAACCACCGGTAGAGTAATAGAAGGAAGAACCTAGGAGGAGACTTGTTAGAAAGGTAGCTCAGCCTACTGCACCTCCGCCACCAGTAAGGAAGCCTAGGCAAAAGAGGAAACCAGTCACACCGGCAACCACAAGCAAAAAGAAGTAGGGTGATGATACTGAAACTAGTAAGAAGTTATAAAAGATTGTATATTAAAGAATATATCAAAGTATTATAAATATTTTAAGGAAAATGAGCAAAATGAGTTAGAAGAGGCTATTTTACTATATATAGACATCTATAAGAAAGCCTTAGTTGAAATTTTGAAGGAGATACCTTTATCCCTGTATAATAAACTTGAGGCTAGAAGACTTGATTCTATCAAGAGAGATAGGGAAATCAAGGAAGTTGCACTTTTGGAACAATATGGTACTATAAATAATGAAGAGATGAAAAGATGTATAGATACTGCTAATAGGACAATTTTTAGTAGTAAAAACTGCCAGATAAGCCTTATGATGGGAAGAGTAAATGAGGTGATAAATGAGACAAGGGATGGAAAAAATTCTTTCTAAAAAACCCAGACTTTCTCACATCTCAAGAAGAATTTGCAAAGGCAACATCTCGCACCATTCCTGACAGATCAAAAGGAAAGGGTATTTTGGGCAGTTCAACTCTAGTTTTGGCACAACCACAACCGACAGTTAAAGAGAGTGTATAGTATGTATCGACATAAACCAATTTTGAGCAAGAGAATGTACAGAGGACTGGAAACACTGTGGATGATACTCCACTGGGAGTAACCGATACCGCACCAAGTGGCGAAGCCACCGGTGCAAAAGAGGGTGAGATGGACAAGGTAAAATCAACTGAGTTCATACCGATAGGTAAAATTGATTCCCCGACAAGAGTTTTGGCAATTGACACTTCTCAGGTTGAGAAGAAATCAGTCTTTGAGTTAAGTCTAACAGAATTAATGATGATGGTCACTCAGAAATTGCTAAAGGAACTATAGACAAAGGGTTAATTGATCAATCGGTCTCTGTACTACATAGAATAATGCTTGACTGTTAGGTTGAGGATGGAGAAATCCCTTCCAGTAAGCTTAAGACTTTAATAGAACACATATCAAATTATTATCAATCTTTGAGACAGATTGCAGACCGATAGGCTTTGGACAGTTTCTTTGCAACAAAAGGAGCAACTCATAGGAACTGGGAAGAAGAAAATAGAAGACAAGCTTATTCCCATTGAAATTTGTTTAAAACAATGTACGAATATTTACAGAGTATGTTGTAATTTATAAAATCTTACAACTAATGTAGATAGCAGATTGAAAGAGTTATATGACAAAATGGCTAATACTGCTAACGCTTTTGATGGACTGACTGCACTAACTACATCTATTGAGGGACAAATTTTTTCCTTGGAGAAACAAGTTTTTGCTTTTGAGAAGAAGAAATATAAAATAATAAGGAGAGCAAGAAATTTAAGAGGATTGGTAAGCCCTAGACTTGATTCATTGGGTGTTCACAAGAAAGAATGCATCGATATTCTAGAAAAACCCACACCGGTAGATACCCAAGAGAAGGAATCATTTTCCCACTTACCCAGTGGACTTGCATCGGTATCTAATACTTTCAAATCTAGCTGGGACATGTATCTTCAGTTACTACAAAAAGGCATACCCAAAAATCCTGAAGATGACTAAGCTCGAGTGACACTAATAGTATTCTTTCGCCAGTCTTTGGCATTAATTTCAAAGGGGGAGTATGTACATGTGTCAAAAATATCAAAGAAAATATTATCAGATGGAGTATATGGAGTGTATTGCTCAGGGGGAGCACACCGACAGGAAATCCATTTTTCACATGAGTGTTGCCATCAATGCCAAAGGGGGATATTGTTGGCAATTGACACTCATTGGATTCATTTGGTAGTCATTGATGGCGACAAGATCTGATGGAAGTCAAAAACCGACACTAGGAGGTATATACCGGTAGATATTGGCATTGGAAGCATTCAGGCCTACACCGACACTAGCACCAGAGCTAGCACCGACATCAATACTTCAAGGAAGCCGACATCAAGGAAGATTTATTTAGTAAATCATTTTGTAATTATTGTCAAGGCCAACATTGAATATCTTTTGTAAATGCATTGTAAGCCGAAATAAGGCATATCATGTGTAATAGGTATATAAGTCAGTCCGCTAGGTCAATTTAAAAGATGATGAGAAGATGGTATTGTGATGGAATAGAGATAGACATATAGGTATAGCAGAACTATGAGATGCAAAATATATGTATGGAGATCATTTTTTTATGCAAATAGTATATCATGCAATGATCTATAGATAACTTGGAAAGCATTCTTGGAGGAGAAGTAATACCAGTAATAGTTCAAGTTTGTGAACCGGTACAAAGCAGAACCAAAACCGGAACTCTATCTGGCATAATAGATGCATTCTTGAGTTCATTTTTTAGTAATTTACTTTGGCAGAAAGCTTGTAGTCAGTGAGGCTCTTTAGTGATGAGTAGTATGCTCTAGTAAGTGTGCCTTCCTGCAAGTGTAGGCCCCTGTTTAATCTAATATCTTTTCATATGGCCAGTGAACTGATATTGTGGGTCACAAATCCCACAGTGGTTTTTCCTCATTGAGGTTTTCCATGTATAAATTTTGTGGTATGGTGTTAATTTATGTGGATGGTTGATTTTCTTCTTGTTATATGCTTATTTGTTTACCAGTACATACATGCATGGTTTAAAAAGTTAAAAATTGTAGATACTGACAGAACATTGATTCACCCCCCCCACCTCTTACTGTTCTCAGATACCAACAAGATTACTATCTTTATCATATCACTTCAATAATCCCTCATTTTACCCTCATTTCACAATAATTAAAATTAAACTTAGAAAGAAGGAAACATCATTAGCCCCACACAATTGGGTACATTTGATAAGCATTCTTAGCCCTCTTTTTAATCAAATTGAGGTTAGTCCTATTGGATTTACCCCCTTCTTTCAATGTATGGTTAATTTGGTTAGTGGTTTTATTTATTGAAACTCTAATTCCAATTTTACACCCCGATGTTAGACTTCTATCTTTGTAGATTTTGAACTTGAATGAAGACATCATTTTGAGTCAATGGCACCTATGTAGTGTGATGGGAATTGATGAAAGGGTTGGTATTGGTATACATAAGCATCTATTGAAAATTCAAATGATTATAGAGTTGTGAACCGCTAGATCTACTAGGTGGGGTGAAATACGCCAAATGAGTGCTAATGTTGGGTTGATTTACACCAAACAAGTTAAGGGAACCTTGATTAGGTTGTGAGATATTTTGATGGTTGTATGTTGACTCCATGGAGAGTGAGAATGAGGGTTGCATGGTGCTGGTCATTAATCCTCTAATAGTTGAAGTAGGGATTTGTGAGGTGTTGGATGATGTTTTAGGAGAAGTACTAGTGCTTGTTTGATATGGAGCATTAACATGTGTTTGAGAATTCATCAATGATGTACTAGAACTTGCAATTGTGTTGAAATCGTAGCATCTTGGATTGACATTGATTGTGTAATCTGTGTATAACTTTGAGTGGCAATTGAGGATACATTGCTAGTCTAGTATTGTTGAGAGGATGGCCCTTGTGTTTGTCCTACATTCATAGGAAGTGTAGTCCTAGGTGGCAGAATGGTTGTGACATCAAAATTGGGTGGTAACTTGGTTCTGTTCTGAATAAACAATAGGAGGTATCTATTTTATTCATGATTAAAAAGGTCATTGAGGAGTGTGAGAATGTGGGGATTGTGTTGTTTGGCCTCAAGTTTTTTAGTTGTTAGATTTTGTTGAAGGGTTTCTACTGAGAATGGATCATTAGTGTTTGTTGGTAGTCTTGTGCCCCTTCTAGGTTGTCCATGTGAGTATGATGATAGGTTCCTCGTGCTTGTAGGATTAAAGTTGGGGTCATTGTTTGGATCTATTTAACTCTTAGAGTTTTACAATCAGGTAACGACCATTAATGACTTTTAAGACACACTAAAGATAAAATTTGGACCAAGTGGGAATTGAGAACTCTTAAGACACTCTAAGTAATCTATTAAGGACATACAGGATGAGGAGGAGGTCCTTGTTGGAGATGTACTCTTTTGAGTCTTTGTTGAAGGAGTTCTCTTTCAATTGTGGCTTGAATTTGTTGGGCTTTCTCTTCTTCCTCCTCTAACACAAAGCTTACTGTTAGGGTTTCAAGCAGATCCGAAGCAAATATGAACTAACAATTATATGCAGATTTAAATACAAAAGATAAAGAAATAAAATAGGACACAGATAACGCAGAGATTTAACATGGTTCACCCAGAATGGGTTACGTCCACCATACACAGCCGTCCAATCTTTCTTATTATCCAGCAAAAATAGTACATCAACCTTACAATGCCTTAAGCATCCCAGCCACTTATAACATGCATTTTTAGGGCAACAAACAAAGTTGGCCTTTTTTAGGGTTTTATTACAATGTCGGTTTTCATCAACAATCTCAACAACCTTACTTTGCTGATCAGTCGCCACATTTCAACAATCTCCCACTTGGAGACTGATCAGGATCCACACCGAACAATCTCCCACTTGGAGACTGATACAACACGACACCACTGTACATGCAACATCCGCTAGATAAAACACTAGGACTTGACTGGTATAAATTCCACAATTATCAATCAAGAAGACCAACAGAAACTGATGAAGAAATCAGCTTCTCCTGTGGAACTGCCTTGGTGAACATATCGGCAGGATTCTCACTTGTGTGAATCTTCTCAAGCCGTAACTGACCCTCCTCCAAAATAGTCTGGATGAAGTGGTACCTGAGTTGAATGTGCTTTGTCCTTGAATGAAAAGCAGAGTTCTTCGCAAGATGAATGGCACTCTGGCTATCAGTATACAATGGGATATCCTCTTGTGTCTGACCCAATTCCTTCAGAAAATATTGCAACCAAATCATCTCTTTGCTGGCTTCTGTAGCAGCAACATACTCAGCTTCAGTGGTTGAAAGTGCAACAACCTTTTGCAGCCTAGAAATCCAACTGAATGCAGTCCCCCCTATAGTAAAAACATACCCTGTAGTACTCCTCCGTGAATCAATATCACCTGCCAGATCAGAGTCAACAAATCCACTTAGAGCAGCATTAGATCCTTTGAAACATAATGCCTTCGTAGTAGTTCCTTTCAAATACCGAAGAATCCATTTCACAGCATTCCAATGTTCCATACCCGGATTACTCATAAACCTTCTCACAACTCCCACTGCATGTGCAATATCTAGCCTTGTGCATACCATTGCATACATCAGACTGCCAACAGCTGATGAATACGGGATGTTAGACATTTTATTAACCTCTTCCTGTGCCTTTGGGCACATCTCCTTAGTCAATTTGAAATGACTAGCCAAAGGTGTACTAACTGCTTTTGCATCCTGCATGTTAAATCTTTTCAACACCTTCTTTATATACTCACTTTGGGACAAATTCAAGGTTCTATTTTTCCTATCCCGTGTAATCCTCATACCAAGAATTTGCTTAGTTGCACCCAAATCCTTCATAGCAAATGACCCGGCTAATTTCTGTTTAAGATCATTTATATGTTGCATGTTAGACCCAGCAACAAGCATGTCATCAACATAAAGCAACAGGATAATATAACTGCCATTATCAAATCTCTTAAAATATACACAATGATCAGAATGACATCTATGATAACCGTGTTCAGCCATGAAACTATCAAATTTTAAATACCATTGTCGGGGTGCTTGCTTTAGGCCATACAGACTTTTCTTCAACCTGCACACCAAGTTCTCCTTACCTTTGACCTCATATCCGTGTGGTTGCAACATGTAAATTTCCTCCTCCAAATCTCCATGGAGAAAAGTTGTTTTGACATCTAATTGTTCAAGATGTAAATCATCTGCAGCCACAAAACTAAGTACAGTTCTAATTGAAGTCATTTTTACAACTGGAGAAAATATTTCATCATAATCTATACCCTTTTTCTGTGCAAAACCTTTTACCACAAGTATGGCCTTATATCTTTTCTGACCTCCTTCCTCCTCCTTCAGCCGATAAACCCATTTGTTAGGCAAGGCTCTTTTTTCTGCAGGTAAAGGGACTAAGTCCCAAGTCTTATTTTTCATCAAGGAGTCCATCTCCTCTTTCATGCCTAGTTGCCACTATTGTTTGGCATCCACTTGCATTGCTTCTTCATATTCTTCTGGTTCACAAGAATCCGTTAATAAAATAGAATACAAAGAAGGAGAAAATCTTTCAGGGGGTCTACTTGTCCTCGTAGAACATCTAACACTTGTAGGAGTTTGTGGGACAAATTGTTATTGCTGAGCATCAGGTACCTGTGGCATTTCATTTTCAGGAATCTCATCCAACACCACATATTCTTGTTTGTCATGTTCATGCTTCTTTTCCTACATCTGTTCTTTATACATAACCTTCTCATTGAATATAACATCTCTACTTCTAATTATTTTCTTATTTTCAAAATCCCATAACCAATAGCCATATTCATCTATCCCATATCCAATGAAGGTACATTTCTGAGATTTAGCATCAAGCTTGGTTCTGTTTTCTTTATCAACATGGACAAAAGCTTCGCAACCAAAAGTTTTTAGAAAAGAATAATTTACCTTTTTACCAGTCCATGCCTCCTCTAGAATACCACCAGCCAAAGGGGTTGAAGGTCCTCTATTTATCAAATAGACAGCAGTATGTACAGCATCTACCCAAAAATGTAAGGGCAATCCAGCATGCAATCTCATGCTCCTTGCACGTTCCATGATGGTCCTATTCATTCTCTCTGACACACCATTTTCCTGTGGAGTTCCTGGAACTGTCTTCTGCTTTCGAATCCCATTTAAGGAGCAGTAATCTTCAAATGCTTTGCTGCAATACTCACCTCCATTATCTGATCTGAGACACTTCAACTTTTTTCCTGTCTCATTCTCAACCAGAGCTTTCCATTTCTTAAAAGTTTCAAAAACATCTGATTTTTGTTTTAGGAAATATACCCATGTTTTTCTGGTTGAGTCATCAATAAAAATAACATAATAACAAGAGCCACCAAGAGATGATACCTGAGCTGGTCCCCATACATCTAAATGTACAAGCTCTAACTTCTCACTCTTCTTCTCTTTCCCAACCTTGAGAAATTTGACTCTTTTCTATTTACCATAAACACAGTTTTCACAGAACTCTAAATCAATCTTCTTTAGTCCTGGCAATAGATTTTTGGAGTGAAGGATTTTCATCCCTTTCTTGCTCATGTGCCCAAGCCTATGGTGCCACATTATCGAATCTGTTCTTGCAACATTTATTGTTGTTGTCCCTGCAGTAACTTTATCTGTAGCAGCTAAGGTAGAGTAAGTGTTACCAGTACACAGATATAATGTGCCTACCTTCGCACCTTTAGCTACTACTAACAATCCTTTAGTGACCTTCCACATACTGTCTGAGAAGGTAACTATGCAACCTTCACTACCTAGTTGCCTTGCAGAAATTAAATTTCTTCTTAAATTAGGAACATGTCTTACCTCTAGCAGAAACCAGTCATTACCATTCTGCAACTTGATCTTTATCTTTCCTTTTCCAACAATTTGATAGGGCTCATCATCACCCAAATATACTTGTCCAAAATCACCTTGAACATAATCTAGAAAATATTTTCTATGGGGTGTAGCATGAAATGAAGCCCCATAATCTATTACCCAGGAATCATTAACATTATCCAAACATAAGATTAAAGCATCTTGTAAAGTATTACTTGCAATATTAGCTTCCTTACTATCATTTTCATTTTTGTCTCCTTCTTTGTTTTTCCGAGACCAACAGTCTTTCTTTAGATGACCAAGCTTTCCGCAGTACCAGCAATCTTTCTTTCCTCTAGATTGAGAGCGTCCTTTCTTTGACTTCCCTCGTGACTTCTCATTCCCAGGGCCTTTTCCTCTTTCCTTTGATCTTCCTTTGTTCTCCACATTCAAAACACTACCCGATGATGTTGGAGTCTCACCTGTGCTTTTTCTTCGCATTTCCTCACTTAGGATAACACCAACAATATCATCAAATACCAAAGTATTTTTACCAGAGACAGATTTGCTTATAGTCATAACCAAGCTATTCCATCTTTCTGGCAAAGAACATAAAATCAAGAGAGCCCTAACCTCTTCTGCAAATGTAATTTTTACCGAAGATAATTGATTGGTAATTGTATTAAATTCATTTAAGTGCTCCTCTACAGATCCTCCCTCCCTCATTTTCAAATTAAACAAACGCTTCATAAGAAATACCTTATTCGAAGCCAAGGGTTTCTCATACAGCTTAGCCAATGTTGCCATCAAATCTACAGTCATTTTTTCTTCTGTTATATTGAATGCTATAGACGACGCAAGGCACAATCGAATGGATCCCAATGCCTTTCTATCTAAAATGTCCCACTCTTCATCTGATATTGTGGTCGGTTTCTTTGCCTTTCCTTCCAATGGCTGCCACAAATCCTTTTGATACAGGTAATCCTCCATCTGCATTTTCCATAACTGATAATTCTCGCCGTTAAACTTTTCGACCTTGAATTTGGAATCCTCCATTGCTCCCACTCAAATCTGAAAGTCCTGCCAATTTACAGAAAACCTCACTCTGATACCAATTGTTAGGGTTTCAAGCAGATCCGAAGCAAATATGAACTAACAATTATATGTAGATTTAAATACAAAAGATAAAGAAATAAAACAGGACATAGATAACGTAGAGATTTAACGTGGTTCACCCAGAATGGGTTACGTCCACCATACACAGCCGTCCAATCTTTCTTATTATCCAATAAAAATAGTACATCAACCTTACAATGCCTTAAGCATCCCAGCCGCTTATAACATGCGTTTTTAGGGCAACAAACAAAGTCGACCTTTTTTAGGGTTTTATTACAATGTCGGTTTTCATCAACAAAAATGGCAAAAAAAAATTTCTCAGGGGCTGCCACCCCCGAACCCCCGCTTTCTCGGGGGTTGCCGCCCCTGAACCCCTGCCCGGGGCCCGGCCTGACCCCGGACCCCGGCGAGGATACATGCTGAGTGTACAGTACTTTGCTGATCAGTCGCCACATTTCAACACTTACTTGCATATAATCAGGTGCACTTGTCTTCAATTTCTAAGATTGTTTAATTCTGTTATGATGTCTTCTTTGTCATCATTAAATCCTAAGTTTGGTTGTAGGATAAGGAACATGTCTCTTTGCGGAAACATAATTTCGGTTCATGCTAGAAAGTTTTCCTAAAATGGGATTATGTGGTTCCTAAAATAACAAAGCTAGAGATATTAATGACACTAATCTCCAATATATCCAAAGATAAAGTTACAAATACTGAGCAAGAGATACCAAAGACTATCTTGACCCAAAATAAGATTGATATTAATAGCAAAATGGGAAATGTTGATACCCTACGCTAGAATTATGAGAAAAGGAATTGGATTATAAGGATTGAATGCTTGATAGGGGGTCTTAATTTCTCAATGGCTTCTTTGGCTTGATCTTAAAACTAATTCCTCGAGTGATTTTGGATGCAACTAAATTGAAATTGTTAATGAGCCTATGGAAATATATGTTCCAAAGAATTATAAGCACTCCTAAGGGATGCACAATCTAAATGGGGTTAATGACGTTATAAGACTCTATTGATCATGAAAATATTTGAGGAAATTAGACATTAATCATGAATTTTTGAGTCATCTAACAAAGCATAAGTCTATCAGGAAAATGTGGGTCTAAGATAGGGTGAGTCTAAAATGGGCTTCTAACAAATGTGAGGTTTGTTTTGAACAAATGCAAAATAGGGAATAAATAATTGTGAGACATATTTAGGACAAATGTGAAAATGATTGAGTACAAATGCGAAAAGGATTGGGTTTGAATGTGAAATTCTATGTATCCTATGAAGTCTAAATTTTTTTTTATCTGTTTCAGGGAAATTTGGACAATTTATGGTGATCAAATAGTCATAAAACAATAGAAACAATATGGCTTTAGACTTGAGTTACTCTGAAAATTTAGACTTGCGTGTTCAAGGGCATAGATTAGCTCAAGTCAGGATTGACTCTACTGGTTTATCACATTGAAATATTTACATACACTCAGAAGACAAGCACATGGCCTACTTAAGATACAAAGGAAACCATTTGATAGGGCCCCCACAGTAATAAAATACCTTAGATAGAATGGTTAGCTAGAGATCAGGTGGCGCTCGCTCCCCTCCATGACATCAACACAACTTTTCTCTTACCTTGAAGATCCGAAGATCTTGTAACTAGGGATTTCTTGTCTCACTTTGAAGGGTACATGGGGGGTTCTACGGGGTACGATCCACACTCCCTAAACTACCAAATGTAGGGTTTTTGGTCTCTAAAAATAAAGGTTTCTAATCATATTTCGGGGTTACCGACACACTACGAGCATCCAAACCAACCTTACTTAGAGTAGAAACCCTTTTAGATTGACAAGTATCACAAAAGCTAATATTGGTTGGCCTACGACTTTTGTCTACCTTTTTTTTATGTAGCGAACCAAATTAAAGTACCACGTGAGTCGCTCCTGGGGTGAGTACATTTTACCACTAGGGCAGGCTCTCTAAGAGGGTTTTACACAAATTGGGCAAGTGCCCCAAACACTTCAATCAAATTGTTCATTTAAGAGCACCAAAACAAAGTGTTTTCTAATCTAAGAAATCACAAAAAAACTCATCTACACTACCCCTGCAAGAACACTTGATTAATTGTTTCATTATTTTTTGGTCTTCGACATACCATACACCACACACTAAAAACAAAACATTTGTAACAATGGAAAAATTGAACATGTAGGTAGAAATAGAACAGAGACCAGGAAATTTTGTCAGTCAAATGCAAAACTACGAACAGACAAATGAAAAATACTATTCTAACAAATTCAAAATAAATGAACAATAAATGCAAGAACTATTATGTACAAACACGAAAATAATTAGCACCAAATGCAAAAATATTGACTGTCAAATGTGAAAATATATAGATAGATAATAAAAGTATTTCCAACAAAGAAAGTTGGAACATCAATATAGAGGTTGGATACATGCGATATTTCATGGTATATTCTAGTACATGCATCTAATAAATTTTGCGATTTCTATATATTTGTTTGGCTCACTTCATTGTCGTTCTACACGTATTATCTGCTAGTGTTGCCTTCTCAATTGCTTATGTTCTGGTCTTAGATGGTAGCCTGGAAATTTAGCTTTTACTTGATGAGGCATTCTAACATGAAAATCATTCTTAGATATAGATTAAAATTATAGATATCCAAACACTAGAATGCAAAATTATCTTAGTAAATCATTTTTTTACCTCTTTGTTTTACTTGACAACTCCAAAAACTTTTGCGATGAATATGAAAATCTCGTTGAACAATTGCATAATGGCAAGCTAACAAAATGCAAAGTGGATTAGGCATGAATGCAAAAGTAATTATTTGTGAACATGAATTTCTAAGTGCGATTGTGGAAATCCGAGCCTATTATCTACAAAATACACAAAAAATAGAAAATTAGAAGATTGCTTTCACGTCAAGTTCACTAGAAAATGTAAGCATGGGAATTCATCATTAATTTGTTAATTAAAATTAACAGGTTAACCACCAAAACCCTTCTAATTAGCTAATTCCAAATGCTACACAATGAAAGTATGCTTATTAATTCAACAATAAAATAAATAAATTGTCAAAAACTCCCTATTGAATGCTAGCATGTCGCTTCCATTGTCCTTTTGATTCTTGTGGTATGTTGGCTCTCAAAGTTGTGCTATGAAAAAAATGCAGAATGTTAGCACTAGAATTTAAAGATAGTGGTTGTCAAAAAAGGGAGATTGATTCTGAATTTATAGATTCTAGAAGGTTTGATTGGATGGCTAAGATTCATTTGAGAACTTAATTGATCAACGGTTAAAATTTCAAGTGATAAGTTGGTGGGAGAGAATTGCTTATGCTAATTGAATATGATTGATAGATCAACTGATTTGATTGGGAGTTGAACAAGATTGATTGATTAGAAGATTGAATTGATTGAATAGTCAATTGAATTGATTGACCAGTTAGAAATAGATGATTGATAGTTAGACTCAAATTCAATGGCAGTTAGAAATTTCGCATGTGATGTAGGAAATTAACACGAAATGTAATTTATATGAATTTAGATTTTCAAAAATGTTAAATGAAATTGAAATTAAAAATTAATGAGGAATTAAATGAAATTTGAATTTGGGGGAAATTTGGTTAAATTAAATAAATTTAAGAAAATTTACATAATTTAGAGGACATAATTAGATAATTAAATAATTAAAAGAATTTTTTTAATAATGGGGGAATAGATATTGAACTTAATTAAATAATTAAAATTATGAAATTAAGGTAAATAATCACAATTAATTAATAATAAAATTATTCAATTAATTTTATAGAGGAATGGTTAAATGATTAGAATAGAAATTGAATAATTAGTATATGATGAAAATGATGAATATTAATTTAGAAGAATAAGATTAGAATATTTAAGTAATTTTATATTATTTAATTAATATAGAGAAATAGTTATCGATGTTAGTAACGGGACAATTTTAGGTGTCTACACTAGCAACTCAAACTCTCAAAATTTGGATTCCACCTGGTGATGGATTCGTAGGCGAGCAGAAGGATTCAAACATGTGTGTAGTCCATGATGACAATGGTATCTAAACTATACCAAGCTACAAATCATGGAAACTTTTTATGAAGAAACATTATACCCTCTTTTTTGGCAATCTTGGTGTCTCTCAACATCCGAAGATTAGGACTACTGTAATTTGTGGTTGGACTAGAGGGTAGTGCACAAAGATGGGGGACCAAAAAAGTGGCAAAAACTTTTTTGGCCCCCATCAAGCCCTTTGGTGCATGCCAAATAGACTTGGTGTGCCAAACCTAAGGTTTAGTCATGCAAAATCTATTTGGTGTGCACCAGATAAGGTGAGCACCAAATTTGGCATGCACCAAATGTAATTGAAATTTGACAAGTGCATTTTTATTTTGGAAAGCATAATTTGTCTCTATCACTCTCTCTCTCTCTGAATATATACTTTAAGTTATATTTTATGTATATATTGGCAGGATGTTTGAGAGTGGTTCTAGATCTCTAGGAGTTATAATGTAGATTCTAGTTTTTAGAGTATTAATATAGATTTCAGATTTAATCAAATTTCAATAATCAACATGCTTGTATCAACATTCTCTCTTTGGTCTCTCCCTCTCTCAGGTATCTGCCTTGCTTTTCCTCCCTCTCTTCATCTCTTTCTTCCTCTCTATGGTTGATAGAAAGAAAGGAAAATACCAGTGATAGAGAGAGACTGGAGAGAGGAAGTGAGAGAGATGGAGGGAGGAAGGGAGTGGTTGATGGAAAGAAAGGAAAATACCAAGGATAGAGAGAGAGAGAGAGAGAGAGAGAGAGAGGAAGGGAGGGGTTGATGGAAACAGGGTGATATATTAGGGAGAGAGGGAGGAAGGAATTGAAAGAGAGAGAGAGAGAGAGAGAGAGAGAGAGAGAGAGAGAGAGAGAGAGAGAGAGAGAGAGAGAGAGAGAGTATTGAGGCAAAGAGAGATCCCAAGTGAGTGAGATGGAGGGAGGTAGGGGTTGATGAAAAGATAGGGAGAGACTTAAGAGAGAAAGAAAGGAAGGGGGGTTGATGAAAAGAGAGGGAGAGACCAAAGACAACCTGAGAGAGAGAGAGAGAGAGAGAGAGAGAGAGAGAGAGAGAGAGAGAGAGAGAGAGAGAGAGAGAGAGAGAGAGGGAGAGAGAGAGAGAGAGGGGTGGAAGGAGAGTAAGAGACTAGAGAGAGAGGGGTGAAGAGAGGGAGAGAGTGAGAAAGAGAGATAATGAGAAAGAGAGAGAGGGAGGGGGAGGAGAGAGGGAGAGAATGGAGAGAGACACACCTGAGAGAGGAGGAGAGTGAGATAGAGGCTAAGAGGGAGAGAGACTTAAGAGATAAATAATGGGAGAGAAAGAGAGATGGAAAAAGAGTTGGAGAGAGAGAGAATGGGAGGGAGAGAGGGAAAGAGAGTTAGAGGGAAAGAGAGAGAGAGAGAGAGAGAGAGAGAGAGAGAGAGAGAGAGAGAGAGAGAGAGAGAAAGAGAAAGGGGGGAAGGAGAGATGGAGGGGGACGAAGAGAGGGAGAGAGTGGGAGAGAGATACACTTGAGCGAGGAGGAGAGCGAGATAGAGAGATAGAGGCTAAGAGGGAGAGATACTTAAGAGAGAAATAATGGGAGATAAAGAGAGAGGGAAAGAGTTAGAGAGAGAGAGAGAGGGAGAGAGAGGGAGAGAGGGAATGGGATGAAGAGAGGGAAAAAGAGTTAGAGGGAAAGAGAGAGAAAGAATGGGAGAGAGAGACAATTGAGAGAGGATGAGAGAGAGATAGAGAGATGAAGGATGAGAGGGGGGAGACTTGAGAGAGAGAGGGACATAGACTTGAGAGAAAGGGAAAGGGAGTGGGAGGGAGAGAGAGAGAAAGAGAGATAGAGGGAAAGAAAGAGAGACTTGGAAGAGGAAGAGAAGGGATGGGGAGGGAGAGGGAGAGAATAGGAGAGAGAGACACCTAAGATTAGGGGAGAGAGTGAGAGATAGAGATACTTGAGAGAGGAAGAGAAAGAGAGAGTCGAAGTGAAAGAGGGAAAGAGAGGAATAGACCAAAGAGAGAGTGGGTGAGGGAGATGGGAAAAAGAGGGAGAGATACCTGAGAGAGGGAAGGAAGTAGAGAGGGAGAGGTAGGGGTTAAGGAAGAGAGACAGGAAATAAAGGGAAGAGACCAAAGAGATAATGTTGTTAAAGGCATCTTGATTACTGAAATTTGACTATCTGAAATTTATATGAATACTCTAAAAACTAGAATCTACATTATAACTCCTAGAGATCTAGAACCACTCTCAAAGATCCTAACAATATATACATGAAATATAATTTAAATTATAAGAAATAAAAAATATAAATAGAAATGTGAATTATATTCGGAGGGAGAGAACACTTCGTTCTTTCTAAGATGAAAAATTGTTATGCAATACATTTGGCATGTGCCTTATTTGGCGTGCGCCAAATATAGCGCATGCCAAATAAGGAACACGCCAAATGGTTTTTTGATTTTTTTTCCATTTGGTTCGCTCCAAATTTGGTGCACACCATATTTGGTGTGCGCCAAACTTGTTGCCTTGGAAAACACCAAGCTAAAGGATTGGATTTTCCTTGGGCATTCAACCCAAAGGCTTGGATGCCCTTCTTAGGCCTGAGACGTGTTTTCCAACAAATATTGAAAATTTTGTCTTTTTTGTCCATGCTCTCCGTCAGGTTTGCACATGTTTCAATGCAATAAAAAACACACCATACAATCGTAAAGCTCTCTCTTATCTATCCAACCATATAATTCTTTTCAAATTTTTATAATGTTAAGGTCTTCATCCATAATTTCTTTTGTTAGTGTATATGTTTTTTTGTCAAATACCACCATGTTGTATTTTGGCCATATATTTTTACCCATTTTTCGAATTTCGAGAAAAAATACTTTTTTAGAAACTAGACTCCATTCTACACATTTTTTTTAAAAATGATTTTTTAATTAGTTTTCACAAATTTTTGGGGGTACCATGCTCAAATTTCTATTTTTCAAGATGTATCCACTTCAAAAATTGGTAAAAAGTCATATATTCATTAAAAATTTTGCCAAAAAATCTAAGCATAAACTACATGGTGTTAGAAAATTTCTCACTAGAGGGACTTTAAAAATTCAAAAACAAAGTTGACATTTTAGGGGGAGCACACCAGGTGCTATGTTATGTTTTTCTGAAAAAAAATAGGACCAATTTGTGTGCTCCCCCTTTTTGAAACCCTTAATCTCCACCATTTTAAAAAAAAAATAGTAGTTCGGAAAGTATACTCGGAGCACTACAACTCTTGTTCTTAGTGCATCCTCATATTTTGAGTGTAGCTATCTTCATTTTCTTGTCAAAGTTTAAACTTTTATGATTTCACAAAAAAATAGTGGCATCTTAAGACTCCTTTTTGTTCCCCCATCTTTTTGCACTTACTCTAGATAATGAGTAATCAAGTAGTAATAGAGCATGAATGTTATTTGGTTTGGAGGAATGCTATAAGGCATTGGAGTCAATCCCCTTTAGCTATATAAAAGGAAAGTTAGGAGAGAGAGGGGGGGAGAATCAACCAAAGGACATAGGGATAGATGAAGGGAGAGAGGGTGATAGCTTGAGAAGGAGGGAAGGAGAAAGGGGATGTACAAATAGTCATGAAGAGTTTGTGCTATTATAAATAGTCAAGATTGTAGGAATGGCTAGATTGATACATTAAGATCACTTTTAATTTCAAATTTTAGAGAGGGAGGGAGTGAGAGACCTAGAGAGGGGAGAGAGAGTGTGGTAGGGAGATACCAAGAGAGGGAATAGAGAGAGAGAGAGAGAGAGAGAGAGAGAGAGAGAGAATGAGAGAGGGAGAAAGGGGAACCATGAAGAGTTTGTGTTATTATAAACAATCAAAGATTGTGGGAATGGATAGATCAATATGCTAACATCACTAAAAATTTTGTTTCATGTTTTAGAGAGGGAGTGAGGGACTTGGATAGGTAAATGAGAATGTGAGAGAGAGAAAGGGGGGAAGAGAGCATGAGAGAAAGAGGGTTTAAGAAAGAAAGGGTTTGTTCAAAAAGGGTATGTATATAGTTATCCTTGGATATCTTGCATATCCATCCTTCAAATTGTCAGTAGATAAAAGGCATCAAATTATGAGAGATCTTTTGGAGTCACCATTTTGTGAAGCCACTATACCCTTTGCATTTATGTACACTTTGATAATGATAACTAAAGATGATGAAATAGGGAATATTAAATTGATTGCATGCTCTCTCGTGAATTGGGAAAAGGGTGATAAGAGTATCTTGATATAAAAATCTAATATGTTCACAATCAAAAGAAAAATAACATCCTTGACAAGTAAATATGTTGAGGTAGTTTAAAATTGTCTATTATCAGAACATCAACATCTTGTTGCACAAATTAAAGTTGGGTGCATCTTAATATTTAATGATGATGTAGTCAGTGATATCCTCTAGAATATCAACTTCGAAATCTTTAAAGAATATGAGAATTTCCTTTCAGATGTTTTTCCAATAGATGACTCACTTGAGCTATATTAACCAATAAGACATCACAAATCTTCTAGTGGGGGAAGGAGGAAAACTTCTGGAACATTAGCTAGGCTAGCTAAGTCACAATTGTTAGCATTACATTATGTGTTATCATTGATGTCAAATCTTGTGGTCCGGATTAATTCTGGATGTGGTATGTTGAGCAGAAGTGTTTGATTAAGGCATGTTGTGCATTTGGAGGTTTCCTAGTTTTATTGGATGATTTTGATGTTTTGGAAGACGTTATTTAGTGCTATCTTTGGGTTCGGATTGGTCTGGAGCTTGAAGTTTTGGACCAGTTATTAAAGTTGTGTAACATAGTGTGCAAATGTGTTTTTGGGTCCTAATTTGGTAATGTATGTAACGTGATGATATGTTTGATGAGGAACGGTGTGATATGGTCTACTTCTCATTCCTTCCCCCCACTAGATTGTTTAGTGGAGACCTATTTTAGATCTTTGTCTTAGCCAACATTGAGAATTATATTTTTCTAGAGACAGTATATGTAAGAGTATGGTTTGATAAGATTTCAAATGGATTTTTGTGTTGAAGACATGCAAGATTGAAGGAATCCAGTTGTGTGGAGATAGTGTTGCGGATTATTGGGTAAGTGCACCAAGATGGTGAACAAAAAGGGGGGTATAAGTGGCCACTTTTTTTTTTTTTTTTTTTTTTTTCTGAAAATAGGTAAACCTGAACTTCAAAGAAATATTTGAAGGTCATGCACTCAAAACTAGGAGTTTAGAAAAGAATAAGAATTGTAGTACTCTAAATCTAGTTTCTAAACTACCAATTTTTTAAAAAATTGGATAAGATTAAGAGGGTCAAACCTTTCACACACAAAAAATTGTTCCTGATTTTTTCAAAAAAACATAACATAGCTGTTTTCATGCGATGCACAAAATATATAGTTAGATTTAGTATTTTGTAAAACCCTTTGGTAGGATGATAGGTAAGAGTGAGATCTAAAAGTTGTGTATTTTTTTGTGATTTTTCGTTGAGTATTTTTTTTAATGATTTTTTGAAGTGACCGCATCCTGAAAATTTGGTACATGTTCGTGAGCTGGGTATAACTTGCATCAAAATAATTAAAAATGAAAAATGTTTTTTAAAGTGTATATAATTTAGTGTAGAACAATAATATGTAATTTATTTTGAATTTGGTCAATTATATCAAAATTTATTAAAAAAAATGGTAGACATATGTCTATGAGGACTATCAAGGCACTGATAAAGAAAATTAAAGTTTACCATGCTAATGTTGTCCAAAAATAGAAAAATTTATATGGTCAAAAAATTGAGAAGATGTGTGAGATTATGGTTGTAATTTTAGAGATACCCACTTGATCATTTGTAAACCTGATGATGACGAAGTTGAGAAATCATGTTGGAGGATGAAAAAACATGTAAAGGGACAAAAATGGGGTGAAAATGGGCTTGCAAGCCTTAGGGTCATTTTCCAACCCTCTTACCAAGCCCAAACCCTCACGGGTTTTGAAAAAAAAAAAGTACTTTTCACAGTTCTAAATTATGTAGAACTAAAACCATTATTTTGTGTTTCACAAAACCTGTACGAGTTATGTAAAACTAAAAATATTTTTTTGCATTTCACAAAACCCGTACGGGTTATAAAGACATAATAATGTATGCTTGTAAACTTAGCATTTACTGCACATATGTTAGACATACCTATATAATATGTGTTTATGTATGTATATAAGTATAACTATATTTATATATACACATATTTATATAGATATATGTATATATGTTTGTATACATGCATGTATCTCTTCTTTTCCTCTCTCTCTCATCTTCCTTCCCCCATCACTTTATTTATTCTAAGCCCTAATTATCCTCCTTGAGTTCTATCTCATCTCTCTCCCCCTCACATTCTCTCTTTTTTTATTATCTCACCCTTTTCTCCTTCTCGTTCTCTCTACCTCATGTCTCTCACCCTCTCCTCCTCTCTCTCTCTCTCTCTCTCTCTCTCTCTCTCTCTCTCTCTCTCTCTCTCTCTCTCTCTCTCTCTCTCATTTTTCCAATCTCCCTCTCTCTCCCTCTCCTTTTTCCAATCTCCCGCCCCCTCTCCTTTTCCCAATCTCCCTCCCTCCCCCTCTCCTTAACCCCTTCTCTCTTTGTCTCTATCTTTCTCTCCATCCCCCTCTCCTTATCCTATTCTATTTCTCTCTTCCTATTGTAAGGAAAGCACAGTGCAGAAAAATGCTTCCCTAATGTCAATTTGCAGGGGAAACAAGACTAGTGTGTTTTATAACTTTACATAATACTAAGATTAGCATATACAAAATAGAGATAATGTCAGAATTCAAACATACATAGAGATAAACATCATGAATTTACGTGGGAAACCCTTTCGAGAAAAACCCCACCACCGACAACAAGATCACTTTATTCTCAGCAAAGAATATTTTACAATAAAGTCTATTATCACAGCACAGATGTTCACTCTGATCACTTTGGTTACACTCCACAGTATATGGCTTATCATCAAAACAACAACAATGTTTGAGTCTCCTCTTGGCTTCATATACATTTTCATGTCGACTGTTCAATTGTCAGTTTGTACCAATTAGTTAGATATCTAACCTATTTGCGTTGGTCTTCATTCATGAGAAAACAATTATCCCACATGTATCCAGGAATCAAACCGGTTCATATTAAAAAACCCCAGCTTAGACAAGTCAACTCCATCGGGTATCGGGAAGACAAACAATCAGCTATCCAGAACGTTTGATCTTTCTCTCTACGCTCTGCCACGTGGCACCCCCTGATTGGTTTCGGGTCCCTTCTTTGAAATCTTAGCACGGCCTCACTATCCACTAAAAATTCTTCTTTGTCGTTGGGTCATGATGGAAAGTCTCACGAGTAATTTCCCATTGCGACCTGCAGACCACCGTCGGATCATTTCGATCTGCTCGGCCTTTAATTAGCCTTTGCCGCTCTCCTGTCAGGTCCCACCACTTGGTCGCCATGTCATGAGGAATATACTAATGAACAGTTTCCCATCATGACATAATGACCACCGTTGGACCAACCTTGATCTTCGTTTGATCATCTCTGATCTGCACGACCCTTATCTTGCCTGGACTGCTCACTTATGCCGGGCCCCACCATGGTCACCAGGTCATAGGAAATAACATACATGAATCTTTCCATAGCGGTAAAGCGATGTCCATTGGATCAAGATCTTAAATTGAAAGTCTTTTATCCTTTCATCCTTTCGATAACCGATGCTACCCCGATGACCGAAGACAACTTTGTCGGGTCATCATGATGACTTCAAACCTGCTACTCTGAGCTCTGATATGTCTAGTTCATCGGCAAAAGATATACTGACAGAGTTCACAGATTTTCTTCACACTGTTTCATCGGCCATAGTTAACCCGATCAGTATGAACAAAGGTCAAGTGAATTAGAGGCATAATTCCAACAAACTCCCACTTGATGAGGAATTCACTAGACTGCTTGGGAACTTTCCAAACATTATAGAGAGGGATGGGTATTGAGACCCACCAAGTTACAACACCACTTAAACTTGTGAGTGCTCACCGGTTTTGTTAATGTGTCCGCAACATTTTTCTGAGTGTCTACCTTGTTCAAATTAACCTTTCCATCTTCTACCATGTCACACACAAAATGGAATTGCACATCTATATGTTTAGACCTGGCATGGTATGTAGGATTATTCTCTAAACATATAGCACTCTGATTGTCACTTCGCACTTCAACTTGCCCTGCATTAAAACCAATATCTATACTCAAACGCCTGAGCCAAACAACTTCTTTACAATCATGTGTGGTTTTCATGTACTCTACCTCTGTAGTGGACAAAGTGACTACAGACTGTCGCTTGCTCATCCAACTTATTGCTCCACTATTTAGAATAAAAACGTATCCCCTGGTGGATCTTCTACTGTCAATGTCCCTTGCCCAATCAGAGTCTGCATAACCACAAATGTTGAGAGTTCTCTTTGAATCATTTAGATTACCATGATAACATAATGCAAAGTCTAAAGTACCCTTTAGATATCTGAAAACTCTTTACAGCATCCCAATGCGGTCTTCCTGGGTTTGACATAAATCTTCTTAATACTCCCACTGGTTGGGCAATGTATGGCCTTGAACAAACCATTACATACATCAAGCTGCCAATAGCACTTGCATAAGGTATAATCTTCATGTCATCTATCTCCTCTGGGGATTTCAGACTGTCATGCACAGACAGTTTGGTTCCCTGCAAAATAGGAACAACCTATTATTTACAGTCAGACATATTAAACTTATCAAGAACACTAGTGATGTACTTTCTCTAGTTGAGCCAAAGTTTTCTCTTAGACCTGTCCCTCTTGATTTCCATTCCCAGAATGTAGTTTGTTGACCCCAAATATTTTATTTCGAACTTCAAGGATAATTGGGACTTCAAGTCTGAGATCATACCTTTGTTATTTCCAAGGAACAACATGTCATCAACATACAAAGCAATAATAAGGATCTTATCATCTTCAACCTTGTAGTAAACACAATGATCGACTTTCGATCTCACAAATCCCAAGGACAACACAAATGTATCATATTTTTGATACCACATTTTGGGAGACTCTTTCAAACCATAAAGAAACTTCTTTAGTTTACATACCAGATGTTCTTTACCCTTTTTTACAAAGTGCTCAGGTTGGGACATATAGATTTCTTCTTCAAGGTCCCCATGAAGAAATGTTGTTTTCACATCCATTTTCTTGACTTCCCAATCATATGCAGCTACAAGTGACAAAAGAAATATAATAGATGTCAGCTTAGCTACGAGAGATAAAATTTCTCCATAGTCAATACCTTCCTTTTGGGAATACCCCTTCGCAACCAATTTGGCCTTGTACTTGTCAATGCTACCATCTGGACCATACTTCCTTTTGAAAACCCATTTATAGCCCACTGGCTTTCTGCCTTTAGGCAAGGATACCAGATTCCATGTTCCATTCTTGTCCAAAGATTTAATTTCATCATTCATGGCTTCCAACCAAGAATCTGAATCTAGCGTATCCATGGCTTCTTTCATAGTCCTAGGCTCATCGGTATCAGCAAGTAAAGCATAGGCACAATTTACATTCAACTTTGAAAAATTATACCTATTTGGGGTAAACCTATCAGGTTGTCGCCTCTCTCGTGTGGATCTTCTTAACACTTGTGGTGAGGCTTCTTCTTCTTCTGAACTTTCAAAGCTACTTGAACTCTCATCATTCTCATCTTTAGGTACATCTGGAGTTGTCACTTCTTCTCCTAGTGGAAATTCAGCCACATCCTTCTCTTTTTCCTTCTTTGTTGGTTTATCTATAGACATAGGTTTCAGCGCTCAGAAGATGACACTTCTATTGTACACAACCTTTCCAGTCTCAAGATTCCAAAGCTTGTATCCTTTAACTCCAACTCCATATCCAATGAAAATACATTTGACTGCCTTGTTATCCAATTTAGATCTTTTAATATCAGGCACATGTACATATGCCTCTGAACCAAACACACAAATGTGTCTTAGAGAAGGTTTCTTACCAGACCATGCTTCCATAGGTGTCTTGTCCACTAACGCTATTGTAGGTGACCGGTTCAACAGGTAACATGTTGTAGCAACTGCTTCTGCCCAAAACTTTTGTTCCAGTCCAGCACTACTCAACATGCTTCTTGCTTTCTCCATCAGAGACCGATTCAACCTTTCAGCAACTCCAATTTGTTATGGAGTATAAGGTGTAGTTATATGTCTTTTAATTCCATGGTCTACACAGTACTTGTCAAAATCTATATTGCAATACTTGTTAGGATTCCCAAAGATACTGAGAGGGGGGGGTGAATCAGTATCTAATTGGTGAAGTGATTTTCTTGACTTAAAACATGTAAAGCATATTAATACTATATACAGGTAAACAAGAAATAATGCAATGAACAAAGATAACAGCAACCACATGAAAAACACACCATAACATAGTAGTTTAATGAGGAAACCTGGTGTGGGAAAAACTTCGGTGGGATTTGTGACCCACAATATTCACTTACTAGCCAATAAGAGAATATTACTTCTACAAGAGGGGCCTGCACATGCAAGAAGGCCAAGTGCCTAGAGCTCACTGCTCAATTATAAAATGAGAAGTTTCACTGACTTACAAAATGGATTATATAAATCCAATGTCTTGTACTGCTTCAAAATAGCATCTACTATGCTAGATCCAGTACCGGTTTATAGCTCTTCTTCTTACATAAACCCTTAACCTATAATTCACATAATAGGTCTGCCTTATTTCACCTAATTAAATTCCTCCATGCATAACTAATTATTCTACAATGATCTCTTATATATATGAGTCATTTTACAGTTTACCAAGTCGGCTTACAATGATTTTACAATAATAAACAAAATAAATTACAATCAAAAATTCCTTTCGGCTTCTGTGTCGGTATGCTTCCTTTCACTGCCAGTGTTGGTGGTCTGTGTGTCGGTGTAGAATCTGACTTTGCTAGTGCTGGTGGATTGCCTTACCGGTGTCATAGGATTGTAAGGTTGCCATCAATGACAAAACCTTCAATCACCTACAATGTCTCATTGGAGTGTGCATTTTCCAACAATACTCACCACCGTTATCATTTCTTAAACATTTTATTCTCTTTCCAGTCTGATTTTCAACCAAGTTTTTAAATTCCTTAAACCGACTGAACACTTATGACTTACTGTTCATAAAATAAACAAATGTCCTTCTTGAATAATCATCAACAAAGGATCATACTACTTTGATTTAGACAAAGAAGGTACATCCACTGGACCAGACACATCAGAATGCACATAGTCCAGAATGTCAGAAGATTTATGAGGACTTGAATAAAATTAAACATGGTTTTGTTTTCCATATATGCAATGTTCACAGAAATCAAACTCAAGGTTACAATCAGTAAGTCCTTCTACCATATTTTACTCTTTAAAGTTTTCAAACCTTTTTCACCAATGTGACCAAGCCTATAATGCTAGAGCATTGTCTTTTCTGTAGGAAGTTTCGCTTCCATAGAATTTACATCATATGTCAACTTGGTAGTTCTATCAGATTTCTTAGTGACTATATTATAGCACACAGGTTCAACATTTAACTTGTACAATGTACCAACATGTTCACCCTTAGCCAAACTAATAGACCCTCTAGTCATCTTACAACCACTAGACACAAATGTTACCTAGACTATAGCATCATTCATCTTGCTTACAGAAAGTAGGTTTCTTGCCAAACCTGGTATGTGCAGAACTCCATTGATTCCCTTCATTCTCCCATCAAGAAATTAGATTTTAATTCTTCCTCTCCCAACAATCTCCAGTGTTGAATCACTTGCTAAGTACGCCTTCCCATCAGCATACAGTTAATACTTTGAGAACTAGTCCTTGTGAGATGTCATATGGACAGATGCCCTTGACTCAATCAACCACACATTGTCAGAAGCAGGCACTGCCAGAGCTTCTACAAAGGTGTCTACATCACTGTGAGAAGATTCATTATCAGAAGAGTTTTTTCTCTTCTTCTCCTCTTTGCATTCTTTTCAAATATGACCCTTTTGTCCATAGTTTCAACATTTCACCTTAGACTTCTTTCCAGGAGACTTGGACCTCTCTTGAGACTTGGACTTGGACTTCTTCCCTTTCTTCTTGTCTTTGTCCTTTGGTCTACCTCGAACAAAGAGTGCATCTTTTGTCATCTCAGAAGACTTCTTTCTCATTTCTTCTGACAAAAGAGTATTGACCACAATATCCATCTTGAACTGGGTCGTAGTACTACCAATGGCCATCACCAAATGTTCCCAAGAATCTGGCAATGTGCATAGCAGCAACATGCAACGTTCTTCTTCTTGAATAGCCACACCGACTGATGTCAATTGAGCGAGAACCATGTTAAACACATTCAAATGATCTGCCAAGGGTGTTCCTGCATCCATTTTTAGATAATATAACTTCTTCCTAAGAAAGAGTTTATTCACCAAGGTTTTGCCCTGATAGATGTCTCCTAACTTCTTCCACAAATCACTTGCAGTCTTCTCCTCATGTACGTTCAACAGAACTAAGTTTGCAAGGCTTAGTGTTATGATTCCTTTGGCTTTCTGGTCTTCTAAATCCCAATCTTCTTGCCTCATGCCTAAAGGTTTCTGTCCACTCACTGCAATCCAAAAATCTCGATCAACCAGCAAGTCCTCAATTTTAAGTTTCCATAACTCAAAATTAGAGCCATTGAACTTCTCAATATCCATTCTTCTAGAAGTGCCTGCCATCTTAATCTATAAACAAGTAGACACACTAACAAACTCCCATTGAAACAAATTAACACAAAAAACCAACCCTACCCACAAGGATAACACAACTGGCCAAGCTCTGATACCACTTGTAAGGAAAGCACAGTGCGGAAAAACGCTTCACTAATGTCAATTTGTAGGGGAAACAAGACTAGTGTGTTTTATAAATTTACTGAATACTAAGATTAGCATATACAAAACAGAGACAATGTCAGAATTCAAACATACACAAAGATAAACACCATGAATTTATGTGGGAAACCCTTTCGGGAAAAAACCCACCACCGACAACAAGATCACTTTATTCTTAGCAAAGAAACTTTACAATAAAGTCCGTTATCATAGCACAGATGGTCACTCTGATCACTTTGGTTACACCCCATAATATACGGCTTATCATCAGAACAACAACAATGTTCGAGTCTCCTCTTGGCTTCATATACATTTTCATGTCAACCGTTCAACTATCAGTTTGTACCAATCGATTAGACATCTAACTATTTGCATTGGTCTTTATTCATGAGAAAACAATTATCCCACATGCATCCAAGAATCGAACCGGTTTGTATTCAAAAACCCCAGCTCAGACAAGTCGACTCCATCGGGTATCAGGAAGACAAACAATCAACTATCTTGAATGTCCGATCTTTCTCTCTATGCTCCACCACGTGGCACCCCCTGATTGGTTCTGGGTCCCTTCTCTGACATCTTAGCATGACCTCACTATCTGCCCAAAATTCTTCTTTATCACTGGGTTGCAATGGAAAGTCTCACGAGTAATTTCACATCGTGACCTAGCTACCACTGTCGGATATTCTGCAGTCACCATCCGATCATTTTGATCTGCTCGACCTTTAATTCGCCTTAGCTTCTCTCCTGTCGGGTCCCACCACTTGGTCACCATGTCACGAGGAATATACTAACGAACAGTTTCCCATCAAGACATAACGACCACCGTTGGATCAACCTTGATCGTCGTTCGTTTATCTTTGATATGCACGACCCTTATCTCGCCTGGACCGCTCACTTATGTCGGGCCCGACCATGGTCGCCAAGTTGCAGGAAATAACATACGTGCATCTTTCCATAGCGGTAAATTGATGACTGTTGGATCAGGATGTTAAACTGCAAGTCTTTTATCCTTTCGTTCATCCGATAACCGATGCTACCCCGATGACCAAAGACTACTTCGTCGGGTCATCGGGATGACTTCAAACCTCCTACTTTGAGCTCCGATATGTTGAGTTCATCTGCAAAAGATATACCGATAGAGTTCATAGATTTTATTCACACTGTTTCATTGGCCAGAGTTAACCCGATCAGTATGAACAAAGGTCAAGTGAATTAGAGGCATAATTCCAACACCTATCTCCTATTCTCTCTCTCTCTCTCTCTCTCTCTCTCTCTCTCTCTCTCTCTCTCCTTATCCCTTATTCTCTTTCTTACCCCCTCTCCCCCCTCTCTCTCTCCCCCTCTCTCCCTCTCTCCCTCTCCCCCTCTCCTTTTCCTAATCTCCCTCTCTCTCCCTCTCCATCCATCCCCCCTCTCTCTCTCTCTCTCTCTCCCTCTCTCTCCCTCTCCCCTCTCCTTTTCCCAATCTCCCTCTCTCTCCCTCTCCCCCTCCCCTTTTCCTAATCTCCCTCTCTCTACCTCTCCATCCATCCCCTTCTCCTTATCCTAATATCTCTCTCTCTCTCTCTCTCTCTCTCTCTCTCTCTCTCTCTCTCTCTCTCTCTCTCTCTCTCTCTCTCTCTCCTTTTCCCATTCTCCCTCTCTCTCCCTCTCCATACATCCCCTCTCCTTCTCCATCCATCCCCCCCCCCCTCTCTCTCTCTCTCTCTCTCTCTCTCTCTCTCTCTCTTTCTCTCTCTCTCTCCATTTTCCAATCTCTCTCTATCTCTCTCTGTCTCTCTCTCATTTTTCCAATCTCCCTCTCTCTCCCTCTCCCCCTCTCCTTTTCCCAATCTCCCTCTCCCTCCCTCTCATCTCCCTCTCCCTCCCTCTATCCCTCTCCTTTTTCCAATATCCCTCTCCCTCCCTCTCGCTCCCTCTCTCCCTCTCTCCCTCTCTCCCTCTCCTTTTCCCAATATTCCTCTCTCTCCATCTCCTTTTCCCAATCTCCCTCTCTCTCCCTCTCCCTCTCCCCCTCTCCTTTTCCTAGTTCTACATAAGTCGTACAGGTTATGTAGAAGTAAGGCCAAAACTTCTAGTTCTACATAACCCGTATAGGTTATGAGAAATTGTGAACGTTCACATTAAAGGTTTTCATAACCCATATGGGTTATGGGAAAATGTTAATATATTTTAGTCCCAATGGCCTAAAAACTAGCATTGCAAGTTGTTTGAAGGCCCCACTGCTTTTGCACATGTTTTTCTAGGATAGTAACAGTCAAGTTTTCATATTTTTTTTCACTTTTGCTTTGAAATGATTGATTTGTCTCATATATTGGATTGTTTTTGAAGTTATTTTATCATTGTTACTTTAGATTATAACAAAATGTTGATCATTTTTTGTTTTTTTTAAAGTTATTTTATTGTTGTTACTTTAGATTATGAAGAAATGATGATCATTTGTTGTTTTTTTGCTATTTGATTGTGGATTGTCATCATGATATTATGTGTAGGAAAATGGGAAAGAACAAGAGAGGAACAAATGAACAAAGAGAGGCAACAAAGGAAAGACAAAGGGAGCATATGAGGAGATTAAGTGAAGGTACGTCATCTAATGCACCTAATGAAAGTGATGAACATTCAACAATTGAAATTGATATGATGAATGCACCAAATCAAAATGATCAGCATACACCAATTCAAATACATATTATGAATGCATCTAATGAATTCAATGAAAATACACCACTTGAGAAGGATTTGGTGAATGCACATTTTAATGAAATTAAAGAAGATATACCATTTGAATTTGATGTGATCAATGCATATAATGCACCTAATGAAAATGAAGAGTGTGCACCAATCTTAACACCTCTTAAAATAATTCGTAGAAAATCAAAGTTCCTAATAGATATTGATGAAAATATTGTGAAGCCAATGCATGATAAAATTTCTGAAAGAATTGTAGAAAAATGGTTAGAAGAATCTGGAATAACTATTTTGAAAACTTAAATCAAAGTGGAAGATGCCAATTAGTTGTTGAAATGATTAAAATTTAGAAATTTAGACAGACAATGAAAATTTTAGGGTTAAGAACATCCAAAAATAATAGTGAAAGAACCATTGTGAGAAATATTTTTGATGCATACCAAGCCATTGGTTCGAAATCACGCACTAAAGATGCTAATGTTACTCGTCGTGTCCTGACATCAACCATAATGGGAAAGGAAATGAAAAAATCTTGTTTAATAAGCAAAACAAGCAAGTCATTAAGGATAAGTAGAACAACATTACACTATGACTTAGAGAGGCGAGAGAAAATTGAGGATCCTAACAATAATTCTCTTTGGGCATTCTCAGGTAGACTCCCACACAAGGACAAGGTTGTTATTGATGCACTAAGAACATTAATTGAGAAATATTGGCATGACAACACAAGGGTTTCACCCAACCAAAGAGATGTTGTTAGAAGGCGAATTGGAATTAGTAATTGTGACCCACATTCAAAACACTATTTAGATACAACTCAAACACAGTTTTATGAAAGGTTTCTTGAAAGCTTTCCTCAGATTAAAATTAGTCAAGAATTTTTTGAGATGATAAAACCATTTTATGTTAAGATTAATCATGCACGTACTACATGTTGTTGTAGGGTCCATGTTGAATTTTCTATGCATTATGGTATTTATCGCTATATATGTTGTACTTTGCACACTAACGATGTTTTGTAGGAATGTGGTCTACAAGCACCTCCTAAGTCACCGAGAGAATTTTTTTCAAGTGTACTATGTAGACGAGATGACAGGTGCATTTACTATAAGATTATGTGTTTCAGAGGTTTTTGTCCTACATGTGGTGGTTTGCAACAATTGCATAGATGCCTACATCTGGATAGCACACATGAAACTGGTAAGGAACTAGTTTCTATTGGAAAATACAAGTCAGTCACATATGGTGTTAAAGATGGAAAATAATTAAAGAGGTGTGAGTTAGTGAAAAGGGATATATGTGTAGCTAATTTTATGGAGATGTTTCAAAAAAAACTAGTGTATGAGTACATAGGTCACACACATAGAGCTAGGTGGTTAGATGAGCAATTCAAGTTGTGAAAGGACACTTTCCCCCTTGGCACTATTGTCTTTTTCATTGATTTTGCTAAGAATTAAACACTAAATCCACAAAATGAAGTACAATCTATGTATTACCACTCTACACAAGTTACAATTTTTGGACACATAGCATTCATGCATGCACATGATAGCACTGAGGAGGACAGAAAGGTTATAAGAGAATATCACTTCTATATCAGTGATGATCATACTCATTCCTCAGAGTTTGTACAAGGATTCTTTACAGTCTTCTATGATAGTTTAAGGGAAAGAGATATAAGATACAACCAACACTTAATATGGTTGGACAATTGCACCACACAATTTAAGAATGCAAGGATGTTCTACTAGTTGACTAGGATGCATGTGACAAGTGGTGTGCAACATTTTTGGAATTTCATTGAGGTAGGGCATGGAAACGGAGAGCATGATGGTGCAGGAGCATGTGTGAAAAGAGTTCTTACCAAAGAGGAATTGAAGTACGAAGGTGGTGCAATGTTAATAGATGCAGAAACAATTGTGCAATGGTGTAGCTCTACGATGGGACTAGGTAATGTAGGTAGGTCTATGGTTTCTAGATATTTTTGGTTAATATGTGAATCTAACATTGAAAACTATCTAGATTGTTGTACACTTACCGGATCAAGTGACATGCATTCATTTAGAAGTTCAAATGCAACATCACTAGTTATTTATACTAGACAGATTACATGATTTTGCTCTTCGTGTATGCATTTTATGTGGTATGAATGTGAATCAAAAGAGTGGGCTGACTAATGGTCTTGTAGACCTTTGTAAACCCTAGATACATATCAACTTCCTAGAGCACTACAAATGAACCAGACTGAAGCATCATTAGATTTTGACCATGTGTCAGACATAGTTGAACCAGGTAAAGGGTTGCAATTTTCTACATTTTTAAGCTCAATTTATTGGTATTAACTTATTTTGATTTCGGTATTAACTTATATCCTTCTATTAAATGCAAGTCATGTTTATGCAACTATTGCAGATGAGAACAATGAAGAAGGAACATATTAATTTTTGCATCATTGTATTGAGGCCAAAAAGAAAATGACTTCTATAGTGGTTGATGGAGAGGGTATTGAGTACCCAATAGGATTTGTTGTTGTGACAGGGAAATGGCTTAGAAGGTACTGTTGTTGTGTCGAGTTGTATTGAGACCACTTAAACTCATTTATTTAGCTGTCATTGTATTGATTTTGGCATTAACTTATCATTCTATAAAATGCAGGTACCCTATCAAAAATTCTAATGCCTAGTTGTTTGAGGACATTGAGACACATAGACATATTCTTCATTACTCAAACCTTCTTGTTGTAACAAATATTCATTTGATTAAATATCATGGTAGACCTCTTAACAAGGATTTGTGGAATATTTGTGAATCTAACCATGAGGCAATACTTGAGACATTAAGGGTTAGAGTCGATCCAGAAGGTTCACTTGATTCATTTTGGGTCATCTAGAAGAATAATTCTATAATATGGTAGAATAATTTTGACAATTTTGTATATATCTTTTGCGAAACATTGTAACTTCACTTTTTGGATGTGCTCTACATGCATATGAGATGTATTATGCATATGAGCTATAATGTGCATATGTAGATGCCAAATTTTGTATATTAAAATATCAATGAGTTGTAATGTGCATATCTAGACGCTAAATTTTGTATAAAAAAACAACAATGAACTATAATGTGCATATCTAGATGCTAATTTTTGTATTAAAAAAAAACAATGAGTTATAATATGCATATTTAGATGCAAAAGTTTGTAAATATAAATAGTAATGAGCTTGATCATTTATATTAGATGCCAAATTTTATATATGAAAGTGTCCATGGGTCTAATTTGCAAATTTTGAGAGCCCAAATTTCTACCATTCGATTATAAATACATTTGTAATAAACTTGTACCATTTGATTATAAATTTGTACTATTTGATTATAAATAACTGTGAGATTTTGCCAAGATCAAGAGTTCAATGAAATGTACAAAATAGAGACACAATATAGGACAAGAATAAACTGTATTCTCATCAATAGAAAATGATCAATAATATCAAAATGCATACAATGTAGATGAGCTTGCTTATATAGGCAAGGCTAGGGATATGTGAGCACACAAACATGACATGTGGCTCAATAAGAAACAAGGGTAGGTAGGAAATAGGTGTGGGTAGGTAGGAGAAATAATATAATAGTCCACATGAGGTGGATCACCCACTGAATGTGCAGTGTAACAACAAGATCAACACCATAAAAGGTGGAATTTCTCCTACACACACTATCCCAATGTGGCACAAACACCCAAGTGTCTCATACCCAAACTACTATGAAATGCATTTCCTAAGTAAACTTAAGTAAGTGTAATAATATCCAAGATGAATAATTATTTACACCAACACCCCCCCTTAAGTGCAACTTAGGGGAATGCACTTAAGTCTACAATGCAACTAAGCAATGCAAGATGGGTCCCGGCTACGAGGCCATGTTAGGTACCCATGTACAAATGCAAATGCATACAAACCAATGCAATGAAAACTCTCACAAAGTGGGGAAAGAGAGAAAAACCCAATGGGAAAAAACCCTCCCCCAAAAGAGAGATGAAAAACATACAAGAGAACTCTCATAGAAGAATGTGAAGGACAAAACCCCATGTGAGGAAAAAGTCCCCCCCATATGAGAGAAGAAGAGAAGCTAGGAAGCCCCCCCTCAATGTGGAATCTGCACCAATGATAGAAGCTCAATGTATGAAGAAACTACTCCACGAACGTCGAACAACATTCCTCCCCTTAGGAAGAAACAAAACCAAGGGTGTATCCATGAAGTCTCCCCAATTGTGAAGGGAAGATGTATGAAGAAAACTCATGATGAAAGGAATCTCTGAAAACTGCTCAAGTGTCCCCATGTTGATGCTGAAAGATACCCCCTCCAAAGGTGGTAAACTGTGCCACACTGCTGAAAAAGGCACTCCAAGATCTAGTGGAGATGGATGTAGAACATGTCCCAAAGACTCACATGTCTCCTCAAAACATAAAGAAACCTCCTCCAACTGCTATACATAAGTATCCACAATCATGTCAACCTCGAAAGAATGATCATGTAGAGAATGAACAAGAGGGTTAGAGTGTTCCCTCGCAACAATCGAAGAAGGATCAACTTCGTCAAAGAGAAGATGAATGTCATCAATGATGTCTCCCAAATCTGCAATGTAGGATTCCACAAACAAACCTGCAATATTTGTCAAGTAATCATCCCATGAATCTGAAGCTGGAAGACAATGAATATCCTGCTGCACTGAATCACATGAAGACAAAATTGTCGCACTATCCACATCATCAGGTGCAATAGGTGATGTGATATCAATATGAGGAGATGAAATACAAGGCTCAAGAATGGGGTTACATGTGAGAATCCCCATGTTCAAGTGTCCAAAGTTCTCCTCAAAAACTGAACCATCATAAGAAGTGTGATCATCATGTGTAGAATCATCAAATGTGAAATCATCATCATCAACAAAATTTGAAAAGGAGTATAACCGAGATGCATGATCAACCACCCCAGTCGCAATGATAGCTCTAGTCTCCAAGTCTCGAATGAAAACTGACTCAGGTGTGAACTCCAAAACTCTCTTAGTTGTGTCGTGTGTGATTTGATAGATAGAAAGGAGATTGTTTGTCAAGTGGGGTACACACAACACATTATTGGAGTTATCCCCAATGTCAATAAATCCTTTCCCAATCACATCCATGTATGTATGATTGCCCATCAAAATCTGTGGCATAGTGCAAGGCTCAAATGTAGAGAACATAGACTGCGAAGATGCCATATGATGAGAAGCCCCTGAATCTAGAAGCCATCTCTCTGAATCATGACTAATAGTAGCACATAGAGCTTTTCCTTTTCTTGTTCCAAAAGAGTGAGTCTTCCCACTTGTAGAAGCCATGAATGCTTTCCCTTTTCCTTTTGAATGTGAGGGAGTGGAAGTTGATGAATCATCCTTCTTGTAGACTTTAGGCAAATCAATGTTATGCTTTTTGATGATATGTGTAAGCTCATCAATCTTCTTAGAATGGCAATGATGCTCCTCATGACCAATCTTTTTACAATAAGCACAAGTAGGTCTCTCCCTCTTTGGTGAATTATCTCTCTTGGAAGAGGATGAATCTCCTTGTTGTGGAGAAGATGGTGCTTTTTCTTTAGGCTTTGATTGCCATTTCTTCTTGTTTGAGTTGTCCTTTCCTTGATTTCCTTTGTTCCCTTGATTTGCCACTAATGCTTGAGACTTAGAAGCCTTAAGAATGCCCATGCTTATCAACTTAGTTTGTTCCATCATCAACATTTCATTGAAAGCATCAAATGTAGGCATTGTGTAGCTTGAACCCATTGTCATCCTATGGGTTTGGAAACTAGAAACAAATGCTGCATATTCTTGCAGAAGCTTTCCTATCAAGTTGAATATCAATTGAGTATCCTTCTTATCAATGCCACAATCTTTGAGTTGTGCCCTCAACTCATTTGCCTTAGTGACATAATCTTGTATAGTATCAAAGTTCTTGGGATCTAACATGGTGAGATCACTATCAATCTGATATCCCCTAATCTCATCAACTTGACCATACAAGTCTTGAAACTTTTGCCAAGCAACCTTGATTAGAGTACATTTCTCAATATGAAAAATGAGATCCTTTGATACATACTTTCTTAAGGTACCAATTGCCATGATATTTTTAGTGAGCCAATCCAAGTGACCAACTGGATCAACCTTAGGATCAGCGGGAGCAACAATATTTCCATCAATGTAATGAGTGAGTCCTTTTTCCATAAGTTTACTCCATGCATCAATTTTCCAAGTAGCATAATTATGAGGAGTTAAGAGAGGAAACTTAGAAGAACCCATAGCAGCAAAAAGGAAGGAACACAAGAGCACAAAAGCACAAGAGACACCCCCCCAAATTCACTCAATCAAAGTACCCCCCCAAAAATGATGATTTTGGCACTTTATATGTAGTGCGTGTACAATAGGCCACTTGCAAACAATGGCAAGGTGAACTTCTGATTTTGTTTTACAACTGTCCCACTAGGCTGAGAACTACAAAGCAAAAGATCAAAAGATAGATCTATGCAATACAAATGCCAAATTGGCCAAATAAGACCATATGATGAAAGTACAATTTCTACCCACAATTGCGGCAAACTGATAGCATATTCTGAGAGTAGACAAAAAATAACGCACTTTCAAAAAAAATGGCACATGAAAAGGAGTTTGTATGAGCCCGAACGGAGTCCTGGAAGTTGCAGAAACGGGGATTGGACAGGTACAGTCACCAAAAACTAAGAATTTTGAAAAATATGTTCATCAAAATTAGAAAATATCTCCACCATGTGAAAGTACACGAAATTCTAGCCCATTTCAAAAAAAAATTGCACCCAAAAAGGAGCAAAAATGAGCAAGTTATGGCCATTTGAAGTTGAACTGCAAAATCAAAAAGCTCAATGAGAGGGGCCTGCAAATTTTTTTAAAATGATGATGTCATCAAACTGCAGGGTTAAATTTGACGGTCATATGACCGTCGCAAAAACTTCGCCTCCCTGCTGACTGGTCGTCCGTACTGTACGGACTACTGACTGGGCAGGTGACTGTGCAGATGAGTGTGTTGTACGAATGATGACGTGGCACTGTACAGTGGCATACGGATGGACTGTGTGGCGCAGGTGATGTGGCGTATGGAAGTTGACCATGGGCCAGTGGTCGCCTGCCACGTGGCAGACGTGGGGCCGCCTGTTTAGGTGGTCGCCGGTGGCGAGCCGGGAGCTGAGGCCCTTGGCGGTAGTGGCTAAGGGGGTTGGGAGGACGGGACGGCTGGCGGCAGCAACAACTCGGGTGCTACACTGCAGCGGGCAGTACACAGGCGCAGAGACCGGCAGGTATGGGCGGCGGTGACAGCAGGTATGTCCTGCAACACACGGAACACGCAGGTATGGGGGGGTCTGCGGACCCCCAAACACAAAAAAAAAAAAGTTTTTATTTTTTTTTGAAATTTTTTGATTTTTTGAAATTTTTGATTTTTTTTTTTTTTTTTCGAAAATTTTTCAAAAAATAAAATAAAATTTCCGAAAAATTGAAATCCGTACGATAATAGCAAAATTGGCGAAAAAAAATTTCTCACCAAAATAGGCCAACTTTATAACCAAAATTCATGGAAACGGCCTTCTGGATGCAATGGCAGGGTCAGATCTAGTCTAGGACGCCTCCAAAAGATGTTGCTCCTCAGATTTTCCTCTTGATGTCGCAATAATGCCTCTTCAAGACGAATCAATGAAGCCCCAATGGCTCTGATACCATGTGAGATTTTGCCAAGATCAAGAGCTCAATGAAATGTACAAAATAGAGACACAATATAGGACAAGAATAAACTGTATTCTCATCAATAGAAAATGATCGATAATATCAAAATACATACAATGTAGATGAGCTTGTTTATATAGGCAAGGCTAGGGATATGTGAGCGCACAAACATGACATGTGGCTCAATAAGAAACAAGAGTAGGTAGGAAATAGGTGTGGGTAGGTAGGAGAAATAATATAATAGTCCACATGAGGTGGATCACCCACTGAATGTGGAGTGTAACAACAAGATCAACACCATAAAAGGTGGAATTTATCCTACACACACTATCCCAATGTGGCACAAACACCCAAGTGTCTCATACCCAAACTACTATGAAATACATTTCCTAAGTAAACTTAAGTAAGTGTAATAATATCCAAGATGAATAATTATTTACACCAACAATAACTATGTCTGATTCTAACATATGTTAAATAACTTTGAAATGGGTATCTGAATATGCAAATTTTTTTCCAAGTATTTTGGGAAAGTTTTGAGTTATTGTTGAATTACCTGATTTGAAGGGCTAGTAGGAATAGTCTGAAACTAAGAGAGGCCCTTTTAGGAAGCGACAACGTGACCCCATAGGTTCAAACAGATCGTCCATAAGTGCCACGGTCTCCGAGTTATGTGATGTCAAAGTTTGACCATTTTTTCCACTTTGAGCAGTCAAGACAAAACATCGCTACGAGGTAGCTTAGAATTATCAGATGTCTTGGGGAGCGAGACAATGGAACACCTAGTGTAAACCTAACCACCCAAACGTGCTCACACTGACGATTCATTCCCACAACGAGTAGAACGAAAGATGCACTATTTTGCCACCTCTCACTAACGTTTTTTGGTGGTTTTTTATGCGACATAAAAAATCTCACCACAAGAAAATGGAATCGAGTTGTCTGAAATCGAGAGAGGCTTTTGAAGGAAGTGAAAACATGACCCCATAGGTTCAAATGGATTGTCCATAAGTTCCACGGTCTCCGAGTTACGTGACATCAAAGTTTGACCATTTTTTCCACTTTGAGAGCTCAAGGGAAAAGGTCGCTACGAGGTGGCTCGGAACAATCAGATGTCTTGGGGAGAAAGACAAGGGCACACCTAGTGTAAAATCGGCCACCTAGATGCACTCGCACTAACGATTCATTCCCACGATGAGCAGAACGAAAGATGCACTATTTTGCCACCTCTCACTAACAGTTTTTGATGCGACAGAAAAAATCTCACCACAAGAAAATGGAATCAAGTTGTTTGAAACCAAGAGATAATTTTTTAGGAAGAGACAACACCACCCATAGGTTTAAACAGATCGTCCATAAGTACCACGGTCTCCGAGTTACGCTACGTCAAAGTTTGATCATTTTTTCCAATTTGAGTGCTCAAGGGAAAACGTCGCTACGAGGTGGCTCAAAATGATCGAACATCTTGGGGAGAAATAAAAGGGCACACATAGCATAAAACCAACCACTTGGATGCGCTCATGCTGATAGTTTGTTCCTACGATGAGCAGAACGAAAGATGCATTATTTTGCCACCTCTCATTAACGGTCTTTGACAGTTTTTGATGCAATAGAAAAAATCTCACCACAAGAAAATGGAATAGAGTTATCCAAAACTAAGAGGATTTTTTAGGCAGAAACAACATGACCCCATAGGTTCAAATGGATCATCCATAAGTGTCACGGTCTCCGAGTTACGTGATGTCAAAGTTTGACCATTTTTTCCACTTTGAGCGCTCAAGGGAAAACGTTGTACGAGGTGGCTCAGAATGATCTGACATCTTGGGGAGTGAGAAAAGGGCACACCTAGCATAAACCTGACCACCCAGACCCGCTCACGCTGACGGTTCATTCCCACGATGAGCAGAATGAAAGATGCATTATTTTGCCACCTCTAACTGAGAGTTTTTTACTATTTTTTATGCGACAAAAAAAATCTCACCACAAGAGAATGGAATCGAGTTGTCTGAAACCAAGAGAGAATTTTTAGGCAGAGACAACACAACCCTATAGGTTCACACGGATTGTCCATAAGTGCCACGGTCTTTGAGTTATGTGACATCAAAGTTTGACTGTTTTTCCACTTTGAGCGCTCAAGGGAAAACATCGCTACGAGGTGGCTCAGAACGATCAGACGTCTTGGGGAGTGAGACAAGGGAACACATAGCATAAAACCAACTACATAGACACACTCGCGCTGATGGTTCATTCCCACGATGAGCAGAACGAAAAATGCACTATTTTGCCACCTTTCACTAATGACTTTTTACGGGTTTTGATGCGACAGAAAATATCTCACCATGAGAAAATAGAATTGAGTTGTCCAAAACCTAGAGAGTATATTTTAGAAAGCGACAACATGACCACATAGGTTCAAACGGATCGTCCATAAGTGCCATGGTCTCCGAGTTACGCGACGTCAAAGTTTGACCATTTTTTCCACTTTGAGCACTCAAGGGAAAACATCGCTACGAGGTGGCTTGGAATGATCAGACATCTTGGGGAGAAAGAAAAGGGCACACCTAGTGTAAAACTAACCACTTGGATGTGCTCATGCTGACGGTTTGTTCGCACGACGAGCAGAATGAAAGATGCACTATTTTGCCACCTCTCACTGACGGTTTTTGACAGTTTTTTATGCGACAGAAAAAATCTCACCACAAGAAAATGAAATCGACTTGTCTGATACCGAGAGAGGCTTTTGTAGAAAGAAACAACATGACCTCATATATTCAAATGGATCATCCATAAGTGTCACGATCTCTTAGTTACATCACGTTAAAGTTTGACCATTTTTTCCACTTTGAGTGCTTAAGGGAAAACCTCGCTATGAGGTAGCTTGGAATGATCAGACATCTTGGGGAGAAAGACAAGGGAACACCTAGCGTAAACCCAACCACTTGGATGCGCTTGTGTTAACAATTCATTCCCACGATGAGCAAAACAAAAGATGCACTATTTTGCCACCTCTCACTGACGGTTTTTGACAGTTTTTTATGCGACAGAAAAAATCTCACCACAAGAAAACTAAATCGAGTTATCCAAAACCGAGAGAGTATTTTTTAGTAAGCGATAACATGACCCCATAGGTTCACACGGATCATCCATAAGTGCCACAGTCTCTAAGTTATGCCATGTCAAAGTTTGACCAATTTTTCCACTTTGAGCACTCAAGGGAAAACGTCGCTATGAGGTGGCTCAAAATAATCAAACATCTTGGGGAGAAAAACAAGGGAACACCTAGCCTAAACCCAGCCACCCAAACATGTTCGCACTGACTCTTCCTTCCCACAATGAGCAGAACAAAAGATGCACTATTTTGCCACCTCACTGACGATTTTTTATGGTTTTTGATGCGACAGAAAAAATATTACCACAAGAAAATAGAATCTATTTGTCTCAAATAGAGAGAGAATGTTTTAGGCAGCAACAACATGACCACATAGGTTCAAACAGATCGTCCATAAGTGCCACGGTCTCTAAGTTACTCGGTGTCAAAGTTTGACCATTTTTTCCACTTTGAGCGCTCAAGTGAAAACGTTGCTACGAGGTGTCTCGAAATGATCGAACGTCTTGGGGAGAAAGAAAAGGGCACACCTAATATAAACATGGCCACCCAAATGTGCTTTCACTGACAGTTCATTCCCACAATGAGCAAAATGAAATATGCACTATTTTGCCACCTCTCACTGACGGTTTTTTACGTTTTTTATGTGACAAAAAAAATCTCACCACAAGAAAACAGAATCGAGTTGTCCAAAATTGAGAGAGGATTTTTTAGGAAGAGACAACACAAATCCATAGGTTCAAATGGATCATTCATAAGTGTCACGGTCTCCGAGTTACACGACATCAAAGTTTGACCATTTTTTCCACTTTGAGCGCTCAAGGGAAAATGTCGCTACGAGGTGGCTCATAACAATTAGACATCTTGAGGAGTGAGACAAGGGAACACCTAGTGTAAAACTGACCACCCAAATGTGCTCGCGCTAACGGTTCGTTCACACGATGAGTAGAACGAAAGATGCACTATTTTGCCACCTCTCACTGATGGTTTTCGATGGTTTTTAATGCGATAGAAAAAATCTCACCACAAGAAAATGGAATCGATTTGTCCAAAACTGAGAGAGTATTTTTTAGGCAGAGACAACATGACCCCATAGATTCACACAGATCATCCATAAGTGCCACGGTCTGCGAGTTACGCGATGTCAAAGTTTGACCATTTTTTCCACTTTGAGCGCTCAAGGGAAAACGTTGCTACGAGGTGGTTTGGAATGATCAAATGTCTTGGGGAGAGAAACAAGGGCATACCTAACGTAAACCCAACCACCCGGATGTGCTCGCGCTGACGGTTCATTACCACGACAAGCAGAATGAAAGATGTACTATTTTGCCACCTCTCACTAATGTTTTTTTACGAAAGAAGAGATAATTGGTTTGATTTGACGTTAAAATGATTGTTTCAACTCTTCTTTTATAGGTGATTTGGATGAATAGGTGTGTCTCTTACCCTAAGGCTAACTTGTTATGGAATAAAGTTTAAATTAAAACCTTACCTAAGCTGACTCATCCTTAGATAAATTTCAAATTTGCTTTGTGCGCTCAAATCTTGTCTTAATTGGTCCTTGAAATGATGAACTTCGCTCCATAAGCCTGAGTTTATGAAATAATAACTTCACTCCATTCTCTTCATGCATGAAGGACTTAAAGTAAATTCACTCAATCAAAATACACAATATCAGCATTACCGGTGTTGGTATTTAGGTATACACAATATGAGCAATAGATAGCTTAAAAGTGTATGCCATATGAGTTACAAGTAATGAATAAATTGGATCACATTTTAAGACATATACACAATGAACAAGTTTGATCACATTTCAATAGCAAATAAGTAAGTTTCAATAATATCAAGTTTCATATATATCAATGAACAAATTGGATTGAATATCAAGTTTCATATATATCAAAATGAAAAAATATCATGTACATATCAAAAAATGGCATAGATGCCAAATCAATAATAGTTACAAAAATGTGGCATGTGCCATGTCTATCAAAGTCGATATATACATATACAAATGTCAAATATATAAAAAAATTGGTCTGTCAATGACCACAACTATAACTATATGTCTCTATTGATATCTATGACTATGGCAGATCATCAAAATCGAGCCTCTTCGAAGAAGTACGTGGCTCTGCAGGTGGTTGCACAAGGACAATTCAAATGTCGAATCAGATATATTTTCTCAATATAAAATCAAAAGAACTAAATACTGAACTCTAAATTGTTTGAAGTTGAAATGTTGATTACCTCATCTTTGTCTTCTGCGATTGGGTGAGGCTGAGGATCCGTGGGATGTCCTGAAGGGAGTTGTAACTGGTAAAACAACATTAATACATGTTAATAACATATATGTCAAATAACACATAATAACTAAAAATGAATAGACTAAAAAACTAAAGCATACCGGAGCCTCAGATGGATGTGCTATGGTCGTAGGAGGCAAAGTCATAGATGAATCAGTTACGACCATTTCCTATATCCATGGTAAGTGATCCGAAAGGAGTTAACTAGAGGGTTTCAACTCCATTGTGCAATTAGTGGAAAGGAGTTGATCTAAGCAAAACATACCTTTTCCCTTGGTCGTTTTGGATCCCATAATATATGTGTAGGAGTTCTACTGAAATGGAATGGTAGAATAACAATAAGAAGTTTGGAAGGGGCCTGTAATAGGTTAAAGACAATTATACAAGTTAACAACCCAAAGTTGTTGACAAGCTAGATAAAACAAATATTTTTAACATATGTAGAACAAATGCACACCGAAGCCTCCTATAGTTCTCCTATAACCTTAGGAGGCTTAGTCAAATCTGATGCAGCTATTACCATTTCCTATATGAAAAATGATAACATATGATATAAACATAAAAGGATTTAGTTATTTCGAACAAGCAAGAATGCAATCCAAAGTGAATAGGAAGATATCACCTCTTCCCTTTGTTGAACCTCATCAGCATCAAGTGCATTCATTAATTTCATAAACCCCATATGTTTCTGTATATAGAAAAAATAAATTAAGTGAATTTATCAATATCTACATATACATGTTTATCATAATACATTTCAACAAATGAATTTAAATTGTACTTAATTACCTTTTGTTGTTTGGGTGTCCGAGAGGATATCTTTTTCTGCCTCGGAGTGCTAGAGGATGGCTTTCTCACATGAGATGTCCTCGAGGTAGATGGGGTAAACTAACAAAAAAAATTAACATAAGGGAAAAGAGCATGTATTTAATATAACACTTAAGTCAAAAATATATAAATCTAAATGGTACCGCATAGCTATCTTGGCCAAAGTCAATGGCTGAAAGTGTGATATCATCAAGTTGGGACATCTCATCCACTGAGTTTGTTGGTATGATGATATTGAGAAGGTTGTTGGAGATTGATGATATAATTGATAAAGGATGATTATTGTCTTAATAATATTATTTTGTCATTGATGTCAAGCAATTGATTTTCTGATTCAGTATGATGTTGCCATATCTTAAAGAGTATGTTTTGATGAGTATAAAGATGTCGGTAAGTGACACAGAAAGAATGTGAAAATGAAGGGGAGTAATAAGTTATTCAATGGGAAACTATTACCGAGTTAGACAGTGATGAGATTATGTTATTTTGATTGTTTTGATATCCTATATGTGTGTATTCAAAGACTGAATAAGAAGGAGAAAAGATTTCATGTAACAAAATGAGCAAAGGTTTGATACTGTTCTATTTTACCGATCAAGGAGCTAGTCGATAAACACCAAGGTTATCAGTGTTGGTTAAAGAAGGAAGAAGTTACCGAGTAAAGTTTTGTATTTATCGAGTATCAACCGAGCAATAACATAATGCATTGGATGAATAAATACACTATTAAATGAAGGATGCCAATGAGCTGGAGATTTATAGAAGATTGGAATGTCATGCAAGAAGTTTGTTAAGGATCAACGGCAATGAAAATTCAAGAGTTTGATCTACAACACAGTTTGAACGGTCATAACCGAGCACAAGTGCCAAGGAAGGTATACAAGTTTCAAGGCAAGATAAAATGTTTTTCAGTTCGAAGGATTCAATAAACCTAGTCAAGTTTGAAGATCTGATGGCTAAGATTAATCATGGGAAATGTGATTAAGGAGATTAAGTGGTTAGGAATTGCTTATAAATAAGGAATATTTGATGAACAATGTATGCGGACAAATAGAAGAGCAGTGATATTGCAGAGGTGATTACCAAGTATAGAAGATTGAAGATTTGATTGAAGAACAGATTGAGAAGCCCAGCAAGGAGGAAGATAAGTCTTTTGACAAGATTATTTTGAGCACATAGAGTATGCTTTAACATTTTAGATGTGAAGTTGTAGATATATTTTATTACTGTTATTTATTTTTGTAAGTGATAGGAAATCTCTTAACTGAGTGGACCTAACAGTCTTATTTGTAAATCCTCTAGCAAGGTAACATTCTGAATGAGTGTTTGAAATCCTTTGACAAGGTCACTTCTAACAAAGTGCAAGATTTTCATAGATCTGAGGGAAATCCCTTGACCGGGTCACATCTAGCAAATGTGTTTATGTAATCTTTAATTAGATTGGATTTTACTCGAGCATACTCTAGAAGAGTATATTTTCTTAGTGGATCCGAAATCCCACAGTGGTTTTTCCCTATTTGGGTTTCCACATTAAATCTGGTGTTAAATGTGTTTTGTTGTTTCAAGTTTATCAATTTATGAGTTTGAATGATTTATAGTCATAGTTGCATATTAAGTAAGTTCTACCAAGGTTGAATCTAGATAGATCATTGTATTGTGAGTTTATCTAATTCACCCCCCCCCCCCCCTCTCATCTAACTAACAATTGGTATTAGAGCTAGAACTTCGAAAGAAAAGTTTAAAGGAACTTGAGGCAAGATTCGAAGATGTATAAAAGGGATGCACCAAAGTTGAACAAGTCAAGTTTCTCCACATGGCAGAAAAGGATGAAGCTGCACTTATCAGGAATTGGAGAATATGCAACATATTATCTGGAGAATGATTACACTACACCTAGCGCCTACCCGATGACAATGGAAGAGATAAACGAAAAACAAGAACATATTCAAGCAATGATTTAAATAACATCAGCATTGACCGACTCAGAGTTTAATGATCTAGAAGGTTGTAATGATGCCAAAGCTATGTGGAATAAGCTTATATCTGTGTATGGTGGTGATGAATATGTTCAAAGAGAAAAAGTAGATAGTCTAAGAGGACAAATTGAATCCATGAGAATGAATGAAGGTGAGAACATAATCCAATACACCACAAGGTTAAAGGAAACTGCCAATCAAATCAAAGGAGCAGGAGGAACTATTGAAGAAAAGGATGTAACAAACACTTCTACCTGCTCATGCCATTTGAGTCTTTGCAATTAATGAATTAAGGTCTGTACCAAACATGTTAGTCTCTTTGGATGCTACTATCAGTAAGCTACATGCTTTTGAGTTGAGTAATTTTGATAACAGTGGGTCTTCGGTTAACAAAGTTGAATCTGCATTCAGTTCTTTTCATCTTGGTGAATCTAATGATTACAATGATAGAATGTATAAGTATGTCGAAGGAAATCACAGTGGAGCAAGTGAGAGATTTTGCAAAAACATGGAAGAAGTACACAAACTATATGAGGAAATCAGAAAGCAAGAAGAGTTTTAAGCATTATTGGCCAGAAGGTTACCAAGAGGCAAGGGTAAGTATAAAGGAAAGTTACCTTTGAAATGTTTTAACTGTGATAAAATTGGACATATGGCTTCAAACTGTCCTGACAAAGAATCTAGTGAAAAGAGAGAATACTGAGATGACAGACAGAAAGACAACCAATACAGAGGGCACCGAGACTTCAGAAGGAGAGATAGAAAGACATGCCTAGTAGCTGATGAGGAATCCAATGATGAAAAATCTGATGGGACCGAGATAGAGGAAGTTGTATATGTGGCTATCAAAGATGGATCAGATGAAGAAAGGTATGAAGAAAAAGCCTTAATATCACACATAAATAATAATGATTCTTGGATCATAGATAGTGGATGCTCACATCACATGACAAGTGATAAACACAAGTTTGTTAAATTAGAAGACTATGATGGAGGTTATGCAAGATTTGTTAATGATGCACCATGTCCTGTGAAAGGTAAAGGATCTATCACACTTCTTGACAATGCTAAATGTGATGATGTATATTGGGTTGAAGGTCTAAAATACAATTTGTTGAGTGTAGCATAGCTAAACAATACTGGATACCGAATAGAATTTCAGAAAGGAATTGTCAAAGTTCATGACAAACATGGAAAGTTGGCTGCTACCGGGACTCAAACAAGAGGTAATACATTTCATCTTGACTCAACTCGGAACAATCGTCTGTATGCAAAAATAAAAGATACCTGGTTATGGCATAAAAAGTTTTGTCATGTAAATTTTGATAACCTGATCAAAATAAGTAAGAAGCACCGAGTAAGAGGTCTACCGAGCTTGGAAAAACTTGAGAATGCAATATGCCGAAGATGCCAGATGGGTAAGATGACAAAATCAATCTTTACAAGTAAGTCTTACACTTCTAAAGGAATTTTAGATCTTGTACACATTGATCTTTGTGGTCCTGTGAAAGTTCAAAGCTATTATGGTGATAAATACTTCATATTATTTGTGGATGATTACTCAAGGATGATGTCAGTTATATTTTTAAAAGAGAAATCAAAAGCCTTTGAAATGTTCAAATGGTATAAGGCAAGAGTTGAAAATGAAGCAGGAAGACAGTTGAAATGTCTAAGATCTGATAGAGGAGGAGAGTTCATTTCAGATGAATTTAACTTATTCTGCAATGATCATGGTATAAAGAGACAAGTATCTGCACCGAGAACACCACAACAAAATGGGATAGCTGAAAGAAGAAACAGATCAATTTTAGATTGTGCCAGAACCTTGATGATAGAAAAGAAAGTACCTCAAATATTTTGGAGAGAAGCAATAAGCACTGCAATCTACACCCTAAACCGAGTACAACCGAAGAAAGGAACTATGAAGACACTGTATAAAATCTGGTATGATAAGAAACCAAATGTAAGTTATTTTAAAATATTTGGAAGTAGATGTTATGTTCACAAAGATGACAGAAATGGAAAATTTGATCAGAAAAGCGAGGAAGGAATATTTCGAGCAAAGCATTTAAATGTCTGATCAAATCATCTAACAAAATAGTGGAAAGTGCAAATGTGAAAATTGATGAATTTGCAGAAAGGAATGATGAAGGAAACTCCAAAGAACCATAAGATTATGAAGAGTTTGTATATGTAGAATTGAGAAGTCTAACCGAGAAAGCCGATGAAGAAAATACTAAGTTACTGAGTGATGAAGAAGATCATATAGAGCCTACTGAGCCTATATTAGCAAAATATGTCGGAAGAAATCATGAATCAAGTCAGATTATAGGAGATAAGGATGCTCCAGTGATGACAAGGAACAAACTGAGACAGAACACATGTCTGATATCCGAGTTTGAACCAAGGATAGTAAAAGAGGCATTAAGCAATGAAGATTGGGTGACTGCTATGACATAAGAGATTGAACAAATCAAGAAAAATGAAACATGGACACTGATCCCAAGACCAAAAGAGAAAAATGTAATCAATACAAAGTGGATTTTCAGAAATAAGCTAAATGAAAAAGGTGAGGTCATTCGGAATAAAGCAAGGGTAGTTTGGTTATTCTCAAGAAGAAGGAATAGACTATGGTGAGACTTTTGCACCTGTGGCAAGACTTGAAGGAGTGAGAACATTGTTGGCATATGTTGCTTACCAAAATTTCAAGGTATATCAAATGGATGTTAAATCTACATTTTTGAATGGTATACTAGAAGAAGAAGTCTATATTGAACAACCTAAAGGATTTATTGAAGAGAAGAATAAAGATCAGGTATATAAGTTGAACAAAGCTTTATATGGCCTAAAGCAAGCACCTAGAGCATGGTATGAAAGGTTGCACTCTTACTTAATCAAGATTGGATTTATGAGGACTAGTGAAAACAACAACATGTATATGAAGAATGATGAGGATAATGAAATACTGATTTCAGCCATATTTGTTGATGATATCATTTTTTGTGGAAATGATTCTTTATGCAAGAACTTTGGAAATGAAATGTGCAAAGAATTTGAGATGTCATTAATCGGTGAAATAAATTATTTTATAGGTTTACAGATACTGCAAATGAAAATTGGGATTTTCATTACTCAATCCAAGTATATAAAGGAAATCTTGAAGAAATTTGGAATGGAGGATTGTAAACCTGTAAGTACTCCTATGACTACTAATTGTAAACTATCAAAGAATGATGAATCTGCATCTGTTGATGAGACACTTTACTGATCTATGATTGGAAAGTTGCAATATGTAGTTCACAGCAAGCCTGATATAGCACACACAGTAGGTATAGCTGCAAGATTTTCTGCAGATCCCAAAGAAACCCATATGACAGTAATCAAGAGAATTTTCAGATACTTGAGAGGCACTGAAGATTATGGTTTACTATATAAAAAGAGGAATGATTTTGACTTAAAAGTCTATACTGATGTTGATTGGGTAGGAAATATTGATGACAGGAAAAGCACAAGCAGTGGAGCTTTCTTTTTGGGAGAAAGACTAGTGAGTTGGCTTAGCGAGAAACAAGGATGCATTTCATAGTCAACAGCTGAAGCTGAATATGTCGTTGCAGCATTGAATTGTACCAATATAGCATGGATCAAACAATTATTGGAAGGTATGAATGAGACAGTTACCGAGCCAGTAACTATATTTTGTGATAATACAAGTGCTATTAACATTTCAAAGAATCTGGTAATGCACTCTAAGACAAAGCATATCTCTATAAAGTATCATTATCTAAGAGAAGAAGTTCAAGAAAAGAAATTTGTGCTAGAATATGTTAGCACAATGGAACAATTAGCAGACATCTTCACAAAGCCACTGCCAAGGGACACTTTTGAGTATCTCAAAAGTAAGTTAGGGGTCCTACCCCTATCTAGTACTCATTGACAGAGTTCAGTGAAAGCATCAATTCTATGACTCTACAGAATACTATTTGTGAGTTGATGTTGATTTACACATTTTAGGAGGTTGCCTAAAGTTGTGCAGGGAACAATGAATGAAGACAAGATGCCCTAACCAAACCTAAGATGATACAACAAGCAAGGAAATTACTTCACAAGGGAAGTAATCATGAATTAAGTTTTACTTTTGGCATTGTTGTCAAAGGGGGAGAAAACTAATGACAGGGGAGAAGATCACAGGAGAAGTTTATAGCTCAAGGATCATAGGAGAAGAATTACAGTAGTCTGAATCAATTGGAATAAATCAAGTTGGTATTGCCATCAATGCCAAAGGGGGAGATTGTTGGCATTACATTAAGTTTGTTGGTATGATGATATTGAAAAGGTTGTTGGAGATTGATGATATAATTGATAAAGGATGATTACTGTCTTAATAATATTATTTTGTCATTGATGTCAAGCAATTGATTTTCTGATTCAGTATGATGTTGCCATATCTTAAAGAGTATGTTTTGATGACTATAAAGATGTTGGTAAGTGACACAGAAAGAATGTGAAAATGAAGGGGAGTAATAAGTTATTCAATGGGCAACTATTACTGAGTTAGACAGTGATGAGATTATGTTATTTTGATTATTTTGATATCCTATATATGTGTATTCGAAGACTGAATAAGAAGGAGAAACAATTTCATGTAACAGAATGAGTAAAGGTTTGATACTGTTCTATTTTATGGAGCAAGGAGCTAGTCAGTAAACACCAAGGTTATCAATGTCGGTTAAAGAAGGAAGAAGTTACCAAGTAAAGTTCTGTATTTACCGAGTATCAACTAAGTAGTAATAGAATGCATTGGATGAATAAATACACTATTAAATGAAGGATGCCAATGAGCTGGAGATTTATAGAAGATTGAAATGTCATGCAAGTAGTTTGTTAAGGATCAACGACAATAAAAATTCAAGAGTTGGATCTACAACACAGATTGAACAGTTATAATCGAGTACAAGTACCAAGGAAGGTATACAAGTTTCAAGGCAAGATAAAACGTTTTTCAGTTCGAAGGATTCAATGAACCTAGTCAAGTTTGAAGATCTGATGGCTAAGATTAATCATGGGAAATGTGATTAAGGAGATTAAGCGGTTAGGAATTGCTTATAAATAAGGAATAGTTGATGAACAATGTATGTGGGCAAATAGAAGAGAAGTGATATTGCAGAGGTGATTACCGAGTATAGAAGATTGAAGATTTGATTGAAGAACAGATTGAGAAGCCCAACAAGGAGGAAGATAAGTCTTTTGACAAGATTATTTTGAGCACATAGAGTCTGCTTTAACATTTTAGATGTGAAGTTGCAGATATATTTTATTATTGTTATTTATTTTTGTAAGTGACAGGAAATCTCTTAACCGAGTGGACCTAACAATCTTATTTGTAAATCCTCTAGCAAGGTAACATCCTGAATGAGTGTTTGAAATCCTTTGACAAGGTCACTTCTAACAAAGTGCAAGATTCTGATAGATCTGAGGGAAATCCCTTGACCGGGTCACATCTAGCAAATGTGTTTATGTAATCTTTAATAGGATTGGCTTTTAACCAAGCATACTCTAGAAGAGTATATTTTCTTAGTGGGTCTGAAATCCCATAGTGGTTTTTCCCTATTTGGGTTTCCACGTTAAATCTGGTGTTAAATGTGTTTTGTTGTTTCAAGTTTATGAGTTTATGAGTTTGAATGATTTACAGTCATAGTTGCATATGAAGTAAGTTCTACCGAGGTTGAATCTAGATAGATCATTGTATTGTGAGTTTATCTGATTCACCCCCCCCCGGCTCTCATCTAACTAACACCCCATATGTTTTTGTATATAGAAAAAATAAATTAAGTGCATTTATCAATATCTACATATACATGTTTAATCATAATACATTTCAACAAATGAATTTAAATTGTACTTAATTACCTTTTGTTGTTTGGGTGTCCGAGAGGATATCTTTTTCTACCTCGGAGTGCTAGAGGATGGCTTTCTCACATGAGATGTCCTTGAGGCAAGTGGGGTAAACTAACAGAAAAAATTAACATAAGGGAAAAGAGAATGTATTTAATATAACACTTAAGTCAAAAATATATAAATCTAAATGGTACCGCATATCTATCTTGGCCAAAGTCAATGGCCGAAAGCGTGATATCATCAAGTTGGGACATCTCAGCCATTGATAAGCCCTATAAAACACCAAGTAATGATACATATAATTAACAAAAGATATTTTGAAACCAATGTATTATTATATTTTTAACAAATTTACAAATCTTTACCTCTGGTGGCGAAACTACCTGTGACTATGGAATCGACTGAAAAGTATGTGGTGTACTCCCACCACCCGTTGCACCCTGCAACGTATTTTATTTATATGTTACTTTAAATTGTTTTAAAAATAAAAATTCATTTTTTTATAAGATTTAGTCACTTAATTGATAACATGTCATAAATAGAATTAAACGCACTTGTGTCTGATAGAGAGGGTACAACAAATTGATCAATTCATCGGTGAGGGCCACATCCTCTGTATTGGAAGCATGGCATCTACTCCTACAACATGTACATGAATGAGATGTCAAACCATCCTAGTCTGCGTCAGTGTCTACACCAGAACATACACCCTGGCAGGCGGGGCACATATGTTGAATGGGTTGGCTTGTGCCAAATGATGCATGAGGTGACACTAATGAAGGAGGTGTCGCTAATGAAGGAGGTGTTGTTGATGAAAGAGGTGTCCCTGATGAAGGAGGTGCCACAGGTGCTGGTACATCCTCTGCTCCATAGAGTCCTTCAAGGATATAGGGACAATGACATGAACCATGGGTTTAGGAGTTGTATGCCTCCTATGATGTGGCTCTACCACCCTATGGGCCCCAGGTCTATCCTACGTAGAGCCTCTCCCTCTACACTAAAATTGTCAGATGTCAAAGTAATTCGGCTTCTCGCTGAGGATAAACTCACAATACAACTTTATCAAAAGATATAGAGGCACCTCCCAATTATTACAAGGTGGTTGGTCAAAGACCATATACCACCTATTCCAAAAATATTCTTTCAGCTTAGCATGAACACACCAATGTAGAGGAAACCGAGTCATATTTAGTTCTAGGTTGTTACTAGTAATAGGATCGGCAAAAAGAGCACATATGTCAGCTTTACCTATGCCCTTTTTTTCACTTGATCATATGACAACCCATCCACATAAAATGTTTAACATCTACCCCTCCATGAACCCCATTTCGTAACCTCCCTAGATACCTCATTTGCACTATTAGCCATTGTTTCTAGTGTTTTGGCGAGGGTTGAGTGGTGCTCAATCCTAGAGGACCTCAACCTATTCACCAATATAGAAATTTGGGCACTATTTTGTGTAAGGTGATTGATGAGATCCTCTTGTGTGGCATCTACATGATCTAATGGAGGACGTGGAGGTTTTCAGGGTGGCAGTGGTTATTGAGGAGCAGCATTTTGAGGATTTTGAGGGTTTTCTTGTTGCTCATGTGCAATGCTTACAGGGTTTGCTTGTGTTTATTATGCAGGAGGAGGTCTTTGTTGTCTATTTTGTTTTTGGGGATTGCTTGAAGAATCTGACATCAAATTAATAAAAATAAAACTTAAATCAATTAAAAACCCCTATTTCAATTAAAATGCAAACAAAAATAATCAAACCAATCAAATCTTACCTGTTCGACGGGGTGTCATTGTTGAAAATTGCTCTTAATGTTGGGAAAATCCAAAATAATTGCAAACCTGTGTGGGTTCTATGGTTTTTTGGCTTTCCCTTGTTGTTGTTCCATAGGTTTTGGTGTTGAAAATGGCCAAAACTTGTGGCCTACACAAAAAAATAATGTTTCTCAAAACTTGTATGGGTTTTGAGAAACTTTTGTTTTTTAAATTATTTTGGGCTAGGTTTGGTGTTACCAAGCCTAGCACGTTTTTAAATTTTTAGAACCCGCACGGGTTATGAAAATTTTGGTTTTTTTTTGCATGTGGCTACTTTTCTTTTCACCATCTTGGTGCACTTACCCTATTACCGGAAGCAGTTCTGGAAGTTCAGACTGTGTTTTGTGGTGGATTCTCTTTATCTTTCTTTCTTCTCTAACAGTAAGCCTTTCAGGGCAGTGAGCACCTTGACAGTGAGCCATCCTTTGTAAAAATCACCTTAACCAATGTTTATATATTGAGAATTAGCATTCTTTGTGGTTTTTCCCTTCTAGGGTTTTTCATGTAAATTTTGGTGTTTCTTGTGTCTGACCTGTTTCATGCATGTGCTTTCATGTTTTGTTAATTTTCTTTATTATTCTGGATCTTTGAATTAAGTTTAAAAGAAAATTTTATTGTCAACTGATTCACCCCCCCTCTCAGTTGCCCAGATATTCAACAATTGGTATCAGAGCTTTGGTTCCTTTCTAAAGAGCTTAACCACTTGAGGTAGATCCGGATTCGATGCCACACAAATTATCCATTCCTAGCTTTGAAGGATCTAATTATAGCTTCTGGAAAGTGAAGATGAGAGGTTATTTGGTTTCTCTAGGTAACAATAATTGGAAGGTTGTGGAGACTAAGTATGTTCTACTAGCGAATGGTCTGAACACTTTGGATGAGATTCAAGCCTATGAAGAAAATGAAAAAGAAAGGTATGATATTTTTAGTGCATTATCAAAAACTAAATTGACTAAGGTTAACACTTTGAATACTACTTATGAGGTTTGGCAGAAGTTGAAAGACATTTATGAAGGAAATGAGAGAGTCAAGTTGACAAAGAAGTTAACAGCTAAGAGAAGATACGAAAACCTGACTATGGAAGAAGAACAAGACATTGTAAGCTATTTTGAGAAGTTTGACACTGTAGTGAATGAAATCAAAGAACTCAGAGGTACCTTGAATGATGAAGATGCGATTGAAAAAATCTCGATGACATACCAGTAAGCTACAGTGATAAGATCTCAACGATTGAAGAAACTTATGATCCAATGAAGTTCACCAAAGAGAATCTTTTTGGTACCTTGACTGGATTCGAAGTAAGAAAGTTTGGAAAGGAAAAAGACAAGTCAGAGACTCCATTCAAGGCATCTGAAGATAGTCTGAATGATGAAGAAAGCCCAGATGAGGTGGAAGAAAACTTTGTGAGAAAACTAAAGAAAGGCACTAGCAAGTACAAAGGTATGTTACCCTTTAAATGTTTTAGATGTGGAAAGATTGGTCATATTGCAACTAAATGTCCAAAAAAGGGAGCTAGACAAAAGCTTAAGGGAAAAAAGGGAAAATTCAATAAGAAATCTTATCATGTTAAAGATGATGTTGGCATCTCAGATTATGAATCAGACTATGAGGATGGTGATTTCTTGTTTCTGGTAGAAAAGGATGTTCCTAAGTTTGATAACTCTAAGACTATTTCTAATGCATTTCATGCTATAAGAGATAAGAATGAATGGTTGATTGATAGTGGATGTTCAAATCATATGACCGGTGATAAAAGTAAGTTCATAAAACTTGAAAAATATGATGGAGGTTCAGTTAGGTTTGGAGATGATCAGACAACACAAATTGTTGCTATTGGGTCAATTACTTTTGATGAAAAACATAACACTTACAATGTTTATTAGGTGAAGGGTTTGCATCATGATCTCTTAAGTGTTGGATAGATGTGCAAAAATGGATACAATGTTGTTTTTCAGGACAATGGATGTGAAATCAAGGAGTCTAGAATGGTCATTGCAACTAGAAGGAGGACCAAATGGAAATATGTACCAATTGGAAGGAGCTACAAAACATTGCTTGATATCACAACTCGATGACAATTGGCTATGACATCAGAGGATGTGTCATATCAATTTTGACAACTTGGTGTAGATTAGTTCAAGGAGTGCAGTAAGGGATTTTCCTAGATTGACTAAACCAGAGAATAATATCTATAGGGAATTTCAAGTTGGAAAGCAAACTAGAAGCACATTCAGGGGAAATGAGTACTCATCCACCAGATTACTGGATTTGGTTCACACAGATCTTTGTGGTCCGAACCAAACAAGGAGCTTGCAAGGTGAGAGGTATTTCATGTTACTCATAGATGATTATTCTAGAATGAAAGTTTCCAATTCTGAGAGAGAAATCTTCAAAGCATTAGAGAAGTTCAAGATATTCAAGGCAAAATTAGAGAATGAGGTTGACTGGAAAATCAAGTGTTTAAGGTCTGACAAGGGAGGAGAATTCATATCGAATGAGTTCAATGACTTCTATGAGAAACATGGAATCAAAAGACGGTTATCTGCCCCCCCGGACACCACAACATAATGGTGTAGTTGAAAGAATGAACCAAACTGTACAAGAGGTAGGTAGAACCATGATAAAAGGAGAAGAGTTACTGAAAGTTTATTGGAAAGAAGAAATTCATACAACATCATACACTCTTAACAAAATTTTGTATCGAAGGAAGTATGGTAAGACATCGTATGAACTTTGGTTTGGCAGAACTTCGATAGTGAAGTATTTCAAAGTATTTGGAAGCAAGTTCTATATCTGGAGAGATGAGGATAATCTTGGAAAGTTTGACAACAAAGCATATGAAGGCATATTATTGGGGTATCCTACTACGAGAAAAGCATATAAATGTTACAACAAAAGGTTGAAAAAGATTGTTGAAAGTTTAAGCATAAAAGTTGACAAGAGTACTTCAAAGGATTCAAAAATAGCAGCAGGATGTGAATCGGATCAGTCTGAAGAAAAGGAAAAGAAAGAAGAAAGCAAGAGTGAAGAAAAGAATGATCCAAATTCTCTAACATCTACATCTAAGACTCCAAGGTATGTCTGAAAGAATCACTTAGAATCTGAATGTAGATCATCAGAGACAAAAGAAAGGGTGTTATCACAAGAAGAAAAGTAGAACAAGAACAAGTCTTATTGTGTTTACTATCTGAAACTAAGCCAAAGATAGCAGAAGAATCTTGTAATGATCAGAACTGGATGAAGGCAATGAAAGAGGAACTAGATCAAATTGAGAAAAATCAGTCATGGGAATTAGTCAACAGATGGGAAGACAAGAATGTGATTGGAACTAAATGAGTATTCTGGAACAAGTTGGATGAAGATGGAAAGGTTGTGAGAAACAAGACAAGGTTTGTTTTCAAAGGATACACTCAAATTGAAGGAATTAACTTTGATGAAACTTATGCCCCGGTTGCAAGAATGGAGGCAATCTAAATGTTCTTGGTGTTTTCAACATTTAAGGACTTCAAATTTTATTAGATAGATGTAAAATTAGCATTCTTGAATGGAGAATTGAAAGAAGAAGTTTACATTGAACAACCACAAGGTTTGAAGTTGAGAGATGATCCAAACATTATGTGCAGATTGAAAAAGGCTTTGTATGGATTGAAACAAGCTCCTAGAGCTTGGTACAAGAGGTTAGACAAGTATTTAACTGATCAAGGATTTCAAAAGGGTTCAACAGACAACAATTTGTACTTCAAGACAAATTCAGGTAAAAATTTTATTGTGGTAGTATATGTTGATGATATGATCTTTGGAAGAAATGAAGACATGTACAAAATATTTGCTAATGAGATGCCGAAATAATTTGAAATGTCCACGATTGGTGACTTAAATTTCTTCCTTCGATTGCAAGTTAATCATAATGACAAAGGAATTTTCATTTCTCAGTCTAAGTATTTGTTGTGATGTATTCACACATCACCCCATTGCAAATGGGGACCCCTGCTTTTTTTTGCTTTCTAGGGCTATTTTTCTTAGTTATCCAATTTTGGCCATTATCCTTTGCATTGGAGAGTTGCCAGAGAGATTATTAGGATAGCAGGCTCTGTTTGAGTTGAGGTGGTTTAGTAGGTGGTCTAGGTCAGGGTCTCTTTGAAAGCCTTCTCTGGGTCAGGCCTTGCTCTTGTTTCTAGGTTAGGTCTTGATTGAGTTTGAGGAAGTCCTTATATCCTGCTAGTGTGGCCTTGCCTTTAAGATCTAGGGCATTTAGTCAAGGAAGTGATGAATAATTTGAGCACAATTTTCGAATTCGCTGTTGACCCTTCCAAAGGGATAGGAGCAAATTTCCTTAGAAACCTCTTTTGCTCCCAGTCTAGACCTCAAAGCTTGCTCCTACATCTTGACTGAGTGAGGAATGACCTATTTTTGCCTTGTGAACAAGTTGGAACGAGATGGGATCAGGAAATCGAACCTAAAACATGAATTTCGCTCCTGACCCTTCTAAAGGGTCCAGAGCGAATTTCTCTAAAAACCTCTCCTGCTTCTAAAATGGGTTAAAATCCCTGATTCCACACCTTGATTGAATGAAAAATGACCTATCTATGCTTTTGGAAATTAGTTGCAACCAAGTAAAATAAGGAAAAGTGAGGAATTTATGCAAAAAAGCAAAATTTCACTCCTGACCCTTTCAAAGGGTCTAGATTGAAATTTCTAGATAGGTCACGTCCTTCCAAAGGTACCTAAGAGAAATTGTTAGGATGCACTTTTCATTAAATTTTTTGACTAGGCACTTGCTTAGAGTGATTTGATATCATTTCTTGAGGTGAGAATAATGTGAATGAGGGTGAAGATTGAGTGTTTGGAAAGTATTTAAGACTAATTCCTCAAATTTGCTCTTGACCCTTTCAAAGGGTCAAGAGAGAATTTCCTTATCCCCCCCTACTTGGTCCTAATTTGCCTCATAAACCTTATCCCTATGGCGTAGTTGAGAGAGTATTGATGTGTGAAACAAAGTGAAGTGATGAAAAGTTAAGGATTTGAACATAATTGTAAATTTCACTCTTGACCCTTCCAAAGGGTCTAGAGCGAAAAAAAATTTAAGCTCCTGACCCTTCCAGAGGGTCCAGAGCGAATTTCTCCATAAAACATTATATCTTGCTCAAACCTACGAACTAACTCATTCCCAAGCATTTTTTGAAGGAAAAAGACTTGTTTTTTTATGATTAAAGGATGAGAAATGGAATTTTATGAAGGAAAATCAAGCAAAATGTAAATTTCGATCCTGACCCTTCCAAAGGGTCTAGAGCGAAATTCCTAGAAAGACTCAATTTCACCTAGTGCACTAAGGGAGCTTTGTTTTGATAGATAATTGACTTGATGGTTATGGGAGGAGTTGTAGTAAGTTAAATTCAAGACAAAGAAAGGATGAATGGATGAAGAAATTGGGCCTGGGAAGAATTTCGCTCCTGACCCTTCCAAACAGTCTAGAGTGAATTCTCCTAAAAACAATATTTTCCTCCTTGTTCAAACCAAGATCTTTGTTCCTAGGATATGGTTGAGGGAGGATGGATATATAATTGCCTTAATAACTGAATGGAAATGAAGGCAATGATGGATTTGAGGTCAAAAGACAAAATTCACTCTTGACCCTTCCAAAGGGTCCAAAGCAAATTTTCATAGAATCTTCCCTTTGCTTCAAATTTGAACTAATTTTGTGCCTTGGAGCCTTAGATAGGATGTCATCATGACTTTTAAGAAATTGAGGGGTGAAAAGGTGGTGGATTTGGGCCTAAAATGCAAATTTCACTCTTGATCCTTCCAAAGGGTCCAGAGAGAAATCCTTAGGATAGCCTAATTTTCTTGCCACAAATGTTGAAATGGACATCACTTTGAAGGTAGATGGGCTTGATAGTATGGGGGGAGGACCCAAAGGCCTAAACTAGAAGCAAATTTCAAGGAAATGATGAAAGGTTGAGTGCAAATGCAAATTTCGCTCTCGACCCTTCCAAAGGGTCCAAAGCGAAATTCCTAAAACCTCTATGTTGCTCCATGTTTGAAACCAAGTTTTTTGTTCCTATGGCATAGTTTATGGAATATTGATGTATTATTGCCTTGAGAAGAGATTTGAGGCAAAGAGATGATGAAATTTGAGCTAAAATGCAAATTTCGCTCCTAACCCTTCCAAAGGGTCCAGAGCGAAATTCCTAGGAGGTCTAATGTTTTGCCTAGGTCCTTGAGAAAAACCTATTCCTAGGCAATTTTGGAGGCAAATGATTTGATCTTGGTAAGGTAAGGTTGAAAATGAGGTCTAATTGAGCAACTTTGTCAAATTTCACTCCTAACCCTTCCAGAGGGTCCTGGGCGAATTTCATTATAGGGCTTGTCCTTCTAGAGGGTCTTGAGCAAAAATCTCAAGATAGGTCCTATCCTTGGAGAGGATCCAGAGAGAAATTAATCTTAATGCCTTATTGTTGATGATTTAAGGTAAGAAATTCTATGTTAGAATGAATATGTCATGTATTCTTAATCATCTTTTGTTTGTTTTGCAGACCAACAAGACCTGACTAGAAGGAAGAACGGACAAGGGCGCCCTCTTCCAGTTTCATCATCATCAAGGACACCTCAAATGCATGAAGGAGGACTTAAAGTGCTTCCAAGTTGGAGGACTTCAAGTGTTCAAAGAGTTGCACATAATAGGCCAAGCTATCCTCAAGGACCTCATTCTACTGCATGGAGATCACAAGATATCAGAAGAAAGATCTTACAAAAACTTCAAGGTGAAGTGAGCTACTAGAGAAGGTGACTTGACCATGACTTCCTATCACCATAATGAAAAATCAAGAAGGAGGCTTCATCAAACACAGGAGAGTCAAGGAGGTACATCATTCATCAGGTACATCAACGACGAAGGAAGATCAACAAAGGTTAGTGCAAGGGTATGTTGAAGAAGCGGATAGTTTCAGAAGAGTTAATCAAAGTTAACTTCTCATCATCATAACATTGAAAGAGATATGGCATTAATTGATTAAGCAAGTGCCAAACAAGGTGGAATCCCAGTCACTGTTCCTCTAGTCAGATAGGTCCACATCAGCATGTCTAGATTCAATGTACCTGACTCACCAATGATGGCACAAACTTCGAGGCACCTACGCCAATTTCCTATTGGCTCACAAATGTTGAATATAATTATTTCATTGGCTAAAGGAGTTTGTTGTAACAAACCCTAATTAGGGTTTCCATCTTGTAATCCTAGCCATTGATTGTAAATCAATCAGAGCCATTGAAATGTAAAGAGCTCCCTATATAAAGCTTTGGCTCTTCATTTGTAAAGGTTAATAGTGAGTTGATAGTTAATAGTCGGTAGAATAGCTAAGAGTTAGTAGCTAGAATAGTGAATAGAATAGCAATTGGAGTAGATTAGGAAGAGAAGGCAAGGAATTGTTGCCTTGATTGTAAATGAACTCCACTTTTCATTGAAGTTATGGTGAAGTGTGTTGATTCTTTGCAATATGCATGGCCTCTTGTTGAATCTTCATTCTTATAGGGTAAATAATTATATTGAATGAAAGAAGTTACTGAATGCACTCGTGTGGAATCCGCCTAGTCCAAACCACTAGCCTCTTGTTGATTGTAAGTGCGTCCTGCGTGGTCAACTGGCATAGAATGAGCTTAATCTCAAGTTGTTACGCACCTATTGTTCATGCAATAACTTGAATAATGATCAGTGTTTGACAGTAATGATTTGAACATCTTCAAAACTATCCTAGAAGATTGCAATGAGGTGGTGTTAAATTGTTCAGTTTGATGGTGAGACCTAGCCCAGTAGGACTCCACATAGTCATTTATCCATATTTTTGCATTCTAGGTCTTAGGGTAGACTTTCTAAGCCCTATATCTTTTAATATTTCTTTATCTTCTAGCCAATAGATAGGATTCAAGTTCCAGCAGATTAAACGCTCAGGTAATCAAAAGTAAGTCCCCTTGTGATTCCAGCATAATCACATCACACCAACAGAGATTATCCACGCATAGAGACCCTACATATAAGAACCTTGGAGTTATTTCGATTGATCCTTAGGAAAATCTTCAGCATTTGGATAACTTTGTTCAAGAGAGGATAAGATACCTTGGTATTTTATTCTGTGTTCGCATGTGCATGAAAAACACATCAATAGTATGTCAAAGAACTGTTAAAGAAGTTTAGGTTGGAGAATTTCAAACCAGTATGTACACCCATGACTACCAGATGTAAGTTAACTAAAGATGATAAATCACCTAAGGCAGATGCAAGTCTATACAGATCAATTATTGGAGGACTATTATATTTGACTGTTACTAGACTGGATATCATGTATGTAGTATGTTTGGCATCCAGATTTTAGCAAGAACCAAAAGAATCTCATGTTGTGGTAGTAAATATGATTTTCAAATATCTTAAAGGCACATAAGAGTTTGGTTTGTAGTATCCCAGGAGCTCAGATTTTACCCTCACAACTTACACAAATGCAAACTAGGCTAGAAGTGTTGATGACAAAAAAAGTACAAGTGGAGGAGCATTCTTCCTTGGCTCTCGGTTAGTTGCTTGGTCAAGTAAGAAGAAAGACTTTGTGTCTCTGTCTACAACAGAAGAAGAATACATTGCAACATCTTCTTGTTGTACTCAAATTCTATAGATGAAGTAGACTTTGAAGGACATTGGTGTAAAGGTTGATGACCCTATCTCAATCATATGTGATAACTAGTGTAATAAATATCTCAAAGAATCTAGTACAACATTCCAGAACAAAGCATATATCTATCAGGTATCACTTCTTGAGGGAAAAAGTTCTAGATAATGAGGCCAGACTTGAGTATGTACCTACAAAAGAGTAGATTACAGATATATTCACTAAGGCATTGTGCAAAGATACTTTTGAGTATCTCTGATAGAAATTAGGGGTATTACCCCTCCTCAGCTTGAACTAATGTGCATTTTTTATGTGCATGGGTCTAGTGAGCAACTTGCATATTCTTTTCTGGACTAATGCTTATGTGCTTCCTCTTAGGGGGAGTAGGAGTAAATTTCTCAGGGGGAGTTTTGTCCACCTTTTTCATTACTATCAAAGGGGGAGAGAGCGTAGTGAGAGAGTTTTCATTGCATAATAATTCATTTACATGTTGTTGTTGTTGTTGTTGTTGTTGTTGATGATGATGATGATGTATGTTGCCATCAATGGCAAAGGGGAAGATTGTTAGCATTACATTATGTGTTGTCACTGATGTCAAATCCTCTTATCCAGATTAAGTCTGGATGTGTTATGTTGAGAATAAGTGTTTGATTAAAGCATGTTGTGCGTTTGGAGGTTTCTCGGTTTTATTGGATGATTTTGGTGTTTCTGAAGATGTTATTCAGTACTATCTTTGGGTCCGGATTGGTCCGGAGCTCAAGGTTTTGGGCCAGATATTAAAGTTGTGTAACATAGCATGCGGATGTGTTTTTGGGTCCAGCTTTGGTGATGTATGTTACATGTTGGTATGTTCGATGAGGAACGGTGTGATATGGTCTACTTTTCATTCCTTCCCACCACCGAAATGTTTAGTGGAGACTTATTTTAGATCTTTGTCTTAGCCGACATTGAGAATTATATTTTTCCAGAGATAATATATGTAGGAGTATGGTTTGATGAAATTTCATATGGCTTTTTGTGTTGAAGACATGCGAGATTGAAGGAATCCAGTTGTTGTGTGGAGATAGTGTTGCAAATTATTATCGAAAGAAGTTCTGAAAGTTCGGACTGTGTTTTGTGGTGGATTATCTTTATCTTTCTTTCTTCTTCAGTAGTGAGTCTTTCAGGGAAGTGAGCCCACCTACAATGAGCACCTTGGCAGTGAGCCATCCTTTGTAAAAATCACCTTAATCGGTGTTTATATATTGATAATTAACATTCTCTATGTTTTTCCCCTTCTTGGGTTTTCCACGTAAATTTTGGTGTTTCTTGTGTCTTACCTGTTTCGTGCATGTGCTTTCATGTTTTGTTAATTTTGTTTATTATTCTGGATCTGTGAATTAAGGTTAAAAGAAAATTTTTATTGTCAATTGATTCACCCCCCCTCTTAGTTGCCTAGATATTCAACAACAACATCCCTAGTTTTATGAAGGGACACATATATATCGATACATATATAGATACATGTATATACGTACACACACACACACACATATATATATATATGCACACATTAATACAAACATATATATATATATATATATATATATATATATATATATATATATATATATATATATATATATATATATATATATATATATATATATATATATATATATATATATATATATATATATATATATATATATATATATATATATATATGTACATACACATATAAATACATACATATAAAATAAAAAGTTGTTACACTTATCAAACAAAACATGTAGGATATTTGTTTATTAAAAATAACGCCTCAATGTTTATAATTCAAATAGCTTTCGCAATTTTTGGTTTGTACTTAGTCTTGGATGACAAACCTTAGGCTTGGGAGCTTCATTTCTCTCATTTTCACATGATTTTTTATTTCATTCTTGTTTCTCAACTTGTTCGTCATCAAGTTTACACACTATAAACTAACTATTAGTGAAATTACCACCATAATTTCGCACATCTTCTAAGCTTTCTAAACATATAATTTTTTTAGATTTGAACAAAATTAACCAACTTATTTTTATTTTCTTTTACCCATGTTTCCATAGTTATTAGAGGCATATGTGTACCATTTTTTTAATAACTTTTGATAGGTACTTGCCCAAATTTGAAATAAATTATTTATTATTGTTCTACACTTCATTCTTTACACATTTAGGAAAAAAAAATACATTTTCGATTATTTTTGAGCAATTTATTTGACACACATTCTCAATGATCTGATTTTCAGGATGCATCAACTTTGAAAAAACATAAAAAAAATACTCAACAAAAATATTACAACAAAAAAATTACAAACAAAAAAATGCACTAGTGCTCACTCTTAACTATATTCTTGCCAATGGATTTTTAAAATTCTAAATGCAACTAAAAATATTGGGGGGCATACACCAGACACTATGTTATGTTTTTCTTTGGAAAACATGAACACTTTTATGTGCACGAAGTATTTGGACCTCTTAATCTTATCCATTTTCAAAAAACTTTAGTAGTTTAGAAACTAGATTCAGAGTACTACAATGCATGTTCTTTTGGTATCTTCAAATTTTGAGTGCATGAGTCTCAAATTAATCCTCCAAGTTTAGGATTAGCCGATTTTAGAAAAAAAGTGACCACTTATACCCCCCATTTTGTCTAGAATTTTGGTGCACTTACCCACCTACAAAATCAAAGCATGTTGCATGCCCTTCTACACATACCTATAAATGCTAAACTATGTCAAGCATGATATCCTTTACACACCCAAATAAAAATCCCCAATAACACCCAACTATTCAAACTCCAAGATCAAACAAAACATATATGTATTATGTAATACCAACATGGATGTAAGTCTCTTAAACTAGGGAAGACCAAAATCAAATTCATTTCATATTTAGAATTTAACTCAATAACGTCTCCTAGATCCTCATCAATAAATAACATCATAAATGAACTCATACATACAATGATATAAACATGAAAATACTCCTTAATTGAACCCTCCAAAACTAAGTAATCATAGCTCAACATCCATATGAATGAGCTCCCAAGAAAATAGTCAATATACTCAATACCAAGAGAACACACAAGACCAATGTCAAAGCTCCAACCACAAAATTAGGAACACATAATGAAGTCATGCTCTCACATCTCCTCAAAAGAATTAATTATTCTCCAATGAACATATCATGCACCCAAGAGCACATATATCATGCTGCCAATTTAAACTAAAATCAAGAGTGCATCATGACAAGCCATCCTATAAACAAGGATCATGAATCAAAGTTAACAAGTCATAAACCTAACACCTCAACCAAAGAATCAATATTACTCCATCACAAACCAATGTCTCAACATCTTGAATCACATGAAGATAGCCATCGATCATCAAATGATGAATCTATTATTAGTGCTAAATCTCACATTGAGCTATGGTAACAAGCTACGCATGGCATCGTAACAACCATCTCCTAAATGAAGATCTCCCATGACACACAAATTCAAATATAATGCTAATATCTCTAGAGAAGAAATTAGAACTAAGATCTAAAAAACCAAAAAATATAATGTCAATAAACCTTTGGTAGGTCCATTGACAATTTAGATTCATTAAAATTTTTAAAAAGGTGTCACCTCAACTAAGAATACATGAATAAATGTGCCTTGTGTTTTCTCATTGATATTATTAAATGATGCGTGCACTCAATATGAGGGTGCATACTATTCCCATTAAACTCTTTTTGATTTACCTAACTTCATGTATACATAGTTTACGAGGGCATGTCAAATATTAACTCCATGACAACTCTATGCATTGTGATTTCATTCTCTTCTCCTTACATTAAGTACATGCTAGTATATATTTGATCCAACTCCACCACAACCTTGGACATTATGATTTCATCTACTACTTTTATATGGTTTCATGGGGCCAAAATGGAAACATCTCCATCACCCCCTCTCAAATTCAAATTCAAGCTCATTTTTTCATGGCTTCGTATCCATCAAGGGGCCACACCAATTCCACAAACTTAATGAGTGTTTGATACATCATGATCCATTTTATTTCATGTGCACATTGTTGGTTTCATGTTTAGCAAAATATATTTTTTTATGACTTCATCCACAACTTTTATATGGTTTCATAAGACCAACTTGATAACAACTCCTTGACTCTATCTCATACTTAGATTGAGACTAAAATATTCATAGGTTCAAACTTGAACATATCATGGGGGTGCGTCATTATAACAACTCCCTAATAATTTGATATATCACAATCCAATTCTTCCTATTGCACCACATACATAGCAAAATGAAAAAACTTTAGGTTCGACTAATGGCTCATGTGTGTAGGTAAGGAGATGTTGCTTTCTTTGAACACAAAGGAATTGCAAGGCATCATCTTTTCCTAACATCCTACATTTTCTTAGTACTTTGATTTGCATGGTTAATGGAGTTCACATGTACACCAAAGTAGAGACAAAACAAGAGAGATAAAGCAACATGCCATATCCTTGTCCTCTTTCATTTTACACCTACTTTCATACTCTTATAAATACAATATCGTAATTCTCAATTGTTGTACACATAAGCTAACCCATCCTCAACCTAGCAACCAACCAAATACACCTAACTTCAATTCTTCAAATCTATGCAAAATGAAAAATTTAAGTTTGACTAATGGATCATGTGTGTAGGTAAGGAGATGTTGTTTTCTTTGAACACAAAGGAATTGCAAGGCATCATCTTTACCCAACATCCTACATTTGCTTTGTAGTTTGATTTGCATGGTTAACAAAGTTCACATGTACACCAAAGTAGAGACAAAGCAACATGCCTATCCTTTGTCCTCTTTCATTTTACACCTACTTTGATACTCCCATCAATACAATATCAAAACTCTCAATTGTTGTGCACATAAGCTAACCGAGTCTTAACCTAGCAGCCAACCAAACATACCTAACTTCCAATTATTCAGATCCACCAATCACACAAGGTTTTCTCTACCTTATACTAGAGTACAATTGCAGTTTCATCTTATGAACAAATCCAAACCAAAATCATGTGTTTACCATTTCAAATTAAAACAAAAAACAAAAAAAGTAACACTTCCAAAAATTAAATATTACCCATTAACTTAGGATCTGAATATCTATCTTGTATTTATGTACAATCATGAGATATTAGTTGTCATCGAAGCCTCATGTCAGATCATTAGAGTACTATGTCATAGCATCACTAAATACAACACCAAAAACATCATCTCAGGCGGTTGCATGTTTGTGAAAGAGAGTTTACAGAACCCAAGTTGTCTTTTGGTTTTTCTTGAGAGTGTTTATCTAATCTAAAGATGAGACAAAAAGTGTGTTAGAATGTGACAAAGACAATGGAAGAAGCAGGAAAGTCACAGGCTTTACCCATATCCTTCGGATTCAACGTGACCCATGGACAGCTTTCACCTCTTTTCTCTTTTTTTGGTTTACAAGCATCCATCATATGGGCATTTTAATAAATTTGGAGTGTACCTGTAAATCCATAACAGAATAGGCCTTTCAGCTGAAAGATGTTAAAAATTGATTGGAAAGTACCTCTGTCCCCAAAATATCTGTCTCCTCTTTGTACATGACAATGGCATGATAAACACTGCAAGAAATTTATGGCACCAAATTAGATGCCCAGGCAAGGACGATAGCACACCAACCCTACGGACTCTCAAGACTTTATCATGTGAAAATTGTTTGCACCACACGCAACAGAGTTTGTTAAAACAGTAATAGGCATCTAATGTCAGTAAAAGTTTCACATGGCAGGGGATGTTTTACTGGTATGTGGCAGTACAGTAACAGTTCCAATGGTAGATTACTGAATAAGTCAGTTCTGTTTTGTTGGTTACAGTGCAGTGTAATTCTTGGATGGTAGCTGTTATCCCACAGGTTATGTTATGGTGTGAGGGTAATTCATCTTAAGGATTAGATAGTCATTTCATTCTTTGGTTATTTTACAATTCAATTTTTGGATCCTCAATACAACCTTCAGTCATTAAAAACTTCAAAAAAAAAAAATTAAATCCATCGAGAAAAATTCATGACATGACTGTAACAATACAGCTTATGCAGAAGGTAATAACATAAGAAGAGAGAAGATCTAACCCACCATGTGGAAGGTACAAAACTGAGCTCTGCTATGGCTAAATTAGGCTGTTCTACCATAAAATCTAAGGTCATTCCTGGTAGAAAAACAGGCTCAATAATCTCACCCCTGCATATGTCCCCTCCTGATTGCAATCTCCTGGAAGACTTGTATTAATATACAAGGTGCAGGTCACAATCCACATTCAAGGATTCTTGACCCAATTGTTTCAAAATCTCTATTATTGATTTGTAAGCCCCTAAAGGACCAAACAAACATAAAAAAACCAACACAATTTCAGCTTTTTCAAGGAGATTAACAAAAAAATCCATCCGGAAGGGAAAACCCAAAAAAATCAATCACAACTTGAGCTTTTTCATGTAATTAGCACCAAAAAAAACAGGACTTTGCATTGGAATACAACATTCACAGGCCAGGGAAATGAAATCATTTCCATCGATCTCCCAAACCATAAAACAGAGCTTGCCCTTAACAGCTCTTTATATATGATATCAGAAAAAAAAGTCCAGACTACAAGAGCATTGTTCCTAACTACTCTTAACAACAATCTCTGCAACAGTTTTAAGAAGGCCCAGATGCATTAAATTCAAAGTGCATATAAAAACTGAAAAATGCAGGGATGCATTCTATTCAATATGCACAAGTGCTACAGATTTTTCCATTTCATCAGAGGGGCATCATTCAGCCCAACCCCATTATACATACAACAAACTGTTATTCCCCCGCTTAAGACAAGCAACTGGTAGTGCGCCCAAGAGAAGCAGGGCGCCCAACATCCTCTGCGACAGGAAGGCTGGAACTGCTCTGGGTAGGCCGCAACACTCGCGAGGATTCGAACCTACGACGTAGCAGCTGCCTCATCGCCTCGGCAACATTCACAGCCGGATTAGCATTGAACTGCGAGCAGAATTGTCTGTGGGCTGTGACAGCATCTTCCATGCTTATACTCCTCTCTGATCTACAGAGCTCATCCTTCACAGCTTCTGCACAAAGCCCACATACCCAGCGGCCATGGAAACGCTCCCTAACGCGTGCAATGTAGGCTGGTGTGCAATCTTCCTTCAATCCACAACACTCACATTTCGCTACCTCCACCTCCATCTGATCTTTCATTCCCTTCACAGATTTCCCCAACCTCCAATTTCCTTTTGCTTTTGCCCCCAAATCCCTCACAATTTATCACTTCTTTTCGCTCATCTTTCGTTCTCTGCCATGAGATGTTTTCTGCAATTTGTCAGCGGATCCTCTCGATGACGCCACCACCTTTTTTCTGCAACTCTGTTTCTCTGGATTGATGATTATTTTCTGCCTTGGTTCTCCTCCTCCTCCCTCCTTTATAAGCCCTTGCAATTTATTACGCATGCATTAACCTAATAAAGCGCGCTATTTTCATTTTGGGAAAGAAAGATTTTGCATTAGGCGAAGAACGCAAAGAGCCCAGGTTTGCCGGTTAGATTAAGGTTAACCGCTGGGTCAAGATTCGCAATATCTAACATGCCTATCTCTTAATTATAAATATAACTAATTATCATTTATTATTATGATGGTGGGTTATATCTTATATCTAAGTCTTTCTTAAGGCGATGGTCTAAGTCTTTTTTAGGGCGAGATTAATCCTCTAGGGATTTTTATGGGAAAAACCTAAAGTCCTTAAGTCAATTATGTTACATACTTATTTTTAAAATACTTTTTAAATTATCATTTTACATGAAAAAATAATTAAATGAAACATTTTGTTTGTGTTCTTTAATCTTTGTATAATTGACTATCTATTATCATTATTATTATTTTGAATTATTCATATATCCATTTTTGTTATTATTTTACAAATATTTTGTGAATCGTCATTTTACATGCAAGTGAATAAAGTGTTGGTTAGGTGGAGGATTTTGTTTGTGTTCTTCTCTCACTCAACCTTTGCATAGTTTTAGACATCTTAACATACGGAAATATTCAAATTTGTATGTTCATATAGATTTGTATTCAGTTTTGGGTTATTTTAAAAGGAATGTTTTATTATGATTATATAATAATAATTACTATATTTTTATATTAAATATGATATATTTTATTCATTTTTGTTTGCTTTGATTCTTGTGTATTTTAAATATATTTGATCATGTATGACGCAAAACTAATCTCAGATGAAAAAAAAAAGTATTATATTGTCAATTCCTACCCTTTGTCACTAGTCACTTGGAATCGACTTGGTACATGTTTGTGTGAGTATTTAAGGGTACTCACTTATGAATTTAAACATATTCAGGAATAACAAGGAATATCTTCATTACAATGTGCATTCATAAGAACACTTTGATTTGGAACATTAAAGGGAGTCAAAATTTACATCAAAATTGTTTAAGATATCTACACATGTGAGAGTATTATTTTCAATATTCATTAACAACCTAAACTCATTCTAATCAAGGAGGTCAACTTAGGAGAACACCGACCTTGCAATTTGACAATCTCCTCAAGGTATTTTTCAACATTGCCAATCCCTACATATCATTAAACAACAAAAAGTGAGGTGAATAAACTCACAAAATACCCAATCCATGTAATCAATCCTTCAACGCATCTAAACATTTCTACATGGTATAAGAATGATCAAACAAAACACAAACTCAACTTGAGTCAACTTCGGAGAATATGAACCTTGCAATTTAATAATCTTCCCAAGATATTTTTCAATATCACCAATCCATACATATCAATAAACAACAAAGAAGTGAGATGAATCAGATTGCAAAGGTACACAATCCACATAATGAAACCCACAACACAACAAAACGTTTCTACATCTAATCAAACAAAACACAAACTCAAGGTCTACACAATTCCAAACACATACAAGATACATCTCAAAATGAAAGCATGTGATGTGTGATGGTGGAAGCAATATCAGTAATTGTTAATAGCTCTCCATGATGACCATGTCCACCCTTTGCTTCTTCCCTAGCCACATATTCAAGAAAACCATTTCATATGTGGACCCCCAGAGGATTTCATACATATTTTGTGAAGACAAAATTGTTTGTCTTTACCTATTTACTTGAACCAAACCCTATTTGTCCTTAGGCATCTATACTTGTATTAAATAGCAAAGGCTAGATGGAATCAAGTGATACAGTGATTCACTAGAGGGACAAATGAATGTAGAAACAAGTTTGTGACAAGCATGCACATTGATTGATTTACAGAGTGTTGGTGAATGGGGGGGCAAACTTGGTCTTCACGTGAAACCCATAGAAATTTCTGTCAAACCTCCTTCCTTATACTCTAATTTGGATTGTTATGAAAGGTAAGAATATGATAATTTACAAGTTTCAACCATGAAATTATTATATGCACCAAATTATATATATATATATATATATATATATATATATATATATATAAAAGTGTATGATTAGCATTGGAATTGAGAATATTTTGCTTTCAATCCAATTTCCAAATCACAAAGTTGGGGGCTTTGCCCATTGTAATGGTTGCACGTGTTATTGTTTTTTTATAGGTGGTAAGTAAATAAGTTAGGGGCATAGAATGAATGTATGATTTAATATTATTCCTATGAGAAACATCATGCGCGTCCCCCAAAACATTTTTGTCGAGCAGGCGTGGTCGTTGATATAAGAGGTTGACACAAATACGTGGCAACAAGTCCCTCTTCTACCTATTCCATGTTCTACACCCACAAAAAAATGTATATATATATACACTACTATTTTTGGAACATGACTTGGTTCTATACTAATAATAATAATAAATGCATGGAGACTATACACTTCAAAAAGTGTGTTCATTTAAATTTAGCAATTTTCAGACATGAAAGATGTAGGTAGATTCAATGTTAGAAAAGTTTGTTTTAATGTGAAGTTGACTTGTGATAATTGATGTTTGTTTTTATAAATTTAAGTCTTTATTATATCATTTTTAAAGTTTTTTTAAAAGAGAGGTTATAAGTTCAAATTCTATAGGAGGTAGAGTATGTGCATTTCGTTTGTGGTATAGTTGGGTGCCTTCTGCATGGAGTATGGAGTAGTTTCATATTACTATAAACTATTTATAGACCCAAAAATAGTTTGTCTGGTATTTGAGACTATAAAAGGATCTATTTTCGATCCATTTCCATTGAGATCTGACTCGGTTTTTGTTTAAAATTGGGTGTTTTTAGATGTATGTTGTAGACACTTGAAATCGATACATTGTCATTTCAGCTAATCACTTGACCACCATTTCCTTCGTAAGTGATTGAATAAATTCTTATTTATTCAACTAATTATCTAATTTTTTATTCAATTATTTTATTAAATATTTTTTCACTATATAATTAATAAAATCACTATCACCACTATTCCACTGACCTTATTCCTAGCCTTTAATCATTAATCATCTCTCTTCTATGGCACCACTTAAATAAATAAATCCAAACACTTATTTATCTAAGTCCCTCGTTCTCATCAATTAAATAAATTTGTGTATTTATCTTATCTTCGTTTTCCATCCACTTTTCATTAGATGGACTAATCTCCCATGTACATTCCTAACACAATTAATCCCTTCAAAGCATGCACATTCTCCAAAAGTTTACATAGGCACAAGCCTTTGTACACAAGGTAGGGTCTTTGTACTTATGACATGGATCTTAGTACCCTCTAAGGTGCACCAAAGTACTTTCACTCCATCCACCAACTTCTTTTAAGGGAATTCTCAACCATTGATTTCTTTTTTTTAAAAATTTTGGACCCCTTCTCATCCACTAATCATGTGGAAACTTATCCACTCCCCATCCTTCCAAGCCTCTCAAATAATGAGAGCCCTTGATCCTTCAAGTCAATTATATCCATCCAGTCCAATTAAAAATCCATAAATTGGCCTCAACCTAGGTCATTTTTAAGAACATATGTTCCTTTTGGAGTATTATGCTACCAGTAAGGGGTACTCACTTATCATTTTGAAGCATAACCACCATAGCTCGGTGCAATAACATTTGGTGTTGGTGAGATTTTCTTATTATTTTGATTAGTGTTTGTTCTGTACTTTATAAATAGGATATGTTAGCTAAGTTTAGCATATCCTTGCATGTTTGCACTTTGTATGTACACATATGTAATAACTTCTAACTTAAATATTCATATAAATTGCTCAAATCTAGAATAATGCAATGAAAATCAACCAAAACATCTCTACAAAATACTGATTTGAAATGTGCACATAAATAAATAAATATACACATATAAGATGATTGGAATAGAGTATTTCATTCAAATGATTCATTAATGATTACAAGATTTGTTACCTCAGTTATTTGCTAATAACAAAGGTTACAATGATCACAAATATATTCAAAAAGTATTCTGAATGTAGAAATGCTTAAATGCTAAAATCCAATAAGCTTGAAGTATAGATGCAACTTCCATGTGAAGTGTCCCATAAGAATCCAAAGTGGTTTCATCCTCTAAACTCTTAGAAACAAGTGGGATTTTTCTCACTAATTTTTAAAACTTGAAGGTTTTCATCCTTATATAACAAGTGAACACAAGTGCTATACTCTGTAGCTTTGGGTTTGTTGAGATTACATCCAAAGATGATCTAATCAAGTGAAGTTGTCCACCTTATAGAGAGGTTGAAGACATGGTGTGGGCCTAAATTTTCTCACCATTTTATCACATATAATTTTGATCCCATTAATAGCATTTCTACTTGGGCACGTTGATGGGTGAAATCCTAATTTAAATAATGGGGTTCCATGCAAAGTGCATGTTTGAGTGCAAGGGTTGATGAAATTGTGTGAGTTGAAGATGAGTAGAGAATTCTCTCAAGTTTTGACATTGAGGGTTTAGGGTATAGGGTCTAAGGATTCATATGATAGGAAAATGGGGAGGTAGAAGTCTAAATGCTTATGGGAGAGAAGGAATTAGGAGGCGAGGCACATAGAATGAAAGGATGACATGGTTATATGAGAGAGTTTGAAATCCAACCTAAAGTAGGAAAGTAACCTAAGTACTCTCAAAGTTAAATAATATAGAGAGGGAACATTACATTATATCTACTTCATGATTATTAACTCAATGTATACACACACAAAAGTTGTATTATAATATGTAAGGTTGACTAGCAACCTCAAAACAAGAGAGCAACCACTACTTTTACCCAATTTATTTTGAGTTTGTCAATAGTCTAATGATCTTAAGATATAGTGAGTGATAATATACATCAATATTTGAAAGCTAGCAACCCAATGGACAAGCAGGGCACCTTGTATCTTATCCTCCACTTGAAAGCTCACTATCATGAATTTGTAATTAAGTGAATCCCAACCATTAGATATGCAAATGTTTGTCAAGTTAGAAAACAATGGATAACATACTTAGGTCCACATGTCTTGTTGTTATTAGTTGTGGTAGAACGATGAAACATACAATACATGCAATTTTCTTTTTTTCATTTGTACAAAAACTATCCAATCTTAGTAGTTGTTACTAGACCATAAATCTAGAACATGTGTTAACATTGTCTTTATGCCAAATGCAATTGAGTATGTGTTTGTGTGCTTCAAATAAAATGAAAGCAATTGGACCCACACTACTAGCTTGCAACCACCTATTAGTAGACATGTCTTCTATCCCTTTCTTGTGATTGTTTTTGTGATTTCCAACTATATTTTGATCTTCCTCACTTTTCTAAGAAGATGGATCATTGGCAAGGTTGGCTCCACGTGATACAAATGATTTTGGTTGTTAGTATTGTAAGATTTAAGCTTTGTTCAAGGATAAGATAAAAGAATCCATGGGTCTCTACCTATACGAAGTATTTAGAAAATTAACATAAAAAACTCTTTGGATATGGTGCAAATCACAAAATCTAAATATCAATAGAATATTTGAGGTCTTTGAATATGTGAACATAACACAAACACGTTTTGAGAACAAGCTAAGAAAAAGATATCTAGTTCAATGCAAATCACATTGCTTAGATTGGTTGTAATATGATTTAGAAAAGGCTAGAAAGACAAGGGTAACCCTTGAGACTTGATTGAAACTGGAACCCGAAGAGCTTGTTGCATAGAAACAACAAAGTCTTCGATCCAAAGAAATAGAAATAAAAAGAAACAAATGGCTATACCAAGGTCCATTCTTAGGGATAACATCTACATGATTAACTTTTACCAAGAGAAATAGAAAAACCTCTTAGTGAAGTTCTCAATAACATCAAGTTAGACCTCACAGGGGACCTAAGCAAAATTTAACCACCCTTGAAGCACCCTTTCAGAGAGAATACAATCCATAAAATAACTAATCAACATATAATTTCCTAGCCATTTATATACACTATCAAACTCAAGAATGACTAGAACCATAGGAAATATCTTTGAAACAAACTGGTGTGATTTCTACATGAATGATGCCATCCTTAAACATGTTCAAGTCAAGAACCTTAGCATCAATAGTTAAGTAACTTAAGTTGCTACGAGCAAAGGGGATTCAAAGGATAAACAAGTCACTCTAAGGCCAAAAGAAAATAAAAAGAATCCCAAAAGTTATACCGAAACGACTTAAATCATTATACTTTGTCTATTAATATTTGTTTCTCCCAAGTCTTCAAAAGCTAACCTTCAAGATACTTTTAAAAAGCAATTCAATGTTCCTCAACCTAAGAATAACAATTAAACTCGAGAATGACTAAAACCACATCTAAATTCATAAAATATCTTTGAAACGAAAACATATGTGATGTCCAAGCCAACAACCTAAACATCAATACTTAGAACTAGCATGACTGAAATCATCAAGGACAAACAAGTCACTCTAAGGCCAAAAGATAACAAAAAGAGCTCCAAAAGCTCTACCTAGGTGAGACCACTAAAATCGCCACACTTTGTCCCCTAGGATTTGTTCCTCCCTAAGCCACCTGAACAAACCCCTCAAGCTACCTCAAAAAGCAATTCAACGTTCTCGACCATGCAATGGCATGGATGGATGCATGCAAGCCCGCGTGTCCACATTGAGCTGGCAAAAGGATGGATTAGCTGGCAAGAGTGGGACCCACCACGTGCATGCCGCCGCTGGCGTTGTCGTCAACGTTGACGCCAGCGAGCCGTATGCATGCGCGATGTCCCATCTCACAAACTTGCGCTCCTTTTGTCTTTTCTTCTCTTCTTCCAAGTTTACAATGCCAAAATAATGTAATGATACACCTACCTTTGCACTCTGTTGGCCTGAAATTTCCACAGACAGACTAAATAAATAGAATGAAGAAAGCTTCCCACATGCGTGCACATGCTCTTAACGAAACTTTGTCTTCTTTTCAGCCGCAACTGTTGGCACTTGATGACCAATCCATCAAAGGAATATGCTTTCCTTTCTGTCACTCTCTAATCTACAAATAGAAAGAGTTTAATTGACAGATTAGGAAGAGATAAACTAATCACAGCCAACTGTAATAAAATCTTTTCTACGGAGTATAATATGTTGACAAATCTGTGGGTCTCTACAGATGGTTTTGGATGATAAGATTTCAGCTTTGTTCATTCCGAAAAACTGAAAAAATGATTCGGGACAGTTGGATTTTAGTACGATAAGGTTTCAGCTTTTTGAACACAGAAAAACAAAAAAAAAACTAAGGACAGATGGGTTGTTTTGTATGATAAGCTTTGGATTGGATTCACATAATGGGGAATATAAGTGCTCCATTTTCTTATTATTGGTTTAATGGCTTATATCTTTGTGATTCCATTAGTCTGTAGCCAATGATTTGTATTGTCCTTATCGTTTTACTTAATTCATTGTAGCTTCCCTTCTGGTTTGTTATTTATTGTTGATACTGTGAAGCGTATCTTTGTACAGAGAGGATGTTTTACAGCAGATGCCCTCGTTTAAGGCAAGGTTATAAGAAAGAAAAAACATCTAAGCTTTTATATATGTACACAATCTTTGGGATTTTATTGATTATCTGCAACAAAGTGCAGTTTTTGAAGGTATTAAATAATTACAAATAAAATTCTCATGATGGTCAACACAAAATGTAGAGATAATTTGGAGGGCACATCAAAATTCCTTATTCAAATTCATTGATCCAAATTCAACTAATCAAATTAATCTAATGAATTATCTTTTCATGAATAGCTAATTACTTGCTAATAGTGTTTTTGTTTTTTCCTATAATGAACATCGGAAACAAAAATAAGAAAAATGTCCATTAGTTTATCTCATTTCTTTTCGATAATAAACATCAAAGAACACCAAGTCTGAAAGTGATCAAAACAAGGGGCTTGGTGAAGACATCGAGTAAAATGTGAAGTCTATGAAAGTGATCATGAACAAGGGGCTTGGTGAAGATATCGGCAAGCTATGTCATAGTAGAACAATATAAAAGTTCAATTGAGCCTTGTTGAACCAACTCGCAGATGAGAGGTGTTGGATGTCAATGTGCTTAGTCTTGCTATAAAACATTGGATTTTTACACATGTGAATAGGACTCTGTTATCACTATACAACACTATGGGATCGTTAGATAAATTTCTAAAGCAAATATTGTAATTGTTGGCAATATGTGTTGTCATTCATATCAACCTAATGTCTAACAATATATGTTGTCCATGGTTGTGTTGTCACTGATGATATAGTGATTGGTTGGATAGAGAACTGTTGAGTTGTCAAGGAAGTAATGCAGGTGTATGATTATGTTTGTCAAGTATATAAGATTGATGTTAGTTGCAGATGATCTATGGATGTCCACATTCTTGATGTATGATGTCTACACCGAGTAATACAGTTGATGATGTTGATGGAAAAGAGTGCATGATGAGGTTTAGATGGTTTGAGATATTAAGATAAGGATTAGATGCATGAAATTAGAATGAAGATATTATATTGTGTGAGAAGATAATGTTTCTAGGACATTTTGGTCCTTGGAAGTTTGATAAGGGTATGTGCGCCAAGTTGTGGTACCAAAAGGGGGTCTTAAGATGCCACTTTTTTTTTTCCTTCTGAAATCAGCAAAGTCTGAACTTCAATGACAAATTGAAGATAGTTACACTCCAAATTTGAAGATGCAACAAGAACAAGAGTCAGAGTGCTTTGAGTCTACTTTCTAAACTACTAATTTATTTTGAAAATGGTGGAGATTAAGGGCTTCAAAAAGGGGGGAGACAAAAAGTGTTCTTGTTTTTATGCAAAAAACATAACATAGCGTCTGTTGTGGCCCCCCTAAAATGTTAACTTTTTTTTTTTTTAATTTTTTAAATCGCTTCGGTGAGAAATTAGCTAACACCTTGTAGTTTATGCCATAGTATTTTATAGTATAAATAAGCAATTTATGATTTTTTACTAATTTTCAAAGTGGACACATCTTGAAAAATAGAAATTTGAGCGTGCACCCCCCTAAAATCATTGATAACTAATCAAAAATCAAAACTTTTTTTTTTAAATTGTGTAGAATGGAGTCTAGTTTCTAAAAATATAAGTTTCTTCAAAATCCGATGAACGTGTAAAAAAACTATACCCAAAATAGTGCATGTTGGTTTTCGACCAAAAATGGACACACTAACAAAAGAAATTATAGATGAAAGCCTTAATGAAATCAAAATGCGAAAAAAAATTACATGCTTGAATAGCTAAGAGAGAGATTGAGGTTGCTATGGTATTTTTTTAGTTTCATTGAAACACGTGCAAACCTGATGGAGAGCACGACCAAAAATATGTGAATTTTTTTAATCTTCTGAGAAAAACACGTCTCAGGCCTGAAATGGCGTCCAACCCTTTGGGTTGGATGTCCAAGTACAATCCAACCCAAAGGGTTGGTGGTTTCCAATCCAAACCATTTGGCGAGCACCAAATATGGCGCTCGCCAAATGCAAAAAATTGACTTTTCACATTTGCTGAGCGCCAAATGTTTTGCATTGTCTAATGTGAAGGTTTTGTGAGTGTGTAAATTTTCCAATCTGGGCACAAGTTATATCCACCCTCAAAGGAGAATATATACATGAAATATAACATTTAAGTATAAGTTACATTTCAATGTCTTTTTTTCTTATACTTTAAGTTATATTTCATGTATATATTGGCAGGATGTTTGGGAGTGGTTTCAACTCTATAGGACTTATAATGTAGATTCTAGTTTTAAGAGGATCATATAAAACTTTAGACTTAGTCAAATTTCAGTAATCAACATGCTCCTATTAGCATTCTTCAGCTATGTATCTCACTCTCTTTATCATCCCCAAACTCTAGACTTATCTCTATCCCTCTCGTGTTCGGCAAGGATATGTGCTGAGTGTACAGTACTTTGCTGATCAGTCGCCACATTTCAACACATATGACCCATAAGGACACCATATAACCCCTAGGGACACCATATGACCACACCATATGACCCCTTAGGACATCATATGGTGTCGTTAGGGGTCATATGGTGTCCTAAGAGGTCATAGAACACCATATGACCCCTTCGGACACAATATGACCCCTAACGACACCATATGACCCCTAACAACACAATATGATGCCCTAGGACACCATATGGTGGTCTTCGGCATCATATGGTGTCCTAAGGGGTCATATGGTGTCGTTAGGGGTCATATGGCATCCTAATGGGTCATAGAATACCATATGACCCATTAGGACACCATATGACCCCTAACGACACCATATGACCCCTTAGGACACTATATGACCCCTAACGACACCATATGGTGTCCTAAGGGGTCATATGGTGTTCTTAGGGGTCATATGGTGTTCTATGACCCCATAGGACACCATATGACCCCTTTTAACATCCTAGTACATGACATGACCACTTGTGACACAATATGGTGTCGTTAGGGGTCATATGGTGTCCTAAGGGGTCATATGGTGTCGTTAGGGATCATATGGTGTCCTAAGGGGTCATATTGTATTCTATGACCCATTAGGGCACCATATGACCCCTAACGACACCATATGACCCCTTAGGACACCATATGACCCCTAATGACACCATATGGTATTGTTAGGGGTCATATGGTGTCATAAGGAGTCATATGGTGTCATAAGGGGTCATAGAACACAATATGACCCCTTAGGACACTATATGGTATCGTTAGGGGTCATATGGTATCATTAGGTGTCATATGGTGTCCTAAGGGGTCATATGATGTCCTTAGGAGTCACAAAAATCCAAGTGACCCCTTAGGACACCATATGACCCCTTAGGACACCATATGTTGTCGTTAGGGCTCATATGGTGTTCTAAAAGATCATATGGTATCCGAAGGGGTCATAAAGCACCATATGACCCTTTAGGACACCATATGACCCCTTAGGACACCATATGACCCGTAACGACACCATATGACCCCCTAGGACACCATATGACTTGTAACAACACCATATGTTGTCCTAAGAGGTGATATGGTATCCTAAGATAGATAGTAATGGTTTCCTAAGGGGTCATAGGGCCCACCATGCTCCTACACATACCCAAATAGGTTATATAGAGATATAAGATACCTAGAGGGGGAGAGAGGCATGAGAGAGAGAGGGTTGAGATAGATGGAGGGGGATAGAGAGAGGTTGGTAATGAGATATGGATGGAGATGTAGAGAGGTGGAGAGAGAATGAGGGAGAAACCTAGAGAGGGGTAGAGAGGGTGTGATGGAAAGCTGATGATGTAGACTGTAAAGAGAGAATAAGAATTAGTAGGGAAGGGAGAGAGAGAGATGGGGATAGGGAGGGAGATGGTGATAGAGAAGGAGAGGGGAAGAAAAGAATGGAGATGCTTATAAATGGGAGGGAGGGATAAGAGGAGAGATGAAAGAATAACGAGAGAGAAGAGTATGAGGGGATTGAGGGAGAGGTAGACATCGAGGGACTACAAGACTTAGGGAAGGAGAAGATAGAGAGGTGGGGGGAAAGAGAGAAGAGGAGGAGTGAGTTCAAAAATAAATAGGGGTAAAGGGGGAGGGAGATAGAGGGGAAGAGAGAGGGAGAGAACTAGAGAGGGGACAAATAGATAGGTGAGAGAACTATATTGGGAAAGAGAGATGAGAGACCTAGATGACAAGAGAGAGGAATGAGATAGATAGAGGGGGGAGAGAGAGGTGAGTAATGAGACATGATGCAGAGGTAGATAGGTGGAGAAGAAGGAAGTGATAAACCTAGAGAGGTGAGAGAGAGTTGATGACCTAGAATGTAGAGAGAGAGAAATCATAAAAGAGGAAGAGAGAATAAAAAAGTGGGGGTGTGAGATATATATGGGGGTATGTATGGATGGGGAGGTAGAGAGGGAGAGGAGAAGAAATGAAGGGAGAGACCTAGAGAGGGGAGGGAGGGAGAAGAGAAGAGATAGAAGAAAAAAGAGAGGAGTAAGAGGGGATGGATGGAGAGGTAGACATGGAGGGAGTGAGAGACCTATGGAAGGAGGAGATAAAGAGGTTAGGGAAGGAAGAGAAAAGGAGGGAGTTCATAAGGGGATAAGGTTAAGGAGGAGGGAGAGATAGGTAGAGAGGTACAAAGAGAACTATAGAGGAGGCATATAGATAGGTGAGAGACCTATATGGCTAGAGAGGAGTGAGATAGATAGAGGGGGATAAAGAGAGGTGGGTAACGAGACCTATATGCAGAGGTAGATAGGTGGAGAGGAAGGGAGGGATAAACCTAGAGAGGGGATAGAGGATGGGATTGAGAGGTAATGACCTAGACAATGAAGATAGAGAATAAGAGAGGAAGAGAGAAGACGAGAGAGTGGGAGAGGGAGATAGAGAGGGAGAGAGGAAGAAACTAAGGTAGAGACCTGGAGAGGGGAGGGAGGAAGAATAGAAGAGACATGGAGGGAGTGAGAGACCTAGAGAATGAGGAGATAGATAGCTTTGGAGAGAGAGAGAGAAGAGAGGGAGAGATATCATAAATAGTTAGAGGTAAGGAGAAGGGAGAAAAATGTGGAGAGGGAGGGAGAGAACTAGAGGGTGGACAATTAGATAAGTGAGTAACCTAGAGGGGGAGAGAAAGGTGGGTAATAATATAGGGAGGGAGAGGTAGTGAGGTGAATAGGGAGGGAGGGATAGCCCTAGATATGGGGAGAGAGAGGGTAAAAAGGGATAGGTAGTGACCAAGAGAAAGGAGTGGGAGGGGAGAGAAACAATAAGAGAGTGAGAGAGAAGAGAGAGGGAGAGATTCAAGGATAGAGAAGTGAGAGAGACAAGAGAGGGAGAGAGAAAGGTCTAGAGTTTGGGGAAGATAAAGAGAGTGAGATACATAGCTAAATAATGCTAATAGGAGCATGCTGATTACTGAAATTTGATTGTCTAAAATTTTATATGATCCTCTAAAAACTAGATTCTACATTATAAGTCCTATAGAGATATACTTAAATGCTATATTCCATGTATATATTCTCCTTCGGGGGTGGATATAACTTGTCCCCATATTGGAAAATCTACGCACTCACAAAACCTTCACATTGGACAATACAGAAAATTTGGCGCGCGCCAAATTTGGTGCTCACCAAATGCAAAAAAAATGACTTTTCACATTTGGCAAGCACCAAATTTGGCGCACGCCAAATGTGAAGATTCAAAATTTTGCATTTGGCGAGCACCAAATAGGGCGAGTGCCATATTTGGTGCTCGCCAAATGGTTTGCTTGGGAGAATACCAACCCTTTGGGTTGGATATGCTTTGGGCATCCAACCCATAGGTTTGGACGACCTTTTCATGCCAATGACGTATTTTTATGAAAAGATAAAAAGTGGCACCTTTTTGGTACCACAACTTGGTGCACTTACCCATAAATCAAGTTGGTGCAGAAGTATGTATTGATAGGTGTTTGGAAGAATGCTCTACATTCCTCCACATTTTCTGATATGGTCTTATGGAATTGAACATAATTTTTATGCTCTATGGATATTGCACTCCTATCTTTATATGTCTTTGTTGTTGCAACTGATATGGTTGGTGATTGTAGTTGGTTGACAAGATGATTGTCTATCAAAATTGGTTTGCAAAATACTGCATGCATTTCTCTACATTAGTTTTTTAGGTGTTGCATGCTTATAATGTCTATGTTGTGTCTCACTTCAATTATTTGATGCTGATATTGCCTACAAGCAATGGTAATATGTTATGTGCTTGAGTGGCTCTCTGAAATGAAATGCACTGTATCAGTTGTGCTATGCTAGTATGATCTTGTTATGAAAATATGAAAGAAAGATATGAGGATGTTTTTGGATGTTCAAGGAATGTCTTGGTGTGCTTTGCATCATGTTAGATGGTCTGTTTGATGTTGTATTATGACTGGAATGGGTGGTTCAAGGTAACTACTTTGGTCCGATCGAAGAATGTTATTCTTCTTCTTGTGGTGAGACTTTCAATGTCTTCGTTTTCTTTGAATACTGTAGCACATCGATTGTGGATCCTACCTTGGCATGTGTGGATCCGCATTGAGCCTATTCATCTAGAAGACATGTTTTGGGTTGACTTGTGGTTTGTTGCTTGATGTATCTATGTGTTACCTTGTTTTTGATCTTGAAGGATGTGTGATAGCATGTAAATTGTTTTGAACTACTTAGAAATAAGTGACATGATGTTTTTATGTCCTCTCTATCTCCTAGATTGGACCACATTCAGGACATTTATGTTTCAATGGTTGCTTTGATAAGATCTATGTTTGTCCTCTTCTTCGGCCGACCTAATTGATGTTTGCAATGAAGAAGATGATATATGCATAGAAGATAAAATCAATGTTGATGAGTAGATGAGTGTGTGGGGTAAGTGCACCAAGTTGTGGTACCAAAGAGGGTCTTGAGATGCCACTTTTTTTTAAATCGACAAAGTTTGAACTTCAACAAAAAATTAAACATAGTTTCTATTGATTAAATCCTAAAAGTATTTCTATTTAAGGCCTTTTCCTTGCATGTTTTGATGCTTTGATTCCTTAATGCGCCACTTGTCAACTGAGTGGTGTTTCAAAGCATAAAATTGTCTTACTCACATGATCTCTCGCCCTACTGCCATGTGCCCCTTATTTTTGTGCCCATGAAAGTTTTCAAGTAAATGCTTTCCTTCGAGCTGGGCCCACCACATGTCTCACTAGCAGAGTTTCTCTTAAGGAAAGGGAGCGATCATACCCATATAGCCCCCTCACTTGCCATGTGTCTCAACCACAAACTTTTTCTAGCAAAGAGGGTGTAAAATGAAGGGGAGGCTTACTCCACTGCCACTCATTTGAGAACTCAAACCGATAGCCACATGGAGAGAAGGCGGGCTTCTGAGGACCACAATTGAGGAGGATGTAGAGTATAATCGACTAACGAATGTCTATTTTTTGAGAGCTACACAAAATAATTCAGGGAGCCGATTTGTTGAGGTCGTTATAACATAAAGGTGGAAAAGGGAGTGGCATCAGCTAAAAATGGTAGCAATAGCATGCACATGGACAAAAGAAGGAATCCTTGTGTTTTCCTTGGGAATTTGTGTTGCTGATTGAGAAGGGATATAAAAGGACATTCTTAGATCATTTGAGAGGGTTCATATTCAGAAGACAATTTTATTTTCCTATAGTTCATACTTTAACATTTTCATTATTATTCATAATAGATAGCTGACCCTGCCAACTTCTAGCCTTTACTCTTATTTAGTTCGTGCTTACAATTGAATGATGTTTTATGTAATTTTGGAAACAATAATTTAATATTTGTAATATATATGAGCTTTTATCTATTTAAGCATAGCTTCTATTGGTTGAATCATGTCTCTGACTCTTTCAATTTGATGGGGTTGTGTTTGGACGGTAATATGCTCATGGTGAATCTTGAAATTTGTATTGTTCTAGTCTTAGATTGTCAAGCCTTAAAATCATATATGTGATGTATGATTGTTTTGGCTTTGGATGTTTCAAGCTATAAATTCTAGCGCATCACCTTAGGTAGTTTATCTTTAAGTCCTTTCTTCCCCCTTTCTCTTTCAAATGAAGAGTCAGACTTCTAAAATCCTAGAGGTTGTTTATTGAGATGCAATAGGTCCCTCACTCACTGAAATTCCCATAAGGTTGTTATCTTAGAAGAAATTTTATGCATCAACAATTCTTTTTCTAGCATGCTTGATGGGACTAAAATATCAATACCTTAAGTGGACCATGTATGAGCCATAGACCTATTACCATAACACAAACCACCATGAATCCAAGCTTGTTAGTAGCACAACTGGTAATAGTTCAAGCAAGAAGCTCACAAGGAGGTTTACAAGCTCATATCCAGGCTTCGGTACAAATGGTAGTCCCTGCTCCTCATAATTTTGTGACATGGAATAGCGGGAGCCCTATTTTTCATCATGTCTCTCCTGCACAATGGGATCCAATCCCAGTCTTTTCTCTAGAAAATATTTGCCCAAATTCATAGGACTAGATTCTAAAATCCTTGTGGAACATTTGCAAGATGTAGCAAATGTGTGTACCATGCATAATGTCATGCAGCAAAATGTTGCATTGAGACCGCTAGTGACTTCTATTAAAGGGAAAGCACATGATTGGTATCATTCCCTGCAACCAAATTCAATTGGTGATTGGGATCAACTGAGAGATTTATTCTTTGAGTGCTTTACAGAGAAATAAGATTGGTCTTCACTCTTGCAACAATCAACAACCATATAGCGAGCTCCACAAGAAGTTCTGACTAATTTTAATACTAGGTTTCATAAGACTTGGTAAGGATCCTAATGACAGCTCATCCCCGTCTAGACATGGCTTTTGTTTTTTATCTCAAGGTCTTCAACTCAGATGTTTTCATCATGATTCAATATCTTGGTGGAAATACTTTCCCAGATGCCTATAGCCTTGCAGTTCGAGCTGAGAATAACTTACTCGGTGTTGGAAAGATTCAACCGAGACCGCTTATGTTTGTCTTCCTTGATCTATCGACCCCAACACAAGATCAATCCTCTCCTAGTCCACATGCACCTCCGTAATCTATGTATGTATAGCCTAATGTGTAAAAAAGTGGTGGTGCTACTTCTTCCTCTTTGATGGTGGAGGTGAATGACATGAATAATTTGCTGCGGACTTTCTCCAATGAGAATCAATATTAAGAGGTAGCAGGCTACGCCCACAAGGCTTCCCTTCTAGAATTACCAGAGCGGGAGACCTCCATACCAACAAAATTAATATCAAGGGGGTGCAAAAGAAACCTCTCAAGTGTCGCTGAATAATTAGATAGTATGAGTGCCTACCCCATTGCAAGCTATTCCGCCAAATCAAAATAAGGAGTTGGTAACTAGTCAAAATAACCTAGCGGATGACACTAATTCTTGGTTTTTTCCCTACAATGAGGTGCATATGCCGCAAAATTTCTCACGAGGCAATTTGAAGCGAAAGGTGGAAAAACAATGTAGCCAAGGAATTACCCCAGATTCAAGAGTTTACACATATTCTTCCTTAGGTATGGATAATGCAGTTCTTACGATGCAAATGCAAAGGATGTCCTTGGAACAAGAAGTGGAGATCGCTCCTAATCATACCCTTGTTAGGACCCGAAGGCAACTGAGAGGGGGGGGGGTTGAATCAGTTGTCTATTAATTTCAACCCAATTATAACTTAATCAAACTTGATACATAATACCGGTAAACCAAAATTAATGTCGGTTAACAGTTAATATCAATAACGGTGAAACTTAATGCATGAAACAAAAAGAGAAACAAAATCCACAACACATGACACAAAGATTTGCAAGTGGAAACACTGTAAGGGGAAAAACCACAGTGGGAAACCTTACCCACAATAGATGATACTACTGCAGATAGTATGTGTGTACAAATGGGGTCTGCACATGCAAAGAGGCCAGTTGCCTAGAGCTCATTGCTCAATCACAAAAATGAGAGTCACACTGACTATAATTGGATGATTAAAGCCAATGATAATGTACTACTCAAAGTAGCATCCCCAATGCTGGATTCAGTACTAGTTAAGCTTTGATTATCTCCTTCAAACCTTCCTTGAACCTTCTCTATGGTCTGCTCATATGATCTTCAATATTTGCACATACCATGTTACAATACCATAACCTTACATGTCATTTCTTTTACATCTCACAAATGAGATCTTACATATATACCAAAACCTAAGACCAAATGTGTAGGTCGATTGAATAAGAATATTACAATAAAATCATTTACAAGTAAGTCAATATGTGATGTATCATGTCGGCTCAACAATAATACCAATTGATTAAATCATCTCCATAACGTGTCATGCTAATCTGGAATAGATAACGCATGTCGGTCCATAACCTAGACCAATTTATTGATAATAGCAAATATGTCAACCCGATTAGACCAATAACCAAATCACCAAAACCAAGTGTCCAAACCATGTCTTTGACATAACCAAGTGTTCTCCAGATGATAACAAGTCATCCTCAGTGCTGGTGAACAATATAACCTGCCGGTGAACCAAATACCGGTGACTGTGCATAAGTCATCGAACTTGCCGGTGAACATAACCAGAAGGATAAGTGTTGATAAGTGTTGACATCAATGATATAACCAATGCAACATATCTATAATACCAACAGTCTCCCCCTTTGGCATTGATGGAAACACAAGATGAAAAGACCATCTAAGTGCCAAAGCAGAAATGCCAAAAACCAAAAAAAAAATAACAACAATCTCCTGAATAGATCAATTCCAGAAATCAAAATACAAATGCAGAGAGTAAAAATCTCTCCCCCAATGAATAATCTCTCCCAAAGGATAGTGTTTTTCCATAGATATCTCTCCCCCTTTGACATCAAATGCCAAAGCAATACAAATACCAGATACAACAACCCTCTTTTCATGGATGGAAGGAGAGGAAGTGGTGTTTGCTAATGACGCCTCAACCTCGAAAAATCCTCAAGTGCAGTCAAATTACAACAACCGCTCAAAGCGTAGACTCATAGGAGAGTCTATGGTACAACAACCTTAAACTATTATGGATAAACCTTAGAATCTGCCTGTAGTGGTTCCACCTTTCCAGAAGCCTAAAGATACTTCGGGTATATGCACAAAGTTGTGGTACCAAAAGGGGGTCTTAAGATGCCACTTTTTTTTTCTTCTGAAATCAGCAAAGTCTGAACTTCAACAAAAAATTGAACCTAATTACACTCCAAATTTGAAGATGCAACAAGAACAAGAGTGGGAGTGCTTCAAGTCTACTTTCTAAACTACTAATTTATTTTGAAAATGGTGGAGATTAAGGGCTTCAAAAAGGGGGGCCACAAAAAGTGGTCCTATTTTTATGCAAAAAACATAACATAGCGTCTGTTGTGGCCCCCCTAAAATGTTAACTTTTTTTTTAAAAATTTTAAAATCGTTTCAGTGAGAAATTAGCTAACACCTTGTAGTTTATGCCAGATTTTTTAGCTAATTTTTTAATTAGTATATGATTTTTTACTAATTTTGAAGTGGACACATCCTGAAAAACATAAATTTGAGCGTGCTCCCCCCTAAAATCATTGAAAACTAATCAAAAAATAATTTTTAAAAAAAAATTGTGTAGAATGGAATCTAGTTTCTAAAAATGTATGTTTTTTCAAAATCTGATGAACGTGTAAAAATCTATACCCAAAATAGTGCATGTTGGTTTTTGACAAAAAATGGACACACTGACAAAAGAAATTATAGATGAAAGACTTAACGAAATAAAAAATTGAAATAAATTACATTGTTGGATAGCTAAGAGGGAGTTCAAGTTTACCACGGTATTTTTTTTAACTTCATTGAAACACGTGCAAACCTGACAGAGAGCATGACAAAAAATATGTCAAAATTTTTAATGTTTTGATAAAAACACATCTCTAGCCTGAAATGGTCATCCAAACCTTTGGGTTGGATGCCCAAGGCAAATCCAACCCATAGGTTTGGTGTTTCCCAAAGAGGGTCATTTGGCGCATGCCAAATATGGTGCTCTCCCTATTTGGCATGCGCCAAATGTGATCAATGTGTTTTCCCATTTGGGGCGTGCCAAATGTGGTCCATATTCCACATTTGGCGCACGCCAAATAGGGAGAGGGCCAAATGTGTACATAGAAACCCCCATTTCACCTCTCCCTTCTTTATCTCCCTTCCCTCGTAGTTCCATCTCTCTTTATGAACTAGATCTCATATTCTCTCTCTCCCCTTACCTCTTCTCGGGCTCTTCATTCTTATAGATACACACTCTTCTTTGTCACTCCCCTCTCTAGCTCTCACAATTCCCTTATTCCCCTATCCCTTGATCTATCTACCTCTCCATCCTTACACCCATCTAATTCCCTCTCTCACCTCTTTCCCTCAGTTTCTTCCTCACTCCATTCTCTCTCTAGGTCCTAAGGGGTCATAGGACACCATATGACCCCTTAGGACACAATATGACCCCTAATGACACCTAAGGGGTCATATGACACCATATGGCCTCTTAGGATACCATACGACCCATAACAACACCATATGGTGTCCTAAGTGGTCATAGGACACCATATGACCCCTTAGGACACCATACAACCCATAACAACACCATATGATGTCTTAATGGATCATAGGACACCATATGACCCCTTAGTACACCATATGGTGTTGGTATGTTTCATATGATTTCATATAACCCCTTAGGAGACCATATGACCCCCTAGTACACCATATGGTGTCAGTATGGTCCTATGGCATCCGATGATCCCTTAGGACACCATATGACCCCTTAGGACACCATATGACCCCTTAGGACACCATATGACCCATAATGAAAACATAAGGTGTCCTGAGGGGTCATATGGTGTCTTAAGGGGTCATAACACACCATATGACCCGTTAAGACACAATATGATCCCTAACGACACCTAAGGGGTCATATGACACCATATGACCCCTTATGACCCCATGCGACCCATAACGACACTATATTGTGTCCTAAGGGGTCATAGGACACCATATGACCCCTCAGGATGCCATACAACCCATAACGACAACATATTGTATCCTAAGGGGTCATATGGTGTCCTAAGGGGTCATAGGACACAATATGACCCCTTACGACGCTATGACCCTTAACAACCCCATATTGTGTCCTAAGGGGTCATAGGACACAATATGACCCCTTGCGACACTATGACCCTTAACAACCCCATATTGTGTCCTAAGGGGTCATATAGTGTCCTAAGGGGTCATATGGTGTCTTAAGGGGTCATAGGAAAATAGATGACCCCTTAGGACACCATGTGACCCCTTAGAACACACTATAGTGTCGTTATGAGTCATATGGTGTCCTAAGGGGTCATATAGTGTCCTAATGGGTCATATAGTGTCCTATGACCCCTTAGCACACCATATAACCCCTTACGTGTTGTTAGGGTTCACATTGTGTCCTAAGGGGTCATATGGTGTCCTATGACCTCTTAGGACACCACATGGTGTCATTATGCGACATATGGTGTCGTAAGTGGTCATTAGGTGTCTTATGATCCCTTAGGACACCATATGACCCCTTAGGACACCATACGACCCATAATGACAACATAAGGTGTCCTAAGGGGTCATATTGTGTCTTAAGGGGTCATAACACACCATATGACCCGTTAAGACACAATATGATCCCTGACGACACCTAAGGGGTCATAGGACACCATATGACCCCTTAGGACACCATACAACCCATAACGACACCATATTGCATCCTAAGGGGTCATAGGACACCATATGACCCCTTAGGACACCATACAACCCATAATAACACCATATTGTGTCCTAAGGGGTCATATGGTGTCCTAAGGGGTCATAGGACACCATATGACCCCTTAGGACACAATATGACCCCTAACGACACCTAAGGAGTCATATGGTGTTGTAAGGGGTCATAGGACATCATATGACCTCTTAGGTTATCATAAGACCCATAACGACACCATATGGTGTCCTATGTGGTCATATGACACCATATGGCCCCTTAGGACACCATAAAACCCATAACAACACCATATGGTGTCTTAATGGGTCATAGCACACCATATGACCCCTTAGGTGTTGTTAGGGATCATATTGTGTCCTAAGGGGTCATATGGTGTCCTATGACCCCTTAGGACACCATATGACCCCTTAGTACACCATATGGTGTCAGTATGGTTTGTATGTTGTCCTATGACCCCTTAGGACACCATATGACCCCCTAGTACACCATATGGTATCAGTATGGTCCTATGGTGTCCGATGATCCCTTAGGACACCATATGATGCCTTAGGACACCATACGACTCATAATGACAACATAAGGTGTCCTAAGGGGTCATATGGTGTCTTAAAGGGTCATAACACACCATATGACCCGTTAAGACACAATATGATCCCTAACGACACCTAAGGGGTCATATGGTGTCCTAAGGGGACATAGGACACCATATTACCCCTTAGGACACCATACGACCCATAACGATACCATATTGTGTCCTAAGGGGTCATATTGTGTCCTAAGGGGTCATATGGTGTCCTAAGGGGTGATATGACACCATATGATCCCTTAGGGCACCATACAACCCATAACAACAACATATTGTATCCTAAGGGGTCATATGGTGTCCTAAGGGGTCATAGGACAATATGACCCCTTACGACACTATGACCCTTAACAACCCCATATTGTGTTGTAAGGGGTCATAAGACACAATATGACCCCTCATGACACTATGACCCTTAACAAGCCCATATTGTGTCCTAAGGTGTCATATGGTGTCCTAAGGGGTCATAGGACACCAGATGACCCCTTAGGACACCATGTGACCCCTTAGAACACCATATAGTGTCGTTATGAGTCATATGGTGTCTTAAGGGGTCATATGGTGTCCTAACAGCTCATATAGTGTCTTATGACCCCTTAGGACACCATATAACCCCTTACATGTCGTTAGGGTTCACATTGTGTCCTAAGGGGTCATATGGTGTCTTATGACCCCTTAGGACACTATATGACCCCTTAGGACACCATATGGTGTCATTATGGGTCACATGGTGTCCTAAGTGGTCATTAGGTGTCTTATGATCCCTTAGGACACCATGTGACCCCTTAGGACACCATATGACCCATAATGACAACATAAGGTGTCCTAAGGGGTCATATTGTGTCTTAAGGGGTCATAACACACCATATGATCCGTTAAGACATAATATGATCCCTAACGACACCAAAGGGGTCATATGGTGTCCTAAGGTGTCATAGGACACCATATGACCCCTTAGGACACCATACGACCCATAACAACACCATATTGTGTTCTAAGGGGTCATATGGTGTCCTATGGGGTCATAGGACATAATATGACCCCTCACGACACTATGACCCTTAAAAATCCCATATTGTGTCCTAAGAGGTCATATGGTGTCCTAAGGGGTCATAGGACACCAGATTATCCCTTAGGACACTACATGACCCCTTAGGACACCATGTGACCCCTTAGAACACCATATAGTGTCGTTGTGGGTCATATGGTGTCGTAAGGGGTCATATGGTGTCCTAACGGGTCATATAGTGTCCTATGACCCCTTAAGACACCATATAACCCCTTACATGTCGTTAGGGTTCAAATTGTGTCCTAATGGGTCATATGGTGTCCTATGACCCCTTAGAATACTATATGACCCCTTAGGACACCATATGGTGTCATTATGGGTCGTATGGTGTCCTAAGTAGTCATTAGGTGTCTTATGATCCCTTAGGACACCATATGACCCCTTAGGACATCATACGACCCATAATGACAACATAAGGTGTCCTAAGGGGTCATATTGTGTCTTAAGGGGTCATAACACACCATATGACCCGCCAAGACATAATATGATCCCTAACGACACCTAAGGGGTCATATGGTGTTCTAAGGGGTCATAGGACACCATATGACCCCTTAGGACACCATACGACCCATAATGACACCATATTATGTCCTAAGGGGTCATAGGACACCATATGACCCCTTAGGACACCATACGACCCATAACGACCCCATATTGTGTTCTAAGGGGTCATATGGTGTCCTAAGTGGTCATAGGACACCATATGACCCCTTAGGACACCATATGACCCATAACAACACCATATGGTATCTTAAGGGGTCATAGGACACCATATGACCCCTTAGTACACCATATGGTGTCGGTATGGTTCGTATGGTGTCCTATGACCCCTTAGGACACCATATGACCCCCTAGTACACCATATGGTGACATTATGGTCCTATGGTGCCCGATGATCCTTTAGGACACCATATGATCCCTTAGAACACCATACAACCCATAATGACAACATAAGGTGTCCTAAGGGGTCATATGGTGTCTTAAGGGGTCATATGGTGTCTTAAGGGGTCATAACACACCATATGACCCGTTAAGACACAATATGATCCCTAACGACACCTAAGGGGTCATATGGTGTCCTAAGGGGTCATATGACACCATATGACCCCTTATGACCCCATGCGACCCATAACGATGCCATATTGTGTCCTAAGGGGTCATAGGACACAATATGACCCCTTAGGACACCATGTGACCCCTTAGAACACCATATAGTGTCGTTATGGGTCATATGGTGTCCTAAGGGGTCATATGGTGTCCTAACAGGTCATATAGTGTCCTATGACCCCTTAGGACACCATATTCCCCCCCTCCCTCCATATCTCACCCTCCATCCTTACCTCATATGGTTTAGCATATCGGGTTATAGGGTCTATGGTTATTATATAGGGTCGAGGATTTAGCATATTGGGTCATACGATCTAGGGTATTTGTTATAGGTTTTAAATGGCTTAATTTTTATGGGTGTGGCTATCAAACTATAGGGTATAGAGTAGAAATTTATCAAAGGTTAATTTTTTTTAATGGAAGTCATTTGGCCAGCGCTAAATATGGCAGCGCCATATTTGGCACTAGCCAAATGAGCTACACTAAAAAACGGTTATATGGGACCCTTGACCCATGATCCAAGCCCACATTCTCTCATTTTGTCTACTTTCTGTGCATGATCAGATTAAAAAATGCTTTTTGCATGGTGTTGACATTTTATGCAAGGTTATTTTATACATTCCATCAGCTCTCCACCACCTTTTTTTTCATTTGGCAACGTCGAAGAGGAAGAACATAGTTTTTTTTTAATCAAATTTGAATAATTGAGGTAATATTTTCTTGTTTTTAGAATTCAAATACTTATTAAGTGTTATTTTGTTTAAATGTTAGAATAAAAGTGTTTTGTCAAAATTGATTATAATCCTATTAGATTTGCATTAGATTTAACAATGCATTTGAAGGAAGTTGCATAAGAAAATTATTTGTTTAGTGGTTTAAATTTTTTTTTGCAATTTCATACATCCTTTTTAAGATCTTATGAAATTTCATATATCCATTTTAACTTATGTATAATTAGGACAGTCATAGATGCATTAGGACTATCCTAACATAATTAGGACAGTCATAGATGCATTAGGACTATCCTAACATAATTAGTACAGTCATAGATGCATTAGGACTGCCCCTTACGCCCCTTGAAATGTCTTTATGAATTAAATTTATTCTCTTTTATGTGCATGTACATGTAGAAATCATCATCATGCCGAGGAAATGACCAAAAAATGTAACACCTGAAGAGCGTGAAGCTAAGAATGCAAAAAAAAAAGAAGGAATGAAGCAATTTTGTGAAGAAAGGAAATTGAATACCATAGAAGAAAAGGTGCCAATTGAAGAGGAATATGAAATATCCATCCAATCTAAGAGAGAGACAGAATTGGCCACACAAAGGCAACGAATGCAAAACCTTCGTGCAATGAGACAATTGAATTCCGAGGTTGAGAGCATGTCTACCACAATTCAAGTTGAAGGCACCCCATCTCTTACATCTCAAGTTGAAGGCACACCATCTCTTATTGGCACACCGTTGGCATCTACAACATCTCATATTGAATGCACTCCCTCTATGAAATTTGACGTTGCAAGTACTTCATGATTGACATCAAGTATTGGAGCTACACCATCTTGTACACCTCAATTTCAAGGTATATCATCATTTTCATCTCCGGTTGAAGGTATGCCACCTATCCCTAATGTTGTTGACATTCCTAATCTTGAGGTAACTCAAAGTTTGAGAACACCTCCTAGAGTTTTGCATAGAAAGCCTAAGTATTTGATTGATATCGATGCTAATGTTTTGAAACCAATGGTTGACAAGATTCTGAAGCGTACTTGTTAAAGACATGCTAACCAAATATGGAAAATATTTTTTGAGCCTTTAAATGAGACGAGAAGATGTCAACTATTCGTTGAAATGATGAGAAATCTGAAATTTAGGCCCATAATGAAGATTCTTGGGCTAAGAACATTGATTGAATCAAGCGACAAATCTATTGTGAAGAATCTGATGAATGCATATGATACTGTTGGTTCTAACTCACACACAAAAGATAGTAATGCCACACGACATGTCATTACATCAATAATTGTAAGCACTCAAACTAAGAAATCTCTCCTCATTAGAAAGACAAGTAAACAATTGAATATAAGTAGAGAAACTCTAATGAGAGCTATGGGAAGTTTACAAAGAGTGGAGGATCCATATAACAATTAGTTATGGGCATTTTCCGGTAGATTACCACGGAAAGATAAAGCAATTGTTGAAGCCTTGAGATCCCTAATTGAATATTTTTGGAAGAATAACACAAGGGTCTCTCCAAATCAAAGAGATGTTGTAAGAAGGAGGATTGGTAGTAAAATCCATGATCCACATCCGAAACATTTTTTGGATATGACTCAAACATAATTTTTTGCCAAGTTTCAACGTATGTATCCTCAAATTAAAATTACTCAAAGATTCTTTGAAATGGTAAAGCCTTTTTATGTCAAAATAAATCACACATGCACAACTTGTTGTTGTAGAGTACATATCAAATTTTCTAACCATTATGATGTTTATCAACACATATGTATAGATTTGCATGCTAACAATGTTTTGCAGGAATGCAACATAAAAGGTCCATCGACATCTTCAAGGGAATTCGTATCTAGAATCTTATGTGAAAGAGTAGATGGTCAAGTATATTATAATAAGTGTTGCTTGGATGGCACATGTGTTCATTATGGTGGATTGTGACATTTACAAATTTGTCAACATATGGATATTAGACAAGAAATTAATAATGAATTAGTGGAATTTGGAAAATATAAGAGAGTGGCCACATGCTAAAAGATGGAAAAGAAGCAAAAAGGTGTGAATTGGTTAGTGAGAAGATTCCAGTGTATCAGTTTATGGGCATCTTTCATGAGAATATAGTGTATGAGTATGCAAGGCATAACCATCGAGCTCATTGGTTGGACTCATAATTTAAGTTATGCAAGGATACATTTCCACTTCATACAATCATTTCAATTGTTGACTTTGCAAAGAACTACACACTACAACCGTAGAACGAGGTGCAATCGTAATATTAAAACTCCACACAAGTTGCTATATTTGTGCATATAGCATTCATTCATGCACATGATAGTATGGAATAGGATAGGATGATATTGAGGGAGTATCATTTTTACATCAGTGATGATTGCTCACACTCTACAAAGTTTGTGCAAGGTTGTTTTCAGATATTCTATGATGATTTGGCAAGCCGAGGCATATCATTCTGTCAACATATCATATGGTTAGAATATTGTGCATTGCAATTTAAGAACTCTCAGATGTTTTATTGGTTGAGTAGGATGCATAAGTTGACTACTATTCAACATATGTGGAATTTCTCTGAGGTTGGGCATGGAAAAGGGGAGCATGATGGTGCAGGAGCATGTATTAAAAGAGCTTTAGCATGAGAAGAGTTAAAGTACAAAGGGAATGCAAACTTGAAAGATGAAAAATCAATTGTTTAGTGGTGAAATGATACAATTAGTCCAGGTAATCGAGGTGAGTCTTCAGTTCACATTTTTTTTTGGCTGGTAGATGATACTAACATTGCGAAATTCGAAGATTGTTGTACATTGACAAGATCGAGTGAGCTACACTCTTTCAAAAGCTCCAATGCAGGTTCATGGACTATCCATACATGACAGATGACATGTTATTGTTCTTCATGTAGAGATGGTACCTATAATGAGTGTGAGTCAAAGCAGTGGGTGAATGAATGGTGTATGAGGCCTCTAATCCCACTTGAGACATATCGACCTCCAAGTGCACTACAACTAACACAGATGGAAGCATCAGTTGACTTTGACCATGTGTCAAATTTAGTCCAACCAGGTAAATTATCCACATGAAAATTTTTGTACTTTAATATTTTACCTTAGTTGTTTGCTAAATTCTTCTCACTTTATCATTGCAGGGCATGTTTATGTAGTTATTGTAGCTAAAGACAATGAAGAAGGAACATATTATTACCTATGTCGTTGCGTGGACGCAAAAAAGAAATTGGATGGCCCTGCGGTAGATGGAGAAAATATTGAGTACTCCACAGGATCAGTAGTTGTTACTAGTACATGGCTTAGAAGGTACGTAGTGAAGAAGTCTAACTTGTGGTTGTTCAAGGACTTTCAGACACATAGGAAGATTCTTCATTATTCTAACCTTGTTGTAGTTTCAAATGTTCGTTTGATCAGATATGGGGGTAGAACACTAAACAAGAACCTATGGAAGGTTCATGAGTTTGACCATGAGGCCATACTAGACACGATAAAGAGTAGAGCAGATCCAGATGGTTCATTGGTTTAAATGTAAATGTAAAAAATTGTAATATCAATCATATTTGGATATATGTACATGACTTGTATTTTTCGACTACTCGAGGCATTGTAATATAAAAAATTTGTGTTTTTGTCTTGTTTTGTGTGATTTTATGTAAATAATGTCATTTTGGACCATTAGAGATCACATGGGATCATTTCGTGAACTTTTAGGCTAATATGGTAAAAGATGTAAAAACTGCTCATTTGTTGTCAATCACTCAAAGTGTGAAAAATTATCAAAATCCGGCATCATTTTTCTCGATGTTAGTGACCCATATGAATGATTCATCTGATCCTATGGGGTTGTGCTATGGCACTCTAAAAAAGCCTCTCTCGGTTTAGGTAGACTCAGATCCAATTGCTCGTGGCGACACTTTCTTGGTTGTGGCAAAAAGTGTCACATGAGTTCAATGAAAAGTTGCACAATGCCCCATCTTTCAATCCGCTCATCGCGGCACCAAACCATCTGCTCATATGCTTCCAGGTGGCTGATTTTATGCTAGGAATTCTTTTGTTCCTCTATCAAACTCACCCGATTGATGCGGACCACACCTAGCAGCGAAATCACTTAAGTGCTCAAGTTGCCCAAAGTTGTCAATATTTGGCATCACGTTTCTCGATGCCTGTTAATCATAAAAACAAGTCATTTGATCATACAGGGTCATGTTATGGCACTCTAAAAAAGCCTCTCTCGGTTTAGGTAGACTCGGATCCAATTGCTCATGGCGACACTTTCTTAGTTGCGACAAAAAGCGTCAATTGAGTTCAATGAAAAGTTGCACAATGCCCCATCTTTCAATCCGCTCATCGCGGAACCGAACCATCAGCTCGTATGCATCAGGGTGGCTGGGTTTACACTAGGAATTCCTTTTTTTTTCTCTCCAACTCGCTCGATCATTGCGGGCCACGCCCTAGCAGCGAAATCGCTTAAGTGCTCAAGTTGCTCAAAGTTGTCAATATTCGGCATCGCGTTTCTCAACAGTCGTTAATCATAAGAATGATTCGTCTAATCCTATGGGGTCATGTTATGTCACTATAAAAAATCCTCTCTCGGTTTAGGTAGACTCAGATCCAATTGCTCGTGATGACACTTTCTTAGTTGCGACAAAAAGCGTCAAATGAGTTCAATGAAAAGTTGCACAATGCCTCATCTTTTAATCTACTCATCGCGGCACTGAACCATCAGCTCGTATGCATCGGGTTGGCCAATTTTATGCTAGGAATGCCTTTTTTTTCTCTCCATCTCGTCTGATCATTGCGGGCCACACCCTAGCAACAAAATCGCTTAAGCGCTCAAGTTGCTCAAAGTTGTCAATATTTGGCATCACGTTTCTTGGTGCCTGTTAATCATAAGAACAAGTCATCTAATCCTATGGGGTCATGTTATGGCACTCTAAAAAATCCTCTCTCAATTTAGGTAGACTCAGATCAAATTGCTCATGGCAACACTTTCTTGGTTGTGACAAAAAGCGTCAAATGAGTTCAATGAAAAGTTGCACAATGCCCCATCTTTCAATTTTTTCGTCATGACACTAAACCATCATCTCATAAGAGTTGAGGTGGCTTGGTTTACGCTAGGAATGCCTTCATTTTTCTCTCCAACTTGTCCGATCATTGCGGGCCACAACCTAGCAGTGAAATCGCTTAAGTGCTCAAGTTGCTCAAAGTTGTCAATATTCGACATCACATTTTTAAGCGCCCGTTAATCATAAGAATGAGTCGTCTGATTCTACAGGGTAATGTTATTTCACTCTAAAAAGTACTCTCTTGGTTTAGGTAGACTCAGATCTAATTGCTTGTGGAGACACTTTCTCGGTTGCGACAAAATGCGTCAGATGAGTTCAATGAAAAGTTGCACAATGCCTCATCTTTCAATCCGCTCATCGCAACACTGAGCTATTAGCTTGTATGTGTCAGGGTGGCTAGGTTTACGCTAGGAATGCCTTTGTTTTTCTCTCCAACTTGTTTGATCGTTGCGGGCCACACCCTAGCAGCGAAATCGCTTAAGTGCTCAAGTTGCTCAAAGTTGTCAATATTCGGCATCACGTTTCTTGGTGCCCGTTAATCATAAGAATGAACCATTTGATCCTATGGGGTCATTTTATGGCACTCTAAAAATCCTCTCTCGGTTTAGGTAGACTCAGATCCAATTGCTCATGGTGACACTTTCTCGGTTACGACAAAAAGTGTTAGATGAGTTCAATGAAAAATTGTACAATGCCCCATCTTTCAATCCGCTCATCGTGGCACCGAACCATTAGCTCATACACATCAGGATGCCTAGGTTTATGCTAGGAATGCCTTCATTTTACTCTCCAACTCGCTTGATTATTGTGGGCCACACCCTAGCAATGAAATCGCTTAAGTGCTCAAGTTGCTCAAAGTTGTCAATATTCAGCATCGGGTTTCTTGGCACCCGTTAATCATAAGAACCACCCGTCTGATCCTATGGGGTTGTGTTATGGCACTCTAAAAAATCCTCTCTCAGTTTAGGTAGAATCGAATCCAATTGCTCGTGGCGACACTTTCTTGTTTGCGACAAAAAGCATCAGATGAGTTCAATGAAAAGTTGCACATTGCCCCATCTTACAATCCACTCATCGTGGCACCGAACCCTCAACTCGTACATGTCGGGGTGGCCTAGTTTACACTAGGAATTCCTTCTTTTTTCTCTCCAACTCCTCCGATCATTACGGGCCACACCCTAGTAGCGAAATTGTTTAAGTGCTCAGGTTGCTCAAAGTTGTCAATATTCGACATCGCATTTCTTGGCGCCTGTTAATCATAAGAATGAGCCATCTAATCCTATGGGGTCATTTTATGGAACTCTAAAAAATCCTCTCTCAGTTTAGGTAGACTCAGATCCAATTGCTTGTGGCAAACTTTCTCGGTTGTTACAAAAAGCGTCAGATGAGTTCAATGAAAAGTTGCACAATGCCCAATCTTTCAATCCACTCATTGTTGTTCAAATAGTCAACTTATACATGTTGGGGTGGCTAGTTTTACACTAGAAATGCCTTCATTTTTCTCTCCAACTCGCCCAATCATTGCAGGCCACACCCTAGTAGCGAAATCGCTTAAGTGCTCAAGTTGCTCAACATTGTCAATTTCAGCATCACATTTCTTGGTGCCCATTAATCATAAGAATGAGTCATCTGATCGTACATGGTCATGTTATGGCACTCTAAAAAAGCCTCTCTCAGTTTAGGTAGATTTAGATCCAATTGCTCATGGCGACACTTTCTCGGTTGCGACAAAAAGTGTCAGATGAGTTCAATGAAAAGTTGCACAATTCCCCATCTTTCAATCTGCTCATTGCGGTACCGAATTGTTAGCTCGTACGTATCAGGGTGGCTGATTTTTATGTTAGGAATGCCTTTGTTTTACTCTCCAACTCGTCTGATCGTTGCGGGCCACACCCTAGCACTGAAATCACTTAACTGCTCAAGTTGCTCAAAGTTGTCAATATTCAACATCGTGTTTCTCGGCGCCCGTTAATCATAAGAACAAGTTGTCTTATCCTATGGGGTCATGTTATGGCACTCTAAAAAATCCTCTGTCGGTTTAGGTAGACTTAGATCCAATTGCTTGTGGTGACACTTTCTTGGTTGTGACAAAAACCATCAGATGAGTTCAATGAAAAGTTGCACAATGCCCCATCTTTCAATCTGCTTGTCGCAGCACCAAACCGTCAGCTCGTATGCATTGGGGTGGCTAGGTTTACACTAGGAATGCCTTATTTTTTCTCTCCAACTTGTCCAATCATTGCGGGCCACACCCTAGCATCGAAATCGCTTAAGTGCTCAAGTTGCTCAAAGTTGTCAATATTTGGCATTGCATTTCTTGGTGCCTGTTAATCATAAGAATGAGTTGTCTGATCCTACAGGGTCCTATTATGGCACTCTAAAAAAGATTCTCAGTTTAGGTAGACTCAGATCCAATTGCTCGTGGTGACACTTTCTCGGTTGCTACAAAAAGCGTCAGATGAGTTCAATGAAAAGTTGCACAATGCCCCATCTTTCAATCCATTTGTCGTGGCAGCAAACCGTCAGCTCATACGTGTTGGGGTGGCTAGGTTTATGCTAGGAATGCCTTTTTTTTTCTCTCAACTTGCTTGATTGTTGTGGGCCACACCCTAGCAGCAAAATCGCTTAAGTGCTCAAGTTACTCAAAGTTGTCAATATTTGGCATTGCGTTTCTTGGTGCTCGTTAATCATAAGAATGAGCCATCTGATCCTATGGGGTCATGTTATGGCACTCTAAAAAGGCCTCTCTCGATTTAGGTAGAATCGAATCCAATTGCATGTGGAGACACTTTCTCGGTTGTGACAAAAAGCGTCAGATGAGTTCAATGAAAAGTTGCACAATGCCCCATCTTTCAATCCACTCGTCGTGGCACTGAACCATCAGCTCGTACACATTAGAGTGGTTGGGTTTACACTAGGAATGCCTTCGTTTTTCTCTCCAACTTGTCCGATCGTTGCGGACCACACCTTAGCAGCGAAATCACTTAAGTGCTCAAGTTGCTCAAATTTGTCAATATTCGGCATCGCGTTTATCGGTGCTTGTTAATCATAAAAATGATCCATCTGATCCTACGGGGTTGTGTTATGGCACTCTAAAAAAGTCTCTCTTGGTTTAGGTAGACACGGATCCAATTGCTCATGGTGACACTTTCTCGGTTGTGACAAAAAACGTTAGACGAGTTCAATGAAAAGTTGCACAATGCCCCACCTTTCAATCCGCTCGTCATGACACCAAACCGTCAGCTCGTACGCATTGGGGTGGCCAGTTTATGCTAGGAATGCCTTCTTTTTTCTCTCCAACTTGTCCAATCATTACGGGCCACACCCTAGCAGATAAATCACTTAAGTGCATGCATTAGATGAATAGAAGTGTATAGGCTATGCAATTTTTTTAGAATGGGTATTGGTACAATGGTGTCTTACATTGTCTAATTTTGGTTCTTTCCATGTTTCCTTTATATAGTCTTATTTCAACTATAACTATTGAATTTGTGTTGATCTCCATAAGCTTGTGTCTTGGATTACAAACACATATTTAGGTTCAAAGTTTAAGTAACAATAAAATTTGTGCAATTATTCATTTAATCATTTGTAATGCAATTGTGGATAACCATGATAAATGATTTGCATTAACCAAAAAGCTACAAATCCATACAACATTGTATACCGTTAAAACTATCAAATATATCCAATACGGACAAATAAGCTTGCCAAAAGCCATATGGACATAGAATGTTACGTATTCATAAAACAAAACATATGTTCAAAATTGCCATAAAGGCATACAATATGATATCCAATAAAGTCAAATAGGAGCTTGCTAAAAGCCATATGGACATAAAATGTCACATATTTGTAATACAAAACATATGTTCAAAATTGCCATATAGGCATACAACATGGTATCCAATAAAGTCAAATAGGAGCTTGCCAAAAGCCATATGGACATAGAATGTCACATATTCGTAATACAAAACATATGTTCAAAATTGCCATATAGGCATACAATATAGGACCCTATTCTATTCATTTCCCTCTAGGGGAAGGAAACACATCACGAGATATCTTTTCCTGTTGAGGGGATGGAGATGTATATGATGTAGGTGTCTTTTGAGTACACCCATCCGACCTCCTCTCCAGACTATTTTGTAACTCCACCTGATACAACGAAAAGAATGATGTTAGCATATACAAAAATTGAATTTTAGAATGACATATAATAGAATAGTCACTTACCACATACAAATAATCATGATGTTCATCCACAACAGGTGCACGTTCATGATCTGGACTGACAAGCCCCTCCTGTAAGCATCACAATACAAATTAAACTAAATACAAGTGTCATTAGAATTTTCAATAACATATTATTAAGATAAAAAATGTAATGCTAAATTTACTAAATTTACAAATATGTCTCATACTTCTGTCAAAGGAGTTGAACTTGCTACTGCTGCAACAACACTGTGCTCCACTATGCTCCATTGACACGCGGACAACAGGAGGAGTCTCTGATGTCAACATCTGAAAATTAAACAAAGCATATTGATTAATCGCCAAAACTATCTATATTATTTAATAACAATATTAAAGATAAATTGCTTACTTAGGTGAAAGATTGTCGATGAAATACACTGCGAGGTGTTGATGTTGAAGCTCTAGCATCAAAATATTTGACATCCAAAATGAGTAATTAGAAAATCATTCACATAAGGTTATACTATCTACATATAATAATTATATTTCTTCACTTGTTGTATACCTGTGCAATCGACGAAGTCGTGAAAAAGGGTGTTGCAGGAATGTTGCTAGTATTGTGAACACTTTGACCTTGATTTTTTATCATAATAATTTACTAATTTAGATATATTCTCAAATTTCCATATAAGATTTAATAAAAAGAATGAAATGAACTTGTAATGAAATTCACCTGGGTATCAATGCCAAATGTTTTGTTCAACAAGGATTCTGTCATGACAATGTTCTTTGTAGCAAACTCTGCTTGTGCATGTGCATTCTCAGAACTATTAGGATCATAAGTGCAAAGAGAACCACAAGATCGACAAAAATGAGCTGGAACTCGATGCCTAGAAGAATCACCATCATCACTTGCATCACCCTCTACTAGAGGCTATTAGGATTCCCAAAGATACTGAGATGGGGGTGAATCAGTATCTAACCGGTTGTAGAATTTACTTGATTTAAAACATGTAAAGCATATCAATACTGTGTACCAGTAAACCAAAAATAATGCAGTAAACAAGAATAACAACAATCACATGAAAAGAACACCATAACATAGTAGTTTAACGAGGAAACCTGGTGTGGGAAAAACCTCAGCGGGATTTGTGACCCACAATATTCACTTACTGGCCAATAGGGGAATATTACTATTTTACAAGAGGGGCCTGCACATGCAGGAAGGCCAAGTGCCTAGAGCTCACTGCTCAACTACAAAGAAAGTCACACTGACTTACAAAAATGGATTATACAAATCCAATGTCTTGTACTGCTTCAAATTAGCATATGCTATGCCAGATCTAGTACCAGTTTTAGCTCTGCTTCATACATAAACCCTTAACCTATAATTCGCATATTAGGTCTGCATAATTTTGCCTATCACCTTATTACTAAATGTTCTACAATGATCTCATACATATATGAGTCATATTACAACTCACCATGTTAGCTTACAATGATTTTACAATTAATTACAAAATATATTATCAACAAAATTCCTGTCAGCCACAGTGTCGGTATCCATCCTTTCACTGTCGGTGTTTTGTGTGGCGGTGTAGAGTTTGTCATTGCCGGTGCCGGTATATTTGTCTTGCTAGTATCATATGATTGCAAGGTTGCCATCTATGAAAAAAAATTCAATCACCTACAATTTCTCATTGGAGTGTGCATTTGCCAACAATCTCCCCATTTGGCATTGATGGCAACACTCATGAGAAAAATAAAAAAGTGTTCAAAAATGATATCCAAAAATAGTCTGGCAAAAATGTCTTACCAAAACTGTATGCTCAAAACTGTGTGCTCCCCCTGAGCAGATGAACCATTTTTCTCATTCCTCTACTTCCCCTTTGACATCAATGACAAAGGTTGTCATTCTCTATCAGTGGAGTCCTGCCTGGATTCTTGTAACCGGTGGGTTACAATCTGAAAAAATGTCCATCAAAACTAGATTTATTCCATTGCTAAATGTTTTGCAGTCTTTTATGGCTTCTTGAGTCCTCCGCACTGTACCGGTGAGTATGTACATTTTCTCTTCCGATGTCTTTAGTCCGAGAACCAGAGCCTCGGATATTTCTTTTCTCAAAGAAATAAGATACTCTAGTCTTGGACCAAGTCTGCATTTTAAGTCCTTTGCTTTGTTCTTTATTCTTTGTTTTTCATTTCCAGTTTCTTGATTTTCTCTTCCTGCTCTGCAATTTTCTTCTCTAATTCCAAAAATGAGTCTGATGTTCCAATCAGATTATCAGCAATAGTATTAATCTTATCCTATGCTTTTCTGATTTCTTTGTCAAGATCCTCTGTTAATACATCCATTTTGCAAGTGTCTCTATACAATTTCTTGAAGTCAGAAATGATTTCACTGAGTTCTGGTAAAAGAGTATCCATTTCCTCTTTGTTCTTATTCACAATTTCCATAAAGATTTTTTCTCTCTTTTATCATTCTTTCCTTAAATGTATCCTCATTTCTTTTGTCCAGTGTTATTAGGTTGCCGGTTATATACTTAGACAATGTGTCTAACTGTCTCAAAGAATCTTTATTCTCAACACTGCACTTTGGTGCTATCATCTTCAAAATTGGTAAAGTGTCATCTATAGCCTTATAGGCTTGTGCATTGCACTCTATTATTTTCTTTATTGAATCTAATAAGACCTCAGCTACATTATTAGGTCTGAATTCTGTCAGTGTGTACCAGATGTTTGTCCAACAGTTTTTACAATCTGTAATCCGCTGGTTGTAGTTATAGCTTTTCTTTCCTCTTTCTCTAGAGGATTTGTTTGAGTTTGCATTTCTACAAACAAAATGTTAGGCTTTTCATTTTGGGTTGGTGGCACTGTCTCTGTCTGTACCTGTGAAGGAGCCTATTGCTCTACTTGTTTCTCTGTGTTGTCTGCTGCTGATTTTTCATTTGTGCTGCCTATTGCCAGTGACTCAGTTGGTTTTTCAGTTTCAGTAGTTGCCGATGGTTTAGTGGATGCATCAGTATACACATCTGTGGTTTTTGCCTTTCTAGTGTCTGGGGGTTCACTTGATCCTTCAGCTTGTTTTAGTTCCCCAATTTCAATGTTTTCTATTGCAATATTTCCTATCGGTGGCTCTATTGCCACATCTGATTTCTTAGTTGATTCCTTATCCACCACAATATTGACTTCTTGAGTGTCAATGTTCATTGTATATAACACCTCAGAATCAGGATTTGTATCCTCATGTGGTGTGTCCATACTCTTAGTTGCCGGTTTATTGTTAGTAGTGTCTACCAGTGGAGTATCTAGAGGCGGTGGGGGTAAGTTGTCTATTATCTTTATACTAGGAGGTCCACCTACCTTACCTTTTCCTTTGTCCCTATCTTTTTGATATACCTTGAGGGTTTTAGGTTTTAGATACTCTTCCTATTTCTCTTTTTCTACCAGGAATATGTCCCATGCATCTGTTGTTTCCTCTATTACCTGTTTCACTCTTCTTGCCATTAGTGCTACATGTCGGTGAGCAGTTGAGAATACTGACTGGTTAGCCTCAGAGATTAATTGATCTATCTCACCAGGTGTGTTAACAGGGTGCACTGCAAGTAGTTTTTCAATCTTTATTTTCTTATCTAGCTCAACAATAGCTACTCTTCTAGCTTCTAGTCTATTATATAGATATGTTGGTATTTCATCAACAACTTGCATAAAAAATTTCTTGAAAATATCTAAGTGTAAGATTATATTGTTCTCTTCTTTCTCTTTGTCATCAGTGGATAGTGTGTCATATAATTTGTTGATGTTCTTCAACTTTCCATCCTCTGTAATTTCACTGAGAATTTTATCAATGGGAGCAATAGTTTGTTGTGTCTTCTTCTTAGGAGTCATCTTCTTTTTCTTTGGAGTTAATTTCTTTGCTGGGGGCCTCACTGCCTGATGCTTCTGTCTTGTCCTCTTTGGTGTAGGAGAAGGTGTCAGTGAAGGTTTTCTTTTCCTTCCAACTCTCCTAAATACAACAGGTATGTCACTTTCTAAAGAAGTTCCAATTGGTGAAAGGTGAGTTTCTGGTTGAAGTGCTTCCAACTCACTTTCAGTTATACCGGTTTGTTTTAGCACATCTTCTTTAATAGCTTTTGCCTATCGGGTTCCTTTTCTAACAGTTGCCTCAACCTTCTTAACTCTTTTCCTTGATTGAATTTGTCTTTGTATAGTTTCAGCACTACCAAATACTTTTTCTTCCGGTTCCTTAGGAGCTTCTAGGAGGACTTTTGCATAAGTTTCTATTATGTTGTCATTGGTCTCATACCCCATTTCAGTAACCCAGATGGTTTTAGGAATAAATGCCTCCATCTAAATTTCATCTTTCTTTATCACAAAACAAATTTCCTTTTGGTACTTGTCCACAATAGCTTGTGATAGCCTTACTCTTGTTTTCATTTGAGCCTTTAGTGCTTGAAAGTGCTCATTTATAGTTTTCTCCCTGTTTTCTCCCATATTGTTCAACAATTCTGATAGTTGTTTCCCTATCGGTATATCAAATCCAAAATCTTTGGCACCAATACCGGGTACTTGTTTGGTTATGTATAGCATCAGAAAAACAAGTAGGTTTCCAAATCTGAATGTTCCTTTCTTTTCCCTTTTGATCTTTCCTAGATTGTCTATTAGCTCATCTTTTAGCCATTCACATATGTCTATCCTTGCATTATCATTTACCATATCATAGACACTCTTAATACATAGGCTAGAAACTAAGTTTAACCTATTTGCATGTGTAGCCTTGTAACCTAAGATCATACTGATAAATCTGATATTTGTATACTTTACATCGTATACCCTTAGTGATCTTTTATCAAATGTTGCACCGGTTAGGTTTATCACTAAGTCATTTGAGACCTTCTTAGTTTTGTCAGGTCTGTTGCCGGTGGAGGGTAACCCTGTTACTACCCTTATCTCTTCTTTTGTGATCTTGTGAATAGAGTCTAACCAGAAAAATTCACCATGTACCCTGCTCAACACAATTCTTATGATATCCTTGGGGAAATCCGGGATACTAAGAATTTCAGTGAAACCTAGGGTTTCAACTATCTTCTGTTCAGGTTTGACATTTCCGGATTCATCATAGATTATAGTCTCATACATATTTTTAATTTCATCATCACCTAGTTCATCAATATGAAAATGTATATACATTCGAGGGTCTTCAACATATACTACTCCTTTAGGAATTTGGGAGAATGCACCTATGCTGTCATCTTTCTTAGCAATTTCGGGAACTAGCTGAAAAATGGGTCTAGGTCGCTTAACAACTTCAACAATAGTAGGGTTTGCAATAAATTTAGGAGTGGATGAAGATGCCATAGCTATAAATACCTTAAATTGCCTTAAGGATGAATGCTTTGATGGATTGCTTCACTTCTTTTCTTGGAGTACCTTCGCTTGGGAATTTTCACGCTCTCGAAGATTTGAATGCTCGGTGAATAAAAAAGAGCCAAAACACTTGCTTTATAATGTTATTTTCGCCAACTACCATATTTGATGCTTGCCGGTTAAGTCACAACTAAACTCATCTGCCGGTATAGAAGTAATTTCAACTTCTCACCATCAACCGAGGGAATAATAGCATGCTTTTCATTTTGTTGCTAAACCCCCAAAAGAATTTTCTTTAGTTAGATGAAGAGTCTCCTGCTGGTGGAGTGTTACTCTGTCCTGCTGGTGGAGGTGTAATCACATCAACATTCTGATCCATTGTTTTGAAAATTCTTGCTTTACCTCTTCAACCTTTTCTTTACCTTTCAAACTAGGACCTTTGTTATTTGCCGGCAATGCCTTCTGCAAAATTTAGCAATATGTCTGATCTTATTACAAGCATAACAAGTCACATTGTTCTTTTGAATAGCTTTCCCATATCCTATGCTGGTATGTGTTCTACATTGATTAGATAAGTGCCCAAATCTTCCACAAGCATAACATCTCACATTCATTTTGCAATTTTCTGAATTATGACCATTTTTTGTTGCATTTAGAACATTGACCGGTGGGTGTATTAGTGATCTGATAATTTCTAGATCTACACTGATTTTCTCTATGACCATACTTGTTATAGTTAAAGCATTTTCCATTAAAATTGTAAGCAGTAGGTTGTCTTACTGGTTTGCTATGATTATGATTATTTGTAGTATCAGAGATTTCACCAACTTCAAAGCCAAGGCCATTTGTATCACCATTAGGTTTCTGATTCTTCAGCATGTCACCAAGTTCTTCTGAACTTTTCTTGAATTTTTCTTTGTGTTGATTTGCAGCAGTTAGTTCACTTTCCAAGATTCCTTTCTGTCTTATGAGTTCAGTTCTATCATTTTGTGTGTGCATTAGATCTATCTTCAACATATCATTTTCATGACCAAGTCTCGTGTTTTCATTTCCAACATCATTTATTCTTCTGGCCAAGTCTTTTTCATTCTTCTTCCTATCTTCAATTTCTTTACAAAATCTCATAGTCATATCTTGCATCTCATTCTGTGTTGTACTGATCTCTTGTCTTAGCTTGTTTACCAGATCATTAAGAGTTTCCTTTTCATCATTCTCATTCTTCATCTTTTCACAAAGTTCTCTTCTCTTATTTATTGCAATGGTAAGATTTTCTTGAAGCACTTGAATGATATCCTGAGCAGCCTTTAGATCATCTTCAAGTTTGATATTCTTCACCTTTTTTGCATCATAATCTGAAAGAGTTGTTTCCAGTTGTTCTCTCAAGTTTTCCATCTTTGCTGGTGACAAGATCTTCCTCAAGCTGTTAGGCTTCTAAAAATAAAGGACCAAGCTCTAATACCAATTGTTAGGATTCCCAAAAATACTTAGAGGGGGGGGGGGGGTGAATCAGTATCTAACCGGTTGTAGAATTTACTTGATTTAAAACATGTAAAACATATCAATACTGTGTATCAGTAAACCAAAAATAATGCAGTAAACAAGAATAACAACAACCACATGAAAAGAACACCATAACATAGTAGTTTAACAAGGCAACCCGGTATGGGAAAAACCTCAGTGGGATTTGTGACCCACAATATTCACTTACTGGCCAATAAGGGAATATTACTATTTTACAAGAGGGGCCTACACATGCAGGAAGGCCAAGTGCCTAGAGCTCACTGCTCAATTACAAAGGAAGTCACATTGACTTACAAAAATGGATTATACAAATCCAATGTCTTGTACTACTTCAAATTAGCATCTATTATGCCAGATCCAGTACTGGTTTTAGCTCTGCTTCATACATAAACCCTTAACCTATAATTCACATATTAGGTCTGCATAATCACATATTAGGTCTGCATAATTTTGCCTATCACCTTATTACTAAATGTTCTACAATGATCTCATACATATACGAGTCATATTACAACTTGCCATGTCATCTTACAATGATTTTACAATTAATTACAAAATATTATATCAACAAAATTCCTGTCGGCCAGAGTGTCGGTATCCATCCTTTCACTATCGGTGTTCTGTGTGCTAGTGTAGAGTTTGTTGTTGCTAGTGCCGGTATATTTGTCTTGCCGGTATCATATGATTGCAAGGTTTCCATCAATGACAAAACCTTCAATCACCTACAATTTCTCATTGGAGTGTGCATTTGCCAATAGAGGCCTAGCATATTGTATAAGGATCTGAGTGAGTGAGCTAATGGAGTCTAGAGTTTCGACCTCAATACTCTCCTTCACAATGGAAGGAATAATAACATGCTCCACCATAGGTCTGGCCAAGGGTCTTGGTGGGAGATTTGGGTCACGCTATGCACCCTCTCTATCATGTGAGGAGCCCCCACCTCTACCTTGGAAATCTATAAAATCAAAATAGTTTGGGATCTCATTAAGGAAAAACTCACAGTACAGTTTTCTCAAAAAGTATTGGGGTGCCTCATGATTATTGCATGGGGGCTGAACAAATACCATCCACCACCTATCCGAAAAATTATTCTTAATCCATTCATGATGAAACCAATGAATAGGGAATCTCCTACATCCAGGGTGTAAAGGTTGATTTGTTCGGGGGTCCGTAAAAAGAGCACACAAGTCAAATTTATTAATTTTTTTTTCTTCATTGTCGCATATGATAATTTGTTAGCATAAAATTTCTTTTGTTCTTCCTTCTTTTTGGACCAAAAATTTATTTGCCCACTCATAGATTGTATGTGAGATACAATAGATTTCAAAGACTAGCAAGGTTTGTCCTATGAGAGTTTGTTCCAGTGGGATCTTTTAGCATTGTGATTAAACCTTCAAGCTCTTTTTGGCTATTTTCTATTTGACCTAATAGGTTTTCTTGTGTACCTATGGGATGTCTAGGGATTGTAGGAGGTTCTTGATGTACTTCTTCTTCAATATGGTCTTCATGAGGAGGTGATTGAGTGTTTTCAACATTTTCTTGTCTTATCTCATTTCCTGATAATGAAAATAAATTTAAATCAATAGACCTAGTTTAATCTTCAAATTAATAAAAAAATGACAATAAGAAAACAAAAATACATACCTCTTTGAGCTCTTTGAGCTCTTCGACTGTGTGGCAACATTTTGATGAGAGATGGACAACTTAGTGCCCAATATCAAGCTTCTACAAAGGGTGAGCCCAAGAAAATGACAACCCAAATTGCCAAAATGCAAGGTTGGGAATGTAGAATGCATCCAAAATGCGGACTTGGATTTTTTTTAAGTTTGAAAAGGTCATAAGGCACGCACCTTATGACCATTTTTTTTTTGGCAGTGTGGCACCTTTTTGGTACCACAACTTTGTGCATATACCCACTTCATCTTACAAGCCTAAGGAATCAAAGCCATTGCTCCCAACATCACTTAATGTGATTGAGCAACTCAAGAAATCCCCAACAAACGTATCTTTATGGGATATCCTAGCTATTCTGGAGAAAAGTTCCTTGTTGCAAGAATCTCTAGGAGAGTCTAAGAAACCAAAGACAATAGAACGTGTTGCAAAATCTTCTCAATCTAAAGGCAAAGGATCAGATGTCGGGAATTAGTCACATCAAGCTACAGTTCTCACAATTGATGAAGTAGATAAACCAAAACCCACTCCCTTCTTTTCAGCACTCATCATAGGGGATAAGTTGCTTCATAATTCCATAATTCCATGATACATTCTCATGCTATCACCATTGTTATGCCTAAACAAATAGCTGAAGTATTAAATCTTGAGTATGAACCTTTAGACAAGGGAGTTATGCAATTAGATGGAAACAAAGTTTAGGCTATAGGCTTCATTAAGAGTCTCCCATTAACCTTGTATTTTTTGTCCTAGCATCACCATGTATGAGGAAGTGGTTGTAATTGACATTCCCCCTATCTTTGAACTTAGTTTTTCAAGGAACTTTATTAAAAAAATAGGTGGATATCTTTCCCTAGATTGGTCAGACCTTATTTTTAGGACTAGTCATCAAGCTTAGATGAGAATATTGTCTAATCCTTGAACACAACAGAAGAGGACATGATGAATTTTGAAGCTGCTCACACTTCTATTACAAAGGAGGAAATGTATTTCAATGAGATGCTAGAGGATGAGAGGGTGACTGGTGATCAGACCCTTAAAGAAGAGGTTTTCTTCAATGATTTTATAGATTTAGATCCTTTTGGTAATGATCATGCCACTGGTATAGGGACATGTGATTTACAATGAAGATCAAGTGATCCCCAAGGTCTCCAAGGATGAGAAAGAGGACCAAAAGTCCAAGGAAATTTATGAATTGAAGATATGGACATTGTATTTTTATGGCGCAAGGTGTAAAATTGGAGTGGGGGCTGGCATTTGCTTGAAGTCTCCATTGGGAGAGGAAGTTCTCAGGGCTTTCTGTTTCCAATTTTCCTACTCCAATAATGAAGCAAAATATGAAGGCCCAGTGTGGGGATTAAGCCTTGTAGAGCGGATGGGTATCAAACAATTAAAGGTTCTCGGAGACTCTGAGCTGGTGCTAAAGTAAGTATGAGGTGCATCTGTAGCTAAAAACATCTGCACGTAGTCTTATAGACACAAAATTTGGGACCTGATTAAGATATTCGATGATTTCAACATCCAAGGAGTTCCCAGGAAGCCAAATACAACTGTGGATCGATTGGCTATTGTTGGAGCCCAATTTGACCCCATTTCTAAATTATTGGAAAACAAGCATTTAGTCCGCGTGATTGTAAGGTTGGATATTTTAGACAATGACCAAAACTGGCAATTTTTTGAAATTAATGCTCATATCACCATGTTCATTCAACAATAATGCAAGTTTGTTGAGTAATTGCAACCTGAAGCGATAGAAGCATATGAAGATCAAGTTATTCAAATAAAATTAAATAAGCTTCTGAAAGGCTTAGTCACCTTGGAAACTTGTTTGACTGTGATGATTCTAGAAATGACAAAAGAAAATTTGCAGCAAATAAAGGGGATTACATTGATCTCCATGTCAAAGATGGCAAAAAAATGAAGGTTGGCAATAATGTCCCTCAGCATGATAAAGGCAGATTGATATATTTGTGCGAGAGATACAAAGGGGTCATTGCATGGTTATATGATGATCTTAAAGGATATGATCCCACTGTCATCATACATACAATTAAGTAGAGACCGGTCAATCCAAAAATTGAGTCTCTTATAGCTCAAGAATTGAGGAAATTAGTCGACTCTCGAATAGTATATCCCATCAAGTATAGTACCTGGGTGTCTAATTTAGTCCTTGTTCACAAGAAGAATTGAGATATCCACCTCTGTGTAGATTTTAGAGACTTGAATAGAGCATCCTTGAAGGATCACTATCCTCTGCCCTCTATGGAGCAAATCCTATAGATGATAGCCAAGTCGGAAATGTTTTCTATGATTGATGGTTTTTATGGGTATAACCAAGTTTTGGTTAAAGAGGAGGATCAACACAAAACAACGTTCACCACCAAGTGGGGAACATTCACATATGCCAAGATGCCTTTTGGTCTCTCCAATACAGGGGCCACTTTTCAGCAGGCCATGGGTATTGATTTTAAGGAGTTGATCATCAAAATCATACTCATCTATTTAGATGATCTCACCAAATTCTCAAAATCAAAAGAGGATCATTTTGATTACCTAGAATTAGTTTTCTATAAATGTTTAGAATTTGGGATATCTCTAAACCCAAAGAAATGTATCTTTGGAGTTAATCAAGGGAAATTGTTGGGGCACATGGTGTCTAAAGATGGAGTGTCCATTGATCCTGAAAATGTGGAAGACATTAAGGAAATCCCCCTTCCTATTAAAAAAAGGAGTTCAGTCCTTCTTGGGAAAAATTAATTTTGTCAACAAATTTATATTAGATTTTGCAAGAATGATTAGACCCATCAGTCTCATGTTGAAGAAGGATCAATCCTTCAAGTGGAAAAATCAAGAAAGAGAAGCCAAATCTTCTGCCCCTATGCTAGTTAACCTGGATCTCTCAAAAGATTTCATTATGTATGTTTACAACAACAATCATAGTATAGAAAATAGTATAGAAATGGTCCTAAGACATAAGGATGATGAAGGGAAGAGTGAACACCTTGTGTCATTTCATTCCATAACACTTAAGAATTACGAAATAAAGTATAACTTTAATGAAAGACAATCATTTTCTATTATTAAGGGACTCAAGAAATTTCATCATTTGATTGCTTGCAACAAGATTGTGGTCTATGTGACACATTCCAGTGTGCGTGAATACATCATGGAAGGAAAAATCACTGACAAGCTGGTGAATTCGATCACAAAAAAATTAGAATATGATATTGAGGTTCGGCCAACCAAGGTTGTCCGCAAGAAGGGATTATGTGAATATTTAGCATAGGAGTTTGTCCCTCTAAAAGAAGAAAGCCAAGTGGGATAGGTGTTGGTAAATCAACCAAAACTTAAAGAATGTTGGGTGGTAGATAGAAATAAATTTATGCAAATAGGTGAGTACCTACTGTAGACACCTAAAATTGTCATGTCTAATTAAATAAATATTTTATTTATTTAATTATCTTTAGCCTATTTCCTCTATTAATTAAATAAATCTTTATTTATTTAATTAATTCATTTATCCTCTTCTAGCCTTATTTCTCATTTAAATAAATACATTTATTTATTTAAATTATCCTTTTCCTAAATTAAATAAATATCTTATTTATTTAATTGATCCCACTTCTTCTATTAATTAAATAAATATTTATTTATTTAATTAATTCATTAACCTTTTCTACCCATGACACATGTCATTCATCTCTTAATTCATACACTACCTACCCCTTTCATTATTTTATTATTTTCTTCACCTACCCTTTAATCATAGCCGACTCCTTTTACACCTCTCAATCTTATCCCTCCATTTCATATAGTGTCTTCTATATAAGGAGATGCTTCCTTCATTATCAACCCTAATCAATCATGCTAATCAATCATTCTACTCAACTATGAATTCAACCCCCGTTGACTACTTGACTACACTACACTTTTGAACATAGGCGATCCTACTTGCAACCACATTTCCATTCTATGTTGAGCTCTTGTGCACACATAAAATCTGAGAGCAAATATATCAAGCAAGATCAATGGAGATAGGAAGAATGGAGATCCAAACCCTATTGGACATGTGATGGTATAATCTTTGTGATTTCATTTAATTTGCATTGTCTTAGGTAATCTTCATATGTTATGGTGGATCTTTGTTGTTGTTAGGCTAGGGTTTTGTGGTTGAATCTATTTAGTCTTTCAACATTGTTGTTATCCATTTTCACCATATACATTTTGGCACGCCCCATGGGACATGTATTTTTGTTAGATCTGTGTTTTTTGCATATTTTTCTAACCCCATATTGTTATTTTGTAAAACAATTTGGAGAATAATCTTGTGCAGATAGGGTTTTGGACACAAAATCAAGATCTTGGAGAGATTTGATCATATCTCACAAAAGGCTTAGAAATTTTGCACCAAAGTTTTTTTGCAAGTTGAAGAAACTATCAGGAGCTCTCAATCCAAAATTCAGAAGTTTTGGAGCAAATTTTCATTTTCTATGAATTTTTTATGATTTTTCATAAAAAATTAATTTTGAGAGAAAATGAGAGAATTTTTTGGATTTTCTTAAATTTTTGGAAATCTCTAAAAATTATACATAGGATCTATTCTTTGTGATTTTAATTTTTATGCAAAATATTTCCCTAAAAATTGGATCTTTAAAAATTAGGGTTTTTCCTTATTTTGATCAGATCTCACAAACGGCTTTGAATTTTGACATCAAATTTTTTGTGCAGGTCAAGAAAAGTATCAAAAGGATTGAGTAGAATTTTTAGATTTTTTGGATCATTTTACCAATTTATATGAATTGTTTATGATTTTTCATAAAAAATTAATTTTGAGAGAAAATTAGCAAATTTTTTGGATTCTCTTACATTTTTGGAAATCTCTCAGAATTATACATAGGATCTATTCTTTGTGATTTTAAATTTCATGCAAAATCATTCCTCAAAAATTAGATCTTTGAAAATTAGGGTTTTGCATTATTTTACTCATATCTCACAAACTGCTTGGATTTGTTACAAAAATTTTTTTATACAGGTTTGGAAGACCATTAGGACTATCCAGTAAAAAGTTCAAATTTTTTGGATCGATTTTGCATTTTATATGAATATTTTATGATGTTTCATAAAAAATTAATTTTTGGAGCAAATTAGCAAATTTTTTGGATTTTCTTACATTTATGGAAATCTCTTGAAATTTTATAGGTGATATTTTTTTATGATGAATCAAATCTTTGAATTGGTCAACAAAACGCATTGTTGAAGGCCCCTATTTCACAAAGTCTTTTGGATCTAAAATTTACCTAACTTGTGTGCTTGCAGGAAGGGGTGATCATTTGAAACAATCCAAGCTACTAATTGTAGATGTATAAAAATGACCATATTCCTAAATGAATATTTTATGTTCATTTCTCTATTTAATTAAATCCAATTTAATTAAATTATCCACATTCCTCTATTTAATTAAATAAGTTACTCAATTTATTTAAATTTAATTCACTATACCCATTTAATGAATAAATCATTTTATTCAATTAAATCCCCTATCCACTTTTAATTAAATTCAAATTTAATTAAATAGTTATCCTAAATTGAATAAATCATATTTATTTAATTTCTCCAAATTGCAACCAAATTGAATAAAATCATTTAATTCAATTAAATCCTATTATCCCCCCATCCACTTGCAAAATCCCAAACCCTTTCCTAATCCCTTCTAGAATCTTCTAAATGGTTCTAATTAACCTAACCCTCCTCTAAATTTTGTCACATCCCTAAGCAAAGGGAAGTCACTTCTCAAAAACCTTAAAGTCTTTGATAACCATTGAAGGTTTTCAACCTTCAACCACTAAAACCCTTAAAGTCTTTGAAAACCATTAAAGGCTTCCAACCTTCAACCACTTAATCCCTAAAGTCTCCAATAACCATTAATGGTTAATTCAAACCTTCCCACATGGTTAAAACATTTGTTTTGACTCAACCTCTATCCAACCCAAGGGTCTCATCAGGTCATTAATGCTTTGACCATGATTATCTCTTAATCATTTGCACAAAGGTTTATCCTTGGATTAACTCTTAATCCAGTGGGTAAGCCTAACTTAGACTTGACCCTTAGCCTTTAGATAACCATGAGGTCTTCTCAGGCCTTTAATGCCTCCAACCTCTTCTCTCAACCCAATCGTATGTTGACACTTGTCACCATTTCATTGGTGCCAATTATGTACATGGATCCCCAACTTTCAAACCTGGCCCTTGATTAAACCTTTCAATCTTGACCATCCATTGCCCTGTTTGTGCTATAAATAGAGCTCTCATTCCTCCATTCTCAGAATCATCTTTCAAATTTGAAGCATTATACTTATGCTCAAATTCTTTCAAGCTTTCATATCATTTTATGCTCATCATTTAGCCTCTTTTAGATCATAAATTAGACTAATACGCATGCTTAGATTACTTTCTTTATCATTTTAGTTCAATCATAGACTAAATATAGTATGCTAGGATAGTATTCATACTAATCTTGTCATCTTATCATTTAGTTTATTGCATTTTTAGCATCATACATAGCTTAACATCTATTTCATACTAAATTTAGCAAAAACATCTCTCGTTCTCATATTTGCCATCCCTAAACCATTTTGCTCAGTGATCTGAGAGCAAAAACGTTGGTTTGAGGGACATTGTGAGATAGAGAACCATGGGACCCTCCTTGGGAAGCTGAGTAATACGTTATTACTCCATAGCTTGCACCAAGAAGTCCTGTGTGTGTGTGTGGACTAGTATTTAAACTAAATTTTCACATATTGAATTCTATCAGCCCACTTTTCCCGCATACACTAATAAATCTTTGTTGCAGGTCCTTGGCAAGGGTTTTTGGATTTTTATTGTGTGCCTTGTTTTCATAGACTAGCAAACACTTCAATTGGTGCACTAAAATTGAATCATTGTCTTTTGTGTCTTGAGCAATAGGCTCTTTTTGTTTAATCTTTAGAGGGCCTGTCTTCCCGTGTGGTCATTAGGACTATTAGTGAGAAGAGAACGACCCAAGTGGTAGCAATAGAAAAGCCATCTTCTTCCAAACCACTATAAATAATTGTATTCATGGTGAACACTATGAATAACGTGTACTGATTAGTTCATACCGACACTATGTCTCCCCATAAACCCATTTGATCAAATTTATTTGATCAGTTGTAGGGCCTAACCCCTACCGGCTGGGAGCCTTTTGTATTTACAGAGCTGAAAGTGCCACATGTATGGCCACACAAGTGGATGCCCTTACTAGTACCTTTTTGTTTTAGAAGCCCAAATCCTTCTAGTTGTTGGGGTAGGAGGTTGGACCTCTGGTAGTGGCCCACACACATACGGTTCTTAGTAGAGATACAAAGTTCACTACGGGGAGTTTTCGTGGGGATTAATGCTTGGCTGACCCGAGAAGTGAGTGCTATGGGTGGAGCCAGTGAGGTCAAGCATCTAAGTATCCGCTCTGAATAGCGTAGCCTCGAGGGTAAAACCTCATGTGGGATCAACAACTATTGTCTTGGCCAGCCATAAGAATTGAACTTGACTTATTTTAAACATTCAAACATTCAAGACCAAACAACAAAACATTGTGTCTTTTGTGTCTTCAAGTGTATGCAAAACATTTTTTACATCAAACAACAAACTTTTCTTGGAGTCATTTTGAGTCTAAACACTTGCAAACATTGAGTCCTCATCAACATTTTGTCCTCTTGTCATGAAAAACAGTCAAACATTCAGATTTGGTCACAACCAACAACTTCACAAATTGGAAAATTTTTATAGTCCAACAAACAAGAGTGATCGGTTTCAGAATTCTTGAGCTTCCTAGGTTGTTTCTCCAGGTTTGCATCTAGCATTCAACTTGTCTTTGGGTCTCACAAAGTCCATCATTCCTTTACATCTTGCATTAAATTTACATTTGTCTAAACTTGAGTCAAAAGGTCACTTGCTTGTCCTCATCATACTTTGTCAACACACTACATACAACAACATTTTGCTAAGTGATCCCTCATCAAGGTCTATCACCTTTGGGTCTCATTTGGTCTTACTTAGAGTCAAGGTCAACTTACCTCATCAAGAGAAACTATCCTCTCTTTGGAAGCCACACCTACTCTACTACATACATACTTAGTCTTACACTTTGGACATTGCAAGTACACCTTAGATTCATTTACATTCCATCCAACCCTTGGTCTTCCATACTTTTTCCATTTTCATCTAGTCTCACACATCTTGGTCAATACCTAGTTCATGGTTGAAACCCGTTCCCAAAAATCTAGGAGAGAAACTAAAGAGGCTCAAGAGTCCGCAAACATGAGTTCTTATGAGTATGACAATGATATCTTTTTCAATTCTGATCATATTATATTACCTGACATGGATGCTTATAGAAACATTCCAAATGTTGAGAACATGGACACTACAAACAACAATGATACACACAATGACAATATGGACAACTTTTCTGTACATTCAGTAGAAGTGGAAGACACCATTATGGATCCCTGTTTCAATAGATTGGTTGAGGAAATAATGAGGAGGGATAGACAATATTTCTTACAAATGATGGCACAAAGTGGAGCCAAGATACCTCATGATTTTGACATGTCTGAAATAATGGAAAATCGACCTTTGCAACAAACTCACTCCAACATGGATCAAAGGAGACCTAATAGTGGAGGCAATAGAGGACCACATATGGTGCATGAATCACCATTGTCATTGTTTCAAAAACCAGAGGTCCCATACACACATGGTCAAGCATATGATACTCACCTTTGTAGACCATTATGGAAGTCTTATGTAGAAAAATATGCTCAATCACATACCAATGCTAAGAATCAACCACAAAAGCAATTGGATATTCAAAGGCATGCTCAAAATTTGGACACAAGGAAACCCCGTGTCAAATCTGGGGGCAACACATTAGAACATGACATGCCTATAGAGTATGGTATACATGGACAAAATAGATATTTCGTTCCTCAACATGAATCTATACCAAGTGGTCCATTTATGTCGCATCACTATAGACCTCCTCCATATGAACATGTGTATGATCAATATCATCCATATATGCAACATGCTCCTCCTCCAATTGGTGCCTCAAGCATAGGGTATGGTCCAAGAAGTTGATCTCCACCTAAGAAAAATTTGGAGCAACAAATCAGGGATTTACAAAAGAAAATGGAGGACATAAATACACCAAAGCCAACATACACAATGAGAGACATATGTCCTTATCCATTTGACAAGAGCATTCCAATGCCTTCTTTCCCTACATACTTTGTGACACCTAAGTTTGATAAGTATAGAGGAAAAGGGGATCCTAAGGCACACATAAGATAGTTTTTCACAGCTTGCATTGAGGTAGCTTCAGAAGAGACATATTTGATGAGATTATTCCCACAAAGCCTAGGTGATCAAGCTATGGAATGGTTCTCCCAACTTCCACCTGGTATTAAGTCATGGGGTGACTTAGCAGAGGCATTTATTCAACATTTCTCCTACAATATAGAGACAGACATATCAGTCACTACTTTGTGCAACACCAAGCAAAAAGAGGGAGAGTCTTTTGTATCATTTTTACAAAGATGGAGGAATCTAGCCAGCAAATGCTCTTGTGAAATTCCACAAAAACAAATGGTAGAAATGTTCACCCAGAATGTTAACAAAGACATTGGCTATGATCTAAGGAAAGCTTGTTTGTCCACCTTCAAGGACGTCATTGAAAAAGGCTTAGCAATAGAGAAGGTCCTAATTGAACAAGGAGTTATTAAGATATTCAAGGAAAACAAAGATGACTTTAAAGGAAAAGACAAGCCAAGATTTTGGAATAAAAACAAGAACACAATCAATGGTGGTGTTGTTGATGCCAATACAGTGTGACCCAAATTCATTTTTTCCAGATCAAATCAGGTGAATACTCAAACAACTTCTAAATCACGAAGGAAGTACACTCCATTGGGAGAACCACTTGAGTTAGTTTTCAAAAAGCTAGTGGCAAACAAAATAATAACAATTCTAGATTTTCCTCCATATGAACAAAAGGTTAAGCCAAATTGGTGGATTGATGATGAATATTGTGAATTTCATAAGAGCAAGGGTCATAAGACAGGAAATTGCCATTGACTATAGAACATCATACAAGATCTCATTGATAGGGGTGACATTGAGATTGAAGGGCACTCATCCAATCAAGAACATGAGATGTTTAAGGAACCATTCCCAAAACATGACAAAGGAAAAGCTAAAGTCACAGATGATCAAACCAACTATACCAGAGCATCCTACAACTATGATTCAACTATCAATCACATCTCGATGGACAATTACGTCTCTACCATTATCATCAAGGACAAAAACCTTGAGAATTCTACTCGGAGACCCAAGATTGTCCTAAAAGGTGTTGGATCTTCTTCCGAACCTACCTTTGAATGTCATGTTACAACTCGTCGGGGTAAAATCACTTTGCAAGGTTCTTTAGCCAAGAACACCGCTTCCTCATCAACCAAACCTGAGTATGACCTTGTAGAACAATTAGGGAAGACACCCACGCTCATCTCCATTCTTGAGCTCCTACGCATATCCCCCGCACATAAATCCATTCTTGACAAAATCTTGAGAGAAACTCCTGTCCCTACTGATCTGAATGTGGACCAATTTCAAGCCATGCTGGGATACCTTTCTGTTCCACACTCCCTTACATTCATAGAAGTCAATGATGCCTCTGTAAGTTAGCCCCATAATGCACCATTACACATTGAAGCCTTCATACAAACACATAGAATCAAACGAGTCCTGATAGATGGAGGAGCAGGTCTAAACATTTGTACATTGAGCACTATTAAACAATTAGGATATTCTGATGAAGCTACGAATTCTACAAATAAAATTACCATCAAGGCATATGATGATGAAGAGCGTTCATCCAAAGGCACAGTCGCCTTGCCTCTCAGAGTTGGGCCAGTAACGAAGGATGTGGTTTGTCAAGTCCTATACCTTGATCTCACATACAACATATTGCTAGGACATCCTTGGATTCATGAAATGAGGGTAGTCCCATCTACATATCATCGGTGTATCAAGTTTCCACACAATGGAGTTGAAGTGACCATCAAAGCGGATCCAAATCCATTCATATATTGCAACAATCTGCAACCTCGATCAGAAATAACAATCCCAGTCAATCGAGAGGCTATTCCTTCTTCAGCGTATGTGGATCAAGAATCCTTGAAAGCTTTTACATCAAAGCAAGCAGAGCTCAAACAAAAATTCAAGTTTAAAGACCTAGGATGTGGTGAGTATATCTTTCATGTTGATCAACTCCCACTATCTCCTAAGATATTCAGTCGACAAGAACAATCTATAAACAATTTACAAGGAATTGGGTGTGAACCACCTAGTGTTGTGGCTACTGAGTCTGAATGCAAATCTCCTCTAGTGGTGCAAGCATCTCTTGATATCAATACTCCTAAGAATGGTTCCAACGAAGAATCTATTGAGCATATTGCCAGCCCTCTTGAGAATTCACATAACTTTACCATATCATCCACTCATTCCATTTCCACTCCACTTCCAGACTTGGATCAACAAGAATCACAAAAGCCCTTAGTCATCAAGGATCACAAATCAAGCTATGAAAAGAAAAATCTACAAGTCAAAAATAAAGAAAAATCGTTCAGTCCAAATCAAAATCAAAAGCTATTGGACTCTGCAAAAATCAAAGTCAAGGATAAAAATCATATGAAGAAAAAAGAGCAAGAGTTGATCTCCCCTAATATCAAAATAACTGGGGGCAAAAGTTCTAAAATTTCAAATCAAAAAGCATACTTGTTGATCCTAAGTCTTCATCATGTCATGATACTTTCACTTCTTTTCACAATCATAAGCCTTCATCACTCATTCACTTGTTCCGCACATCCTTTCCCTTCTGGCGATACATCATGGACCTTTAATGGAGCTTCCTTGAGGGACTTTGTTATCAGGGATGCCCAAACTTCTTTAGGTGACATGCATACGGGCTTGTGTAGTCCACACGCTAGTAATTCTATCTCAGTTCCTTCATCAAGGAGGACAGTCACTCGAGCTACATATCATTCAGTTAAGGAACAATGCAACTACAATCATAAAGTCAAGCCTCGCACATTTGAGGTAGGGGACTTAGTTCTCAGAGAAAATCCCAAAAATCAGCAAGACAGAGAGAAGAAGGGCAAGTTCGAACCAAATTGGCTTGGTCCTTACATCATTACAACAACATATGGATCTAGGGCATATCAGCTCTCAACTACAGAAGGTGAACCTTTGGAGGATCCTATCAACAGCATGCACCTTCGCAGGTTTTACACATAGCTCTTCAGAGTATCCTAATTCAAAAAATACAAAAAAAATCAAAAAATTCAAAAATACAAAAAAAATTATAAAACAAAAAAATCATTACTTGGTGAAAACCTGGCAAACAGGTGCCTTGTGACACAAAAAACATTGAAAAATCAAAAAAAGTAAAGAGAAATAATTTTGTCCAATGGTGAAAACCACTTCGGTGGCGCCCTGAGCAAGTACCATGGTGAAAACTGGGTCACCAGCGCCATACGTAGAGACATTACTCCTCCCTCCTTCAGGATTCTCTTTCATCCTTTCACTTTGCACACACTCACGACCAATTCATCCATAATAAACTTACCCATTCCCATCAGGGCTTGTTATTGATCTACCCAAGATTGGTTAGCCATTCATAATAAACCTCCCTTTTCACCTCCCTTTCCATCCATAATAAATCAGCTCCTATCTGTGGCTAAGGAAAATCCTACATCTAGTGATGGGTGTGGAACTGAGAACATCACATGTTTCGAGGAGTACAGTTTCTTCTAGCTTCCTTCAGTCTATCTGCGCACAATCCGCAATAAAGCAACACTTGCATCACAAATCCACAATAAAGTTTCGTCTTCTCTGCAATAAAGTATCAGTGGCATAGATCCAGTCAATTTCAGATGAGACATAACAACAACAATGGGCTTCAACAAATCAAATCTTTCAACAGACTCAGACAACATATGGCTCAGTGCTATCTATCCTTTCTGTGAAAGTAAACATTGTGACCACAATAAAATAGACTTATACAAGTGACAAGAGACACTAAACTTGAGAACTATAGTGGATGTTGGTGTCAAGTCTTGGTTTTCTTTTGATTTTATCTTTTGGTGACATGTCTTTTAGCTTTTCCGGGATGTCTCTGACTAGAGATTCTATCTCCAGGATGTCTTTGACTAGAAAGGCAAGGATGGGGTATCGTCACCTATTTGTATTTGTTGTCTGTGGATTGTCTCTTAGTAATTCTATGACTTGTCCAAGGATATGAGGACACTGTGAGTCTAGTGTGAACTGGGGCATTCCTTGTTTGCGACTGTCTTATCTCCATGCAAACAGGTACAATGACTTTCTGGGTCAAACATATTCCTTGATTGTCATAACCTACTTGCCATAATAAAGCTCAATGATGATAACGCACAAGAAGCTCTTTCACTTTCATATCTTCTATCTTCCATCCCCCTTTCTTGATTGACTTCCATCGTCCTTCTCGAGTTCGCATAGCCTGCTATCACATGACTGAGTATAATGACATGCCAAAAACATTTGCATTTCATGTAGTTGCACCTGGATTACCACATATAAGCATTTCATACATATAGATATCACAATTAGATCACATCCTGCACACAACACATGTTATAACATTTTATATTCTCATCATATAAATAATCATTTGCATTATCATATTCATCTTCATTACATACATTCACATTTACATTTGCATACACATATAAAACATAAAAGAACACAAAAATATTGCATTTCCTCATGTACATATTTTCATCCATATCATAAGCATCACATAAAACATACATCATGAAACATACATCACATAGGTACGCATGCATATAGCTGCCGCAAAGAAGAATCATCTCATATATATATAAAGTGTCATGATACAATGATGTCAAATTCATATGGCTACAATCACCCGCAGGTGTCTACATCATCATACAAAAATGATACAATACTAATACATAGGGAGCCCTCTACGGCTATGATGAACTCCCTCCCTCGGAGCCACCTAGCCTCGACAAAATCTGAGCCCCCGAAGGACCCGCCCCAGGATCATCCCTCCTATCCCCTTTATCTGGTGGTGGTGGAGGACCCATAACCCCACCACTAGATGCCTGTCTCCTCCAGCTCCCTCTTGTAGCTGTTGCTGTTCGCGATGGTCTATGGAAGCTCCTTGCCCGCTGATCAGCTGGAACCACACCATAATAGAGATCCTGCCAGTAATCGATCTCCTCCCCTGCCCACAGGATGTAAGCATATCCAGCTCCTATGTCCTCTGCCGCCTGCCTCCTAGCCCTTAGTGCTGTCTCAGCCTCTGTGTAGCACTGAATGGCCCGATCCTGCTCCCGCTCAGTATCTTTGAGCCACCTCCTAAGCCTATCCCTCTCCCTCTCCAGGTCCTGGATCTCATCTGCTTGTCCCTGGGAGATCTCCCTCAGCTCCGTCAGCTCATCCTCCTCTGCCTCAGCCCCCTGTGGCTCTGCCTGTGGCTCCCCCTGTATGGGTGCCTACCCCTATGCCTGTACTGGTGCCTATACTGGTGCATGTACTAGTGCCTATCACTATATCTGTCCCTATACCTGTCCTTGTACCTGCACCTGTTTGGGACCCTGTGCTGCTGGCACCTGTAGCGATAATCCACCGCGACCTCTCACCACCCGAGCTTGCTTGTCCTCTCCACCCTCCCTCCGCGGCACCACCCTCCTCTCTCCAACTACCCCCTCCTCCTCCGTCAACCTCTACCCCCATCATCTCCATCATCATCCCCATCCCCACCACCATCTCCATCTAGTAGCTCTCCTGGATCCGTCAGGCGTGGGGATGGATGCTCGGCCCAGTATGTTGTGTACTTGGCATCCATGCCGGCATCCTCAATCTCTGGCCACATGTCCCAGGGTAAGGGCATCATCTCCACTAGCTGTGTAACAACCTGATCATATGATAGTAAGGGCCCAAACTGTGCCTATTCCCTGACAGTCCGTGCATACATGCCTGAGCCCTGTGGCATCTGCTGAATCCTGTCGAACTGTCTACCCACCCTATCCACTAGCTGCCTCTCTAGTACATAGGGAATCCACCCAATCAGATACCTACTCCGAAAGGTGTAGGGTAGTTCTACCACATCATCCTCCCTCTACTCACATCCCAGGTATGGTCTCCATATAACCATATTAATGTTATCAATCACCTGCCACTTGTGCTCTAACCTGCCAATCCGTGGCTGTGAAGTGAGCATGTCGTACAAGTGTACGAAACTACATCTGTGACCTCTGCCCCTGAAATGTATTGGTCTCATCACTGGCAGATGCTCATAGGCCCGCACTTGTAACAATGTGACCTCGCAGCCCAATCCCACTGACCCATGGTACACAAACTGATGCAGCTCGTAATACAGGTGTGCTAGCACACACGGTCCCTAGGCATATCTAGTGTGCTGTGTCACTAGTGTCTCCAATGCACCTCCCCAACCCACAACCAACCCTCGTGTCGCTCTATCAGGACACAAGAACCCACTGATCGCTCCTCCTATCACTGCTAGCAGCGCTAATCCTGTAGCTGTCATGGTGTCCCAAGCCACATGCCCTGCCCTCATCTCCAGTCTTGGGTCCTGGAACACTTGTCTTAGGGCCTCCCTGTCTCCATCTCGATCGTAGGGAATTAGCTCCCCATCGATCGGTATCCTCAGATCCTGTATACATCCTCGAGGGTGACTGTCATCTCCCCCATCGGTAAATGAAAGGTGCAAGTCTTGGAGTGTCACCTCTCCGCCAGTGCAGTCAGTAGTCCCATGTTCGCCTGAAACTCAAGCACATACAGAATATGTCTTAGACCCATAGCCTCAATAGCCGCTTGGTCCTCGAAGGTCAGCTCAGGTCGTAATCTCTGCGTCAATAGGAACCTCTCCTGTGACTCCAACATAGGCAAATACTCCTGCAGTCAAGCAAATCAATCATGTCAGTCATAGTGGCATTCACTGTTCATCACAAAATGCTACTTTTTATCTAAGTGCATATGGTACTCTATCCTAGTGACACTCACTATTCATCACAAAGTGTTGCTTCTATCCTAATGACACTCACTGTTCATCACAAAGTGTTTCTTCTATCCTAATGACACTCACTGTTCATCACAAAGTGTTGCTTCTATCCTAGTGGTACTCCCTGTTCATCACAAAGTACTACGTGTTTTGCACTCCCTGTTCATCACAAAGTGCTCCTCACATTTGCACTCCCTGTTCATCACAAAGTGCTGCTCATATTTTGGTACTCACTATTCATCACAAAGTACTATATCTTGGTACTCATTGTTCATCACAAAGTGCCTTGATCTATCCTATCCTAGGGCCTCTGCTTGAGTGAATCCTCTTGAGTAGTTTCCTAATTGGCAACGTATGTTCTATCACAAAATTGTCAATCCTAGCCCTATTTGCTATCCTAATTTTCCCTAGGGGACCTGCTTGAGTGAATCCTCTCAACAACTTATCCAATCGACAGAGTATGTTCATCACAGAACTGTCGATTTGACCTAGAAGACACAAATTCACATTTTTTGGACACAAACGCGCTTTCCTGACATAAACGTGCTTGAAGACTGCATAAACGCGCCTGTTTTACACAGACGCACCTGAAACACACAGACGGGCCTATGCTCTGCACAGATGCACCTGGGCGACACAGACATGCCTTCTTGGCATAGAGGTGCCTACACAGCACAGACGCATTTTTCGGCACAGACGCGCCTGGCACAAACATAGACGCGCCTAGCAAGCATAGACGTGCCTGACACCAACACAGACGCACCTACACATTTTTGACATTTTTTGGACCCTAACCTAGAGTGCATTTATTACCCTATCTATCATGCATTAATGACAACAATAAATGCAACAAAGTACAAGGAGGTTTTGTGGTACTTACCGGCTCTCCTGCCTCTGCTGGCCTCTGGAATTGGCGAATGCGGTCGAATCTGTGAACAAAGGCCATCACTGCTGATTGCTGCTGCTCTATTCTCACTCTACACTCTAATCTCTTGGATGTGTGGATGAAAATGAGGATGTATTTCCCTCGTGGTCTATCTTATAGACTGCCCTAGCCCTCGTTTCTTGAGTCAGTCTTCATTATCCGGTGACTCTGTCACTTTATCCGGTCAGTCCATTCTATCCCGTCTTTCTTATCGAGAGATTGTCTGTGGTCTTTACAAACATTTTTCATCCAATCTCTCAAGGGTGCATATCATTCCCATCTTGGGGCAACTCTGTATCAATTCATTTTATCTTCTTTGAAACAACGCGACAAGCCGCATTGTCTCAAAGAGGGGCAAAATGTAGACACCTAAAATTGTCATGTCTAAATAAATAAATATTTTATTTATTTAATTATCTTTAGCCTATTTCCTCTATTAATTAAATAAATCTTTATTTATTTAATTAATTCATTTATCCTCTTCTAGCCTTATTTCTCATTTAAATAAATACATTTATTTATTTAAATTATCCTTTTCCTAAATTAAATAAATATCTTATTTATTTAATTGATCCCACTTCTTCTATTAATTAAATAAATATTTATTTATTTAATTAATTCATTAACCTTTTCTACCCATGACACATGTCATTCATCTCTTAATTCATACACTACCTACCCCTTTCATTATTTTATTATTTTCTTTACCTACCCTTTAATCATAGCCGACTCCTTTTACACCTCTCAATCTTATCCCTACATTTCATATAGTGTCTTCTATATAAGGAGATGCTTCCTTCATTATCAACCCTAATCAATCATGCTAATCAATCATTCTACTCAACTATGCATTCAACACCCATTGACTACTTGACTACACTACGCTTTTGAACATAGGCGATCCTACTTGCAACCACATTTCTGTTCTTTGTTGAGCTCTTGTGCACACATAAAATTTGAGAGCAAATATATCAAGCAAGATCAATGGAGATAGGAAGAATGGAGATCCAAACCCTATTGGACATGTGATGGTATAATCTTTGTGATTTCATATGATTTGCATTGTCTTAGGTAATCTTCATATGTTATGGTGGATCTTTGTTGTTGTTAGGCTAGGGTTTTGTGGTTGAATCTATTTAGTCTTTCAACATTGTTGTTATCCATTTTCACCATATACACCTACAAATCCTTCCCACTCATAAGAGAAGGTTTTATAGAATACAAAATGTAAATTTCGTGTTGATTGAGGGGGTTATTTTCAAGAGAAAATTCAATGTGGTACTTCTATGGTGCATAAACAAAGAACAAGCAAAGAAAATTATTGATGAGTATCATAACAGTCCAATGGGTGGATATTTTTTTGGGAAAACTTCTTCCATCAAAATTATGTGTGCAGGATACTTTTGGCCCAGTCTATTTAGCGAGACTCACACATTAGTGATATCATGCAAACAATGCCAATTCTTCCTAGGAAAAAAGGAAAAACTCATCCATGTCCTTAAAGCTGATTATGAATGATGAGCCCTTTACTCAATGGGGGCTAGATTTTATTGGCATGATCAACAATGCGTCAAGCATAGGGCATAAGTGGATGCTTATGATATAGACGACTTCACAAGATGGGTGGAGGTAATTCCTTTAAAAGGTGCAACAATAGCTAAAATCTTAAACTTCCTAGAGGAGCTAATTTGTAGGTTTGGCCTGCAAAAAATTATTATGTTTGATAATGCTAGAGCTCTCCTTGGTTCTAGAATATTTTAATTAGCATTAAAGAATGAGATTTTCCTCAAAACATCTGCAAATTATTACCCACAAGGCAATGGTCTTGCAAAGTCGACAAATAAAATTCTCGTTAGACTCATAAAGAGAATATGTTTGAACCACAAAAGGGAGTGGCATAAGCACATGAAAATGACACCTTGGCCCAATAGGATCACTCCTAAGAAAATATTGAAGACATCACCATATGAACTAGTCTATTACAAAGAGGTGGTGCTTCTCGTGTCTACAAAAATTCCAGCGGTATAGTTATTAAAGTCCCTATAGGTTGAGGAAAATGGAGATATGTGTTGGCAGTGGGCCAGCGTCCCTCGCGGGGATTCACGACATAGTTTAACAACCTCCTATGGATTCTATAAGTCTAGTGGTTGTATCGAGCATTGACAGGTCGATCTTTTGGTGCAACGACAACCCTAGCTTGTAACAAGTGGTATCAGAGCTTGGTCACAGGTTCGAATCGCGCAGGCCACAATGAGTGACACTGGGAGGGGGATTGTTGGCAGTGGGCTAGCGCCCCTCGCGGGGATTCGTGACATGGTTTAACAGGCTCCTGTGGATTCTATAAGTCTAGTGGTTGTATCAAGAATTGATAGGTTGATCTTTTGGTGCAACGACAACCCTAGCTTGTAACAATATGGAAGTCAAACTAGTAGAATTACTTGAGGTGCAAGAATCCAGAGAGATGACACATGAAGCAATGGATATTTGACAATAGGTAGTCAAGAAATGGTTTGACAAAAAGAGTTCAGATCCAAGTTTTGAGTGCGGGAATCTAGTACTTAAATATAATGAGTGAGTTGCTAAACTTGGAAAACATGAAAAATTTGACTCCTTGTGGGAGGGTCCCTTGCATGTAATCCATTGCAAACAACAAAATGCCTTTGAGTTAGAAACATTATATGGTGAGCCGTTAGGGATTCTTGTGACTGGAATCCATGTTAAACCTTTATTTTAAGTTTAATTCATTGATTAGCCATTTGTAAATAGTGTAAAAAGTGTAAATTTTTATTATATTGAGGTTTTAAAAGTTTGAGCTGATGCATCAAGAAAAAATATAACCACATAAACTTGATATAACACCATGAAATGGGTGTGTGCACCAAGATGGTGCCAAAAAAGTGGACACACACCAAAAAAAGTTGAAAAAATAGATAGCACACACGCGGTTTTTGAATTTTGAATAACCTTGTATGTGCTTTGGTTGGTTTATGCTGAGCCTAAAGGGAAGGGACCGCGTAGGCGGTCCTTAAAAACTAAGACCACGTATGCGGTCCCTTAGAAATTAGGATCCCGTATGCAGTCTTAGTGTTTTAAGACCGCGTACGCGCTGCCTATCAATATTTTTTTTAAAGCCGATTGGGTCTCATTTTCAACCCGTGGCCAAAAGTAGTTTGGAGGGGGCATTTTCTTGCAAAACCTCGCATGGGCTCCCGATTTCCACTTCCCAGTGTGATGGAAAGAGGCAGGTTGTTAATTTTGCATATTTGATAAATTTTATTTACATTTTGAATTTAAAATCATTGATTCTGATTAGTTTTTTTATTTTTTGTTACAAATATATCAGATTCTCAAAATCTAGAACCACAACAAGATGAAAACCCACAACAAAACCTACAAAATACACCTCCAACTCCTCCTTTAGAGCTTACACAAGCTACACAGGAGCAATCGCTTAATCAGTTAGGGAGAAACACTGCTAAAATAATTAGATTGATTAATAAATTGAAAACATCTAACTTTGAGCATCATTTATCCCTTGCCACTAGCCTAGAAACATTAGCTAGTGGTGCCACTGCAGTTTCCACTTAGATTACAAAATGGGGAAACTATAGGGATAGGTGTCGCGCATTTTATGAGAATGGATTATCATATGAGGGAGTGAAAAACAAAAACATAAGTAAATCATAAATATGTTCTCTTTTTGTTGATCTTAGAACTGGTGAGTCCTTACCTCTTAATGCAAAGAGGTTTCCCATACATTGGTGTACCAATGTGCAGATGAGGAATATGTTTTGGAATACGTGGTGGATGGTCTTTGATGAACCACCTTGTAATAATTATGAGGTTCCATTGTATTTTTTGAGGAAAGTATATTGTGGGTTTTCCTTGAATGAGAAGCCTAATTATTTTGACATGAGAGAGTTCCATGGTAGAGGTGGTGGTTCTGCCCAAGATAGACCTAGAGCTCATAGGGTATTAGACTCGCAAAGTTGTCGCCCCTAGCACCCAAATCCAAGGTGCATGTGACTATCCCAGTAGCCCTGAAAGAGTCGATGGAGCTACAGACTCTTCAGGAAACCACAACATTGACTAATGCGATCATCCAACATGGGACATAGTTAGCACACCCTCTTGTACTGAACGACGATCTATTAGTTGAGGCAGCTGGTGCTAGTCAACCCATTCAGCATGTGTGTCCCACTTGCTTAGGCATATGAAAAAGGATGGATGACGAGGCCACTGCAGATGGATCCACAACCCATTCATGCATGATTTGCGGGAGTAGATGTCAGACCAGCATGACTGAGGATGTGGCGTTGATAGATGAATTGATGGATATGTTGTTTGATAGTCAGCCATAGACACAGGTGTGTTGATTTGAATTCATAACATTTTATTTATCAGTCACTTAAAATTTGTAATTGTAAATGAATTTTCATTTATAGATCGATTTAAATTGATACAAACAAAATGAATTTCAGGATGCAGCAGCAGCATCTGATATTCCTCCCGCAGTTATTGCAGCTACAACTTCGACGCCTGAGGTATACATTTTGTAACATGTTAAAATAGAATAGTACACTTTAAATTCAAAAAAATTACAAGATATACTAACTCTCTTTAATGCTTGACAATTTTTTGTTTTGTAGGCATTGTCAAGGGACCAAATGTCCTAGATTGACAATGTCATGCTCTCGGCGATTGATTTTGGCCTATAGAGCTATGCGGTATCATATTTTGTACATTTTATTTTATGTACTTTTGATGGAATTTATGCAAGTCATTTAATTTTAGATTTATTAAATTATGTTTAATATTATCCATACTAATATTTTTTTTTTTGTTAATTTTATTTTTTTAAGGGTACCCCCTCGTGTCTAGGCCTAGTCCTCAGCAAAAGAAATCCTTGAGGATACCTAAACATGGGAAGAAGGTAATTGAACACATTTTTAATTGTACAATTGTTTGAAAAGGTTGAAATTGTCTTAGTTGGAATTTGTAGATTGATTAGTGTTTTTTGTTTGTTTTATATATAATGGCCATTGAGCTTTGCAGATATGTTGAATGCACCTGATACGCCTGAGGATTGAGAGAGGGTGGAGGTATGCATATCTACTTTGTTTTCTTGATTTGATGATTGTATGCACGTGTACATGTGAACTTGTGATAAATTATAATCTTATCAATTTTCATACAAGAAATATCCATAGTTGCTTCATCAATGGCGAGCCCTCCTTCATGTACTGGAGAAGCATCTTAGGCTCTAGTACAATTTTGTTCTCTATATTGTAGAATTTTAGTGTTTTTGATGTATATATGTTAGTACAATGTATTAATTGTATTTAATCGACAATAGCCCCCTTCGCAGTTCAGCCATAACTTGGATCCTTCGAAGAAGGTATTCAAGAGAACTCCTAAGGATGACAAGGAGAAGACAAAGAAGACAATAGATCCTAGATCAACAGATGAGGTAATCTACATTTCTATTGCAAAGAAATTATAGTTAAATGCATAGTTATGTTGATAATTGTGAACTATTTTATACAAAAGGATTCTAACTTAGCTTTTGAATTGTGGTTTTGCAACCATCTACAGAGCCGCCTATTGCATCGAAGAAGCTCAATTTTGATGATCCACCACAAACTATATAGGATCATATATTGTTAGTTGTGGTCATTGAATGACCAATACATGTAGATATATTCTACATTTGTTTTGTATATCAATTTGGACATGGCATATGCCACATTTTTGTAAAACTTGTATTGACTTGGCATACATGCCTTTTTTGATATATATAAATTTTGATATTCGATCCAATAAATGTGTATTGTGTTCATTATTGTGCATTTCATTGATATTGATAGGAATTTTTGATACATACATAATTTATTAATTGTGTTGGTTATTGTGCATTTTGACATATATAAATAATTCAATAATTATTGATACTGTTAAATGATTATTGTTGATCGTTGTATTTGGTGGCTGCCCTTTTATAAAGTTAAATGAATATTTGTCTATGTAATCAACAATATAAATATAAACAACAAAGATCTATGATATAAAGAATTGTAATCATGGAAATACTTTCTAAAATATTGAATTAACCCTACAAAACTCCTTGTCTCAATGAAAATGAAATTCAATGATAATGATCAGATTTGATCCATGGCAATGATCACTAGATGCTTTTGATTCCTTTCGTTTATATTCGTCAATGTGAGTGGTGCGATAGCACCCTCATGCTCACAATGGTCAAATTATAGTTTTTGTATTGTTCTCCATTATTTTATCTAAATAAGGTGATTTGGGACCATTAACAATCATTTGAAGTAATTTGTGAAAGTTTGGGGTCATTTGGATAAAAGATGTAAAAGTTGCTCAATTGTTGTCAAAGTTGTCAAAGTTACAAGGTAGGCTAGAATTGATTCCGTTTGTCATGGGCACAAACCAAAATCATGAGCACATCCAGGTGGCTAGGTTTATGCTAAGCGTGCTCCTATTGTGCCTCCCAAAGCACCGTAACATCAAGAGCCATACCCTACCAGTGCGATCTCTCAAGTGCCCTGAGTCCAAAAACTTGTCAAACTTTGACGGACTATTTATCCCAATAAAAGAAACATATGATTGATCTATTTGAACCTATAGTGTCATGTGAGGCTCTTTTACAATGGTTTATCTTAGTTTTTGACGAATCAGAGCCATTTTTAAATGGTAGCATTTTTTCGCCTGCTGCAAAAACCATTAGTCGCATGCAATGCAAAGTTGTAAGATAGGCTAGAATTAGTTCCATTCATCATGGGCACAAACCAACATCATGAACACCTTTGAGTGGGCAGGTTACGCTAGGCATTCTCTTGTTGTGCCTCCCAAAGTGCCAAAATGTTGAGAGCCATACCCTACCAACGCGATCTCTCAAGTGCCTTGAGTCCAAAAAATTGTCAAACTTTGACAGACTGTTTCTCTCAATCCAGGACACATATGATCGATCCCTTTGAACCTGTAGGGTCACATGAGGAATCTTTCATAAAATTTTGTTTGAGTCATATCCAAATAGTGTTTGGCATGTGGCTCATGATTTCTAGATCTGATTCGCCTTCTAAAAACATCTCTTTGGTTAGGCAAAACCCTTGTGTTGTCATGCCAAAAAAATTCAATTAATGTGTTTAGTGCATCAACAACAACCTTGTCTTTGCATGGTAGTCTACCCGAGAACATCCAAAGAGAATTATTGTTAGGATCCTCTATTTTATCCCACCTCTCTAATGATTTACGTAATTTTGCTCTAGTAATGTTTAATGACTTACTTGTTTTTCTTATCAAACGATTTTTCTTTATTTTCTTGCTCATTATGGTTGATGTAATGACACGTCGAGTAAAATTAGAATCTTTAGAATGTGATTTTGAACCAATAGCCTTATATGGATCAAATAGATTTCTCACAATAGTTCTTTCACTATTACTTTCGAATGATCTTAGGCCTAGAATTCTCATTATCTCTCTAAAATTCAAATTTTTAATCATTTCAACAATTAATTGGCATCTTGTAGTTTGATTTAAATTTTCAAAATAGTTTTGCCATATTCTTTTAACCATTCTCCTACAAGTTCGTTCATTCATTTTATCGAGCATTGGCTTCAAAATATTCTCATCAATGTCAATTAGATACTTTGGTTTCCTACAAATGATTATAGGAGGTTTTAACATCGATGCATTGTGTGCATTGGGTACATTCAATTCATCAAATAGAGCCGGTGTATGTTCATCATTTAATTGATTATTCAATGTGGTCTCTTCTTCAATTGCATTAGGTTCATATGGTAAATCAAATGTCTCTTCTTCAATTGCATTAGGTGCATTATGTTCGTTTGGTAAATTGAATTGAGATGTTGAGGATGATGTACCATCTTGTCCCATTGTTCTTATGTCACGTAATTTCTTTATATACTTCCTTTGTCTTTCCTTTTTTAGCCTCTTGTTGTTCCATCATTCCTCACTTGATCTTTCCCATTGTTAATACCAGTTGTCCTAAATGGAATCATTTTACATATATATGTAAACATAAGTTCTTAAACAATCAAATAACCATAAAATTGAGCATTATCATTACTTTTTTGAATCTAAACTATTAAACAATCACAATAACATTGACCAAAATAATAAGAACAACAATTCAATCATTTCAAATCATGTAAAATAAAAAATTCACTTACTTCAATGTATAAAACAGTCACATAAGCATAGTATTAGTTGCAGTGGGGCCTTCAACGACCTCAAAAACTTATTTTGAGTCTGTTGAGGCTGTTGAGAAACTAAAAGTATGTCCTAGAACTGCATATGCAATATTTTTAGTAACCTCATACGCGCTCATTTGTAATCATGCAAACCAAAAAATTCACTTACTTCAATGTATAAAACAGTCATAGAAGCATAGTAACAGTTGTAGTGGGGCCTTCAACAACCTCAAAAAATTATGTTGAGGCTATTGAAGTTGTTGAGCAACTAAAAGTATGTCCCAGAACTACGTACGTAGTATTTTTAGTAACCTTGTATGCACTCTTATCCCTAAAAATGTTCAGCAGGCCAACGCTAATATTCCCAACACCCCATATGCGCTTTTAACTCAGCAAAACCCCATACACATTTCCTATAGTAAAGAAAATGTGAAGGGAGGGAGGGAAGGAGAGGGAGGGAGGGAGGGGGAGAGGAGGAGGGAGTGGGAGGGAGAGGGGGAGAGGGGGAGAGAGAGCGAGGGAGAGGGGGAGAGAGGGAGAGAGGGGGAGAGATAGAGAGGGGGAGAGAGGATGGAAAAGGGAGGGAGGGAGAGGGAGAGGGAGAGGGAGGGAGAGAAAGGGGGAGAGGGAAATAGAGAGGGGGAAAGAGAGAGGGGGGCAGAGAGAGGATGGAAAAGGGAGACAAAGGGGGGAGGGAGAGAGGATGGAAAAGGGAGAGAGAGAGGGGGGATGAGAGATAAAGGGAGATAAAGGGAGAGCATGCTGGTAATATTGTGTATTATGACCCCTTAGGACACCATATGAGCCCTTACAACACCATAAGGTGTCCTTATGGGATGTATGTTGTCCTTAGGGGTCATGTGGTATCTTGTGACCCCTTAGAACACCATATGACCCCTTAGGTGTCGTTATAGGTCATATTGTTTTCTAAAGGGTCATATTGTTTCGTATGACCCCTTAGGATACCATATGACCACATAGGTGCCGTTAGAGGTCATATCGTGTCCTAAGGGGTCATATAGTGTCCTGTGACCCCTTAGGACACCATATGACCCCTTAGGTGTCATTATGGGTCATATTATATTCTAAGGGGTCATATTGAGTCATATGACCTCTTAGGTGCTATTAGAGGTCATATCATGTCGTAAGGGGTCATGTGGTATCCTAAGACCCCTTAGGACACCATATGACCCCTTAGGTGTCATTATGGGTTGTATTGTATTCTAAGGGGTCATATTGTGTCGTATGACCCCTTAGGTGTTGTTAGAGGTCATATCATGTCCTAAGGGGTCATGTGGTATCTTGTGACCCCTTAGGACACCATATGACCCCTTCGGTGTCGTTATGGGTCATATTGTATTCTAAGGGGTCATATTGTGTCGTATGACCCCTTAGGATACCATATAACCCCTTAGGCATCATTAGAGGTTATATCATGTCCTAAGGGCTCATGTGGTATCCTGTGAACCCTTAGGAAACCATAAGACCCCTTCGCTATCGTTATGGGTCATATTGTATTCTAAGAGGTCATATTGTGTCGTATGACCCCTTAGGATACCATATGACCCCTTAGGTGTTGTTAGAGGTCATTTGTGTCCTAAGGGGTCATGTGGTATCCCGTGACCCCTTAGAACATAATATGACCCCTTAGGTGTCATTATGGGTCATGTAATGTGTCCTTAGGGGTCATATTGTGTCCTACGACCCCTTAAGATGCCATATGACCCCTTACGACACCATATGGTGTCGTTATGGGTCGTATGGTGTTCTAAAGGGTCATATGGTGTCCTATGATTGCTTAGGACACCATATGACCCCTTAGGTGTTGAATTTTGTAAGCAGTATTGACACTGCTTTTTATATTTTAATAATGGTTCATCTTGCCACCTCACGACACCGTATGACCCCTTAGGACATGATATGCTCCTAAATAGTCATGTGGTGTTATGTGTGGTCCTAAGAGAGAGAGAGAGAGAGAGAGAGAGAGGGATAAAAATGGGAGGGAGGGAGATGGAGGGAGAGGAAAAGATATTGCATGATGTCGTTAGGGGTCACGTGGGTCCTAATTGAGCCATGCATGTGTTAAAACACCATATGACCCCTTAAAACACCATTTGACCCCTTGAGATATCATACATGGTCCGAAGAGGTCACATGGCATCATTGGGGGTCATGTAGGGTCATAATGGGTCAGCACATGTGTTAGAACATCATATGATCCCTTAGAACATCATATGGTCTTAAGGGGTCATATGTGTGCTAAGGGACCTTACATGATGTCATTAGGTGTTATGTGGGGTCCAGAGAGAGAGAGAGAGAGAGAGGAATACATTGTACAATACAATATCAAATGATAATATATATCAATATACATGTACATGTACATACACATATACATAATACACATAATTTATCAAAAGACAATACACATACATACATATTATATATATTTTACATGTATATATTATAAAAATACATATATGTATACATATGTCATACACATATTATATACATATACATACATATTACATACACATACATGTGTGTGTGTGTATACATAAACATATTATATATACATACAATATCTACATATTTTACATATTATACATATACATATATGTATGCACACACACACACATCTTAAACAAACACATTAATATTTTTGTGATGGAGTATCATAGGAAGAACCACATATGCGCTTCTTATTTTAAAACACCTCATATGAGGTTTTATAAAAAAAACCCGTACGTGGTCTTTATACAAAAGAAAGCTCGTAGGCGCTTTTGACTGTTTAGGCTTGTGAATAGGCTTGGATGAAAAAGTTATGGGTTGGAAGTTTGATTTCCCTCCATTTCCCTCCCTTTTGACGTGTTTTGTTTTATCAACTTGGTTTCTCAACTTTGTCATCATCAGGTTTACACTTCATCAAGTGGGAATTTCTAAAATTGCCACCATATTCTCACCCATCTTCTGAGCTTTCTAACCATATATATTTTTTTAAATTTGAACAACAATAACATATTATTATTGAATTTCTTCTACCAATGTCTCCATAGTTCTCAGAGACATACGTGTACCATTTGTTTTAATAACTTTTGATCTAATTATCCAAATTCAAAAAAAATAATATATTATTGTAGTGCACTTGATTCTTTACAATTTCATTTTTTTTTTTGCATTTTCGATTGTTTTGGTGCAAGTTATGTTTTGCGCACGAACATGTACATAATTTTTTAGGATGTGCTTTATTGGAAAAATTATAAAAACAAGAAATACTCAACAAAAAAATACACAACTTCTAGTTCTCACTCTTAACTATCTTTCTGCCAAAGGATTTGTCAAAATACTAAATCTAACTATGAATTTTTTGATGCACACATCAGACACTATGTTATGTTTTTTCAAAAAAAATTAGGGTCTATTTTTTGTACACTAAGGATTTAACCCCCTTAATCTTATCCAATTTTTAAAAAAATTAGTAGTTTGGAAACTAGATTGAGAGTAATACAATCTTTGTTCTTTGAGTATCTTCATATCTTGAGTGGATGACTCTTAAATTTCTCCTCCAAGTTTAGGTTTACCTAATTTTAGAAAAAAAAAAGTCCACTTATACCCCCTTTTTGGACACCATCTTTGTGCACTTACCCAAATGCAACCCCAAAAGAGGTCGTATATTAATTATATTTGATGATATTTATAATATACAATCCAAAAATGCCTCTTAAGCCTATTATTGAGAGTATTATGGTGCATATAAAGGAAAACATCTAGTTGATCTCTTCTTCTTCATCTTCGCTAGAGGACATGACATCAGTTGTAGGAGGAACCAAAACAAGAGGTGGAAAGGCTGGAAGCACAACAACTAGATCATGAGGAGTAGCAAGGTCTCGAAAGCTAGTATACCACTCCAAGCCATAGATTGGCTCGACATTCATAAGCTGCATCAAGAAATGGCTAGCACTAGAGGACTTAAGACGATGATGATCACATTTGTTGAACAAAAACCACCAAGGAAGGGAAGCCAAGCCACCACTTTGCCAAGGTCATTATAACATCAAAGATTAGTAGCAGTAGGTATACCAAGTTCAATCACCACACTATGCACTACCTCATCCAGACCACTCAGGAAGTGTTTTGAAAATATCTCCCTAGTAAGTTGAATGATATGAGCTTTGCGCCCTCTTAAGTCTAGTAGCATGGCAACAAAATTAGAGGTGATATCAATACTAACTTTATATCTATCTTCACTAGTCACAAAGTCCTCACCCAAAACCCATGTAATGGCTATAATGGCTAAGGGATGCTTCATCTTGGTCATTCTTAATAAACCATTATCAATGACCTCCCCAAGGGAGGCCAACTACAACTTGGTGCATACTAGCCTAATTGGTGTATCTACAAGGATTGTCTCACAAGGAAAAGCCTATTTGAATTATCAATCAACTAAGTGCTCAGAATGAGAATCTAGCTTCATGAGAATGAAATGACCCTAGCTTAGGACCGTTGTATAGACCAAGCCTAAAAGCCCAAGTGGCAATGGTACAAAATCTCATCATATTGAAATCTTGAGAATTTGACTTAAATTAATCATCCAATGTGTGAGGATGAAGTGGCGAGGAGGTAATAAGGTAGTGTTAGCATGCTTGGAAAGTGCAAGTTGTCTAAACCCATGCCAAGTGTCCTTCTGTAAGATTTTTGGTCTTCATCAATTCCTAGAAAATCAAGAAATTCTCGCGCCAAGTCTTTTTGCAGCCAACTTTTAATGAAAAGCATGTTTAAAGGCTTGTACCAAGTACTTGCAGCTCAGAAACCCGAAAACCCAACTTTCAAGGAAAGAATGATCAAGTATTGCAGTGAGGTGGCATACGCTCGTCAACAACAAATTAATTATTTACACGAAATGAAAATTATCAACATTATTAAGGCGTGACCTTTAACTACATGTCTTAACCCAAAAGCAAGTAAAAGGGTCAAAGGAAAAAATAAGTGTTGAACATTTGAAGCAATGCAAAGATCATCAAAGGTGTCAGAAGAACATATTGGTTGCAGTAAATTGCAAAAGGAAAGACAGAGGAAGCAGCATGGCCACAAAAGGAGATTCAACTAGTAGTGAAGCCATAGGACCTTTCACTCCCATGATCATGATAGATGTGTTTGGGGACATGTCCTACTCTTCAACAAGAATGTTGAACAAAACAAGCTACTTGAACACAAGAGATGATTCAAAGGTAAATCATACAAATGCAATCTTTGTAGGGGACGACTCAGATAATGTCCATGATCCTAAATTGTGTACGAACCCAAAGACCCTACGGAAAGGTACTTACACATGAATGAAAGAGAAAGTGAAGACACACAAATTGGACTCCCTAGGTTTCAAACTATGGCAATGTGGTCTCCCAAAATACATGGCTCCATTCTTTCACTTTTGCTAGGAGTTACTGCCAGCACGCATAAATTTTTTTGAAGGAGATATAGGAGTAATTAAGGAAAAGGATCTCAAAGTGGTAATCAGTGTGGAAGCTATTAGAGACATGTTGTATAGTCTCGCCCGCTCAATGGGCATTGAAAAGTTTACCAGAACAAAAATGGAAGAGTATTGGAGTACTAGAAACAATAGCCTCAATTTCTATAATGTTGAGTTAAAAAGTGACAAAGGAGAGGTTGGGAAGCCTAGGTTCTTGACCTTAAAAAGTTTTAATCAAGATTTGTGGGGCATTTTCTCCATGTTGGCTTTCATTTTTGGTTTTGATAATGACCAGGATGTCCATGAATTCCAAATAGCCTTGGCGTTCAAACTCAAAAAGCAAAAGACTATTTTCCACTTTGATTTTTTAGAAATCATTCAAAAGGGTATATTATCAAGGCATTATAGAGCTTTGATCGAACAACTAAGTTCATGTATCTTTCATTTCTAGCTCATATTTTTTTACATTAGAATCCAAAATTATTTAGTCAGGAAACTATAGAAAGCTTGTGTCAGCTTGGACCCATGTTTTGTCTTTTATCTACAATTATTACTCCTTTTCAGACTAGTTGTTAGCTCCTGTCCAAGAGGACAGGTCGGGAAAACTATCATACTAGGATTACAAGTAAGAAAGCCAAATTAATCTTAAATTATAAGCTCCCATGTGACTGGTTTTTAGGGGAAGACTTTACAATTGTCCGGATCGATGGCTTTTCCAAGGAACCCTTCTGACTCCCTACATGCCTAACAAATAAGTTTCTTGCAATAGAAATTGTGTGCGGTGAAAAGTGATGATGACAAACTATTGCAAAACCACAAAGATCCAACCACATAAATCCTTATTTCTAAAACAAAAACATTCACCATACATCAATGAAGAAACCTAAGAACATGCAAATCCATAAATAAAACAATAATACCATTCACATGCCAAGTAGGGTTTGATCTCCATTGTCTCCTATCTCCATTGATCTTGTTTGATATATTTGCTCTCAAATTTTGTAGATTCAAAAGAGCTCAAAAAAGAATGGATTGTGGTCATGAAGTGGCTTGATTGCAAGAAGTCTTGATAGACATATTAGCATTAGAAGGATAAAATAATTCTGTTATATAGAAGACACTTTAGAAAATGGAGGGATAAGATCAAGAGGTTAAATGAATAAATTGTCGGCTAGGATTAAATGGTAGGTAGGAAACTAATAAAATATGACAGGGATAGGTATAAGAAAATTAAGAGATAAATGACATGTGTCGTGGAGGGAAAAAGCTAATAAAATAATTAAATAAATAAAGATTTAGTTAATTAATAGAAGAAGTGGGACCAATTAAATAAATAAAAATATCTATTTAATTAAACAAGACAATTTTAGGTGGGTAGATTTTGCCTCTCTTTGAGACAATGCATCTTGTCGCGTTGGCTCGAAGAAGATAAAATAAATAGAGAAAAAGTTGCCCCAAGATGGGAATGATATGCCCCCTTGAGAGATCGGATGAAAAAAATCAAAAAAGCGTAGACAATCTCTTGATAAGAAACAAAGGCTAGAAAAACAGAGGATGAAGTGACAAAGTCACACGGGCAAAAGACCGAGTCAAAAGGAATGAAGGGAAATGCGAGACTGACATGAAAGATGAGGGTTACACAACCTATATATACAAGCCAAAGGGAAAAAAATCCTTATTAGCATCCACAATACTCAGAAGATCAGAGTAGAGTAGAGCACTTTGAGAGAGAAGTCAACAATCTAGGAGAGATGACATAGATGATTCATCACTTCGATTGTGTTAACCAGTTCTAGAGGCCAAAGGACATGGGTGAGATAGTAAGAACCTTGAACTTTCTCAATATTTTTCTTTTTGCATTTATTATGCATTTGTTGCTCTTTATAAGGTAGTTTAGCAAAAACACAGTAGCAGTCATTAGGGTTAAGAACTTGTCTAGGTTGGTTTAGGGCACATCTGTGATGAACAAGCGTGTCTAGCATAGATATGCACGTGTATATGATTATAATCATGTCTATGAGGCAAGTACAGGTGTCTATGTCGTATAGGCGTGTCTAGGTTAATAAACCATGCATGTGTAGTAGGGGCACGTCTATGCTAAGAAATCACGTCTATGTTCCTAAAGCACGTATAGGTTGGGTAAAACCATGTTTATGTCCCAAAAATGTGTTTGTCTTAAAAGGCCAAAATTGACAATTCTGTGACAAACATGTACATTGTCAATTAGATAAGCTATTGACAGGAATCACTCAACAAGAGCTCTAGGAAAAACAAACTGAAAAGTAGGCTAGAATCGACAACCATGTGATAGACATGGCTCACCAATTGGATAAGATGTTGAGAGGACTCACTCATTAGGTGCCCTAGAATAGGTAGGTATGCTAAGCTGAGTATATGATAAGCCATCAAATTGATAAAATCTGATGAGTGCTCTAGCGAGATAGGATCAAGTGCAATGTGATAACATATACACTAGGATGTAGTGCCATGTGATAAACATAAGCACCAAGATAGAGCTTGATAAGCAACACCCTATGAGAAACATAGGTACCACTAGACTAGGATAGGGTAAAATAAGAAGCATTATATGATTAACATAAGTACTACTAGGATTGATGTGATGGTTTGATTGGATGCAAGAGTACTTGCCCCAGATAGATTCATGAGAGAGATTTCCCATCACCCAACGATTATGGACATACTGTGATAACTCAATGATGAATGAATAGTACCAAACCGGTACTAAGAGGGGGGGTGAATCAGTATAGGTAAAATACAGTCCAAAACCGGTTTGACAGCTGTGTGGGGGAAAAAGTGACACTAAGCAAACATGCCCTAATCTCACTTTCAATCACACATTTGTGGAATACGAAAGAGCCTAGAGGTATCACACAATTGGCTACTTCTTTTTGTGGAAGAGAGAGCCATGGGCTACCTATTAGGATTTCTATTCCTTTGTTGCAAATGATAGATAAAATGATGCAAGTTCAATCCCTAACCCCAAAGTGCAAGTATGAACTAATAACAAGATTGCAGAATTGAACTTGAATAATGGAAAGCTGTAAACACAAGGACAAGATAAGAATGTAAATGTGTACCCGATGTTAAAATATGAATGAAAATGTTCGGGATGGGGGCGCGGGCGCCACTGGCCTGATTCTGCCCCTGAAATTGCTCTGGAAACTGCTGTTTTGCAACCTGAAAAGCTGTCAAAAATGCTGAAAATGCTGTCTGACAGAAGGACCAGGGCGCCCAGCGCCCCTATCCCAGGGACTAGGGCACCCAGCGCCCCTGTCCTGGTAGGACCAGGGTGCCCCACACCCCTGTCCTAGCTTTCTGGGCTGGAATTTGGTGTGAAGTTCTGTCTCAGTCTGCTTCCGTCAGATCTGCAACTTGCGGCGTCGTCCGAGTCCCGAAACCTGCACTTATATCTGAAAAGGTGTGGTGGGCGGCTATATAGGGTTTTGCCTTAGTCAAACCCCCACTTTGGTGATTTCCACCTCCACGAATAGCCAAGTTGTATTGTAAAAGTAGTGTGTGTGCAGACCTTGTGTGTGTGCAAGATCCTAAAATGCAAGTAAGCAAACTAGAGCAACCTAGAAAGTAAACCCTAATTGCTTGCAAATGATAATGTAAATGCTCCAAATCAAGATGTAAAGAGATATAAAGCATGAATACAAGTGATATAATGAGGCTTATGCAAAGACATGAAAACAACATGAAATCATACCCAACCCCAAGGGAGGGGTACAAGCCAATCTTCAGTCGGTGATCCCCTATTGCTTTTCAATGTCTTCAAAGCCCTAAATGGATGAATGAAATTGATGAATTCTTGATGGATGGATGTTGAATGTTGTTGAAGTCTTCAAAGATCTTCTCTTTCGCTACCTAGAAGGCCCTTGAAAGCCAAAATTCGGATCCTCTCAAATGAAGAAAGAGAGCTCTTATGTATGAAACCCTAGGTCTTAATTTCAACTTTTGGCCGACCTAGTGATTGAATCTCCTGCCAATTTCTTGGGGTTAAGCTTTATTTTATGATTGGATCGCGCTCCTAAAATTTTGGGAAAAATGTCCAGGACCATGTGCACTCCGGGCGCCATGGTCCCGACAACTTTTCACCAAATTTTCAGGGCCGTCGGATATGATGATTTTAGAGAGAATCTTGAAGTTACAGGTGATTTCGAGATGTTTTGACCCCCGAAATCAAGCCCCCAAGTTCAAAATAGGACCTAATTAGGGTTTTTGATTAAATGATGTATTGGAGGAATAAAATGAAAGGGGCACACTTTAATGAAAAAGGGCCCAACTTTATAATGTGGAAGATGATGAAATAGGACCTTAGACCTAATTAATTTAATTAATTAAGTGCTAAAGGGGAAATGCAATGCAAAATGCAAAATGCGCCAAGGCGGGTGCTAAACTAGGTGTGAAATTGTACCACCCTAGCAAGTGCGTACAATTTACGACGCTACATTTAGCCCCCACTTTAGCGGTCATATGAGTACTACGTGCATATGCAAGCTAAAGTACAGGAAAGTAAACATTATTTGAAAAAGGATATATCCATAAGTCTGTTGAACGAAGCCCCCAGCGGTATCTGCAGTACACAGTTAGGAACCGCACCCTACAAAACACACGTTAGATCACAAAATCACCTAATGCTTACTAAGGAAGGTGATGAAAATTCAAGGGTAGCTATATGCCCCCCCCTGTTTCGGCTTGCTAATTTTAGTGAGTTGAAACAGGGTATCATGTTTACCACTTCGAATTGTTAAAGAATATTGATGAGAAATGCTCACAAGAAGATTTGATATGAGATCAAAAACTAATGGAGAATCATTTGGTAAGAAAGAGGACTAAATCTCAATTCCATCACAACAAAGAGTGTGAGGATTTAAGAGTTCTCTAACACAAGATGAAGGATGTAAATGGAAACAAAATGCAAAGAGAAGAAAAGAAAGGAAAAAAGCATGAATACACACATTGGTGATCCATGAGAAGAATAGTGAGAGAGAAAACATGGACTTCTCACCCCTAGATCTTGTCTAGGTGATCCTGTTGTTCTCAAAATCTGATTCCTCTTCAATGCCCGCAAAATAATACAAACTAAAATGACTACCGAAGAGACATCATGGAGAAAGGGATTCTAAAGACAACATATGACAAGGTTTGGTTAGACCTTCTACACTTCGGACCTTTCTTTGAGCCCAGGTGGGTATACCTTCTGTGAATTAACTCCACACTCTTAAGCAACAAATCCACAGCAAACCAGTCCAGAAAACCCGTGGATTTATTCACAAAAGGTATACCCACCTGGGCTCAAAGAAAGGTCCGAAGTGTAGAAGGTCTAACCAAACCTTGTCATATGTTGTCTTTAGAATCCCTTTCTCCATGATGTCTCTTCGGTAGTCATTTTAGTTTGTATTATTTTGCGGGCATTGAAGAGGAATCAGATTTTGAGAACAACAAAAGTGGCGACTCTGCTGGGGACTATTATCACAAAGATATACACACAGAATCTGTGCCAAGACTTGTGGAAAGTATTGTTGTGTTTGTGAGTAAGACTGCTTGCGTCTATATTTCCCCACAGCTTTGTGGGTGGTGACTCTGTTATTTTTGAACCAGTCCTTGTGAGATATAAACTTTCTAAAATAAAGACAAACAAGATGCAAGGAAATAAGCATACAAGATCATTTATGAAGAAACATCCTCGTGAAACCCTGCAAGAAGGTCTGCCCGAGCAATCACGAAGAGGCCAGAAGAGATCTGTGATGCATGAGCCATCAAATGCTGCATGGGTGCAGAAAAACAACAATACTGGTAAGATGCCTGACCGACCTGTTTATGCAAAGTCAAATTCATCTTCAAGAGATTCGGATCAGGATATTTTAGGTTTTCATTCAGGATTGTTCGGAAATATTGATGATATGCCTATTTTAAGTCGAGATTTATCACATGCTAGTGTTTCCGCAAAAGATAGAACTAGTTCAAATGCTATTAGGCACTCTGTTCCTAGGACAATAGATGGGAACATTAGTTTGATTGATATAGATCAAATTAATGTATCGGATTCTGAAGAAAACTATCCTGATGAGGATAAGATGTCTCAAGAAATTGAAGAATTAAATAAAAGGGTTCATCATTTAATATCCTTGAGGGCCCAAAAAGAGGCAAATAAGGAAAAGGAAGTTAAAGCCAAAATGATGGAGAGAGATAGGCTTCTTAGACAGATAGCTGATCTTGAAGTCCTTGCCAAAGACAAAGAAAAGAGTGATCAAGAAGGCCCGGTGATCAGGGAAATCTTAACCCCTAAGATCAGATCAGTTCCTAAGTCAGTAGCCCAGCCAAGTAAAGAAGTCCCTAATGATTCCCAACTCCCTAAAGTTAATTTAAACAAAGGGAAACAGATATGGGTAGATGATGGAGTAGAGTCTAAAACTGCAGAAGGGATTTCTCATAGGATCCTAGCACATGAGAGAGAGATGGAAAGGATGAGGAAGGAAAAGGAAGACCTCCAGATGGAGTTGGAAAATGCTGAGTTAGAAGCTGCAAATCAGGAAGTTAAGAGAAAGATTAACTACCTAAAAGCTCCCCCTATTACATTCCCATCATAAGATCTTAGTAAGCCTAATCCCCAACAAATTTCTCTCCCTCAGGTCAATATCCAACCAGCAGTGCACACTAACATTGCTTCAGTAAGTCACATACCTTCAAATAAGCAGTACACCCAAACATCTCAATCCCCAATCTCAAAGGCTAAGATGATTATGGGGAATAATAATACTATTTCCCCTTTTCAAAGAAGGCCGATTAATCTAGAACAATATAAGCAATTGTTTTTTGATGGGATCCCAGGATATCCAAATCATGTTCCCACTGAGTTAAGAGACAAACTCCATAAATTTGCCGGGAACAATGCAGTCAGTGCTGAGGAACATCTCAAATCTTTTGGGGATTTGATAAATGATTATGAGATAGTTGATGAAGATGTGATTATGAAACTGTTTGTTCAATCCCTGGTTGATGATGCAAGAGATTGGTACAGAGGTCTTCCAGTAGCTAGCATAGGTTCATGGGAGGAATTCAAAAATTGCTTTCAAGAACAGTATGGTGATAAGACTAATGTGAGTTTCATGCTGAATGAGTTCAATAATATTAGAAAATCTGAAAATGAAATAGTCACTGATTTTAATGCTAGGTTCCAAAAGGCTATGCATAGATTATATCAGGTAATGAGGCTAGATGACAATATGTGCCTTAACACCTATTATAATGCATTTGATTCTAAGATGGCTTACATTCTCAGAGATAAAAATCCTCATAACTTGAGGGATGCCTTTAAAATTGCCATAAATGTTGAAAGTAATAGAAAGGCATCTGGCAAATTAGGAAGGAGGACAGATGGAAGATTATGGCATGAAACCAAACAGCAACCTAACAAAGTTGCTAAGGAAGAGGATAAAATAGAAAAACTGGTCACTGCTATGAAAGATTTGACTGCTAAGGTTAACAAAAATGATAAACCTCATTACGATTGGCAAGATAGACCTCCTAGGTTACATGATATGCCATACAATACAAATTGGAAGGATGGTAAGCCCCAAGTTGAGAAGCCTAAAATTGCCCAAAGCCAAGACACACCAGATCCTTTGAAAGGCAAGACTGTTAATAATATAGAAAATACTCCCTGGTGTATTGCTTGTGATGGACCACATTCTCCTCACCAGTGTGCAGTAGCTCAAGCTCTGGAAGAATCCATGAGACCAGAAGCAGAGCTTCATATTAATATGTTTGAAACTATCATAGAAAGTGATGAGGAATCTATGCCAAGTGAGTGCAGTGATGTGTTAGATAATGAAAGATCAGTAAAAGGGCAGTTAGCCTTAGGCTGGCACCCTACATTGAATGTGGTAACAATTGAAGATGAAGAAGTTCATCTTAGGAGGCCTAGTGAAGAAGAGGTTAGAAATCTCACTAAGGCTGCAATCGCCAAAGCTAAACATAACTACAATCTGAGAAGCACCAAGAGAGATACTGATCAAGGTGAGCCAGGTTCCATGTTTGTAAAAGAGGTCACAAAGAAAGGGGCATCAAGCAGTGTTACTGCTACTATTAAAGTTAGTCAAGAAAAAGAGGAACAAGTTAAAGACTTCCCTAGGACCACAGATGCCAAAAATGCTGGTGATGTACAAAAGGTGGAAATAGTAAAAAAGGGCAACCAACTCAAAGTAGAAAAGGTTAAGATTAATACTGAACAGTGTAATTACTCCACATTTAATATGGCCCAAGCTTTAACTCAAATGAAGGTCACTGTCCCATTAGTGGAGTTACTAAAGATTAAGGAACACAAGGATGCAGCTTTGTCTCTATTCTCTAGTATATCTGATGGTGATTCAGTATTACCCACTGATTCAGATAGAATTGGGAAGGATCAAGAGTTCCAAACTCCAGAGGTATATGTTGGAACCACTATCACTCAGAAGCCTTCTCAGGTGGACCCTTTCTATGTTACCCTGCTGGTAAATAACCGGTTAATTAAAAACTGCATGATAGATTTAGGAGCAGCTGCTAATGTGATGCCCTATGGTGTCATGAAAGAATTAGGATTATCGGTGACTACTGTGTATGGGAAATGCTATGCCATGGATAACAGAGAAGTACCTGTGATAGGTACAATGAAAGATGTAGAAGTAAAAATAGCTGCATTTCCTGAAGCTACTTACAAAATGGATGTTATTGTCACAGATACTAAACCCCACTATGGCATGTTACTTTCTAGGCAGTGGGCCGCAGCAGTGGGGGGAAATGTTCAATTGGATTTGTCTTATGCTACTATTCCTGTTGGTGGCAATAAGGTCAAACTATACAGGGAGCCACGAGCTCCTAAGGTAGTTGAAAATGTGGACCCTAGTATGCTTAACTGTATGATTGATGTGGATTTAGATAATTTCAGAATTCAGCCAGTATTACCTCAATTGAAGAACACTGACCCAATTGTAGTTGAGTTACAAGCACAACAGTATGGATTGTGGCAAATGTATTTCGATGGAGCTTGTTCCAAAGAAGGGTCTGGAGCAGGAGTTCTTTTTGTATCCCCATCAGGTATAACCTTTAAATATTCATTCCTATTGGCATTCCAATGCACAAATAATACTGCAGAGTATGAAGCTCTGTTATTAGGACTTGAGGTTGCAAAAAGGCATGGAATCCGATTATTGAAAGTGATGGGCGTTTCAGAGCTGGTTGTCTCTCAGGTAAGGTCTAAGTATGCATCCAAGAATGATAAATTGAAGCAATATAAGCATGCTGTTTGGGATGTTATTGAATATTTTGATGCCTTTTCTATCAAATGGATAGAGCGAGCAAGAAATATTATGGCAGATTTTTTAGCTAATGTTGCTTTAAAAAATGATGATGCAACACTAACCGGTATTTCTACTGTGGAAATAAAAGCTAGGCCTGCTATTCCTGATAATGTGTATAATTGGCAAGTTTTTGCTAATGATGAAGATATTCTTAGATTCATCCAATGTGTTGATGATTATGATGGACAAAAAATTGATTGTAATGCATTGGTGGAAGTAGTGGATGGCATAGAGACAGTGTTTGGAAATGATATTGTCCAGTTGGAAACCAATGAGATACCTAAAGGGTTGGTGGAGTTAGAAAGCATGTTCAGTTATAATGACAGTCATTTAAACCAGCAATCCACCACCAAGTTAGAAGAATTGGAGGAGGTCAACTTGGGGACAGAATCATCCCCCAAGCTGGTATACATTGGAAAGAAGCTACCTCCTCATGTTAGGACTAACCTAATCAGTTTACTGAAAAGGTATAAACATGTTTTTGCTTGGTCTTATGAAGATCTAAAGACGTATAGACAAGATCTTTTTCAGCATGAAATTCCCTTACTTCCAGATGCTAAGCCTTTTAGACAGAAACAGAGACCTATTAACCCCTTGTTAGAAACAAAAATGCAACAAGAGTTGACTAAATTGAGAGAAGGGGGGATTATCAAACCAATTAGACATTCTTCATGGGTTTCTAATTTGGTCCCAGTGAGAAAAAAGAATGGAGACATCAGATTGTGTGTTGATTTTAGGAACCTTAATGTTGCCTCTTTAAAAGATAATTATTCATCCCCAAATATGGAAGCAATGCTACAAAGAGTGACAGGATGTGATCTTTTATCCATGATGGATGGTTTCTCAGGATACAATCAAGTGTTAGTAAAGGAGTCAGAACAGTTCAAAACAACTTTTACTACTCCATGGGGAACTTATGTGTATGTGAGAATGCCGTTTGGATTGAAAAATGCAGGGGCTACATTTCAAAGAGCTATGGATGTGGCTTTTAAGGAATTCATTAACATTATTATGGTGGTTTACCAAGATGATTTAACTTGTTTCTCAAAGAGAGCTGATGATCACTATGGACATTTAGAGAAAGTGTTTGATAAGGCTTTGGAATTTGGTGTATCACTGAATCCCAAGAAATGTCATTTTGGGGTCACTGAAGGAAAGTTATTGGGACACATAGTCTCCAAGGAAGGAATAAGAATAGACCCTGAGAGAATTGAAGCAATCAACAAGGTGTCTGAACCAAAGAATGTGAAAGGAATTCAATCCTTTTTAGGCAAAGTGAATTTTGTCAGGAGATTCATTGCAAATTTTGCTGAGATAGTGAAGCCTATTGTCAAATTGCTCAAGAAGGACGCAAAGTTTCATTGGGATCAGGAAGCCTCAAAAGCTTTTAATGAGATTAAAAAAGCAATCCAGGAAGCACCAGTGTTGAAGTCCCCGGATTATGGTAAGCCTTTTTCTCTGTTTTCTTTTGCTTCATATCACATAGTGGCTGCAGTGTTATTGCAAAAGGATAATGAGGGATATGAACATCCCATAGCTTTCTATAGAAAATCTTTGCAAGCGGCAGAATTAAAATATGAAACCATGGAGAAACAAGCTTATGCCTTGGTTAAAGCTGTTAAAGCCTTTAGGCCATATTTGGTGAATGCAAATGTCACTGCCTATGTTCCACATGCTGCAGTTAAAGATATTTTGTCTCAATCTGAGATTACTGGGAAGAGATGTAGGTGGATCAATAGAATTCAAGAGTTCAATTTGGAGGTAAAGATCACTAAATTGGTGAGAGGGTTAGGTTTGGCCAAGCTCATGACTGAGTCAAATCTCATGAATGTAGAAGTACACAATGTTGAGGTTGAAGATATTTTGGTCACTAGTATTGAGAGGCAACCATGGTACACAGAAATAATCCAAGTATTAAAAGGTCATATGCTGCCAAAAGAAATGACACACAACCAGAAGAGAACTTTGAAGCTCAAGTCCCAGAAATATGTCCTCATTCAGGGTGATCTTTATTGGAGACAAAGAGATGGGGAGTTGCTGCTGTGTTTGGATGAATTTCAAGCTAAACGGATGTTGAATGAAATGCATGATGGAGTATGTGGAGGTCATTACTCTGCTAAGACTATAGCTGGTAAGATAATACGGGCTGGGTATTATTGGCCTACTTTGTTTAAAGATACTCATGCATATGTTCGAAGATGTGATTCATGTCAGATATTTTCTTCCAAGCTCAAGTATGAAGGAGCTTTACCCCTGAATCCAGTCTCAGTAGAAGCTCCTTTTGTCCAATGGGGTATTGATTTTATTGGAGAAATTGCTGAGAAGTCAGGAAGAGGTCATGGATGGATTATAGTGGCCACAGATTATTTTACTAAATGGATAGAAGCTATTCCCACAAGAAGAGCTACTAGCAAAATTGTCATTGATTTCTTGATGGATAATATTGTGACTAGATTTGGAACACCTGCAAAATTGATAATGGATAATGCTATGTGTTTTAGATCAGAAGAATTTGTAGGCTTTTGCAATAGTCATGGTATACTTATGTCATACTCATCACCTTATCACCCTCAAGGGAATGGACAAGCAGAATCTAGCAACAAAAGCTTGCTAACTATTATTAAGAAGATCTTAGAAGAAAACAAAAGGTCTTGGGATCAAAAGTTGAAATTGGCTCTGTGGGCGGATAGAATAACAGTTAAAAAATCCATTGGAATGTCACCTTTTGAGTTGGTTTATGGTACCCAAGCCAGATTACCGGTAAATAACCTTCTTCCAGTATATAAGTTTTTGCAGGAAGAGAGCATGGAATTATCTGAACCAATGGAGAACAGGATGATCCAAATTGTAGAGGTGGAAGAGCTTAGAACCTCCGCTCATAAGAAAAATCAAAAGCTCCAGTTACAGTCAAAGTATCTTTTTGATAAAAGGACATCATTGAGGAAGTTTCAAATTGATGACATGGTTCTTCAGTGGAATGCAAAAGGGCAAGATAAAGGAAAGCATAAGAAATTTGAATCACTTTGGATTGGCCCTTTTGTAATTTGTGACTTGAATGGTAAAGATTCATATTTTTTGAAGAATATGAATGATGAGATGCAGGAATTTCCAGTGCATGGACAATTCCTGAAGCACTATTTCTCTTAATGTCCATGCACAGTAGGTCCTTTGTTTGTATATATTTTGTTTTCTTTCCTGTTTTCCTGGTTTCGGTCTGTGTTTTGGTCTGTTTCTCCAGAGTTTCTGAGTTTTCTTGTGTTGATCTCGCAATCAACCATCCCCAGTCAGAGCCGCTGTTATCGCTGTTTTTAAAATTGGGTTCTTTCCCCATATTTGGCTATGGTTTTTTGAAAAAATTTGTATAAGATGTGGCCCCAAATGCTTCAGCTTTATTCTAAACCTAGAGGGTTTAAGGCTTTTCTAAGTTTTGCGCTTTATCTTTTGTTTTAAATCCCCTGGTTTCTATTTCGTCGTTACTTTATTTCACTTAAGTCATGGGTCGCGGGGTCATAAGAAGTGTCCCCCCTTTGCTATTTACCTAGGCGGTCATGTTAATTATTTGAAAATTTTTCACCTTTTATTATTTCCTTCTAAAGTGCCGGGCCCAGTAAACATTGATCACCTTGGGGAAGGATCCGACGGTTGGCGCTATTTCGCAAAGGCTAAGTGCTTGCCCTTTAAGACTGTGAAATAGCGAGGATTAATATCAGCCGTCCATGTGTCATGCGGAAGAAGTAAAGGTTGCAGCTGTCAAGAAGGTGGGGCCCCCTCTACGTGGTCTTCTCTGGCGTATTAGAGGGCAGCACGTGGCATAGGTCGCCACAGTTAGCATGTTGAGATCAAGGTTCAAAAGTGGGCCCCAAAGATGAGTCAGCTCACAGGTGGAGGTGACCTGGCAGGGGCAGCTCTTACAATTCATTGAAACCTCGTGGCTCTCTCTGACAAATGAAAAGTCGACAGGTCAGCTTCGAAGGTGACAAGGTGCCAGGTGTTTATGGCGTGTTTGTGGACCCACCATCTCTGAGGGTTTCTAACAAGGTTTAAATGCTGCCAAGTTGAGAAAGGATCCGACGGTCGGCGCTATTTCGCGAGGGTTAAGTGCTCACCTTTTAAGGCTGCGAAATAGCGAGAATGAATATCAGCCATCCATGTGTCACGACCGGGTAAGTGGAAGGCATAGCTGTCAAAGATAGCTAGAGTCCCGTGGCTTTCTTCTGGCATATTATAAGGTAACACGTGGCACAGGCCGCCACAGTCAGCGTGACAAGGCGCCAGGTGTCCGTGGCGTGTCCGTGGGCCCACCTCTTCTGAAAGCTCCTAACAGGGTTTAAATGCCGAGCAAGTTGAGATAAGATCTAACGGCTCGCGCTATTTCGTGAGAGTAAGATGCTCACCCTTTAAGGCTGCAAAATAGCGAAAGTTAACCTGGACCGTCCACGTGTCTTGATGACACGCGGTCTAAAAGGCAGCTGTGGGTCCCTATAGTGTATGCTTGACAAATGAAAAGTCGACAGGTCAGCTTCGAAGGTGACAAGGAGCCAGGTGTCCATGACGTGTCCGTGGGCCCACCATTTCTGAGGTAGACCTGTCGAGACTGAAGTGGGGCCCCCATGGTTCTTCTTCCGGCAAGTGACAGAGCGACAAATCAGCACAGTGGATGACTAGATGCCAGATGTCACTGACGACACAGCGGGCCCACCATTCCTGAGGACTTTTTCGAAGGAGTAAAAGGTGACCAACTTGAAAGATGATCCAACGGTCCGCGCTATTTCGCAGGGGTAAGCTGCTCACTTTTTAAGGCCGCGAAATAGCGAGAGTTAATGAGAGCCGTCCACGTGTCATGATGATGACAAGGCAAAAAGGGAAAAACATGGGCCCGCCACAATATAAAGGGATACATTCGGCCAGTATCAAAATAGAATGTGAGGGGATTTTCTAAACCAATGATCAGATGCCGCGTGGTATTATGTAGCCAATAGAAGGATGGGACCCAGACTAAAGACAAAGCCGTCAAAATGCAATTCACAGTGAGACACTTGCAGGAAGGCTGCAACCCATTGGAGTTAAGATATGAATTCTCGTATGAATTCGATTTTGAAGGGACGGCCGAAGCATGCAGAATCAATGTTACAGTTAAGGCCCAGAGTACAAGCATTTGATTTCCTAACAACCAAGTATAGAGACCTTTTAAAAGGATTTTTGTAGAGGAAGCAAACGCAGAGTTATCTTTTATAAAAACAGAGAAGGCGAATTGGTTGCAGAGCGAATTTCTTCGAGCAAGCATCAGGTTTTTTCTTATTTTGCAGCCATTCTTGTGTTGTAATAAGTGAAATTGTTCTCGTATAACAGAAGTATTTTTAGAAGTAATATTTATCTGGTTGTATTGCAAATGGCTCCTAAAAGGGAATTTTCTGGTAAAGTTGATTATCTTGAAAGAAGTGTGTGTGATGACTTCTTAGAGCAGTTGACGCTGTCAACCAACCAGGCCTCTAAGGCCAAAGAATTAGTACCCAGGGCTCCCTGACTGAGAATTGGAGAAGGATTATATGATAAGGGTAATTGGTTAAGAGACCCACAGGTTGGGCTGTCTGGGTTGGGGTTATTTAAAATCGGTTTTGGAATGAGGAATTCTCCTGCTCCTCAAAATAGCATTTGGGAATTAGATGTTGGGAGATTGGTAGTCTCAGGGGTGTTCATGGATACAGATTTGTTAACCCAAATGGCATTGAATTATGATTCAGTTACCAGGTGTATCCGGGATGTGAATGGAAAAACCCTCGTGGAGATAAATGCAGAAGAGCTGAGAAAAGCGTTTGGGCTTAGTGAGTTTACCAATTTCTTGGAGCCTATAAACTTCACACAATTAGCTCAGGTATACAGGGCACAGAGGACTCATCTCAGGAATGGGCCTCTCAAAGAACTTTTTCTGAAAGTAGGGGGGTTAGCAGTTGTAGGGCCCAATACACAAGAGCCTTTTTTATTAAGTATGTTTACCTTAAGGGCAAAAGGGATGTACTGGGCACTTTGCCAAGCTCTAGGAGAGGATGCTGAATCTAATATGCCAAATCATTATCTGTTAATGATTGTTCAAATTCTGAATCCTTCTCTTGCTATTACATTTGATTATGCCTCCTATATTGCTGATGCTATCCATGGAGGATTGATGGGGATAAAGAATGGGAAGGTGGATAGGCCATTTGGGTGGTATTCACTATTGATGCACCTCTTCCTCTTCAAAGGTGGAGATTATTTTGCCAGTGGAATGGACCTGGTAAAAGAAAAGGAGGGAGAAAAGATGCCGGTACAATTATGGAGTACCGTATTGTCATGGGATAGAGAGGATGCAAGTTTTCTAAAGTTTGATAAATACTTTGCATCCAAGATAAGGACTCTTCTTTGCTCTGACAATCCACGAGTCCCCAAGGTTCTTCTGGAATTCTTAAGACCAAAAGAATTCACAGAGAATGTCAAGATTGTTCATAACTGGGGTGATATGTATTTGTATTCAGTGTCCACAGTGTTTAGGGTCTTTGGTTTCAGAGGCACCCCATTTTTGTTACCATACCAGGTCCCCCTCAAAGTGGGAATAGCTGAGATTCTCAGACAAATTGGTGACTTGCAAGAGGCAGAGTTAACAGGCCGAGGTAAAGGGACTATTTTCCCTACAGCTACAGTAGCCCACCAATTTGTGATCACCAAGGGAGGCTGGAAATGTTTTGAGGATTTCCTTAAACCCTACCATTTGTCCACTGCAGTGTCTAGATGTGCTGACCCGGAGGATTTCTACAATGGTGTATTCCGGAAGAAAGTAGCATGCAGAGGTAGGCCCCATCAATTCCACTTTCCTGAAGACCTCATCAGGAATGAATTTGATTTAGATGAACAGGAGTTGAGGAAGGAAAAATGGGTGGCTTACAGGAAGGCCCTGGATTTTGTGCATCAATTTGATGCTAGCTATGACCCATTGTCTAGCTTCTTCCCATTGGAAGAAAAGATAAAATTTTTGATTATTTGTTTTGAGGATGTGATGCAGACAATAAAGGAGAAAAGGGAAGTTGTAATTAAAAACAACCCTGAGAAAGCAAGAATGATTTTGGGGAAATCAGCTCCTATTAAAGCCATCCCTCCTGGTGATTACACCCTGCATAAGAAAGCAGGTTACAGTGTGTTGGTGTCCGCAAGAGGGGAACCCTCTTCATCCAAAGGGAAGAGGAAAACACATGAAGTCATTCACATACAAGACAGCCCAAAGAAGCAGAGGGTAGGGAAGGAAGTGAAATCAGATACACCCTTATATTCCCCATCCTAATCCCCTCTCCACATTGGAGATGAACAAGCAGCAACTGAATACCTCTCTCAGTTGGGCAGCTTGGGGGAGATTACGTATACATATGATGAAGTGGAAGAAGGGATGCCAGAAGAACCCACTGAAGCACAAATGGACATCACCTTGACTGAACTCAAAGGCCAGGAGTGGGATCCTGAGATAAAGAAGGCCACTAGTGCTTTTCTAGAAGATGATAGTTTTGTAACATCTGAAGCATTCATGCAATTCATATGGAAACAACATATAGATAAATATAATGCTAGATGTGAAACAAGAAAGGCAGAACAACCAAATAAAGATCCAGCCTCGGTAGAGGAAGAAATAAAACAGGAGATGATGGAAGAATTCAAAACCATTACTCCTGAACAGGGGAGAGATTTAGTAGCACAAGCTGGAGTGCTCATTTTGCCAGAATGGAATATTGCTGATGCTCTGGTGCTGGATGCAGTGAGGAAAGAAACCAAACCCATGGAAGGGGTTACATTCAGTAAAGACAATGTTGCTCTAGTCATGTGGTCCCTTAAGAGAAATGAGGACAAGAAGGGTAAAGACACCACAGGGACAAGTCACATTGGCGGATTGATGGTCAAGAGAGTAGAAAGTACAGGGGTAGTAGAGGCTGCTAGCACAGTGTTGGAGACTGCCAAATTTAGTGTTGCAGTAGCTGAGAAGGATGCTAAAGAAAAGGAGGCTCTCCAGCTCAAATTGGAAACAGTCTTGAAAGCTTATGACAGTGCCAAGGAGGAAATAAGAGGCAAGGAGAGTATCATTGCCAAATTGCAGAGCCAGTTAGCAGGACAACGTCAACAAGGTGAGTCTTCAACATTAATGATCACCTCTTCTCCTGCAAGACCTCCACCTACTAGCCCCATTATTGAGCTCCCACCATCCCCTGCACTCTCCAGCTCTCATATGATAGAAATAACTCCCCAAGAATTGGAGAGTCTTAAGCAAACTCAGGCCTATTATGCAGGGAAATATGAAGAAAAGATCAAGGCTACAATCTCCAGTTTTGCAGACACTATAAATGCTTCACTCCTTCACAATAGTGTAGGAAAAGTCATGGAGATATGGACTGAGTTGAAAAGAGATAAGGCCATCTTGACACCCATTTTTGACCGATGGAGGCCTAGGGAGCAGGATTTAGAGTTCATGTGTGTTTCCTGTGATGAAGCAAGGGCCAATCCCATTATAAAGGCTACTTCTGATGTTGCTAAAGTTTTAATGCAATTAGCTGCAGATGTAGATAATATGGACAGGAAGGTCAATTTGTGCAAAAAGGAATACAATGATCAAGTTTTTGAGTTGCTTCCAGGAATTTTTGCCAATCCAGACCAGCTGAAAGACAAACAGGTATGGCTCAATGAGATAGATGCTAAGTTGTCAGCAAGGGTCAAAGGAATCATTGATCTCGATGACACCCCATTCTTTGTTCTAACCATACAGGAAATAGAAAGAATTAAATCACACTACAGTTTTCTTAACTCAGAAGTCAACAAACTGAGGAATTTTTGGAAAGGGTTGACTAAGGTTAAAAGTGATGTGATTAATTTTGTATGGCCGACCGAGGAGACGTATAGTGAGTGGGGAGTTAAATATTCCACTCGAGATCCGGAGCAGTTAGAGAACGTCCCTGAAGAGCCAGAGGAGGTTGCAACTGAACAACCCGTCCAACAGACTGCTGAAGAAGCTGAAAAGAGCGCTTAACTGAAATTGTAACTTCTTCAATTTTTGAAGTAATTGTAACAAACTTTCCTCGAGAAGTCCGAAGCTTTGTGCATCCATATTGTTATAAATGGATACCAGGACTAGAGAGAAAGGGGATCACAAAATTTTTGTAAGAAAACGCTGCAGAAATATTATCTGCGCTTTTCCAAAGATTAATGGAGAATTAGACTTTTGTAGAATTTTTTTTCAAATGAATATCAATATACAGGCCATCAATTTTGAGTAAAGCTTTGTGTCGTCTTCAAACTTGTCCTTAAGTTTATTTACTTTGTTTCATTCAGAATAGTCTAGGATTTTTCTGTTTGAATGGAATTGTAAGGCAATCTCAGTATGGGTGTTTCTAGCTTTTCTCTTTAGGAGGGAAATTAAATATGCACAACCACTCTACCAGTAAATACTTTAGGAGAAATTTTGAATTTGAGGACCATAGTTTATTTTGAAGTGATTAGATCCTTGTTGATGTTAGGCATTTACAGGGATAAATGGAAGCTGAGTTGATGGGAGGTATAGAGATACCTCATTTCAGGAGTTTTATTTGAGTTTGAGTGACTCTGTAGCCTTGGATAAAGCACTGGTATTAATCTGAGGCCTTTATTGCATTCTTTGTCGATCAAATATGGTGAAATTGAGTATTGTTTCCCCCTTTGTTTTCAATTGTTTTTCAAGGTGAATAAATCCACAGGTTTTCTAGACTGGTTTGCTGTGGATTTGTTGCTTAAGAGTGTGGAGTTAATTCACAGAAGGTATACCCACCTGGGCTCAAAGAAAGGTCCGAAGTGTAGAAGGTCTAACCAAACCTTGTCATATGTTGTCTTTAGAATCCCTTTCTCCATGATGTCTCTTCGGTAGTCATTTTAGTTTGTATTATTTTGCGGGCATTGAAGAGGAATCAGATTTTGAGAACAACAGATCCATGAAAAAAAGGACATGGAAAACTAGCCCCTAGAGTCTGTCTAGGTGATCCATGGGAAAAAGGACATGGAAAACTAGCCCCTAGAGTCTGTCTAGGTGATCCATGTAAGGGAGGAGAGTGAGAAAGTCTAGCCTTATGCTGCTAGTTCCACTCCACCTCGTGCATGTGTGTGTAAGGGAGGTTAGAAGCACCTCATAGGAGTCTATGCCCAAGTATGCTACAACCTGTATATGTATAGTACAAAAGCATGACATCTCGCTGTAAGAGTATGTGCTCTGGTTCCGAGAATAATCACCTTGCGTAAAAGAAAAATGGAGACATCTCGCTCTAAGAGTCTGTGCTCTGGTTCTGAGAATGACCCATTGCTCAAAAAGTGTAATGTTTATGTCATAAGCAAAGTAGAACAAGGATACCTACCTTCATCACAAAAGAAGATACCCCAAAAATGCAACAATGTCATAGATCCAAGCAAGAGAGTTTTACACTCTTTAAGAAAGGATAAGATAGTTGAAAAGGGATATCTTGTGGTATGTGTAAAGGAGATCCTTAGAGGAGAAGAGATCTTTGTACAAAAGACACCTATCCTCGAGAGGAATTGTCTTAGACAAATATAACATCTTCTAGAATAAGACAAAGAAGAGAATAAGAATGCAATACTTCTTTCTTTTGCGAGGTGAAAGTGATTCTTAATGAAGGATGACACTCTTTTTAACCCAATTGAGAGAGTGAATTCATTATGGATGTATTTTACCAAGTGCAAAAGAGGTTGTAGTCAAGGACTTACACCTCTTGTAAGAGAGAATCCTTGAACAAACAACAACAAATGCATACAAGGAATAACATCAAGTAATAAAGTTCACACCATCCACGAAATAGGAAAAAGTGGATCCTTAGATAAAAATAAGGAAAGATCATTGCCTCCCAAGGATAAGGATAATGAGAAGGACTTACACAATCTTCTAGGGAGAGATCTAGACATAAGCAAATTGCAAGACATTAGTGTATGTAAAATGCTCCTCACAAGAAGTGGGTAGGATAAGAAAGAGAATACACATCTTCTCTCATATCTAGGAAAAGAGGATTCTAAAGAAAAGATGATCAATATTTCCACATTATTACCCCATAGGAACAAGAGATAACATAGAAAAATTAGGCTATTATGTTGCTTCAAAAATATGATTGCACTTGAAATTGTACCATGATGAATGACAATGAGCCCCCAGTAAATGAGCTACCAATGTCACATAATGATGAGCAACATAATAGCCATTAATGTTATTTAAAGACATGATAGATTGAATGAGGTATTTGAATATGACATGCTAAATGCTCAATTATAAGTGAGATTAAAAACATGTATAAAATGATAAAAATTGAAGAAGAAAAGTCACAAGAAATCTTAGAAGAGGGATGAGTGTAATCTATTAGAGCCTTATCCCTGGAGGAAAGGACTTTATGATGAATAGGAGATAAAGATTCATAAGTGGATTTAGAAATTTGAGGGGATTCATAAAGAGATTTGTTCATCGCCAAGATTTCCTTATGAGGGGAATGAGAGTTGATAGAAGTAGAAGATGATTTAGTTGAAGTGAGATCATCATCACTACTAAATATAGCATTCACATTGAGAGATGGTCTTTTAGATGCTTTGGTGGGCTTAGAAAGATTATATCCAAGTCCACATGAATATTCATGCATGTTATGTTCTAAAGGAACTTTAATTCCTTTCTCATTTGCGCCACAACCGTTTCCACTATAGCCACTCTTAGCCAAAATATGAAAACCACGACCATAATGATTAGCCATTTCAGAAAGAAAAGGTGGTTTTTCATAAGACAAAGAATCAAATTCTTCAGAATTAGAGGTGTGAGGAGAAGAAGTTTGAGAAGCGGCCACAAAATTATTGCTCATAGGTTCAGGTAAGACTGATTGATCTCTAGTTTCTTCCTTCTTTTTAACTTTAAGCTCTCTAGGAGGAACCCTATACTCACCTACAAAGGTGGGATTGAAATCAAGAGATCCCCAATCATCTTTTGCGAGAACCTTCTCAGGATCAAAAGCCTTTTCATGTGTAGATTCAAGTTGAGAAGAATCTTCTTCAGGAACTTCAGACTCATCCAAAGAATTTTTATTATTAGAGGGTGATGATTCATCCATAGGTATCTTGTTTAAAGAGTCATCACTAGAAGAGGAAGGCTTAGATGTTTGCAAACAAGCTTGGAGATTAGTGTCACCTATCAAGGTATATGTCTTATTGTTATAAATAAATTTAACTTGTCTATGCAATGTAGAGGGGACAACTTGCATACTGTGAATCCAAGGTCTCCCTAATAACAAGTTGTATGTTAGATTTCCCGACATAACATGGATAGGAGTAGGCAAAGTAACAGGTCCCACTGTGATGGGTAAGGTGATAATACCTAATGAAGACTTAGCCACATTATCAAAGCCTCGAATGGGACGAGAGTCAGGCTCAATAAGGGATGTATCCACATTCATCTTATGCAATAGATTAATGCTACACACATTAAGGCCAGAACCATTATCTACCAGTGTTCGTCTTATAGCAGTGTCATTTATGATAACCACAATCATCAAGGGATCATATTGATGTTGAATTTCACTAGTAGGCAACTCATCTTGAGTAAACACAATTTGAGCTTTAGGATTCATCACAGAGTTAACCAAAGACACTATATTACTAGATGTATTGGGTGGAGGAGCATTCAAATCTTTCAAGGCATCTTGTAACATTCCATGATGAGCAGAAGAAGTTTGGATCAAATCCCAAAGGGATATCTTAGCAGGGGTAGCCTTAAGTTTTTCTATGAGATCATATTCCTTACCAAGAACTTGTGAAATACGTGGAGCTTGCAGAAGAATTGGTTGGGAAGGAGGAAGTGAAGTTGGGACAACTGGAGGAGGATTAGGTTGCCTATTGTTTCTTGTGTTATAGGTATGGGCAACCGCATGATAACTCTCTCTAGTCAGTTACTTAGCATACTCATAAGGGCTCTTAGTAGAATAACCTCCTTGCACAGTAATAATAGGTTTCTTAGGAGTGCAAAAAGAATCATTAGCATAACCACCTTGAACCACTAAGATAGGCTTATTTAAAGGTTGAGAATTTTGAGAAGGACAAGCACCTTGGACAGTGAAGAGAGGTTTGTTAGGTTTTTCATTCACATGTATCAAATTGATTGAGGATGGTTTAGAGGAAAGAACAAAAGTGTTGGAAGAATTATTGATAGTCTTCTCTTGCACTAAAATCTTATCATGGATTAAATCAATTTTAGGAGAGAGACAAGGGGTAGGCATTGATGTTCTAGTAGGAAGAGTAATACTAGGAAAGGTCATATCATCCTTTATCATCAAAGGATCTACGTGGGGAATAAACTCTCTAGGAGAAGGATCAAAATTACTATCTAAAGTCTCGCTTTTGAGAGGGAGATCTTTGAAAGAGATGTTAACCATCTTGCTTTGAACTAGGTTATCCTTATGAGTGGAACCAAGTTGAGGAGAGGGAGATGCTTTATTTTTAGAGTGAGAATAATTGAGATTCAAGGAAGGTGAGAAACTATCAAGGGAGTTTTCAATCTTGATTTCATCCCCTTTGGCTAGGGTTCTCTCATGGGGAAGAGAATAATCTACACCCTCTTCTAATGGTTCATCCCAAATAGTGAGGTTGTTGAAAGGAGTGTTTGAAGTATTGTCAATTTCGGGAGAGGAGATAACATTGTTTATTAATTCCTCATCCTTTGGAGGGAGAGCATCAATAGATGTGTTAAACTCATCCTCTTTCCTCAAAATATGTTCAATATGATCTTTAGGGGAGAGATAATTAAGGACATTGCTTATTATTTCATCTTCTTTCTCTAAGGGATGCTTATGGGTGAGACAAACTTTAGGAGAAGGGTAAGCATTTATCATTAATTCATCATCTCTAGTGGGAATTTTGTAAGAAAAGTAGATGCCATCACTAGGAAATGTAGGAATAATGTCATCTTCTTGCACAAAAGAATCCTCATGAAGGGAGTGTTTTTTAGGAGGAACATGAACATATTTCTCCAAAGATTCATGCTTAGGAAGGAGATCTTTGAAAGAAGTGTTCATACCCTCTTGTTGCACTAACATGCCCCCATTGGAAGGACCAACTTTAGGAGAAAATAAGTCAATGTCCATCAATACCTTTTCACTTAGAGAGGCATCATGTAGGGAAGGTGAAGTAACATTAAGAAAGGTGTTTATGATATCATTCTCTTCCTCTAGGATAGCTAAATAGGAAGGGCACATTTTAGTAGAATTGTCAAGATCACTCTTAAAGTCTTCATCCTTAGAGCATGGAAGAGTCTCAAAGGGATTGATAGCAACTCTTTTAGGCACTAAAATGTTGTTATAGATGGGGGGAGGTTCTTTAGGAGAAGGAAAAATTGAAACAAGGGAAGCTAACCCATTATCATATCTATGAAATGAATGCATCATGACAACAATTTTCCTCTTTCAAATGATAACACATGCAAAATAGAAGGAAATGTTTAATTTTAACCAATGCAAGCACTTAGAATGTAGATTTAGAAAATGAAATTTATGATTCAAATGAGTTCCTAAATCAGATTGAAATTATTGATCCCAATTAAGCTATCCACAAGTTCAACAAAATTAGGGTTTTAGCAAAAATTTCCTCTAAATTTTTGAATCTTGCAAGAAATTAAAACTTGTAAATAGCATAAACACTCAAATTTGAAAACATAAATCAGAATTAGAGAAGATTGGAGTTCACGTCGGGTTCACCAAAATGTGTGGGGGAAAAAGTGACACTAAGCAAACATGCCCTAATCTCACTTTCAATCACACATTTGTGGAATACGAAAGAGCCTAGAGGTATCACACAATTGGCTACTTCTTTTTGTGGAAGAGAGAACCACGGGCTACCTATTAGGATTTCTATTCCTTTGTTACAAATGATAGATAAAATGATGCAAGTTCAATCCCTAACCCCAAAGTGCAAGTATGCACTAATAATAAGATTGTAGAATTGAACTTGAATAATGGAAAGTTGTAAACACAAGGACAAGATAAGATTGTAAATGCATACCCGGTGTTAAAATATGAATGAAAATGTTCGGGACGGGGGCGCGGGTGCCACTGTCCTGATTCTGCCCCTGAAATTTCTCTAGAAAATACTGTTTTGCAACCTGAAAAGCTGTTAAAAATGCTGAAAATGCTATCTAACAGAAGGACCAGGGCGCCCAGCGCCCCTATCCCAGGGACCAGGGCACCCAGCGCCCCTGTCCTGGTAGGACCAGGGCACCCCACGCCCCTATCCCAGCTTTCTGGGCTGGAATTTGGTGTGAAGTTCTGTCTCAGTCTGCTTCCGTCGGATCTGCAACTTGCGGCGTCGTCCAAGTCCTGAAACCTGCACTTATATCTGAAAAGGTGTGGTGGGCGGCTATATAGGGTTTTGCCTTAGTCAAACCCCCACTTTGGTGATTTCCACCTCCACAAATAGCCAAGTTGTATTGTAAAAGTAGTGTGTGTGCAGACCTTGTGTGTGTGCAAGATCCTAAAATGCAAGTAAGCAAACTAGAGCAACCTAGAAAGTAAACCCTAATTGCTTGCAAATGATAATGTAAATGCTCCAAATCAAGATTTAAAGAGATATAAAGCATGAATACAAGTGATATAATGAGGCTTATGCAAAGACATGAAAACAACATGAAATCATACCCAACCCCAAGGGAGGGGTACAAGCCAATCTTCAGTCGGTGATCCCCTATTGCTCTTCAATGTCTTCAAAGCCCTAAATGGATGAATGAAATTGATGAATGCTTGATGGATGGATGTTGAATGTTGTTGAAGTCTTCAAAGATCTGCTCTTTCGCTACCTAGAAGGCCCTTGAAAGCCAAAATTCGGATCCTCTCAAATGAAGAAAGAGAGCTCTTATGTATGAAACCCTAGGTCTTAATTTCAACTTTTGGCCGACCTAGTGATTGAATCTCCTACCAATTTCTTGGGGTTAAGCTTTATTTTATGATTGGATCGCGCTCCTAAAATTTTGGGAAAAATGTCCGGGACCATGTGCACTCCGGGCTCCATGGTCCCGACAACTTTTCACCAAATTTTCAGGGCCGTCGGATATGATGATTTTAGAGAGAATCTTGAAGTTACAGGTGATTTCGAGATGTTTTGACCCCCGAAATCAAGCCCCCAAGTTGAAAATAGGACCTAATTAGGGTTTTTGATTAAATGATGTATTGGAGGAATAAAATGAAAGGGGCACACTTTAATGAAAAAGGGCCCAACTTTATAATGTGGAAGATGATGAAATAGGACCTTAGACCTAATTAATTTAATTAATTAAGTGCTAAAGGGGAAATGCAATGCAAAATGCAAAATGCGCCAAGGCAGGTGCTAAACTAGGTGTGAAATTGTACCACCCTAGCAAGTGCATACAATTTACGACGCTACAACAACAAATACTGCAAATGACTGGCTAACAATGACACTAGTTGAAATAGAGTGCAACCGGTAAGACCTAGAACAACTATAAACCAGTTGCTCACTTAGCTTTCCTCTTAGCTCAATACTATAGTACCATTACACCCTCATGCATGAACAGGTAAACTATCATCAGATCTTCACAATAGTTAGTTCAATATGTTTTATAGATAGGCATAAAACACAGAACCATCATATGCTTAATAGGTAATAACAAAGCATCACACATGACACACATATTTTTCACGTGGAAACCCAACTGGGAAAAACCACGGTGGGGATGAATACCCACAAGCTACTTTTTGAACTCTTTAGAAGTCTGCTCTATTAGGAGCCTTGTCCAGTTAAAGACATTACAATAGGTTCTGCTAGGAACCGATCCTGTTAGGGATCACTCGGTTAAGGGATGGCTATAATACCCGGTTAAGGGTTAAACCTGGTTAGGGTTACCTTGTTAGAGGATTTCAAGAACTCAATAGCTAAAGGATCTCTAGAGCTTTATAGCTTCCCAGAACTCAATAACTTCGAGTTACCCTATTAAAGGATTTGTATCAAGCTAGTTAAGGCTACCCTGTTAAGGGATTTCGCAACTGTTGAAGTGGTTAAAGATCAACAGGAATTACAATGATCTGGTAACATCACTTAATGCTAATGCAGATCCATTTTGGCTCCTCTTCACCTTCTGCACATTCACTTGGTAGGTATCTCTTCTCTCTTTTGGTTTGGCAAGAATCACGTATCACTTCCCTTGGATACACACATACAACTTTTGCCAACAACTTTAGAAAGAAACACAACATCGACCTTATAGGAAACAGACAGGTCGGTAGCAAAAACCCTAAACCCTAAACCTGTTAGGTTAAGCAATTCAAATAGTTCAATCCTGACCGTTGAATCATACTACATTAAATGCAACAATCTTGAATCGATCTCAAGACATTTTCCATAGTCCATTATCCACCAATTTCATGGCGGCTGATAACCCATCACGCGTTATCACCGTTTGACACACTTCACACATTCCCAAGGTGGATAGGGATAGTCTTCTTCATGCAAGATCCTTCATGCGCATAGGGCCTACATGGCAACACGATCTGTTCCCCATTATACGTCTGCTAACTCATCACACAAAGATCACCGATTGAGTCACACAGGCTTAAGGTACTCCAACCGAAAATCCTAAAGTGGAAACTACCTACAAACCGGTAGTCATACAATGCTTCCATGTGCCAGTTCCTATAACTACATGCCGGTTCACCTTGACATGCTGGTTCATCTTGAACAAATATACCGCTTCACTTTGGCATATATACCGGTTCACACATATGCCGGTTCTCTCTTCTCACATATCACATAGGCCGGTTCACATCATATCACATATTGATATCAATGACAAGATACAATATCATTATGTCCTCATATCGGTTCACATAATGCCAACAATCTCCCCCTTTGGCATTGATGGCAATATACAAAGATATCTCTCCGTTTCACATTTTCTCCTCCATTTTCTGCAGATATCTTTTCCGCTTCACTACTTCTCCCCCTTTGACAACAATGCCAAAGTGGAGACACAAGTATCCCTATTCCATTATGCTGCTCCCCCTGAGGAGTAGCATCCTTCAACACATCAATCAACAAAAAATTGACTATGCAATACCTGACCGATGTGGAACAAATACTTTTAGTTCACCTCTTGAAGGGGCAGTACCCCCAATTCACCTCTTAAATGCATAAATGTAGTCTTTGGGAGAGGATTGGTGAATATGTCTGCTAACTGCTCCTTACTCGAAACATGTTCCAGTGCAATCTCTTTATTCTGAACCTTTTCCCTCAAGAAATGATACTTAAGCTCAAAATGCTTGGTTCTAGAATGTAAAACTGGATTCTTTGAAATATTGATAGCACTTGTGTTATCATAGAATATACTTACCGGTTCAGATACAGGGATTTTGAAGCCATTTAAAACATGCTTCATCTAGATTGTCTGAGTGCAGTTCATGAAAGCTGCAACATACTCCGCTTCTGTTGTAGACTGAGAGATACAACTCTGCTTTTTACTCATCCATGAGACCAGTCTACCACCGAGAAAGAATGCAACACCGGTTGTGCTTTTCTGGTCAGCCACATTACCTGCCCAATCAGCATCTGTGAATACTTTCAGAATGAAATCATTGCTGTATGGGTACCACAATCCATAGTCAATTGTTCCCTTCAGATACCTAAGAATCCGCTTGACTACAACTAAGTGGGATTCTCTTGGACTTTTCTGGAACCTTGCAGTAATGCCAACTGCATGTGCAATATTCGATCTGCTATGCACTACATAATGCAACTTACCAATCATTGATCGGTATTCCTTCTCATCAACCAATGCGGAAACATCCTCTTTTGACAATTTGCAACCGGTCAGCATCGGTGTACCAACCCATTTGCTATCTTCCATGCCAAAGGTCTTCAACACCTATTTGACATATTTGGACTGAGTGATAAAGATTCCATCTTTCATCTGCTGGATCTGTAGTCCAATGAAGAACTTAATCTCCCCTATGAGTGACATCTCAAACTCTTTCTTCATCTCATCAGCAAACTCATGACTCATCTTGTCATCTCCACCAAAGATAATGTCATCAACATGTTGTCTTCAAAATCTGATTCCCTTTAACGTCCTTAAAATAATATGATTAAGCTCAGTGCAGAAGAGACATCAAAGATAAGGAAATTCCCAAGACAACATATGACAAGGTTTGATTAAACCTTCTACACTTCGGGCTTACTCAAAGCCCAGGTGGGTATACCTTTGTGAATTGAATTCACACTTTCAAACATAGACCCACAACAAACCAGTCCAGAAAACCAGTGGATCTATTCACCTTGGAATCAACTGAAAACAAATAATGGAAGTTATACTTAAATTTAGTATTTCGATCAACAAAACATGCAATAAACAACTTCAATCAATACCAGTGCCTTATCCAAGGTCACAGAGTCATTTAAACTCAAATAAGACTTCTCAAACAAAACATCTTTATGCTTCCCGTTGGCTTGGTTTCTATTAATCCTTGTATATACCTGACACCTCCAAGAATTTACGCATTCCAAATTAAGCTATGATCATTAAAATTCAAAGTCTCTTCCAAAAGAGTTTACTGGTATGAGTGATCCCCGCATCTTTAATTTCCCTCCTAAAGAGAAAGGCTAACGAACACTTCTACTAAAATTGCTTTGCAATTCCATTCAAATAGAACAACTGTGGATTATTCAGAATGAAAAAAATAAACAAATTTGCAAACACACTTGAAGACAACACAGAGCTTTACTCAAAACCGATGGTCTGTATATTGATATTTTGTTCAAGAAATATTACAAGAAATTTTGATTCTCCATTAAACTTAGAAAAGCTCAGATAAATTTCTACAGCGTTTTCTTACAATTCTTTGCAATCTCTTTTCCTCTAGTCCTGGTATCCATTTATAACAACATGGATGCACAAAGCTTCGGACTTCTCGAGGAGAATTTGTTACAATCATTTCTATCAAAATAAAGAGGTTACAAGCTTTTCGCAAAAACAGTTACAAGCTCTTTTTAGCCTCTGCAGTTCCTTCAACAAGCTATTCAGTTGCAACCTCTTCTATCTTTTTAGGGGTGCTCTCCGATTGTTCTGGATCATGGGTGGCATATTTAGTTGTCCACTCACCATACACCTCTTCAGTCAGCCATGAGAAATTAATCACTTTATCTTTAGTCTTAGTCAACCTTTTCCAAGAATTTCTCATTTTGTTGACTTCTGAATTGAGAAAACCATAATGTGACTTAACTTTCTCTATCTCTTGTATTGTCACAACAAAGAAAGAAGCATAATCAAGATCGATAATTCCTTTAACTCTTGCTGACAATTTAGCTTCTATCTCCTTAAGCCACATTTGTTTGTCCTTTAACTGATCCGAGCTAGCAAAAACTCCTGGGAGCAACTCAAAAACTTGATCAGTGTACTAATTTTTGCACAAATTTACCTTCCTATCAACATTATCCACTTCTGCTGCTACTTGTACTAAGATTTTAGCGACATCAGAAGTGGATTTAATGATGGGATTGGCCCTTGCTTCATCGTAGGATACACACATAAACTCTAAATCTTGCTCCCTAGGCCTCCATCTGTCAAAAATACGCATCAAAATGGCCTTGTCTCTCATGAGCTCATTCAATATTTCCATAATTTTACCTACATTGTTGTAGAGCAATGAGGCATTTATTGTATCTGCAAAACTGGAAATTGTAGCCCTTACTTTCTCCTCATATTTCTTTGCATATAAGGCCTGAGCCTCTTTGAAATTTTCTAATTCTTGGGGAGTGATTTCAATCATTTGAGAGCTGGAGGGTACTGGAGATGGTGGAAATTCAATGATAGGGCTAGTAGGTGGAGGTCTTGCAGGAGAAGAGGAAATCATCAGTGTTAATGACTCACCTTGTTGGTATTGTCCAATCAATTGGCTCTGCAACTTGGCAATGATGTTATCCTTACCTCTTACCTCCTCCTTGGCATTGTTATAAGCCTTCAAAACTATTTCCAACTTAATTTGGAGGGCTTCTTTCTCTTTGGCTTCCTTCTCTACTACTGCAACACTAAATTTTACAGTCTCTAACACAGTGCTAGCAGCCTCCACTACCCCTGTACTTTGTACTCTCTTCACCATCATTCCACCAAGGTAACTTGACCCTGCGGTGTCTTTGCATTTTTTACTCTCATTTCTCTTGAGAGACCACATGACAAGTGTCGCATTGTCCTTATTGAAAGTAATCCCCTCCATGGGTTTAGTCTCTTTTCTCACTGCATCTAGTACCAGGGCATCTGCTATATCCCATTCGGGTAAGATAAGCACTCCAGCTTGTGCTACTATATCTCTTCCATACTCAGGGGTGATGGTTTCGAATTCTTCCACCAGGGCTGGATCTTTATTGGGCAGCTCAACCTTTCTTGTTTCACATCTAGCATTATATTTATCTATGTGTTGTTTCCATATAAACTGCATAAATGCTTCTGATGTGACAAAATTGTTATCAGCTAAAAAGGCACTACTTCCTGCTTTATCTTAGGATCCCACTCTTGGCCTTTATGTTAAGTGGTGGTGATATCCATTTAAGCAGCAATGAGTTCTTCTGACATTCCTTCCTCCACTTCATCATAAGTGTATGCAATTTCCCCTAGACTACCTAACTGAAGGAGTTGCTCAGCTACTGCTTGCTCATTTCCTATATGGATAGAGGATTGGGATGGGGAATACAATGGTGTATCTGATTGCACTTCTTTCCCCACCCTTTGCTTCTTTGGGCTTTCTTGGATGTCAATGAGATCTTGTATCTTCCTCTTTCCTTTGGAGGTAGAGGGCTCCCCTGTTGTAGGCATCAACACACTATAACTAGATTTCTTATGCAGTGTGTAATCACCAGAAGGGATTGCCTTGCTGGAAGCTGATCTACTTAGGATCATTCTTGCCTTCTCAGGGTTTCTCTTGATTACAACTTCTCTCTTCTCCTTCAGTGTCTGCATCACATCTTCAAAACAAATAATCAAAAACTTTATTTTCTCTTCCAGTGGGAAAAAGCTAGACAACGGGTCATAGCTGGCATCAAACTGATGCACAAAATCCAAGGCTTTCTTATAAGCCACCCACTTCTCTTTTCTCATCTCCTGCTCATCTAAATCAAACTCATTTCTGATGAGGTCTTCAGGAAACTAGAATTGATGAGGCCTAACTCTGCATGCTACCTTCTTCCTAAACATACCATTGAAGAAGTCTTCTGGATCAGCACACCTGGACATTGCAGTGGACAAATGATAAGGCTTGAGGAAATCCTCAAAGCAATTCTAGCCTCCTTTTGTTATTACAAATTGGTGAGCTTTGGTAGCTGCAGGGAAAATCATCCTTTTACCCCTGCCTGTTAATTCTGCCTCTTGTAAGCCACCAATTTGTCTAAGGATCTCTGCGATTCCCACTTTGAGAGGAAACTGGTAAGGTAGCAAAAATGGGGTGCCCCTGAAACCAAAAACTCTGAAAACTGTGGAGACTGGATACAAGTAAATGTCACCCCAGTTATGAACAATTTTTATGTTCTCTGCAAATTCTTTTGGTCTTATGAATTCCAGAAGAACTTTGGGGATTCTTGGGTTCTCAGAGCAGAGGAGAGTCCTTATCTTTGATGCAAAATATTTATCAAACTTCAAAAAACTGGCATCCTCTCTATCCCATGACAACACAGTACTCCATTATTTTTTCTCCTTCCTTCTCCTTAACAAGGTCCAGTCCACTGGCAAAGTAATCACCACCTTTGAAGAGAAAAAGATGCATCAGGAGTGAGTACCATCTGAAAGGCCTATCCACCTTTCCATTCTTGGTTCCTATTAACCCTCCATGAATAGCATCAGCAATATAAGAGGCCTAATCAAATGTGATTGCAAGAGAAGGATTCAAAATTTGAGCGATCATTAACAAGTAATGATTTGGCATATTTGCTTCAACATCTTCTCCCAAAACTTGGCAAAGTGCCCAATACATTCCTTTAGCCCTCAGGGTGAACATACTTAATGAAAAGGGCTCCTGTGTGTTGGGTCCTACAATTGTTAACCCTCCTATTTTTACAAAAAATTCCTTGAGAGGCCCATTCCTGAGATGACTCCTCTGAGCACCGTAAATTTGGGCTAATGATGTGAAATTTATAGGTTCTAGAAAATTGGTGAACTCATTAAGCCCAAAAGCTGTCCTGAACTTTTCAGCATTAATTTCAACAAGGGTTTTCCCATTCACATCCCGAATGCTTCTTGTGACTGGATCATAGTTGAGTGCAATTTGGGTCAACAAATCTGTGTCCATAAATACCCCTGGGACAACTAATTTCCCGACATCTAATTCCCAGATACAGTTTTGTGGGGCAGGAGAATTTCTCATTCCGAATCCAACTTTAAACAACCCCAACCCAGACAATCCAACCTGTGGGTCTCTCAACTAGTTGCCCTTGTCATATAATCCTTCTCCTATCTTTAAATGGGGAGCTTTGGGTACTAATTGTTTTGCCTTTGATGCCTGATTAGTTGACAATGTCAACTGTTCTAAAAAATCATCTTAGAGACTCCTCTCTGAATAGTTAACTTTACCAAAAAAATTTCTTTTAGGAGCCATTTTGAAAACGTAAGAAATGAATACCACTCCTAAACAATTTTGTGATGAATCAATTATCTAACTTAAAACACTACACAGGAATTGCTACAAAAGAATACGAGAGAACCTGTTCTTCGCTTGAAGGAATTTGCTCTGCAACTGAACCGACTTGCTCTATACCTAAAGAAAATAGCTCTGCATATGCTCTTTTGCAAAATCCTTTAAAAGATATCTCCACCCAGTTGATAGGAAATCAAATTTTGTACTCTGGGCCTTAACTACAACATTGATTCTACATGCTTCGGCCGTCCCTTAAAAATTGAATTCATACGAGAATTCATATTTTTCGCTCCAACAGGTCACAACGTTCCTGTAAATGTTTCATTTTTCTATTTCGCAACTTCGCGAAGCATAACTATCGGGTAGCTTAGTCCTGCGAAATAGTGCCGACCGTCCGATCAAAAGAAACTTGATCGAGCGTTAATTTAACTAACAACTTTGGCTCCATGCTGGGTCTCGCTTCTCTATTAGCTAAATGATACCATGTGGCACCCAACCATTGGCTTTGAAATTTCCTTTGCAGTCCACTTAATGCTGGCCGCGTGTCTTTCCTTTATACTGCCGGTTCCACCTTGGCGGGCGCACACTTTCTTCTTAGACCATGTGTCATCATGACATGTGGATGACTCTCATGCACTCTCGCTATTTTGTAGGGTATAAAGAACGAGCATCTTACCCTAGCGAAATAGCGTGAGCCGTCGGATCATCTCTAAAACTGATCGGCACGTAACCATCCGAAAAGGCTCTCGGGAGGGGTGGGCCCACTGACTCACTGTGAACACTTGGCGTCCAGTCACCTTTTGAGCTAACTTGTCATTTTTTTATACGCCAAAAGGAAACCATGGGGCTCCACTTTCTTCTTAACAACTGTATCCTCCAGGGCTACCATCATGACACGTGGACGGCTCTCATGCACTCTCGGTATTTCGTGGGGTATAAAGAATGAGCATCTTACCCTTGCGAAATAGCGCGGGCTGTTGGATCATCTCTAAAACTGATCGGCACTTAACCATCTGAAAAGGCTTTCGGGAGGGGTGGGCCCACTGACTCACTGTGAACACTTGGCATCCAGTCACCTTCAGAGCTGACTTGTCACTTTGTTATATGCCGAAAGGAAACCACGGGGCTCCAGTAAGTTAATGACAGCTGTACCTACTGGGTCATTTCCATCTGTGACCTTACTCACCTCTGGGGCCCGCCTTTTAGGCTTTAATCCTGACCCACTGACTGTTGTGACTTGTGCCACGTGCCGCCATTTTACTCACTGTCAACAACCAGCTAGACCGTCTATGTGGCATGCCATGTGGTTTTCACAACTTTTCTGGTTTTAAACTACGTGCGACTTCGCCTAACGAAATAACGTGAGCCGTGGATCCATCTGTGAGATGCACACTAGTTATTGGGCCTGACAACTTTAGGAGAAAAACATACGAGGCATAAATTTTTTTGATTAATTAACATAACCGCCTAGGCAAACAACAAGGGGGGACACCTCCTATGACCCTGCAACCCACTACTTAAGTTAATAAAGTAACGAAGGATTAGAAATCAGAGGGTTTAAAACAAACACAAGAGGATCTAAAATAAAAAACCCTTAAACCCTTGAGGTCTAGAACAAAGCTGAAGCATTTGGAACTACACCCTATTCAAAATTCAACAAACCATAGCCAATCATGGGAAAAGAAAAGCCCATTTTAAATCAGTGATAACTCAACAAAAACCTCACAGATCAGGATCTGGTCTCCTTCAGACTTCAAGTAGATATTGCTATCTTCACTTGTTCTCTCAAATCCAATCTTTACAAGATGGGAATGTAGGTGCTCATAGCATGCCCTAGGTGCTTGCTTTAGACCATATAAGGCTTTATGTAGCCTACATGCTATGTCACTGTCTTCAGATAGGGCAAACCCATCTGGTTTCTCAATATACACCTCCTCTTCAAGTACACCATTTAGGAATGTAGATTTTACATCCATTTGATATACTTTGAACCCTTTAAAAGCTGCATATGCAAGAAGCATACGAACTCCTTCCAATCTAGCTACAAGAGAAAAGGTTTCTCCATAGTCTTCTCCTTCTTCTTGAGCACATCCCTTGCACACCAATCTAGCTTTATTCCTAATCACTGTGCCATCCTCATTTAGCTTGTTTCTGAACACCCATTTGGTGCCAATGACATTTTTATGCTCTGGTCTGGGTACCAATGACCATGTATGATTTTTCTCTATCTGGTCAAGTTCCTCTTCTATTGCCTTGATCCAGTCTTCATCTTTATGAGCCTCTTTGAATGATTTAGGCTCAAATTCAGAGATCATACATGAGTTTTCTCTGATCTTTCTTCTTGTAAGGATTCCTGCATCCTTATCTCCTATGATCTGCTTAGGATCATGATCCAGCTTGACATACCGAGGAATGGTCTTGACTGGTTCTTCTTAATTTTCCTCTTCATCAGTATCAGCATTCACCAGTTCAGGAACATTGTTACTGGTACTTGGTTGACTGACAACCAGTTCCCAGAAGGTTGCAACTAGTTCAATTACAGTTTGCTCACTGCCGGTTTCCTCAGTTTTCTCAGAGGATTCATCAACTCTTACATTGATACTTTCCGTAATTCTCTGAGTCCTATTGTTGTAACACTTGAGAGATTTACTCTTGGTGGAATATCCTAGAAATATTCCCTCATCGCATTTAGCTTCAAATTTGCCCTGATGTTCACTCCTCTTGATGTAACATTTGCTACCTTTCTTGATGAGTACCCGATTCATTGTGTAGACTGCAGTGCTCACCTCTTCTCTCCAAAAGGTGTGAGATACCTTTCCTTGAATCAACATGGTTCTAGCTGCCTCAACCACAGTCTGGTTATTCCTCTCTACTAGGCCATTCTGCTACGGAGTCCAGGGGGCAGACAGTTGCCTCTTGATGCCAAATTCTTCACAATACTTGTTGAATTCACCAGAAGTGAATCCCCCTCCTTGATCAGTTCTGAGACACTTGATCCTTTTACTGCTTTCCTTCTCCACTATTGCTCTAAAAACTTTGAACTTCACAAAGGCTTTAGACTTGCCTTTCAAGAATGTGACCCACATCATTCTTGAGTAGTCATTAGTGAGAATCATGAAGTACTTATCACCCTGCACACTTCTAGTTTTCATAGGACCACACAAATCAGTATGCACAAGATCAAGCAAGTTGTCAGCAGTGAAATATTTTCCTTTAAAGGTTGAGGAAGACATTTTCCCCAATTGACACTCTCTGCACAAGGTATTACCTGATTTGCTTAGCACCGACAACCCTCTAATTGCCTTGATCTTACTAGCCTTCACAATGTTATCACAGTTTACATTGCAGAGTCTCCTATGCCATATCCAGCTATCATCAAACTTAGTCATAAGATATGTACTTATATTTGCATTCAGATGAAATAGGTTACCTTTGGTTTGCATGCCGGTGGCCACCAATTCACCATCTTTTCCTTTGATTCTGCAGACTCCATTCTTGAATTCCAGAGTGAGGCCACTGTCATTCAGCTGGGAAACACTTAGAAGATTGTGTCTGAGACCATCAACCCAGTAGACATTGTCAGCACTGCTCTTTCCATTCAGAGAGATGGACCCTCTACCTTTGACCATGCATGGTGCATCATTGCCAAAGCGAACCACACCTCCATCATACTCCTCCAAGGATAGAAACTTGCTCCGGTCACCAATCATATGGTGAGAACAACCACTGTTAATGATCCACTCATTGGAATTATCAAATCGGGAGACAAGAGCCTTCTTGTCTGACACATCTTCTCTGATAGCAATAAACACAATATCTTCATTTTCTTCATCCTTTGATTCTTCATCTGTGACACCTTCATCAATTGCCACAAAACAGTTTCTCTGGTTTCCTCCTTTGAATTTCCTGAACCTTTTTGGTTTGTCCTTGTTATCGCCATTAGGATAGTTTATAGCAATATGTCCTATCTGGTTACAAGTAAAACATTTCAAAGGTAGCTTACCTTTGTATTTACCGGTTCCTTTAGGAAGCTTCCTGGCAAGGAGAGCTTCAAATGCCATCAAAATCTCCTCATCATCCATTTCTCTGCTCTGTCTAGGTTCACCACTAGTGCTAGCTTCTTTTTCTTTTCTGGATGGTATAGCAGAGGCTTTTAAAGTTGATTCAGTCTTTTGAACACTGCCATCAAAACTATTTAGCTCATAGACTGTCAACTTGGCTATGATGGAATCCAAGGATACGTTAGTCTTGTCTATTGATCTCAGCTCCTAAATAGCAGCAACCCTTGTTGCATAGACCAACAATAGGGATCTCAGGATTTTTCTTACCATAGTGGAATATTCTAGTTTACCACTTACACTCTTGATTTCTCCAACAACTGTTTTGATTCTTATTCCATATTGCTGGATGGTCTCTCCTTCAACCATCCGCATATCTTCAAACTTCCCTCTCAGGCTTTCTTCCTTAGCCTATTTTACATGTTCATCACCACCATAGATATTTTCAAGAGCATCCCATACCTCTTTTGGATTTACCTTGTCCTGAACATCAATAAACTCAATGTCAAATAGACTACTAATAAGGGCTTCCATGACTTGCCCATTTTATTGTATCTCTCTCTTTTGGTCATCGATGAGAGCATCGGTAGGGACAACATAGACATTCTCAACATAACTCCAGTGTTGAGCACCCATGCTTCTAATGAATATCTTCATCCTATCTTTCCATATACCGAAATTCTCCCTGTTAAACTTTGGACATTCCCTCTTCATCATTTGACTGGGATCTTTACCTCAAGTGGTTAAGCTTACAAAACAGAGGACCTAAAGTGCTCTGACACCAATTGATAACTCAATGATGAACGAATAGTACCAAACCGGTACTGAGAAGGGGGGTGAATTAGAACAAGCAAAATACAGTCCAAAACTGGTTTGACAGCAAATACTCCAAATGACTGTCAAACAGTGACACTGGTCGAAATAGAGTGCAACCGATAAGACCCAGAACAACTATAAACCAGTTACTCACTTAGCTTTCCTCTTAGCTCAATACTATAGTACCATTACACCCTCATGCATGAACAGGTAAACTATCATTAGATCTTCACAATAGTTAGTTCAATATGTTTTATAGACAGACATAAAACATAGAACCATCATATGCTTAATAGGTAATAACAAAGCATCACAAGATAAAAGCATCACACATGGCACACATATTTTTCATGTGGAAACCCAACTGGAAAAAACCACGGTGGGGATGAATACCTACAAGCTGCTTTTTGAACTCTTTAGAAGTCCACTCTGTTAGGAGCTTTGTCTAGTTAAAGACATTACAATAGGTTCTACTAGGAACCGATCCTATTAGGGATCACTTGGTTACGAGATGGCTATAATACCCGGTTAAGGGTTAAACCCGGTTAGGGTTACCTTGTTAGAGGATTTCAAGAACTCAATAGCTAAAGGATCTCCAGAGGTCTATAGCTTCCCAGAACTCAATAACTTTGAGTTACCCTATTAAAGGATTTGTATCAAGCTGGTTAAGGCTACCCTGTTAAGGGATTTCACAACTGTTGAAGTGGTTAAAGATCAACAGGAATTACAATGATCTGGTAACAACACTCAATGCTAATGCAGATCCATTTTGGCTCCTCTTCACCTTTTGCACATTCACTTGGTAGGTATCTCTTCTCTCTTTTGGTCTGGCAAGAATAATGTATCACTTCCCTTGGATACACACATACAACTTTTGCCAACAACTTTAGAAAGAAACACAACATCGACCTTATAGGAAATAGACAAGTCAGTGGGAAAAGCCCTAAACCCTAAACCTATTAGGTTAAGCAATTGAAACGGTTCAATCCTGACCATTGAATCATACTACACTAAATGCAACAATTTTGAATCGATCTCAAGACATTCTCCATCATCCATTATCCACCGATTTCATGGCGGCTGATAACCCATCACGCGTTATCACCGTTTGACACATTTCAAACATTCCCAAGGTGGATAGGGATAGTCTTCTTCATGCAAGATCCTTCATGTGCACAAGGCTTACATGGAAACACGATCTGTTCTGCATTATACTGCTAACTCATCACACAAAAATCACTGATTGAGTCACATAGGCTTAAGGTACTCCAACCGGAAATCCTAAAGTGGAAACTACCTACCAACTAATAGTCATACAATGCTTCCATGTGCTGGTTCCCATAGCTACATGCCAGTTCATCTTGAACAAATATACCACTTCATTTTGGCATATATACTGGTTCACACATATGCCGGTTCTGTCTTCTCACATATCACATATGCCGGTTCCCATCATATCACATATTGACATCAATGAAAACATACAATATCATTATGTCCTCATATCGGTTCACATAACATACTGGACTGGTGAGAACCATGTAGTGATCGAGGCAATGGAACTGAGATACATCATGTATATGCCTAAGATTCGGGCAAACATAGGATTTCTGATTACTATTGCAAAGAGATGACACTCTGAGACTTGCACATTTGATCTATCAATTGATGAGATGTTAGTGACATTGGAGGGTGTTTACAGGATCCCTAGGATACCCATGCATGGAGATTTAGTCATGTATGACAAGGAGGGAGATGCTAATGCACTGCGATGAATCTTCAGAGACTTGGAGATAGAGCTAAGGATAGGATATTTGAGATGGGAGGTCATGTACACCAGTGGACAAACCTTGGTGGCAATGGTGGGAGGGGTTATTAGCACATTCCTAGGTTCGAACATAGCGACATGAAAATTGGCTATAGGGTGAGGTATGGCACTAGATATTTTGATTACATAGAGGTGTGTGTGAAATTTAGAATCTGTATCTAAAACACAAACACTCAATAAGTCATTGCATGCATGGTTAGTTGATCAAAATCAATGAATGTAAAACCATAACAAGTCGACCTATTGCCTCCTAAAAGATGCGATTATAGATTTTCTCTCAGATTTATCTAAGCAATACCAGTGACTAGACTACACCAAGATGAAGGATTTAATCTATATGAATACAAGATTAAGCAAATTAAGCTAGATGGATGCAAACTATAATATCAAGTTATATGATTATATCAAGCTAACATGATTAAGCTAATATGATTAAGCTAATATGCAATAAGCTAAGATGTAATATTCTCAATGACTCTAGAGCAAAACCCGCATGATAATTGTCATGCCTCTGAAGTGTAGACCTACAGCTGCAACACAAAACACTCAATAAATCATTACAAGCATGGTTAATTAATTTAAAGCGAAGAAAGATAAAACCATAGCTAAGCGATCTATCACCTACTAGTAAATGCGAGTATGAATTTTTCTCTTAGTTCTAGTTAGGCAAATTCTAGTGACTTGACTACGCCTAGATGGAGGATTTAAATGATAAATGATGCATTTAAGTTAGCAATGATAATGATTAAGCTACATGATTCCATGATTATGCTAGAAAATATGCTAAAATGATGCAATTAAGCTATGATAACAATGCTCAAATGATAAACTAAACTTGCATATGCCTATAGTAACAATTCCTGAAATCAAAATGAGATGGGATCATTATTGCTCCAAAATGGGGTCTATTTATAGGATTTCCAAGGCCAAGGGTGAGGTGGCAGGAATCAACGGTCAAGATTAAGTCTGAAGATATCAATGGTGAAATTGGAAGAGGTTGGAAAAGAGGTTGGATGAAAGGGAACATTTGCCATCTCCATCTCTATGGTGACAAGTGTCAAGAAGCTTTTCTCATGAGAGAGAAAGTGTCTAAGGAAAGGAGACATGTGGCCCAAGAATGCCATGTGTCTCAAGGGAGGAGTAGGTTTAATTAAACCTAGGGTTAGATGGAAGGGGTTAGGTGGTTAAAATTTAGGAGGCATGTGGGTAAATTTGAATTTAAAATTCAAATAAGACTAATTAATTCTCAACAACTCATAAATTGATTTATTTTAATCAATTATAAGGTTAGAAGAAATGATTTTGATGGGGAAGAATTAATTAATCAAAGGGGATTATGAAATGTATCCTATTAAATAAATCCTTAGATTTATTAATAAGTAGATGAAAGGGGGATTTTAATCAAATTGCTTATTGAATTCATTTAAATTAGGAAGGGGGATTAATTAATTAATTGCTTATTTAATTAATTATCTTCAGACCATTTTTAGGTGTATACATTTTGCCCCTCTTTGAAGCGAGGTGTGATGGCATGTTGATTCAAAGAATAATCTCATTTTGATGATGATAGCAGTTCGATAGGATGCCCTAGCTATTGGTTGATAGATTGTGAAACGATGATGCCCCCTCGAGAGATCAATTGAGATAACTGATCTTTGGAGTTTTTGGATTTTTTGTGAAATTGATATCTCGGTTAGAATGATTTGATTTCTGCAACTGTGGTTGATAAAAGTACGAGTTATATGATCAGAGTGATGTGGTTCTTGATGATTGATAAATCTTGATTGATTTGATTTATAAGATTGAGATTTAGTCTGGTTTTAGGAATGACACCTCCTGTATAAGAGAAAGATGATCAAAGCATCTGGTTTCAGGAACGATATCCTGTATAAGACATGATCAGAACATCTGGTCTGAGGAAAGGTACATCCTGTATAAGACATGAGAGAATCAGTTTAGATGTGATTGATTGATAGAATTGATAAGATTGATTGGATAAAGAACTGACAGTTTGTTGATATCATGTTGCAGAAAGATTTAGATATGCTGATGTTGGTTCTGTTGGGAGGGATAGCATAAGATTTTTGCTGGGTTGATAGTATCTAGAGAGATATAAGTCATCAGTCTGATTGTGTATACACTTGTGATGATATCGATAGATTTAACCTTGGATAAAATGAGCATGTGGGATCTCACGCAATAATGAAATGCAAGCTAAATGCAAAGCTACGAGCAGACCAGTCACTGGATTATTGCATTTTTTTCATTATTGAGCTTTTTAAAATGTGGGAAGTGAGTGCAAACATCGATGGTATAATTAACCATGATGACCTGAGCACTGCTTTTCTAGATTTTGATATGGCAAGTTAGCACAAGCGTCGAGGTATAATCAAACCAAGATGACCTGAGTGTTGCTTGCGTGAAACAGGTAGTATTAATCATTTCAATACGCAAATAAAAAATGTCTTCAATGATACTCCGATGATCATGTCCTTAGACAAATTTGCACATATTAATGATTAATTTTTAGACAACAGACAAGAAAAATACCATGTTCCTTCCTTGTTCCTCTAGTCAAAGACATCCTGGAGTCACTCAGATATCATGATAGTGAAAATCAATATAGAAAAGCTGAACAATCATGTTAAAATCATTATCCAAAAGATATCATCATTTGAAAAGTGTGTGATGTTCTTAGACTGACTTTGTGATAGTTTGATGGTTGATAATTTGATCTCATGTTCAATGTTGGATGTGTCACAGTTTTCGCTTGATAATAGTTGTCTAACTATTGTTCTACCTATTAGATTAAGTTCAAAATGATCAAGAGTTTTGCCCCCAGCTAGGTGCAAGATTTTTCCCCAAGCCAAGAAACAAATTTGTTATGATATACCCAATGATCCAAACCATGGCAAGAAGCCACCCAGGATGCCTGTGTATGTACAAAGCTTTATGATGCATATGAACAGTGCTGATGGAAAAGAATGCAAGCGAGAAGATGCATGAACTAATAGATGGAAGAGCTAGCAGATAGATAGCGCTTGTTTGTCAGGTTTTCACGGTCTATTTTTATTGCACTTTTTCTCATATTTGATTTTTTTTGGATTTTCTGCTTTTTCACTGTTTTTTGATTTTTTCTGCTTTTTCACTTTTTTTTTTGGATTTTTTTGCTTTTTCACTTCTTCTTTTTTTCTTCTTTTTCACTTTTTTTTTTTTTTCTATTTTTCAGACATAAAATGTCTTCAGATGCATTCTATTGATGGGTTAGTCGAGCTGATCTTTGTCCTGTGTTAATAGTTGATACGCTCCTGATCTAAATATTGATATGATCACAAATGGACCTAACCAATTTGGTTCAAACTTTCCTTTCTTTTCTTGATCATTCTGGTTGTGTGGATTTTCTTTTAGTACTAGTTCCCCTACTAGAAAGATTCATGATTTGACTCTGTGATTATAGCTCTGACACATTCTTTGTTGATATACCTTTAAATGATCAAAGACATTTTGTCTTCGTTCATGGATCAGTTCTAAATCTTGTAATCTAGATACTCGTTGTTCTTCATCTGGGATGAGACCTTTTAATGATACTCGTAGAGAAGGTATCTCTACTTCTATTGACAGTATTGCTTCTGATCCATAAACAAGAGAGAAAGGTGTGGCATCTGTTGGTGTGTGAATACTAATATGGTAGGCCCATAGAGAAGGGTTCAGTTGAATATACCAATCTCTTCTAGCATCATTCACTGTCCTTTTGAGGATTTTCAGAATAGTTTTGTTTGATACTTTTGCTTGCCCATTCCCTTACAGATAGTAGGGTGTGGAGAATCTGTGTTGGATCTTGAATTTTTCACATAGCTCTTGTACATCCTGATTCTTGAATGGTCACCCATTATCAGTGATAATGGTCATTGGTATTCCGTAGTGACATATGATATAATTCAAGATAAATGCAACAATTTGTTTTCCTGTGATATTTATGAGAGGTATTGTCTCAATCCATTTTGTGAAATATTTTGTAGCTACAAGGATGAATTTGTGACCATTAGACGAAGAAGGATTTATCTTTCCTACTAGATCAAGACCCCATTGGCAAAAAGGCCAAGATGTTACCAAAGAATGAAGTTCTTGTGTCGTTGCATGAATCAAATTCCCATGGATCTAACACTGTTTGCATTTTCTGGCTATCTAAAAAGAATCTCATTCCATGGTCGGCCAATAATAGCCCAAGCATATGATTTTTTTTGAAAGGGTAAGACCACTTAAATGAGTGCCACAAATGTTGTTATGGACTTCATTTAAGGCCTTCTCAGATTCTTCTTATTTGAGACATCTTAAAAGAGTACCGTCTAGACCTCATTTAAACAGGGTATCCATGATGAGAGTAAAATGGGAAGATTGGCGAATAAAGTTTCTCTTTTGGTTTTTCGATAAGTCAGGAGGTAGGGTGTTATCTTTCAGGTATGTGTAAGTTTGGCCATAGTTGGAGGAATCATGCCCCACAAGGTGATAGATAGTTTGGGAATCAGGACAATTATGAACAGGGTAAAAACAACTCTTCCACTAGGAATTCATAACGGTGTTGATTTTCCTATGTCTGAAGGAGAGAAGCAAGTGTAGCCATGGCATCTACTGCTTTTTTGTCATTTCTTGGAATCTGCTGGAAAGTTATTTCTACAAAGTATTTCTTGATATCATCAACCATCTTTTTATAAGGCATTAATTTGATTGATGATGAGCTGAGAGTCTCCAAAGACTTGAAGTTGTGTAATGTTCCATTCTATAGCCATTTTGATACCTGTAACCAAAGATTCATACTCTGCTATGTTATTGGTGCATGGAAAGCTTAATTTGTATACTTTTTGGATTGTATGACCTTGTGGTATGATGAATAGAATACCTACTCCTGATCTATGCTGTGTATATGAACCATCAAAGTATAGTTACCATGTTTTTGTGGTGACTGTTAGGATATCAACATCGGGAAACTCAATCTATAAAGGATGAACATCTTGAAGTGGTACCTCTGCTAGTTGGTCTGCAATGACTTGTCCTTTTATAGCTTTTCTGTCAACATACTCAATATCAAATTCACTTAGGATCATGATCCATTTTCCTAGTCATCCTGTTAATGTTGCTTTGCTGAGTAAATACTTCAGAGGATCAATTTTAGCTATTAACTTGATGGAGTGAGATAGTAAATAGTGGCGTAAGTTTTGAGAAATAAAAACTACTGCCAAGCATGCTTTTTCTATTGGTGAATAGTTGATCTCATATCCTACTAGTGTTCTGCTAATGTAGTAGATGGCTCATTCTTTTCCTTCATTATCATGCTGTGCAAGCAAAACTCTTAATGATGCTTCGGTGGTTGATACATAGAGTAATAATGGTTTTCCTAGAATTGGTGACATTAGTACAGGTGGTTGCATGAGATATTCCTTGATCTTGTTAAATGCGTCTTAACATTGATGGTCCCACTTTAAATGAACATTTTTGTGCAATAGATGAGTAAATGGTTGACATTTATCTGCTAGTTGAGCAACAAATCTTCTGATTGACTGGAGTCTTCCTTGGAGTGATCTAAGTTGAGTTATATTCTTGGGAGATGCCATTTCCATGATTTCTTTTACCTTAGCTGGATCCACTTCGATACCTCTAGCTGAAACAATGTATCCCAATAGCTTGCCTGAAGTAATACCAAAGGCACATTTATTAGGGTTTAACCGTAGCTTGTATTGTTCTAGCCTATCAAATATATTTTCCAGTATTTCTATATGTTCTTCTCTATTGTATGATTTAGCCAAGATGTCATCCACGTAGTTCACATGTTGATATGGGAACTGGTACATGGAAGCTTTGTATGACTTTCGGTTGGTAGTCTCAACTTCAGGGTTTCTGGTTGAAGTGCTTCAAGCCTGTGTGACTTAACCAGTGACTTTGTGTGATGAGTTAGCATTGTAACAAAGAACAGATCATGTTTCCACGTCAGCCTTGTGCACATGAAGGATCTTCCATGAAGGAGATTGTTCCTATCTACCTTGGGAATGTGCGAAGTCTGTAAACGGTGAAAACGTGTGATGGGTTATTAGCTACCATGAAAGCGGTGGAAAACAAATGATGGAGAACGTCTTGAGATTGGTTCAAGACTATTGCATTTAATGCAATGTGCTCAACAGTCAGGATTGAACTGTTTGAATTTCTTAACCTAACAGGTTTAGGGTTTAGGATTTATGCTACCAACCTATCTATTTCCTATAAGGTCGATGTTGTGTTTCTTTCTATTGTGGTTGGCAAAAGTTGTGTGTGTGTATCCAAATGAAGAGATACATTATTCTTGCCAGACCAGAGGAGAGAAGTGATACCTATAGAGTGCAAGTACAGAAGGTGAAGAGGAGCTAAAGTAGATCTGCATTGGCATTGAGTGTTGTTACCAGATTATTGTAATACGTGTTGATCTCTAACCAATTCAATAGTTGGGAAATCCCTTAACAGGGTAGCTTTAACCGGCTTACTGTAAATCCTTTGACAGGGTGACTCAAAACCATTAAGTTCTTGAAATCCTCTAACAAGGTAACCTTTAACAGGGTTTAACCCTTAACCGAGTATTCTAGCCATCCCTTAATCGGGTGATCCCTAATAGGATCGGTTCCTAACAGAAGCTATTGTATCAATCTTCAACCAGACAAGGCTCCTAATAGAGTGGACTTCTAAAGAGTTCAAAAACAACATGTGGGTATCATCCCCACCGTGGTTTTTCCCAGTTGGGTTTCCACGTGAAAAATCTGTGTGTCATGTGTGGTGTTATTCATGTGATGGTTTAAGTGATTTGTGTTTGAATGTAAATCATGTTGATCTAGCTGTTTATATTTTTGATGATAGATTACCTGTTCATGCACTAGGGTGAAATGTAAATGAAGTATTAGATTGTATGAAAAGATAAGTGTCAACTAGTATATGCTTGTCTCAGTTATTCTAGGTTTTGCTGGTTGTACTTTTATTTAAGACCAGTGTTACTGTTTGTCTGCCAAAGCATAGTGTGTGCTGACAAACCGGTTTTAGGAATGTGTTTTTGTCTGTACTGATTCACCCCCCCTCTCAATACTAGTTTGGTACTATATGCTCATCATTGAGTTATCAATTGGTATCAGAGCATCCTCCAGGTCCTCTGTGTTATAAGGTTAACCGCTTGAGGAAAAGATCCCAGTCTAATGATGAAGAGGGAAGGTCCAAAGTTCAACAGAGATAATTTCAATATATGGAAAGATAGAATGAAGATATACATCATAAGCATGGGTGCTCAACACTAGAGCTATGTTGAGAATGCTTATGTGTCCCCTACCGGTACTCTCACCGATGACCAAAAGAGAGAGATGCAGGAGAATGGGCAAGTCATGGAAGCCCTAATTAGTAGTTTATCTAACATTGAGTTTATTGATGTCCAAGATAAAGTAAATCCCTAAGAAGTATGGGATACTCTTGAAAATATCTATGGTGGTGATGAGCATGTAAAACAAGCTAAGGAAGAAAGCCTTAGAGGGAAGTTTGAAGCCATGTGGATGGTTGAAGGTGAGACCATTCAATAGTATGGAATAAGAATCAAAACTGTTGTCAGAGATATAAAGAGTGTAGGTGGTAAAATGGAAGATTCCACTATGGTAAGAAAAGTTCTGAGATCCTTATTACCGGTCTATGCAATAAGGGTTGCTGCTATTCAGGAGTTGAGATCAATAGATAAGACTAAGGTATCCCTAGACTCCATCATTGCAAAGTTGACAACCTATGAGCTAAATAGTTTTGATGGCAGTGTTCAAAAGACTGAATCAGCTTTTAAAGATTCTGTTGTACCATCCAAAAAAGGAAAAGAAGCAAGCACCAGCGGTGAACCGAGACAGAGCAAAGAAATGGATGATGAGGAGATTTTGATGGAATTTGAAGCTCTTCTTTCCAGGAAACTTCCTAAAGGAGCTGGTAAACACAGAGGTAAGCTCGCTTTGAAATGCTTTTCTTGTAACCGGATAGGACATATTGCTGTAAACTATCCTAATGGTGACAACAAGGACAAACCGGAAAGGTTCAAGAAATTCAAAAGAGGAAACTGGAGAAACTGTTTTGTGGCAGTTGATGAAAGTGTCATAGATGAGGAATCAGAACATGAAAAAAATGAAGATATTATGTTTGTTGCTATCAAGGAAGATGTGTCAAACAAGAAGGCTCTTGTCTCCCACTTTGATAATTCCAATGAGTGGATTATTGACAATGGTTGTTCTCATGATATGAGTGGTGACTAGAGCAAGTTTCTATCCTTGGAAGAGTATGATGGTGGTGTGGTTTTCTTTGGTAATGATGCACCATGTATGGTCAAAGGCAAAGGGTTCATCTCTCTGAATGGAAAGAGTAGTGCTGACAATGTGTATTGGGTTGATGGTCTCAGACACAACCTTCTTAGTGTTGCCCAGTTGAATGATAGTGGTCTCACTTTGGAATTCAAGAATAGAGTGTGCAGAATCAAAGGAAAGAATGGTGAATTGGTGGCCACCGGCATGCAGACCAAAGGTAACCTATTTTAGCTGAATGCAAATATCAGTACATGTCTTATGGCCAAGTTCAATGACAGCTGGATATGGCATAGGAGACTCTGCCATGTAAACTTTGATAACATTGTGAAGGCCAGTAAGATCAAGGCAGTTAAAGGGTTGCCGGTGCTGAGCAAACCAAAAAATACCTTGTCCAGAGAGTGTCAACTGCGGAAAATGTCTTCCTCAATCTTTAAAGGTAAACCTTTCACTGCTGACAATTTACTTGATCTTGTGCATACTGATTTGTGTGGTCCTATGAAAACTAGGAGTGTGCACGGTGATAGGTACTTCATGATTCTCACTGATGACTATTCAAGAATGATGTGGGTAACATTCTTCAAAGATAAGTCTGAAGCTTTTGGAAAGTTCAAAGCTTTCAGAGGATTAGTGGAGAAGGAAAGTGGTAAAAGGATCAAGTGCCTTAGAGCTGATCAAGGAGGGGAATTCACTTCTGGTGAATTCAACAAGTACTGTGAAGAACATGGCATCAAGAGGCAACTTTCTGCCCCCCAAACTCCACAGTAGAATGGCCTAGTAGAGAGGAATAATCGGACTATGGTTGAAGCAACAAGAACAATGTTGATTCAAGGAAAGGTTGCTCACACCTTTTGGAGAGAAGCAGTGAGCACTACAATCTACATAATGAACCAGGTACTCATCAAGAAAGGTAAGGATAAAACTCCTTATGAGTATTGGACCGGTAAGACACCTATGGTTAGCTACTTTAGAGTGTTTGGTAGCAAATGTTATATCAAGAGGAGTGAACACCAGAGCAAATTTGATGCAAAATGTGATGAGGGAATATTCCTAGGGTATTCCACCAAGAGAAAATCTCTCAAGTGTTTCAATAATAGGAATCAGAGAATTATGGAAAGCATCAATGTGAGAGTTGATGAAACCTCTAAGAAAACTGAGGAAACTGGTAGCGAGCAAGTGGTAAATGAACCGGTTGTAACCTTCTGGGAACCGGTTGCTAGTCAACCAAGTACCAGTAACAGTGTTCCTACACCGGTAGATGTAGATGCTGATACTGATGGAGATGAGGATGAAGAAGGAAAGCAAGAGGAATCTGTTAAGACCATTCCTCGGTATGTCAAGCTGAATTATGATCCTAAGCAGATCATAGGAGATAAGGATGCAGGAATCCTTACAAGAAGAAAGGTTAGATAAAACTCATGTATGATCTATAAATTTGAGCCTAAATCATTCAAAGAGGCACATAAAGATGAAGACTAGATCAAGGAAATGGAAGAGGAACTTGACCAGATAGAGAGAAATGGTACATGGTCTTTGCTACCTAGACCGGAGCATAAAAATGTCATCGTTACCAAATGGGTTTTCAGAAATAAGCTGAATGAGGACGGCACAATGATTAGAAACAAAGCCAGACTATTGTGTAAAGGATATGCCTAAGAAGAAGGAGAAGACTATGGAGAAACCTTTTCTCCTATAGCCAGATTGGAAGGAGTTCGTATGCTTCTTGCATATGCAGCTTTTAAAGGATTCAAAGTATATCAAATGGATGTAAAATCTGCATTCCTATATGGTGTACTTGAAGAGGAGGTGTATATAGAGCAACCAGATGGGTTTGTCCAATCTAAAGACACTGACATGGTGTGTAGGCTACATAAAGCCTTATATGGTCTAAAGCAGGCACCTAGAGCATGGTATGAATGCCTGCACTCCCATCTTGTGAAGATTGGATTTGAGAGAACAAGAGAAGATAGCAATATCTACTTGAAATCTGAAGGAGATCAGATCCTAATCTGTGAGGTATTTGTTGATGACATTATCTTTGGTGGAGATGACAAGATGAGTCATGAGTTTGTAGATGAGATGAAGAAAGAGTTTGAGATGTCACTCATAGGGGAGATTAAGTTCTTCATTGGACTGTAGATTCAACAGATGAAAGATGGAATCTATATTACTCAGTCCAAGTATGTCAAAGAGGTGTTGAAGACCTTTGGCATGGAAGATAGCAAACCGGTTGGTACACTGATGGTAACCGGTTGTAAACTATCCAAAGAGGATGAATCAGCATTGGTTAATGAGAAGGAATACTGATCAATGATTGGTAACTTGCATTATGTAGTGCATAGTAGACCAGATATTGCACATGTAGTTGGCATTATTACAAGGTTCCAGAAAAGTCCAAGAGAATCCCACTTGGTTGCAGTCAAGCGGATTCTTAGGTATCTAAAGGGAACTATTGATTATGGATTGTGGTATCCATATAGCAAGGATTTCAACTTAAAAGTATTCACAGATGCTAATTGGGCAGGTAATGTGGATGATCGGAAGAGCACAACCGGTGGTGCATTCTTTCTCAGTGGTAGACTAGTCTCATGGATGAGTAAGAAGCAGAGTTGTATCTCTCAGTCTACAGTGAAAGCAGAGTATGTTGCAACTTTCATGAACTGCACTCAGACAATTTGGATGAAGCATGTATTAAATGGCTTCAAAGTTCCTGTATCTGAACCGGTAAGTATATTTTATGACAATACTAGTGCAATTAACATCTCCAAGAATCCGATTTTACATTCTAGAACCAAGCACTTTGAGCTTAAGTATCATTTCTTGAGGGACAAGGTTCAGAACAAAGAGATTGCACTGGAACATGTTTCCAGTAAGGAGCAATTAGTAGACATATTCACCAAGCCTCTCCCAGGGCTACATTTATGTACTTAAGAGGTGAATTAGGGGTGCATAGTCAAAAAAAATTTTAGGATTGATTTGTTGAAGGATGCTACTCCTCAGGGGGAGCAACATAATGGAATAGGAAAGCTTGTGCCTCCACTTTGGCATTGTTGTCAAAGGGGGAGAAGAAGTGAAGCGGAGAAGATATCTGCAGAAATTGGGGGAGAAGATGTCAAGCGGAGAGATATCTTTGTATATTGCCATCAATGCCAAAGGGGGAGATTGTTGGCATTATGTGAACCGGTATGAGGACATGATGACATTGTATGTTGTCATTGATGTCAATATGTTGAAGAAGAGAGAACCGGTATGTTACCAAGAACCGGTATATGTGAGAACCGGTATAACATTGTGAACCGGTATATGTGCCAAAGTGAAGTGGTGTGTTTGTTCAAGGTGAACCAGGATGTTGATATAGGAACCGATACATGGAAGCTTTGTATGACTACCAGCTAGTAGTCTCAACTTCAGGGTTTCCAGTTGAAGTGCTTCAAGCCTGTGTGACTCAACCGGTGACTTTGTGTGATGAGTTGGCATTGTAACAAAGAATAGATCATGTTGCCATGTTAGCCTTGTACGCGTGAAGGATCTTGCATGAAGGAGATTATTCCTATCTACCTCGGGAATGTGCGAAGTCTATAAATGGTGAAAACACGTGATGGGTTATCAGCCGCCATGAAAGCGGTGGAAAATGAATGATGGAGAACGTCTTGAGATCGGTTCAAGACTATTGCATTTAATGCAATATGCTCAACGGTCAGGATTGAACCATTTGAATTTCTTAACCTAACAGGTTTAGGGTTTAGGGTTTATGCTACCAACCTATCTGTTTCCTATAAGGTCGATTGTGTTTCTTTCTATTTTGGTTGGCAAAAGTTGTGTGTGTGTATCCAAGTGAAGAGATACATGATTCTTGCTAGACCAAAGGAGAGAAGTGATACCTGTAGAGTGTAAGTGTAGAAGGTGAAGAGGAGCTAAAGCAGATCTGCATTGGCATTGAGTGTTGTTACCAGATCATTGTAATATCTATTGATCTCTAACCACTTCAACAGTTGGGAAATCCCTTAACAGGGTAGCTTTAACCAACTTACTATAAATCCTTTGACAGGGTGACTCAAAACCATTGAGTTCTTGAAATCCTCTAACAAGGTAACCTTTAACAGGGTTTAACCCTTAACCGGGTATTCTAGCCATCCCTTAACTAGGTGATCCCTAATAGGATCGGTTCCTAACAGAACCTATTATATCAGTCTTTAACTGAACAAGGCTCCTAACAGAGCGACCTTCTAAAGAGTTCAAAAATAGCTTGTGGCTATTCACCCCCACCATGGTTTTTCCCAATTGGGTTTCCATGTGAATAATTTGTGTGTCATGTGTGGTGTTATTCATGTGATGGTTTAAGTGATTTGTGTCCAAAGGTAAATCATGTTGATCTAACTGTTTATATTTTTGATGATAGATTACCTATCATGCACTATGGTGAAATGGAAATGAAGTATTAGATTGTATGAAAAGATAAGTGTCAACCAGTTTATGCTTTTCTCAATTATTCTAGGTTTTGCCGATTGTACTTTGTTTAAGACCAGTGTTACTATTTGTTTGCCAAAGCACAGTGTCTGCTGACAAACTGGTTTTAGGAATGTGTTTTTGTCTATATTGATTCACCCCCCCTCTCAGTACTGGTTTGGTACTATCTGTTCATCATTGAGTTATCAGTCATAGCTCTTTGATATGTAGCACCTGCATTCTTTAATCCAAAAGGCATGACGTTCCAACAGAAAGTACCCCATGGACATGTGAAAGCTGTCTTTTTTTAATCTTCAGGTGCTATTTTGATCTGATTGTATCTGGAGAAACCATCCATTAAAGAAAACATGGAGTGTCCAGCAGTTAAATCTACAATAATATCGATGTTAGGCAAAGGAAAATAATCCTTTGGACATGCGTTATTAAGATCTTTGATGTCTGTGCATATTCTGATGCTTTTATTTGGTTTTGAAACAAGAACGATGTTGGATACCCATTGAGGATATGCTATAGGTCATATGAATCCTACATCTAGTAATTTCTTTAGTTCTACTTTGACTAGAAGGGCGATATGCAGATGCATTTTCCTCAACTTTTGTTTGACTGGTTTGGCTCCTGGACTAACATTCAAGTGATGCATAATAAGCTCTAGATCTAACCCTGGCACGTCTGCATATGACCAAGTGAAATTGATTTGTCATCTTTTGAAAAATTCCACATACTGTTGCATTTCTTCTTCTGATAGAGAAGTCACTAGATGAAGAATCTTTGGTTGCTCTATTGTGCCAATGTTAACTGCCTCTATTGGTTCGATCAAAATGGATGACCTTTCTTGATAGTGCTTAGGTAAAGTGTCAAATCTCCCATCTTCCGATGCCTCAAGGAGGTTTTCACCATTAGATGCATCCTTTCTTTTTACTTTTTCCTGATCTAATGTTGCCAATAAATGGTTTTCAGTATTAGACTTGATATTCTTTTCGATATTTTCACTTTTGCGACTAGGAGATTTGGCACCCACTTGACTAGAAGATGCATTGCTGAAATTCCTAGTGAGAGTTATTACAGGTTTGATTATGTTAAGATATACAGATATGGCATGGTCATTTGGAAAGGTATCGATGGTGGTATGTCCTTCATTTTCCCAATCAATAAGCTCGGGGTGGATTAGAGGTAGGGGATATTCAGGTTGGGATGTTTCAAGGGTTTCAAGGGTCATGATGGATGTTTCAAAGTTTTCAATATGTATGTCGATGTCTAGAATGGTACTCTCATCAGAATGACCTCATGTAAGGAGTTCCTGATCGTTCTCGGATAAGTCCAAGTTAGTCGAATGTGATTCTAATTCAAGTGAACTAGTTCCTGACGTTTGTCTTGCATACGTGTGAACTACATCGACTTCTACATCTCCTTCAAAGCAATTTTATTCAGCTGATTCTTCAGAGTGATAGGAATCCCATTCCCATTCATTAGAATATGTATCACTTGCAGCTTGCAATCTACAAATTTGATCATATAGCATTTCTTTTTCTTTTCTTTCTATATCTTTTTTTCTTTCATATTCAACTTCTTCAGGACTGAGATTGAGTTCTGTCAATCTTGCTATGAGCTCTCCTTGATTAATATTAGCTTCTTTCTTGTTTTGATTGAGATTTAATGCTTCTTGAGAGATGCTTTTAGTTTGTTTCTCTTGTTGATTTGAAGCTTTCTTCTTTTCCCATTTCATGTTTGCTTGTGTTTGTTGCTTAGCTGATGTTTCTTCTCTTTCAATTGCCAGTTGTTCTTGTCTGTTTTCATATTCCTCTTATTGTTGACTAAAAGATGTGTCTTCCAGTAGAGTTACTTGTCCATACCCTAAGCCTGATTTGTCTATAGTCTGCTGAGTGTAAGGTTGAATAGGTTCTGAGATACCTTCTTTTCTTTTTCCTATAGGACTTGATCCAGTGTATCCCATTTTTCTGAGAATGTTAAATCCTTTTCCATACTTTTCTATAGGTATTCTGACATTGTTGATCTTTTGTTGAAATTCTTCATCCTTGTATAGCCATTGTAGCACATCTTTGTCTTATGTTTCCTCTAATAAGGTTCCAGTACTAATAAATGCTCCATCAAATATCAGAAGATGTTTCACAAGTGGTTGTTGTTTAGAGTTTGATGGTTTTCCAAAGGATTTAGGAGAAAGTGGTAATTGTTATATTTAATATTCTCTGTTCCCTCTATCTCTTAGCTATATTTGTTTTTCCATACTTGATAGAATTGAAGCAAATGATTGTTCTTTGGATTGTGTGTTCGAAGATGATGCCTCCCTGTTATGATGAACAATGACTTCTTGGGCCATTTTTTAGATTGCTACAGTATTGAAATGGATTTGAATGTACAGAGATTGTGATTTCCTGCCCATTGTAGAGAAATTTTGCACACTATTGATATGTTGATGGGATAACTTGCAAGTCATGTATACAAGGTCTTCCCAAGAGTATGTTGTATGATAAATCTAAGTCTAGAACTTGGCATGCTGTGTCTTTCTGCAAAGGTCCTACTCTGATGGGTAACATCACAATTCCCTTAGAGGTACGTTCTTCTTCATCATAGGCTTTAATGGTGATCTTTTTTCTGGGGATCAACTGCATCTTTTGAATAACCTAGAGCATGAACAAGACTCAAGGAGCAGATGTTTAAGCCAGGTCCCCCATCTATTAGGATACATTTAACTCACGTCTTATGAATGATTACTTTGATATGCGAGGGAGCGTTATGGGGATGTTGTAGGGACATGTCATCTTCTTCGGTGAATGATAAGAAGTGAGGGGTTGTGAGGTGTCCCACCATGGTTTGGAATTCATTGATATCAAGATCTTTGGAAACTATTATATCTACTAATTCTCGCTCAAGAATTTCTTTGTGTGCAGGTGAAAGCTTTAATAGTTCTAAGATGGATATTTGTGTGGGTGTTTTCTACAGTTGATCCACTAGGTTGTATTGTTTGGTAGCGGATGATGTGTTTGTTGTGGGACCTAGCAAAACAACTTTGGCTTTGCTTCTTGTGATAGAATGAGCTTGTTCTTGATTATTTTTTTCTTTAACTACAATCACATTTACCACATTATCATATGTATGAGCGTATTTTACCTTTGCTTTACCCTTACCATTGTTTGTTTTTGATGATTCACATTTCTCATAGTTTGGAAGTGGAGTTTTAAATGTTGTATGAGATTCATTCATTGTATCTCCATCCATAGTTATTACTCCATTATCTATCAAATCTTGGATGAGATGCTTCAATCACTGACAACTATCTGTGTGATGTCCCTTGTTTCAATGGAAATCACAATAATGGTTATCATTCCACCAAGGTGATTTTATTTGAGGTTCATAGTTCCTTTCTTCTGGTAAAGTGATCAATTTGTTTGTGATAAGCGTCTTTAGTGCTGATCCAAGGGGTTCACCAATGTTTGTAAATTGCCTTTGAAAGAAATTTTTGATAGTTTCTTTTTGGTGATGGTTGTTTTGTTGAGCTGTTGTTGAGTGAGTGGATAATTTAAAAACCGGTTGCTTTGGTTTCACATTGTTGTTATCCACTATTCCATCGTTGATGACATTTCAATTTTTATTCCAAAAATTTGGCTTATTATTGTGATTGATGTTATTGGTGTTGTTAGGAGGATGGAATCCTTCTTTATATATTTTCAATTCACCTTTCTTTATCAGGGCTTCTTCCATTCTGATTCCATTATCAATCATTTTTCGAAAACTTTGATTTACTGAATTTTTAAGTAATAACTCATTTGATCATTTAAGTTGTCAATGAATATGTCCATTTTTTCATACTCTGGCATTGTACGAGGATACCGCAAAGCTAACCATCTTCATCATTGTAAAAATGTCATGACAGGTTCTCCACTTTTTTGTTTGGCATTACATAGGTCTATCATTGTTACTTCATGTTGTATGTTGTAAGAGTATTATGAAACAAACTTATCCACCAATTCTGAGAATGATCTGATTCCAGGTGGAAGTTTGGAGAACCATTCCATAGCTAGTCCAGTTAAGCTTTTCAGAAATAATCTCATTAAGTAGGTATCCTCATGTGCAAACTCCATACTCATTGTGCAAAATTCTCATATATGATCTTGAGGGTCAGTGCTTCCACCATATTTTTATATCTAGGAGTTTCAAAACCTATAGGAAAAGGTATCATGTTTAGGTTTCTGTCGAATGGATAAGGACAGATTTCTTGAATTGAGTATCTTCTAACATTTCCTCTTTGCATATCTTGAATTTGTGTTTGCAATGTTTTTAGTTGTTGTGTGAGAGTTGTGATAGTATTATCAACATGATTTTTTATTGCATGACCATGATTTTGCATTCTAGGAGGATGTGGATCTCGTCTTGTTTCATCTCTAGTCCTTCTTGTATCTTCATTGAATTGAATGTTATTCAAAATTTCCACTTCATCTCTTTTGGGTATGTAAGTTTCTTCATTGGTTTTGGTGTTATTGGGAATTGACGTGTCATTCATTTTGAGACCAAAAATATCTTCATATTGTTCATTATTATGGGGAGGGTCACTTTTCTTTTGTGTCAATTTGTTTACATCAAAATCTTGGGGGAGTGTAGCATCAGATTTTGCCAACATTAGGAAATATTTTTCTTTTTCCCCTTCCAATAATTTCTGCATAAATTTATCGAACTAAGGATCTTTTTTGATGTCTTTGATATTTTGTTCTGTTATTTCTCCTTCTACTTATATTTCATCTTCATGTTCCATGGTTATATGCTCTTCAGTTGTTTCCAATGTTTTGATTTCCGTCTTCGTGATTCTTCATCTCTGAGCTCTAGTGAGAAAGGGCATACACGAGTGTTAGATATTGTACTAAAATTTGATTGTCCAAAAGGTTGTTTTGATAAGTGATCAATTGTCAATGTAAATGTGATAGTGTGATATGACATGAAAAGATGGTTCAAGTGTTTAAAAGTTTTCAAGTTTTTCGATCTTTTCTTTAGGAGTGCAATGATGATGATTTGATAAGAACCAAGTCCAGTAGGAATGATATATCCTATGATGTGGGACAAGATTATCTTGACCAAACATTTTAGTTTCGTGATAAAGGATGATAGATCCTGATGAGAAACTATGTTTAAGTGACCAGTTTACCAAAAAAAGTGAAAATGCACTTTGAGATGTTTAGATCTTGAGCTTGTTGAGGGTGAGCACTTGAAAATATTGAGGTGTTTATGTTCTAAAGTCTGATTTTGATGGATGATAACTTGACCAAGTGAACCAAGAAGACAATCCAAGCATAGAATGACATAGAATAGGTGTTTATGATTACTGCAAATTGATCAAGAAGAAATGACAAATCTGAAAAAGGCTTGCAGGACACAACTCTAGACTACCAGAAATAGAGACTCATACGAAAAACTATATAGCTCCAAACGACAAAAGATATGAGACTATATGACAAACTGAGATTTTCATATGCAAAATAATAGGCTCATACGACAAACTTTTATGAACCATACGATAAGCTAAACGCCTCGTACGACAGAGAAAATGTGTTTGTTTGGTCAAATTTTGATTACTAAATTCTGATGTTTTGCTTATGTTTTCCAGTTTTAGATGTCTAATTTTTCAATTTAGGGATGAATACACAACAAACACACGCTATGATAAGTGACCACAAGCATGCTAACCCTAAGGAAGTTTTCTAAGGAGACAAAACCTTTGCTTGCAAACTTAGGTACACACCCAATAGCTAATCAGAATACGGCTGTTGAGTCTCACACAATGGATTCTCAACGTTGTATTATCCAACTCCAAATGCTAATGGGGGCACAATATGGAAAGTATCTTGGGAGAGTTACTATCTCTCTTGCACAAAGATTATCACCCTTTCGGAGGTGAATCGGGTAGCTTCTAATTTAACCGACACTAGTAAGGGATCCGTTTGGTGCATCTTAAGAGGTCTCCCAGCCTTGAAAACCAAGGTTTGCTATACCCAAAGGTATGAAGGAGAGCTATTCCCGAGCACTATCATTGAATCTATTTTCATCAAATCACATTTATTTTATAGTGGGTTGGATTACTTTGCATTAGCCATTCTCACTTAGGTCATTCCCCTCTCACTGGCCTTAATGGCTAAGACTTATTAGCTCCTTGGGAGGGCAGGCTTGCTAAAGATATGCACTAATGAAAGAAAATGATGAGTCTAGCTTTCTGATCACATAAAAAAAGGTGAGAGCATACTCGCCTATCATCAAAAACACATAATACATGATTGTTCATTTTTAGCCAAAAAGACAAGTGTGCCTATAAAAACTTTAAGTGATACACAAAGTTTTGTTGAATTCTTTTAGGCAACTTGCAAAATAAATTTGTTAGTAGTCATTGATGTGTTTTGAATTTGGTCTTTGACTAGCGTATCTTCGACAATCGTCCTATAGAAAAGAGTTAGGCTGCCAAAAATCTCACAAACCAATCAGGGTTAGCATTAGTAATGATCAGATAAAAATCTGATACCCTGAAAATGTAATCTATTTAAAAAAATAGAAGCAGAGACTCATACAACATGATTTGATAGCTGAAACAACAAAACTTTAGATCTCGCACAGGAGAAGAAATAGGCTCATACGACAAAGAAATATCAAGACAAAAACTCATACGACAACAATTTAGATCTCGTGTGACAACATAAATAAGCTCGTACAACACATAAATGACCTAATACAAGTCAAGATGAGATTTCATCCTAGATCAGAAGGAAGTTTGTACGAGACAAAAAAGGAGCTTGTACGACATTCTGAACCAGACCCAGTAGAGATAAAAGTTTATGAAGCTTAAGAGGCCAAAAATGACAATTTCGGCCCCACGGTGGGCGCCAAAATGTCATGCCTATGAAGTGTAGACCTGCAGCTACAACAAAACCACTCAATAGATCATTACAAGCATGGTTAATGATTTTAAAGAAAAGAAAGATAAAACCATAGCTAAGCGATCTATCACCTCCTAGTAAATGTGAATAAGAATTTTGATCTCAGATCTAGTTAGGCGAATTCCAGTGACTTGACTGCACCTAGATGGAGGATTTAAATGATAAATGATGCATTTAAGTTAGCAATGATAATGATTAAACTACATGATTCCATGATTATGCTAGAAAATATGCTAAAATGATACAATTAAGCTATGATAACAATGCTCAAATGATAAACTAAACTTGCATATGCCTATAGTAACAATGCCTAAAATGCAAATGAGATGGGATCATTATTTCTCCAAAATGGGGTCTATTTATAGGATTTCCAAGGCCAGGGGTGAGGTGGCAGGAATCAACGGTCAAGATTAAGTCTGAAGATATCAATGGTGAAATTGGAGGAGGTTGGAAAAGAGGTTGGATGAAAGGGAACATTTGCCATCTCTATGGTGACAAGTGTCAAGAGGCTTCTAGAAGAGGTTGGATGAAATGGAACATTTGTCATCTCTATGGTGACAAGTGTCAAGAAGCTTTGGTCATGAGAGAGCAAGTGTCTAAGGAAAGGAGACATGTGGCCCAAGAATTCCATGTGTCTCAAGGGAGGAGTAGGTTTAATTAAACTGAGGGTTAGATGGAAGGGGTTAGGTTTAGAAGGGGTTAGGTTAGGTGGTTAAAAGTTAGGAGGCATGTGGGTAAATTTGAATTTAAAATTCAAATAAGACTAATTAATTCTCAACAACTCATAAATTGATTTGTTTTAATTAATTAAAAGATTAGAAGAAATGATTTTGATGGCGAAGAATTAAGTAATTTGAATTAATTAATCAAAGGGGATTATGAAATGAACCTATTAAATAAATCCTTAGATTTATTAGTAAGTAGATGAAAGGGGGATTTTAATCAAATTGCTTAGTGAATTCAATTAAATTAGGAAGGGGGATTAATTAAATAATTTCTTATTTAATTAATGATATTCAAACCAATTTTAGGTGTATACAATAATAATAAAATCTCTAGTCTCTTTGATTGAGAGATGGGAGCTTGAATTTATAGAAAATCCAGAGAGAAAGCGACGATTGAGATTGATTCTTGAGGAGCGGTCAAGATTCTACCAAAAGTAGCACAATCCAGGGGATTTGATGTGATTGGCTGCTTTCTTCAGATTTGAAGGAGATAAGATTGAGCTAAAATTGAGATAAAATCAGAAAAAACTGATTTATTCCATTTTCCTTTCTTAAAGCAAGCTTTCTTTGATTTATTCCCTTTTATTCAATTTTGCTCCTTTTTTGAAATTTCTTTTTCAAATTATCTCAAATTAATTCTTTTTTCAAAATCATTCTTTTTTTTTAATTTAAATGGAAAATTAATTTATTAATTAAATATGCTAGGATATTTAAATAAATAAATAGGATAATTGATTAAAGAGATTTTGATTTATTTAATTGAAAAGATTAATTTGCCATGTGACATTGATGATTTAGGAATTAATTAATTAGGTGCTCAAAATTGATTTAATTGCCTTCGTTAGGACCTTGGTGATGTAGTAGAGATTAGGGACCCATGGTTTAAATGACCATTTTTAGGGTATTACATTTGCCCCTCTTTGAATTCATGTGCGAGAAGTGCATTGATTCAAAGAATAATTGATGTCGAAGAGATACCGGTTTTGAACTTGATGGATCACAAACAGATAAAGAGCGAGATATTCAGCTTGATTTAAAGCAATGAAAATGAACAAATTGATCAAAGCTATATCGATCCTTAACTTGATTGAACTAGGATCGATGAAGAGAGAAGATACCGATCTTGAACTTGATGGATCAAGAAGCAGGTACTGATCTAGAACTTGATTGAACTAGAATCAATTGAGCGAAGAGATAATACCGATTTCAAACTTGATTGAACAAGAACCGATTAGCGAAACAAAATGTCCAACTTGATTTGATGCAATAAAACTAAACACCTATTTGGATTGAGCATGTTATCATTGTCAAAAAGACTCTTTAAACCCTTGATTAGGTTTAAACGAATAACCATCTTGATGAGGTGCGATGAAATTGATTACCATTAAGAGACTGATTTAGATGAAGACAATATCATCTTGATTTGGTACGATGAAACTGATATGCCCCTAGAGATTGATTTGATTTGAAGAACCTCAACTTGATATGATGCGATAAAGTTGAGATGCCCCTAGCAATGAGGTCTTGTTTGATGAGATTTGATTGATGTTTGATTAATCGTTGATTGAAAATATTTGCTACTCGGCTTTTGAAGAAGAAAAAAATCTCAACTTTTGATGATTTAATCACTAATAACGATGATGTAATAAGTATGCCCCCTCAAGAGCGAAATCAAAAGATGGTGATATATCATAGTGATTTTTGGCAATTCGAGTGAAAAAAAGATTTAGCAATGATAATTTGAGGATGAAGAATGATTTAAGAATTGATTTGAGATAAATTAAAGGACTTCCGATTTGATTGGAAAAGATTTGAGCGTAGAGTGGTGCAAAGATTGACCTGAAGATGAATGTGCCAAGTGGTCAATGTTGTGAGAAATTGAGTAGAAAAATGATGTCAGATTTTGATTTCGATCCCGAAAATGGACTCAGGATGGTCAATTTAACTAGGGGTACAAATTTCATGTCAATCGGAGCAAATTTGAAAATTAGGGTTTCACCTATATAAGGGGTTGAAGGAGTCATTTTCAATTCATTTTTACCTCTCAAATTCAAAAGTTCAAAAAACCTTCGCTGAAAGCAAAGTGACAATTCCAGTGCAAAATCACCGATTTGAGTGCCAGAGATGCCACAACCAGCCCCAAAACTATGCTCCAACAGTAAGTCATCTATTTGAAGCCTCATTTGATTCAAATTTTGTGCATTTTGATTGAGTTTTTCGTACTATCCATCATTTTAGGTCATCCTAGGTCATTTAGTCATATGGTAGAGTAGGGTTTTTTGTACGAGAAACTGCTGAAAATTCTTTACTCATATGGGCAAGTTAGATTTGTCGTTTGGTTGTTACCCTTGAATTGGAAGACTACATTCATTAAATCCCCTTTAATAATTTGATATCACACATTTGATCATAGGAGCCTATTTACTCGTATGAACACCAGAGAATTATCGTATGAGTTGTTGTCATTATGCGGTTACTCATATGGAAAACAATGAGCATTTTGGAGGGTCCAATCATCAAAATTTGATTTTAATTGTTGTTGACTTAGATTATTTAGAACTTTAGACACATTATTAGGTCAAAGTTGATTGCATAATGATGATATTTCATTCAATTTGCAAGTTCAGTTGCCAGATATCCATTTACGATGTACATATCCTCCCATGATGAGATTAGTTTGACAATTGATAGATGCACAAAGGGGTAATATTGGTTTGTGTGGATTCGGATGGTTACTGGAGATGCCTGATATTTGTGTGAATCACAGATTATTCACAACCTTGGCTGAGAGGTTTCACAGTGAGCATAACACTTTTCACTTGCTAACTGGGGAGATAATCATCACTCTCAAGGATGTATACAAGATTTTGAGGATTCCATTTGCTAGAGACAGGGTGGATTATGACGCCACTCCATGACCGAGGATTGAGGTGATTATTTTGAGATGATACTATCTTGGATCGTTCCATCACTCGGGATGATATGATGAGTAGATATGGAGTGCAACTCCCTCTCGCTTGTGTGCTGGCTGATATTATAGGTTGTTTTATGATTGCGGACAGGGGTCAACAAGGATTCCTCTATGGATGGGGCACGATGCTGAAGAGACTGGTTACTCACCCCATGAAATTAGGATGGGTTTTGTGTTTCTTGGCCCACATGTACCATGAGATGCATGAGATCACCTATAGAGGGGCAAAGAGAATGGTAGTCAGGGTTTTGTTATTATAGATATGGGGATGGGAGCATATCCCAATGTGGAGATGATACTCTACAGGATGGGAAACCATTTGTTTATAGATGCATAGGTTACATGACACAACCCACTTGGGGAAGACCTACTACTAGAGATGTCAGTTAGATGATTTTATAGTCATCATCTGGAGGCCATATCGGGGTTTAGAGCCATGGGATGACTAGAGGAGGCAATAGAGGGACATGTTCATGACCCAACCACTGATTGGGAGATCCTCAGGGATCATAAAGAGATTTGTTGTCAGTTGGGTCGTGAGGCAGTATGGGAGACAACAGGGCATGTCTCAAGAGTTCATAGCATATGCCTGATTTGGAGATGAAGAGAGAGAGGGATGGGGGCCTAGATTATCATATGCCCTTACGATGTAGGAGCTGGCAGGGATATAGACACAAAGCTAGGATTATTTGGAGGATGTCGCAGATGCGGGGGTCACTCCCAATTCAGAGATTATTTTTATAGACACCCATTCTCAAGATTCACAGATCCGACATAGCGGGCACCTCAGATAGATGAGAGTAGTGATGCCCCAACGCGTGTGTAGAGAGATGCAACATCCAAGAGAGTAGGAGGAGACCCACGTGCTAGCTTGAGCAAAGCACCCATTATAGGATGACAATGGAAGCAGGGAGAGGGAGGATCACTTGGAGCAATGGGAGGTGAACCAGGTGGTGATACTAGAGTAGAGGCTAGGGGTGATGTGGAGATGCGTGAGGTAGTGGGCCTTGGTGATGAGGAGGAAGCTCAACAGGTTAGGCAGTGGATGGACAAGCTAGTTGGTGGGGGTGATATACTTAGAGGGCACATGACACAGGATTCCATTTGTGTGTTGAGAGAGAGACTTAGGGGTTTGTAGACACAGCTGATAGTATCACAAACACATAGTAGAGAGAGATCGACAATTTGCGGAGCATGACCAACAACTACATAGCATGAGAGTGGAGTGTGATAGCCTCCAGCATGAGGTGACACATCAGACGAGTAGGGTGGCTTACTATGTCACAGCTTATAGTGTAACGGTGCCAATGGATAGGTAGGTGGTGCCCTATTCATAATATATGGTGAGATCTGAGGGAGCTAGGGCACTGAGGTAGAATGATGTACAAACACTGTATCCCCCACCTCCTCCTCTAGGTGATGAGGGGGAAGCAGAGAGTTAGTTTTGATGTCTCGTGAGATTTTGTATCCCATTTTGAATGTTATACACTTCTTGCTCCGATAATATTAGATATGACATTTTGAGATCATTTTTACCCCATTAACATTGACATTTTTAATGATATATATATATGAGACACATGATTCGACTTCATTGTAATGTGCTGAGTGATGTAGGATGATTCATGAGATGGCTTTGATATGCGTTATTCCATATGATGTCTTATATGTATGCATTTACTTTACAATATGAATGTATGTAATGTTGATGATCATGAATGTTTTTTTCATTTTCATATGCAAATGAATGAATTAATGGATAAATATAATGATTATGATGCAAATGTAAATGCCATGTTTATTTTTTTTCTTTTTCAATGTGATAATATGGATGCAAATGAATATGCATTGGATTCATGGATCTATATGATATGCTCATGTATGTGGCTAACATCTCATGTAGGGATTGTGATGTCAATACATAAGTACTCAATTGTGTCAAAGATAATGATATGCAATTGACCACTTGGTAGAGAAATGATGATCATTTCAGATTCAAGCTTAATTCAAAGTTAAGAAAAAGTAAATTTATCATGCTGAAATTTATTGAAATGTACAAACCTTAGTATGAATGCAGCCTAAGACTTTAGTCATTGGATTTGTTATACTATTTATCATCACTAAGCATTTTAAAATGTCAAAGATAGACATAAGCACCAAGGCACAAAGAGCCAGGATGACCTAAATGTAATGTTCTTTTGATTTAGCAAGTGAACATAAGCACCAAGGCATAAAGAGCCAGGATGACCTGAATGTTGCTTATGTGCAAACACACCAGACAAAGAAAAGTTCCTTTTTTTTTTAAACTATGCAATAGTGATGATCTTGTTTGCAATGACCCTTTTATCATTCATATCCTAGGACATATTAAGCATGAATTTAAATTGCATAATAAAGAAAGTTACTCAAAACAGACAAGGATATAGTTCCAACCTCCCTGTAGCATACAAATAAACGGAGTCAAGGTATGTGTGGCAATTTCACCTTGATGTGAAGGCACTTATCATAGACACCCTATTTATTAAATGTTTCTAGATCATCAGAATCATTCCTTGAAGTAGAAAACAATGAAAAGTATTATGCCCCCAGTCCTTGCTCCTCTTAGTCAAGATAGAATTCCTTGAGTTACTCAGAGGGAATAATAAGAGAAAACCAATTTAAAAGACAACATACAAATAAAATTGCAATCATAGCTCAAACAATTTTAGTGATTGTTTTTGTTGTTTTTGCTTTGTGTGTTTGATGAGATGTCAGTGGCAAAACCCTGCAGTGGTTAGGAGATAGATAGCTAACTCGGAATGGATGACCCCATACTATCAACATAAAGATGACTTGGTTAAACTTCTTAGGACATTTAGATTGATCAATCAATTTCTTTAAGACTATGACGTTAATGAGTTTCAAGCCATGAGGGTTCCAAGAAGAACCAATGTGTCACAAAAGCGACTAAAGGATATATACAAGCTTAAGAAAACATATTGGAAAGCATGAAATAAAGTAGGAAATGCTAGATTTGCATTGATAGATGGAGCACTTTAGTACAAGAGGCACCTGTTTACCAAGTTTTCACCTTCTTGGCAGAGATTCTTATATTCTTTTAATTTTTTTGTTATTTCAGGACTTTTTAACTGTAGAATTTCTTCAAGTGGATGGTGTTGAGAGTTGGTAAGCACCAGAGCCCAAAACTGCAATAACAATGTAGGGACCTAGCCAGTTGGGTTCAAACTTCCCTTTTTGTTCCCCATACTATTGATTTTTAGTATTCTCTCTCAAAACAAGGTCATGAACTTGAAATTCTATGTGTCAAACTTTCTTGTTATAGCCTCTAGACATTCTCTTCTAGTAAGCTCACAGATGATCAAATGCCACTTACCGACATTCATCCAACAACTTGAGTTATTGCAATCTAGATATTCTGTGATCTTCATCAGTGAGAACACCATTGATCCAGGTGATTATTAGCTGAGAGTCACCATAGATGTATAGCTCAACAAATTTCTGTTCAATAGTTAGTTTGATTCTATTCACCAAGGCTTCATATTATGCAATATTTTTGGTACAAGGAAAGAGGATCTTGTATGCCTTTGGAATTGAGTATCTCGAAGGAGTAATAAAAAGAATCCCAACACCATAACCTTGTTGAGTAAAATATCCGTCAAAGAACATTTTCCAGGATCGTTGAGTAAGATGCATTATGGATTCATCTAGAAATTTTATGTTCAAAGGTTGATTATCTTCAAGCGGAGCGCCAACAAGTTGATCTACAATGACTTGTCCTTTTATAGCTTTGTGTTCTACATACTCAATGTCAAATTCTATGAGTATCATAACCCATTCAGCCAATCTTCCTGTGAGTGTTTCTTTTCTTAGAAGATATTTCAGAGGATCAATCTTAGCAACCAATTTGATAGAATGTGCCAACATGTAATGTATCAATTTATGCGAAGCGAAGACCACTGCCAAACAATCTTTCTCAATGATAGTGTAATTCATCTCATAGGACACAAACATCCTACTAATATAATATATAGCTCATTCCTTGTTATTCTCATCCCGTTGAGCCAAAAGTACCCCTAGTGATGTGTCAGTAGCTGAGATATAGAGAATCAAAGGTTTGCCTTGAATCGGTGGCATCAAAATGGGTGGATTGGAAACATATTCCTTGATTTGTTTTAGGTGTTGTTCACAATTTTGATCCTATTTGTATGTAACTCCTTTCCATAATTATTTTGTGAATGGTTTAGCCTTATTTTCTAGCTGAGAAATGAAGCATCTTATTGATTGGAGCTAGCCTTGTAGAGTTCTCATTTGACTTAGATTCTTTGGAGGTGTCATTTCCATTATAGCTTTGACTTTTTCTGGATCAACTTCAATCCCTTTTGTTGAAACAATGTATCCTAGCAATTTTCTAGATGTAACTTTGAATGCACATTTCTTAGGATTTAGTCTAAGTTTGAATGTACTTCTATGCTTTGAATACAACGTTGTTCCTATTTATTGGTTGAAGTCTTATTTGCTGGTTCACTGATAAATTGTCTCCTCTACCGGTTATGCTTTATCGGTTGGCATAAAAGACTTAGATGACTATCAAAACATAGTTGCCATCAATGAAAACATAAAACAAGTCATCATTCAACTTATTACATCAAAACATCATCATCAAGCCACCAATCTCCCTCTTTGGCATTGATGGCAACACTTAGGAAAAAATATTTCTAAGTGTGCAATACAAAAATTGACTCAACTCATGACACATACTCCCCCTTAGCAATTACAACATTTTATAAGAGTTATCTACTACTCCCTATTATAATTACAATAAAATTTTGACTATACTACTACTCCCCCTTTGACAACAATGACAAAAGGTAAGAAAATACATGAAAGATAAATGCAATATACATCAAAATTTGCATTATCATATATAGATATAAAAGTTCAAAATGTTTTACAATTCCATCTTAGAAAATGCATCTCCAAAATGAGACTTTAACTTCTTCAAATCATTGTGCCAAGTTTCCAAAAGAGTGTCAGTTATCTCAACATGTGTTCTTATTTGGCAAGCCATCTCCTCCATGGCATCAATTGTACTCATCTCAAGTGTAGCTAGAATAGCTTCAGTTTCCCTGTAGCCTCTCTGTAAGATTTCAACCTTAGGGATCAAAAGTGTTTGTAGCTCCTACTGTGACTTAGTCCTTTTGACTTGTTCATTCTCATAAGCTTTTAGCTTATATTGAAGTTCAATAACCGATCTACCAAAAGTTATAGCAGAATCATTTAGGGGGCTAAATGATTCACTTATAACTTCAAGTTCCTTTTCATCTTCCTATTTTTTTTTCACCAGATCATCACAAAATAATGAAAATTTTGCAACAATGGACATGACTTTACCTTCAGTCTCAAGTCCATCTTTAATATGCTTTTTATTAATCATCAGAGAAACTTTGTCTTTATCAATATCATTCATCATCTACTCTATTCTCTTCTTCTTAAATTCCTTTTCCACATTCAAATAAGCTGCATCTTCAAAAAATTTCATCTGTTCACCAGCATCAGCAACCAATTGACCTAACTTATCAATCGGTGTAGACAGTCTATTAGTGTCTGTCTCTGGTAACAAACTAGACAAAATCTAAACTGCATATTGTATTGATTGAGCTACCTTTTGTTGTTCCTTCATTTTTTTCTTCTTATCTCTAGATTGCATGGTAGATGCAACCTCCATTAGTTATGCAGAACTCAGTGCATCCATATTGATGGGTCCTTGAATACTTAGTTCATCATCATCTTCACCATCATCAATTTTCTTCTTAGAGGTAAGTGATAAAGGTATCACTTTAGGTTTTGGTTTCACTGATTTCTTTTCTTCGGTCTCCTCCTCTTCCTTCTCCTTGTCCTTTACCAGTGGTGTCTTTGTATCAACTATTTCAGTGATCACCAATTGTTCTTCATATCTTTGTTTCTCTTCATCTTTCTCCTGTTCCTATTCCTATTGTTCAGTCATCTTAACATCTTCCTCCTGTACATTTTTAGTTTGTTCCTTCTTTTCTCCCTCAATACTAGTTGTATCAATTTTTGTATCATCATCAGGAATTACAACTGTCTCTTTTTGTACATTAACCGGTTTATCATCTTCTAATTGATTAGTAAAAATAATCTCATCCAAGAGATCTTCTACCTTAAGCTTCTTCGGTTTCTCTTCTTCCTCATCAGGTATCAACCCCAAATTTTTCTTCAGAATTTTCTCAGTCTCAGCATGTACCAACTGAGATTCACCAACTAATAATTTTTTCAACCTTTTCTTTGTCAGGACTAATGGCCTTGTCTTAGAAATAATTTCTTGAATATCTTCCCTAGAGGTTTCTAGTTGTAGATGCATCAATATAAAATCAATCAATTCTTTGTTCTGTTTTATAGCAATTTTCCATCTTGCCTCCAATTTATCATTCAAAGAATTAGGTATCAAACCTTGCAACTCAATCAATTCTTTATAGTACTTGTTTCATATACCAGACAATAATATCTTCAATTTGCATTTTCTCATCTTCACTAAAATTGTTATAAAGTCTCTTTACATCAGTCAAAATACCATACTTCCTAATTTTCCCCAAAATCCTTTCAAGTAAAGTGAGTTTACTTATCGGTGGCTTCACAAATTCCATAGTAGGAGATCCAACCACTTTGGATTTCTTCCCACTATCTCTCATTTCCTTCTTTCCACCTTTAAATTCAGTATCATCTTCCTCAACAGTTTCAAGTGTCCTTTATGCTTGTTGTTTCTTTCTTTTCCTGTAAACTTCTTTCACCTTGGGTGCTTCAGGCTTGGCTTCCTTAGGTTTTATTCTAATTTGGATATTAGGAGTAGGAGAGGGCTTCTCCTTCACCACTATACTTCTTGTTTGTCTACTAGTGCTGGTACCAGTTGGGGCACTAGAGGATTCATCTTTCCTTGCTTCAAACTTAGCTCTAGCTTCTGCAATTGCCTCTTTAGTAAAACCTTGTTCAACTACAAATTGTTCCACTTCTTTTTTGACTTTCTTTGCAATGACCGGTCTGGCAAGCTCATAATGCACCTCAATAGATTTCTCCTTATAAGTCCCAAACCTTGTAGCAGTAGTATCTAATTATTGTTCTAGCAAGTGTTCAACATAAGCAACCAAAAGATCTTGTTCAACTTTGTAGCTCATAGGCATCACCCAAGTTCAACTAGGATCAAGTGCCTCCATCTGACATGTGTCTGTGTCAACCAAAAAATAGATGGTATCCTCATGTCTACTAACAACCTGTGTCAATATCCTCTCTCTTTCATGCATCTTTTTCTGAAAATCTTTGAGATAACCCCAAGCAATCTTACCAAAATCATTACCCAACATCCTAATGTTGTTCTTTATCTATAACAGTGCTGGTGTGTCCTTAGACCACTAAATATCATTAATACCAGGAAATAAATTTTGAAAATAGAGAATAATCCAACAATCAGTTGTCCAAATTTAAAGTTTAGTCTTTTGTCTTTCTTGATGGATTCAAGATTGAGCACCAACTGACTTCTCAATGCCTTAGAAAAATCATAATCAACATTTTCTTTGATCATCCGATAAGTAATATAGATTGTTGCAACAAGGATGTTGCTCATGCTGCTAGAATGATATACCCAACATCCTATGACAATTGAAGAAAATTTTACTATAGAATCATCAATCTCATTAACACTCATAGCTCTTCTATCCCATCATGACTTGGTCAACTTCACAACATCATCCTTAGGACCTGATCTCAGTACTAGAACTTCACCAGTGTAACACAATCTAGTTACAACATGAATCACTTCTTTGGTGATCTTATGTGGTCGATCAAGCCACATAAATTGGTCATGCATACAACTCAAAACATATCTTACATGATCATCTTCAAAATCATTAATAGAATTTAGTGCATAGTGAAAACCTTTATCAGTAACCCTCCTCTCCTTTCAATACTCCATTCTTGTCACACATTACCCTATATTAATTAAATATAGCAAAAATTCCAAGATCTTCCAACTTACATTGAATGTATGGTCTAATATCCTCTACATGAAAAACTCCATATGAGTA